>NC_044032.1:391076702-392276702 GCF_901765095.1 Microcaecilia unicolor
TCCCTGGGCTCCCTGATCTCATCCATGGTTTCCAGTATCATCTCTATGCTGATGACACCCAACTGTATCTCTCCACACCAGACATCACCGCAGAGACCCAGGCAAAGGTATCGGCCTGCTTATCCGACATTGCTGCCTGGATGTCCAACCGCCACCTGAAACTGAACATGTCCAAGACCGAGCTTATCGTCTTTCCACCAAAACCCACTTCTCCTCTTCCTCCACTTTCTATCTCAGTTGATAACACCCTCATCCTCCCCGTCTCATCTGCCCGCAACCTCGGAGTCATCTTTGACTCCTCTCTCTCCTTCTCTGCGTATATCCAGCAGATAGCCAAGACCTGTCGCTTCTTCCTCTTTAACATCAGCAAAATTCGCCCTTTCCTCTCTGAACACACCACCCGAACTCTCGTCCACGCTCTCATTACCTCTCGCCTGGACTACTGCAACTTACTCCTCACCGGCCTCCCACTTAGCCATCTATCCCCCTTCAGTCTGTTCAGAACTCTGCTGCACGTCTCATATTCCGCCAGAACCGATATACTCATATCACCCCTCTCCTCAGGTCACTTCACTGGCTTCCGATCAGATACCGCATTCAATTCAAGCTTCTCCTTCTTACCTACAAATGCACTCAGTCTGCTGCCCCTCACTACCCCTCTACCCTCATCTCCCCTTACGTTCCCGCCCGTAACCTCCGTTCACAGGATAAATCCCTCCTCTCAGTACCCTTCTCCACCACCGCCAACTCCAGGCTCCGCTCATTCTGCCTCACCTCACCCTATGCTTGGAACAACCTTCCTGAACCCTTACGCCAAGCCCCCTCCCTGCCCATCTTCAAGTCTTTGCTTAAAGCCCACCTCTTCAATGCTGCGTTCGGCACCTAACCCTTACCGTTCAGTGAATCCAGACTGCCCCAATTTGACTGCCCCTATCGGACCGACCGTTCACTTGTCTATTAGATTGTAAGCTCTTTGAGCAGGGACTGTCTCTCTTTGTTAAATTGTACAGCGCTGCGTAACCCTAGTAGCGCTCTAGAAATGTTAAGTAGTAGTAGTAGTAGTAGTGTATGTCTCAGGTCATTTTCTTTTCCCTGATTTTCACCATATTTTCTTGGTTTGTTTCACACATTTAATTTAAATTCAGATTTGTTATCTGCACTATACCTGATTAGGAGATCTAGAGGATATACAATCCCATGTACAAAACAAAACAAAAAACATTAAAACAACAATATAACATAAAATATGCAAATATACAATAAAAATTGAACAGATAATTCAGACATGAAATTAAAGCCGCTTCCCTCAAAATAACCACTCTTCTGTTAGTTAACAAATTAAAGGGTCCTTTTACTAAGGTGTGCTAAAATGTGGCCTGTGCTATACCACAGGCTGAGGCCATGTTTAGTGCTGCAATAAAATGGCTCCATTTTCCATTATTCCCATTATTGGTCACGTGCCAATTTCCCCATTCGCACGTGGCCATAAGCACATGAGCACTTACCAAGACCTATTTACTAGGTGGTAAGGGCTCACTCGCTAATCCTGCTTTAATTGGTTAGCACAGTATTTGTTATATTATCTCATGTTGTTTCTTGTAAAGCATAATATGAACGTTAAAAGCAATGATCAAACTAATCTACATCCTTCATTGGCTTTCAAAGATGTACTGAGGTTTCTATCAGCTTGAGAGAAGTTAGGATTCTTGGACCTGTGTGGAGTTGTGATTGTGGTTGAAGAGTAGCACTGAGCTACCAGCCAATGAAGCCAAGTTTCAAACCCACTGCTGTTCCTTGTAATCTTGGACAATTCCCTTACCCCTCAATTGCCTCAGGTGTGAACTTAGATTGTAAGGCTTCTAGGAACATGGAAATACCTAGGGGCATGGTTATCAATGTGAGTAACTAGCACAGAACAGGTCTACTCTCCACCCCCAGACATGCCCCCAGTGCTAAAAAAATACACTCTATTTTCTTTTAGCATATGGGTAGGGTTCACCAATCCCAAAACTACCGCAGAAAGCCTGAGCACACCCTGTGGGAGTGCTTTTACCCTATGGTATGCACAAATTAGTGTTTACCACAGCTTAGTAAAAGGGCCTCTAATGGCCAAGGACAAGGATGTTATAGCTCAGAAGCTGGAATATCTTAAGAAACAAGTTAGCAAGAAAATCTGAGATTTCTTAATGTCCCAAAGTCCCCTTTGATAAACTCTAACCCTGTGGACATGGTGAGGAAGTATTTTATGGAAGTTCTTAGGATGCCAGCAGACAATCTGTATCCTATTGTGTGAGAGCAGTACTTGTCCAGTGGCAGAAGAGAAACTGGTTCTGGAGCAGGAGAACTGGGGTGACGGGGAGGGGGGGGGAATCATAATTTGATATGGACTTCACTGGGTTCCTCAACAGCTCTTTGGAAGTTGACACAGGTCAATGTAGTGTATCTAGATTTTCAGAAAGTGTTTGTCAAAGTCCCTCTTGAGAGACTCCTGAGAAAATTAAAGAGTCATAGGGTAGGAAGTAATGTTCTGTTGTGGATTAGGAATTGGTTGATGAATAGAAACAGAGGGTAGGGTTAAATGGCCAATTCTTTCAGTGAAGAAGGGTGAATAGTGGAGTGTCCCAAGGATCTCTACTGGGACCAGTGCCATTAAACATATTTATTAATGATCTGGAAATAGGAACGACGAGTGAGGTGATTAAATTTGTAGATGACACAAAACTATCAAAGTTGTTAGAATGCATGTGGATTGTAAAAAAATTGTAGGAGGACCTTAGGAAATTGGAAGACTGGGCACCCAAATGGCAGATGCAATTTAATGCAGACAAATGCAAAGTGATGCACATTGGGAAGAATAATCCAAATCACAGTTACTTGATGCTAAGATAAGAACATAAGATTAGCCATACTGGGTCAGAACAACGGTCCATCCAGCCCAGTATCCTGCTTCCCACAGTGGCCAATTCAGGTCACAAGTACCTAGCAGAAACCCAAATAGTAGCTACATTTCATGCTACCAATCCCAGGGCAAGCAATGGTTTCCCCCATGTCTTTCTGAATAACTGACTATGGACCTTTTTTCCCAGGAACTTGTCCAAACCTTCCTTAAACCCACCTTAGGAGTCAGCACCCAACAAAAAGATGAAAGTGTCATCATAGACAATACGCTGAAATCTTCTGCCCAGTGTGTGATGGTGGCCAAAAAAAGCAAACAGTATGCTAGGAAAGGGATAGAAAATAAGACAAAGAATATTATAATGTCTCTGTATCGCTCCATGATGCAACCACACCTTAAGTATTGTGTGCAGTTCTGGTCGCCATTTCTTAAAAAAAGATATAGCAGAATTAGAAAAGTTTCAAAAAGGACAACCAAAATGAGTAAGGAGATGGAACTCCTCTCATATGAGGAAAGGCTTATGAGGTTAGGGCTCTTCAGCTTGAAAGAGACGGCTGAGGGGGGATGTGATTGAGGTCTACAAAATCCTGAGTGGTGTAGAACAGGTAAATGTGAATCGATTGTTTATTCTTTCAAAAAGTACAAAGACTAAGGGATACTCAGTGAAGTTATATGGTAATACTTTTAAAATGAATAGGAAGAAATATTTTTCACTCAATGAATACTTAAGCTCTGGAACTTGTTACCAGAGGATGCGGTTACAGTGGTTAGCGTATCTGGGTTTAAAAAAGGTTTGGACAAGTTCCTGAAGGAAAAGTCAATAGTCTGTTATTGAGATGGACATGGGGGTCAGCCACTGCTTGCCCTGGAATTGGTAGTATGGAATGTTGCTACTAATTGGGTTTCTGCCAGGTACTTGTGACCTGAATTGGCCACTGCTGGAAGCAGGATACTGTGCTAGATGGACCATTGGTCTGACCTAGTATGGCTACTCTTATGTTCTTATATTTGATATTCAACTCCACTGAACAGGCTGTATCTGGATATTCAGCAGCAGTGTTGCTGAATATTCCCTCTGACTGCAGCGGCACTGTGTGGTTAAAGCAGGGGTGGTTCATGGATGGAGTTGGGGAGTGATGTGGGGACTGGCCGCATTCAGTGCCACTGCCCACATAGCTAAGTGGGCAGAGGGGACCCCACAAAAGGCAGTGCTACCTTTTCTTACTTAGCTATGTGAGTGTCAGCACTGAATATCAATCATCACCCGCATAACTTCTGGGTCTGGGACTGAATCGAATATTCAATGTTGGTGCCTGGATCTGTCCCAGGCACTGAATTTACAGGTTAGATTCAGCCCACAGTGATTTGCAGCTTCAAAATTGCTGGCTGCTGTGGGCTGAATATCAGGGTGTAGGCTCTTAAGTCTGGACGGAAATAGGACATTAATTTAGGAGCTTAATGTAGGAGTCTAAATTTGGGATCTGAACATGAGCTACCATTAAGACTTGGGCCTTAAAGTTTTAAATTGCAACTTCTTCGCCTAAAATCTAAAAAAGGGTTGAAGTCACTAAGGTTCAACATTTTGCTGTATGCAGCTGAAGCCCGGTTTCCACAATGGATATTTCAGCTGTGGCAGGTACCGCAGATGTCTTTGATCATTCAATGCCCTGAGACTGAAGTTGGGGATGGCAGAGCATCCTTTAGAAATGCTCAAAAGATGGCTTTGTAGGAACTTGGTTTATGTTTCCTTATTGACTTCAGCCCTCCTTTGCTAGAGGCTATCCCCTGAAGATAAAAACACATGCCATTTGCAGACTGCCCCTTTCTTCCTCTCCTCTCTCTCCCCCCTCCCCCTCCCCCCCACCCCACATTCCCCATTCAGCATGACATCTCCTCGAATGCTACCTGACAGACTGCAGTGATCACCCTGTGAATGGTAAATAATTTCCTTATTGACAGCCTCCTATTTACGGTGACATCTGCCAGCAATCCCTGACACTTGAATGAGCATTAAGACATTAACAGTCTGACACAGGCTTGTGGGCTGGAATATTAATGTTGTGCAGGTCTGCTCACAGCAGAGAGATCCTGATCTGCGTTTCTGTCCAAGCTACAGAGAGTAAGGTGATGAAAGTCAGTGGTTTGCATGCAAAATAATGATTGTGTGTTTTAGCACATGCCTTGAGGACAGGATTTACAAACCTGTAAAAAATGTATAGCAATGGACTCTGTTCTCCCTCACTTTATTTATTTTATTTTTTTATTATTATATTTATTGGTTTTAATTTCATACAAACAAATCACGTTTGTAAGGCAATACAGAGAGTTATAGAGGAAAATAAAACATATATATAATATATTTCAATCAAGCATACATGTCACATATATTTATCTTATCTCTCTTCCTTAGACCATCATTAGTGGAGGAGGGGGGGGTCTAAACAAATTTAAGGAGAATTATCACTCTAAAAAAGAGAAGGAAAAAAAGGAACAAAATTTAACATAAATTGGCATAGTGTATTATATCTCTTAACTCTTATTTGCTGATATCAATCATTGTTCTTATTCAACTAGTTGGCTTTTTGGCGTCCAGAAAAGCCTTCAACTGAATAGGCTCAAAAAATACATATTTAGTGCCAGTCATTCGAATTATGCATTTACATGGATATGCTAAGGTAAATGTTGCGCCTAACGCTTTTACTTCATCTCTAAGTATGAGAAATTGCTTTCGTCGCTGTTGTGTTATCTTGGTAACGTCAGGATATACCCATATTTTCTGTCCACAAAATAAAGCTGACGAATATTTAAAATATTTTTTCATAATCATATTTAAATCCTGTTCGAAGACCATTGATATTATAAGAGTCCCTCTTGAAGTTATTTCTATCATGGAATCTTCTAGTAGTGCAGTTAAATTTTGAATATCTATTACTGGAAATTGAGGATCTCCCTCACTTTAAATATCCTTGCTTAATTAAGGAAATGGTAAAGTTACTGAATGATAGCAGCTTCCCTTCACCCTTGAATTTCCAGAGTACTCACACTGGGGGTCTTTTATGTAGGCGCGCTGGCGTTTTTAGTGCGCTAAACGCTAAAGATGCCCATAGACATTTATTTATTTATTTTTACATTTGTACCCCACATTTCCCCACCTATTTGCAGGCTCAATATGGCTTACATAATACCATAAAGGCGTTTACCAGTCGGTTGATAACAAATACAAGGTTGTATTGTGGTCGAATGAGGTAGGTGCGTGTCAGGCACCGTGATGGTCGAAGGGAATGAAGATTGTATATTGTCCAGTACGATCATTGGTTGAGCTGTGTTGCTGGGTGTGGAGATTTACGTTGGATTGGTGGGGTAAGCCTTTTTGAAGAGTTGGTTTTTAGTGATTTTCTGAAGTTTAGATGATCATGGATTATTTTTATAGCTTTTGGGAGTCCGTTCCATAGTTGTGTAATTACGTCGGAGAAGCTGGATGCGTAAGTTGTTTTGTATTTAAGTCCTTTGCAATTTGGGTAATGTAAGTTTAGGTATGATCGTGATGATCCGATTCTGTTTCTGGTTCTTTGATTGGGAGCCAGTGCAGCTTTTCTCGGAGGGGTTTAGCACTTTCGAAGCGTGATTTACCAAATATCAGTCTGGCAGCTGTGTTTTGGGCGGTCTGGAGTTTTTTTGCGAGTTGTTCTTTACATCCCGCATAGATTGCGTTGCAGGAATCTGCATGGCTTAGGACCATTGATTGTATTAGGTTTCGAAAGATTTCCCTCGGGAAGAAAGGTTTTATTTGTTTAAGTTTCCACATTTTATAGAACATTTTCTTTATTACGGAGTTTACTTGGCTCTCAAGGGCAAGGTTGTGGTCAATTGTGATGTTGAGTATTTTTAGGCTGTCATAGGTAGGGAGAGTGTGTTCTAGGGTGTTTATGGTTGTGGGTTTGTATTTGGCGTCTTTAGCATTTAGCACACACCTATTTTAGCATGCACTAAAAACGCCAGCGTGCCTACTTAAAAGACCCCCATTAGATCGTTTAGGGTTTTTTTTTATTTTTTAATTTCTCAGTTTGCAAGTTTTGCTAATCACAGCTCCACCATGGTGCCTCATAGCAAAACAGTGCAGAGGTTTCCCACCGGCTTCAAAAGGTGGCAGCACCTGATCTTCTCAGATGGCCCTCTATCCAGGTACTAGCTAGACCCACCTTATTAAGACAGGGGTGGACAACTGGCATTCCATGCAGCTTTTTCTGATCCTAAATGGCAGGGATGGGCATTCGTTTGCAGCAATATTGGAAATGTCAATGGACATATCCCACGTCATTGCATGTCATCAAATGAAAACAACTCTAAAATCTAACATTAAGTCCCAAGCACAAACTATTACAGTGACATAGAATGACAGAGTAGGCAAAGCGCTGTTAACTTCTTAATGTTTACAGTTGTAATTACTGGGATCATCAGATTCTAATGTTCAGTGCTGCTTGTTGAACCTCCTCATTTATAGGCAGCAATGTGCAATAATTCTTCATTCATCCACAGTATTGTTATACTGCAAAAACATTTTAGGTTTGAAAGTCTTTTTTGAAAATTACTTCACTATAACATCTATGATATCAAAAGTGACGAACGGCAGGTCGCATAGTATCACTTAACTGGTAGTAGGAATGCTTATGAAGGGAACCTCCGCAATCCTGCTGCCACTTAAGTGATGCTATGGTGACTGCTTCAGTCACCTTTGATATCAAGATGTTATAGTGAAGAAATTTTCAAACAATGCTTTCGAACCCAAAGATTTTTTTGCATATACCAATACTGTGGATGAATGAAGAATTAATTGCACATGCTGCCTATAATGAGGAGTTCAACAAGCAGCACTTGAAGCATTAGAATCTGATGATCCCAGTAATTACACTGTAAACATTAAGAAGTTAACAGCGCTTTGCCTACTCTGTCATTCTATGTCACTATAATATTTTGTGCTTGGGACTTATTGTTAGATTTAGAGGTCATTTAACTGTCCCCTGCAGGTGGTGAATATTAACTGGTCCCCTCTAATTGATTTATCAAATGAAAATAAGCAGACAAAACACAAAAATTAATGGTTCATTGTTTGCCAATAATAGTGTGCATTGGTTCAAGAGCCGGTGGCGGGAGGAGGGGCTGGTGGTTGGGAGGCGGGGGATAGTGCTGGGCAGACTTATACGGTCTGTGCCAGAGCCAGTGGTGGGAGGTGGGGCTGGTGGTTGGGAGGCGGGGATAGTGCTGAGCAGACTTATACGGTCTGTGCCCTGAAAGACAGGTAACAAATCAAAGTAAGGTATACACAAAAAGTGGCACATAGAGTTATCTTGTTGGGCAGACTGGATGGACCGTGCAGGCTTTTTCTGCCGTCATCTACTATGTTACTATGTGCATTATTTGCAATGAGAGTGCCCATTGATAAATGGAGGAGTGGAGAAGTAGCCTAGTGGTTAGTGCAGCAGGCTTTGATTCTCATGAACTGGGTTCAATTCCCACTGCAGCTCCTTGTGACGCGGGACAAGTCACTTAACCCTCCATTGCCCCAGGTACAAATAAGTACCTTTATATTATATGTAAACCACTTTGTAACCATAGAAAGGCAGTATATCAAATCCCACCCCTACCCCCCCTTTACATTGTGTGTGCACAAACCACTGAGCATATAGCATACTGCACCCTTTGTCAAAAAGAGTGTCCACTCACTGACTTGCTCTTGTGTCAAATAAAATGAACATTCCAGAAATTGACACAGGAAATGAAAATGTTCTGGCGCCCATCCTTACTAAATGCAGCTCTTTAGCACTTCAAGAACAAACCAAGAGTCATATACCAAGCGGCCTTGCTAGACAGAACCCGGTCATCACTGATACCTGGTTGGCTTCTGGGGAGTTATAGCCGGCGGATATCAACCCATGGTCTGAGGTGAGACAAAGTTAAGATGATAGATATTACAGAAAAGTTTACTGTGTAATATAAAGTTACAACAAGACAAGAACCCAACTGGAAAGAATAGACACAAAGATTTTACTGAATGAGTTCTGCTGCCAAAAGGATGATTGATATCCAAAGTGCTTCCCTATAGACATATAATTAGAAAAATCTTTATAAAACAGGCTCTTTGGAACAGAGAGAAACAGATTCAGCGAGCAGAGCAAGCAAATCTATTTTGCCATCTACCATTACCGAAAGTCTGTTTGGGGCTAGACATAATAACAGAGTCTGCTGGGCTAGATCAATGCCTTTGATGCACTATCATAAATAAAGTTCACAAGTTTTAATCTCAGAAATGTGGCATAAAATAGAAAAGGTTCTCAGGTCTTAACTATCAAAACCAATGTTTTGGATAGATGGAAAGGAAATATGATGGGGGCCTTCTCAAGAAGCAATTGCAGTTCTGCAACTGTAGAGGCGTGCTGTAGTTTTGGGAAGCCATGAACACATCAGCAGTATTTGTTATATTATCTCATGTTGTTTCCTGGAAAGAGTAACAGAATATTGTTTCTGATGTTTATATAATTTTAGAGCATGCTAAAATATTTGAATACATATGCACGTTAAAGCAATGAGCAAAGCAAATCTACATCCTTCATTGGCTTTCAGAAGATGTACTGAGGTTTCTATCAGCTTGAGAGAAGTTAGGATTCTTGGACCTGGGTAGAAGTCATGATTGTGGTTGAAGAGTAGCACTGAGCTACCAGCCAGTGAAGCCAAAGTTCAAACCCACTGCTGCATCCTTCATAGGCTTTAAGATGTACTGAGGTGTCTATCAGCTTGAGAGGTTAGGATTTTTGGACCTTGGTAGAGCCATGAACTTGGAAGAAGAGTAGCCTAGTCATGGTTAGAGTACTGGGTCCTGCCAGCCAATGAAGCCAAGGTTCAAATCCCACTGCTGCTCCTTGTGAGCTTGGGCAACTCAGCTTACCCCTCTATTGCTTCAGGTATGAATTTAGGGGTCCTTGTACCAAGCTGCAGTAAAAAGGGCCCTGCACAAACGGCAGGGACAATTTTTGCCACGCGCCGAAGCCCTTTTTACTGCAGTGGGTAAAAAGGGCCGAAAAAAGACATGGGCTTGCTGTAAGATTGCTCCTACCTTGTGGCCATGCAAGAGGGAGCACTTACGCCACACATTGAGGTGGGCGGTAAGGGCTCCCACTCTAACTCAGGCGGTAATCAGGTAGTGTGCGAAGCTGCCTGATTACCACTGGGTTAGCACCATGCTAAACATACAAGTGGGGAAATGGTGCATTCTGAGGCTGGAAATACCCCTGGTTACCAGCTTTGGACCAGTAGTAGCTCCAGATTAGCGTGCGGTAAGTCCACGTTGGGCTTACTGGCACTTTGTAAAAGGGCCCTTACAGTGTAGGCTTCTTGGAACAGGAAATACCTAGGGGTGTAGTTATCAATGTGAGTAAATGTCCCATTTTATGCAATGAACTTAGTTCTATAACTGGTAGTAGTTAAAATAAACATCTTAACAGTATCCACATTGATAACTTCCCCCATATATATTTAGGGATTATTTATCAACATGAACTAACAGTTAAGATGTGTTATTTTAACACTAATTCGTGTCATTTTAGCACAGGTCCCCATTTAATGCAATAAGGCTAGTTACTAATAACTGAGGTTAACAGTGAGTACATGTCTTAATGGTAGCTCACATTGAGAACTTCTCCCCTAGTCTATCCAAATTTAATTCACCTTGAACTATTACTGAAAAAGGTGTAAGTTAAATCCAAACAAATTCATCAGAAAGAGAATGGCCAACATTAAGTGGTCTTTTTACAAAGTGCAGGAAAAATTGTCGGGCAAAATGGTAGAGACTATTATAAAGATCAAAATTACAAACCATATTCAAATGCATGGATTAATGAGACAAAGCCCACATGGATTTAGTAAAGGGAAATCTTGCCCACCACTTTGAAGGGGTGAACAAACATGTGGATAAAGGTGAGCCGGTCGTCATTGTGTATCTGGATTTTCAAAAGGCATTTGACAAGTACCTCATGAAAGACTCCAGAGGAAATGAGTCATGGGATAGGAGGTAGTGTTCTATTGTGTATTAAAAACTGGTTAATAGATAGAAAACAGAGGAGTAGGGTTAAATGGTCAGTATTCTCAATGGAGAAGGGTAGCTAGTGGGGTTCCCAGGGAACTGTGCTGGGCAGTGGCGTAGGAAGGGGGGGGGGCGGTGGGGTGGTCCGCCCCGGGTGCATGCCACTGGTGGGGTGTCGGCTTGCTGGTTCCCTGCTCTTTCTGCCCCGGAACAGGACCTGTTCGGGGACAGAGAAAGCAGGGAAGTAGCAGAGCCAACGCAGCTCCCAGTGACGTGCACTGGGGGCGGATCGGCCCTCCCGCCTGCCCCCGCTGCAAGGTAAGTGTGTGTTTCTGGGTGGGGGGTGCGCTCCGGAGGGGGGGTGCGCTCCGGAGGGGGGGTGCGCCGTGCCCTGCACCCGGGGGGGGGGGGGGGTGCGCAGCGGGCGACCCGCCCCGAGTGTCAGGCACCCTCGCTACGGCACTGGTGCTGGGACTGCTGCTTTTTAACTATTTATAAATGACCTAGAGATGGGAGTAACTAGTGAGGTAATTAAATTTGCTGTGACACAAAGTTGTTCAAAGTCGTTAAATTGCAGGAGGATTGTGAAAAATTGCAAGAGGACCTTACGAGACTGGGAGACTGGGCCTCTAAATGGCAGATGACATTTAATGTGAGCAAGTGCAAAGTGATGCATGTGGAAAGAGGAACCCGAACTGTAGCTACGTCATGCAAGGTTCCATGTTAGGAGTCACGGACCAAGAAAGGGATCTAGGTGTCGTCGTTGATGATACATTGAAACCTTCTGCTCAGTGTGCTGCTGCAGCTAAGAAAGCAAATAGAATGTTGGGTATTATTAGGAAAGGAATGGAAAACAAAAATTAGGATGTTATAATGCCTTTGTATCGCTCCATGGTGCGACCGCACCTCCAATATTGTGTTCAATTCTGGTCACCACATCTCAAAAAAGATATAGTGGAATTAGAAAAGGTGCAGAGAAAGGCAATGAAAATGATAAAGGGGATGGGATGACTTCCCTATGAGGAAAGGGTAAAGCGGCTAGGGCTCTTTAGCTTGGAGAAAAGGCGGCTGAGGGGAGATATGATAGAGGTCTATAAAATAATGAGTGGAGTGGAACGGGTAGATGTGAAGCGTCTGTTTACGCTTTCCAAAAATACTAGGACTAGGGGGCATGCGATGAAGCTACAATGTAGTAAATTTAAAACGAATCGGAGAACATTTTTCTTCACTCAACGTGTAATTAAACTCTGGAATTCGTTGCCAGATAATGTGGTAAAGGCTGTTAGCTTAGCGGAGTTTAAAAAAGGTTTGGACGACTTCCTAAAGGAAAAGTCCATAGACCATTATTAAATGGACTTGGGGAAAATCCACTATTTCTGGGATAAACAGTATAAAATGTTTTGTACTTTTTTGGGATCTTGCCAGGTATTTGTGACCTGGATTGGCCACTGTTGGAAACAGGATGCTGGGCTTGATGGACCTTTGCTCTTTCCCAGTATGGCAATACTTATGAACTTATGAACAGTGTGTTCAGTTCATGAAAAGGGCTCACTATTAACATTGCCCCTCCCTCCCCAAAATGAAACAAAAACAGCTACAAACAACTCAAGAACATAAACAGAATAAATTGCTCGCCCCACATACACACCTTAGAGACGCATGTTTACTAGGATTGTATGGAATTCATGAATTGCAGTATTCCCACATCCTATGCAAATATACTACTGCTTGCGTAAAACACACCTTTTTCTACACCGCATGAAGTGTGGAACTGCTGGTTTCTTCATTGAAAAGAAGCTGGTTCAAACCACAATTACACAGTACACACCAGCTGCCGTCAGTCTGGAAAGCTTCTAACCAACCTGTTTGCAAGGCTTTTCTCCGCCTCTGATTTCTAATTTTCAGTACTGTAATTTAGCTTCTAACAATGTAAGGCCAGAGATTAATCCTGATACCCTTATGGAACTGTGATTTTCTCATTTGGTTACAGAAATTGTACCGCCTGCAGTGTTAGCAAAGATACACTACGCCTGCTGCTTGTTTGCACAATATCTCTGTAATATTATAATCTGTTCCTGGTCAAAAGTAATCTCTAGCAGGTCACAGTGAATGAAACCTTCTGTTTCATCCACTGTGTACCAGACCTGACAGACGTACAGCTGAGGCTTAGGAGTATAAATTTTATGCTGACTCTTTCTGCTTGATTTCTCTCAGTTCTTCTTTACATTTCCATAGGTCTGTGTTTGAACAATTATATTCATTCCTTCACCAATTCATTCCAGAATTCATTACATTGGTTAATATAACAATAACCAGTTGATAACCGTGTCTCTTTTCTGTACTGCAAGTCCATCAATATGTACACTATTTGTAGTTTATCTGCTAATCTGTTACTCTCAGGCACCTAACCACCATACCTCTATTCAGGAAATCTTGCCTGCCCCTACTTGATATTTCGCCCATTAGATTGTAAGCTCCTTGGAGCAGGGACTGTCCTTTTCTTAATCTGTACAGCGCTGCGTAACCCTTGTAGCGCCCTAGAAATGTTAAGTAGTAGTAGTAGTACTTCACTAGTGTTGAAATTCAAACTCTGTATTTGTAATCTAAACTGTAAGCCACATTGAACTCGAGCTTGTTTCAGGATAATGTTGGGATATAAATGTCATAAATAAATACGGGCATCTAATGTTTCCAGGGCAGGTTTTGATAGTTATGTTATTTTAACCTCTGTTCCACTCTCTGGACAGAGGCAGAGGCACTTCTGGGAGTTGAGAGGCTGATGGGCTCAGCACAGCCCCTTTCCTGGCAGGCAAAGGCAGTCTTTCAGGGACTTACGGCTTTCGGAAATCCTCTGGTACTTCCCAGAACTAGAAACCGCATGCTGGATAGTGATGTTCCAAAAATTAAGCAGTTTACTGGCGTAGTTGCTGAATGTGAATAATCTGGCAAACTTTCTTTCAGTGCAATCCATACAGGCTTAAAAGTTCAGAGAAACAGGGCCACTGCTATAGAAATCTGCTGCAGCTCGAAATCCTGTTCTTTGAACTCCTTTCGAGATACCATTTAACTGGGACTTTTCCGGTCTTGGTATCAGTTCACTACCATGCACCTTAAGCATTGTGGAGGTAATGCTGTAAGGAACCACCTAAGGGCCCTTTATACCAGGCTGTGGCAAAAGGGGCCAGCGCTGGCATCGGTGTGTTGTTTTTTTGATTGTCACCGAGCCCCATTTTACTGCAGCAGGTAAAAGGTACGTCTGTCTTTTTTTGAGGAAATGGCTTGTGTGGCAAGTGAAGCACTTCCCGTGCGGCCATTTCAGAGGGAGCAGCCATTTCAGGGAGGGGGGCTCTTGCCGCCACCATTGAGGTGGCAGTAAGGGCTTCCGCACTAAACGCGGCACCTGCCCGATTACCGACGGGTACACACCAACGCTACAAAAATAAATATATTTTTGTAACGAAGGATATGATGGCACAAAGGGGGTAGGAACCGCCACTTTGGAAAAGGGGACCAAAGTTAAGCAGCAAGTATGTGCAAAAATGCCAGTCTTCTAGTAATTGACACACACGTGAACACATTCATGTGTAAATAACAATCCAGCTGCACCCCATTCCGTAAGTACACACAGGTCATCAATACTGTGCAGCCAGATTCACATGCAAATCCTACATGACCGAACATTGATCTACCAATAAGAAACACAATGAAAGCCGCGAGATATACCTAACCCTCCACTACCCCAGATGCAAGGTTCTGAAATACAAATCATTATATGCCTCCAGTTTCTCCTTTATAGGCACCCAACTCTGGAACTTATTGCCAAAAGACCTGAAACTGAGGAACAACTACCTGAACTTCTGGAAAAACCTAAAGACCCACCTTTTCAGGAAGTTCTTCCCTCAAAATCAGCCTAATTTTCGAGACCACTGAAACATACCCAAAACACCCACATAAATGGACAACAACAACGCAATCCTCAGTTTTGCCAACTTCAACCCATTACACCCGATACATACTTTAAATGCAGATTACACAATCACTGATCATTTGTACTAAGTGCTCTGCATCAAACTAATCTGAAATCTGTAACCATTTCTCTTGAAACATGTAAGGCACATTGAACCTACCAATGGGTGGGAAAATGTGGGATACAAATGTAATAAATAAACAAATAAATAAATAACTGATGCTAATTAGCATCAAGAATCGGTTGTTAGCATTCAACTATCGATGCTTAACAGCTCGTTAGCCAATTGAGTTGTGTGCCCATTTTGGAAGCACACCCAAATCTGGGTGCCATATATGGAATCGGGAAATAGTTTATATTTTGTGTCTACAGTCTTACAGTTGTGTGCACTACCATAGTGGCAGCAGACCTAAGCAATCAAGAGAGACTTATTTTAAAAGTAGGGTTTCAAGTCTACTTTAAATCTCTGAAGCAAACGTTTTTCTCTCAGATCAGCGGGAGATTGTTCCATGCTCAACAGGCATGTAAACATGGATTCCCTGGTGCTCCTGGAGGTGGAGCAGGGGTGGGATTGGCACTTGTGCACATTTCCTAAAATACACACATATCTACACCTATTCCTTCTCTCATATATATACACACACACAGTTATACCTGCTTTTGCTTCAGTAATTGTATTAAGGCACACTAAAAACAGCGGTATGAATTTTATTGAAACAAATCTGGTGAAAAAAGGATAAGAGCTGGTGTTGAGCTGAATACAGAGGTTGAGTTGGTGTGTATGGTATCAAGAAATGTAATAAAAAACAAAAGGAGGCCTGACATATACATTTTATATATTAAAGTTATGATTTTGTGTTGGTCTGTAATATACGTGTGAAATTGACTGTTGGCAGTAACATATGGACAGTGGTATTAAATGTGTAGCCAGAAGAATAAAGGCATTTTGAGGTCCTTTTGCAAAGCTGTGGTAGAAAGTGGCCTTAGGGTGGGTTATCCTACGCACTAAGGCCATTTCTACTGCAGCCAGAAAATGGCCAATTTTCCATTTTCCAAATTAATGGCCATCTGCTAATGTTGCCGTTAGCATGCGGCTATTAATAAAATTTAGCACTTGAGCCCTTACTGCCACCTATTTTGTAAGTAGTAACGGCTCACGCACTAATCCTGCACTAATCAGTGCATGGTAATGCTGACGAGCTAACAAATTAGTGCAGAGGCACCCACATGCCCCCTTGGCCAAAAAATAAAAATATATTTTTTAGCACATGAGGAGCACCTTCACATTTGAAACTTACCATGTGACACCTCAGCACACCCTGCAGTAAGCCCTTTTCAGCTGCGGTAAGTCTCAAAACAGAAGCTCACAAGTCACATGTTCCTTTATCCATCTCCATGATACTTCAGTTATCATTCACTTGTCTAAAGAGAAAATCTGTGATATCTACAAAGAAATTTCAATATAGCAGGAACATACAAACATTAATAAGAGCTGGCTGCATTTTTTCAGTATTTCCTGAAAGTCAGCAGCAGTTTTTGATTCTTGTAACTTGACCTTGTGAAGTTTCAATGACTTTCCCAGAACAGAAATAACTGTGCCAAATAAACTACATGCCTTTACTAATTATTTTCTTGTAAAAACATCTCATTGGGTTTTGTGCTTGCAAAAATGGGTTTTCTACATGTCCCTAGGAGTTATATTTTCCCCTATTATATCATATAGAACCAGGCTGCATAGGCAGTTTGAAAGGACACTAGACAGGCCTGTTTACCCTTAGAGCAGGGCTTCTCAACCCAGTCCTGAGGGCACACCAAGTCCCATTGGGTTTTCAGGATATCCAATGAATAAGCATGCGATAGATTGGCATGCACTTCCTCCATGGTATGCAAATCTATCTTATGCATATTCATGGTGGGTATCCAGAAAATCTGATGGAACTTGGTGTGTGCCCTGAGGGCTGTGTTAAGAAGGCCTGCCTTAGAGCATAGTCACATAATTCTGAGCATTTTGGGCCAAATTCTATAAATGGTGCCTAAAAATTTGGCACCAAAAAAATAGCGCTTAGCACTGTTCTATAAATGGTGCTTAAAGTTAGGCGCCATTAATAGAGTATCGCTTAGCGCCAGGAACTGAGACTACATTTAGGTTTGATCATTTACACCAACAAAACTGGGTAAATCCTCAAGCCTAAATTAGGTGCGGATCCCTTTTATTCTATAACAACACACCTAAATTATGGGAATGCCACCGATCCACCCATGACCCTCCCATTGCCATGCCCCCTTTTTGGGCCTGTGCCTAAATTTATACACTTACATTTTAATTAAATCCAATTAGCAATAATGTTTGTTAAGATCTCATTTATCGGCACTAATTGCCTCATTATTCAATTAAATTGCACAATTTTTAGCGAGTTTTATAGAATTTGGGGGTTTCTGGGTGCTTCCTCTGCCCACTTACAGGAGCAGAGGATGTCATGAGAGTAGCTTTGTGTGACTGAATAATATATTCAATCCCATGCAAAGTTGTCTGCATAAAATTTCTTGCTATATCCTAATTATCGGCTTATTTGTCTCTTGGGTTCTTTATAGCTTTAGAATACCTACTACAACCTCCTCCATGCTAGCTTCTAACTGGGTAAATCAACTCCTATGTGAGTTCCTCTTAAGTTCATTACAATTGCCTTACTTCCTGCTAACAGGAAATATTGAAAGGCTACAAATGAGAACGCAATGCTATAATTACATTAGTTTAAGAGAGTTTTAGAATATACAGTAACTTACATGGTAATAAAGTAGCATTTGCTTCCAAAAATATAACAATGGAATTCAGATTCTATGCCACAGTTGTAGAATGAAGGAGGCCAACTTTTCAAAATGATTGGGGGCGCAAAGCTCAATGCAAATAACCCACCCCTCTCTGGACATGCTGAAGGAGCTTGACCAATATTGGGGGTGCTCTGATACATTGGCACCAACATTTCAAAATAATTAGACATGCCAAACACAATACACATTTCTTTCCCTAGACACAATGAAGGAGCTTGCTCTGTACTGGGATGCTCAGCACCCAGTGCACCCAGAAAGCTGGTTCCTATGGACACCTGTTTTGTGATGTCACTTATTTGGTTGGAGACTAGGTAGAACTAGAGGACATAAATTGAGGTCGAAGGGGGTCAACTCAGGAATAATGTCAGGAAGTATTTTTTCACCAAGAGGCTGATAGATACTTGGAGTGCTCTCCCACAGCAGGTGGTGGAGATGAAAACCATAAATGAATTAAAAAATAAGTGGGATAAATACACAGGAATCAATCCAAAGAAGCTTAGCAGAAACTAGGTGGCAACACTGATAATTGGGAAGCAAAGCCAGCAGTAGGCATTCTTCTGCAGTCTGCGCCCTGATCTTAGCCAGGATAAATATGGATGGGCTGGACTGGAGTTTTTCAAAGGCTTCGATGACATCTTTGGAAGTTTTAGAACTAGGACAGTGCCAGACAGACCTCTATGGTCTATGTCTTGAAAATGGAATGAACAAATCAAGATCAGGTATACACATGTTGTATCACCTCATACTTTTATGAAATGAGTCTATCTACTTGGGCATACTGGATGGACCATACAGGTCTTTGTCTGCCATCATCTGCTATGTAAATGCTGATGAAAAGTCTCAATAAGTCATAAATCAGAAGGTGATTGTCATGTCCCCTACCTCAACGCAAGAGGCGTCCTCGGGCTGCGCGGGGTCCCATCGACACACACACTTGACTGGCAGAGCTCTGAGCCATATGTGTGTAGTTCTTCTCTGGCTGCAGGCTTCTTGATTGCTTTGCTTCCATGCACCTGGTTCTGCTCTCTCTCTGCCTGGCTTCCAGGCTCCTTGATTGCTTTGCTTCCACGTACCTGAGTCTTCTCTCTCTCTCTGCCTGGCTTCCCTTGCCCTATTGGTCTTCTGGTTCCTCCTTCCCCTGCTCTTGTCCTATGGCTGTGCTTCTTCTCCCTGCTGGTCCCTGCTGATGTCAGACGCCAGCACTTTATCAGCTGAGCTCTTCCTTGACTCCATGCTTCGGCTTCTACTTTGGTAGGTGTTACTAACTCTGTAGTCTGCTTCTTATCTACTTGTCCCTCGTTAGTGACTCTGTCTGTGCCTGAATTACTCTTCTGCCTGCCGCCTGCCTTCTGACTTTGCCTGTGCCTGGATTACTGTCTTGCCTGCCGCCTGCCTACTGACGTTCGCCTGTACCTGGATTACTCTTCTGCCTGCCGCCTGCCTACTGACCTTGCCTGTGCCTGGATTACTCTTCTGCCTGCCGCCTGCCTACTGACTTCCACCTATACCTGGATTATTCTCTTGACCTGCTGCCTGCCTGGCCAATACGTCCACCACCCCGCTTCCAGCTCTGTCCCATATGTTGTACAGGCCACCCGCACCTAGGGGCTCAACCTCCGTGGAACGGCAGCCAGCGCAGGTGAAACCTGGGGTTGTCCAGCCACTAAGCAGAATCTGGTCCAAGTACCGGGCTCAGCAGTGCTCTACTTGGTACAAGAACTCACAAGTCTGACAGTGACGATGGCTTCGGATTATTTATTTATTTATCTCATTTGTACCCCACAGTTTCCCAACAGTGTCAGGCTCAATGTGGCTTACAACGGACCACAGAGGCAGACGCCAATGCAGTAAAATGAAGCTAATACAGCAGAAAAACCTACAAGAGATATTAGGGAAGAGTAGGAATGGACAGAAGGATTAGGGAAACCTGGAGGGAAGAGGGAAGGGGAATGTGTCCAAAATGTCTCTAGATCGATGCGCTTCCAACAGTGGAGACACATGCACATGCTTTGTGGAGGAGTGGCCTAGTGGTTAGGGTTGTGGACTTTGGTCCTGGGGAACTGAGGAACAGAGTTCAATTCCGGGCACAGGTAGCTCCTTGTGACTCTGGGCAAGTCACTTAACCCTCCATTGCCTGCCGCATTGAGCCTGCCATGAGTGGGAAAGCGTGGGGTACAAATGTAAATAAATAAAAAAATATATGAATTAACTGGCTCTTGGAAGAACAAATATCAGTTGATGGAAGTGACATTTTTTGAGTGGGAGGCTGAGTAAAGCTACATTTAGAGGAGGAAATGCTATAGGGAGTGTGTAGAACAGCATTTTACGTGATCGAGTAGACTCTTATAAAAATTGTTTATTTTGTACAGCGCTGCGTAACCCTAGTAGCGCTCTAGAAATGTTAAGTAGTAGTAGTAGTAGTAAAAATCATCTGTGGTGTATGCATTTAAAGTAGTGCGGAGAAATCATAGCAGCTGCTTTTACGCTATATGGGTCAATTTGGGTACCTCCTTCTAGGTGCTCTGATGCCACGTGGGGACTTCCTAATCCATAATGGTACCTGAGTGCCCAGATTCTATTATAGAATACTAGCATAACATGGTATCAGTTGTCCAAATCACAATTTTGCAAAAGCAGAATAAGGATGCCCAATGCTGCAGTGCATCCATATAGCAAGAGGACATGTTTTGGGTGAGTCTAAGGAGGACCTAAAATCTGGATGTCCAACAGTGATTACCAAAGGAGAAGAATAAAAAGGACGGCCTAAGTTAGGGCACAGAAAGCAAATGACTACTGGAGGAATTAAGGCAGGACACCTCCTTAATCCCCCAGTGGTTGCTGTCCCCCTCTATCACTCCGTGGTGCAACCTCACCTTGAGTATTGCATTCAATTCTGGTTTCTGTATCTCAAAAAATATATAGTGGAATTAGAAAAGGTTCAAAGAAGAGCAACCAAAATGATAAAGGGGATGGAACACCTCTCATATGAGGAAAGGCTAAAGAGGTTAGGGCTCTTCAGCTTGGAAAATAGATGGCTGAGGGGGGATATGAATGAGGTCTACAAAATCCTGAGTGAGTATAGAATGGGTAGAAGTGAATCGATTTTTTACTCTTTCAAAAAGTACAAAGACTAGGGGACACTCAATGAAGTTACATAGAAATACTTTTAAAACAAATAGGAGGAAATATTTTTTCACTATAATCATCAGTTCAATTTTCCATTAAAAATTAATTGTTTAACTATCAAAAATACTTATAATTGTCCATATAGGGCTAGATTCTATATATGATGCCTAAAAAAATTGGTGGGAAATAACACCCACTTAAATGGTATTCTATTGGCAACCTTTATAAAATCAAGGGAATAATGTCCATAAGTAGCATAATCAAAAAGGTAACAATATGGGTACAGTCAGCAGTCCATTTTTGGGGAGGGCCCTGGGGTGCACTGGGGGGAGGGCACACATTTCTTCTCTGCTTCCACCCCTCCCATCACGTTAAAAATCATACCTTTGCTGGCAGGAAATCTCAAGTACCGCCGGGCAAAGAGATTCACTACCTGAACTGCGCCCCATGCTGCCTCAGCAGTGAGGATGTCAGGGTCATGCTTTCAATCCATCAACACCGGCATTTTTTGTGCATCTTCAGTTCAGGTGCAAACTGGAACTGCACAGGGAGTGCCAGTGTTGGTGGCTGGAAAGCATGTCACCGACTTCCTTGTTGCTGTATTCAGCTGTTGTACAAGACTATTCAATTTTTCCAAAGATGCTGTCCATAAAAAAAATATCTATCTATTTATTTATCTATCTATAGATATATCAGTAGGTAGATAGGTAGATATAGATAGATAGATATAGCTATATCATCCAAAAAATGCATCTAAAAACTAATATGAATGAATTCCAGTGCCTGCATAAACAAACTGCTCTTCAAATTGTGCAATTGTAGCAATCGAACATGCAAATTTTGTCCCAATCACAGTGCCATGAATTTAATTGCAAAACATATCTTCAAACAAAATTATTTCAGCCAAAGATACCAAAATGTAGTCTGACATAACACCCTGGTAATGTAATCTATCACTTCACTCTGTGACAGGGGTTTTCAACCCAGTCCTCAGAGCACACCCAGCCAAGGACTAGCTCGATCAAAACATCTGCTCTGTGGTATACAGGTATACAAGAAAGTTACATCCATGATCACAAACCAAATATCCTTCCCAAGTTGTTTCACCTCTTGAAGACGTTGTAACATATGAGATGTATCTTTTAAATATGATCAAACTTGAGCAACCTCAAGTTGCAAAAAGCTGTCCAAAAATGTTTGAAAGGGCTTCCCACACAGATACCATGATAGACACTTTCCCCCAAATTCTATTTATGGTGCTCAAAATCGCATGCACAATTTAATTGAATACTGAGCCAATTAGCACCAATAACTGGGTACTAACAATCAATTATTGGTGCTAATTGGCATCAGTTAGAATTTACGCACATATCTTTCTAGTTGGTATTCAATAAAGATGTGCAAGTACATTTTTTAAGTGCAGATCCAAAAAGGGAGCATGGTCATGGGAGGGGCATGGGCAGGTCAGGTGCATTCTTAGAATTTGCATACAGTGTTATAGAATATGACAGATATGTGCCTAATTTAGGCATGAGAATTTACACCAGGTTTTCGTTGGTGTAAATCTTCATATCCATAATTGGGTGTGGATCCTGGCACTAAGCACTATTCTATAAATGACATCTAAATTGAAGCACCATTTATAAATAGCACTTAATGCTACTGAATTTAGCTCTATAGGCCTATTGGGGGGGGGGGGGGTAGGGAGTTTCTTCAAATTCTAATGTATTTTAGGGAGAAAATAAATATAAGGGATTCTGGCATGAATCTTCACCAGAAGTTTCATCTCCCTTATGATAATTAAACGAAGTTCAAGTGCTGATCTAACCACCTCTCCAATGTAATTACCATTACTTTCAATAGGATCTTCCTCCTGTTGACATTGCTGTCTTTGCATCACTGCCATCCCACCACCCTTATCCACTCTCTATATTACGTTATGATCCTCGAGGTTGTATTAATGCCTGCTGTTGTTTCAGTAGTCAAATTATAGGACTGCATTTTAAATACATGAGTTGATAGATTTCAGTTCTCTCTATTCTGAACCACCACTACATGTGGATCCCACACCCCAGGAGGCATCCACTTAGATTTAGGAGTCACAAGAGAGCAGTCTGGCTGAGCTGGATATATAGGGGAAAAAATCTTTTAACTGTAATTTTCAGAACAAGTTTTGCAAAGCTGGTCTAGTCTTAAAAGAATCATACCTAACGGTAGGCTCAAATTCCAGCCCCTGATTCTTGAGCAGTTGTTAAAAACCTCTTAGAAATCTTAATCACTGCTGACTCCAATGTGACCGTGGACTAGTGAGTGGCCATTGTTAATTAATATCCTCTCACGGAAACCCCTCCATGGAGATCTCCCTCTGGACCTTCTCCCTCTGTGAGTTTCACCTAAAAAGGCTCCCTCAATGTCTGAGCCACAGCTTCTTTTTCTTCACCACCACTCAAATCTAAATCCTCTGAAGAACCCAAAAATGAGACTTTTCTCTTCATAGGTCTGTGTTTCTGGGAACACATCCATTCATATACGTCTCCTGGTTATAATCATGCTCATCCCTCCTCATTTCGTAGGGGTCCTTTTACTAAACCACGGTAAAATGTGGCCTGTGGTAGAGTAGGCGCATGTATTGGGCGTGCGCCAGGCCAGTTTTTACCGCATCTACAAAAAAAAGTGTTTTTTTAAAAAATGGGATGGGAAAAGGACCTGCAGTAAAAATGAAACCAGCGCATGCCCAAAACCGGCCTGAGCCCTTAACGCCACCCATTGATCTAGCGGTAAAGGCTCATGTGCTACACACACAGTGATTGGTTGGCATGCGCCAAGTGCCGATTACCACCAGAACCAGCGCGCGTAGGAGGAAATAAATAAATAAATAATTCATCCAGGCATTATGAGCATGTGCCAAACCTGAAATTACCACCAGGAGGGCACACTGGCCTGACAATAGTCTCATTTTGGCATGCTGCACTCGTGTAGAGCCTACCATGGCTAAGTAAAAGGACCTCTTCATCATAGATTGCTTAAGTGTGTTTTTAAACTGTTTTATCCATTGTTGTGCCTCAGAAATCTATTTATTAAACTTCTCCTCATTAGTAGAAGCCTCTTTTGATCAAATTTTCAGCCTGATTTATATACTGTACAATTTCGTTTTTTATTTGATTTATATTTATTGATTTTGAAAAGTATTACAAGCATCTATTTGCATTCTGAAACTTAATAAGAGGAGGCATCTTACACACACTTACAGAAACACACATACACAAAGAAACCATAAATTATTTAAAAGAAGAACAAAAAGAAAAGATACTCCTACAAATCACATTAGACTGCTGTTATAGGAACAGAGACTTAATTAGTGGAGTTAGAACAAGGAACTTCCCAACTCCAAAGCAGGTATAGGATTAATCAGAGAAACAGACGCTTTCTTTAAATCAAGAAAAGACCTTAATTGGTTTGGGACATAAAAAAGATATAATACCTGAATAATAAATCAGACATTTGCATGGATATCAAAGAGAAAACTCAGCACCTAAAGACAAAAATGTTTCTTGTCTCATGGAAAGGAACAATTTACAATGTTCCTGCATAGTAATAGATACTATGGCCCCCTCTAGAATGAGGAGGCATATGACAAAGTTAAGAGGGAATAGGCTTAGAAGTAACCTAAGGAAGTATTATTTCACAGAAAGGGTGGCAGAGGTGTGGACAGTGGCGTTTCTGGGGGGGCTGGCACCTGGGGCGGATCGCCGATGCACCTCGCCCCCCGGGTGCAGCGCCCCCCCGGTGCAGTGCGGACCCGCCCCCGGCGAAAGGACACCCCCGTGAAGGAACCCCCCCCCCCCCGCCGGTAGCACGCCGCTGGGGGGGGGGTGCCGCGCGCGCCTGCCCTCTGTTGGTCCATGCTTCTTCTCTGCCCCAGAACAGGAAGTAACCTGTTCCGGGGCAAAGAAGAAGCATGGACCAACAGAGGACAGGCGCGCGCGGCACCCCCCCCCCCCATTGGCGTGCACCCGGGGCGGACCGCCCCCACCGCCCCCCCTAGGAACGCCACTGGGTGTGGAATGACATCCCGGTGGAGGTGGTGGAGTCGTGGACTGTTCCAGAATTTAAAAAGGCATGGGATAAGCATGTGGGATCGCTTAGGAACAGGAAGAATTAGGGGTTACAGAGGATGGGCAGACTGGATGGATCATATGGCCTTTATGTGCCGTCATGTTTCTATGTTTCTATCTGAGTATATCCATAGGAGCCCTTTTACTAAGTTGTGTAGTCACATACGGGCATCCTATGCATGTCAATTTTGAACTGCCGCCTGGCTACCGTGTAGCCCGGGTGGTAATTTAATTTTTTATGTGCGTCCACTATGTGCGCCGGAAAATATTTTTTATT
The DNA here is from genome assembly GCF_901765095.1 of Microcaecilia unicolor. Taxonomy (NCBI): domain Eukaryota; kingdom Metazoa; phylum Chordata; class Amphibia; order Gymnophiona; family Siphonopidae; genus Microcaecilia; species Microcaecilia unicolor. Next base: position 391,101,987 of record NC_044032.1, read on the forward strand.
TTCTGGTGCTGGGCGCTAACCAGGTGGTATTCGGTATTGTACGCACGCTGATGATTACCACCCAGTTAACGTGTGAGACCTTACCGCTAGGTCAATGGATGGTGGTAAGGTATCAGGCCCAAAATGGACACCCGCCAATTTTCATTTTGCTGCATGTCCATTTTCGGCCAAAAAAAGACCTTTTTTGCAGGCGCGCTGAACAATGGACCTGTGCGCGCCCAATACACACGTCTACACCAGCACAGATCATTTTTCGACACACCTTAGTAAAAGGACCCCTTAATCTCTGTCCCAAGTAAAGAATCGTAGACAAACACGTAAGCAGGTTTAAGTCCTGTTCAAAAATACAGCTAACAAACAATGTCAGTCTAGCTTGATCCTCTTTTCTAGATGATTCCAAAATTACTGGTACATCTAATGTTTCAGCTCCTTGAGATTTTTGATTCCTTCTTCTTGTTGGAAAAATACACTTTATTAAAAGATGGCATATTAGTAGTTGGTATATTAAATATTTCCACTAGATACTTTTTCTAAGTTTCCAAAGAAGATTGTTCCAATTTCTGGGGAAAATTTAAAACTCTCAAGTTCAAGTGCCTAGAATGATTTTCCATTTGTTCCAATTTCCTATGTAGAGTAAGCTTATCTTGTACTAAAGCACTGGCAGTTCTTTTAACTTCCTTAATGTATTTCTCCAAAGTTTCAATCTGCTGTAGATGTTCTTTTCCTAAACCTTCCTCCTTATGAGCCAATTCAGAAACAGTAGATATTAGAAAGCTTAAATATAATGAGCATTTAGGAATGGCAGTGTCCATTCTCAATAACGTATTCCAAATATTGCAATGAGACCACAGGTGCAGTGCTAGATATCGAAGTGAGCTCTTTCCCTGAGACTCAATCCAAACTCCCCAAGCCCACACCTTGAATCTAGGCCTCTGCTCTGCCTGCAGTATCCCTATGTTGTTGCAAGGGAGTAGTCAGTTGCAGAAACTCCATCAATGTTCCTTCCAGGGTTTCTGAAACAGGAGAAACATTCTGGATCTGCGTTGGGCTCCCTACGACTGATGCCATCGTTATACCCGTAACAGAACTAACCCCTGAAATGGCCAGTCCATCTTGGGGAGAGGTGAATCCACACAAATTGAGGAGAACCTCATCCCTAAGTGTTCCTGACTCTCCACTGTCAAAGGCTGCAGCAGGGGACATAAATGTGATTTAGGCAGGAAGTTTCAAAGCAAAGGTGATGTGTTTATGTAATGGAATGCTTTACCTTTAAATATTCGTCAGAGTCCATCTTATGGTACATTTAGAAAGAGATTGAAGATTTGGCTTTTTTTGAAAATATTGTTTAATATCCAGTACTTGTTATTGTATCTTGTTTTAAGTTGGTAACCTGCTCTGAATATGTAGTTGCAGGGATTTTGTGGGATAATATTATTATTATTTATGACATTTAAATCCCGCATTAGCTTGAGTAGAACTCAGGTTCAATGTGGTTTACATAACAATTAGAAAAGCATGAACATGTTCAAAATATATTAACAGAAAGTAAAATACAGTACATCATATAATGGTAAGACCTTGTTAGCATAGCATAGCATTTTAGGCTGTGGAATGTCCGGAGTGGAAAAAGGAACAGTGGGGTAAGTTCATAATTTACCCCATATTTTTGGTGCCATAGTAAAATCAAAGAGGAATAGCAACACCCAGCCATGCTCAGAGCTTCATCGCTATCTTGACTCCACCCCCTATAATACACAATTTCTTACTCAACTTATATGGTGGTCTCTACAATAAAAATCATTATGTCAATAGCACAGTTATTCAAAAATTGTCCAGAAAACCTTTTGACTCCTGAAAATGGAGCCCTCACGAAATTTGTCTTATGTGTATGGGCTCATTTTCAAAACAGAAAAACGTCCAAAAAGCAGCACAAAGCAGCATTTGGACAATTTTCTTGTCAAAACATCCAAATGTTCTACTCAGTGTGGAAACTTAAATGAATAAAGCCTTTCTTCCCAAGGGAAATCTTTCAAAACCTAATACAATCAATGGTTCTAAGCCATGCAGATTACTGCAACACAATATATGAGGAATGTAAAGAACAACTCACAAAAAAAACTCCAGACCGCCCAAAACACATCTGCCAGGCTGATATTTGGTAAATCACGATTCGAAAGTGCTAAACCACTTCAAGAAAAGCTGCACTGGCTCCCAATCATCTTCAAAATATGCACCTTGGTCCACAAAATTATCTATGGCGTAGTCCCAGGATACATGACAGACCTCATAGATCTACCAACCAGAAACAGAATCGGATCATCACGATCATACCTAAACTTACATTACCCAAATTGCAAAGGTCTTAAATACAAAACAACTTACGCATCCACCTTCTCCTATGTAAGCACACAATTATGGAATGGACTCCCGAAAGCTGTAAAAACAATCAATAACCATCTAAACTTCAGAAAATCACTAAAAACCAACCTCTTCTAAAAGGCTTACCTCACCGATCCAACGTAAATCCCCACGTCCAGCAACACAGCTCAACCAATGATCGTACTGGACAATATACAATCTTCATTCCATACGACCTTCACGGTGCCTGACACACACCTACCTCATTTGACCACAATACAACCTTGTATTTGTTATCAAACAACTGGCGAACGCCTTTACGGTATTATGTAAGCCACATTGCGCCTGCAAATAGGTGGGAAAATGTGGGGTACAAATGTAACAAATAAATAAATAAAATAAATAAATAAATCGTTATTTTTGAAAATCATTTAAAGACATTTTTCTATTCAGTTGATCGGCAGTACATCCAAATCACATGAGGGCATCTTGTGGGTAGGATTTGGGCGTTCCTAACACTTGTAACTTATAGCATTCTATAAGTTATGCACATAAGTGTCAGTTCCACCCATCCTCTATCCAGACTCCACTCATATTACACCTCCCTATAGAATATACATAATTTACAGAATAACACTCAGTGGTGAGCACACAGTTTATAGATTATAGTTCTGTACTAGTGTATTTACTCACCAATTTGTATGGAATAAACAGACACTTTGCAATACTTATAAAATAGGAAAAAAGGACCTCATATGATTAAGTGCATAGACTTATTTAGCCAAACAGCTTCCAACAGGTCAGCTTTTAGGCCTCACAGAAAAAACTCCTATTATCAGCACATGGTAACGTGAGTAACTTAGTAAATGACGGCAGATAAAGATCTGAACAGTCCATCTAGGCTGCCCAACAAGATAAACTCATTTTACATGGTATGTGATACTTTATATGTATACCCGAGTTTGATTTGTCCTTGCCTTTCTCAGGGCACAGACCGTAGAAGTCTGCCCAGCACTGTTCTTGTACTAAGTTCTGAAGCTAACATTGAAGCCCCTTAAAATTTACACTCCAGCCCATCCCTTTCTATTCAGTCACGATCAGGGTGTAGACCGTAGAAGTCTGCCCAGCTCCCATTTTGTTTCCTAATTACCGGCATCACCACCCAATCTCTGCTAAGGTAACATGGAACCATTACTTCTAAACAGGATTCCTTTGTGTTTATCCCATGCATGTTTGAATTCCATTACTGTTTTCATCTCCACCACCTCCTGCGAGAGGTCATTCCACATATTCACCACCTTTCCATGAAAAAATACTTCCTGACATTAGTCATGAGTCTGCCCCCCTTCAACCTCAATTCATGTCCTCTAGTTCTACCGCCTTCCCGTATCCAGAAAAGGTTAATTTGCGGATTAATACCTTTCAAATATTTGAACGTCTGTATCATGTCACTCCTGTTTCTCCTTTCCTCCAAAGTATACATGTTCAGGTCAGCAAGTCTCTCCTCATACGGTTTGCAATGCAAATCCTATGCCATTTTTGTAGCTTTTCTTTGCACCGATTCCAGTCTTTTTACATCTTTAGCAAGATACGGCCTCCAAAACTGAACACAATACTCCAAGTGGGGCCTCACCAGCGACATGTAGAGGGGCATCAACACCTCATTTCTTCTGCTGGTTATGCCCTTCTCTATGAAGCCTTGCATCCTTCTGGCCAACACCCTAAGGTCTCTCTCCTGAGTCAAGCTTACTAATCTCTCCTCTCCTATCCGGTATCTCTCTTTTGGGTTTCTGCACCCCAAGTGCATCATTCTACACTTCTTGGCATTAAAGTTTAATTAAAGAGAATCCACAAGCATGGAGAACTCAAGAGATCCCACGGAGAAACTCAAGTCAAGGAAGAGAATGGGAATGAAAACCAGGGTATCCAGAGCAGGACCAAAAAAGATCTTGAGTAAAACAGTCTTTATTAATAATTTTTACTCAAGATCTTTTTTTGGTCCTGTCTCTGGATACCCTGGTTTTCATTCCCACTCTCTTCCTTGATTAAATTTTAACTGCCAAACCCTTGACCATTCTCCTAAGGTTCGGAGATCCCTTTTCATCGTTTCTACTCCCTCCAGGGTATCCACTCTATTAGCTATTTTCATGTCATCCACAAAAAGGCATGCCTTTCCTTCCAACCCTTCAGCAATATCTCCCACAAATATATTAAACAAAATAGGCCCCAGCACCGACCCCTGAGGAACTCCACTGCTCACCTTACTTTCCTCCAAGCGGATTCCACTTACCACCACCCTCTGCCACCTGTCGGTCAACCAGTTTCCTATCCAGTTCACCACTTTCGGTCCTAAGTTCAACCCTTTCAGCTTGTTCACAAGACTTCTGTGGGGACCGTATCAAAGGCTTTGCTGAAGTCCAAGTAGATTACATCTAGTACACGTCCTTCATCCAGTTCCTTGGTCACCCAGTCAAAGAAGTCAATAAGATTCGTTTGGCAGGATTTTCCTTTGGTAAAGCCATTTGCCTCAGGTCCTGTAACCCGTCGGCTTCTAAAAAGTTAACTATCCTTTCAGCAGTGACTCAATTATTTTTCCTACCAGTGACGTGAGACTTACTGGTCTGTAGTTTCCCACTTCTTCCCTGTCTCCAATCTCATGGAACCTCTGCCATCTGTAAAGATCTATTAAATAAATCTTTAAGAGGTCCAGCCAGTATCTCGCTGAGCTCCTTCAGTATGCTAGGATGTATCCCATCCGGCACCATAGCTTTGTCCACCTTCAGATTCTCAAGCTGTTTATAAACTTTCATCCATAAACGGTGCAGTATCCACTCCATTCCCAGATGTTCCCTCGGCAGCCAACCACGGTCCTTCACCAGGACTTTCCTCCGTGAACACCGAAGAGAAATAATTGTTTAGCATGTTCACTTTATCATCACTCTCCACATAGCCATTCTCATTATCTTTCAGTCTCGCAATTCCATTTCTATCTCTTCTCCTTTCTCCAATATAGCTGAAAAAGGTCTTGTCACCTCTCTTTACATCTTGAGCCATGAAAGAGAGGTGACAAGACCTTTTTCAGACAAAAACCATTTTCAACACTTACACATGTGCTAATATCGCCTACTTAAAGTATGTGTGAAATAAATAATAATCATATACTACTACTACTACTACTATTTGACATTTCTAAAGCGCTACTAGGGTTACGCAGTGCTGTACAATATATAACATATTAATGTTTGGTGAGTGGTGATGCTTTTTTCTTTTGTATTGGAATTGAATACCATCTGTACTAGTGCATACATTCTGCTAATACTTATACCCCTTGCTCCCCATTTCTAAGGATAATTCTCTTCAGGGTACTGAATCCATTCCACAGTCACTGAGGGGGGGGGCAAAATTCCCCCGGGCCCGGCTTCCAAGGGGGGGCCTGGCGCTGGGGTCTGTCTCTCTCCTGCTCCTGACGGGACACGGGTCATCGCGTCCCAACAGGAGCAGGGAGAGAAAACTCTGGCACCAGGCCTTCTTTAGAGGCTGGGGTGGAGCAGACATAGGGCTTTGGAGCCTCTGGTTTGGCTGGCGGGGATCCCCAAGCCCTGCCAGCAGAGGCCTTCCTCCAGCGCTGTTCTCCACACCTCAAATACTGTACAATTCTGGTCACTGCATGTCACAAAAGATATAGTGGAATTAGAAAATGTACAGATAAAGGCGAAGAAAATGATAAAGTGGATGTGACTACTTCCCTAAGAGGAAAGGCTAAAGAGGATAGGGCTCTTCAGCTTGAAGAAGAGACAGCTGAGGGGAGATATGATAGCAGTCTATAAAATACTGAGTGTAGTGGAACAAGTAGACGTGAATTGCTCATTTACTCTTTCCAAAAATACTAGGACTAGAGGGCATACAATGAAGCTACTAAATAGTAAATTTGAAACCATTTAGAGAAAATATTTCTTTATTCAATGTGCAATTAAACTCTGGAATTCACTGCCAGAGAATGTGGTAAAAGCATTTAGCTTAGCAGGGTTTAAACAAGTTTGAATAATTTCCTAAAATAAAAGTCCATAAGCCATTATTAAGATGAACTTGGGAAAATTCATGCTTATTTCTAGGATAAGCAGCATAAAGTCTGTTTTACTCTTTTGGGATCTTGCCAGTTACTTGTTTTCAAGTTTAAAGTTTATTTCAATTTGATATACCGCATCATTGGGTACTTTCTGAGCGGTTTACAAGATAAGCTTTGATAGAAAAGAACTACAAAATCAATAGGAAAGGAAAGATAAAAAAATAAACAATAAAAATCAAGAAAATAGAAGCATACCCGCACATCAATTAAACTACCCACACAGACAAAGAGTCTGGAGGAGGCCCAGCCATCCCCCTGCAGTCCCTCTCAGGCTAGAAAGGCTGTTCTAAATACATAAGTCTTTAAGACTTCCTTAAATTTATTCAAAGATTTCTCCAGACGAAGAGATAACAGAATTGGTTCCAAAGTTGAAGTCCTACAACACCAAAGAACCATTTGCAGATCAGTTTGCAGAGACACATCAATGGCATAGAAGCATGCGAAGGCACTGTCAATAGACTAGATTGCAATGATCCTAACAGATGGTCAGGTTCATAGTGGGTTAAATATTGCACATGATTTGTTGGTATACCAGTAACTCGAACCTTAAAAACCTGGATTGGTCACTGTTGGAAACAGGATACTGGGCTTTATGGACTTTTGGTCTGTCCCAGCATGAGAACCAGGGCCGTGCCAACATGGTAAGTGGGGTAAGCACGGCAGGGGGGCGCCGTCCTCTGGGGGGGCCACCGCACCATGCTTACCTCGCCCTCCCGCTCCCATTGCCCAACTGCCCGCCCTCTTCTCTCCCGCAAGATCCCTTTCCTTTTTTTCTCCTTTTAATTTTACCTCCGTTCGGCAGCACAGCATCAGTGAAGGAGGCGGCACTCCCGACGTGTCTAGCCTTCCCTTCGCTCATGTTCCGCCTTCTTCTGACATCAAGGAAATGATGTCAGAGGAAGGCGGGACACTGAGCGAAGGGAAGGCTAGACACATCGGGAGTGCCGCCTCCTTCACTGACACTGCGTCTGCACTGCCGGACGGAGGTAAATTAAAAAAAAAAAGGAAAGGGATGTTGGAGGGGGGAGAGAAGAGGGCGGGCAGTTGGGACATGGAAGCGGGAGGGCAGGGATGGATGCTGCGAGGGCAGGGTTCATGGAAGGGAGAGAGGGGAATTGCTGGACAGGGTCAGGGATGAATGGAGGGGGCAGGGGACAGATGGGCATGGATGGATGGGAGGGTAGGGCTCAGGGAGAGAGGGGAATTGCTGGATAGGGATGAATGGAAGGGGCAGGGGACAGAGGAACATGGATGGGCATGGATTGGGAGGGCAGGGCTCAGGGAGAGAGGGGAATTGCTGGATAGGGATGAATGGAGGGGCAGGGGACAGATGGGCATGGATGGATATGGATTGCAGGGCAGGGCTCAGGGAGAAAGGGGAATTGCTGGATAGGGATGAATGGAGGGGCAGGGGACAGAGGAGATGGATGGGCATGGATTGGGAGGGCAGGGCTCAGGGAGAGAGGGGAATTGCTGGATAGGGATGAATGGAGGGGGCAGGGGACAGATGGGCATGGATGGATATGGATTGCAGGGCAGGGCTCAGGGAGAGAGGAAAAATTGCTGGACATAGAGGGGAGGGAAGAGAGATGAAGGAGATGAAATGAGGGAAAAAGAAGAGAGGAGAAAAACTGCACTTGGATGAAGAAAACAGGCAGAAGCTGAGGATCAGAAATGAAGAAGAAAGGAGGAAAGGAAAGAAATAAATGGAAAGGAAGCCCTGGAAACGGAGTTAAGAGGACAGATAGCAGCAGAATCAGATACTGGGCCAGCATGATCAGAAAAAGAAAGTCACCAGACAACAAAGGTAGAAAAAAATAATTTTATTTTCATTTTAGTGTTTGGAATATATCCACTTTGAGAATACATCTGCTATCTTATTTTGCAATGTTTAGCAATTTGTTTCTAAGAATATTGCTGACAATTCCTGTCAGTGTGGCAAGTGGTGAGCGATCATTTTCACGGAGGGGGGGGGGGGCGCCAACTGATAGTCTGCAGGGGGGCACCAGAGACCCTAGGCACGGCCCTGATGAGAACACTTATGTTCACTCCTGGAGACTCCAGATTATTATTATTTATTGCATTTGTATCCCATATTTTCCCACCTATTTGCAGGCTCAATGTGGCTTACAGAGTCTTGTTATGGCATTGACATTACAGGATATCAGATACTGTTAGTGATGTATCAAGATTAGGGAATAGAAAAGAGTTAGATGGGTAAGTATAGGAGGTAGATTAGAGAATGACGTGGAGATAAAGTTTGTCCCCATCCCTGCGCCATCCCCGTGGACTCTGTCTCCATCTCCACCCTGTCCCTGCGAGCTCTGACTGATCCCATCTGCAGAAGCCTCGAACACAGGATTTTATATTTAAATCATTTTTAAAGTATAAAAAGAAACAATATTCTGTACAACAAATCACAACCAATACAGAACAAGGAACAAAAAAAAACCCAAAAACCCTGTCTCCCCTCCCCCTCACAAATATCCCCTCCACTACTGAAAAAAATGAATAAACCAAATTACTACAGAATGCTACATAGAAAATTCATGCTAACAGTATACCTTGGACACACACAGAACACATATGCCAAATACATAATATCTGATCACCACCCTCCAGCAGCCCCCTGGCAACAACCCCCTTGTCTAACACATCCACAGAGTCCAAACACCACTCAGATCCCACAGCATCCCATTTATGAAAGGGTGACAGACTAGAGATGGAAGGCCTCAAGCCGCCCATTTTAATTGGGGGGGGGGGGGGGGGGGACAGAGGATCCCACTTCACACCACAGGTAAGGAGCCAATGGTGCATGTCCTATGATGCTTTACGGGTGAAGCGCTATACCTGTTGCACCTTCTCACTGGCCTTGACTGGCAGGCCCTCCAGTTGTAGTTGCATGACAGAATGATGGCCATGTTATGTTGTAAACCACACTCTTTCTGGCCTGGTTTGCTGTTGTTCTTTGTATTTTCTATAACATTTGCAGCAGCTTTGCTTGATAGTTTTTCACTGAAGGTGTTTTGCTTTTTATTGAGTGACTGTGGGTGTTCTGGGATGAAAGGTGAGCTAGGATGGATGAAAGAGAAGGTGGATGTGAAATTTGGAAAGAGAAAGGGAGGTTACCTTCCCATTTGCACCTGGCCATCTCCCTGTCTGTTTAGGACTCTGTCACCTGCTGTGTTTGAAGCTGCTCTGTTCACCTGCTTTCAACTTCCTTTCATCATCTGCATCTCATAATATTCATCAACCCATGTCTAGACTTTACAGTTTTCTGTTTGGTAAAATATAGCAGGTGCCTTTGGTACCCCCAGCAAGACTTTAATGACTAGGATGCTCTTTACTGTGCATGCTAAACCAGTTTAGCAAATGTGCTATTAGCAATTTATAGTGAATTTACCTCACAGTGTCAGCATCATGTTCAGTTGCTTTATAAAATGTGCATGAGCTATGCCATGATTCATTACCTTACTGCCCGATGATGAAGACCTCTGGCAGTGAGTTTTCCCCTTCAGTACAGCATGAGGCTGGCCTAGCAGTAGCCTGAATGGAGCTTCATTTTGAAACTAAGCCCCCAGATGTTTTCCTACTGTGGGCACCGAGCCTTCAGAGCTAGCCCAACCATTAGGCAAGACTAGGCAGTTGCCTAGGGCACCAGCTTTGAGGGGGACAGCAAAGAGCAGCTGCAGTCAGAGCATAATGATAGAACTGACAGCCTCACAAAGAAGTATTAGGGATATTGGGAATGGCCGAATAGTCCATTTCCCCAGGTATATCAATGGGTTTGGAAGTTGCCCTCACTGGGTGTATAATAAATAAAATGTAATCTTTAAATGTATGATGGCTAATTATGTATTTGTACGAGATTGCCTTGGAGGTGTGGTGTTGAGGTGATCATGACTGTTGAGTTTATCAAATTCTCAGGGGGTGCCTTGAGGCCTTGAAACTAACCAGAGGGATGCAAGACTGAAGGTTCACCCAGGGCAGCTGGTACTCCACACTTGCATTCCAATCTTTTCTTACTAAAGGAATGGCCCTTGCAATGTTGATTAGAAGAAACCAGCATAATGTAGAAGTGAGTTAGTGCATTCCTGTAACAAGAATGCTCTTGACTGGGAACATCTTTTTGAAGCAGGTGTGAATGCTTATGAGTGATCAGACAGGAGAAGCCCATGGCACCAGCCCAGCCTTATTCACCAGGGAACTGGGGAGTGTATTGCACTTCACAGTAAGGTGTTATCATGGAGACAGATATTATTGTGCTAAGACACAGGCTTACTAATGCCTGAGTAGACTAGAATTTATATTTTATTGCATAAAACCTCCACAAGTAAGATAATTGCAACTGACCATTACTCTTTTCTAATTACCTACTTTCCAAAGGATGTAGGGGGAGGGGTGTGTGTGTGTATGAGCACGCAAGTGGGGGGGGGGGGGGGAGGTTAATCTTCCAAAAGATAATTTTTGAAGTGTTCTATACGTAGAAACCAGTGCTGTGGGTGCTTGAGCACCCCCAGTATTGAGTGAACTCTGACTGTGTCCAGGGAGAGCTAATTTCCATTGGGTTTAACACCCCCAATAATTTTGAAACGTTGGCTCCACTGGATCTATTCCTAATGTATTGTCTGTACATATTATAGGGACCATAAATGACCTGACAGGTGGCAAAAGAGAAAAGAACAAGAACTGAATTATGCATACTCGTATTGATCCCAAGAGATTACGTTTATAAAAAATTGCCTGTGTGTGACGGACAGGAAGGTGACTATCCAGCTTATAATTGAAAAAGAAAAACGCCTATATTGCGACCCAAATCGGGAGATAGATGTTTATCTCACAAAAACGAATAAAGCGGTATAATCGAAAGCCAAATTTGGACGTTTTCAACTGCACTCCGTCGCAGATACGGACAAAGTTGATGGGGGCGTGTCAAAGGCTTGGTGAAGGTGGAACTGGGGTGTGGTTATCGGCCGATCAGAGATAGACGCCTTTCGCCGATAATGGAAAAAAAATATGCGTTTTTAGCGAGAATTTAGGGCACTTTTCCTGGACCCTGTTTTTCCATGAATAGGGCCCCAAAAAGTGCCCTAAATGACCAGATGACCACTGGAGGGAGTCGGGGATGACCTCCCCTGACTCCCCCAGTGGTCACAAACCCCCTCCCACCACAAACATATGCCGTTTCACAACTTTTTATGTTCACCCTCAAATATCATACCCACCTCCCTGGCAGCAGTATGCAGGTCACTGGAGCAGTTATTAGGGGGTGCAGTGGACGTCAGGCAGGTAGACCCAGGCCCATCCCCCCCCCACCTGTTACACTTGTGCTGGTAAATGGGAGCCCTCCACACCGCCCCCCAAACCCACTGTACCCACATGTAGGTGCCCCCCTTCACCCCTTAGGGCTATAGTAATGGTGTAGACTTGTGGGCGGTGGGTTTTGAGGGGGATTTGCGGGGCTCAACACCCAAGGGAAGGGTGCTATGCACCTGGGAGCTCTTTTACCTTTTTTTTGTTTTTGTAAAAGTGCCCCCTAGGGTGCCCGGTTGGTGTCCTGGCATGTGAGGGGGACCAGTGCACTACGAATCCTGGCCCCTCCCACGAACAAATGCCTTGGATTTATTCGTTTTTGAGCTGGGCGCTTTCATTTTCCATTCTCACTGAAAAACAAAAACGCCCAGCTCACAAATTGTCGAATAAAACATGGACGTCTATTTTTTCCGAAACTACGGTTCGGTCCGCCCCTTCACGGACCCGTTCTCGGAGATAAACGCCCATGGAGATAGACGTTTTCGTTCGATTATGCCCCTCCACGTGCAGCTTATTTTACAAAGATAGGTGAAAGCCTATTTTACATTGACTGCTAAGATTGGAATAGAGACACCTAGGGCAGGATATGCTACATTTGTAAAATATATTTAAGAACGTACAGGAGAACACTTGTATTTCACTGCGCGGGTAATGAAAGTGGCCATTTCACAAAGATACATGTTGAAAAATGAGTGGTGCAAAAGGCAAGGGAGTAGGGAAGAGACATGGCCAACCAAACGAAAGATGTACTTCAGAGGTTAATGATAAAAATGAGTGGCACAAACTCAGCAGCTTCCAGAAGGGGAATGAATGTCTATGTTCTAACAGATATATACCATCTATCAAGGACATCTAGGTTTCAGAAAAGTGCTTCTACTGAGCAGTGTTGCACTAGAGGGATTAGGGGAGGACACATTATCCATTCCCCCTGAATGGCAAACTGGCAAGAGATACTAATTAGCTAGGAAAAACCTTAATGTTCATGCACATTCACGTGTATGCTGCTATTTATTTATTTATTAGGATTTATTTACTGCCTTTTTGAAGGAATTCACTCAAGGTGGTGTACAGTAAGAATAGATCAAACATGAGCAATAGACAATTACAGCAGTAAAAATATTCAAAACCAATACAAAGTATGGCACAGTATACTATTTACAATGTCAACACAATACGTAATAGAACATTATAGGTGATAGCGAAGGGTAAAGCAAAGATGTAACATATAGAAGGGTAAGAAAATAGGAAGAGTTAGAAAGTAAGGTGATTGATTTAAAGAAAGTTGCACATGAGGTCAGAGAAATGGTTAAATATTATCTCAGCTAGGAGTGGATAAACTCCACAACATAAATATTTCTGTGCCATGATATAAGCATGTCTGGGGCCCTTATACTTTGGCGTGTAGGCGCCTATGTGTGTCCAATGAGCACCAAATTGGAACTACTGCCCAGCTACCATGTGCCCAGGGCAGTAATTCCATTTTTGATGTGCGTCCAAAACATGCAGTAGAAAATATTCTCTATTTTCTACCATGTGGTGCTTACCTGTCGATAATCAGCAGTTTATGTGCGCTGGGCACTTACCACCCGGTTAGCGTGTGAGACCTTACCGCTAAGTCAGTGGGTGGTGGTAAGGTCTCAGGCCAAAAATGGACGCGCGCTGGTTTTAATTTTGCCACACGTCCATTTTTGGCCACAAAAAATGCCTTTTTTCCAGGCACACTGAAAAACTGACCTGCGCGTGTCCAAAACACGCACCTACACCAGCGCAGACCACTTTTAGGTGCGCCTTAATAAAAGGGCCCCTGGTAACTATGTTGACCCATTCATATTATAGATGTTTCATTTTCTTAAATGGATATTCACATGTCATACAGCCAGCACATAAACATCCGTTTCTCCATGTATCTTAGAACAGGCTCTACACTGACAGATCCTGCTCCGCAATACTAGTATAGTTTGAGATGTCTTGACTTGGATTTCTCAATTCTAATTTGAACATCCTAAAACCATTTCTGATCTGAAGAAGAAGGGTTACCTTTGAAAGCTAATCCAAAAATGTATGAAATTAGTCCAATAAAAAAGGCATCATTTTATTTTATTTTCTCTGTCTTGTTTTATTTCTTTTTATTATCTTTAAAAGTGGACTAACACCGCTACCACACCACTTTATTCTACACCGTTTCTAAAATGCTGCTCCATAAGTGCCACCAATAAGTACTGAAGATCCAATTTTTATTGTCTTACATTTTAGAGGTGGAAATAAATAACAGGGTATTAAAGAGAATTACTCCCTTAATCCTTCACGTAGAAAACCTAGCTCAAATGTGCACTTTTTAAAAATCTGTGTTGGCTCTGGCCTGGTGCATATACCTGTATTTCCTTTGTAAGATAGGGAATACACTTGTAGAGTTCTGGCCTGCCCAAATCACACCTCCAGCACCACCCCTTGAAATGTCTGCATGCTGGGGCTCTCCAGCTGTCTGAAATTACCATTTTTATGTATGCGCAATCTACATGTGTAAAGGCTGCTATTTACATGAGGAGATGTTTGCCTGGTTGCTTCCACTTATTTTGTTCTGGGTATTGGTTATTGGGAGGAGGGGTGGGGGGAGGTGGAAGGGGTTTTGCTGGGGGAAGAGTTTAACTTTTGTTTAGCATTGTCAGTAGGGGGGCTATAAAAAATCAAACTCCCTAGTATCTTTGTTTTCTAGTTCTGATGTGTTTGTGCTCAGTTATATATTACTGTTTTAATAAAAAAGATTTAAATATACATGTGGAGATGTTTATCAAATAACCTCTATGGGCACCAGTGTAATTTGCTGCTCTGCCCAAAATTTAAGAAACCATTTATATATCTACATCAGCACATATACATACATGTATGTGTAAATAAGTAATTATTTACATGTGAATGTGAAAATAAGTAATTATTCCATACATGTGGAAAAGAGAAGATCCTCAAGGACAAAAAAAATGCAGAGAACAAGAAATTACAGTAGAACCCCCCCCCCCCCCACCCCGAATTAACCTATTTCTGCTGGGCACCATCAACCTGATTAAGAAGAATATCCACGAGCATCTTACCAACTCTAGAACGAGGGTCTCTTTGGCACAATGCAAGTATTCAGATCAACCGTAATAGTATATTTGAAACACCTACTAGTCAATATTCAGACAGCGGCAGTAAGCATTTTTTAAAATGTTGACCATTGCTGGCTAAGTTTGACCTCAATGTTCAATGCCAGGCCAGTCCAGGAACCAGCAATGAATATCCAGATCTGACTGGACAGCTACTGACCGCCCGGCTGAAGATTGACTAGGACCCATATAAGTAGATCTGTGAATTTCTTCCACAGTTTGATGAAATCAGCCCCACTCCCATACCGCCCCCCCCCCCCCCCCCCGCAATCAGACTTCTTCCTGAACCCACCACTGACATCAGCAGCTCCCAACCCCCTCTGCTGACATTGGTCCTCTTCCTGACATTCCTGATATCAGTCTTCCTCCACAATCCCTCTGCACTATCCACTTGTAGACCGCCACCCAGAGCCTACCTTATGATCTCTGGTGATTCAGTGGGGTAGTCCAGGCAGGTGCAATCTCCACTTACTCCTGCCCCTAGTGGCTCCATCTAGAAATGGCATTTTGTGGTAGTATGACTAGAGATCAGGCTTCTATATATGGCATGGAATCTTGGTGGCACCTGCATAGCTGCTGGCTCCTCCCTAACTCTGCCTCCAGAATACCTCTCTCCTACCAAGGAAGTTGAAGGAAACAGGAGATGGGGTGTTCCTATGTAGTCCATTATACAGGCTGAAGCCAGTAGGCAAAGCTTGCCGCAGTAGGCGGAGTTTGTCACCATTTTAGTTCACCCAAAACAATAGCAAACGCTATCTATCTATATAATTCACAACCCCAACGTTCTAAATGAAGCCACCACCGGAAGTTGAAGCGTCGAGATCAGCTTTCCCCACCGGAAGTTGAGGCATCGAGATAGCCGCTTTCCCCATCAGTGTGTGCTCCGCCCTCGCGTCACTATGTGATGATGACGAGGGCGGAGCACTGACACTAGACAAAACGGAGCGCCAGCAGCAATGAAGACATAACCGCTCACTTACACTGCAGCACCGACAACACGAACAGCATTGACAGAAGAAATCCATTTGGATGGCCATGCTACTGCTCTCCGTATGTGAGTCACCCCCCCATCCAAAACAAGCTAGCGCCCATTTCATTGCTCTGAGAAAAGGGCCTTCTTTACTAGTTGAAAATAATAGCAAAAGATTATTAGAAATAATGGACTGCTTATGTGCGGTCCATCTGTAAAAAAAGTCTAAAACTGATCCAGTTGGATAGTAGTGCCTTAAAAGGTGGAGGACAAAAGATTTCTTTCTTTTTTTTTTTTTTTTACTTATTTGACAGCTTTTTAATTTATTTGAAAGCGTCCCATAAGTAGATATAATATAAATATCTTGAAATAAAAATTGAATATCACTAAAGCAGCTTAAAAAGTTATTGTAGCTGGTAGAAACAGCAGTTATAAACTCTGTATTTTGTGCTCATCTTTCTACACTGTTCTATATAAATACAGATTGCCAGATTTCAGTGAGGATATCCTGTTTCCTAATTGGTTCATCTTAAATGTTGTTGTAATTTGCACTGGGAAGTCTTGTGTTATAAAGATGGAATAGACTGCAATTAAATGGAAGTAAAATTAAACTCTCCTTTCATTGGGGCACATGGAATCACATCTTCACCTCATCTGTTATTCAGAAGCTTACATTTTAGATACTCAAATGGATTATTCATGCAGATCTCTTTTGTTTAAACATAACTAATTGAGCTATAAAACCTTAATGCAGTCCATTGGTTTTCTTATATTTTGTTCTTGTGTTGTGATGACTTATATTGTGCTAAAACTGAAAATTATTACCTCTTCTATCTGGTCAATAATAAAAGGAGCTCATTGTGAACACTATCCACCCTAAAAGGTTGTTTTGTGATTGTACATGAGGAGTTGGGTTCCCCAGGGCTCTATGCTGGGACTGCTGCTTTTTAACATATTTATAAATGACCTAGAGATGGGAGTAACTAGTGAGGTAATTAAATTTGCTGATGACACAAAGTTATTCAAAGTCGTTAAATCGCGGGAGGATTGTGAAAAATTACAAGCGGACCTTACGAGACTGGGAGACTGGGTGTCTAAATGGCAGATGACGTTTAATGTGAGCAAGTGCAAAGTGATGCATGTGGAAAAGAGGAACCCGAATTATAGCTATGTCATGCAAGGTTGCACGTTAGGAGTCACGGACCAAGAATGGGATCTAGGTGTCGTCGTTGATGATACGTTGAAACCTTCTGCTCAGTGTGCTGCTGCGGCTAAGAAAGCAAATAGAATGTTAGGTATTATTAGGAAAGGAATGGAAAGGAAGGACAAATCACTCCTATCTGTACCCTTCTCCACCACCGCTAACTCCAGACTCCGCCCCTTCTGCCTCGCCTCACCTTATGCCTGGAACAGACTTCCTGAGCCCATACGAAGTGTGCCCTCCCTGCCCATTTTCAAGTCCTTACTCAAGGCCCATCTCTTCTCTCTTGCTTTTGGCGCCTAACCACCTTCCCCATTCCCGATACATACACTGACTACATAGCTTATTAACTTTAGATTGTAAGCTCTCTTGAGCAGGGACTGTCCTTCCCCTTGTCTAAACTTGTACAGCGCTGCGTAACCCTGGCAGCGCTATAGAAATGCTAAGTAGTAGTAGTAGTAGAAGAAACAAGTGGAGGAGTGGCCTAGTGGTTAGGGTGGTGGACTTTGGTCCTGGGGAACTGAGGAACTGAGTTTGATTCCCACTTCAGGCACAGGCAGCTTCTTGTGACTCTGGGCAAGTTATTTAACCCTCCATTGCCCCAAGTACAAATAAGTACATGTATACAATATGTAAGCTGCATTAAGCCTGCCATGAGTGGGAAAGCGTGGGGTACAAATGTAATAAAAAAACAAAAATGAGGATGTTATAATGCCTTTGTATTGCTCCATGGTGCGACCGCACCTCGAATATTGTGTTCAATTCTGGTTGCCGCATCTCTTTAGTGGAATTAGAAAAGGTGCAGAGAAGGGCGACAAAAATGATAAAGGGGATGGGACAACAGATATAGTGGAATTAGAAAAGGTGCAGAGAAGGGCAGCGAAAATGATAAAGGGGATGGGACAACAGATATAGTGGAATTAGAAAAGGTGCAGAGAAGGGCGGCGAAAATGATAAAGGGGATGGAACGACTTCCCTATGAGGAAAGGCTAAAGCGGCTAGGGCTCTTCAGCTTGGAGAAAAGGCGGCTGAGGGGAGATATCATAGAGGTCTATAAAATAATGAGTGGAGTTGAACGGGTAGATGTGAAGCGTCTGTTCACCCTTTCCAAAAATACTAGGACTAGGGGGCATGCGATGAAGCTACAATGCAGTAAATTTAAAATGAATCGGAGAAAATTTTTCTTCCCTCAGCGTGTAATTAAACTCTGGAATTCATTGCCAGAGAATGTGGTAAAGGCGGTTAACTTAGCGGAGTTTTAAAAAGGTTTGGACGGCTTCCTAAAGGAAAAGTCCATAGACCGTTATTAAATGGACTTGGGGAAAATCCACTATTTCTGGGATAAGCAGTATAAAATGTTTTGTACATTTTTGGGATCTTACCGGGTATCTGTGACCTGGATTGGCCACTGTTGGAAACAGGATGCTGGCCTCGATGGACCTTTGGTCTTTCCCAGTAGTAATAAAAAAAGGCAAGTGCATTTTTATAATATATCACTGCATTCCACAAAACAAAAGGAGCAAGTTCCCACATGTCATCTTTTTCTTTTGATGTAGGCACAGGAAAAAAAAGATGTCAAATGCTCCCAGTTTCAACCTAATTAATGTTTTGGGTTTTTTTTTTAATTGTACTTATAAATAGTCTGATTGTTAAGTACCTGATTCTCATAACATGATGTCTGTTTTGGTGGCCCTTTACTAGATGAAAACATCTCTGCATGAATACAGGGAGTTCCTATAGTCAGCTCCTCCAAGTGACACAATGATTTAAAATGTAGAACAAATTAGTTCTCTAACCGATGAAGCCAATACTTCCTCTGTGTACATCCATATACTGCACAAGCCAGCATGGTTGAAAATATAAGTGAGATTAAATAAAATTACTACCAACAATAAAAAATGATAACAAGGTTGCAGAAGGTCATTGGTTGGCAGTGGCGTAGCGAGGGGGGCTGCCACCCGGGGCGGGGCGGTTCGCCATTGCACCCCCCCCGGGTGCAGCAAGATGACATACCCCCCCCCTCGGCACATCGACACCCCCCCCGACCCAGTGCCCACCCTCTTCCGTCCAACCAGCTCCCTACCTTTAAAAAAATATCGGAATCTGAAGCGCGGCGCAGTGCCTCGCGCCTCCACGTAAAAGAAATGTGCAGCATCTCATCGGGCCTTCCCTCGCTCTGTCTGTCCCGCCCTCCGCTGACGCAACTTCCTATTTCCGCAAGGGCGGGACAGACAGAGCAAGAGAAGGCCCGATGAGACGCTGCACATTTCTTTTACGTGCAGGCGTGAGGTGCTGCGCCTCGCTTTGGATTCCGATATTTTTTTAAAGGTAGGGGGAGCTGGTTGGACGGAGGAGGGTGGGCACTGGGGGGGGTGTCGATGCGCCGAGGGGGGGGAGCTGGCAGGAAGCACCCCCCCTGAGCTGACACCCGGGGCGGACCGCCCCTCCCACCCCCCCTTGCTACGCCACTGTTGGTTGGCTTGCTTTGTTTTCAGTGTACTAGATGACGACTGTGCATGGCTAAAGGGAAACAGCAACTAACCAAATTGGCTTCAACTTTTTGACATCATCCTGTCTCCTGCTTTCTTCAACTGCCTTGTCTCCTGCCCACTTTAAAATGGCCAGTTAGTGCCAATATTCAGCAGCATTGCCCAATCAAGTGCCACTAAATATCAGTGGCAGGTCTGCAGCAGAGCCGTAGCGAGGGGAACTGACACCCGGGGCGGGTTGCCGCTGCGCACCCCCCCCCCCCCGGGTGCAGCACGGCGCACCCTCCTCCCGCTGGAGCGCACCCCCCAGAGCGCATACCCCCACCCGGAACACATACCTCTCCCCCGGAGCGCATACCTGCGGTGAGGGACGGGCGGGAGGGCCGATCCGCCCCGACTGCACGTTGCTGGGGTGTGTCGGCTCCGCGCTGGTTCACTGCTCTCTCTGTCCCGGAACAGGAAGTAACCTGTTCCGAGGCAGAGAGGGCAGTGCATCAGCGCGGAGCCGACACCCCCCAGCGGCGTACACACGGGGCGGACCGCCCCCCCCCCGCCCCCTTCCTACGCCACTGGTCTGCAGACCACGATTTAAACGGGCAGAAGCCTCTCCTGCTTGCTTAAATCGTTTTGAATATCAACCAGTTAGATAATATCTTAGCTTACCCTGGCTTAGGAGTGAGCCTCAGTCCTGTCATGGGATATTTGGAATCTACATCGTATGCAAAGTTTATTTATTGAAGCTAGTGAACTTTCCTTTGAGAGCACAGTTGCACTGTTTGCTTCTACAGTTTTCAATACACTGCATTTAATACTGGAGCAGTGCTGTTTTTTTTTAAGGTAAGTATCCCCTTATTATACCTGTTTTGAAATGGGACTTTCATGAGACACTTTGATTACTGGCTTATATAAGTATGATGCCTCGAGTGTCCATAGTTTTGTCAACACCTACCCGATGGTGTAGGCCTAGTGCCTGCTGGTTCCCCTTTGTCCACATGTTTGTTTACTCCTTCAAATATAGCATTTGGTAGGCACCAGTAAGGCATAGGAAATAACCTAAAAACATGTCACATAAGGCAGTGTTTCCCAAACCTGGTCCTGGAGGTACCCCAGCCAGTCAGGTTTCAGGATATCCACAATGAATATTCATGAGACAGATTTGCATGCACTGCCTCCACTGTATGCAAATCTCTCTCATGAATATTCATTGTGGATATCCTGAAAACCTGACTGACTGGGGTGCCTTTAGGACCAGGTTTGGGAAACACTGACATATTATTTACTTTGCACCTGGGGCAATAGAGGGGTTGAGTGACTTGCCCAGCGTCACAAGGAGCTGTAGTGGGACTGGAACCTAGTTCCCCAGGTTCTTAGGCTGCTACACTAATCATAAACCTTATGTCGAATAGAGTCTTACTATAGTCAATGACCTAATGTATGTTAGAATCCAATTTATTACTCAGGAACCTTCATGCAATACCATAATGTATTCCTCTTTACCATGTATGTATGCACATGATATACATATATACAATGATCTGTTCCATATATATTATGTTCTATGTATGTTACCATGAGGCATATTTTCAAAGCACTTAACCTTCCAAAGTTCCATAGAAACTTATGGAACTATGGAAGGCTAAGTGCTTTGAAAATATGCCTCCATGTATGTTTGCACCTTAACGCAATACCATTGGTAATTCTGTCACCCGGAAATGGCAACTGCCATTACGGCAAATGCAAGCCACATTGAGCCTGCAAATTGGTGGGAAAATGTGGGATACAAATAAAATAAAATAAATAAAAAATTAGCTTACTCCTAATGAAATGATCCCCATAATCTTTAAACACTCCAATCCATTTGCAAACAAGCAAAAAATCTCGCCAAAAACCATCATGTTTTCACCTGTTTTTCTAAAAAAAAAATAATAAATGTGAGCAACTGTCATAATTCTAGCATCCAAAGGTAATGCTTTCCACAAGCAAGGGGTAATAACATGCCTATTACAAACAGCCAACCAGCTTATAATCGAAAGTGCTCGCCGGCTATCTTCCAACACAAATGGGAGATGGCCGGCGATTTCTTAAAAGAGGTGAAATCGGTATAATCGAAAGCGGCATTTTTGACTGCATCGCCGCTTTCCCGTCGCTTCGCTGGCGAAAGTTCAAGGGGGCGTGTCGGTAGATTAGCAAAGGCGGGGCATGGGCGTGGCTACCAGATGGCCGGCTTTCGCCGATAATGAAAAAAAAAAAGCGGCGTTAAGCAGTATTTCGCCGGCTTTACTTGGTCCTTTTATTTTCACGACCAAGCCTCAAAAAGGTGCCCCAACTGACCAGATGACCACTGGAGGGAATGGGGGATGACTTTCCCATACTCCTCCAGTGGTCACCAACCCCCTTCCATACTAAAAAAATAAAACTAAAAACCTTTTTTGCCAGCCTGTATGCCAGCCTCAAATGTCGTACCCACCTCCATGACAGCAGAATGTGTTGTATCCTCCGACAGCCTTTCCCTGGTTGTGATGTGGCTCTCGGGTGAGTGTGACACCTTTTCTGTTAGGTGCCCTGCAGAGTCACATTAGCAATGCATTGTGATGGGTGTAGGGTACTGGGCTCTACTCCCATGGTGCTTTCCCCCCCTGCTAAGTGGGTCAGAGTGTGCCCTGTTTTGTTTCCTGTTATAGTCTATGCAGTAGTGGCCATTTTTGTAAGCCAGTTTTAGTTCCCTTTCCTGTGTTACCCACGTTAGAGAACATAGTTTTTACCTTGAATGGTGCTGTAAGAGGGCATTGTACACCATTGTGCCAGCTCTGACCTACTGCTAATCTTAGTACCAGGGGACTCTGATCTGCAGTTAACTGTGAGTAAACGTGGTTATTTCAAGAAAGGACTTTTTCAGAGAGATTAGTCTTCAGGTGTGAACTGGTGTGCCAAAGTTATACAGCAGCAATAAGTCCTAGAGGCTGTATGCAGGTCCCTGGAGCAATTTTAGTGGGTGCAGTACATTTGTGGGTAGTGGGTTTGGGGGGGGGGGGGGCTCAGCTCCCAAAGTAAGGGAGCTATGCACGTGGGAGCTTTTCTGAAGTCCACCACAGTGACCCCCTAGGGTGGCTAGTTGGTGTCCTGGCATGTCAGGGGGGCCAGTGCACTAAAAATGCTGGCTCCTCCCACGGCCAAATGCCTTGAATTTGGCCGGGGTTTGAGATGGCCGACATAACTTTCCATTATCGCTGAAAAAGAAACCCGGCCATCTCAAACCCGGCGAACTCCAAGGCATTTGGTCGGGCTAAACCGTATTATCGAAAAAAGATGGCCGGCCATCTTTTTCGATAATACGGTTCCAGCCAGCTGTAGCGCCGCCGCCAACATAGATCGCCGGCGATGTTCGATTATGCCCCTTGCCATCTGCGATGAGGGCACCTCAAACATTCAAGAATCTCAGAAGTCGAGTTGCAGGATGCTTTCAGATATGTGAAGAACATACCTCGTAGATTTAAAAAAAATGATACACAACAATTGAAAAAATGGAAAGACTGCATCCAAAGTGGCTTGTGATCCCGCCTCCCCCATCCCTTGAGCACATACAAGGGCTTGGAAAGAAGAGGACGGAAGACCTCGACAGGGCATGTTCTAATAATCCTTTCCCGGAAAAAAAGCAAGGCCGTTCCTTAAACAGCTAGAAATAACAACTTTCACCACCGCAACACACACGGATCAAAGAAAGCGCCAACTTCAAATACAAACGAAAATGAAATGTAACTAAACAGGAATCTACTGTGGAAGCAGGAAATCACCCTTGTTACAATATACAAATGCTATGTCCCTTTTGATCAAAAAAATCAGCCCCATCCTTAAACCTGGTGCACATTTTATCAGAAAAACCCGGTCTCATATTCAAGAAAGCCAGAACAACAGGGAGGAGATGATCCCCTTCCAGAGATTTGTAGCTTTCCCTCCCCTCCTCAGCAGGTGCGGGGGAGGGGGAGGGGGAGGGGTGTAAGGGCCGGGACCAGTTTGTGGGCGGGGAAAAGAGTCCCAGGGACCTAAGAGCCAGCACAGCATCTTGTGCCCGTGCCAAGCACCGGACGTGTCCCAATCCTCTCTGTGTCTGTCTGTACTGCTGCAGTACCGGGTCAGGGTCCGATCCGCCCCCAGCTGTCCTGTCTGCCGCTGCTCCAGATGTTCTCTTGCCAGGAGTCTTAGGCACTCGCCACAGACTGCAAAGCGTTTCCAAGCCGGCGATCTCTGTCCGCCCAACTTTTGTTTTTTTAATTGCCGGAGGTGTCTCATTCCAGGTAAAATATTTGACTGATTGGAGCATTTTAATGGTTGTATTGTGAGCACATGGGTGCAGGCTGTAGGTGGTATTCAGATAGTGTCTGAGGGCATCTCTTAAGTAGATGCAGTGAATTTTGATCGGGACAGTCCGATGCACAGCAAACAGCTCACCACCGGTTTGTTTCTTATAAAAAGAAAGCGACTGCTGATATGCAGCACATACCGTACAAGAACGACATGCGGAAGGGAAGGAGGCGACGTGGTGGATGCTTATTGTTTTAAAAACATTTGTTCTGAACTGCAATAAGTGGAAGCAGAGCTGTAGGATACGTTTAAAATCCCCCGATAGGTTCTGAAAAACTTGCATCTGGATTATTCCACTGTGCAAGGGAAAGCGAGCATTTCAGTTTTTATTGGTAGGCTTTCCGCTGCTTTTGTTCCAGTTCTCCTTCTAAGGATTGTGGTTTGTTAAGGGGTTGGGGAACAGGTGAGCACAGGAGTGAAATGTGTCCGTACAAGTCTTTTTGCCTATGTTGGTCTACGGATGTAAGCGTGGGAGATGTTGATAGGGGCATAGCTTCATGTAACTATATTTCGGCACGCTTTTCTCACATACACGTTTTTGCGTCTCTCTATACGTTAGAACTATCTAGCTAGCTATGTGTAGATCTTATATAGCCATAGATAGATTGATCTGTATAAAATTTTGTGTGTGTGTGTCCGCCTCTGCAGTCCGCAGCTATGTTTTGCTTCGTCTTCGCCCTGTGATTTCTGTAACTCTAAATGTAATGCTGGCGACTGGGGCTGCTGCAGCTCGTAGGAGAAAAACATCTAAAAACATAAAAAGGTCGGGGGGGGGGGGGGGGGGGGGGGATTAAGCACTTGAGCTGAGATGTCGATCTGTATAGTCAGCTTTGTTTTACTACAGTAAGACTACCTGCATAATAAGTACCGGGTAAGTCTGTTGGGAGGGGAAGCGGGGAATGTGGGTGTCTCTTGATACTTGGTTCTTGGTGAGAATTGTGTTTATTTTACCTATTGCAGTAGTTTTCTTCAATTTGGGAGGCATCTACTACTACTACTTATCATTTCTATAGCGCTACTAGACGTACGCAGCGCTGTACAATTGAACATGAAAAGACAGTCCCTGCTCGACAGAGCTTACAATCTAATTAGGACAACCAAGCAGGACAGACAAGAGATAAGGGAATATTAAAGTGAAGATGATAAAACAAGGGTTCTGAACAAGTGAATAAGGGTTAGGAGTTAAAAGCAGCATCAAAAAGGTGGGCATTTATAATACTTGAAGTGAAAGAAAAGATCCCTTGATACACTCACCAGCGCTTTCTCTTAAGCACCACCCTATCCCTCACCTATCCACCCCCATCCTGTTAGACTATCACTGAAATGCTTGGATGTTTCATTGTATATACTGTCATCTACCAACATTTGCTTATTTCCGATCTGAGGAAGAAGGGCAACCTTCCAAAGCTAATCAAGAAATGTATTATGGTATGTCCAATAAAAATGGTATCATCTTATTTTCTTTTCCATGTTTTATTTTGTTTTATTTCTGTTGATTACTCTTAAGCACCAAATATCTATCGAAGACTTGTGAGCTCCACCTGCTTTTCTGAATTTTCCTGGGTGAGCGCTGTATTGATAGACACTGAGCCAAATATCATTCTGTTGTCTTGTGGGGCTGTGTAGGTAAAGGTCCTGATTTATCATAATTCTTTCTGTCCCATCTTGCCTGTGTGTGTGGGGGGGGGGGGGGGACACCGGGATGACCTCAGCCCAGTAGCAGACTGGATTTTACAAGAAAGCCAGAGAAGGCATGATCTGTATTGTGACCAGTACTTTCAGTACCCTTCTGATGGCAGCCCAAAACATTAGATCTGGGTGTAGCTGTCTATGAAAATGTTTTATTGTGTATTGTTGTTTGAATATTTTTCCTGCTCTAATTGTCTATTGCTTATGTTTGACTTATTCTTGCTGTACACCGCCTTGAGTGAATTCCTTCAAAAAAAGGTGGTAAATAAATCCAAATAAATAAATAAATAAATCTGGAATACGGTGCTTAATAAAAAGCTTACTGGCCCTGACCGAAGGATTTCATGTTTGGAATTTCCCTTATCCCCTGACTTTTGTCTGAAGCCAAATAGGAAGTGTTTTGTTTTTATCCCAGTGAGTCATTTGTAACCCAGTGTCCGAGAGCCACTTAGCTGTTCCTTGAGCTGTTGACTTCCTGCCATCTTTATTTACACTTTGCTCCAGTGGTTGGTGCCGAGAGTAATGAAAACGATAAATATGACAGAAAACCCAGACGTTAGGTTTTGCACTGGGGTGGTGGAGGAAACAAAAGTGCTTTGTCAGCACTGATGGAGACTGCGAGAAACATTGATTAGTGCGTTTATCACTGGCCCTTTGGCAGGTGCTTTTCCATGGATAAAGATCTGTGTCTCTTTCACTTGGGATTTTGCAGTGGCTGTATTTCACAGCTCAAGGAACTGGACTTTGACAGTTCTGCCATGCCCCCAGTTTTATGCATTACCAGTACTCCCTGTTGTGCTGTGAGAAACTGTTTCACCTCATTGTACAGTAGGCTTGAAAAGCCTTGATATATGTAAAGCCCAAAAATCCTGCTCATGATTCCAGTGGCAGCTGAGGGTAGCTTCGCTGGTTTATGGTTACAATCTGATAATCAAAATCTGGGAACAATTCATCCTGTGCTTGACCCAATCTGTTGTTTGTCCTCTTGATTTCCTGAATTCTTTATCACAAGCTGTTTGATCCTAGTCCAGGAGGGCAGATGGTGAATGGGGTTGGCCTCACTAAGTTTGAGATTATTTTCTCCCTATTATTTTGGTGGGAATGCTTATAACAGGAGATGTCAGACACTCAACCCCCCCTCCCCCCTCCCCCCCCGCAGTGTAAGCAGTATATATACACAACCAACAATTCAGTTTAAGTATAGTAAATAGGCAGACAACCAAGTGGAGTATATCAGGCCGCAGCTTTGTTTATTGGTGAGGGACAAAATTAGTAACCTGAGCAATCCAAATAATAATACTTAAAAGACTACTTGCCATGTGCAGCAAGGAGTCTGTACATCAGGCAACAAACAGCAAGAGCAACAATTGTCCAAGACGTCCAGGTCTGAGTTGAACACTTAGGCCTAACTGTCATCACCTAGGGACAGTTAAGGCCTTGTTCAAAGGACTTCCTTTGAATGCTAGCTCGGGTGCCCCCCCTAGCTGTGACAAATAAATGCAATGGAATAACGCATTCAATAAACATAACGATTCAGGGTGGGAGGGGGGAAATCCTGCTGCCTCTGAGGAGCAGGAAGAAGTCCTGAACCTTGGAGGCACCTGCTTTTACGGATTCCCTGCCCTAGACCCGCCTGACTGCACAGGACAAGGAGAGGTCACCGGAGGTGGAAGACTCTGGCAGACCCACACACCTCTCCTGAATGCTCCCCTCCTTTGTTGGCTGGATGCCTGCAAGCAAGGCCTGTGTAGCTCTGCTGCGGCCGCGAGACCCAACTTCAAGGTGATGCTCACCCACCCGTTAATTTTGGGACCCACATAAGGCGGTTGCCTCTGGTCTCTTAAAAGTACAAAAACCACAACAGAAAAAAAAAAGTGCAAGCAGTCTGGTATTTGGTATTGGGAGCTGGAGGGAGTGTGTTGTTTAATCTTCGTGATCTATTGTCCTGATTATATGCTAATGCTAACTTTGTAGTGACCAGTGAAAGTAAGCCTTGACTTGGATTTTTTTGGTTTGATATTTCAAATTTTATATATATACTAGTAAAAAAAGGCCCGTATCTGGAGCCAGTGAAACGGGCGCTAGCAAGGCTTTCCTCTGGCCCCCCACCCAATGCACCTTCACCATTGTGCCGCCGTGGTCACCGTTGATGTGTGACTGTGGCCCCCCCAACGCACCTTCGTTGTCAGTGACGCCATTGCGCCGCCCTGGCCGCCGTCGATGTGAGTGAATTGCTCCGCCCTCAACGTCATAACGTTTGACGTGAGGGCGGGGCCCCGAGACTGTGTTTTTTGTGGCTTCAGAGCTTCGAACTTACGAACCTTGGCTTCAGTGACGTCAGACAATAGAACGTTGAGGGTGAGTTTTATATATATAGATATTGCCTATAAAAATATATCTTCAGTCAGAGAAAACATGGAAACTCAGTAAACACATTTTACAAGAGTATGGCAATTAATATTTTTGCTTGCTTTCTAAACTAGAGGGGTGGACATTAAATTGTTTTCTCATGTGTTCTTTAAACTAGTCAGGGACACACACAAACACACACACATATACACATAAGGCAGTATCACATGGGTGACTGAAGATACCCATCTAGCATCTTTCTCTCTCTCACACTCACTCACCCACACACTCATGCTATGTAGTCTCAAGTGGGTTGCTGACTGATCTAGGAGTTACTGATAATGTGATTAACTAGAATTGCAGGGCACAGCCAAATCATACGTAGAGAATAAGGTCATAGCCAAAAAGAATATGGCAAACGTAGGAACTACCATTTTGCATGAGATCCTGCTCTGCAGTCATTGTGGACTTTTCTTTGCGGCCTTGGCACTGCTTTGTCATGGCAGTATTTAGTTGCTGTTCTAGCAAGTATTTCCCATGACTTGGACACCGCAGATGTGCAGTAGTAACTTGGCATTCCTTTATAACCAATATTGCATGAAAACTAGAGACAGAGATTGCAGAGCACACTTAAGTTCTTGCAGCCTTTACTACCTGTAATGTGATTTACTCACCAGTGAAGTCACAGCAGAATCTTCCCATATGAAGGAAGGTTAAAGGGAAATGGGACTTGATATACCACCTTTCTGAGGTTTTTTTTGCAACTACATTTAAAGCGGTTTACATATATTCAGGTACTTATTTTGTACCAGGGGAAATGGAGGGTTAAATGACTTGCCCGGAGTCATAAGGAGCTGTAGTGGGAACTGATCTCAGTTCCCAAGGATCAAAATCCACTGCACTAACCACTAGGCTACTCCTTCGCTAGCAACAGTGCATGTAGAAGCCTGCCCTTGCAGATCAGCAACACGGCCGCGCAGGCTTCTGTTTCTGTGAGCCTGACGTCCTGCACATACGTCAGACTCACAGAAACAGAAGCCTGCGTGGCTGCGTGGCTGCGTTGCTGATCTGCAAGGGCAGGCTTCTACATGGAATGTTGCTAGTGGAATAGCAACATTCCATGTAGAATCTCCAGTAGTAGCAACAGAATCTCAGCATTCCATGTAGAATCTCCAATAGTAGCAACATTCCATGTAGAATCTCAAATAGGGAAAGGGAAATGGGACTTGATATACCGCCTTTCTGATGTTTTTGCAACTACATTCAAAGCAGTTTACATATATTCAGGTACTTATTTTGTACCAGGGGCAATGGAGGGTTAAGTGATTTGCCCAGAGTCACAAGGAGCTGCCGTGGGAATCAAACTTAGTTCCCCAGGATCAAAGTCCACTGCACTAAACACTAGGCTATTCCTCCAGGCTGTTTTGTACATCTGTCAATACTGGCATTTATACTTTAGTTCTGTGCACGAAAATCAGTGGGGAACTCATAGCAAAGCCAATAAACATAGAATCATTTTTAACACTTTTTATAATTCTAGTTTCTTAAAAAAGAGAGCCTCCTTAGCATTTGAACTCTGTCACAGATACTTGCCATTTTAGGTTTGCACGATTTGGGGCTACCTTAACTCTGTTTTTAGCACTATTTCGATTGCCTCTACCCATCACAATTTTGCTAATGGAGGTCCGAAGACTGGGGGCATTCCTCCCCAAATAGTTTCTCTATATAAACCTTCAACACCTCAGCCTTGCAGTCACATTTGAAGAATGGACCTGTGATCCTAAAAACACACATGCTGTAATTAAAGGACACCCAACTCTACTTCTGTATATGTTTGGAGGGGTATGTGTGTATATATATATATATATATATATATATAGTTTTATCCTTTGGTCTCAATTGGCAAGCAGGTGGTGTTCCACTGAACAAATATCGTAATAACACTTTTCTCCTGTGTGCGGAAGGTTATAATTTAGAAGACAGGAAATGAGAGAATTACTGGTGTGTGTTAACTGTTTATGGAATGAGTATGGAGATATACAGTCAAAAGAACAGAAAAAAAATCTTTAAAGTTTTATTCATTCTTGGAATTGATAGGTATTTCCTGTCCCCCACCCCCCAAAAAAGAAATCTCACAGTAAGGATGGCCCTCCCCTGAGTCCTACACTGGGAATAAATAGACTCCAGGCTCCACCCACTGTCTGTCACTCAGTATTTTCTGTGACACCCCCCCCCCCAAATGAAATCTTCCTGTCGTTCTCTTTGCCATTCTAGGTTTGTTATATAACCTACACACCCCATACACAAACACCCTCCGCCCCCCTCCCAATGGCATGTTACTGCGAGTTGAAAAGAAGCCTAATGGTTAGTGCAGTGACTTAGGAACTGGGGGGGGGGGGGGGGGACTAGGTCCAATTCTCACTGCAGCTCCTTGTGACTTGGGAAAGTAACTTAGCCCTCCCTCACCGCAGGTGCAAAAAACAAACAAACTTCAGCTGTGACCCCAATAGATAAAATAAAAGTACTTTTTGTTATATGTAAACCACTTTGATTATATCGCAGAAAGGCAGTATATCAGATTCATGACTCCCCAGGGGTCTATGTTACAGTAAAATGTACCCCTAAGCCCACCATGAGTAACTTTGAAACTAGTAATTAATGCAATCAAGTCTTCTATTATACTGATAGTGCACAAGTATTTAAAGGGGATCACCAAAAAACAGTAGTAGCCATAATAGCAGCCACTTCATGCTGTCTAAATAAGGCTTACTTTTTATTCATCAGTCCCAAACTGTGAAAGAGAAAGAGAGAGAGACTTTGATGGTACCATTTTGGGGACTGATAGTAATTTCATCGGCACTGTTCAAGAAGGCTGGCAAGCTGCCTGGCAAGCAGACGTACATAACATGGCGGCTGCCATGCTTGAACTCCTGGCACGTGCTCCGCTTTCCCTCCTGTCTTTCTCACTGAGAAGAGTGACATCACAGTGATGTCACAGGGAATCTCCAGCGGGGATTGGTGGGGAAGCTGGGGAGGGAGTGGTGTCTCAGCTTGGCAGTGGGAATATGGAGAATAAAGAACATTCAAAGAGGAGAGGAGGTTCTCTTAGGCATTGGATAGCAAACTACTGATAGGGCATGGTGCATCTTTCAGAGGTTGCGGAGGACCTGCGCATCAATGACTTCCAAGAGGCCCTGGAGAAACACTTTTAACGGAGATTTAATGAGGCTGTGAGGTGGGGGGGGGGGGGGGGGGGGGGGTCCAGGGAATGCTTCACAACCCTGGGTTGTGGCGGAAGCACCCGAGCCTAGAAACTGCTAGAGGTGCAGGAACAGTGGGGAGAAAGGGAGTTTGGTCACGTGAGGTGAGGACATGTGCATCCACTATGATGGACTGATCACCTAGCTGGCTGTAAGGGAAGGTGGACTGCTAGACCAGGGTGCAGTCAAATGCAGACATAGACTGTAGCCTAGCTGTAGAAGGAGGTATGGCTGGCTGCTGCGTGGACTAGTGAATCATTCTCCCTATCTGGAAAGGCATTTGTGATGCTAGAGACCTTCCTCCATAGGGAGCAAGCTTTAATGTATTCATTTTATTAATTATTTATTCATTTTGATTTTATTAGTTGCTACTGCTCCCAGTACGGTACAACAGCAAAAGCCAGCACATGCCACATGCATTCAAGCAGACACTTCTATACAAGGACTGCGGATATCTATGCAGGTGGTTGAAGATGTATTGAGCTAGTGTCTAGGACATGAACTGATAACAGTAGGCTAATATCTAACAGCCTGTGGGGAATGACAGACAGAAAGCTGTATCAGATAACAAAAAAAAAAGGTTCTTTTGCTAACAGAATAAAAATGATAGTTGCCAGGGAAACCATATCAGCAACATTTCTCTCCTGTTTCAAACTTGTTCAAGGTGAAGGCTTTTGGTCAGTGAAACACTTTTGAGGATTTTTATTTTTGGTTACTTCTGAATTTGCATATTTTTATGGAACAAACATTCACCGAGTTCTCCCATTCTTTGAGGCGCACAAAGAAAGTACAAGCTTTACCGGTTTGCGAATCATTCTGCTTGTAAGACAGGCAGATTGTGTGTTGCGTTGAGCGGTTCAGTGGTCTTACCTTGCTGGGGATGGTTTTTCCCATTAAAATAATATTTCTACCTCACTGCAGCGTCATGCTGTCCTACATCGCAGGAGCACTGCCAGTTTGCAGAGGCTTATATATTCACTTTTAATATGTTTTCAGCCTGTGTTTTGCCAGGCTCTGTTTGTTTGTTAAATGCCACCTATCCATGTCTACTGTCTAAAATGGAAGTAACAGAAACTAGACAGTATTCCAAACAAAATCCCTTTCTCCCTTTGTTTTAGGTTTCATGACAGGCTGGTTTTCAGGACATTCAGCCTGAATATGCATGAGACGAATAAGCATAAGCATATGCTTGCTCTCCAGTGTATGCAAATTTGTGTAATGCATATTCATCCTGGATATCCTAAAACAGGACAGGATGTGAGGTCACCAAGACAGGTTTGCAGAGCTCTGTTGTATGAGAGGTTTGATTACTTAGCTGATATCTTGTTTGCAAAGACACAAACAAAAAATAACGTTTGAAGTAGTGTTTGATGTTTATTGAATTTTTAGTAGTTTTACTCTCAGGGTGCATTCTCGAAAGGGAACTAAAAGTTAGGTACCAAGATATTGGTCATTATGCATGAATTCTGTAACAGGATCTAGGTGCCCAATCTTGTTACAGGATATTAGTTGGCATTTAGACATCAACATTTACATGTGCCCACCAGTGGCATAGCAAGGACTGAATGGGCCCTTGTGAAACGAGTCACCACTGAGGTCTCTCCACTATTTCTGGGATAAGCAGTATAGAATGTTTTGTACTTTTTTGGGATCTTGCCAGGTATTTGTGGCCTGGATTGACCACTGTTGGAAACAGGATGCTGGGCTTGATGGACCTTTGGTCCAGTATCTGTCCCCTCTCTTCCCCATCCCCCTTTGCTCTGGGTTTCTCTCTCTCTCTCTCTCTCTCTCTTTTCTCTGCTCTCCCCAGTTCAGCATCTGCCCCCCTGTCTTGCTCATCCTCTTTACACCATCTGTCTCTCTCTCTCTCTCTCACTGTTTCCTTTCCTCCCCAGGGCAAGCATTTCTCCCCTCTCGTCCCCCTACCAGGTCTATCTTTTCCCTCCCCTCCCCCAGGTCCAGCATTTCTCCCCTCTCTTCTCCCTCCCCTTTGCACCAGGGCCTCTCTCTCTCTCTCTTTCTTCCATCTATCCCCTAGATCTAGTAGGCTGGGCTTTCACAGGGGGAGGGTGACAGAGGAATGGAGAGATGACAGACTTGCAAGAGGGTGAAAGGCTCAATTGCAGGTGGCCCCTACCACTTGGTAGCCCTAGGTATTTTGCTAGGCTGTATAACATTTCCTGTCCACATTTAAAGCCCCCCTTTGCATTTGCATGATATACAAGTTGAGTACGAAAATATGGAACATATTTTAGTACCCAATTAGCATTTACATATGAACCTGTAACATTCACAGGCATAAATGCCAGTATTCTATAATTTGAGTGTGGAAATAGAGCTTACATTTAGGTGCTCATATGATAATATGAGGGGGGTCAGTCTTTACATTCAAAATCAGGGGAGTCTTATTCTATTTGTTTATGCTCCCATTCACCCAGATTCCTGTAGTACAAAGCAGAAGATGCTTTCACAATGATTAGCACAGTAGGAGGTATATTGAGATGTCAAAGATGGAGACAAAAAGGGCAACAACAACAACTCAAATCGTTTTGGTGAAACAGTTGATTAAGAGAAGGCAGCTCTCTGCAGAGCAAAGAAGTAGCTTAGAAGGCTAAGAAATATTGCAAGACTGTACCCATTTCCTCTTTCAGAGCTGCCAGCCACACTCCTTCTCATCAGCAGACTGTCCTGCAGTCTAATCCTAATAAAGACTAAATCCTTTTCATCCTGCACAATTCATTGGACAGAATGCTGGAACATTAAGACTGAAGCCTCATAATCTCTTAATGGCATGCTAGTACAAAAATGCTCCAGACTGAGAGACTATCAGGCTTATTTTCGAAAGAGAAGGACACCCATCTTTTGACACAAATCAGAAGATGGGGCGTCCTTCTCACAGGGTCGCCCAAATCGGCATAATCAAAAGTCAATTTTGGGCGTCCTCAACTGCTTTCCATTGCGGGGACGACCAAAGTTCCCGGGGGCGTGTCGGAGGTATAGCGAAGGCGGGACTTGGGCATGCCTAACACATGGGCGTCCTCGACCCATAATAGGAAAAAAAAGGGCGTCCATAACGAGCATTTGAACGACTTTACCTGTTTTTCTTTCAACCAAGGCACAAAAAGGTGCCCGAACTGACCAGATGACCACCGGGGGGGGGGGGGGGGAATCAGGGATGACCTCCCTTTACTCCCCCAGTGGTCACTAACCCCCTCCCACCCTCAAAAAAGAACTTTAAAAATATTTTGTGCCAGCCTCAAATGCCATACTCAGGTCCATCGCAGCAGTATGCAGGTCAATGGAGCAGTTTTAGTGGGTGCAGTGCACTTCAGGCAGATGGACCCAGGCCCATCCCCCCCACCTGCTACACTTGTGGTGGTAAATGTGAGCCCTCCAAAACCCACCACAAACCCACTGTACCCACATCTAGGTGCCCCCCTTCACCTGTAAGGGCTATGGTAGTGGTGTACAGTTGTGGGTAGTGGGTTTTGGGGGGCTCAGCACACAAGATAAGGGAGCTATGTACCTGGGAGCTTTTTCTGAAGTCCACTGTAGTGCCCCCTAGGGTGCCCAGTTGGTGTCCTGGCATGTCAGGGGGACCAGTGCAGTATGAATGCTGGTTCCTTCCATGACCAAAGGGCTTGCATTTGGTCATTTCTGAGATGGGTGTCCTTAGTTTCCATTATCGCCGAAAATCAGAAACGACCAAGTCTAAGGACGACCATTTCTAGGGACGACATAAATGTCAAAATTTGGGCATGCCCGATCATATTATCGAAACGAAAGATGAACGCCCATCTTGTTTCGATAATACAGGTTTCCCTGCCCTTTCGCCGGGACGTCCTGCGAGGACGTCCTCAGGAAAACTTGGGCGCCCCTTTCGATTATGCCCCTCCACGTTATTAGGTTCAGAGACAGAAAGAGGACTCAACAGTATTGCTGGGAAATATTCTCAGAATGGGGTGGCAGAGAGTTCAAGAAAGCCCAGGGCAGTTTATGGACAAAATGGCGCTCCAGAGTTCTCCCTGCCACCAGAGTTCTCCTGCCCTCTCTTTCAGGTGCACATGTATACAGACTGACTCCAAAGGAAGTTGTAGCTTGTCCCCCACCCTGGCTTGGCACCCTGGTGGTCACTCTTCTTGTCCACCCAATGCATCAGCCCTGTGTGCAGAGGATTCAGGGTTGCAAAGAAACAAAGAGGAAACTGAGTATCAGGTACGGTCTGTACAAAGCATCGCACCAGGGAGGGAAGTAACCGGTTTAGATGGGTCATGCAGTCCTCATCTGCCATCATGTTCTGTGCTCAGTGTTGCAGAGCCAATGATTCAGACCACAGGCCTCCACATACAGCGAGTCAGTCACTGCCAGCTCCCTGGCAGATAAAACAGGGCAAAAGGGACTAGCAGGAAAGTTCAAATCCTGAAGCACTTCTGTGGGAAGGGTGAAAAAATTAGCAGTGAAAGGAGACTTTCTTTTCCCTCTTGTAGTGACATACAATCCAGAGCTGGAAAAACTGAGGAAAATCATAAGAGATCTACAACCTATACTCCAGGAGGATGAATTACTGAAAGAGATATTCCCATCCCCACCAGTACTGGCCTTCTGACAGCCACCCAACTTAAAACACAAGCTAATCAGAAGTAAACTTCCATCACAGACTGAAAAGGAACAGAAGGGCACACTTCCCTGTAATTTATCCAGTTGCAAACTATGCCAAAATATTTCACAGGACCCCACAGTCATCCACAAAGGAAAGATATTCAACATAAAGGGATCTTTCACTTGCTCATCTTCCAATGTGGTATATATCATTCAGTGAAAAAAATGTAACGAAGGATGCTATATTAGAGAAACAGGCCAGATGCTTAAGACAAGATTCAATTTACATAGACATCACATGAACAATACTGGTGCCAGTAGGGCTCCCACGCCTGTTGGTCAGCATTTTACAGGACCAGGACACTGTACCAGTGACTTCACAGTGAGAATCCTGAAAGGTAACTTTAAAACCATACAAGAACGTAAGACCTTTGAAGTCAGAATGATTGAATATTTTAACACCCAACAGAAAGGACTTAACAAGGATCTGGGGTTCCTAGCCCATTATAAACCATAAAGCTGTATGTCTCTGTTGATCACCCCACCCCTCACCTATCCACCCCATCCTGTTAGAATATCAATGATATGCTTTGATGTCCCCATGCATACCTCCTACCCACCCCCATCCTCCCACCCTGTCAGACTGTCATAGTAATGCTTGAATGTTTTCACTTATATACACTGTCAGCTAGCACATTTGCTTATTTCCGATCTGACGAAGAAGGGCAACCTTCGAAAGCTAATCAAGAAATGTATTAAGTTATGTCCAATAAAAAAGGTATCATCTTATTTTCTTTTCCATGTTTTATTTTGTTTGATTTCTATTGATAACCTTAAGAGTGGACTAACACGGCTACCACACTCCTCTACTTTTCCCTCTTTGAAACAGACACATGTCTCCTTTTTCCCAGTATTGTATTTCCCCAGCATTGTTTGTTCAGCCCAGGGCAAATAGACTATTTTAATGAATTATATCTTGGGATATCTGTTAAATTAGAGAGAAGAGTCCAGTTACTTCAAAATACAGCTGCTTGCCCAATTTTTAGGCGATATAAGTTTGATCATGCAATACCTTTTGTTGAAAGATCTTCATTGGCTTCCAGTATATGCTCAGTTACAGTGTAAATCTTTTTGTATTGTATTACATAGTACTGTACCAGGTTATTTGACTCAGTTTAACCTCGTCTTTCAGGTTACACAAGGTAGTGTGTTACTTAGGGCGCCTTTTAGGGCTAGCGATTCTGGCACAGCAAATGCCACATTCAGTTCCTATGGACTTCTTCACATTTGCCACACCAGAATCACTAGCCCGACTTTGTAAAAGGAGCTCTGAATCACCAAAAACTTAAATTTTCTCTCTGTCAAGGGTATCCAGTATAATAAGAAATTCGAATCATCTTTTGTTTTTCAAGGCAAACTGTTTTGGAATAAGCTGGCTCCGTCTCTGACATGCAGTGTAATTATTTTCTTTATTTAGTTACACAATTGTAACCCACTCAAATGACCATTCTTGGCAAAAACAAAACAGATTGATGAAATCTACCAGATATCTAACATAAAAGTATGTAGCTTTACTACTAATAATGTTGAACATCTGCTTAATATTTCTTCCCCAAAGGCATGCTGGACAAATGAAGTTTTCAAATTCTTTTTATATAACAATTGACTCTTTTCTGCTCAATGAAGATGATAATTCATCTTACTTCTCTTTTTGGAAATGTTTAAAAATCTATTTGTTTCAAAAACATATTTGTGTCAATACTAGTTATTAATTGTATCGTGATCCACACATGGTCTATAAAGTGATGAGATTCTTTTGTACTTGTATGAAAGTCACTTTGGACCTTTCCAGGGAGGAAGCAGTTGATAAATATTGAGATCAGATTAGATTACAGCATTTTAGATTACAGCATTTAACAAATGATGTATTCTATCCTAATCACACACTTGTAATCAGTTAAACACTACTAACATGGTATCACTTACTACAGATGATCAAATGACCAAACTTTTCCTCCGGGCAATAGCCCTTCTACAATTGTCCGTTCAGATGTCCCCTTGCTGCTCCAGGCCACTTTCCTCCCTCACTCTACTTGTGCTATTGCCCCTTTTCCTCTGCTGAAGCCATCTGCCCGAACTGGGGGTAATCTCTCCGTTACCAGCGTTAGGGGGAGCTCATATCTCCTCAGGTAGATCCATGCACCCCATAGCCTCCAGGATTTTCCTTGCTGCATCCGGCTGCTGAATTTTCCTTGTCTGATTCCCCACCGTGACCATCAATCCACTGGGGAAAGTCCATCTGTAACGCAGACCTGCCTTTTGTAGGTATCTCATCACTTCACGGAATTCCCGCCTCTTTTGTAATGTAGATTTCGCCGGATCCTGGAAAATCTGTGTCTTGATACTCCGCCATTGTATTTCTCCCAAAGCACGGGCTTTCCTCCATACCGACTCCTTCACCTGAAAGTCTTGGAAGCAGGCGATGATATCCCTGGGGTTTTCCCCCCGCTGTGGTCCTAAACTTCAGTGTGCCCGGTCAATTTTTATTTCAGTCCTATCCGGATTCTCCTGAGTGTCCCTCCCTTGACTCAGAATAAAGCTGCAGATCTCCTGCACAATTTTCACAGCATCTTTATATTGGGCATCGTCAGGCAGTCCTTTAAAGCGCAAATTACACTGCCGAGAGCGGTTCTCAAGGTCCTTCAGCCTGTACTCCATATCGATGCGCTGCTGTTGCTCAACTTTGACTCTTTTAGTCAGGCCCTGAACCTCCGCCTCCATCTCCTCCATGCGTTCCTCAGTCTCACCCATGCGGTTACCCATGTCTTTTACTTCTTTGCGGAGTTCTTTTACTGCAGCATGAATACTGTTCCTGGTATTGATCATCTCCGTTTTCAGCTCCTGGAACCATTTTATAATTTTGCTTCTCTCTAGTTCCGCCGCTCCGCTCCTCAGGTTCATTATCAGACTCAAGGTCCTCCGGCGCCATTTTGTTTTCACGCGAGGGCAGCGCCACAGACACCCTGCTCCCCGCTCGCTCCGATTCAGCCGCAAACTTGAATTTTGCAAGCTTCTTTCTGGCTGCCATGTGGTCTGGTAAGTTTAACCACTCGTCCGCCGAAATGAATTTCACTCTAATTCAGGGATTTAACAACTTATATCCTCACGTCCCCGCGGAGCTCCGAAGTTGGGCTACCGATTACATCGGTGACGTCACTTCCTCCCCCTACAGCATTTAACAAATGAATGAAACAGAAGTTCAAAAGACGGAGAAAAGGATCAGACTGGACAAACAAAGCTGGGGAAATATAGTACTGTAAAAAAGGAGGCATGCATGCTTTCAGGTTTCAAGTTGATTTCTCATTTGATATACCGCACATTGACAATACCATCTGAGCGCTTCACAATAAAATCCTAGAAAGAAAAATGACATCATAAAATAATTAATCATACATACAGTGAGTTTGCAGAAAGTCCTCAGTGCTCCAGTCAAAGTTGAGCTTTGAAGTAAGGCATCTTTATTTATTTATTTCAGTACATTTATACCCCGCCTTTTGCCACAGTGATGCAGCCCCAAAGCGGCTTACAATGAACCAATTCAAATAAATACATTATAGTTACATTTTAATAATTAGAGTGGGAAAGCAGGAAAAGAAGGGAAAAGGAATGGAGGCAAAGGGAGACAGAGATGAACGGCGAAAATCCTGGCGGGCCAAGGGGAAAGATGAAAATCCAGGCTGACACAGATAGGACCAGCAAGATGATCCCCATTCGTGATGGCAACAGGGCCCAGGTGGTACAAATGAAGCTGAAGACAGGCGTCCACAGCGACGGAGACAGCAGAGCAGGAATCAAGATGGCGGAACAATGGTCATCCTCCGCAGCTTCAACCGTCGGGGGGGGGGGGGGCACTCCAGCCAGGGACCTCCACCACTGCAACTCCAACAGTCCAGCCAGAGAGGAAGAGCCCGCAACCAAAATGCAGCAGCAGCAGTAAGTGGTCCAGAGAGTAGAAGAGGAACCGGAGGGTGGCATCGCTCGGCCGAACGCGTGAAAGCAGAAGGAGAACTGGTTCAAATCCCTCTTCAAAACAGCGTCAGGAAGGAGCCATCCAGCGGCCACACCCGTGCACCGCATTGTGGGGAGCCGATCCCTGCACTTCTGCACCCAGCACTGGACCAGCGACGAGAATAGCTTTCCTGAAAAAAAAAAAACTGGGGAGGGGGTTAAACTAAATTTAAAACAAGCTAAAGAATATTCTTTATGAAGAAGCAGTGGAAGATTATTCCACAACAAGGGACCTAAAACTGAGAAAATTGTAGAACATGGATGCACTAAGGGGGAATATGGCGCCTTAAAAATCTTCACCGTAGAACCATGCGCTTAGCGTGATTCTATAAACTAAATACCTAAGTTATGCACAGATTGGGTGTATTCTACAATAGTGCACATAGTTTTTTTGAAATGGCCACATAAGTACATAAGTATTGCCATACTGGGAAAGACCAATGGTCCATCAAGCCCAGCATCCTGTTTCCAACAGTGGTCAATCCAGGCCACAAATACCTGGCAAGATCCCAAAAAAGTACAAAACATTCTATACTGCTTATCCCAGAAATAGTGGATTTTCCCCAAGTCCATTTAATAATGGTCTGTGGACTTTTCTTCAGGAAGCCATCCAAACCTTTTTTAAACTCCGCCAAGCTAACCACCTTTACCACATTCTCTGGCAACAAATTCCAGAGTTCAACTATACGCTGAGTGAAGAAAACTTTTTTCTGATTTGTTTTAAATTTACTACATTGTAGCTTCATCGCATGCCCCCTAGTCCTAGTATTTTTGGAAAGCGTAAACAGTCGCTTCACATCTACCCGTTCAACTCCACTCATTATTTTATAGACCTCTATCATATCTCCCCTCAGCCGCCTTTTCTCCAAGAATCTTATAAGAAAAAACAACTTCTATCTGGGTACCATCCATAATAAGAGGAGCTGACGATATCAAGTATGGATTAGAACCAAAAATCAACACTTTTGATTTGGATACATACGATTTCAACTTAGGATCACTTAACCATTGTTCAATTTGATCCAATTTATTATTCAGTTCATGTATGCATCAAAGGGAGGAAAAAAGGGTCTCCTTTCACTGCTAATGTTTTCAATTTTCCCTGAGCAGTGCTTCAGGATCTGAACTTTTCTGCTAGTCCTTTTTTTCTCTGGATGATCCAGATCATGCTAC
The DNA here is from genome assembly GCF_901765095.1 of Microcaecilia unicolor. Lineage (NCBI taxonomy): Eukaryota > Metazoa > Chordata > Amphibia > Gymnophiona > Siphonopidae > Microcaecilia > Microcaecilia unicolor. The sequence goes on from NC_044032.1 coordinate 391,143,081, forward strand.
AAAGTCAGGCCAACACACCCCTACCTCTTTTTTGAGACTTACATAACATAAGAACTGCATACTGGGTCAGACCAGAGGCTCATCAAGTCCCGTATCCTTTTCTAATCCAGGTCATAAGAACCTAGCAGGATCCCCCCCCCCCCCCCCAAATAGTAAGATCCTATGCCACTTACCCCAGAGATAAGCAGTGGCTTTCTCCAGGTCCACTTTCACAACATATTATGGACTTTTACTCCAAGAATTTATCCAAACCTTTTAAAACCCAGCTACATTAACTGCTTTTACCACCTCCTCTGACAATGAGTGAAACATTATTTTCTCCTACTTCTGTTATATGTACTACTATGTAACTTCATGGAATCTCCCCTAGTCTTTGTACTTTTTGAAAGAGTGAACAATGGATTGAAACGTTTACCCATTCCACTTCATTTATGGTTGTATTTTTCTCTATTATGTCTCCCCTCAGCTGCTTCTTTTTCAAGCTGAAGAGCTCTTGCCTTTTTAGCTTTTCCTCATATGAGAGTCCTTCCAACCCCTTAATCATTTTGGTCGCCCTTCTCTGTTCCCAGTTCCATTATATATTTTTTGAGATACTGCAACCGGAAGACTACCTAATACTTAAGGTGCAGTCGCACATGGAATGATAGAGAGACATTTTGATGATACCTTTCCCTCTTTGATTGGAGCTGGTATCCTTTTAACTTAGGTCCACTGACCCACTTCTGTGTTGTTTTTTTTTTCTTAAGATTCAGTGTGGTCTTTCGTGTGATTTGTTTTGGCATACCTTTTCATATTTTATCTCTAATTATTTGTAACTTGATTGTGAACCACCCTGTGATTTTTTCAGGAAGGGCGATATAGAAAGTTGAAATAAACCATACAAAAACATTTTGTTTAAAAAAAATCCTTTGACATGCCTTTCTGGCATTGATTTGAAATGGTTCAAATTAGGCGTAGGCAGGATTTGAAAGACACTGGGACATAATCTGTATGCTATGATGTCTGTGCTCTGCAAGCCAGTTAGTAAAGGCCTGGTCAACTGTCATATGAAGACCAAAGTCACGCTTCATGTCCATGCTGCAAGTAGGACTGGCGTTAAGGGTTGGCAAAGAGGGCAATTGCCTTGGGCTTCCATACCATAGGGGGCCCCAAAGCTGCCTCAAGCTAAAGGAGGTATGGGCCCTTTCTCTGGTTTCTGCCCTGGACCCCTGAATTTCTAACACCAGCCCTGGCTGCCAGTCTGCGCATTTGTCAGATGGCTATGGTATTCCTGTGTAGTGTCATTGTTTTACTTTGCTATGTTCATTCTAACATGAAAGAAGAACCATGCATATCTCCCCAATGCCCACCTCAGCACCTGCTTGGGAAAAGAAATTTGCTTGTAGTGCCTTAGTTAAGTGACGTTAAACATAGCTGACATTATGGCCCTTGCTGTCTCTCTTGGTCTCATTCCCTGGCCTCTTTTTATCCATGTACTTGGCACAATATAAGCTGGGTAGCACTGTACACACTAATAGTCTGAGCTTGCTGGTATAAAAAGAATATTATTCCATTACATAGAAAGGAATGTTGATGCTTAGCTTGTACTGTTTGAGTGCTGTCAGTGTCAGCTCAATGCCTCACATTTTAAATCATTCAGCTAGAACAAAATATCCATTGTAAGCTCACACACTAAAATAGTCTAGATCAGGTTGTCAAATATAGACCCTTAGGCCATTTCTGGCCCACTACAACCTGATCTGGGTCCCATCTCCTTACCCAATCTTACCCTGCACACATAGGCATCGATGGAGCCTGGAATGCACAGCTGTTCCTTCTGTATGGAAGCTCTTGACTGCAGCTGTGTCAGGAGAGTGCATGGTTATTTCAAGTTTTATTAGACTTGATATAGCAATGAGATGCCTTTCTGGGTGGTTTACAATATTGCTAACAACTCGCACCAGAGGTATGAAAAGAAATGCTTCAAAAATAAGAAAGGGAATCACCCAGCAGGCAACTAGGTGGTAAGTCATTGGTCAAAGGTGTCCTTGAATAGGAAAGCTTAATTTAAATCTCATGTGGGATTCTTCCAAGTGAATGGACGAGGGAAGTGCATTCCAGAGTGTGGGACCTGTTAAGTTAAAGATTTGTGAATAGATTAAATCAAAGCAAATTTTGTGAACGGAGGGTATGACGAGTAAATTGGAATGAGTACAGCATATGGTTCTAGTTGGAGTGTAAGGGATTAGTATCCAACAGAGATATAAAGGAGGTGTGGATTTTGTAGCCAATATTTATCATGAAGAAGAGGCATAACTTGGTCATACTTCTTTGATCCAGTGATCAGTTTCATAGCCAAAGTTTGTACAGTCTGGAGAAATCTGATATTGGGTGTCTATAGTAAGGAATTACAGTAGTCAAGTCATGTTGCAACAAAGGAATGATTGAGGGTGTGAAGAGCTGGCTTATCAAATAAGTGACGAATGAAGTTTTAGAGCATAGAAGCAGCATTTAATGGTATTGGAAATGTTTGGTTGAAAGCTCATGGTATCATCTAGAATAGTGTCTATGATTTTTATGGACAAGGTAAAGGTTACTGGAGTCTCCGCTAAGGTGATGGGAATCATGGGGATGGGGCATCCCTTGCATCTTGTAATAAGTCCTCTTATTTTGCCAGGGTTCAGTTTAAGTCTATTAAGTTGAAGCCATTGAGCTATGTAGGTCAAGTGGCCTTTGAGCAGGGACTGTCCTTCTTTGTTAAACTGTACAGCGCTGCGTAACCCTAGTAGCGCTTTAGAAATGTTAAGTAGTAGTAGTAGTAGTGGTTGAGATCATCAATTTCTTGTTTGTTGTTGCAATCTAAACTTGTCAATATCTGAATGTCATTTGTGTAGACAAATGGGGTTAGAGTAGTGATTGAGTGAGTTTGAGAAAGGGTGACATGAAGATATTGAAGAGAATCAGGGCAAGTATGGATCCCTGTGGTACCCTGCAAGGAAGAGAGTAGGAATAAGAAGATAAATTATTTCATCGAACAGTGTTTGTTCGGTCAGAGAGATAGGATTGAAACCAGTTGAGGACTATGTCAGTAATGCTTATTTCCTGTAGTCTGCTTAGGAGGAGACCATGTCGACCAGGTCAAATGATGTGGAGAAATCGAGTGATAGAAGGAAGACCATGGTTGACCAGGTCACATGCTGAGGACAGATCGAGTGATAGAAGGTCTTGGTCTAGGGTCAGGAAAATAAAAGTTTCCCTTTTCTATTTCCCTTCTCTGAGATCCCCTGTGTCTCTCCTCCTCCAGATCCCCCTCTCCTTCCCCTCTTCCCCCTCCTCCCTTTCCAGCACTAATCAATAAGATCCCTTTCCCCAAAAAAAGTACCAGTGGACTCACAAGAAATGCCAGAGAATTGTTCTTATAAATTAAAACAAAAAATGTGCGTCATAATTTAATATCCACATTTATGAAAATATACTCCTAACTGAGCCAGTCAACTTAAAGAACAGTTTGTTACAATTCAGCCTGATGTTGGACTGAGTTTGCTCCCTCCTCCCCTACTTCTGCCTCCCCCAATCTACAGTACAGTTATAACTTGGTTATCTTTCATTTCTGTTGAAGGACATTTTCTTTTTTTTTTAATTTAATTTCTTTAGTTGGAGTCATTGGCAGCCAAAAACTTGTTTCCATGACTTCCTTCTTCTTCCACTCTCCCCCTAATCCTATAAACTTGTATGCCCAATTTTAAGGATGCAAAATTGTGCACACAAGTTGTAGAATAGCGTCAGTTGTGCACATAACTTAATTAGTTGCTAACTGGTTATTGGCTTTAATTGATGTTAATTGGTACTAATTAGCAGCTATGCACGTAACTGCCACTAGACAGTATTCTATAAATTGCACGCACAAAATCTATCACGTACAATTGCAAGGGTGGCGTGGACCTGGGCGGGGCATGGGTAGGTCAGGGGTGTGTCTAGTTTTTATGTGTGCAAGTTCTAGAATACTATAAATCTAATTAATTAGCCAATTATTTCAATAGATTTCAGTGGATGGGGGTAATAAACTCAAGCAAATAGCTAATAACCCGTCTCCAAACTTTCACACTACAGAGAAACAATGATTCTCTTTGTGATATATGTCATAGATCTCAGTGGCGACTCGTTTCACAAGGGCAAAAAGCTCTTGGCTCGCCTTGCCTCCTCACTGGCCTGTATAGATTTCTACACTTTTAATTTTGTAATATTCAAATTTAATCTCATGTTGAGAACTTTTATAAAGTTTTGCATTTTTCATAAAAGCCTTAAAACTAAAGGACCATCTACCTGGCTTTTATGTAAAATGCAAATGTTTATAAAAGTTCTCAACGTGAGATTAAATTTGAATATTACAAAGTTAAAAGTATTAGAAGTCTATACTGACCAGTGAAGAGGCAAGGCGAGCCAAGAGCTTTTTGCCCTTGTGAAACGGGTTCTAGAATACTAGCAGTTATGCACCTAACTGCCCATGGTTAAGAGTGAGCATTTACACCAGTCTTTGACGTGTCACAAGTGCTCATGCCTAAAGTTAGATGTGTAAATGTGGACTTAAATTAATATTTTATAAAGACAATTGCAAGTACAATTGCTGTTACATTATTTATAGGATAAGCAGCATAAAATCTGTTTTACTCTCTGGGGATCTTACCAGGTATTTGTGACCCGGATGGCCACTGTTGGAAACAGGATACTGGGCTTCGTGGACCTTCAGTCTGTCCCAGTATGGCAATGCTTATGTTCTTGTGTTCTTTGTCCGAGATCCGCCATGGCCAGGCCTATACCTGAGTGATATAAAAGTATACTTATTCTTGTTACTGTTACTTTTATGCGAGGGGTGGGGAGGGGAGAGTAATTTTATAAGCAGCAATTTACATGCATATACTGTCATATATGTATGACAGTAAAATTACCTGCCTAAAGCTTTGATTTTCCTGTAGCTCTTGCACGTTACTCAGAGCAGTGGAACTCTGATTTCTTCTGTTCTATAGCTGTGATGCTCAGCATTTAGTGGTAATGATGAGTAGGGATGTGCATTCAGTTGAACCTGCATGAAAAATATTCACTGCCTGTTGTTTTCAAGCTAAAATGAGAGCGAAAAATCCTAAATGTAGCTTTTTTCCTGTATGGTCTGTACCAGGGGCGTAGCCCTGGCCCCCCCCCCCCCCCCCGGCCACCAACCCCTTCGACCCCCCCTCCCGCTGCCAACCCTCCCCTGCCATCGTCGGGTACCTTTGCTGACGGGGGTCCCCAACCAGCTGAAGTCCTTCGGCGTGGCCACATTTCTGATCTGCAAGGGCAGGCTTCTGTTTCAGGACGTCAGACTCACAGAAACAGAAGCCTGCCCTTGCAGATCAGCAACTTGGCCGCGCCGGAGAAGAGGACTTCAGCTGGCGGGGGTTGGGGATCTCCGCCAGCAAAGGTACCCGGCAGTGGAGGAGGGTTGGCGGTGGCAGGAAGAGGGGATCGAAAGGGTTGGCGCTGGGGGGGGAGTCAAAGGTGGTGGTTGCAGCGGGGAGGTCAAAAATGGGGGGAGGGGGTTTAAAAATGGCAGGGGTGGGGGTTGGCGGCGCCGGGGGGGGGCTAAAATGTGCCCCCTCACCTCAGGCTCTGGACCCCCCCTCCCGCCGAAGTCTGGCTACGCCCCTGGTCAGTAGTGCATTATTGCTCAAACAGAGTACATTATTGTTCACAATTACACACTGTGGGACCCTTTTACTAAAGCTTAGCGCGTGCTAACAGGCATTAGTGTGCTCTAAGTGGCACGTGGCCCATAGGACATACAGCATTTAGCATGTTAATGTCTATTAGTGTGAGCTAAGCTTTAGTAAAAGGGTCCCTATGTATCAATAGTTACCTTATTGTGCAATAGTGCAAATATTGAGATTGCCCATGAAATGGAGGAGAAAGAAGCCTGTAAATGACATGGGAAACTCAATATATTGCACACCCCTAGCAGTGAGTACCTCATCTCTTTATTCTTAGATTTAAGTGGTGTGAGCCTACTATCTAGCCGTGACATTTTTGCAGTGTTGTTTTTCTAGCAAAAAAGGTGCCGGTACTCAAATGCTAGGCCACCCTTCAGGAGTGGGGTAATCACGGAGGGACCCACCCCATAATAGCCAGGCCACCTGCAACCAGTCATAGAATCTATGACAAGACAGAATTGGTGTGTAGAGCCTGAGCTCTTTCATTAAAACTTGGGTTCCATGGGTCAATTTTAGCAGACAATGGCAAAGGTGCCGGTACTCAGTACCCCTAAGTACCCCCTCAAAAAAAGCCCTGCATTTTTGGCAGTTTACTAGAGCGGTATGCCATTGCTTTTTCAAGTCATAGCTTCTGGGTCTTCCTGGTTAGTTTCTTATTCAGATGCTAAACTAGCCCTCACTCTTCTTAGCTTCCAAGAACTGGAAGGATTGGACACTGTCAGTAATTGAACTTGAAATCTGAATGATTAGATGGAATTTTAATGACTTTCCAACTTTATGTACCACTCCCTCCCACCCCCACTAAAAAAAAAAAAATAATCTATCAATCTTATCTAACCATGGTTTGGAATTGCAGTGTGTTTTAAAATTGCAGCAGTAAGAGAACTGGCATGCAGGATTTAGCATAGGTAAAACATGGAAAGTGTCAGCATGGACTGTTTCAAGGCAACAAAGAGCCTGCAAGCTCATAAATTCACCAAGAAGTCAGATCCAGCACAGCCACCTCATGGCTGTGACAGCCTAGAGAGCATTCTGGTCATTGACAAGCAGGTTAACACCTACATCTCCTCTTAGAGAAAAAAGACTTAAATTTCTCTGCTGGTTTCTACTGGTATTGACCAAGTCAAATTTTGTATGCCTAGCAAAGGTGATTCAATGCCCGTAAGTGGTGTTTATTTGCATTTTTTGGAGGGTACAGATGGATGCAATATGAAACTCCCCAGATATCCCAAAACATTGTTGTGTAGTGCTCATGTGTGGTGTGGAGCATGGGAGAAGATCATTTGGACTGATACAGAGGAGAGGCTAATGCAGCACAAAACCCACCTCTGTTAAATTATTACACCTCTCCACCCTGAGTATTCTGATATCCCAGAAACAACCAGAGGTAATGAGAGGAATTAGAAATGTGGTTTTGGTCATGAGCCTTTGGTTCATTAACATTCCTTAAAAAATGTGATGCATGCAGAATCCATTAACCTACAAGTGAGCATAAAAAGATTCAGTATGTGTTAAAAAAACATTTTATGAGCACGAATGCGTGAAATGAAATGAAGAAAGCCTCAGAATTTGAGAAAAAGGCCAAACAAACTGAAAACAAATAATTTTCCCTATGCACATCCCTGAGAAGGATGAGAAACAAAACTTTAGACAAGCTGATACTTTAACAAAAGTGATTTGCCCTGCTGCTGATTGGAATGACAATAAATCCACAGATCTGTTTGTTTCATCTTGTCTCACATTTCTGCAGTACATATTTGTGCACTTTGAACAATTTGGAAATTAGAGCTTTCTTTGCACCCCCTGAGACAGAGCAAGCAGCTGGACTTCTTTGGCAGATGCTAACTATACATAAGAAAGCTTCTGTTTTGGTCACTGTCAGTTTAAAGATGGCTTAGTTGGACAGCTTGCCTGCCCTGTACCCTGGAGGTGTAGGAGAGAAGGGAGGTTTGTTGTCTGTGTGCCTTTTCACTGTTAGATCACATAATTATTTGCTGCTGGTTAGTCTGCCTACATCAGTCTTTGCATCCAAAGGGAAGTTACTGATTTGTGCCTGGAGGCACCTTACGAAAAATATAAGCTACAATCTAAAGGTTACCTGTATTTCTAATTACACTTTTTCTTGTCCTCAGGCAAAGGTTTATTATTTTAGCAATCATTATCTCTGTCTTTCTTTATTCATCTGAGTGTTTTCTTGTATGTGCATTGGTAAGAGTTATCTCTAATCTTACGCTGTCTCCTCTCCCTTTAGGGCTGTCCATGAAATATGGCAATCTAGTAGACAGTCAAAATTTCAAGGCAGTTAAAAGAAGGCTAATACATTCTCACTTCTAGTCTGAGTTGATGATACGTTGAAATCCTCTGCTCAATGTGCAGTGGCGGCTAAGAAAGCAACTAGAATGTTAGGAATTATTAGGAAAGGAATGGAAAACAAAACTGAGAACGTTATAATGCCTTTGTATCGCTCCATGGTATGACCGCACCTCAAATACTGTGTGCAGTTCTGGTCACCGCATCTCAAAAAACGATATAGTGGAATTAGAAAAGGTACAGAGAAGGGTGACGAAAATGATGGGATGGGACAACTTCCCTATGAGGAAAGGCTAAAGCGGCTAGGGCTCTTCAGCTTGCAGAAAAGGCGGCTGAGGGGAGATATGATAGAGGTCTAGAAAATACTGAGTGGAGTGGAATGGGTAATCGTGAATCACTTGTTTACTTTTTCCAAAAATACTAGGACTAGAGGGCACCCAAAGAAGCTACTAAGTAGTAAATTTAAAATGAATCGGAGAACATATTTCTTTACTGAACGGGTAATTAAACTCTGGAATTCATTGCCAGAGAATGTGGTAAAAGCATTTGGCACACTTGTAACCTCTATTGGCCTGAGGACCCCCTGCAGCAACTATTTTCTCCTGTTCTGCAACCTGGGGTACAACCCCAGGGAGGTAACATTGTAACTGGTGGGTTTAGCTCTCCAAGAGTTGTGGGCCCTAGGATGGGATTATCTAAACTGGGAGGCCCTTGGCAGCAAGATCCAGTCTCTCTTCTCCCCACACATCCATAAAAATTAAATCCAGGCCTGGGTGTTTTCTGAACCAGGACTTAACTTAAAATTAAGCGGAGTGGCAAATACAAGGCAAAAATATTCACAAACCAGCAGAGTAAGGAAAATATACAGGAGTCCTCACTTCCCCATGTTTCCATGGAATCACCCTTCTTCCTCCTAAACCTCCAAATCCCTTCTGGAGCAAGAGAATCCATTTATCAGCTCTCAGGGCCCTCTCCTGTATCCTCTTCTTTCTGAGACCAGCAGTTCCTTTCTCCTTCTAGTTGCCTTCGACATCCTTCTTTCTTCTGCAGCTCTTCTCTTTCAGACAGTGGGGTTCTGGTTGAGATGGCCAGAATAGCAGCTCTTCTGTAGAGTACAGGCCTACGCTGCCTGTGTCCCTTTGTAGAGCTATACAGTTGCTTCTGGATCTGCCAACCATTGAGCTAATATCAGTTCAAATTCCCTTCAAGTAAGGTCTCCTCCCACCATTACTTCACTGGTGCCCAGTGCTGGCCCCTATTGGCATAAAATGGTCACAACATAATCTTGTATATCCACTAGAGGTCTCTGCCATTTGAGCAGGGCAGCACTTTAGAGATCTCTACACACACACACACACACACACACACACACAGTTTCTCGTATGTATCATTTTAAGCAGGTGCGTATGAAATGTTTTCCTTTCCAAACAGCTGCAGGATGTTAAAACCTTGAGCAGGAAAAAAGTATTGTTTGCTAATGTTTATATTATTTTATGCCTTTATCCTTTAAATCTGGGCCCCAGGTCTTTAAAAAGGTCACTCCCTTTAAGTAATAAATAGAAATAAGATTTAAAGAAGAAAATAAGATGATACCTTTCTTATTGGACTAATTTAATAGATTTTTTTTACTAACTACTGAAGGCCAGGACCTTTTTTCTCAGGTCAGGAAGCATCCCCTTCTCTGTAAGCACACTTAGGGGAGACATTATCAGCATGGGCTACTGTTAAGATAGCTTATTTACCACAAATTGTGCTGTTTTAGCACATGGTCTCATTGCATAAAATGAGGCCCTGTGCCAAAATAGCACATCTGGTGGTAAAATAACCTGTCTTAACAACAACCCACATTGATAACGTCTCCCTTTAGCTGCCTCCTGTGTTTTCATTCCAAATGATATTCCTTAAGGTTTACCACCAAGGTACAGCTCAGTGCTAATGGAGGGCCCAGGGCTGGCACAAAATGGTAAGCAGAATAAGCTTGGCAGAGGGTACCAGCATTTGGGGGTGGGGGGGGGGGGCAGTATCATATAAAGAGTTTCCCTTTGAAAACCTGGACTGAAATGAAGTCCACTGGTACAAATGTTCCCGTGCGCATATTAAGTGGAGGGAATCTTTCAGCCTGGGAAATTTACCTAGCTGATTGAAGTTACCGGGGCAAATTCTTTTCAAAAGTGTCCTCATACTGTTTCCATTCTGTCTACATCCCTTCAGAGGCACTAAAGAAAGCTAACAGGTCAATATTTAAGTTCAGATCTTTTTTTTATTGTTATCAAACAATAAAACTCAAGAAAATAACGCAATCACAGGCAAGGTGGGCAGAGATACTGGTAGCAGAACAGTAAAACTCAAAAGCTAACGCGAGTTCGATGTTGACATATAATTGTCCAGTTTCTTCCACTTTCAGACTGGACATTTAAGCTCTAACAGGTCAATATCTCAACATCATATTCAGGGGCCCTTTTACAAAACTGCAGTAAGCCCTAACTTGGGCTTACCACAGGTCAAAAAAACTACCTTGGTGCATGCTCAGGCATGCTGTGCTAGTTCTGTCTTTGACACTCACTACCCATATGCTGAAAAAAAATAGAAAATATTTTTTAGCGCTGGAGGCAGACAGTAGGCATGCCCAGCACTAATTGGTTAGTGCAGTTACAATGGCATGTGCTAACCAATTAGCCTGTGGTTAGTGCAGAAGCCCTTACTGCCTAGAAAATAAGGTAAGGGCTCATATGCTAAAGGGGAAATTAGCACATAGCCATTATTTATTTATTTATTTAATACATTTGTATCCCGTGCTTTCCCACACAGGGCAGGTTCAATGCGGCTTACAAAGTAAATATGATTACAAAGTTATATAAGGAGAATATTACTAACTGTAGTAAACATAGTTATAGAGAGGCCTTAAGAATAAGTGAGATGAACATGGAAAGGTGCAAAAAGATAGGATAAGCAAAAGGAGAAGGAATGGGAGGGGTATGGTGTAGGGAAGATGGTGAAGAAAAGACTAGGGGATAAGCATTAATAGAGAAAATGGGAAATGTGGTGAAGGTGGTTAGCGTGGCAGAGTTTAAAAAGGGGTTAGATGGTTTCCTAAAGGACAAGTCCATAAACCACTACTAAATGAACTTGGGAAAATCCACAATTCCAGGAATAACGTATAGAATGTTTGTACGTTTGGGAAGCTTGCCAGGTGCCCTTGGCCGCTGTCGTGGACAGGATGCTGGGCTCGATGGACCCTTGGTCTTTTCCCAGTGTGGCATTACTTATGTACTTATCACCACTCGCTTAGACTATTGCAACTTGCTTCTCACAGGTCTCCCACTTAGCCAACTCTCTCCTCTTAAATCTGTTCAAAATTCTGCTGCATAACTAATATTCCGCCAGTGTCGTTATGCTCATATTAGCCCTCTGCTCAAGTCACTTCACTGGCTTCCTATCTGTTTCCGCATACAGTTCAAACTCCTCTTATTGACCGATAAGTGCATTCACTCTGCAGCTCCTCAGTATCTTTCCACTCTCATCTCTCCCTACATTCCTCCCAGGGAACTCCGTTCACTGGGTAAATCTCTCTTATCTGCACCCTTCTCTTCCACTGCTAACTCCAGACTCCATTCCTTTTATCTTGCTGCACCATATGCCTGGAATAGACTTCCTGAGCCGGTATGTCAAGCACCATCTCTGACCGTCTTCAAATCTAAGCTAAAAGCCCACCTTTTTGATGCTGCTTTTAACTCCTAACCCTTATTCACTTGTTCAGAACCCTTAGTTTATCATCCTCACTTTAATATTCCCTTATCTCTTGTTTGTACTGTTTGTCTGTCCTAATTAGATTGTAAGCTCTGTCGAGCAGGGACTGTCTCTTTATGTTCAAGTGTACAGTGCTGCGTACGTCTAGTAGCGCTTTAGAAATGATAAGTAGTAGTAGTAGTACTTATATGTACTTATTTACAGCCAGCATATGGGAAAGTCCTGCACTAGTGATAGCACTGTCACTCTTTAGTGCAGCTTAGTAAAAGGGTGGTTTTCTTCTAAATGCTGGCTCTGGCATTTAAACATAATCTAGACAGTGCAGTGAGAACTAGCAGTATCCGGCCAACAGTGATATTTATTCCTGCTGCTCTATCCAAATAACATTTTGGCTGCCCTAAGTTATCTGTATAGTTATCCAGATAGCAGGACTGAATATTGCCACTATCCGGAATATTCCCAGGACTGACAGTGCTCCACCCCTTTAGTATCCAGATAGATTCGGACAGCAGGTGTGTCTTTTCAGATGTGCTTCTTAATATCGGGCTGTAAATATTTTCTTTTGCTTCTTTCATTTGTTAAAACTTTTTGAGACTTAGAACTTCCTGAGCTGATGATTCGCATATATCACCTGCAAATCTCTGTACACCCTTGGGTGAAATTCAGTTGCCCAGCTTAAGAACATAGGAATAGCTGTACTGGGTCAGACCAGTGGTCCATCTAGTCCAGTGTCCTTTTTCCAACAGTGGCCAATCCAGGACACAACTACCTGGCAGAAACCCAAATACTAGCAACATTCCATACTACCAACCCCCGGGCAAGCAGTGGCTTCCCCCATGTCCATCTCAATAAGACTAAGGACTTTTCCTCCTGGAACTTGTCCAAATATTTTTTTTTAACTCAGATATGCTAACTGCTGTTACCACATCCTCTGGGAACGAGTTCCAGAGCTTAACTATTCTTTGAGTGGAAAAATATTTCCTCCTATTTGTTTTGAAAGTATTTCCATGTAATTGTGGGTTCCCCAAATCTCAACTCACACCTCTAATCACTAGGCCTCTCTGTTTGAAGTAAGAGTGAATGTGACTGGGAGTTTCATTAAAAAAAAAATACATTGAGCTGCATGGACTCATATATGAATGTTTGTGTAAGACCCAATATAGTGTTTACCCGGCCCTGCTCCTAGTCTTGTGGTGTGTGTTTTTCCTTGTCCTTCTAACTTCACAATGTATCTAATGCTCTTCCATTGAAAAACTGTACTGTGTGTCCATCACCCCACGCAGCTGGGTACCACAGTGAGACAGACATGAACAGAGCATTTGCTGTCTGCCCTGGAAAAATCAGCTGAACAGCCACAAGGATTGTACATGGGCACAGATGCAGGCAAAAACCTTTCTGGTCTCCAGCACACCCCACCTCCCATAGCCCTCCTTTCATTTTTTTAATCAATAATCTTGATTGTGGGGAAAGTACAAGAAAATATTGTGTTCTGGCTTTTAACCCTCGCATGCCGTGTGCCTGAGATAATATAAAACTACTCAGGAAGCAGGAGGGCATTAGAGGTTGTTGATGTTATAGGTGAATTCAGAGAGGACCAGAGACAGATCCATGGTGGATGTGATTTGAAGACGTCAGGCTTGACAGAAGAAATAGAACCAGGATTATTACATAAAATGAAATCTGAACTGCTAGTCGGATAGACCTGGCAATGAGTAATTCTTTGAATTGCTGTCTTCCAGTAGGATCACAATGCCTAAATGAATCTTGCCTCCCTTTCAGCATTGGCCACTTTCCCTGGGATTCTATATATGGCGCCTTCATTTCCACGCAGAAATCAAAGCGTATTCTATAGCAATAACAATACGCATAACTTAATTCCTTAACTAACTAATCAGCACAGTTAATTGGATGTTAAGCAATTATCAGCACTAATTGGCATTGAGTTATGCGCACAACTCGCTAAGCATATTCTGTAACGTGGTGCAAATAAATTCAAAGTCACAGAGTTGAAAAGTAGGCGTGGTTTGGGGAGTGGAATGGGTGGGTCATGGGCGTTTAAAAAATCTATGCACATTGTTATAGAATACATCCGCTCCGCGCCTAATCTACATGTTGGGATTTACATCAGGTTTTAGTTGTCGTAATTGACCATGACTACATTTAGTCACGCGGAACAGCACTCAGCGTATTCTAGAACTTACGCCTAAATTAATGTGTACTTTATAGAAGACACTTTGATTTCCGTGCAGAAATCAAGGCGCGATATATAGAATCTAGCCCTTCATTCCGTGAGACTCAAATGCATATTGTATGATTGAAGCCATTGGAAACTCCGCTTGAGTTTTGTTTTGATCCCTATTGCATTTCATTTTGATAAATGCTCAGACTGATGCAGTCCCGCTCTTCTGACATCCTGGCTTTCCTGGGACACGCGCAGGGCTTTATTCTCATCCTACCTTCTGAACAGAAGCAAGGAAACCTTAGGGTGGAACAGATGCAGGCACAGTTTAATGTGACTTTTAAGACCTGGATCCCTCCCTCATTTTCATGCAAATGTCTCCTGGCAGTGTGAAAGATGGATTAACATGGGTCCAAAGGCCTGAGTGCTAGAATTTTGCTTTCTCTTATTGTTTGCTTGCTGAAACCTTGGTTCTTGAATGCCTTCATTGTCTGGACACGCTGCTGACAGCAGCAGGCTTTGACCACTGCATTATGTCCCCAGGAATCTAGCTAATAACTTAATAGTCTCTCCACTGAGCTTTCTCTCAAAAGTGCTTTGTGACCAACTGTGAAATGCACAGATGGAGAGATGCTACTTATCTGCAGGCTGTCACTTGGCTTGTTCAGGAGATCAGGTGCCTCTGCCGGCTGATATTTACAGACACTCTGTTGGCTTTGCAGAAAAAAAAACCTCCTTTCTGAATAATCTCCAGGCACATGGGGGGAAGAGAGGCAGCATCTGGCCTCACAATTAAGACTGGGGGGGTTACTGCAGGTTTATTCAGGCACATGCTTGTTATGCAAAACAACACAGAGAGGGTCCAAAGTACAAAACAAAGTCCAAAATACAACAAAAAGCACCAAGAGCCTTCAAAAAAGGGACACTGTTCCTTTAATTGTACAAGCCAATCTTCCAATGCCTGTTATGGCCAGCACGTTTCAAAAAAAATTTTTCTACTGTATTCTTCTGATTCGCAGGTAGGGTAGGGAGTAGTAGTTAGACATTTCATTGCCTCTTAATATCTGGTGCTAGCAGAACATTTGCTGCTTTTTAGGGAGGCAAATGGTTTGAGTCTTGAATGTCAGAGTTAGTGGTAGCAAGCTGGGCCTGCCAAGGATGAGAGGACGCAGGATAGGCCTGAGAGAGGAGAGGAGGCAGGAGGAGTTGCACTCAGCACATTCTCTGGCATGGTGCCCACAGACTTAAATTTAAGCTGGCAGATTGATTGGTGCTGTCTGGGCGGTGTTAGATAGACATCACACATGGGAGATGTGGCCTCCCAGGGAATAAAGGAGAGGAGACAAGGGGTCCTGCCTCTCATCTTCTCAGGGGACATGTCTCCAGATGAGTCAGTTTTGCACATACCATGACAGTAAATTTATTTATTTATTTATTTATTTATTTATTT
Organism: Microcaecilia unicolor; assembly: GCF_901765095.1. Classification (NCBI taxonomy): domain Eukaryota; kingdom Metazoa; phylum Chordata; class Amphibia; order Gymnophiona; family Siphonopidae; genus Microcaecilia; species Microcaecilia unicolor. The sequence goes on from NC_044032.1 coordinate 391,158,487, forward strand.
ATTTATTTATTAGGATTTATTTATTGCCTTTTTGAAGGAATTCACTCAAGGTGGTGTACAGTAAGAATAAATCAAACATGAGCAATAGACAATTACAACACTAAAATATTCAAATAATACAAATTATAGCATGGTATACTATTTATAATGTCAACTCAATACGTAATAGAGCATTTTAATAGACAGCATAGGGTATAAGCAAAGATGGAACATATAGATAGGGTAAGAGAGTAAGAGGAGTTAGAAATTAAGGTGACTAATTTAAAGAAAGTTGCACATGAGGTCAGAGAGATGATTAAATAAAGTAATGAACCTCACTCGTAAGTCAGGATATATGAAGTCTCTCTCTTCAGAAGCAATACTTTACTCCCCTCTTATCTTTAGACCTCTGTTTCATTAGTTTCTCTGGTTTATCTCTCTCTTCCGAGAGTCTATGAACACGTTCACCTGCACCAGGGAAGTTATCTTCTCTTGAAGGTTCTGCACTATCGCTACCATTATTATCTGCAGTGTTAGTGCTTAAGGTAAGGGTGGCTCTTTTTTATCCTGGGCCATGTGAGACCAGTACGTATCCTTCTTCTTTCTTCATATAACGGGGACACCACATGAAGATAGTCGGCACGACTTGGGGACAGAAATTCATTCTCTCCCCCTCAGAGATGCACAGTCATGCACCAGCTTTATTGCCGACCTCCACGAGGAGCCACAGATGCTGCGTCACACCTCCTCCTGTTACACTGGGAAATGTATGAGTCGATGTTCAAATGCACCATATGGTTTGTGGCAGGGGTCGATCGCATAAGTGGTGGTGGTGTTTTTTTTTTAAACCCAGTCCATTGGAATGGATAATTTTGGACATATAAAGTCATCAATTAACCCCCCAATTATATAACTGGCAGCGTTTAAAATTGTGCACACAAATTTTGGCCAATCTGCGCATGCAATTTAATTAAATAATGAGCCAATTATCGTCAATAATTGTCAATAACAATCAATTATTGGTGCCAGTTGGCAACTATTTGCATTACCGAGAAAGGCAAGGACAAATCAAACTCGGGTATACATATAAAGTATCACATACCATGTAAAATGAGTTTATCTGGTTGGGCAGACTGGATGGACCATACAGGTCTTTATCTGCCGTCATTTACTATGTAAAAAACCCAATATGCTTAGGTGTATTTATAAAGTATGTCTACATTTCCATGCGGTTTACAGAATATGCTGAGTGCCCGTCCGAAAGACTAAATTTAGATGCAGGCAGTTACGCCAAGTAAAACGTGGTTTAAATGCCGATGCCTAAATTAGGCATGGACCGGGTGTATTCTATAACAAAGCACATAGATTTTAGAAACACCCATGAACTGCCCATTCCACGCCCCCTTTTAAACTGTGTGACTTAGAATTTACATGCATCACATTACAGAATACACTTAGACCGTTCTGTGTGTAAATTCTAATTAAAGCCAATTAGTGTCAATAATTGCTTGTTAATTGGCAATTATTGGCACTGATTGGCTTGTTTACTAATTAAGTTGCAAATCCAGAATACGACCACATTTGCACACACAACTTAAGTCGCACTATAACGAATGTAAGGGATAATGTGTAACTTATTTCCGGTAAAACAAGGGACATTAGAAAGTTCAAATATTTGGTAAGAAACATTCCTGCTTGGGAAAGGTTTTTTTTGCAACTTGTTTGTACCTGGGGCAATGGAGGGTTAAGTGAGTTGCCCAGCGTCACAAGGAGCTGAAGTGGGAACCAAACCCAGTTCCTCAGGACCAAGGTCTGCTGCACTAACCACTAGGCTTTATCATACTGTAAAATATGGGATAAAACACATGTATGTGATTTTCGGTTTCACTGATACCTATATGGTTTGTTTTGTTGGTATGTTTTTCACCAGGAAACAATGCCACAGACACCGACCTTTCCAGCCATGTTTGACAGCAGTGGGTATAACGGGAACTTGTATCAGTCGAAAGAGGACAGCTCTGAAGGTCTTTATTACTATGAGAACAACCTTCTGTCAGGCTCCCTGGAAGCCCTCATCCAGCACTTAGTACCCAGCGTAGACTACTATCCTGATGTAAGTGCACCCATGCTGAAAGGGAATCTGTAAGTGAAAAGCCAGGGAAACCTCATTGATACTAGGGATGGGCAGCCAGAAAATTTTTGTTTCACCTCATTTCTATGTCGTTTCTGAGGATGTTTGTTTTGCTAATTTCTGTTGGTCATTTTTCCATCACGGGAGCAAAGAGGGTACACTATCCAGCTTATTTTCGAAAGAGAAAGACGCCCATATTTCGACCCAAATCGGGAGATGGGCTTCTTTCTCCCGTGGGCAAACAAATCGGTGTAATCGAAAGCCGATTTTGGTCGTCCTCAACTGCACTCTGTCGCAGGAATGAACCAAGTGGACGGGGGCGTGTTGGAGGCGTGGTGAAGGTGGGACTGGGGCGTGGTTATCGGCCGAGGAGAGATGGGTGTCTTTAGCTGATAATCAAAACAAGAAGGGCGTTTTTGACGAAAATTTGGTCCGCTTTATTTGGACCCTTTTTTTCAGGTCCAAGTCCCAAAAAAGTGCCCCAACTAACCAGATGACCACCGGAGGGAATCGGGGATCACCTCCCCTGACTCCCCCAGTGGTCACTAACCCCCTCCCACAAAAAAAACCCACTTTACAAACTTTTTTTCCCAGCCTGTATGCCAGCCTCAAATGCCGTACCCACCTCCATGACAGCAGAATGTGTTCTATCCTCTGACAGCCTTTCCATGGTTCTGATGTGGCTCTCGGGTGAGTGTGATACCTTTTCTGTTATGCGCACTGCAGAGTCACATCAGCAATGCATTGTGGTGGGTGTAGGGTATTGGGCTCCGTGATTCCACTAGCTTGTGTTAAATGCTCACGATGTTGGTAGTTGGTAGACTCTACTCCCATGGTGCTTTTCCCTCTGCTTACTGGGTCAGAGTGTGCCCTGTTTTGTTTCCGGTAGTCTATGAGGTAGTGGCCACTTTTGTAAGCCAGTTTTAGCTCCCTTTCACGTGTTAGCCAAGTTACTGAAAGTGGGCATTGTATAGCATTCTGCCAGCTCTGACCTACTGCTAATCTCAGTACCAGGGAGACTCTTTGCCAGTGGGGCACAACCTCTGATCTGCAGTTAACTGGGAGTAAATGTGCTTATTTCAATAAAGGATGTTTTCGGAGAAATTAGTCTTCAGGTGTCAACTGGTGTGCCAAGGTTCTACAGCAGCAACAAGTCCTAGAGGCCTGGGGCACTTTTAGTGGGTACTGCAGTGCACTTCAGGCAGGCGGACCCAGGCCCATCCCCCCTACCTGTAACACTTGTGCTGGTAATTGGGAGACCTCCAAAACCCACTGTATCCACATGTAGGTGCCCCCTTCACCCCTAAGAGCTATGGTAGTGTTGTACATTTGTGAGTAGTGGGTTTTGGGGGAGGAGGTTAGGGGGCTCAGCACCAGTGGTAAGGGAGCTATGCATGTGGGAGCTGTTTCTGAAGTCCACCGCACTGACCTCTAGGGTGCCCAGTTGGTGTCCTGGCATGTCAGGGGGGCCAGTGTACTACGAATCCTGGCCCCTCCCACGACCAAATGGCTCGGATTGGGACGTTTTTGAGCTGGCCAGTTTTAGTTTCCATTATCGCTAAAAAAACAAAATGCCCAGCTCAGAAACGAACAAATCCATGGCATTTGGTCCGTACAAACCGTATTTTCGAAACAAAAAAAAGACGTCCATTTTTTTTTGAAAATACGGTCTGTTCCTCCTCTTCACGTACCCGTTTTCGGAAATAGACACCCATGGAGATAGGCGTTCGCGTTTGATTATGCCCCTCCACGTGCACATATGTAGTAGTTCACACATGCGCAATGGACACCCTCTTTGCAAACAGTGCACACTGTCTCTAAAGAGTGAACACTATTATCAGTAATTGATAAGACCTGATTTTTTAATGTTTTTTTTCCTCCTCATTTTGGTTTGATAATAACATACAACAACATGGACGCATTGTTGACATTTCCCATATCGTTGCAAATGAATGTCCATCCATATCAGTATTAAGAGAGTTTGTCAATGGTTCAGCTCATGCCAGAATGAGTTGACCACTCACTATCTCTGGTACAAGAAGCTACAACTTACCATTTGTTTCTTCGCTTTTCTTCGCCTTTAGGACTGCCTCTCTGTCTTGTCAGTCAGTAGTTCTTGCTGTTGTATTTGCTTTACTGGAGACGATCAAATACTCACTCCAGGTGACTGAAAAAGCCACGTTAAGTCATAATTAAGGATCACTCAAGCACTTGCAGGTGCTTCTGGTAGGAGTCTATTGTAAAACAGAAAGTAGATGCCTAATTGCCTTTACAAAATGATAGCATACACTATCATTTTGTGCAGCTACAAGTGAATATATCTAGTAGCCAGATATATACACTTGTAGCATTTAAGCGTGAGTACTTCTCCCAGCCATAGAACTTCTGTAACTGCTCATGCCTATAGTATTTTCTAACTTATGTGTGTAAATGTGTGTTCCGTCCATCATCCCCCCCCCCCCCCCCCCCCCGTGTATGGTCCCCTCCCCTTGCAAATGCACACTATCCAAGACGCGAACGCATTTACAGAATCGTGCTTAGGTGTAGTAATGGCACGGTGAAGCCTTGTAGTTTCTTCCAGTGGTGTCCTCATCTTCTACAAAATATCGTAAGCTTAATATGGGGCCAAGTTTCAACTAGGTGCTACATGTGGCCTCACTGTCTTTTTTTCAGTCTTCGCTCAATATATGTTACCTCATTGATTGAAGTCACGCTTTCTTGTTGTTCATTTCCTTATTTATTTATTTATTTGGTGCATTTGTATCCCACATTTTCCCACCTATTTGCAGACTCAATGTGGCTTACAATTTTCCATCATGACCCGGAAAATTGTTAACAAAATTGTAAGTTTTATGGTAAGTCGTACCTGCTGTACATCATCTTGGATGAATCTCTTCATAAAGGCGTTAATAAATCCCAATAAATAAATATGCACGTATATCCTAGCATTCCAGATATTTACATATGTAACGTATGTGTAAATGTTAGTGCCTATGCCAGTATTTCCCAAACTGTGTGCCGTGGCACTCTGGTACACTGGGGCAAACTCACAGGGGTGCCAGGGAGAGAGAGGCTTAATAAGCGCAGGCTGATTGGTCTCCTGCTCCTGTGTGCCGGGACCCGGGTTATCACATGTTAACACGTTAACTCTGCTCTGCCACCAGCCACAGGTCAAGTCCTTCTTCCTGTCATAGGAACTATAGACCCGACCCATGGCCAGCGGCAGAGCAGAGTTAACACATAACCTGGGTCCTGGCACACAGGAGCAGGAAACAGACCGAGTGAGCACAGCAGAGGCAGTAAGCTACTGACTTATAGCTTTCTTTTGGGCAGGATCTCAAAGATGAGAGATGACATGTAAGCCTTGTGCCTGATATCTCTTCTTTCCTCTATTGCTAACTGGACTTTGTAATTTCTGTTTCCCTGTGCTTTTTTGGTTTACTTAAAGCTCCCTGATGGCCTTTCAAGTTTAAAGGGCAGCCTGATATCTTGTTGTAAATGAAGGAATGAATGAATTGCAGTTAGTAATCGCACAATCACCAGTCAAAAAACATTTTTTCTGATTATATATGTGCAAATCTTTCCAAATGATAAATCAAACCCATATTTTTGCAGTTAGTAATACTACAAGCATGCGCAAGCCACACTGTATCATACATGAGAAGATCTGGCAATATGAGATTAGAAGTGTGTAGAAGTGACGCTTTAGATCCAGTGCAATGTATACCTCTTGTCTCAAAACCTCTTACTCTTTCCATCCACAGAGAACGTTCATTTTCACTTTTCTGCTCAGCTCCCGACTCTTTATTCAGCCTCACGAGCTGATGGCGAAGGTCTGCCACTTGTGTGTTCAGCACAAGAGATTAAATGAACTCGGGATTGACAAGGTAAGACAGCTTCAAACTGTGCGTTTCTCTGATCCAGCTCAGATAGAATCAAAGGTTTGCTTCTCTAATTAAGCATCTGTTAATGGATCGCGTTTCCTTGGCAGAGAACATATAAGAAGGTACCAGACTGCAAGTGATAGGCTGTTGTGTCTAGTGGTGACACAGAGTGCTATTAAGTTAATGATGCTGTGTCATACAAGGTGTAACAAAGAGAGGAAACTAAGCACAAAGCAAAGTCCAAGCAAAAAAACAGCACAAAGGGCCTTTAAAAACGAAAGGGACACACCTTAAGGTGTGTGAGCTCAATATTTCATGATATATGGAGGAATACATTTATAGACAACTTTGAAATTCAACAGATGTTCTGAATTTGTCTGTATAAGCCTCCCTGTCATTGGTGTGACCCCTGAGGCAGGTGCGGTAGCACCGAAACACAGCCCGTGTCGGGTCTTCCTCCAATCAAATTTGATCATTAAAAGGTTTTTCAATATAAGTTTTGTGTCCCTTTCATTTTTAAAGGCCGTTTGTGGTGTCATACAAGGTGACATAAGAGAAGTAATTAATCATGCAGAATTCACTTGTCTTTCTAATTTCTACTTGCTTTATGTTATTTTATTTACATATTTGTGATCCGCCTATCTATTGTAATTGTAGATATGATGTGTATGCTTGGGAAGCTCTTTTTTGAGGGTCTGGGCGGGATATCTGTGGTCATCTTGCACCATATTCCCTTGGGGCCATTACTGGATTAGGGTGGGTGAAGCGCCCTTCCAGAATCTTGACTCTGGATTTTACCAATTCCTGAACAAAGGTCAGAAAACAGAGCAATCAGGCAAAACACAAGTTTGAGTGTTCAGTACAAAAATGTATTTACTGAAGAATTCAAGGTACATAGTGTCCAACAGCAGAAAAGATAAACCAGTCCCAGTTATCATGGGCACAGTTCTGTCCTGGAAATTTGAGACTAAAGGAACTAGGTTCTGGATCCTCCGAAGAAGGTATTGTCTTTAAAAGGTAGCCAAAAATGTGTTAAATTAATCCAGTTTAAAAAAGGTATCATCATATCTTCTTTTTGTTTCGCTGTGTTTTTATTTAAAGTGAACTAATATGGGAACCACACTATTTTATCTTTTTCTCTTCTTTGTAAGACCCCAATCCACTTTATTTTGCAAGGTGGGCTAGACTAGTTTTCTTCATTGCAAGACCCAGGGTTCCAATGGCAGTCCCTGGAGACCTCTAGAGTGGCCCCCATTGTCTTTCTGGGTGTTTTTTCTGCTACCCAGGCTCAAGACAGAAAGGGGGAAGTGGGTGGGGGGAAGAGCCGCATGCTTGAAGGACAAGGCGAAAGACAAAACAGAATGCATTTGGAAACATTCACAACCTTGAGCATACCCTCTATGACGTTTGAAGGTGAGCTGGTGGGGATGGATGTCATTGATATACGCTGGTCAGCAGTGCCGTGGCCCTGCATGGGAAGATACTTGGCGGATCTCTTTCAGCTTATTAGAATCCAAAGTGGCTGCAGCTTAAAAATTAATAAAGACCACTGGGCTAGACCCTTGATCCTGGGATATCTCACTTCTGCCCTGACATTGGTAGCATGGAATGTTGCTACTATTTGAGTTTCTGCCAGGTACTTGTGACCTGGATTGGCCACTGCTGGAAACCGGACACTGGGCTAGATAGACCATTGGTCTAACCCAGTATGGCTATTCTTATGTTCTTATATTTCTGAACCAAGGCCAGCTTCCTTCTTTGATTAACTTCATTCCTTACAGCAGATATTCTCTTCTGTCTTTTTTCTCTTCATCACCCCTGCAGGAATTGTTACAGAACAATTTTTGAGCACCACTAGATCCTCATTTAGTTGGCCCCCTCTTCCAAGGTCCTCTTAGATGCTCGAAACTCACTCTCTTGTACCTGGGTGGAGGAGTAGCCTAGTGGTTAGTGTAGTGGACTTTGATCCTGGGAAACTGAGTTCGATTCCCACTGCAGCTCCTTGTGACTCTGGGCAAGTCACTTAACCCTCCATTGCCCCAGGTACAAAATAAGTACCTGAATATATGTAAACCGCTTTGAATGTAGTTGCAAAACAAAAAACCTCAGAAAGGCAGTATATCAAGTCCCATTTCCCTTTCCCTCTAAGCCCCAGCACACCTCAGGAAGGATATAGAAGAAAGGATAGCAGAACATATCCAATAACTAGGGCCCCTTTTACTAAAATGCTTTAACAGGAAAAATTAATATGCAGTAAGTGAAAAGGATATGTGATAATTGTTGGGGGGGGGGGGCAGGCCCAGCATATCCTCTACAGTAACCTCACCGAAATGTTTCTTACCAAGCATTAAGCAATTAGCACGGATACATTTAAGTCCTCTTCTTCTTAAAGAAAGCAGTAAGCCCTTCTTCGCTAACTGCACAAGTAACATAAGAGCATGCTAATTTCATGTGTTAACTGCAATGAAAGGATCCCTTCATTTTTTGAAACAAATTCCTCCCAAGACACCTCCTCTTGGAGAGTGTCATCATTTCTTCTTATTCCACACTAAAATCATGACTGTCGTAACTCATGGATATTCTGAAGTCACTGGTTTGTTGACTCCCTTTGTTGTTAATTACTGTTGAGTCAGTGTTGACTCATGGCAACCCACTGGATGGTTGCCCTGAACTGTGTTCAATCTTCAGTTAGGCAGTTAATTGTTAATAGAGTAGCATCTCTTGGGAATGCCTATGTGAATCATTCTTAGGTATATGGTTCGGCAAATGCTAAAAATTGTTATCTATGGAGATGCATGGTTTCCTACAGTTTGATGGTTACATGATGTTGAAGGCTTACTTGAAAGGCTTGAAAACACTTTCCAGTCAATAATCAGCCCACAGTGGTTAATGATTTTTAAATGCTGGCTGCCGCAGGCAGAATTAGCCCCAGATATTCAATGCCGGGTAAATGTTCGCATTGACTATCCGGTGATAATTATAGGTGTGCTGGCCCTGGCTGAATATCAACCGGGACCTGCATAAGGGATGTAGGTGCCCTCTGCTCCTCCAATTCCCCTTTTTCTCCCACACTATCCTGATCCTCCTTCGTCCCACCCCTGACATGAAGGCCTAACTGAGCCCCACCCCCATAGCCTTCCCCCCAGGCCTACCTAGTAGAGTCCTGGTGGTCTAGTGAAATGTAAAGGGCAACTGCGATGCCCACTCACTCCTGCCTGCTGTGGTTCCTTTTACAAATTGGCCACCACGACCTGTAACACCAATCTCGCGGTACAAGGGGGTGGGCGGGGGGGGGGGGCTTGGTTAGCCTTTCTTCACATTGAAGGTGGAAGGGAAGGGATCCGGATCATGGAGGAGGGGCATCTTATGCTGCAACCCAGAAGTTAACTGGGCACCAGTCAACATTCAGACTGTTGCCCAATTAGCTTGGAGGCTAAAGTTAGGACAGCATCTTTAGCCACTTACGTAACTGGTTAGTGGTCTGCATATGGCCGCTAACTGATTACGTCCCATGCTCTGCCCAAGTTCCGTGTACGAACCACCCCGGCACTAACCGGACATAGCAGGGGCAGTCTGTGGTGATATTTTCATTGTCAAATGCCCCTGAATAGCACCACTTAGGTCATTAGTGATTTAACTGGGCAGGAGCCTCTACTACTACTACTATTTAGCATTTCTATAGCGCTACAAAGCATACGCAGCACTGCACAAACATAGAAGAAAGACAGTCCCTGCTCAAAGAGCTTACAATCTAATAGACAAAAAATAAATAAAGTAAGCAAATCAAATCAGTTAATCTGAACGGAAAGGAAGAGAGGAGGGTATTTATTTATTTATTTTATTTTTGTTACATTTGTACCCCGCACTTTCCCACTCATGGCAGGCTCAATGCGGCTTACATGGGGCAATGTAGGGTTAAGTGACTTGAGGCGAGTGGTTACAAGTGGTTACGAGTCAAAAGCAATGTTAAAGAGGTGGGCTTTCAGTCTAGATTTAAAGGTGGCCAAGGATGGGGCAAGACGTAGGGGCTCAGGAAGTTTATTCCAGGCATAGGGTGCAGCGAGACAAAAGGCGCGAAGTCTGGAGTTGGCAGTAGTGGAGAAGGAAACAGATAAGAAGGATTTATCCATGGAGCGGAGTGCACGGGAAGGGGTGTAGGGATGGACGAGTGTGGAGAGATACTGGGGAGCAGCAGAGTGAGTACATTTATAGGTTAGTAGAAGAAGTTTGAACAGGATGCGAAAACGGATAGGGAGCCAGTGAAGGGTCTTGAGGAGAGGGGTAGTATGAGTAAAGCAACCCTGGCGGAAGATGAGACGGGCAGCAGAGTTTTGAACCGACTGGAGAGGGGAGAGGTGACTAAGTGGGAGGCCAGCAAGAAGCAGATTGCAGTAGTCTAAACGAGAGGTGACAAGGGTGTGGATGAGGGTTTTGGTAGAGTGCTCAGAAAGAAAGGGGCGGATTTTACAGATGTTGTAAAGAAAGAAACGACAGGTCTTGGCAATCTGCTGGATATGAGCAGAGAAGGAGAGAGAAGAGTCAAAGATGACCCCAAGGTTTCGAGCTGAGGAGACAGGGAGAATGAGAGAGCCATCAACAGAAATAGAAAACGGGGGGAGCGGGGAGGTTGGTTTGGGGGGGAAAATGAGAAGCTCGGTTTTGGTCATATTTAATTTCAGGTGGCGTTGAGACATCCAGACAGCAATGTCAGACAAGCACGCTGAAACTTTGAGCCTCTCTTACTTGTTAAAGTGCTGGGTTCTTTTTTCTTTTCGAGTAAATTTTATGTTGCAATTGCTGTCGAGCACTACCTTTCTACAACCTTGGGTCTATGAATGTCTTCAGAACTTGCTTTCATATTTCTGTACAGGCTCGTATAAGGAAAAATGCACCCAAAATTCTGCAGCTTTTGACTGAGTGGACAGAGACATTTCCTTATGATTTCCGGGATGAAAGAATGATGAGGAATCTCAAGGAACTGACCCAACGCATAACCAGCAGCGATGAGGTTAGTCAGTGGAGTACCTGAAGCCATTGTAGCACTGCTGTGGTGTGTCGTGTCGCATTCATACTGGCCATCTTCAGTATCCCTGATTCTGCAGCTCTAGCAAGGAGCACAGAGTCTACTCTGGACCTTGCTCACACACTGGTGATGTGCATTCTCTTCACACGACTTAGGAGATTTTGTATCGTCTCATTTCTGTGATGATAAGAAAAAAAAACCCCAAAATTTTGGATTTTTTTCTAGTGTTGTCAATTGTGCGTACTATTCTTCAATGGAGAAACAATGTGCACTATTGATGACATTTCCTCACGAAATGAAACATTTTTTAAAGTGAAACAAAACAAAGGGGCAAAAATCTGGAAATGACAAGGGAAACAAAAGAAAAGAAAAAAAAATGTTTTCCTTGAGATGCAAATCAAACACCCTCCTGAATCACAAAGACAGCCCCTTTTTGAACACTGAGGTAAGAAAGCTACCCGCAATAATCAAGGGAATTCATGAGTAACAGTGCTCAGCCTGTTTGAACTCTTCCCGTCCTAAAAATATACAGATAACACAACAGCACAGTTTCTCAGTGGTGACAAATATCATTTTAAAAAGCTGAGAAATAGTCTAATATAGCTCAGCTATGGAAATAACTCAGTGGGTCATTTCCTTAGGGAAAAGTTACTTGTAAAACATGGAAGATTTTCATGGCACACCACATTTACATGCAGATCCCAAGGCTCACAAGCAGATTTTCAGTAAACAGCATTTGTCAAATTTTCTCTACTGTGGGCAGTCATTGATCATGAATTTAAAGTGACCAAACAGGTACAAAAGGTATCAGGAAACCAGAAGAATGCCTGGGTGTGTAGGGAGAGGAATAGCTAGCAAGAAATAGGATATGATAATGCCTATATTAACATAGTAACATAGTAAATGACGGCAGATAAAGACCTGTACAGTCCATCCAGTCTGCCCAACAAGATAAACTCATTTTACATGGTATGTGATACTTTATACCAGGGGCGTATCTGAACTTCAGTGGTAGGGGGGTCTAGAGCCGAGGTGAGGGGGCACATTTTAGACCCACCCCCCTCACCACCGCCAGCGCCGACATCCCCCCCCCCAGTACCACCTCCAACAACTTTGACCCCCCCGATGACCCTCTCGACCCCCCCCCCATCCACCGTCGCCCACCCTCGCTGGCGGGGGACCCCAACCCCCACCAGCCAAAGTCCTCTCCCCTCGCCCGGCCTCCGAAGGTCCAACATCCCGCACACACACACAATGCGCAGGACGCCAGACCCACAGAAACAATGAGACCGCACTTTCAAAAGGTATACACAGGATGGGGTCGGGCCAGAGGCTGGCTACTAAAATGATCAGCGGTCTTCGTCATAAAACCTATGAGGACAGACTTACAGTTCTTAATATGTATACTGTGGAAGAATGGTGGGAGGAGGAGATATGGGATGGAGACATTGAAATACCTCCATGGTATAAAGGCACAGGAGGTGAGTCTCCTTCAGGGTCAGGTTACTTTTATTCCACCAAGGAAATGTGCAGTGAGGAGTGGCTTGTGGCCACGAGTTGGGAGGGGGAAAGGATGCTATGCATTGGGGGCGATTTAAATTATTACAAAAATGCAAAAAAAAAAAAAAAAACACTTATGCAGCCCTGGTCCGATATTCAGCCATGGCCACATAGCTCTTATGCAGGCTTGGCTCGGGCCCAGCACTGAATATCGGGGGATAATTTAGCCGGCGACGATCAGCGTTTAAAAAAGCACTGACCATCGCCGGTTGAATATTGGGTGGATCGTCCTTATCCATTATTATTTTCTACTTGTCTGTGTTTTTTTGGATGCAGATGGGTATCGCAAGTTCACTGCCCCTTGTCGTCAAATATCCCTTTATGAAATGAAGGAAGGGAATAATAAAAGTCATTTGCCTGGGTAAAACACTATTTTACCCACCACCTGCATAAGTACTGTTGGTTATTGCCCATTCTCTGTGAGGGTACAAATGTGTACCTATGTCAGCCATATAGGGGTTCAAGGGCACAAGATTAGATCAAGGAGGGCAACAGCATAAACAGTTGTGGGAATTCAAACTATCTGGCCAATATTCAGCCGGCAGCGTTCAGCATTTTTTTAAAAAGCTGACTGTCGTTGGCTAAATTAGCCCTAGATATTTAGTGCCAGGCCATGTTCGGGCACTGGCACTGAATTTCCAGGGCTAATTGTGGATGTCCTGGATGTCCTAGCTTATGAAAGCCCCAGCTGATATTCAGACGGGACCCACATAACTTTTCAAAATGTTCACCCCTCCTGATCTCTCCCTCCCAGCCAACCAAATCAGCCTTCTTCTTTCCAACTCCCAGACCCGATAGTCCCCCCCCCTCCCATACCAGGCCTACCTGGGATCCTTGGTGGTCCAGTGGATGCAAGGGCAAACCCCATTTGCTACTGCCTCTAGCAGCTGCTGCAGCAAAATGGCTGCCATGATCTCTTGGAACAACCTCACAGTACTACCTAGTACCACAAGGCTGCTGGTAGAGATTACAGCAGCCATTTTGCTGCAGCAGTCACAAAGGGCAGGAGTGAGTGGGGTTCACTCCTGCCTCCATCTCCCCCACTGGACCACCAGAGAACCTAGGTAGGCATGGGGGGGGCTTATCAGGACTGGGAGTGGGAGGGGGTCCATCCTTACCTTAGGGAAGGGAGATCGAGGAGGGGGGATTGGAAGGAGGAGTTGTTTCGGGAGGGTGGAGGGGGGAGATGCTCTGGGGGATTTGAGGGAAATAGGAAAGGGTGAACACTGTGAAACGTTATGCAGGTCCTGGCTGATTTTCATCCAAGGCCTGCTATCTGAGTGAATTTAGGACAGGTTTGAATCTGTCCTAAATTTGTCCGGTTAGTTATGTGGGTGCCAGTACCCACATAACTGCAGACTGCTGCTCAGTTCCGCTCACTCTACCACCTCTGAGCTGCCCACATTAAAAGTGGTTGGTCAGAGCTGATAATCAGTGGCATTGCCCAGTTAAGAGCCTCTGATGTCTGCTTAAATTGCTTTATTTATTTAATTAGATTTTTGCTCACACCTTTTTCAGTAGTGGCTCAAGGTGAGCTACATTCAGGTACTCTGGATATTTCTCTGTCCCAGGAGGGCTCACAATCTAAGTTTGTACCTGAGGCAAAGGAGGGTTGTGACTTGCCCAAGATCACAAGGAGCAGCAGTGGGATTTGACAGATTTGTGTGGGTATTTTTGAGACAGGCAATAATCAATGCAAAAGTGTGCATCTTGTGCTGCTTTCCTTATTGCTGCAGACCCCTGCAGATAGTTTATCTGCCTTGTATGAGCATCGGTTGCTGCATATTAAGGGCCCTCTTTATTACGCCACGCTGTAGGCGCGCTAGCGTTTGTAGTGTGTGCTAACACTAGAGACACCCATATATTCCTATAGGTGTCTCTAGAGTTAGCTTGCGCTAAAAACACTAGTGCACCTTAGTAAACAGGGCCCTCAGTTTGCTAATGCACCTTAAAAAATTTGCTTTGTGCTAATGCATGTTAGGTCAATTAGTGCATGTTAAAACACCATAGTGAAAAGTCAAAGCCAAGGGTTGGACCAAGAAATCTCGACAGCTGAAGGTTGATTGAAGTGACTTTATTAGCACCAAACATGTATGTGACCCGACACGGGACCGTGTTTAGATGGTTCTGCCGTCTGCCTCAGGGATCAGATACTACATACAACAGAAATGCATAAAAAACAATGTTAAAAACAAGAAAACCTACAATCCATGCAAAAATAGAAACATAAAAATGATAAATATGATAACCATAATAATGGTAATTGTAAAATTAAATAAATAATAATCTCTCTATATAAAAGGCAACACCAACGTTCTATGAAGCCTCCAGCCGGAAGTGTGAAGGGGGAGAGATATCCGTTTTCCCCATGAGTGTCTGCCCCGCCCTCTCTGTAACACAAACAGTCAGTGAAGGAAAACAGCAGAGCATGAAATCAAATCAAATCGAAATCAAATCGCTGGCTCTGTAACAGTGAAGGACTCAGAGGGGGGAGGGGAGAGAGGCCAGAGGGCAGGGACACACACACTCCCACATGCACACAGAAGAAAACCTTGCTAGCCCCCGTTTCATTTGCATCAGAAACAGGGCTTTTTTACTGAAGGACTCAGAGGGGGGAGGGGAGAGAGGGCAGAGGGCAGGGACACACACACTCCCACATGCACACAGAAGAAAACATTGCTAGCCCCTGTTTCATTTGCATCAGAAACGGGGCTTTTTTTACTAGTATTGATAATAATAGCAACCATAATATAAAAATGTGATGAACAATATTAAAATGTGAAAAAATGAATGAACAGAGATGGTGAATAACAATGTGAGGACAAAAACGTAATAAAATCTGAAATTTACGTGAATAATGGTAATGGTAAATAATAATAACAGAACTGACCTTCTGAAAAGTATCACAATGAATGGGTGCATATATGAAACAGAAATGGTATTAATATCTAAAGAATGAGAGAGGAACATATTGCAAAACCACAAAAAAGAGGAACACTGGAACACATAAATCTAGCCATCCTATATAATAAAACTCACCCTCAACGTTCTGAGGACACTGACGTCAGTGTCACTTCCTGCAGGCACTTCCTTCGGGTTCGAAGGGTTCGTGGTGGTGAAGCCACCAAAATCACTGTGTCTGGGCCCCGCCCTCGCGTCAAACGTGATGACATCGAGGGCGGAGCAATGGCGTCAAAGATCAAGGGCGGAGCAATGGCGTCAGTGGATGAAGGTGGTGTGCGTTGACGAGGTGCGGAGTAATGGCGGTCAGTGGCTTCACAACGCCGAAGGGGTGGGTAGGGAGGGGGGGGGGTTCGGGAGGAAACCCTTGCTAGCGCCCGTTTCATTTCCTCCAGAAACGGGCATGTTTTACTACTAGTATATAAATAAAATATAATAGTCAAAAGCTGGTAATATAGTTAAGAATAAATAAATGAAAAGGAATAAAATCAACACTTAATATATTTGATTATAAACCATAAGTATCATATAGCCAACGTGTAAATTTTATAACATATCATTTAGAGTATGGATATAAAAAAGAAAACTGAAATCGTACAATAAACACCATAGCGCACATTAAAAAATTTCTATTAACATGAAGCTGTGAAACAAACTGGAAGAAAAAACAGTCAATAATTGAGAAAAAAATTGGAAAAAGCAAAAAATGAGCCAGATTCCTTCTGCCTGGGCACATTCCTATTATCTTAAACTCCAGCACTGTGTTCAGCCTTTTCATCTTCTTTGCACTTCTTAATGCTAACCCTGCGCTTCCCCTGTGTATGGTGCTCCTTCTTCACACACTGGGAAACATTGATAAGGGCTGATATAATTTTATTCTGCCAAAAAGAAAGATTTACACTTCTTAAAAGAGGAAGACTTGCAATTTATTTGCATCTTCTAAGTTGTTTTCTTTTTTGTTTTTTTATTTTTGGAGGAGTTGGAAAGCTCTGCAACATTGAAATTAAGTTACTATGGAAGCAAACATGTTTTAGTGGAAAGGGAGTTGTAGAACAAAAGGTCATGGTGAGAGCATCATAAGGGGTAGAATGACTCAGGAGTAAGATTTAAAAACTATTTCTCCACAAAAAGGGCGGTGGATGTGTGGGGTTACCTCCCTCTGGAACTGACGGGGACAAAAACAGAAAAGGAATTCAAGAAAGCATAGGACAGGTAAAGAGCAAGGATCCTGAGCTGTGACAAGAGTGAAGAAGACGACCAAGCTCAGTGGGTCTGTGACATTTGCAAAAGGAAACGGACTGAGCAAATCAGATAAACCTTCCGTGCTTTTCTGCCTTCATAATCTGTGTTTCTATGAAAGATACAAGGAGAGGGTGTTAGGGAGCTCACACAAGCTGAAGTTTTGTTAGCGGTAGATACTTAGGGGTATGTTTACTAAGGTGCGTTAGCATTTTTAACAAGCAATTTAAGGCGCGTTAAACGCTAACGCGCCTATACATTTCTATGAGCGCGTTAGCGTTTAACGCGCATACACCATTTACGTGTGTTAAAAACACTAACACACCCATAGCACCACTTGGTAAACATAGCCCTTAGAGAGCCTGCACACCGAATATACAGTATACTGCTGCAGTGTGTCTTTTAAGAACTGCTTTTACTTGGGGAGTCTGTGTGCTACTGTGACACTTGATGAGTGTTTTTGCCTTGAGCAGGGAAGAAGCAAGTACCTGCTACAGCCAAGCTGTGCGTGCAGTGACTTGTTTTGAGAGGGGCTGTTGGGCTACCTTGCAGGTCACTGGGATGCAGTTCATGAACCAGAGTGCACTGCAGATTACGAAAGTGACCAATGAGTGTGAGAAGGCATACAAATGTTTTGACTGAGGGGAAAATGTAGTATATGTTTCCATTACATATCTTCCTACTATTCCAGAACCTGTGAGATAGTTGTGTCCATCAACCAGCAGGTGGAGATAGAGAACTGAAAATTGAGCTGAAACATATCTCTCTTGGCATCCAGTCCAACTCCTCAGTATTTTCTGTCTCCAGCAAGGGCTCTGTTGAGACGAAAAGCCTATTCTGATTCGGTCATTGCTATCTTGCTTTAGGCTCAGAGTGTGGAGGATTTTGAGGACTGGTGTTCTGAGCACAGATTTTCTCCCTTCTCTGCTCAGATCATACATATCCTAGCATTATTTCAGGCAGGTCTTCAGAAAGGATAGGTGTTGGGTTCTCTAAAAGTTCAGGTTGCGGCTTTGGCTTGTTTCAGGGGCCTACTACAGAAGACGTCTCTTCTGGTTCACCTGGATATCACTTGATTCTTGCAGGGAGTGGGCTGCTTGCAGCCTCCCTTTCATATTCCTTGTCCAGAGTGGAACCTTAATTTAGTCCTTTGGAACCTTCAGAAGCCTTCTTTTAAGCCACTCCAGTAGGCCTACTTGAAAGATCTTATGCTAAAGACAGCTTTCTTGGTGGCTGTTGTGTCTAGGGTCCCCATACGTCCAGGTTTCCCCGGACATGTCCTCCATTTCAGGGGACTGTCGTGGGTCCGTATGTTTTTTTCAAGTCTGCCCATTTGTCTGAGTTTCTAGGCTGGGCGGGCAGGCTGGCTTGTCTTCCTCCCCCCCACCCAACCCGAGCTTCAGGGTGCCCTCCCTGAACCTACCTTAATGCGCCCTGGTGGTCTAGTGGCCTCTTTGGGGCAGGAAAGAACCTCCCAAAGATGCAGCTGCAGCGAGCAGGTCTGCAGCAGCGGACAGCAGAGAGTGCGGTTCTTTCATGCCCCAAAGATGGTATAGATGGACAGACTGGATAAGCTAGATGGTCTTTGTCTGCCATCGTTATCTCTGTTTCTGTGATTTTTCCTAATGTTATTCAGGATTAAACCTGAACTTTGAGTTCATTCTTTACTTGACCTGGTTTCTAATCCTTCTCAACTTTAGACTGATTGCTCATTTCCTTTGTGTTAGGATGCAACCACATGACACTTCTGGAGTCATAAGCCATCAGATAAAATGTGACATTATTTTTGTAACGGTGCCACTGATTCTGACCTAGTGTAACACACAGAACAGGGCCATAAACATGTTTAGAAATTAGACAGGAGAAACCATGTCATGAGGATATATTTTTTTTAAATAAATGGACCTTGTGATCCTGTAGCTATGGAAAAGAGAGCTAAGCGTCTGTACTGTTATAAATTCAGATCAGTATAGGAATTAGTTGGAGTGGTGTTGTCTGAGGATGACAGAGAATCAAGTGTTTGGAGGGGATTTTTGAAGCAACGATTCAGAGAGTCATTTATAGAACTAAGCAAAAGCATGTACACTGTAAATGTGATTGGACCGCTGATGCATATCATCAAAAATTCTCCATTAAAAGGCCAGTAATCTTCAGCAGGAAGGTACCTGATTAACGTTTATCAGACATCTTGTTAACTTTAACCTCATATTCAGTCCAGTTGTTCAGTTAAGCCCTTCAGGTACTAAGCTATGGTGAAATATCCTGCGATAAATATAAATTTGCATTGCTGTAGCTGGGAGCATCACACATTCCTGGACACAGCAACACAAATTGGGCCCACTCTCTTTTAAAGCCAGTGATAGAATAAATTAACCTCACATTCCCAAATATTCCCAACACCCCTGATTGCAAAATTCCTCCCCCTGATTCCTCTCCATATTAATAAACCTTCCCCCAACCCCGCTCCATTAGCACCCCAACCTCAAAACTTCCCTAGCACCTAACAGCATAGGTACACACTCCTTGACTGTGTCTATGGAGGGGCAATTTCCATTGGGTTTAGCACCCCAATCATTTTGAAAAGTTGGCTGCTATGCCTAATGGGAGTTTCCCTGATAGTCTGTGGCTCAGCAGAAATGATCCCCTTTTGTTTCTGTCTTGTTGGCTACTGGATTCAAAATGTCACCTCTGAACTCCTAGCAGTGGTCTCATGATACTACCACCAGTGGCCAAGCTGCCAAAAAAAGGTAGGACCTGGGGGGTCGCTCCTGACAAGCCAGTAACCATCAGGGAACCTCATAGTAGGTGCCAGGTGTCTTGGTTATTGATATTTGAGGGTTTTGAGGGGATTGTGGGAAGGGTTATTTGATGTTAGAGGGGTTTGGGAATAGGAGGAAGAGTGATTTGATCTGGGTGGGATTGGCAGGTTTCCAGTTCAGGTACTGGCTCTAGTAAGAGGGTCCCTGGGAGCGCCAAGCCTCATGTTAGCAGCCCAGTGCTCCCAGGAAGAAAAGATAACAACAATTCGAAGCTGGCATTATTTGTCATGCATAATGCAACTTGTGAGGTTAAATATAATCTGCATTATTCACTTTGCATAACAATGAGGTGTTTTGAATGCATTTTCATGTGTTGCATCTCATAATTTAACTTCCATTGCACTACAGAAAACATGTTAATAACAAATAATTGTGTGCTTTTCCCTTAGCACACATTAGTAACTACCTGTCTAAAAGTCAGATCACTGAATATTCTCACCTGAAGTTAATTGGATACGTTATATAGTTAATATCAAGGCAGCAATATTTTTCAACTAGACAACCAGATAGCACTGAATTTTGGTGCCATCTGATTACAGCCTAAGTGCACCCCTGCAGGAATGTGCACATTTTGGGGCTCTTTTACTAAGCTGCATTAGATGCTAACGTGTGTCTAATGCAGCGTAAAAGGCTCAGATGGCCTGCAGTAAGTGCTAATTTAGCAAGGGCAAATCCATGTGTTAAAAAAAAAAACATTCTCTTTTTTTTTTTAAGGATGTGTCAGGAGATGTTCCTGTGCTAATCAGTTAGTGCAGCTACATTACCATTTGCTGGGTGGCAGTAAGTGCTTACATGGTTATTTTTTTTGAAGACAACATTAATGCATGGCCATTAATTTAAAAAAAAAAAAAGGAGAATCAGCCATTTTTATCCAGATTCTATATAGCGCAACTTAAATTGTGTGTGCAAATCCAGTCGTATTCTGGATTTGCATGCACAACTTATTTAGTTAATAAGCCAATCAGCACATATAATTGCCACTTAAGCAAATATTGACACTAAGGATGCACTTAAATTCTAAGTCGTATAGATGAAAAGGGGGTGTGGTCATTCAATTTGGAATGGGCGGGTCATGGGCGTTTCTAAAATCTATGCGTGTTGTTACAGAATACTACCAGCCCATGCCTAATTTCAGGTGTGGACTGACAGTGATCTAGGCCCTTGGGCAGAGTGGATGATCGTGTCCCTGCCACTGCCCCCACCATTGTTTCCAGCACCCCTCAATACACTATAGCCCCCTGGGCTTATCTTGAAGGGTCCTCTTTGTGAGGCAGGAAAGAACTGTACTCTTTCCTGCCTGCCACTGCTGCTCTACCTGATGCTGCCGCTTCTTCTTCATGGCTGCCAGGACTGACTCAGGAAGTCTCGTCAGCCATTTTGAAGATGTGGCGGTGTCAGACAGAGCAGTGCAGCAGCAGGTAAAAAGCCCCTAAAAAATACATGGCCATGTGGTAAGATTATTTTTACCATGTGGCCACAAGGGGAGGGAGCACTTACTGACACCCATTGAGGTGGCACACTTGAGGCGGAACTACCGCCGGTGGCCACGTTGGGCCGGCGGTAGTTCTGGATTGCCGCGTGGCAACTCTTTAGTAAAAGGGCTCCTCAATGTATGTTCAGCCCTAGAATTTGCTGTTAGAGAATGTGGTAAAAGCAGTTAGCTTGGCAGGTTTAAAAAATGTTTGGATAATTTCCTAAAAGAAAAGTCCATAAGCCATTATTAAGATGGACTCGGGGAAAATTCACTGCTTATTTCTAGGATAAGCAGCATAAAATCTGTTTTACTGTTCAGGGATCCTGAAAGGTACTTGTGACTGGCTTGGCCACTGTTGGAAACAGGATTTTGGTCTCGATGGATTTTCAGTATGACAACACTTACGTTTTTATGTACCCACAGAAGTAAGCCTTTATAAAATTGCTCACACAACATGTGGGTTAACTTCTGTACATACAGTTTGTCTGCATGTAAGGAAGCTGACTTGACAAAGTCATTTCTGAAGGTAGAGTTAGGGAGGGATTCATGTTTCTGTACAAACGTTTGAAAATTGGAGCATCATCACCTACATTTAGCCTGAAAATATGAGTATGCCAAAAGAGCAGGTGTAAATGTGTACAGCCAAAAACACAAAACAGGTAGAAAGTTCTATGTGTAGTCCAAAGTCCAAAGCTAGAGTAGAAGATGCCACAAAACACAACCAGCCAATGGGATGAAGTCAAAGAGTCCTTTATTCAAAGCACCAGTAACTGGACCTGACATGGTTTGTGTTTCGGCGGTAAAACCACCTGCTTCAGGGGGTCAATGCAACTTGCCAAGCAAAGGTAAAAAGCAGGGAAACCTGATGTAAAACACTAACAAAGCCAAGTAAATCCATCTGTAGTGTCAGGCGGACACAGAAGCGTCTCACAAACAAACAGCAATCCATGTCGGGTCCAGTTACTGGTGCTTTAAATAAAGGACTCTTTGACTTGATCCCATTGGCTGGTTGTGTTTTGTGTAAATGTGTATGGAACATTTCCTTGGGTAACTTTGAAAGAGGAAATACCCCCCACTTCTGCCCAGAGAAAAATTGCCATCCTTTTTATACATGTTCACAGCCCTTCCTCTTAATATAGATATCGCATTAGATGAGACTGGGCAGAGCTGGCTTTTCAATCTAATCCATTCAGCTTCTTTTCCTATGTTCACATTGAGAGGCCTATTACTAAAATGCTCTGAAATTTGCAGTTACCACAGCTTAACATGGGATTATAGCACACGACAGCTGCACATTTTGCGTGGTACCTGTGAGAGTTAACTCTAGACCATTTACAACCATGTATTTGGGAGGCGGTAGGTGGTCCTGCGTTAACTCTGGATACCATGAAGCTGAGAAGCTAAGTACAATTTAAATGAAAGTTTTTGGAACATGTTCATTAAAAATAAAGTTTGAGTGAAAGTAGGGAGGTTGGAAGGTTTTTATGCCTGTGATGGATATATGAACGTGTAGAAAAGTATAAAGGCAACCGTCAGAAGTCTGAGGCTTTTCCTTCCTTTTTTTCATATATAAACATATATAACTTTTTGGAGTATGTAAGACTGAACGCAGTGTTTATAGAGAAGTATTACTGTTTTGGTGATTGGTTTGCACTTCACTTCCCTTTTGTTGGAAGTTTGTGAAAGACATTGACTCTGCATTAGTCATCACATGGTATGTGTAAAGCGCTGGC
Organism: Microcaecilia unicolor; assembly: GCF_901765095.1. Classification (NCBI taxonomy): domain Eukaryota; kingdom Metazoa; phylum Chordata; class Amphibia; order Gymnophiona; family Siphonopidae; genus Microcaecilia; species Microcaecilia unicolor. Next base: position 391,181,290 of record NC_044032.1, read on the forward strand.
TGGCTAATGCTTCCTTGCCCACTTTCTGCCCATGCCATGTCTCCTGAGGCAGAAAAATCTGAAAAATGCATTAATGCATGGTTTAAAGCACAGAAACAGGCAAACTACCACAGAACTTCTTAACACACTCATATGCTAGTCTATATCCATGCATTAACCACAGGCTACTAGGGATGTGCATAGAGCAAACATTTTCAATTTATTTTTAATTTCTTTGATCTTGTTTCCCAATTTTCAGATTTGTTTTGGGAGGGGAGTGTTTTACAGCTCTCCTCCCTCCCCCAAGCTACAGGGTCCCAGGCTCCGAGTCCAGTGTACATACCTGAAGAAGGCAACCACCCTGGTGGTCCAGTGGATTCTTCAGGGCAGGCAGGAAAGATCGCTAGTCTTTCCTGCCCGCTGCCAGCGCTGACCCTCCCCCGCTGCCAGATCGCTCTTTAAAAATGGCTGCCGAGACTTCCGGCAGTGGCCTCCTGAGACTTCTGCTGAAGTCCTGGAGGCCACCCTTGTAAGTCTCGGCGGCCATTTTGAAGATATTTTGAAGAGCAATGCAGCAGCGGGAGAGTCAGCGCCGGCAGCGGGCAGGGAAGACTGGTGATCTTTCCTGCCTGCCCCAAAGAATCCACTGGACCACCAGGGTGGTTGCCTTCTTCAGGTATGTACTGGACTCGGAGCCTGGGACCCTGTAGCTTGGGGGAGAGGAGAGCCAGCTCGCCCTGCACCACAGAATCTCAGTCTTCACAACATTTTTAGATTATGAAAAATTAGTTTTGGTAGTCATCTTATATGTGGTTTAAAGATCAGCTATGCATTTATTATTATGCCTAAGTAGCAAACCTTATGACAAATTGAAATCATGGTATGGATGAGCATATTTGATATGCCATTGGTCTTTATTTAGGGTACTGTAAAAAAAAAGTTGTATTTTCAAACATGCCGGCTTGTGCAGCATACGGATACACACAGAGGAATATAATAAGGGAATAACTTTTCATAGGTAGAGTAGTAATTTGTTATAAATCGTAATCAGTGTGTTATGTGGAGGGGCTGGTTATAGGGCCACCCTAACCCTGTTATATTGGTGCAGATATATTTTTTTCTCCTGGAAAAGGCCTTCTAAAACAGACGTCATGTTATGAGAATCAGGTGCTCAACGTTAAAAGTTTCTATTTATTTACTTATTTATGGCATTTTATCCCACATTAAACATGAATTAGATTGGAACCTGGAAGCAGTGGCGTACCAAGGGGGGGGGGCGGTGGGGGAGGTCCGCCCCGGGTGCACGCCGCTGGGGGGGGGGGGGTGCCGTGCGCCTGTCAGCTCTTCGTTTTCATGCTCCCTTTGCCCCGGAACAGGTTACTTTCTGTTCCGGGGCAGAGGGAGCATGAAAATGAAGAGCCGGCAGGCGCGCGGCACCCCCCTCCCAGTGGCATGCACCCGGGGGGGTTCTTTCGCCGGAGGATCTGGGGGGTTCTTTCGCCGGGGGGGGGGGGGCATCGCGCTGTTCTGGGAGGGCGCATCGGCAATCCGCCCCGGGTGTCAGCCCCCCTAGGAACGCCACTACCTGGAAGCATTTAATTTTTTTTTCCTGGAGAGAGTAATGCATTGCCCCCCCCCCCATGCTCTCTCCCCAGCTATAGCCAGAGGTGGATGGGCTGGGGTGCAGAAGTGGACGGGGGGGGGGGGGTGCAGAGGTGGAGAGAACCTGTGGTTAGCATTTACCAGTACACCACTGATGCTACCAATGCAGTCACCCTACCACGGTGTAGTAAAGGACCCCTAATTGGCTTGCCCAGATCACAAGGAGCTGCAGTGAGAATTGAACTTAGTTCACCACAATCAAAGCCTGCTGAACTAACCACTAGGCTACTCCTGTACTCCAACTTTCTAACAGGCTAATCAATTAACACAAGTTAATTTATGCGTTAATGCAAGTTAAATCAATTAAAGCATTCATTAATTTTTTAAAGCACAGTAACGAACCAAATGCATACAGCTGAATGTACATCCCTAGAGGCTACCAGACTGGTGAACTGCTCTTATTGAAAGGCAGCAATAACTGTCAGTTTTGCCTACTGCTGAGAAAAGGAGGGAAAAATATATCTTTTTTAAGTACTGGAGTAGGCTTTCAAAAGAAAAGAAATGCTGTTCAGAAGGACTCAAAATTCCTGTAAAAGAACATGCCTGCTGTGAGTGACAAGTCCATTAATGAATAGGTAACATCTATTTCCCAGACCAGTCACCTTGTGCTGTGAGCCTGATAGAGGTTTGGACATTTCAATTTTTCGAGCACTTAGGCATTACACTAATGTTCATAGGATAGTGCCTGGAATTTTAGAAAAATAATCAACAGACATCTCTATCTCAACAGAAGTGCAGAAGCATTATCATTTAAATGACGAACTGGTGGAATCTCTCCTGGCCACCTTACGTCTCCTAGGAGAGTTGCTCGTTCTAGAATTTACTCTCTCTCTCTCAGCTCACCTCTTTCCCAGCACTGCTGTATTTCATCAGGATGAAAAATCTTTGAATCCAAAGGTTCTGTCAGCACCTGATCCTCTTCCCCTGTGGGTGGGGTATCTGATTAGAAAGTGGTTTGCATGGGTTGACATTGAGGAAAACACAGGGCGATAAATCTCAAGGTCAGTATTCGGCTGCGTGAAAAACATATAATTTGAAATATCTAATAGACAGCTTCAAATTCTGTGTGTATTCAGTGACACTATCCATTTCAGTAGCACCACTGAGTACTCACATGTAAGTTGAAACGTTCAAACTAGTTTCAAGTTATGCTGCTATCTGTGCAGTCAGCTTCATCATCTGTTGTACACATTTACAGGGGAATTCTGTATATGGTGGTGAACATTAGGTGCTATTTCCATGCTGAATTTTCAGAGCCAGATGCACAAAACCTAACGAGCCCACAACTTGCGTTTTAAACTGGTTCCAGGCAGTTTAAAACGCAAGTAGTTTACCGGGGCATGCACCAAGGGCATTTTTCCTGTCACGGTAGCAGGCAACGAAAACGGAATGCAAATTATCCAAAGGCTATTATAATGAGCTGTAGTACCGTTGCAGCTCATTATAATGAGATGCACTACTGTTTTTCTGATTCCCTTACCGTGGAAACCCTAACGTGAGGTCTGCACCTCTCGTTAAGGCTCCTGTGAGGGAATTGGAAAGGAAAAGGGCCCCAAAAAAAGGTAAAAAAGAAAAAAAAAAAGCAGTGAGCGCACGTGAGGGGCGTCCTTTATGGACGTACTCTGCCTGCGCTTGTGAGGGACGTCTTTTCGCCGTTTTTTTTTTTTAGTTTTGTCTCCCCAGCGCTGCTTACCTTCTGTAGCAGCGAGGAGAAGGGAATCGGGGACCTGCGAGTCGATCCGGAGTTCGGGACGTCCCTTTCCATTATGCTCCTCTTCCAGGTCTCTTCAGCCAATCAGAGTGTGTGTAGCTGACACCAGCAAGCTAGATGCGCTTTGATTGGCTGAAGAGACCCAAGAAGAGGAGCATAACCGAATGGGACGTCCCGATTCTCTGACTGGCTACCAAGGTAATGGTGAATGCAACAGAGCTACAACGAGTAGCTCATTTGCATTCCCTTTCCTTAGTGAATTCCCGTTCCCTACCGATTCGCTATGGAATCGGTAGGGAACGGGAATTACCGACAACTTTAGTGCATCTTCCTCTCAGTGTGAAAAAAGCATTGTAACAGATACAAGGCACAGAAACCGGGCAAAAATGGCAAATCCACATGAAAAGACACCACATGCCCATTTAGGGCCGGATTCTATATATGGCACCTAAAAAATTCTAGCGGCAAAGATTTCCACTTAAGCGTACTCTATAAGCAGCACCTAGATTTAAGCACGGTATATAGAATATGCTTAGGCAGAAATCCTAGCGCCTAAAACAACACGCATCCATTCACACCAACGAAAATGTGGCCTTAATCCCTGCACATAGATTTACGCACATTGGGCCATATTTTATATCTGCATATGTAAATTATGGAACGCCTATGAAATGCCAATTTCCCTGCCCATAGCCACATCCCTTTTGAATCACGCGCATTAGAATTTAGGTGTAGTTCATTACAGAACACGCTTAGTGAGTTGTGCACATAAATTCTAATTATTGCCAATTAGTCTTCATTATTGCTTGTTAAGTACTGCTATCAACACTAATTAGCTTGTTAAGCCAATTAAGTTACTTGCATTTTTATAGAATACGCATAGATTTCAGCGCATATCTCTAGGCTTGATATATAGAATCCAGGTGTTTTAGAACAGTGCTTAAGTGTTTCCACGTGGACTTACACAGGTGGCTTGGCCATGGGAGAGGCATGGGTGGGCCAGGGATGTTCCCTTAAAATGGACACAGTTTTACAGAATTTGTGGAGACCTGCGCCCAACTTATGTACCAGGATTTACACTTGGTTTAAGTTGGTGTGACTCCTCGCACCCAAAGTTAAGTGCGAATCCCGACACTACACACTATTCAATAAAGGGCACCAATCCCAGAATGCTCCTTATAGAATACTGTTCAGTGCTGAATTTTTTGGTGCCAAATTTTGAGTGCCTTTTACAGAATTTCCCTCGTAGCTGTAACATATTAGCTGGCTAATGCTTCCATGTTTACTCTCCATGCCATGCCCCTGAGGGAAAAAATATCTGAAAAATACAGTAATGCATGGTTTATCAGGCAATCTACCGCAAAACCCCAAATCAGTCGTGTGCCAGCATTCACACACCCCGCAGTTACACCAGCTTTAGACCTGGTGTAACTTTTGGGTGGTTAAATGTATCAAAGGCACATGTAACTTGCAGTGTTCTGTAAATTATGCTTGTAAGTGTGAGCCCCAACCAGGCCCCTCCCAGGCTCCGCCCATGTGCACGCCTCTTGGAGTTATGAATTATGCCCCTGGCTTTTAGGCACCTTGCTAGCATTTATGCCAGTGGCTGCCAAACCTGGTCCTGTAGACACCCCAGCCAGTCAGATTTTCAATATATCCACAATGAATATTCATGAGCGAGATTTGCATGCACTGCCTCCACTGCATGCAAATCTCTCTCATGAATATGGGTGTAGCTTTTATTAAATTACCTCCAAAATGTGCTACTGGCTTTTCGCCCTACCTTCTTTTGCTACTGGCAAGCAAAGAAATGTGCTCATACGTTTTCCAGATATGAGAATAGTTCAGTAGTTTTTTATGTAAAGAACTGTTTGAAGTGAAAGATTGCAATCACAGTCCCACAAATGACTAAACCTCCTCCTGTTCTTACAGTAAATCACAAATTCCTGTGTTTCTTTATGAAATATATTAATTGCCAAGCACTAATGCCAGCTCAAAGGCTAGTTAGGCACATAGCTTTCATTCATTCATTCATTTCACTTTCTGTACTATCCTTACTTACTGGCAGACCAAGGCAGTGAACAGGCTGAAAAATTACAAATGTTTAGTGGGAAAGGAACTACAATTTGAATAAGAAAGACAGCTCATGCACTCAAAGTCAAGTTAGAAGGAGAATTAGAAGGGAGGTAGTTAGGTAGGTAAGTGGGTCGTCATGGATGAAGAAGGAAGGAAAAGGAAGGAAACAAGGGGAAACAAGAGCAAACCCTGACAGATAGACAACACCCCTCTATGAAGAGCCAAAAGCAAGGGTAAAAAGCTTGGTTTTCAAAGCAATTTTAAATTGTTTCAGGGATGATTCTGTTTGTGTAGCTAGTGCATTGTGTTCCGGAAAAATGGTGAAACGAAAAAGAAAGCTCTGTGCCTGGTGGATTCAAGAATAGTCTATTTTGAGCCAGGGAGAACCAGATGACAATCATTTAGGGACCGAAGAACACGAGATGGAGAACAGAGGATTGTTAAAGAAGATAAGTATTGAGGTAAACCTACCCGAAACGCCTTAAAAAAGAGGAGTAATGATTTATAAATAATGCGTTGTTCGACTTGAAGCTAGTGGTGACTTTGAAGAAGAGGAGAAACGTGATCAGAGCAGTGGGCATGACATAGGAGTTTTGTAGCAGTGTTTTTAAGTGTTTGCAACTTCTTTAGATGAAGATGAGGACAACCAAGATACATAATATTACAATAATCTAACCTACTTAATCTAACCTGCTAGTATTCTAGAACTATGAGTTCTAGGTACGCTCCTGACCATCGAAGTCCCTCCCAGGTTCATGTCCCCCACCTCTCTTTGCAGTTGCACACTATCAACCCGATATTCAAAACCATTTAATCGGCCAGGAACAACACCTGGCTGGTTAAATGGTACTTAACCAGCTAGCCACTGGTATTCAGTGGGAGATAGCTGGCTGTCTCCTGCTAAATATTCCCGGTTGGTGCTTATCAGATAGCTGGTTGTATCACACGATATAACCAGCTATCCACCAATTTTCAGTGTGTTGCTGGCTAAGTTTGGTGGCCAGATCTGGCCACGTCAATAGCAGGTCTTTCTTCGGGCGCTATGAACTTAACAGGCCACCACTAAAAATCAACTTAGCCAGCTGTGTTCTTAGCGACCAAAAATAAATTGGATATTCAGTGCTGGTCACTGGAAACAGCCTGGCATTGAATTTATGGCATCACCGCTGACCATGGGAGTTAGCAGGGTTAATCCAGCTGTCTGAATATCAGGCCCTATGGATTTTGTATAGACTTTATAGATTCCCAACTAAGGGCAGTTATATGCTTAACTGCTAATTAGTGCCAATTAGCAGCTACTAACACCAATTATAACCAATAATTGGTGGTTAATGCCAATTAGCAATGAATTATTAAATTAGGATCTGCACATAAACTGACACATCTATAACTTTTGCAAGCTAAGTGTAAAATTGTGTAAGCAATTTATAGAATTAGGGTGATATGTTGACACCGATTGCCCTCTCAAAAGATTCAGCGCCAGTCACCATCCAGATCCGGATTTACTTCAGCTGTGGCTGCTGGTCTTTAAAAATTTGTTGACTGATGCAGAACGTTGCTGTGAAGTTACTTTTTCATGCTACGAAATGTGACCATGTGACTCCATTGTATAAAAACTGAACACTGCTTACCAGTGGAATATTGTATTACCTATAAAATTTTGCTTCTGGTATTCAAACGTTTTCACACAAAGTTGCCTGGATTCTTGTTACCTTTGCTTGCAGTCTTATGTGCCTGGACGCTCTCTCCTCTCTAGGCAACAATCACTGTTGTCTGTCCCTTCATTGCATACAATTCCATCTTTTACATTTCGAAAAGTGATGTTTTGGTGTGGTGGGACCATCACTTTGGAACAGCTTACCCATCTTTTTGCGTACCGAGATCTCTTTCTCTTCATTTAAGGTTATGCTTAAAACTCATCTCTTCCGATTAACTTTCGGTCTTCCGTTGTTTTTTTGCTCTGACCTTAGGATACTGTGAGACACAGCAGGACTGTTTGTTTGCCTCTGCCTGCATCTGTTCATATTTGCTTATCTATATTTGCTTGGTTGCTGTTTTATTTTATGTGTGCTGCTATATTTGTTTATATTGTAAAATTTAAAAAATGCAATGTACTGTGCTGTATGTGAAATTTTACATAGCTTGACAGCTTCAGCCTTAGGTAATCAATCAAATAAATGTAACCCTTGAACCCTTGATTGCCCCGGCCGAATGTGGGCATGTTGTTAATTTTTTACTATCTTTTGCTGGTGGTAATGGGGGTGGGGTGGAATGAATTAAAACCCCATATGTCATTAAAGCTGCTAAAAACTACTGGTGCTCTTTTGCATTTAGGAAATAACCATTTCTTCTGACACAGGTGTATAGAAAGAACATACAGCAGATCATCCAGAATCTACTCCGCAAACTTGCAGCCCTCAGGCAGTATGAAGAATTACTTGCAAGAATCAACGCCCAGGTCACGGATAGACTCACTGTCCTGAAGATGAAGCCACAGTCCATCCAGAGGGACATCATCACAGTCTGCAATGATCCCTATACATTAGCCCAGCAGCTTACCCACATAGAGCTGGTAAGTGATGTCTTTGTTCATTTTCTCACCAGAAGTCTCATTTTTGTTCAGAATTTGCTCACCTCCCTTGTATAGATATGTTCCATCAAGAAAAATGTTTCTTTACAGTCAGTGGCTAGGCACAGGATGCAAATGTATCAGTTCTGAAAGGAACTGCACATCACAGCTTCTGATTCAAGGAGTGAGTGTCGTGACTGTGGCTTATTCCTGGGAGTGTGGAACAAGGATCCTATCTTTGAGATCTGACGGGTAATTCTTACTGATCTGACTCGGTCACTGTTGGATGCTGGTTTCAGTGGGCCTTATGTCTGACCTAGTGTATCAGGTGTTGGGCTAGATAGGAGAGGGAGATTTAAAAGGGAAGAATGCATACATAGGTGGTTGTGCTTGAAGGTTCATTGCTCTGTCGTCCAGTAGAGGCTTGTTCTGAAGCAGTTTTAAAATCAAAGAAGCAGGAGAAAAGTTCTGTTTCCTCCCCCAAAGAAGAATTTACAGATGCTTCTCAAAACTATATTAATTCAAACGGTGAAAAATTGGCGTTCAGAGATGACAAAATCCATATGTAACAAAAAATGAAGAAGCAGATATTCCGCTGTAATCTCAATCTTAAACACCATCAAATGTGAAATCTTCACAGCTCTCAGCTTCACATGGAGATCATTCGGGGTTTGAGTAGCTCCTTTCATCCATCATCATCCAATCATCCAACGGGTCTCATAATGTCAACAATTATGAAACACGGCCTGTGTTGAGACCTGTTGGATGATTGGATGAAGATGGATGAAAGGAGCTACTCAAACCCCGAATGATCTCCATGTGAAGCTGAGAGCTGTGAAGATTTCACATCTGATGGTGTTTAAGATTGAGATTACAGCGGAATATCTGCTTCTTCATTTTTTGTTACATATGGATTTTGTCATCTCTGAACGCCAATTTTTCACCGTTTGAATTTCTACTGACTGATTAGTGAATTATAAACCTGGGATATAAACAAGAAGAATTAAGTGGACTGCCTGTGGTATGACACTTATTGTGGACTATCTGGGACTAATTAGATTCTGGGACATATATAATTTAGTTTAGATGATATCTGGTTTAATATTTAAACGAAGTGGCATGTGAGATTTGATAGGTTTGAATGAGGATATGATCTATATATATAAAAGGCAAGACCAACGTTCTATGAAGCCTCCAGCCGGAAGTGTGAAGCGCCAGAGATATCCGGTTTCCCCATGAGTGAAGGAAAACAGCACAGCATGAAATCTCACACAGTGAAGGACTCAGAGGGGGGAGGGGAGAGAGATGCCCTCACTCTCTGTAACAAAAACACAGAACAGCAGGAAACAACACTGAAGGACTGGACTCGGAGGGGGAGGGGGAAGGGGAGGGAGAGAGGGCAGAGGACAGGGACACACACACACACACTCCCACATGCACACTCTGAAGAAAACCTTGCTAGCCCCCGTTTCATTTGCATCAGAAACGGGGCTTTTTTACTAGTATTTAATAAATATTGAAAAAAGAAGATATGCAATTTGTTTAAAGTATATATAATTAGTTGGTTAAATATGTTCATGATATGGTATGACTAATTATAGCCAATTGTAACCCTTGTATGAATAATAAAAACTATATTAATGGTATCTTTTAAAACAAAAAAAACAGGACAGACTTACTTACATTGGACCAGAAGAATTTGTCCAGGCTTTTGCGCAGAAGGATCCAATGGACAATGACAAGGTGAATGAAGGCATTTATTGAAAGATGGAGTGGGAGGAATGTGCAAACTGGACTCAGGTTTTATTTTTCTGATTTAAAGGACTACTGCACAGCATTTTAATGCATTGTATTACAGTTCTGTTCCCAACACACTGTGGGGGAAATTCTATAAATCGCACTGAAAAATGGGTACCAGAAAAGATCGACACTAAGCTAACTATTAAATTCTGCAGTATTCTATGAATTGTGCATGTGACTTTGTGTTTACCAAGGTGCACCGAAAAGTGGCCTGCACTGGTGTAAATGCGTATATTGGACGTGCACAGGTTCATTTTTCAGCGCACCTGCAAAAAAGATGCTTTTTTTGGCCTAAAATGGACGTGCGGCAAAATGAAAATTGGCGCGCGTCCATTTTGGGCCTGAGACTTTACTGCCACCCATTGACTTAGTGATAAGGTCTCGCTCGTTAACCGGATGGTAATCATCAGTGCACGTAGAATGCCGATTACTGCTTGATTAGTGCCACGCGGTAGAAAATAAAAAATATTTTCAGATGCGTGTATCGGACAAAACATGGAATTATTTTTTTTTATTACATTTGTACCCCGCGCTTTCCCACTCATGGCAGGCTCAATGTGGCGGGCAATGGAGGGTTAAGTGACTTGCCCAGAGTCACAAGATGCTGCCTGTGCCGGGAATCAAACTCAGTTCCTCAGTTCCCCAGGACCAAAGTCCACCACCCTAACCACTAGGCCACTCCTCCACTGGGGCTTGTGGTAGCCGGGTGGAAATTCCAAATTGACGTGTGTTGGATGTGTGTAGGTGCCCATGCGCCTTAGTAAAAGGACCCCTAAGGGGGTAAATCCACTGTTTGGTTCTGGACACTTTTTTTCTTAGAGGTGGAATTTTTCCACTCCATGCTAAGAGTAAGTAAAGAAACTATGATAGAGGGAGTCCAAAGCACATCAAAGGAACACCAAACCCAAAAGTACAAAGGGCCTTCAAGGTTAGGGCATCAGCTCAGAAGTTTATCGATCATACCCCATTTGTAAGACCCCTGTCGCCATGCGATTTCGCTGAAACACAGACAGTGTCGGGTCTGATCAATAAACTTCTGAGTTGACACCCTAACCTTGAAGGCCCTTTGTACTTTTGGGTTTGGTATTTTAATGGCAAATGAGTGACAGTTTAAAATACAGTGTAGCACATTTTCCAAGAGACAGAGCAGCACCGAACTGTATATTATGTGTGCTTCTGTCCCTAGCTAGTATACTAATGATGTAAATTAAAATACAACAAAACAAAATGAAACTAAATGGTGTTTTCCTCTCCCCTTGCTTTTTTCAGAGTTGCTATGGAGATCGACGGAAGACCCGTAACCTAGAGGCCTACGTGGAATGGTTCAACCGCCTCAGCTATTTAGTTGCTACAGAAATATGCATGGTAAGACCATGACATTGACCTTTTGTCATAAGCATCAAATCTCAGTAGTATTTGCTCTGTCTTTGTGAGTCACTGGGAGGGAAAAGTATCTCAAGCACTGTCAAATCTTCAACTGTATATATCCTCTACAGCCTGTGAAGAAGAAGCACAGAGCAAGGATCATTGAGTATTTCATTGATGTGGCACGGGAATGTTTTAACATTGGCAACTTTAACTCCTTAATGGCCATTATTTGTGAGTATCTCGCTACCTTTTTTTGCTTATACAAGGCTAAGACAGACACTGGTAATAGTTTACTTGGTCATGAAATTGTCATGGAAAACTTTGTGTGGATTTATTTACTTGCCTTAGGGAGGGCATTTATTTGGTTAAGATAGCCTGACTGGAAATCACCTTCCTCACATGTAGGTAAAGTATGTGCTGCTCCCTTGGGAGATAATTGTATGAAGCTTTATCTGTGTATAAAAGGCTTTTTAAAAATTGCGCCAAAGATATTCAGTCACTAACCAAATTTGACTCTCAAAATGTACAAGATATATTTGTTTATTTATTTATATATATTTATGGTACACTTGTATCCCACATTTTCCTAGGTTGGCTGCCACCCGGGGCGAATCGCCACTGCGCACCCCCCCCCCCCGGGTGCAGCACGACCCCCCCGGTGCATTAAGCCCCCCTGACGCAATGACACCCCCCTCCCAGGCGCATCAAGCCCCCCCCCCCCCGGGTACATTCTTGGCTGCTGGAGGGTGCAGAGAGCAGCCACGCGCCTGTCGGCTCCACTATTCTTAATATTGCAATGGTTACTTTCTAACAAACTCCCACTAAGTCCGAAAAAACTAAGGCCCCAATGATCAAAGGTAAACACGGATACTAGAGGTCATTAGCGTCATACTAGCACCTGCATTTACCAGTGCAGAATGATCAGAAGGGTCTAGCGCAGCAAACAATGAGCACATCAGGCCTTTAGCACAGATAGTATGCAAATTTAGTCAAGCTCATTTAAATGAGGTCATTTTTTATTCGTCCCCAATGATCAGAAAAGAGCACCCGAAACAAAACTGCCTTACTGCTGCAATTTTACTGCACGGCCATTTACTGACCCCCATTTTAAAAAGCCCCTTTTCCCAAGCCATGGTAAGAAATGGCCCAATGTCATGCATCCACAGTACTGCAGGCCACTTTTTACCGCAGCTTAGTAAAAGGACCCCTTAGGGAGGCATTCAGTTGGGAGTATCTATCCTGTTGTGTGTCTTCATTTGTGATTTTTCTTTTCATGTCTTAAAGCTGGTTTGAACATGAGTCCTGTCTCTCGGCTAAAGAAAACATGGGCAAAAGTCAAGACGGCCAAGTTTGACATTCTTGAGGTATGTATTACAGTTAAAACAGGACAGCATGTACACGGTTACATGTCAACTTTCTGCCTAAGCGCTATTTTGTATATACACATCTATGCAAGGGGGTGTACAAATAGGCAAATCCTGAATGGAATGTACACTTATGGGTGTACCTTATAGAATGCTATAAAGTATCCGCCGGATTCTATATATCGCGCCTAGCATGCTGTGCTGAAATCCAAGCATATTCTATAACAACATACATAACTTAATTGGCTTAAGAAGCCAATCAGCATTTTTAACAGCACTTAACAGCAATAATGAACACTAATTGGCAATAATCAGAATTTACACGCAAAACCTACTAAGCGTATTCTGCAATGCACTGCACCTAAATTTTAATGCACGTCGGCAAAAAGGGCGTGGTTATGGGTAGGGAAACAGGCATTTCATGGGAGTTCCGAAATTTACATGCACTGTTATAGAATATGCCCCTCTGCACCTAAATCTACACACCGGTATTTACACCACGCTTCCCTTGGTGTAAATGGATATGCATAGTTCTAGGCACTGGGATAGCAACTAAGCATATTCTATATACCTTGCCTAAATCTAGGTGCCACTTCTAGAATACGCTTAGGTGGAAATTTATTCCGCACAGATTTTTCAGGAGCCATATACAGAGTCTAGCCCTATGCACATATCTCCAGCATTTTGTCACTTGAAATTGCACCAGCTCTATGGTTGGTGAAAGTGCTTATGTCTAAATTACAGGCACATATTTTCAGCTGTTAGGCTAGTATTCTACAAAGGAAAGAAGGCATCTATCACAGAATTGTCCTTGCACATTTAGGGCCCTGTTTACTAAGGTGCATTAGTGTTTTTAGCATGCCTACACTTAGTGCGCACGCTAACCATGTAGGCACCTAGGCATGTACATGGTTAACGCGCATACATGGTTAACACACGTTAAAAGTGTTAAGGCGCCTTTAACAGTGCTTAGTAAACAGGGCCCTTATTTATTGGATTCATTCTGAATAAAATGCACACAACTACTATTATGGCCATGCCCCTTCTTTTTAAAATCCTTTCTTGAGTTCTTGATGGATTCACGATCTTCATATCTCAGTGTGATGTCTACTTGGGGTTCTGCTAAGGAGTGGCATGGCAAACTCCTCTTATTGACCTATAAGTGCATTCACTCTGCAGCTCCTCAGTACCTCTCCACTCTCATCTTTCCCTACATTCCTCCCAGGGAACTCTGTTCACTGGGTAAATCTCTCTTATCTGCACCCTTCGCCTCCACTACTAACTCCAGACTCCGTTCCTTTTATCTTGCTGCACTATATGCCTGGAATAGACTTCCTGAGCCGGTACGTCAAGCTCCATCTCTGACTGTCTTCAAATCTAAGCTAAAAGCCCACCTTTTTGATGCTGCTTTTAACTCCTAACCCTTATTCACTTGTTCAGAACCCTTATTTTATCATCCTCACTTTGATAGTCCCTTATCTCTTATTTGGCCTGTTTGTCTGTCTCTTCATGTTCAAGTGTACAGCGCTGCGTACGTCTAGTAGCACTATAGAAATGATAAGTAGTAGTAGTTTTCTTGATTTTCTTGAATTCATACATAGGGCTCGAGTTTCTAATGCCCTATCATGTTATTGCACATTATTAGCAACTAAGTCCCACTGCTTAAAATGAGTCTTGTGATAAGAAGCATTAGCATGTACTAATATGGTAGCACACATTAGCTACTCTAGCTGATCATGGGAAAGGCCAAGCAAATGGAGCTTTCAAACACATAAAACGCCAACGGCTTTTCTGGTTCAAAATGAAAATAAGAGTTAAGAAAAACTAGTTGAAGGGTTTGGCTTTAACATGGAAGGTGAACTGACCACAGAACTCTGTTAGTGCTGCTGTTGAGCACTCGATGATGCAACAGGAACTGGTCCAGTGCATTGCTTGTATACTGCCATGCCAGTGTAGCCCCTGTTCTGTGTATGATTCGTTAGCATGCATTTGGTTCAGTAATGTGCCTTTAACAATTTAGTGTACATTAACCTAAGAGTTAATGCATTCTAGGTTGATTAATGTACATTTAAAAAAAAAAAGGGTTTATTTAGATAAATCAGAAATGTCTGAAAATGAGGGGAGAAGTCCCAAATATTTTTCTGGGCACATTTCTATACAAAGGACTTCCCATTTTATGGATCTTTGTCCCACAAACTGTCTGAAAAACCTGGCATGAATTCTGAAGTGGGAGAAAGGGATTCTCTACATCAAACAAGTGTATGGTAACAGGTTCAGTTGCAGTAATTACGCAGGAAAGTCCGTGAATGGTGATGGAGCCCTATGAAGTCATGTTTGTTTGTTTTTTTTTTAGCTAGAAGCCCACAAGAGCAGAAGAAAGCTGCTAGGCCAAAAAAATAAACAATGAACCATTGCAGTCAAACCAGGGTTTCCATCTAGGCACGTCATTAGGAAAGAACGATGAACACTGAGGACTTTCTCAGTAGTTGTACCTCAGTTGTAGAACTCTGCTGATGAAAACAAATCTTTTGGCATTTCAGAAGAAACTAAAGGGTTGCGTAAGTTGTTTCCTGCCACTGATGATAATATTTTGGGTGTGAAGTGACAGCACAGTTCCCTCAGAGAGTGGGCTGGAGATGGTTTTCTATATTTTTGTGTTTTGAGTTTGATGTTTCATTTTGTTTGACGTTTATTTTTTATATATTGCTGCTAATGTTAATTTTTTATTGTATATTTATTTATGTGTTGCATTTCATGTGGTTGGTTGTAAACCCCTTTGGACAACCTATTGGAAATGGAATGTGGTATATAAACATTTTTTATCATTAATTAATTAATTAATTAACAACTATAACTCATGGCAATGCACATTTACATAGCAAATAAATCTCTGGTTAATGTGGCTTAAGAAAATACCAAAATTTGCAACCCAGTTCTTAAATATAATGAAAATTCTTTACCGGTTTGATTAGTACTAATTTAATTTTTGCGCTGATAAACCGTATAATGAGATCTGTACAGATCTGTGCTGAATTTAAGTTCTCCTCTACAGTCCTAAAGCACACAGCAGATTGTAGCCTATGCTGTGCAAGTAACATTGTAGATATCATGCAGGGTTTACAGCTTTTCACAGGCCCAGCTGACTCTTGTTTCTCTTATTTTTTGTTTCCTCTAGCATCAGATGGATCCTTCCAGCAATTTTTATAATTACCGCACAGCTCTGCGTGGGGCAGCTCAGAGATCCCTGACAGCTCACAGCAACAGAGAGAAGGTACATGTACCAATGGCTTAGTGAGTAGGGAACAATGAGATGTGCCCTTATTGTCTGAGCTCCCAAGGAGCCTGTATTGTTTCCAATAGGGATTTGCACAGAGCTGCAGGCTCATGTTAATATGGGAATGGAGTAAACAAAACAAAATGGATGACTCCCTAATGGGGATGATTAGAAGCGCCGGATCTCCAGCCCTCCCTGAACCTGGTGTGGGGGGGGACCAGAGGTCCAGCGGACCTCCAGCCCCCCTGTCGTTGGGGGGGGGGGGGGGGTTGGTTGGTCGCCCACTAGGCCACCAGGGACCCTTTGCTGGGGGAGTTAGGGGGGGCTGGAGACCCACCGGATCTCCAGCCCTCCCTGAACCTGGGTGGGGGGATCGTCTGGGGACCGGAGATGTGGGTACAGTAGGTTTTGGAGGGCTCACATTTACCACCACAAGTTTAACAGGTAGGGGGGGATGGGCCCGGGTCCACCAGCCTGATATGCACTGCAATACCCACTAAAACTGCTCCAGGGACCTGCATACTGCTGTCAAGGAGCTGGGTATGATATTTGAGGCTGGCATAGAGGCTGGCAAAAATACTAAATTTTTTTTAAGGTGGGAGGGGGTTAGTGACCACTGGGGGAGTAAGGGGGAGGTCATCCTCGATTCCCTCAGGTGGTCATCTGGTCATTTAGGGCACATTTTTGTGGCTTGGTCGTAAAAAAAAAGGACCAAGTAAAGTCATCCAAGTGTTCGTCAGGGACGCCCTTCTTTTTTCCATTATCGGCCGAGGATGCCCATGTGTTAAGCACGCCCCAGTCCCGCCTTCGCTATGCTTCCGACATGCCCCCATGAACTTTGATCCTCCCCGTGACAGAAAGCAGTTGAGGACGCCCAAAATTGGCTTTCGATTATGCCAATTTGGGCGACCGTGGGAGAAGGACGCCCATCTCCCGATTTGTGTGGAAAGATGGGCGCCCTTCTCTTTCAAAAATAAGCCTGAATGCTTCCTCTTTACTGTTCAGTTTTTCCTTTCACCTATGTGTGCTTCCAGATGACCTGGCAGTTTTCATAGACTTGGTTATTCTTCTATGCTACCCTCCAATTCTACTCATATCGAGAGTTCTACCCAGGTTTCAGAGTTATCAAAGCTCCATGTAGTACTTATTAACTGGGACAAAAGTAATTATCTTTCCTCAAGAACCTGGCAGTTCTATCTCTTAGCAGGCTTCTCTGATTTCCAACGTTAATAACTTAATAACTTACCACGGAGGCCATCATCTACATGCCCTCTCTTCATTGCTCACTGCGTATTATCGTTTAGACTACAGTACCCTTAAGTCAAGTTATGCTGACCAATATAGCTTTATTTTTATGAGCTAACAGCTCCCACATTTGACTTTGTGGGCTCCACACTAGCAATGGGCATCTGTTTGCAATGATATGGGAAATGTCAAAGACATATTCCCATGTCATTGTGTGTCATCAAATGAAAATAAGCAGAAAAACCATGAAAATTAATGTTTTATCATTTGCCAATAAGATTGTGTACTCTTTCAAGATAGTGTAAACTATTTGCAAAGCAGGCACCCACTGGGCACGCATAAATTATTGCACATATGCAAACCAATGTGCGTGCACACATAGCGTTGGATTCTGTAAATGGCACCCTCACAGTTAGGTGCTGTTATGATCTGTGCTGATAGTGTTCCAAGTTTATTCAAATTTCGTACCCCACCTTACGGTAAACCTTCAGGGCGGTTTACAATCTAATACAGGGGAAAGAGGGAAAAAATATTACTAAGGCAAGTTGAGATACAAAAGGATAGGAGGGGTAGAACTACAAATGTGACAGTAAAGAGGGTGTGGTTGAATGATAGGTTAACTGTACTGTCTGGCCAGCCCCAAGCGGCAGCCCTGTAAGAAAAGCATCTGCAAAAAGATAGGTTTTAAGATCAGTCGTGAAATTTGCCACTGGGGGTTGTAATCTTAATGAGTTGGGGAGGGCATTCCATAATCGTGGGCCTTGAACTGAGAAGATGTGTACATGGACTATTATGCGGTAACTAGGAACGATGAGTTGGTTCTGTTGAGCGGATCTAAGGGTTCTATTAGGACAATAAGGAGTGAGAAGACGAGAAGGGTAAAGTGGTTCATTTGAAGACAAAGTTTTAAAGACAAGTAGTAGGATTTTATAAGTAATTCGATGTGTCAAAGGTAAGCAAAGTGACCTTTACAGAATACTAGCTTAGTGCACATTTCGCACCTAACGTTGGGCACAAGCACTCATGCCTGCCAAAAGCCAGTGTAAATACTCACACCCAATTGGTGGCAGTTAGGCATGCAAATTCAGATATTCTATAACATGGTATCCCTGATCTGCCCATGCTCCTCCCATAGCCATGCCCTATTTTGAGTTCTGCACTATGAAATTTAGGGGCACATGTTATTGAATAGGGCGCAGAGAAGATCCATCTGTAAGCCCTAATCACTGCCAATTACATGCTTGTTAACACTGATTATTGGTTATTAGCACTTAATTGGTCAATTAGTTTATGTACAGATCTGGAATGCATACCCAAATCTGGATGTCCAACTTTGGGCAATCTCCACAGAATCTGGGGGATAGTGCACACTCTTTACACATAGAGTTCCCTTGGCTCACTCTACGACTTTGTTCTGGTGACAAAAAAAAGAATAGCTAAATAAAACCAACATTCCCAGAAACAACATGAAAAATGATATACAACAAATTTTTCTGGCTGCCCATCCCTACTGCCCACAAGGAGACTCACAAGGAGAAGGCAGTGAAGACTAAGCAGCCTAAGCTTATGAATAACCCACTAGTGTGTCTGACTTAATCCTGTTTGTCGATGGAAAAAGCAATGTTGCTTACCTGTAACTGGTGTTTTCTGTAAATAACAGGAATGATAAACACACAATCCCATCCGTCTCTCTGAGGTGGTAGAACTGTAGGTGTAGAACCAACCGAGGAGATGAGGAGACTACTATACCGTACACATTCTCAAAACTTTATCCCAAGTTCTAAACTCTAGAAAAGTAGTTTGGTCCTGGCACTGTTGGATGATGTCATCCACTTGTGTGCCTTATAAACTCTGCTGTCTATGGAAAACACCTGTTATAGGAAACCAACATTGTTTTCTCGTCAAGTGATAAGTGACAAGTTGAGGGATTACCAAGTAGAGGAGTAGCCTAATGGTTAGTGCAGTGGTCTGAAAACCAGGAGAACTGGAATCAATTTCCACTGCGGCTCCTTGTGACCCTGGGCAAGTCACTTAACTCTCCATTGCACCAGGTACAAAATAAGTTACCTGTACATAGTATGTAAACCACTTTGATTGTAACCACACACAAAAAAAGCCAGTATATCAAATCCCATGCCCTTTCCCCTACCATCTTTTCTTGAACATTACAAAGCGTGATCTGAAATCCTATGTCCATTTCCCTCTTTCTCCCCCACCAACTTCATTCTTTTTGGTATTCCTTTTTCTTTTCATGGTTCACTTTTTATGCTCAGGATCATTCTAGATGTATCACCTTTGTGTAAGCCACAAATTGATAGGGATGTGCGTTCAGTTTTATTTAGCCCAAATTATTTTCAAGTGTCATTAATAGCAAGAATTTGTTTGGAAAGCATATGTACTTTTTTTGAAAGGGTGCACACTACTAATGATACCAAAAAATGTAAGAAAAAAAAATGAAAATTCCTATAAATAACATGGGAAATAATATCAAATAAACATTTTTGGGCTGCACTGCCCCACAAATTGATGCTGTACTGATGTCTTCCTTCTTTGTTCTCTGCAGAATTTACTCCGTCTTTCCCAGCTGCCTAGTTTAAATCTTTGGTTCTCACGGTTTGTGAACTCCAAGCTTGATTATTGTAATTTATTTTATCCAGTTGGCTGCTGTTAAATTCCTAACTGGCACTCACCATTTTAATCACGTTACCCCCTTGATGATTTCCTTTCACTGACTCCCAATCACCACCTTCATTAAATTTAGAATTCTCATTTTGGTCCATTGTGCTTTTTATTGAAAGCTCTCACATTACCTAGCTAGTGTAACCATTCCTTATAATCCTTCTGGCAATCCTTTCTTCCTCACAGGCATACTTATTACTCTTCATTATTTATAAAAATGTCTATACTGCTTTCCCATTCCAGTTGGTCATTCAAAGTGGTTTAGAACCAATCACATCAAATACAGCACAAATACTAAATGTAGAATAAATTAACTCTACAAACTAAAAAAAATCAAACATCAAACCACAAGACAATCATAGAAAACCCTCTCCCACTCAGTCTCAGAGGGAATTATGCTGTCACTTCACTCTCAAAATAATATCAGTGGAAGGAAACAGCCTTCCCAAACCTTTCGATTCTTCCTAGATGCCAAAAGATTTATTTATCCGGGTACTGTGGTACAACCTCTGGGAAAGCCCTTAATCTCTATAGTCTCATCCCCCTCCTTCTTGCTTTCCTCTTGACATCTCTCACAAATTTACATTTCACTGTCTTGAGCCCTCTCTGTGGAACTCTGTGTCCCAGTTTGTCTGCCAAGAACCCCCTGTAGCCCCTGGAAGTTCTTTAAATGCTGGCTGCCTCCAGTTGAATTAGGCCTCGATATTTGTTGCAACTACCGAGAGTATTCAATGGCGGTATCCAGACAACTACCCAGTTAACTTAGATCGGTCTTTCTGTTGTCCTGTGTTAACTGGGTAGCTATGTGGGTATTGACGCTGACCATTGGTGGTGCCCAAATACTCTTGGCTCTGTCACAACCAGATAGTGCTACAGCAATGTGTCTGGATATTCAACAATACTGTCTGGGTAAAATGCTGCTGAATATCCGAGCTGGACTTGGTGAGGGGAAGTTATTCGGATCGGAGCCACCCCTATTTGCTAAGACTAAAGTCCATTTAAGATCCAAATGTTGCTTCTGTAGAGGTTTTGCCTTTGGCTCTATTTTCTTGTATTGACCTTGTGCAACCTTTAATAATATAGGGTAAGAGCCTCCTATGTGATGTCCTATATAGGATCAACTTTAATAGTATAAGAACTTCAGTTTTCAAACACCTGACTGGCTTCATCAGAGGAAGATCTCCCATCATATTTGTGGGAACATGCTCTCATTTCATAGTTAATGCTTGTGGCATTATGTAATGAAAACGTGAAGTTGTTCCCACAAATATGACGGGAGATCCTCCGATGAAGCCGGTCAGGCGAAACAGGTGCCTGTTAGGATCTTCTTAAAGATAAGTGTCATGTTGATGCATCATTGAAGTTCATGCCAGCAATGAAGAAATGATGAAGTTCTATGAAAATATTAAAGAATAAAAAACGAAAAATAGAAGATAACAACTTAAAATAAAGGGTGATTCAATAGGTTTTTTGGTCCAATGACTGATGTTTGGCTCATGATATTAAAAAGGCCACATTTATGACATGGCAACATTATCATGTAGCATTTTCTGAAGTCTTTTTTTTAACCTATAATAATTATTATTAATATTAGCATTTGTATAGCGCTACAGACGCACACAGTGCTGAGCACCTGATACAAAGAGACAGTCCCTGCTCAAAAGAGCTTACAATCTAAATAATACAGACAGACAAGACAGTTACGGGTGAGGGAAGTAAAGGGTGAGAAGGGAGGAAGGGACAAGGGGAGGGCAGTTGTGGCTAGGAGCTAAAAGCAGCAGTGAAAAGGTGGGTTTTCAGCATAGATTTGAAAACAGGTAGAGATGGAGCTAGACATATAGGTCCAGGAAGTCTATTCCAGGCATAAGGTGCCGCAACAGAAAAGGAGCGAAGCTTGGAGTTAGCAGTGGAAGAGAAGGAGGATGACAAGAGAGACTTGACCAGTGAGCGGAGTTCACAGGGAGGAATGTAGAGAGAGATGAGAGCGGAGAGGTAATGGGGGGCTGCAGAGTGGATGCATTTAGAGGTCAGTATGAGAAGTTTAAACTGAATGCGGAAGCGGACAGGGAGCCAGTGAAGTGACTTGAGGAGCGGGCTAGTGTGGGTATAACGATTCTGGTGGAAAACAAGTTGTGCCGCAGAATTTTGGACAGATTGGAGAGGAGAGAGGTGGCTGAGCGGAAGATCAGTGAGAAGTAAATTGCAATAGTCCAAGCGAGAGGCGACAAGGGTGTGGATAAGGGTTCTGGCAGCGTGTTCAGAAAGGAAGGGGCGAATTTTGCTAATATTGTAGATAAAGAAGCGACAGGTTTTGGCGATCTCTTGAATATGGGCAGAGAAGGAGAGAGAGGAATCAAAGATGACTTCAAGGTTACGAGCCGAGGAGACAGGGAAGGATGCGAGAGCCATTAACAGAGATAGAGAAAGGGGGAAGAGGGGAGGTGGGTTTAGGGGGAAAAATGAGAAGATAATAAAAAATAAAAACATAAAAAAATTCTTGGGTGATATTAGAAGTGTTTGAAAATTGGAAGTTCTTATACTATTATAGTTGACACTATTGTAAACAGAATAACTTTGGAACTATAGGCATTTAAATGTGAGTAGTCCTACAGTATAGGATCAAAACATACCAGATGTACAGTGTCGCAAAAAAACCAGCAACAAAAGCCTTGTACAACACGCTTGGCAATTTTTGAAGCTTGGCAGCAATTTTTTCATGCACTTGAAAACTATTCCCCAGTTGTAAGTCCCACTTCTTGCAGTGTATTTCTGAATGAATTATTCAGAATAAAGATGCAGAGTTGACTTTCAGAAAAGGGCAGGTGAATTCATTAGGGAAATTTAGTATGCCAGGGAAGGAGCCTAACTCTTAAATCATGTATTATTCTAACATACTGCAATAAAGCAAGTTAGCTTTGGTGTGTTATTCTGTTGTAGGTGTCTACAAGGTGACAGCAATTCTCCTCTTCTCTTTTTTCACTGAGGCATTTTAAATAAATTTTGGCATTGTTTCTAGAGCTCATCTCAGAAGAACCTAAAGTTATAATGTGCTCTCTAAATGAATATTTAATACATTCAATTCTGCAGTCAGTCCCCTGTTACAGAAGAAATTCTTCCAATGCACAACAGAACGTGTCACTAGCAGACTTATCATGATCAAAAATCTTGTTCTCGCTGGCTCTCAGCCTTCTCATCTCTTTCTCAGAAATCTCAAACTGCAGACATGAGAAATTTGGGCCCGATATTCGGGCTGTGGCAGTTAGCTGGGCTGCCTCCCATGTTCAGGGCTGAGCCTGGATATTCAATGCCGTGCCATTTCCAGTGAATATCCAGGTGTTTTTTCGCCGGTTTAAATTTAACTGGCCAAGCCGATATTCAGTGCTGGCCGGTTAAATTTTAAACCGGCCAAGGATATTCCAGCTATTTTGGTGGCCTAATTTGGCCGCCAAACAACCGGTGATACACTGAATATCAATGGATAGCCGATTATATCGCACAATATAACCAGTTGTCCGCTAAGCACTAACTGGCAATACTCAGCGGGAGTTAACCGGCTATCTCCTGCTGAATATTGCTGGATAGCCAGTTAAGTGCCATTTAATTGTCCAGGAGCTCTTCCTGGCTGGTTAAATGGTTTTAAATATTGGGAGGTTTGAGTATTCACTTCCTATCTGCCACTTAGAAGAAGGTCAGCTTGTGCAATAGGGTTGCTTCAACCCATGGGTGTAGTTTGGGAGGGGCAAGGGGGACAGTGCCCCCCCCAAATGAGCTGCCACCCCATCCTCCAATCCCCGAGCCACAGGCAGCTTCTGCAAGAAAGCAGCACGCACGCTGCTTTAGACCTGACCCCAGAATCCTTTCTTTCTCTTTCAACTTCCTGTTCCCGTGCAGGTGGGAAGCTGTAAGAAAGAGAAGGGCCTCCAGGGCAGGTCTAAAGCAGCGTGCGTGCTTCTTTCGCTGAGGCTGCCGGTAACTTGGGGGATTGGAAGACGGGGGAGGGTGATACTGGGCGCCACTGGAAGACTCTGGGGGGGGCAGCGGCGAAGGGGAGGAGTGGCGTTCAACCACTTCTCTTCAAACCTGGATATTTTAGAGCTGACTAGTATGTTTTATAGGACAGGTATGTCTAGTGACTTGGTAATAGTATTAGCAATGCCACAGCCCTCACTGCATGCAAATCTCTTTCATGAATATTTATTGTGCATATCCTGAAAACCTGACTGGCTGGGGTGCCTCCAGGACCAGGTTTGGGAACCACTGTGTTAGGAGGTGGAAACTAGGCGGATCATGGAGAATGGGTGTAACTAGCGTACTACAATTAGTAATCATCACTTATGCAGTTAGCACAGGTTCACTGAGCATCTCCTCAGTAAGACGCACTAAGTGCATCCATGCTAATTGCAACCAGTTTTCAGTGCGGTAATTGCAGGGAACAGGCTCCCAACAATTACTGCACAGCATTTGCATTTACCCCTGAATTCTATAAAAGTCATTAAAAATTGCACATGCAAATTTGGGCACATGCCCAATATGCACTTACATTTAATTGAATAATGAGCTAATTAGCACCGATAATTAGTTTAGCAAACATTTATGGGCACTACTTAGACTTAATTAAAATATATGTACATAAATTTAGACACAAATTCAAAAAGGGGGCATGGAAATGGGAGGGTCATGGGCGGAATGAGGGCGTTCCTAAACTGTATATAAGTACATAAGTATTGCCACACTCTGGGGTGAGCGCTGTCTATAGAATAACATGAGGCGCCGAATTCCACGCCCAACTGTGGGTATGAGAACTTACACCATCTAAAACCAGGTGTAAATGCTGCTGTGCAAGTTGGGGCACATCTGTGGTATTCTATCATACTGCGTGCAATTTTCTGGAATGACTCTGGCCTGCCCATGCCTCTCCCCTGGGAACACCCCTTTGCAGTTGCATGCAGATTCACTTAGGCGCTATTCTACAACTGAAGGCATAAGTGTATTTCTGCGCTGTTTGAGCCCTGCTTTGGTGCCAACTGAAACATGGTGCAAATCCTTGCACCTAAATTAGGTGCTGATCCCTTTTATTTTATAATTATGCATGTAAATTTTAGGAACGCCTCGATCTGCCCATGATCCTCCCATTTCTGCGCTCCTTTTTTGGACTCCTATAAAACTTAGACGTGGATCCGGTACCTAAATTTATATGCATACATTTA
Source organism: Microcaecilia unicolor (assembly GCF_901765095.1). Lineage (NCBI taxonomy): Eukaryota > Metazoa > Chordata > Amphibia > Gymnophiona > Siphonopidae > Microcaecilia > Microcaecilia unicolor. The sequence continues at coordinate 391,206,224 of NC_044032.1, forward strand.
AATGTAATCTAATTAGTGCAATAATTGCTTGTTAACAAGCTAATTATCAGAGCTAATTAGCTCATTATTCAGTTAAATTGCACAAGCTAATTGGTTGCATGCCCAAATCTGCCCAACAATTTTTAGCACTTTGTATAGAATTCAGGAGTTAGTGGTGGCTGATAAACAGGTAAGTCCCTTTCAATACTGGGCCTTTTTTTTTTTTTTTTTGCTTAATGTATTGTAAACATACCTTGAATAACCAAAAGTGTTTCTTGCATTGTGCGCAATGTCAAAAAAAAAAACCTTCCTAACTAAAGTCTTACATATAAAATTTGAGTTAGTGCAGATGCTCCCTGCAATTTTCCTTCTCGCAATATTTCTGGCAAGGTGCATTCATGAAAAACTTCCATACAGTTCTGCATCCTGAAATGGGTCAGATTTGATAACTTTGTCCTTTTGCCAGGGGCATTATTTTCTGAAGCGCCAAACACAGCATGAAGCTCTTTTCATCTTAGAGCCTCCTGTGTCTTCCATGATTAAGCTCGCCCTTATTTTATCGACATGTCTTCTGTTTTTGTGTGTGCCTACGACAAAAAAAAAAATCTCTGGTACCTGTCTTGTTAACATAACCCACTGCTGGGTGACAATCATTGATCTGTTGTAATATTGTTGAAAGTCTGAATACAGAAAAGTAAAATAAGTTCAGTTCACACCAGCCGTCGTTTTGCAATTTTTCCATCACTTCTGCCTAAGTGAAACTGAGTAATTGCACTCTGGCAACATCAATTTCAGGTCTGTGGACACCAGCCAAAAAACGTGCTGCCCTAAATCCAGTTAGAGGCGGGTTGTTAAATAATTCATTAAGCTCTTGTAATATTTTATCAGTTTGGCGGCCTTAATAAACTAGATGTCAGTTCTGCAGGAATATATAGGTGTATACATATATTTTTAACACTGAGATTGGAAAATGCAAAACACTTTGCTTGTATTCTGCTTTTCTTTATTTTTTGTTTTCAGATAAAGGGGCCCTTTTACTAAGCCATGCTAAAAAGTGGCTGCATGGGTTTTCCATACACTGCGGCCACTTTTAGCACGGCAGTAAAATGGCCATGTTTTGGGGGTTTTAATGGTCAAGTGATAATTTCCCCGTTAGCGCATGGCCATTACTACTGGGAGCCCTTACTGCCACCTACTTAGGAGGTGGTAATGGCTCATGCACTACTCTCGTGCTAATCAGGTAGCACGCAGTAATGTGCCCACACTACCCAATTAGCACAGGCATGCCTACTGTCCACCCCCAGATACGCCTCCTGCAGCAAAAAATTACAAATATTTTTTACCGCAGAAGAAGCACATACTGCTGGCCAAACTACTGCGGGATGCCTCAGTACATCCCACGATCAGGGCCGCTGAGAGGGGGGCAGGGGGGACAAATTTCCCCGGGCCTGGGCCTCCAAGGGGGGCCCGGCACCGCAGTCCCCTCCACCCGCCCCCCTCCATTCAACACTGCACCGGGCCGCCCTGAATTCAAATCATAGCGCCTCACCTCATCCTCGCTCCGTGTGAAAGAAGCGCAGCAGCGGCAGTCTGCAGATTGCCTCCTTTCGGGCCTTCCCTCCCTGTGTTCCGCCCTCACGCAAGTTATGTCTAAGCGTGGCAAAATGGAGTTGCTGTCCGACTACTGCATGCCTCTTGCGGTAATTTCATTTTTGGCGCGCGTCTGAAACATGCATCTGAAAAATATTTTTTTATGTTCGGGCAAGCGTAATGGACACGTGCCAAGTGGCATTCGACGTGCGTAGGTCATTACCGCCCGAATTCTTTACTACTAGGTCAATGGCTGGCGGTAAGGTCTCAGACCCAAAATGGACATACAGCAATTTTCATTTTGCCGCACATCCATTTTTTTTCAAAAAAGAGGGCATTTTTTGTAGGCGCGCTGAAAAATAATTCTGCGTGCGCCCAAAACACGTGTCTACACTACTGAAGGCCATTTTTCAGCGCACCTTAGTAAAAGGACCCCTTAATGTGGCTCTTAAATTTTACTTCTTTCAGCTACATTTCATGTCCTCTGGTTCTATAGTTCTTCCATCTTTGGAAAAGGTTTGTTTGTTCTTTAATACCTTTCAAGTATTTAAATGTATGTGTCATATCTTCTCTGTCCCTCCTCTCCTCTAGGATATACATATTCAGGTCTCAGGGATGCACTGCATTCAGTTTTTAATGTAGTAATTATATTGTTGGTGAAAAGTGGCCTGTGAATTCAAAGGTTGGAGTCTAATGCTCTCGGCTCTATCTTCAATACAGGTACTGCAAATTAAACATAATGGAGGGAATGATCATAAGTGCACTCACGGGTGCCATCCCATAGGTTCTATTACCATACAATGTGCAACAATAAGCAAAGCACCTTCATTGCTGCCTTAACAAAATTGCCCAAGAGATTGTGCCAAGTTTCTTTCTGGATGAATTTTCAATTGGAAACATTCTGATGGTTTTTAAATTGCATGATCAGCATTCTTTTTTCTTCAATAAAAACAAAAAAAGAGGGGGTAACCTGCACAGAGCAGCAGTTACAGCACGACCACCTTACTGGGCAGACTAGATGTGTCATACTGGAGTTTTGTCTGTCATCTGTTGTTATGTTACTAAGTTATTATGTTACGTTGAATATTAAATACAGACTGTTCTCTCTCTTTAGATTGTGATACCCTTCTGCAGTCTCTTCATCAAGGACATTTACTTCTTCAACGAGGGTTGTGCCAATCGCCTTCCAAATGGCCATGTCAATTTTGGAGTAAGTAGAGCTCTCAACAGCACCATGAGATTCAACATACGAAGCATGTTTCTCACACAGGGCCTATGTACCACGAGTCAGTTCTATAAGCGGTTGCCTCCCGGTGCTCTGAGAATGCACGGTGGAACGTACTCAATATTAATGCATATAAGCATCCAGATTCCAGTATAGAATGCTAGCATAACCTGGTATCGGAACGTGTAACATTTACATGTTCACAGTTACACCACCTATAGAACTGGCATAACTACAGTCATCAAATGCAATAAGGAAGCGTAATTAACACTAATCTATAAGTCACACATAAGTGGGCACCCTGCCCATGCCTCACCCATGTATATATCCCCTTGAATTTATATGTTACTGCAAGGGGCGTGTAAATATGGGTGCCCAGTTCCAGAGCTGTCCTTCAGATCTCTGTTAAAATGTGTGTGCTTGTGGGTTCATCACATTTCTTCACACACTCGTATTAGAAACTGCAATAGTTCTGGGAGTAAGAAGGCAATGAGCAGCCGTGCACTCTGTATCATAGTGCGTCTTCCCCCTGGGTCTGTAGGAAGCTGTTAGCAAGTTGATTCAGCATGGGGGGAAGGTTGTGTCCTTGGTCTCACTTCAAGCACCTCCCTCTGGTTCCAATGTACCCCTGCTTTGGCCCAGATCCCTCAACCAAAACATCTGATTTCTCTCCCTCACACAACCTCTCGGTGTATTGTTTCCGATGACTGACAGGGTTTCTCTTAGCTCTTCCCAGCCCCAGCATTATCAAATGGTACCAGTAGGCAACGCTGCTTACCTCCACCCACATGCAGGGTAGTTCAATAAAGGGCCACCTAGATTTAGGTGCCTAGAAGTTGTCTGTATGGATTCTATTCTGTAAAGGAAAGTAAGCACCTGCTTTCCTTATAGAATGCTAGCAGAGACAGAGGGGTATATATGAGCATGTGCAGTGAGGTGTCAGCACTTATGCCAGCCATCAAGCTGCTGTAAATGCTCATACCTAGATTCAGGAGATATGCATGTAATTTATAGTACTCTATAATGAGCAGATGATCAAAAGCCCTGCGCTGTTCCAAAACTAGCGCTGGAACAGCGCATGGCTTTATTGCTCTATGATCAGAGATAACAGCATACAAATTTAAGCATGCTATTATCTCTGATCATAGGGAAAAAGTGCGGGAGGATTGTGCCTCAGCATGCGCTCAGGCACAATACTCCTGCACTTGTTTTACTGGTCCGGGCTGTCAAAAGTCCAGACCTGTCAAACATAGGGGCTGGAGGTCTGTAGGACCCCCAGACCCCCATGCAATGCAAAGCCCTGGGGAGAAACTGGAAGACAGAGAAGAGATGATGGACAGGGAAAGAATATGGACAATGGGATGCAATACTGGGAAAGGGGTGAGAGAAGGATATAGAGGGAGATTGCTGGAAAAGGGATGAGAGGAGCAGAGCTGGAAAAGGAACACAGAGGGGCAATGCTGGACACAGGAGGAGAGATAGGAACACAGCAGTGGTGCTGGACAGGACAAGACAGGGACTTTGAGAGAGCTGATGCTGAATTTGGGTGGGGGGGGGAGGATAATGACAGAGAAACAGAAGTGAGATGCTGGACAGGATGGATAGAGATGCAGAGGTAAGATGAATGTGGACATGGAAAGAGAAGAAATGTCAAAAGGACAGGAGATCCTGCAAAGATGGGGGGGGGGGGGGGGGGGGGGGGAGGGAAAAAAAAGCAGAAAAGAGGATACAAAAATAAAATGCTCAGACAACAAAGGTAGAAAGAAATATTTTATTTCCTTTATTTATTTATTGTAATCTGTCCGCTTTTGAAAATGTGCATCTCTGATATCTTGCATTTCAGTTTCTAGTTCTGTATGTTTGCTGTGTATGCACAGTGTGACTTCTTGAGGTTCCAGTTCAGTTTTTTTTTTAAACTTTAATTTACAAACTAACTAGTTCAGTTTTTTGCCTTCATATCTCTATTACTGATCTGTGGTCCCTTATTTCATATTTGTTGTCTGTGTTTTACATGTGTGATGAGGGTGCAGTATTTGGCTAGCATGAACTTTCTATATAGACATCTTGTATCAGTCTGTTTTCTCATTAGATGGTGCATTGGTGTTTTAGGGTCTGGTATAATATTTACAGTGCTGCCTTTTCACAGATAAGGTTACTGTTATTCTTTGAGTCCTGGAAGTTAATACTGTTACGATGTGTTAAGGTTCTGAGTGCATTTATACACAAGTTTGCGCATAGTGTTTTGCAGTGGAGAGATTGTCTGTTGGCCTTATTGAGATGACATCAAAACATTAAAATAATTAAAAATAACATCAAACAGGGTTTTAGAACATTTTGCAGGATCTGATGTGTGTTGAGGTAGTTGTCTTAGAACAGACTTTTGTCTAATTAGGGTCAAATTATGAGACACTGACTCTTGAGGGATCTTTAAATACAGTTAAATTATTTCTATAGATGTCTCATGTTGTTTAGTGTTGGTAAGTACTTGAAATAATTGAGTTTAAAACATGCAATAATACAGAAATCCATTTTTGGTTCACATGAAGGCATTACTTGTCAGTAAAAGTAGGCAGCAGTCCTTCTTCAGTCCTCAGGTCCTTCACCACAATACTCAATATATACCTCAAATGCACCACAAGAACAACCTCACTGATTGGCCTTCAATCTCATTGTTTGAGATGAACCAACCTTGGCATCTCTGCACTCTGGTCTTGAATCTAACTCCCCTCTCCTCTCCTCTCCTCTCCTCCCCTCGCCTGATCTAGCAGCTTCCTTACCCCTCACCCCTCCCTATCCCCTGCCAACTCCCAGCAATAAAAAGATGTTATAAAGGTTTGAAGTTGCTGTGTAGGCCAGACAGTTGATGGCTCTGCCAGTCCCGCCCCTTGTGATGCAGATTTACTATTTCTGAAGGGCAGAACCAGCAGTCATCAACATGGCCTAGACAAGCGCTCTGTGTCTTTATGCCACATTTTTTTTTTTTGGATGGAAGTGTCTTGGCTGGCATGGAGCTAAGGAACCTGCACCTCTGAACTCAAGTGGTGATAGGGGTGAGGGAGAGAGCCTCCGCAAAAGTTTGCCCAGGGCCCCATAGGTGGATCAAGTGGCCCCGGGGTAAAAGGAGGTAAATCAAAACTAAAAGAGATGAGAAAGACTGGAAACAGAGTTGAGGGAGACATAAACCGGGGGGGCGGGGAGGGGGGAATGTAAGGGCATGACCCCCCCCCCCCCCCCCCCCCCCCCCCACATCAGCAGCCACTACAGCTGTGAACAGGGGCTAAAATTTCAAGTGCTTTGAGTGCAGACTGACTCCTGGCATTAGGATTTAGTTCACAGTACAACAATGATTTGAGAAATTACTCCCATGCAGTTTTAATGTTTTGCACATTTATGCTTTTCAAATTTCATGTATTTGCTTTTGTGCTAAATAGAGGACATCTTCCCCATATTATGGATTTAGGGATATATTTTAAAAGGATCTAGATGCTTAGATTAAAGAATTTCTCAGTTTGAAAACTGACCAGGGCTGAATGGCTAAATATAATGACATAGTTTCATTAGGAAACTTAATGTTGCCATTCGATAAAGTGGATAGCTCCACAGGCATTTCTAGAGTCAGAGAGGACCTAGCTAGCTAGCTGGGAGTTCCCCTTTTCTGCCCTCAAAAGCTCCAATTCTCCTTGAATCTTTCACTGCACTCCTGGACCTGGCACTTGAAGAAGCTACTGCCACCCACAGCACCCAGTAAAGGAAAACTCCCATGAACATCCAAGTGGTAAGCCTCTGGGTCCCCCCAGCTTTTACCATTGCCCCAGAATCTCCACTTACAATTCTGAAGGGTCCCTGCCTTCATCAGTAGGATGGACATGAGAGACTTCTGCCAGCATTGCTGCTTCCTGCTGAAAGATACTATAAACCATGATACATGCAAGTGGGCTGCTCTATCCCTTCTGCCAGTGAAGACAGGGACCATTCAAATTTATAAATTCAGATTACCGATGACGTGGTGAAGCATAGGGGCCCTGATGTCCAAGTCAGAGTGTGCCCATGTGTACACTCACCTTCAAACTATGCACCATCACATTTAGACACCATTTTATAAAACAGTGCATAGCCGGAATATTCAGCAAAAAAAAAACAAAGAAAGAAGAAATGTCTCCTCGAATGGAACGAGCCAAAGAGCAAACAAGAAGTGGAGTCAATCAGCACAGATAGGAACCAGATGATTCTTTGTTAAAATCAGCAACTGTAAAGTCAGGCGGACCCGACACAGCTGTGTTTCAGCATAAACATATGCATCAGGGATCAAAGCAATATCTAAAAATAATAGAGTAAAAATAGGGAATCACATAAAAAGCTTCAAAACACCAGAAAATATTTATTTATATATAAAAATATAATACCATATTCCAGTCATTTACACACATTCTTGTCAGCTAAATGCTGTTGCCCTGTTTATAGAAATTACTCCCTAACTGTAGAAATCAACCCTCAGTGCATGTTAAAAATGTGCTGTACGTGATATTGGTAAAATGGATTTCCTTGTTGCTGATCTCATGGGGAAAATCAAACTCAATGTGTCTCAAAAATGAATGAGCTGCATTCTGCAAAAACGTCTACAAAGCGTCTCACTTGTATTCAAATGATTCAACATAGATGAGGAGAATTTGACTTCTAAGGGCCTGGTATTCAGCCAGTGCGGCCAGCATTTACAGTTAAACATGGACATCAGAGCCTGAGTGATAACACAAGACTGAACATTTATTTCAATCCCTTTCCCACCCCTCTTACCTTCCCCTGCAAGCACAACGGTGTCACATTTGCTTTCCTGTCAAAAGTGGGGACTTCCAATTCATGTCCACAACTCCCCATTAGTGAACTGGCAGCTGAGATTTGCCACAACCATCCAAAACGTCGTGGATACTATTCAGAAATACATCTTGCCCAGTCTCGGACAGAGGTATGCCATGCAAAACCACATGTCTATTTTCCAGCTGAATACCCCAGATACATATGGTTATGAAAAACTGGAAATAGCTCCAAGAAACAGATATTCTTACACCAACCCCTTTGGACCCAAGACATAGGTCAACTGCTAGCACACCAAGCTCCTTTAAAGAAAATACCAAACCCTCATAACTTGAGGCATCTGTAAATAGTTCTAAATCCACATTAGCCACTACAGGGAATTGCCAAATGCAAATACCATTAAAATCCCTCAAAAAGATGTTCAAAATTTCTAAATCTTCTTAACCTCCAATTCAACAAATGAAATGATGCCTTCTTTTAACCTCCTTTGTCAACAAACCCGATCTTCTAGAAAACACATATCCCATGGGTATCACGTGACACGCAAAATTCAGATGACCCAATAAACTTTGCAATTGATTTAAAGTAATCTTTTTTGCTGATGAAATCCTCTCAATTAAATCCTTTAATTTATTCAGCTTCATTTCCAGCAAGTGAGATTCTATCCTAATTGAATCAAGTGCTATACCCAAAAATGTTAACTTTGTAACAGGACCTTCTAATTTTTCAGCTGCTAATGTAGAGAGGTGTGGTAGCCGTGTTAGTCCACTCTTAAAGGTTATCAATAGAAATCAAACAAAATAAAACATGGAAAAGAAAATAAGATGATACCTCAGCTGCTAATGGAATGCCAAATCTTTAGCTAAATATTCAAATGCATAAGCCATATCTTGTCACAGGGAAGAATCAGCTGTACCCATAAACAACAAAAACATCATCCAGATAATAAATAATCAAATTCAATTGCAATACTTGAACCATTACCCAATGAAAAAAGGAAGCTAAAGCTTCAAAATAAGCACATGCAACAGAGCACCCCACTGGCAACCACTTGTCCACATGTTAAAGAGGAGGGAAAGAAAAAGAAATTTAAAGTTTCAAAGAATATTACAGATTGGCTTCTTGCTTTTCGTGTTATGTCTAGTATTATAGGTGAAGCGAGACTGGATCGTTCTCCAGATTTATTGAAATATTCAGATTTAATTTTAAGAGTCCATCGGACCTATGATGGTTGGGCATGAAGCGAAAACCCAGCAAATATAAAGAATCAGGGTAGATAGGCAACAACCTAGAAGCAGTCTCAATATCCGCTTTTGCTGTTAAACAATCTGCACCATATGCAATAATGCCCTGCAGAATCGAATGATGCATAATGTAGAGAACATGCAGCTGGGTTTAAAAAACTGTTGACACTCCAACCATCTGACTACGATAAATTGTGACTTAATTGAAATTTTCCTTCCTCCTTCTTCAGGATAATACCCAAGGAGAAAATAACTAAATTCGCCAATGGAGCCTGATCAACTAGTCCAGCGATTCTTCCCAAATCAATCTCTTTTTTAAACTTAGCCATCACAATCTGTTTCATTTAAACCACTGAAGACTTATTCCTGGCTTTATGCACTGAGGAAAAGGTCCATCTGAAACCCAAATTCAAAACCATCCACCAAACGTTTCGCCACAGCTCGATCTGGATACCCTCCAGACCAAAACTTCACAGCTTCCACATTAATTGGGGATGGGGCCTTGTCCAGCATTTGAACCTACAAATTTGCTTGATGGATGAAAAAACAACTCTTTATGCCCAAGAGCCCCACCAGCGGTACACTTAAAAACTGGATGACTATTACCACATAAACTACATTTATGAAGAAATCTACAAACAACTCTGTCACAACGACTTGAATTAAAATGAAAACAAAAATTAGGCTACCCTCCAAATTTGGTACAAAGGGATCAGCGCTCCCACTACCATTTAAACGTGAATTCAAAGGAATTGAATTGCTGACAGAAGGTATTGTACCCCAATTATACGAGACAGCCTGACTTGTCATACTATACCCTGATTGTCCAATTCTCAGCACTCCACCATGCACTGGAGTCATTTCAGCTAACCAAATATCCACGTCTTTATAACCCCAAGCATTTAAATGTTTCTTAGCTAAACTTCTCCTGAACTGTTCATCATAATTTATTCATGCCCAACCACCATAGGTCCAATGGGCTCTTAAAATTAAACAAATCTGGATAAAGATCTGGTCTCGCTTCACCTATAATACTAGACATAACATGAAAAGCAAGAAGCCAATCTGTAATATTTTTTGAAACTTTAAATTTCTATTTCTTTCCCTCCTCTTTAACATCTTCAGACTTTTTCTTATCACTTACATCCTGGTCCCTAGACAATAATGAAAATATATCAATATATTTACCTTTCAATATATTTTTACTAATTTTTTGAAGCACTTGACTATCCAAAGCACTAATCGGATATAAACTCTGTCTACATTCTGAAGACAAACTCACATTTCTAACACCTTGTTGCCCTCTCCCATATAAATTCTGACCCATCTCATTACACCTATAGAGTTCAGAATCACTACTTGAAGAGGAATCAGAAGAGTCCCATCTATCAGAAGACTCCCACACATTCTCACTAACATTCCTCAGGGAATCCAGGCTCAAAAGTCATTTACTTTTTTCCTTTATCCAATCTCTAAACTATATTCTTTAAACTTTTAAAAAATATTTTATCATTTAATTTTTTCCTCAGTTTAGCACAACTTTTCTTCTTCTTATATCTCAAGTTATCACCTCTCCTCTCACTCTCATTATCAACAACCAATTCAGTACACTGACCTGTGGCAGCAGTACTGGGACATCTGCATCATCTTCCATATCCTGCATATCACAATTCATGTCTTCACCACACATAGCAGAAACAACAGGAGACCGCTGAATAAACTGTTCCTCTTCATCCGACACTGAAGAAAAACCAGATACACCCTCACCTCCTAATGACTTCAAATCATCTCCTCACGAATTGCAGTTTAAATGTTTAGCTTTACACTTCCTTTTTTTTCCTCACCCTTGCATCCTGTCCATGAAAGATTTCGGACTGAACCAACTTCTCTGTGTCTCAACATCTCACCGGCCGCTTAACAACTCACTTACTGGGCTCCCAACACAGATGCATAGACGTACTCTCATTTACTACAGTTCTTTTTGGACCCATAACACCTCAACTCACTCTTCACAGCCACACTCTCGCCCCACAATTCACGGCATCACACTAAGCTTCATATTGGCACCACAACCTCACTACACCGGACCACAAGTAAGCATAATTTTAATTATTATTTTAAAAATTAGAAAACCACCACCCTTCTCTTCAGCCATGTCTGCCCTGGCTCTCGCTCCAAAATATCGAATGCACTGCTTCCCGCTCAAACATCTCCTCTCTCTCAACCAATCCCCTTCCTCCCGATTAGCACTATTCATACAAATAAATATTTCACCACCAATAAATTAACAGGGAACGGCTCAGCCAAGTTATACAGCCCATCCTCTAACAGAATTGATTTCCTTCCAAATGGGTAATTTGGTTAGAGAATACTACTTATATGTTCTTTGAGCCCTCTTAGTTGAGGTTTTTATGCATTGTAGAGCTATATTATCAATGTATTGTGACGCAGAAGGGTGCTATGATGAGTCCCTAACATGCCTGTCACAGGGTCGAGGGGTTTAGATAAAGCTGTTAAGGAGTGTATATTGCCCTCTAGTGATGGAATGTCCTAAAGACAACCTACAGTAGAAGTGGTAGTGTTAAGAAGAAATCCCTTCTACCATTAGGTAGGTTCCTTTAAAGAAAGGGGGATGGGAGAAGTTACTGGGAGCAATGAAGGTCAGCTACCAGAGCTTATTAGTGACACACCTGGAACATTAAAGGGAATGACCAAATCCTAGAGGAGGGGGAGGAGAGAGGTTCGTTCCCTGAGGAACTATTTATACTTCTCTTACTTTAGTGTCAAGGGAGAGAGAAAGGGGGCAGGTTGCAAGGAAGCCCAAATCCCACATCTGGATGAAGGGTGGGAGGAGAAGTCCTTATGAAAGCCTGAGAGGTATCTGGACTGGTGCTAATAGCTAGAGGAGCTGGGACTTGGAAAGATGTAGAAGAGATGACTACTATTTGAATGTACTGTTTGATTAAAGAAATTGAAGCCATGGCAGGCAAGCATAAACTATGGAAAGAATGCTGAGAAAGCAGGCAGAGAAAGGGGGAGGTTTCTTGAAGTTTTGTGTTGGACTGAGACCGCTATGCTGAAAGCAAACCAGGCTTGCAACGTTTCATTTAGACTGGTTTTAGCCAGTCTAAATGAAATGTTATTGTGTGGCCAATGCACAGAGGCTTTCGGCCACTGCTTCAGCATGCACAGAAGCAGTGACCGAAAGACCCATGCTAATGAGCTCACTAATACTAAAACGAGCTCATTAGCAATTCCGTGCAATGCACAAAGAACAGACACACAGAAAATCCCTGCCCTAATGGGCAAAAACTACCGACAGCTCTGGAGCTGTTGTTGAGGTACCATGCTAACTTTCCTGTCAGTGCCTGAGTGCTGATTGTCTCGGGCACTGACAGGAAAGTCAACACGGCAATATACCGCAGTCCCATACCCCTAAACCCTCTCGAGCCTGAGCCTCCCCCACCCAACCTTAAAAAATCCCTGGTGGTCCAATGGGCCTCTCCCGAACCCCTCAACCTTATATGGTACTTAGGCCCATTCCAGTGCATCCCGGGATACACGGGGCAGGGGCAGAGCACCACCATTTTGAAGCGGACAGGCCCAGAGGCAGGAGGGAGTAGGTGTTCCTCCTGCCTCCGACTCAGGGTACTTGGAGGGGTCAGGGGTGGAACTACACTAGCCCACCAGGGCCATTGTTCACTTAGGGGAGGTCAGTGGGCCAGCTTGACCACTGTAGTATTGTTTTAGGAGGGGTCAGGAGGTCATGTCATTGGGCCCGCTGGACCACCAGAGTATTTTTTAGGAGGGTCAGGAGGGGTCCATCAGACCCATGGGGATTTTTTTTAATGTTAGGGGAGGTTTACACGGGGGGGGGGGGGGTGGTGGCAGGGGTCCAGTCATCACTGGACATATACACAAGAGCTGTACCTACTGTACAGCTCTTGTGGGCATGCCTCAGGAATGTTCGGACTCCTTTACTGACCAATGTTCAACACTAACAGTGTGCCTATAATTTGCATGCTATTAGTGTTGAGCATTGGTCAGTAATTCTGACTCAATGTTCAGCCGGTGTTTTCTGGTGCTGTTCCCTGCAGTGCCGGAGCTCTGTGCATCAGGCCCTGAGGGGTGGAAGATGGTTACCAGTTTGTTCCAGTAATGTGCTGAAGAAAATGTATATGGTACTATCCAGGGGTGGGGGCTGCTAAAGGCTGTGCTCAAACCCTTAAAAGAATGGAGCCAGCCGTGTTTTTTGGATGTTAAAAGAGGAAACCCCAATTAGTCTCAGATGCCTGTGAGGAAGCTTGATTATTGAGATGGACTAATTTGCATAGTTCTTAGCTCCAGCCAAAAGGGAGCTGACTTAATTTGCATACTGCCTGCTGGGAAACATGTTCTTTGTTATAAGAAGTGTGTAATAAATTTAATCCATATATAATGTACATGGTGAGGAAGTGGTTCTGAGTGGCTCATAAAAGTGCACTTCTATACTAAAAATATGCCTTAATGCATTTTACTTCACCCTGACTGTACAAGCTCACACAAACACATATCAAAACACAAATACGTGTGTGTGTGTGTGTGCGCGTGCGTGCGTGTGTGTGCGTGTGCACGCGCACTCATGCATGCATTTACATACAGAGGGGTTGAATGAGCCATTCTCCACATGCTTTCCCTACTTGTCTGATAAAGTGTTATCCTAAAATTGGAAGTTGATTTTCTGCTGCCTCTCAGAGCAATATAAGGTACACAACACTCATATTGAGCAACACATCTTTTTCAAGAAGTATTACTTAATTCATTAATCACTGATGTTTTCCATTGTAGAGTTGACTTAAACACACAATTTTGTCTGTTTTTTCCTAGAAATTTTGGGAGTTAGCAAAACAAGTCATGGAGATTATGACATGGAAACAAGTTGAATGCCCATTTGAAAGAGACAGGAAGATCTTGCAGTATTTGCTCACAGCTCCAGTCTTTAGTGAAGATGGTAGGTGGATTGCTTTTAGGTACCATACTTTAAGAGGGTAATTTTATAACATGGCACCTAGGTTAATAGGGCAAAAAGCACTTATAAAATAGTAGCACAAATTTTGCAGACATAGTACATAAGTAATGCCACACTGGGAAAAGACCAAGGGTCCATCGAGCCCAGCATCCTGTCCACGACAGCGGCCAATCCAGGCCAAGGGCACCTGGCAAGCTTCCCAAACGTACAAACATTCTATACATGTTATTCCTGGAATTGTGGAATTTTCCCAAGTCCATTTAGTAGTGGTTTATGGACTTGTCCTTTAGGAAACTGTCTAACCCCTTTTTAAACTCTGCCAAGCTAACCGCCTTCACCACGTTCTCCGGCAACGAATTCCAGAGTTTAATTATGCGTTGGGTGAAGAAATCTTTTCTCCGATTTGTTTTAAATTTACTACACTGTAGTTTCATTGCATGCCCCCTAGTCCTAGTATTTTTGGAAAGCGTGAACAGACGCTTCACATCCACCTGTTCCACTCCACTCATTATTTTATGTACCTCAGGCCTGTCAGTGCATAAATTACAGACATGAATAACAACTATACCCAAGTGCCAGCCAAACTCCTCCAGTGAGCACACCTACTGTACAAGCAAATGCCTTTTATGTACAAGAAATGTTTCTAAAATTACCCTCTAAGTGAACTCAATTTTTAAGGGAAAGAAGGGACACTTTTTAAAAGGGGCTCATTTTCAAAGCACTTAGACTTACTACCTAACTTTGTAAGTCTAAGTTCTTTGAAAATATGCCTCAATTTGGCACTTTAGTGTCTCTTGTTAACCCAACTGAAAAACATTATACAGAGATATTTGTGCACATTAGCTTTTAGAAGCCTATGAAGAAAAATCCTATAAAGTCCAACTGCCCGATATTCAGTGCTATTTAACCAGTCAGGAATGGCTCCTGGCCGGTTAAACAGCCTTAAACCAGCTAAGCACTAATATTCATTGTAAGATAGCCGGCTATCTCAGCTGAATATTAGTGCTTACCCCCAGATTCTTTATATCGCATCTAAAAATCCATATGGAAATCGAACTGTATTCTATAACAATGCACATTACTTAATTGGTTAACTAGATAATCAGCGCTGATAATTGGATGTCAAGTAATTATCAGCACTAATTGCCATTAATTAAAATTTTCACGCACAACTCGCTAAGTGTATTCTATAACGTGCTGTACCTAAATTCTAAGTCACATAGTTGAAAAGGGGGTGTGGCCATGGGCGAGGCATGGGCGTTTCTAAACTCTATACGCATTATTATAGAATACACCTGGTCCTTTGCATAATTTAGGCATCAAGATTTACACCAAGCAAAATATAGCGTAAATGGCCATGAATAAATTTGGTCATGTGGAAATTTAAGCCTACACCTGGGTGGAATGTTTTTCTGTGTGGATTTTTCAGGTGCCATGTATACAACCTAGCTCTTAGCGGCTAGCCTGGTCACCAGCTATGTCACGCAACATAGCCAGTTAAGTGCCAATATTCATCGGCTGACTAGCTAAGTTTAGTGGCATACAGACCCACATAAATAGCACATCTATCTTTGGCCGCTATAACTTAGCTGGTCAGCCAATGAATATCAGCTTAACCGGCTATGTGCATAGCGGGCAAAAGTACCCTGGAAATTCAGTGCCAGTCACTGGATACCTGCTAGTATTGAATTTCCACAGTCTGAATATCAGCCCCCAAGTACCTAGAGAATGAGTGTACCTGGCCAGAGAGTGAATTGGTAGGTAATTCTGCCAGCAAAAACAATCTCAGGTCAAATGTAAAAAATTTAGAGACTTTTTTTTTTTAACTATAGAAATGGGCACAGGGCAACATTTTCTGTTTGTTTTTGGTGTGTTTGGGCATTTTTCCAGTTTTCAGACTTTTTCAGTTCATTTCACGCATTCAAGAATCCTTTTACCAAGCTGCAGTAAAAAGGGCCGTGCGCAAGTTGCAGGGGCTGGTTTTTTTGCCAAGCACTGAGGCCCTTTTTACCACAGTGAGTAAAAAAGGCTGAAAATAGCCATGGCCATATGGTAAGATTGCTTTTACCACATGGCCATTCGAGGGGGGAACACAGCCACCACACTTTAAGGTTGGCAGTAAGGGCTCTTATGCTAACCCAGTGGTAACCGGGTAGCGTGTGGCACTGCCTGATTACTGCTGGGTTAGCGCCATGCTAAAAAAAAATACGGGCCGATTTTTCCCTAGAGTAGGAAATGGCACGTACCGGGGCTGGAACTACCGCCGGCACCCGCATTGGGCTGGCAGTAGCTCCAGAATAGTTTGCGGTAATAAAATATTTTTAAAGTATACATTAGAACTGTTTAACACGAGTTAATCAAGTTACCGTACGTTAATTTGTAGGTTGGCACACATTAAATAGGTGTAACGTTCGCTAAATTTTGAAAGGCGTGCTGAGAGACCAAATGTGGGCTGACAAAGATCCCTGTTTCATTAATTACACACTTTTAATTAGCTTTTTGTTAGTGAATACATACTACTACATTTAAGTGTAATGTAAAATTAGTTAAAAGGGAGGGATGTGCATAGGGTGAAGAAATTTGGATTTTTTTTGGCCTTTTCTGCAATGTTTGGATATTTGCCCCAGTTAATTTCACATATTTGTGCTGAAAACGCCAATCAGCTTCATGTGTAGTAACGAAAGCACATACCTAGCTAAAGGACATAAAAACTACCCTTGGGCTTGATTGCACAGGTTTGAAATAGTGCATTTTTTCCTGCAGTTTCTGGAAGAAAAGAAAATAAGAAACTGTAGAAGCAAAACTATGTCCAAAAAGCAGTGCAGCACAAAATGCCGACTAACCTCACCGCCATACACTATTACTCTCACCCTAATGTCCTCACCTGAGCAACTACATAATGCCGACACCTACACAAGATCACAATGCATTCTTCCACCATGTATGTGCGCACTTGATTGCAAAACCATGTGCATATTTGTAGTCCGGAAATGGCAATCGCCATTACGGCAAATGTAAGCCACATTGAGCCTGCAAATAGGTGGGAAAATGTGGGATACAAATGCTACAAATAAATAAATAAATAAAAATTTAAAATTTAGCATTTTTAGATCAGATCCTTCAGTCAAGAATTACTAGAGTTATATTCTTACCGTACGTTAATTTGATCTGCCTTCCACAGAATGAATCCCGTTCCATACCTATGACAAAAATCTTTTGAAAATAGGTCCTTGTGTTTTTCTCTTTTGCATTTCTTGGTGGTGCCTGCCTGTGACTCTGCCATTAGCTAGTGAATCTTCACAGCTGGAGACTGAATAAAGGGGAATACCTAGAAAGAGGAATGACTGGGGTAAGACCCTACCAGCACTCATGCATTTCATCTGCTTTGGTTCACAGCTCTCTACTTAGCCTCCTATGAGAGTGAAGGTCCAGAGAACCACACGGAAAAAGACAGATGGAAGACTCTGAGGTGAGTGTCAAAGGTTGCTCCTATCCATCAAATCCAGTGAGCCAGGCTGGGCTGCATTGCCTCGTAGTCAACTACAAAATAGCAGCGGGAATACACTGCAACAGATGTAAGCTGGAAACTAGAGCAGCAAGTTGGAGCGCAGTCCCAGTTCCTGGAAAAAACAAGTACAGACACTTGTTTTTCTGTTCTGTGGGATTTGATTTTCAGCTGCTCCTAATTTTGGTTCTTGTTGTTCCTTCCTTAGTGTGACAGATTACTACATATAAGAATAAATCCCCTGATTCGAAAGCTGTATATCTATAATCAGGAAGTCACTGCTTGCTTTTATAAAGTGTTTGAATGAAGTTATTAGTGAGCATCAGTAGCAGGACAAATACCAGTAAAAGTGATCTTCATCTGATTCTGGTCTGGCAGATTATCGATAGTTTGCATGTGGTTCCAGATGAATCAAGTAATTTGTCATACGTGCATTTTATCTTGTCTCCAAGGACCCTGTTTACTAAGCTGCGCTGTAAATTAGCGCATGCTAACGCTAGAGACACCCATGGGTGTCTCTAGTGTTAGCACAAGCTCATTTTTAGTGCACGCTAAAATGTTAGCACACCTACAGCGCAGCTTAGTAAACGGGGCCCCAAATAACAGGGCCAGTGATAGGAGTTGGTACATGAAAAAAAAAACCCCTGAACTGTAGTGCACAAACGAGTTATTGACGACAAATTCCTATTCTGGGTTATATATTTAGGGGAGACGTTATCAATGTGGCCTACCGTTTAGACAGGATATTTTACCACTAACAAATACTATTTTAGCACAGGCCCCATTTTGTACAATGAGGCCTGGTTCAGTGGCACAGCCAAGAATTTTGAACAGGGAGAGCATTTCACACCACATCTTCCTCCCTTCTCCCTCCTGCCCCATCTCTCCCTCCCACCCCCCCACCTTAAATCACCTCCAGTCTTTGCCCGGGCAGTGGCAGAGGCAGTGGGACTCATAGGCTGCCTGTGGTCTGTACTGGGGCTTCTCTCTGAACTGTCCCACCCTTCAGAAAAGAGGAAGTTGCACCAGGACTATTCAGAGAGAAAGCCCTGGTGCAGGCTGGAGGTGATTTTAAGATACATAGTGGGAGCAGGGAGAGAGAGGGAATTGTGAGAGCAGTGAGGGGCTGGGAAGGGAGAGATGCGGCAGGAGGTAGAAGGGAGGGACTGACAGGAGGTGCATTCACTACACACACCTTAAATGGATATGCCACTGAGCTGGTTACTAATAACTGGGGTGAACAGTAAAATAACATGTCTTAATGATAGCTCACATTGACAACATTCCCCTCCACTCCCACCCCCCACCCCCGCCTTAGATGGTAATTTTATAATTACATGCATAATTTGCCCTCTGTGTATACCAACACATTTTCAAAATGAAGGTATGCACATACTTCCACTTTGAAAATTACCCCAGGGAAATTCTGCACTGGCATTTGCAACTGCTCTCTAGGATGCACAAATGTTTCTGCTTAATTTACTGAATACACAAGTATCTATAAAGTATGTGTGTGAATGCTAACCCTTTCCCAGGCCATCCCCAGGTGCATCTCCCCTCAGTCTGGCCAAGCCTGGATGTGCATAAGTTTACTAGAATATTGAGAAGGCAATTATAAAAACCTATTCCTGAGCGTAAGGCAGTTCTGCCCATGGAAATGCCTTTTAAAGTTTCCTCCTGTGCAC
Source organism: Microcaecilia unicolor (assembly GCF_901765095.1). NCBI lineage: Eukaryota > Metazoa > Chordata > Amphibia > Gymnophiona > Siphonopidae > Microcaecilia > Microcaecilia unicolor. Next base: position 391,225,269 of record NC_044032.1, read on the forward strand.
ACTGGCAATCATTTTGTTGGCATAATTTCAATATTCATTATTGCCAGACCATCAGATTTTCAGCACCAGGAGTTATGCCTGCCTCAGGGATTACACTGCTTTCCCAGCTCTTCTCAAAGTCAGCAGCCATCACCTCTATTGACTAATCTGTCCTTTGTGTAAGCCAGCTGGTCTCTGAAATTCCCATTCAGGGTGATTTATTGCTATACTTGTTTAAGATTTAGCATTTGCAAAATAGCGTAATTTCAAGGCCTTTAGATCAAGTTCAGCTTGGCAGATAAAAACCATATGGCCTGTCTAGCTTGTCCCTCTATATTAACCATTAATCTCTACAATCTCTTCCTCTGCTTTAGAGATCCTATGTGCCTGCCCCACGCTTTCTTGAATTCAAATGCAGTTCTCCTCCCCACCACCTCCACTGGGAGGCCATTCCATGTTTGCACCACCCATTCCGTGAAGAAGTATTTCTGTAGGATACTCCTCCCTTTCACCTTCATCCAATGCTCCCTCATTCTTGAGTTTCCGTTCAGTTGAAAGAGACTCATTGTCTGTGCATTTATATATACCATGAAGATATTTCAGTGTCTCTATCATATCTCCTGTGTTCTGTCTTTTCTTCCAAAGCAGACATATTGAGATGTTTAAGTCTGTCCTGTTATGTTATATGATAGGGACACACTTAAAGATCTCCTCAATATGTATACTTTGGAAGAAAGGCGAGACAGAGAAGATATGATAGAAACATTTAACTTCCTCTGTGGCATAAATGCGCAGGAGGCAAGTCTCTCAATTGAAATGAAGCTCTGGAATGAGGGGGCTTAGGCTGAAGGTGAAAGGGAATAGACTCAGAAGTAACCTGAGGAAATACTTCTTCATGGAACGGGTGATGGATGCAAGTAATGGCCTCCTGGTCAAGGTAGTGAAGACGAGGACTGTATGCAAATTCATGGGAAAAGTACATAGGATCTCTAAGGAAGAGGAAGGGGTAGATGGTATGGATGGGCAGACTAGATAGGTCATGTGGGGGTCGATATTCAGTGTTTTTCTGATGGCTGCCGACATTATGCTCATGAATGCCGGGCTAAATCCGGGCTCCTGCATTGAATTTCCAGGTTTCTGGAGCCAGCAACATCAGTCGGTTAAATGTGATATTCAGCAATTAACCAGCTATGGGGACACTGCATAAAAATAGGACTGACTTCTATACAGTCCTATTTATGGGGCGACTTGGCTGGTTAAATGCTAAATATCAGTACTTAACCAGCCAAGTACCAACTCCACCCCCCCCCCCCCTCCCCAATATCTGGTTTTGCTTTAGACACTAACAAATCATTTTCAGCAGCACTAACCGGTTAAGAGTCTCTGAAAATAACTGGTTAGCCCAGAACAAACGTTTAAAGTGGTCAGGAGTCATTTCTGGCCCGTTAAATCACTTTGAATATCGACCCTATGGTTTTTATCTGTCATTTTCTATGCTTCTATGTCAAGTTCTGCAGGCATAAGTATGGTGAAGGTGCAACAGGAAAGGCTTCAAAAGAAATCTTACAACATCATATTCTATTTTGTATACAGTTTTAACTATATTCTTATATTCACCATTGATAATGGGAATTAGGGTGGGACATTCAGTTGAGATCAAGGAAAGCCCTTGACATTTCTTTTTAAGAAATTTTATTAATTAGTGTAGGAGAGTGTGGTAGCCATGTTAGTCCACTCTTTTTTTTCCGATCTGAGGAAGAAGGGCAACCTTCGAAAGCTAATCAAGAAATGTATTAAGTTATGTCCAATAAAAAAGGTATCATCTTATTTTCTTTTCCATATTAATTAGTGGTAATTGACTTTTTTTTAATTATTGTATAATTTGGTTTAAACATTGTAATTCATGATGTTTGTTCAGTTTTTTTGTCTGTTGTTACCCACAGAGGGGCATAATTGAACTGGGCGCCCATCTTTAAGGGCGCCCCGGTGAAGGGGCGGGGCATCCCGTATTATCGAAACAAGATGGGCGGCCATCTTTTGTTTCGATAATACGGTTGGGGACGCCTAAATCTCAACATTTAGGTCGACCTTAGAGATGGCCAACCTCGGTTTTCGCCTATAATGGAAACTGAGGACGGCCATCTCAAAAACGTCCAAATCCAAGCCATTTAGTCATGGGAGGAGCCAACATTAGTAGTGCACTGGTCCCATCTCACATGCCAGGACGCCAACCGGGCACCCTAGGGGGCACTGCAGTGGACTTCACAAATTGATCCCAGGTGCATAGCTCCCTTCCCTTGGGTGCTGAGCCCCCCCAAAACCCACTCCCCATAACTGTACACCACTACCATAGCCCTTAAAGGGTAATGGGGGGCACCTAGATGTGGGTACAGTGGGATTTGGGTGGGTTTTGGAGGGCTCCCATTTACCACCACAAGTGTAACAGGTAGGTGGGGGAAGGGCCTGGGTCTGCTCGCCTGAAGTGCACTGCAGTACCCACTATAAAACTGCTCCAGGGACCTGCATACTGCTGTGATGGAGCTGGGTATGACATTTGAGGCTGGCACAGAGGCTGGAAAAAATGTTTTTTAATTAGTTTTTTTGGGTGGGAGGGGGTTGGTGACCACTGGGGGAGTAAGGGGAGGTGATCCCAGATTCCCTCCAGTGGTCATCTGGTCAGTTCGGGCACCTTTTCAAGGCTTGGTTGTGAACAAAAAGGGACCAAGTAAAGTCGGCCAAATTTTCGTCAGGGACGCCCTTCTTTTTTCCATTATCGGCCGAGGACGGCCATCTGTTAACCATGCCCCGTCTCGCCTTCGGTACACTGCCGACACACCCCCTTGAACTTTGGCCGTCCCTGCGACGGAAAGCAGTTGAGGATGGCCAAAATCGGCTTTTGATCATGCCGATTTGGCCGACCCTGAGAGAAGGACGCCCATCTCCCGATTTGTGTCAGAAGATGGGCGCCCTTCTCTTTCGAAAATGAGCTGGACAGTGAACTTTGTGGTGTTTTGCGGGTTATTAGACTGTAGTCATAATAATAATAATAAAATAACTTAGGGGTCCTTTTACTAAGGTGCGCCAAAAAGTGGCCTGCACTGGTGTAGACGTGTGTATTGGATGCGCACAGGTTCATTTTCCAGCGCACCTACAAAAAAGGCCTTTTTTTGGGCCGAAAATGGATGTGCAACAAAATGAAAATTGGCGCGTCCATTTTAGGCCTAAGACCTTACTGCCACTTAGCAGTAAGGTCTCACACACTAGCCGAGTGGCAATCGTCAGCACGTGATAGCCGTGCGGTACTTCCAAAATTGGTGCGTGTTGGGCACGTGTATAGGCGCCTACATGGCTTAGTAAAAGGACCCCTTAATCCAAGTAAACCTTGCATATGATTGTGCACCTAGCAGTTAGTTCTGAAGCCATTTTTAGAAAGCTGTAGTACAAGAAGCAAGGTGCCAAAGGACTAAATGATCTAAAACTGTGATTCCATATCTAAGCAAGAAGAAAGCATATTTTTGAGGCCATGCGAATCGAGGAATTAGAATTCTGGGAGGCTAAAACTGAACATTACTGAAGCTAGTCAATCTTGCAGGGTTTTTTTTTTTTTTCATTTTTGTTATCACGCTCATAAATACATTTAATTTTCTTTCTTTTAGGTCAAGCCTTTTGGGCAGAGTGTAAGATGTGACTCTTCTGCTCTGTAAAACAGATTATGTGAAGACACGTTTCGCACTGAAAGCAGTTGAGCAATGAGCGTTCTGTGGCCAGTTGCGGCATCATGTCAATAAAGATTTTAAAAGAAGCAAAAAATGAATTGTCTGAAGAGCAGACAGACCTCTCCAGTCTTACAGATAAAATTAATCCCTGCTGACTGGATCTGGGTATTGACTAAGGAACAGTAAAGTCAAAATCCTTTCAAAATGTCAGATGAAGCTGGACCAAGCTTTTCTGGAACTTGCTGCTAAGGAACTCTTCAAGTTTTGGAAGTGGATTTTGGGATATCTGTTCAGTGCGAAACCCTTAAGGTTGTTCAATCGGTTCAGAAGTTATCTTGTGATTCATATGAAGTGAATCCTCCAGACAGAGTCCTTTCACACACCCAGCAAGCTTGGCCTCAGCACCACAGAGGAAAGGAAAAATGAAAATGGGTTCCACTGGCTTCTGTAGTTTACTACTTCAATGCTGCCCAGTTTTCCCTCTCCACCAGATGTGAGTTTGCTGCTGGTCAGCAAACTTGTTTTCACCCATTGAGCTATTTAAGAAAATAATAGTAATAATAATAATATTAATAATAAATAATGATAACTATTATAGCCATTATAATGAATAGAAATTTCACTGGAATTAGACTGTATTGCACTAACTGTGCAACTTGACGGATTTCCTAACCCTAGTGTCTTTATTCCACTTGTCTACAAGTGACCATTTTGTTTTGCAAATACTTCTACATTTCCAAAAGGTCTTTTCTATTTAATTTTCCATGCCGTAGTGTTTTATCACAGATTCCTGCTACACAATCTGATCAATTTTGTTCTAAGATAAGGCAGCTAAATAACCAGGAATCCAAGCGGAATGCATTGCAAGCAATAGAGCAAAGGAATCTGTTTGTGACCTCACCGGTCTTAGAATGACTCCTGTATTGTATATCTACAATGGTTGTTGGAGCAACCGACTGAATAATGTGAAACTGATAATTTGGGTTTCTGGATCAGAACCCCTTAAGGCTGGAGCGCAGCTTGATGTGGAAGTGAAATGCACAGCTGGCAATACTTGTGCTAGAGAAGGCGGCCAGAATTGTAAGCAGCTGAAAACCTTGAGCTTGCTAAGAAAGGCTGGCGGAGTGCAGGTCTTCCGGAATGAGCAACGTGTGCTGTGCCTGCATTTTTAAGGAGCTGGTGGCCGAGACTGCAGTGACAGGAGTTTGAGAGGAAACTCCTGAGCAGAAGTGGAAGCGGTTTGATTTGGAAACATCGGGGGGTCATTTACTGCTGGTTAGTGTATGCTGTCTGCCATTTTAATTCCTGTGGGCCCGTTTGGTAGATATCATGCACTAATGATAACTGTTGGTAAATGACCCCTGTTGAGAATTAAATTGTACAGTTGTGCAAATTGTGAAACGTGCTGATGCTAATTATGGAAGCGTAGAGATACCACACCAGTCTAAAGATGACCTTGGCTGTAACCACAGCAAAATCCATAGTTTGTTAAACACAACAATTAGAATGTATATGTCCCAGTTGACTTTTTTCTATATCTCTGCCTTCTGAATAGGTTCTTTGAATTCTTATTCCTGGAATCTAGCACAGGAATGCCAGGTAAGGGAAAGGGTGTACAGTAGTTCTTTCTGAGAGAAAATCTCATAATAATCCAAGAAATGTATCAACGAGCACACAGGGCCGCTGTAAGATCATGTTGTGTTGTATCCTAGTAGACTTTCAGATAGCTACACGCCTCCCTTCTGTTTGGAACCACTGCGATGTTTATAATATGGTTAAAGTACTCTTTATGGTGGAATGTTTGATGCTAACATTAAAACAACTGGATGAGTTTTGAGGATTTCTTTCTAAAGAACTGAGATCGGCCTTTTCTGTACATTTTTCATGGTTTTTCTAACTTCTTGTTTTTACTGCTTACTTTGAATGGAAATACATTTTACAGAATACATATAAGCACACAGCAGCCAAGGCTGCAAGTGTCCCAGCTCTGCATGTTAACATTGCCCTGTGTTGTAGGTTTTTTTTCCAAATCTGTTTCAGCATAAAATAAAAACAAACACACACACACAAGTCTACATGAACTTGAAATTTGTTGTTCATGTGCTGTTTTGTTTTTTTAAATTTTCTTACCTTGGTGGCAGGCTTTGTCTGACTGACACAAGATGAATGGATTTGGCCTCATGCCATCTGCAGACATTTTATTGCTAGTCTTGATGGATGGGCAAATATAGGGGCCCTTTTATTAAAGGGTGTTAAGCTCACAATGCACAATTAGCGTGTGCACACGGATACTGCAGAAACACGTTAAAAGTGTTTGTAGTATTTTGCCTGTTTGCACACGCTAACCCACGCGTTACTGATTTTTTTAGAAATATTTTTGGGAAAGAGTGCCTCATGGGTGGTCAGTGGGCGTGGAAGCATTAACCAGCTAGTGCATATATTTAATGCGTATTAACTAGCTAACGCTGATTTAACACAGGAACACTTGGTACCTCCCAAAAGGAGGCAGTAAGTGTGCCATCGCTAACTCTGTGCTGGTACTGTGTGCCAGGGGCATAGCTAGGTGGGACCACAGGGGCATGGGCCCCCACAGATTTAGCCCTGGCCCCCTCTACTTTCGACCCCCCCGGCCACTGACCCTCCTCCGACACTTTCGACCCCCCCCCCCCCCCTTCCCACCGCCGCCACCAGTTACCTTTGCTGGTGGGGGTCCCCAACCCCCGTCAGCCGAAGTCTTCTTCAGCGCCAATCTCCGGCGCGTTCGCTGATCTGTTTCTGTGAGTCCTGACGTCCTGCGTACACGTAACGTGCAGGATGTGCATGCAGGACGTCAAGAATCAGGCTAAGGAGGGGAAGGGGAATTCGGGGGGACTCCAGCTTTTTTTTAAACAGTTTATGCGGTTCCCAGCCCAATATTCAGCCGGGGCCTGCATAACTCTTATGCGGGCCCTGGCTGACTATCGGTTAGGCCCACATAAGCTCTGTTGCCCAGCCTGCCTGCATGCAGCCCCCAATATTCAGTACCGGTGCCCGGGACATGGCCCGGCACTGAATATCAATTCCCACTTCAGGCACAGGCAGCTCCTTGTTACTCTGGGCAAGTCACTTAACCCCCCATTGCCCCATGTAAGCCGCATTGAGCCTGCCATGAGTGGGGAAAGCGTGGGGTACAAATGTAACAAAAAAAAATATTGGGGGCTAATTTAGCCGGCAATGGTTAGCTTTTTAAAAAACGCTGACAGTCACCAGTTGAATATCTGGTGGGGGGGGGGGGGGGGGGAGGGGATATTATTCAAGTACATCTTCTACCTGGTCGTTAATATTAACATTTAAGAAATTGTGAATAGCATAAAAACCCCAAACCAACCCGTGGCTATTAACAACATTAACATTAACAATGTAACTTGTATTCTGTTAATACCTTGTGGTTCAGAGCTATCCAGATTAAGAAACTCAAAGCTATAAAGCATATCTTTTGGGTCCAAAGTACTTGAAGAACTGTACATTTTGCCATGGAAAGAAGTTGTCAGAATTCACAAAAATCTGTTTGACAAGTGAAATTGTGACATACCCCCACTAGTCTCATTCAGGCATTTGAAGAAAACCTTGGAGTATATTTTACAAAGATTTCTACTCTCCTTTTAAGTCAAGTGATGTCACCATAATGTAATTACGTAATTACAAGGTACTGAACAAAAAGCAGTTTCCATGGTTAACATTCACCACTATCATAAACAAACTCAGTTTATTTTTAATCACAGAGAAAGCTGGTGTTTGTATAACTGTGGGTTAACTTATCTGTGCAAATAAACTATATTCTTCAGCCTTGCATAGTGTTATGTAGGATGACTTTGAAGCTATCTGTGAAATGCATTTATAATCTATGTATCTGGAATGAAGACTTTGTAAATAAGAGTAAACAATATTGAGCAATGTCATTCAAAAACATGCAATCTGTATTTGTTTTCTTCTGACAAAGCTGGAGAAAACTTTTATTTTCTCTGTTTACTAAAGTGTGATAAAGATGTCAAAATTACTGCATGGTAACTGCAAAACCTCGTTATTAATTTTGGAGGGTGCTCCCAGCGTCTTCCTGTACAGTTAGCAAACAGATGGTTTCTGTCCCACGTGTTAACTCAGGGTTGTCCACCCTCGGTATTGGAAGGCTGCAGTCCAGTTGGGTTTTCCGGATTTCCCCAATGAATATGCATGAAATATATTTGCATGCACTGCCTCCACTGTATGCAAATAGATCTCATGCATATTCATTGGGGAAATCCGGAAAACCCGACCTGGCAAGGGGCGCTTAGCAGAGATGGGTTCATTACTTTTTAAAAGTACTTAAGTAAAAAGTAAAAGTACTGGCTTTAAAAGTAGTGAAGTAAAAATAGAAAGTCTTATCAAAACAAGAAATACTGAAGTAAAAGTAATAAAGTACAACTCTTAAAACTACTTTTTACTACAAAGTAAAAAGTATTCTTAACAAGTTGGACCACAGAAACTAGTGTGTTTACAAGCAAACGTCCAGGGGGGTCACACAAGGTCCTTCCTAGAAAAAAAAACAACACCCTGAGCATTGCAGTGGCAGAAGAACATTAATTCACCTATTGGAAAACAAAACAAGCTGGATTAGTACAGATTAGTCCTACGCAGACACTTGATGCTAACAGAATACCTGGCCTTTTTCACACATGAACAGAGGTAACTCTTTACGATGTATAGAATAAGTAACCACAAACTGTGCGTCTCCCATGGTAGTTTATTAATGCAAGCCCAGCAGAGGGAGCAAGACTGTGCTGCAAGACCACGGTGGATGGGAGGGGAGAAGGAGTGGGCCCTGCACACAGTGAAGGTGCAGTTCAGACTGGGGGAGGCAGCTGAGCCTGACAACAACAAAGTTATAACTCAAAGAAATATAGAAACCTGATTCATTTACCCAAAAATAATCAATCTTTTTTTAATATATATGTGATAGTGCTCAGTACCGGGTACATATCATTGAGCTCATAGATAACTCATTAAATAGCACCTACGCCCACCATCATAGCACTATATATTCCTGCCTCCCTACCTCTTGTTCTTTGTTTACTTCCCGTATGGTTTGTTGGAAAAGGTTTATTGATGATATTTTTCTGGTATGGGATGGTGATGATAAATCCTTACTTCAATTCTTTAGACATCTTAACACATGTGACCCCAACATCAAGTTTGACTTTAATATGGGCATGCACCAGGTTACTTTCCTTGACATACAAATCACTGTACATCAGGGACTTTAAATACCGAGCTTTATCGCAAACCCATGGATACTAATTCTATTTTACATTATAACAGAAGGAAGGTATCCCCATTGGACAGTGTTTAAGGGTGAAGAAGTTATGTCATTCTAGAGAAAACTTCTACCAACATGCTAATGATTTACAACATAGATTTTTACAGAGGGGGTATTCTAAGAAAATCATTAAAAAAGCGTATAAAAGAGCAGCGAATACTCCTAGACAATGGCTTTTGCAACCCCCACGTACCACCATTACACAAAACACAAATGTTACGTGTGTCCTGCCTTTCTCTTCACTAGCAACTGAAATCAGAAAAATAATATTGAAGCATTGGCCGATGATGCAATTACATGGAATAAGAGCAGGACCCCGATTTGCATATACTAGGGTTCAGAACCTAGGAGAAGTATTTACGAGATGCAATGAGCCTCTGAATCAGGTAGAAAACAAAGGACATAAGACATGTGACTAGTGCTCACACTGCCAATATGAATGGGTCACAACTGCGGTAACACATCCAGTTACAGAGCGGAGATTAGAGTTAAAGGGGAACGCCGATTGTGAATCCACATAGGTGATTCATGGAATAAAATGCCCATGTGACAAATGGTACATCGGACAGACAAGGCGCAAGATTAAACAACGAATAGGGGATCATCTTAGTAACCTATGCACCCATATAGAAGAGGCACCTTTGGTTAGCCATTGGGAACAACAGGGACCTCAAGAAAAAGATCTTTCGCTTGTAGTTTTGGCACTGGTCTGTTCATTGTGGGGGGGGGGGCAACATCACAACAATTCTATGCAAAGAAGCACAGTTCATTTTCCGTTGGCAAACAACGATACCTAAGGGTTTAAATAAGGAAATAGACTGGTGGGCGATGACACACCTCTAATGGTATTTAAATTGAGGGCGGGATCACAGACGTGATACTATGCATGTGTCGGCGTTCGACCCGAGCTGGAGCAGGCTGCAACACGGTCCACACCACAGGACAGCTAAAAAATGTAAGAAAAGTATTCTTAAGTAAATTAATAGATTAAGCAAGATTTAGAGAGCACAGTGTGTAGCACTGCATTGTTCACAGATGGAACTGGGTAGCATACAATAAGCAAAGAAAAAAAGAATTGACGACTTGAGCCACAGCCCACCAGCTGGCACTACAGGGAGAATATCTGAGACAGCACACTCCTACAAGATAAGTGGACTTTTGGAAATACTATTCAGCTTATTTTCGAAAGAGAAAGACACCCATATTTCGACCCAAATCGGGAGATGGGTGCCTTTCTCTCATGGGCGCCCAAATTGGTATAATTGAAAGCCGATTTTGGGCGCTTCCAACTGCAGTCTGTCATGGGAACGAACAAAGTTGACGGGGGCGTGTCGGAGGTGGGGTGAAGGCGGGACTGGGGCGTGTTTATCGGCTGAGGAGAGATGGGCGGGCTTGGCCGATAATGGAAAAAAAAAAGGGCGCCAGAAACAAGAATTTGGGTCACTTTTTTTGGACCCTTTTTTGTCACAAACAAGTCCCCAAAAAGTGCCCCAGATGACCACCGGAGGGAATCGGGGATGACCTTCCCTGACTCCCCCAGTGGTCACTAACCCCCCCCCCCCACCAAAAAAAAAGAACTAGAAAAACTTTTTTTCAAAGCCTGTATGCCAGCCTCAAATGTCATACCCAGCTCCATCACAGCAGTATGCAGGTCCCTGGAGCAGTTCTTAGTGGGTGCAGTGGACTTCAGGCAGGTGGACCCAGGCCCATCCCCCCTACCTGTTACACTTTTGCTGCTAAATGGGAGTGCTCCAAACCGCTCCCCAAACCCACTATACCCACATGTAGGTGGCCCCCTTCAGCCATAAGTGCTATGGTAATTGTGTAGAGTTGTGGGCAATGGGTTTTGGGGATTTGGGGGGCTCAGCACCCAAGGGAAGGGAGCTATGCACCTAGGAGGTATTTTACATTTTTTTGTACTTGTTACAAGTGCCCCCTAGGGTGCTCTGTTGGTGTCCTGGCATGTGAGGGGGACCAGTGCACTACGAATCCTGGCCCCTCCCACGACCAAATGCCTTGAGTTTGTTTGTTTTTGATCTGGGCGCCTTCGGTTTCCATTATCGCTGAAAACCGATACCGCCCAGCTCAAATCTGCCCAAATGCGATGCATTTGCCCGGCACAAACCGTATTATCAAAACAAAAGATGGACACCCATCTTTTTCGAAAATACGGTTTGTCTCGCCCCTTCGCATACCCGTCCTCGGAAATAGGCACCCATGGAGATGGGCGTTCGCGTTCGATTATGCCCCTCAACGAGACTTAGAAAATTATAGTTTAACATAGAGGTCCCTGGCAGGGATATATATATATATAGATAGATAAACGCTTTAATGGTACAATAGAGTGAAGAATGAAGAACAAGAGATAGGGAGGCAGGGATATATAGTGCTATGATGGTGGGCATAGGTGCTATTTAATGAGTTATCTATTAGGTCAATGATATGCACCCGGTACTGAGCACTATCACATATATATAAAAAAAGATTTATTATTTTTTGATAAATGAATCAGGTTTCTATATTTCTTTGAGTTTACCAATTGAGAAACCGGAATTGTTATTAATTCCCCAGAGTGTAATAATAACAACAAAGTAATAGCCAATCAACTGGCTGGTGTAGAGGGCAGGGCCTAGGATTTATAGGTGATGTCAGACCCCGGCTTGTATCTGATTGGGTCTGAACTTCTGGTCTCAGTTCAACTGTTTTTGGGACCAGATGTTCAGGCCCAATCAGCTGCAAGCTACGTCTGACACCACTTGAAAAGCCTTTAGAGGGGGAGAAGCAGAGGCATAGGAGCCAACTCTGTGGGCACTTGAGCACCCCCAATATTGAGAAAATTCCTTATGTCTGTCCAGGGAGGTGTTATTTCCATTGGGCTTAGCACCCCCAATAATTTTGAAAAGTTGGCTTCTATGAGCAGAAGGATGGAAAATACTCTTTTTTTAAAAACTATTTTCCAAATTTGTTACTGAGTACAAACGTACAGCTTAAATGTAACTCGTTACAAGTAAAAAATATTGCAAAAAAATGTAACTCGTTATAAGTAAAAGTACTGCCAATTGTACTTAAGTACCTATCTCTGCCAGCTGGACACTCCTGTGTTAACTGCATGCACTTGGCGGTACCTCTTTAAGTGACATTAACTGTGCCACATTATTTGTCATGTTAACACTAATGGGGGAATTCTACGAATGACATCTAAAGTTAGGCACTAATTCCACGCCCATCTTTCAGCACAGAAATGCAGATCAGTGTGGAAACACACACACCCAATTAGACGATAGTGCCTAAGTGCATCCATGCACAACTGGAAAGGGGCGTTCCCATGGGAGGGGCATGGGCAGGTGAGGGGCGTTCTAGAAAATTGCATGCAATATTATAGAATACTGCGGGTGCGAGCCCGATTTATGAGCTAGGATTTACACCAGACTTCAGTTGGTGTTAGCCCTCGTGCCCAAGTTGGGTGCGAAATTCGGCAGCCAACACTTTTCTACAAAGATCACTCATCCCAGAGTGCCCTTTATAGAATGGTGCTGGACTCCATTTACTAAGTTTGCCAAGTTTATTCAGAGCTTGCTATAGCGCAAATCAAAGACCATCTATGCGGTGTACAATACTAAAGAAAAGAATAGTAGGAGGGCAGAAGAAACAGAGTATAGGAGGATGAAAATGAGGGGATAGAGAGGAGGGGGTAATGATATAATGGACTACATAGCTTAAAGGAGAGGGAGTCCAAAAGCACAAGCTAATAGCCAAAGAAGCACAAGGAGCGTCAAGAATGGGGGCATCTCAACTTTTACTTTATTGATCACACCCGACATGGTCCATATTTCGGCAAGAAATGCCTGCATCAGGGATCTAGGCAAATAGACATAAATAAATAAGCATACAAAAGAATAAAACAATACAAAACATAAAAGGATATGAATGTAAACTATAAACATCATAAAAAATGTACCAATCTTATGAAAAACATACTTAATTTGAGTTAACAAAAATAATACTGAAAGATTAGTGATAAAATACATTCATATCCCTTTATGATGTGATCTATATAGTAAAAGTTGAGACACTCCCATTCTTGATGGCTCCTTGTGCTTCTTTGACTGTTGGATATAATGAAGTACAAAATATTTACTGAATCTATCCTTAAATGCACAGTAACTACCTACATATTAACTGTCAGGCACAGTCCCCATCCATTCCGCCTCATTCTCAGTCAGTGCTGAAATTAGCAGGTTAGCAGCTAAGAACCCCATTAACTGTTAGTGTGGTGCCTGCATTAATTGCTAGCACACTTGGGGATCTTTTTACCAAGCTGCGGGGAAAAAGGGCCCTGCTGTAGTGGCGGAGCCGTTTAACCCGCGTACCAGGGCCCTTTTTATCGCAGCAGCTAAAAAGCCCTCAGACAACATGGTTGTGTGGTAAGAGAACTCTTTACCACATGGATATGTGGCAGGGAACCCTTACCACCACTCACTGAGGTGGCAATAAGGGCTTGCATGCTTGGGGTGGAACTACCGCCGGAGGCAGCGTTGGGCCGGTGGTTATCTCAATTTAACATTCGGTAAGCCCACGTTGGGCTCACTGACACTTTGTAAAAGACCCCCTTACCGCCACATTAGCAGATTAATAATGAGGCTTTTATATTAGTTGTGGCCAAAAAATAGTACAGTGCTATGGTAGCAGAAGATTTATAAGAATGCAGGCCTCAGGACCCCTGGACAAAGGCAATTGTAGACCTTCTAAAGTTATGTGCCTTCTCAAAAAGTTTTCCATAAGCAGAGAATAGAACGCAGCATTTGGTAAATCAGACCATTACTGCAGGGTTTAAAAAGTGCCAGTTACATTACCCTACTCTTTCCTTTCCCTTTAAGCCAATACCACAGAGAATTCAATTTCTGAAATAGTATCATGAGGAAGGAGAAGGGAACGTTGGCAGAAAGTGCAGCAGGATACAGAAGTTTGAGAAAAGAATCACTCATGAAAGACAGGAGTCTTCTGATTAGTTAATTGCACTTGCTTAGATATTTATTTCTTTATTTGCAATTAATAAGTCACTTCAATTACAGAACCTCAAAGCAAATTTCAATAGAAACAACGTGATCATGTATTTAATTCTCTACAACTGTATTCTGGCCTAATTTACTTTCACCCTATCTCTCATTTCATTAATATTCAGGCCTGAGAATCCCTATTGGTTAACATACAAATCAATATAACCAAAGTTCCAAAACAGAACTTTCAGCTGCCATCTTGGAAAGTCATCCACCTTTGTGAATATATTGTAAAACAATTTATTTCATGTCCCACATTTTCTTCTGATATTTTTATTGTTTCACAGTTTTTAGAATGTTTGGTGAATCTGAAAGCTTTTGTGTCCTCTGTGATTTGGATGTTTAATTGGGATATTTCACTACTGCACGAAGTCCTATTTAAATCCCAGTATCTCAACAACCATTTCTTAACTCAAATTTTCTGCCTCAGAAAGTTGAAATGTACAACTTGTATGCACTGTATATATTTTGTTTGATGAATAAACTCATAGAAATGAGATTAGAAAACTGAGTAGATGAGGTCACAAGACTCAAGATATCTAAATTCAGGCCTCTGCAAAATTGTCAGTGAGAAAATATTTGTTGACCTTAGTGAACACAAATATTGAAATCCTATTATGTTTTGGGAATTAAGCCCTTTACATATGTTCTAGATTGGTCCCTTTCTTGGACTCATGTGATACATTTTCTGCTTCATTACTATGTGTGATTTTCACTATCCTTTTTCAGATACACAGTAATGTCGAGCTGGATTTAAGATCTTGGTGCCCATAGTCAAGACCATAAAGCAGATCCCACAGAGGGGAGATGAGGGTCTTTGGGTGTCATAGATCCCAAAGATTGGAAAGCCAGAATAGGAGCAGATGAAAAACATAGTGCCACAGTAGCATCCTTTCAAAGCAGGACATCTACATGACCATATAGTAAACAGGAGTGACCTCTTCTTTGGCCTGGGTATTTGGTGCCTTCAAAATTTGGTGCCTAACCAAGTGGCTATGTTTGTCTGTGTGTAAATCCAGGCCTGTCGCAATGCAATATTCAGCTAAAGGGCAAGAATTAGAAAATACACACCCAATATTTAACCGTGGTGGCTAGTATTTAGGCAAAATGCTAGCCGCTGTGGTTAAAATAAAATAGGATAATGATTACAATAAAAATGCATGGAGGAAAGCTATACAGGATCATAAACATAAAATAAGAGACCAAAAATAGATTACATAGTAACACAGTAGATGATGGCAGAAAAAGACATGCATGGTCCATCCAGTCTGCCCAACAAGATAACTCATGTGTGCTACTTTTTGTGTATACCCTACTTTGATTTGTACCTATGCTCTTCAGGGAACAGACCGTATAAGTCTGCCCAGCACTATCCCCGCCTCCCAACCACCAGCCCCGCCTCCCACCCACCGGCTCTGGCACAGACCGTATAAGTCTGCCCCGCACTATCCCCGCCTCCCAACCTCCAGCCCCGCCTCCCACTACCGGCTCAGCTATCCAATCTCGGTTAAGCTCCTGAGGATCCATTCCTTCTGAACAAGATTCCTTTATGTTTATCCCACGCATGTTTGAATTCCGTTACCGTTTTCATCTCCACCACCTCCCGCGGGAGGGCATTCCAAGCATCCACCACTCTCTCCGTGAAGAAATACTTCCTGACATTTTTCTTGAGTCTGCCTCCCTTCAATCTCATTTCATGTCCTCTCGTTCTACCGCCTTCGATTATTATACTAATCTTATTGACAAGGATATTTCTAACTCAAGAAAATTATTTCAACTTTGAATTACTTGAGAAATACCAGGGAATTATGTAGAGAATCAGGGGAAACATCATCTATGGCATCTCAATTGGCTAATTATTTTAGAACTAAAAGAGAAAATATTTGTGCTATGTTAACAAAGATGAATGGTGAAATAGATGGTAATATTTCAATTCTAGATGATGATTCTGTAACAGTAGACAGGATTTGGTCCTCTTTTCATGATGTATCTTGGGCGGAAATGAATAGGTATTTTGAAAAATTCTCAGGAACTCATATTTTGGATACCTGCCCTTCACATTTTATGAAAGATGTGCAAACTAATTTTAAAGTGGCTATTCTAATTTGGTTGAAATTGTCCTTGACATTAGGTACGTTTCCAACTTTCTGAGGTGAAATACTTCTTACTCCAATATTTAAAAAATCCAAAGGCTTCAGGACAAGATATTACAAATTATAGACCAGGGGCGTCCATTACTTAAATGGGTCAAAATAAAGAATATCAGATAATATCTCCTTAATTAGTACATGGATGAATACTAATCGTCTTAGACTGAATTGTGATAAGACCAAGTTTCTTTTCATTGGCAATAAGTTAGACATTGATGGTACGACTTTTAAACTAGAATCTGCCTTAAAAATATTAGGGATCATCCTTGATTGCGTACTAAGGTTAGAACTCAAAGTGGGGCATAATCGAAAAGGGTGCCCAAGTTTTCCTGAGGACGTCCTCGCAGGATGTCTCGGCAAAGGGACAGGGAAGCTCGTATTATCGAAACAAGATGGGCGTCCATCTTTCGTTTTGACAATATGGTCGGGTACGCCCAAATCGCGAAATTTAGGTCGACCTTAGAGATGGTCGTCCTTAGAGATGGTCGTCCCTGATTTTCGGCGATAATGGAAACCGGGGACGGCCATCTCAGAAAGGACCAAATCCAAGTCATTTGGTCATGGGAGGAGCCAGCATTCGTAGTGCACTGGTCCCCCTGACATGCCAGGACACCAAATGGGCACCCTAGGGACTTCAGAAATTGCTCCCAAGTGCATAGCTCCCTTTCCTTGGGTGCTGAGCCCCCCAACCCCCCCCAAAACCCACTACCCACAACTGTACAACACTACCATAGCCCTAAGGGGTGAAGGGGGGCACCTACATGTGGGTACAGTGGGTTTGTGGTGGGTTTTGAAGGGCTCACATTTACCACCACAAGAATCTAGCAGGCACTGCAGGATCTAGTTTAGTATTAAGGGGGAATAAAAAGAGAGAGAGAGGGAAAAGCAAGCAGGACCTAGTTTAGAATTAAGGGGGGAATAAAAAGAGAGAGAAAGAGAGAGAGAGAGATAAAAGCAAGCATCATTAACTAGTTGCCGTGGTGTACAAACTAATATTCCCATAGTTTTAAACTGATATTTTCTTTAGAAATAGGCATTTTTCCCATAGTATTAAACTGAAACCTTTTCTAGAGGTACAAACTAAACAGCCAAAAACTCTTGTTCTAAAAGGCAGTTATTTTCTGTTCCTTGGCTGCTGGAGAGGTAGCTCATCCAGCGACCTCAATTAAGTGTTAATTAAGATGTGGGGAAGTAGAATACTTGCATAGGTTGCTGAGTCAGCTTCAAAGAGCCTGTTTAAAAAAAAGGCCCCTTAGATTCAAAACTATATAAAGAGGAAAGGTCCCACTGAACTTTCTTTCTGAGAAGTTCCGAGAAATTAGGACATTTCTCTGGTAAGTGAACGCTATTTTGCTTTGTTCTTTGTGAACTTAAAGATTGGGGTTTAAAGGAGAAATCATAGGCGCCCGGTATAAGAGGCTTGGAGAGGCTAAGCCTCCCCCCTGCTGCAGCAGAATGGACCAGCTGTGGAGTCCAGCTGCTCTGAGGGGATTAAATTGTTGATTTACCTCCATCCTCACAGCAGGAGCTGCAGTGAAAGCCCTCTAGCAGTTGTAGAAATTGGTTTATGGTTTGTTTACCTTACTGCTGGGAAAGCAGGGGGGGTTGGCTGGAGGTGTCCTGGGTTGCCAGGGAGATATTTAATGAGGATGACTTCCTGACCTGCACTGAGGACAGATAGCAGCAGAACGGATACTGGGCCAGCATTATCAGAAAAAGTCACCAGACAACAAAGGTAGAAAAGATCATTTTATTTTCATTATAGTGTTTGGAATATGTCCACTTTGAGAATCAGGTGCTCAACATTAAAAGTTTATATTTATTTACTTATTTATGGCATTTTATCCCACATTAAACATGAATTAGGGTGTTTTGTGGCTCTACATGAGAATTGTGATGATATGATCCCTTGTTTCATATTGTTGATAGTCTGCATTTTCCCTATGGGTGGTATATTGGTGTATTAGGTCTGCCCAGTGTAATATTTATGGTACAGTAAGGTTCTGAGTATGTTTTTGGATAAAGTTGTGCATAGTGTTTTGCAGTTGAGCGATTGTGGTTAGAATATGCTTTGAGCAACCACTTTATTGTTTGACATATGATACATATCTAATATCTAAATTTAATAAAAGGTATTAATTGTGACTTTTATTTTTATTTATTCATTTTTTCTGTGTGTTATCAGACAATTATGGCTTTAAGCTCCACCCCTGGCCCCACCCCTAACCCGCCCCCTTTAGTCTCCCCAAACAGTTGGGCCACCGACCGCCTATGGGAGGAATTGTAGATTAGTGTTAGGCAAAATAAAAATATAAAAAGCAAATTTTATCAACTAATCTCCATAGTCTTTTCCACTTAGTTTTAAAAACTTTGTACCACAGCATCAGAGCTTTATTGTGCCTGTATGCAACGGTACAGCGTACTGGCACCTTTTTTTTGCCCCCTTCCCCCCGGCGAGTCCTGCACTTCCTCTCAGTCCCAAGTCTCCCGCGAAGTCGCAAAGCACGCCGCGCCAGCTCCCATTTCCGGCCGCTGCTGCTTCTCCTGTTGAGCAGCAGTGGCCGTTACAAAAAGAAAAAGATCAAAAATGTTTTTAAACATCAAGCACGGCACCACAGACAGCCATCAGGCATTGGCTGTCAGCTCTGCAGCTGCTCCTCCTCTCGCCTCTCACGTCGCTGCACTCCTCCGGGGTCTTACTCCAGGGGCAGTGACGTGGAGGCGAGAGGAGGAGCAGCTGCAGAGCTGACAGCTAATGCCTGATGGCTGTCTGTGGTGCCGCGCATGATGTTTAAAAACATTTTTGATCTTTTTCTTTTTGTAGCGGCCGCTGCTGCTCAACAGGAGAAGCAGCAGCGGCCAGAAATGGGAGCTGGCGCGGCGTGCTTCGCGGGAGAATTGGCAGGCAGGCATGTAAGTAGGTGGGCGGGCGGGTCTGGATGGAAAGAAGGGGATAGAGAGAAAGACACTGATGGAAGAATCGGGAGAGGGGGGGTAGACAGAAGGATAGGGAGAGAAAGAGGGAAAACAGATGGAAGGATGGGGAGAGAAAGAGGGAAAACAGATGGAAGGATGGGGAGAGAAAGAGGGAAAAAACAGATGGAAGGATGGGGAGAGAAACAGAATACAGATGGAAAGATGGGGAGAGAAAGACACTGGATGGAAGGTTGGGGAGAGAAAGGGGGAGATGATGAATGGATGCAGAGAGAAAGGGGAGAGACTGGAAGGATGTGGAGAGAGAAGGGACACTGAACAGAAAAGGGTAGAGAGAGACACTGGATAGAAGGAGGGGGAGAGAGACATTAGATGGAAGGATCAGGAGAGAGGGTAGATGGATGGAAGAATGGGGAGAGAAAGAGGGAAGACGCTGGATGGAAGGGTAGGGAGAAAGAGGAGACAATGGATTGTAACCAGGTACCTCTCTTGTGCAGCCAAGGATAGAACAATCTCCTCCAGCCACAGGCTCCCGGTACAATGAATAGATGTCCACCAGTAACTTCAATCTTAAGGACTTTTATTCCATGCAGGTTTCTAGTACACAGTTCCAACAGCAGCATAGCACATACCAGGATTCAATACAGGCTTACAGGCTCCAGTCTGGGCTCTTTATCCAGTGCACAATAAACAGTAATTCAATTCCCAAGACAAACAGTTCTTTCAGTTCATCATCACAGTTCAGTTACTAAGCAGCAGTTTCTACCTTCTATCCTCTTTACCTTCAGGAGAGTTCAATATTTTAGGGACTCCTTCTACCCAAGGGTTTTCCCCTGCATCACCTTCACAGTGAATTCAATACTTTTGGGGCTTCCTCTCACCCAAGGAATCTCAGCCTGCTTCAGTACTTTAGGGACCTCCTTGCCCAAGGATTTTCAGCCTGTAACTGCCAGTACTTTAGGGACCTCCTTGCCCAAGGGTTTTCAGCCTGCAACTCCTTCTCTCCTTCTGCTTCCCTCTCCTGAACTGAACGCCACTGCTGGGACTCCTTCCCACCTGCCTAATCAATCCCTGGCTTCAGCTACCACCACCAATCATTCTCCTTCCATTAGCCTCCCCACACCCATACCAGCTGAGTTAAGCATTAGACTAATGAGACCAATGATGAGCTCCTGCACACAGGGTTTCCTAACTCTCTTTCCGCCTAGTGGCAGCCACTCTACACAACCTGCCAGCTTACACCCATGTCTTCCCTGATTGCAGCTAGGAGTCCAGTCCTGGTTCTTCATCTCCCCCTCTGGCTCCTTGCCTGCAATGCCTTCTGGGTCTTGTATTTCAGACTGAAACTGCCTTAACCCAACTATCCTGGAGGTGACTTTATCACAGGTTGGAAGAATGCAGAAGGAAATAGGGGAGACACTGGAAGGATGGGGAGAGAAAGGAGAGCTGCTGGATGGAAAAGGGGAGTAGAGATAGACTGGAGAATAAGAGGAAGGGGCATGGGGAGAACAAGGGTGAGAAAAAGATGAAAAACCATAGGTAGATGAAGGATATTAAAGAATGGATAGTAAGAATGAATTAAATCTGGACAGAGAGAGAGAAGCTGAAAAATATTGAAGAAAGCAAAGAAAAAGGAGAGAAAAATGACAAATGGCGCAGAAGAGTTAAGCAAAAACGAAGGAAAGCAGAATCAGAGAGTGGGACCAATATGGAAAGAAAAACAAAGTCACCAGACAACAAAGGTAGAAAAAATCATTTTATTTTCATTTTAGTGTTTGAAATATGTCCAATTTGAGAACTTACATCTGCTGTCTTATTTTGCACTGGGTATACTGGAGCTGTAACAGCTTACAGAAATTATTTCTAATTTTAAAAATCACGTTATTTTTTTCTTCTATACTATAATATTTTCAGTGATGTCTGTTTATGTGCGCCATAGCTGGTATAAGGGGTGTGGCTGGTGTGGGTGTGGCTATCATAGGGGTGGAGCCATATGTGGTGACCCCGCCCATAACGAGTAACAGCACCTTTTTTTCTACAAAAAAAACACTGCACTGCATTAACATATAGAATCTAGCAGGCACTGCAGGATCTAGTTTAGTGAGGTGAAGGAAGCTATTAGAGCTAAAAGCTACTCTTCATCAATGAAACCTGGATCCATGACCAAAAGGACCCCATAATCCTAGACCTTTGCCCTCCAGGATACAAAATCACACAATGGACGAAAAAGGAAAAGAGAGGCAAAGGCATAGCACTAATCTATCGATCCCACTTTACCACCGAAACCACTGCCGAGTCCATGACACCTCAACTTGAAATGGCCTCAATCAGAATCCACAACAAAACCCTTCACAATCATTTGAATTGTGTCCTGTTTTATAGACCTCCAGGTAATTGGAACGAAAGCCAGACTAACTTCATGGACTTCATTTCAAACACATGTGTAACCAACTCCAATGTACTAGTAATAGGAGACATCAACCTTTACTTAGAAGACCCAAACTCAATCAACGCACGAGAATGTAAGGAATTCCTCCAATTATGGGATCTCAAATGACCACAAATGCAAGCAACCCAAGTCAAATGGCACACACTTGATCTCATCTCACACAAATTTTCAACAGACCAGAACTTAATAATAACAGATATTAAATGGCCAGAAACACCCTGGACTGATCACTACAAACTAAACTTATCCCTACACTGGCGGAAGAAGGGAGTACACCAAATACAAGAACACACATCCTACAGAACAAAAGGTCAAGTAGACACGAAAACATTCTTGCAACAGAGATTTAACAATGAATGGTCAGCACAAACAGACTCCATACACTACCTCATGTAATGGGATAAAAGATGCAAATGCATACTAGATGAAATAGCACCCTTAAGAACAAGATCTTCACGTACGCATAACTCGATACCATGGTTCAACGATGAACTGAAAAAGCTAAAAACACAATCCAGAAAACTCGAACGAGCATTGAAAAAAACAAAAGATGAACACACACTCAACACATGGATCACAAAGAAAGTACAAATACGCTATAAGACAGACTAAAAGATCATTCTATAAAACTAAAATAGGGACAGATTACAAAGACACGAAGAAATTATACCAACTCGTGAACAAACTCATAGACACCAATCTGGTCACTACATCGAACACAGACATCCCATCTGCAGATAAACTTGCTAAGTATTTCAATGAAAAAATTGTAAACTTGCGCAACACGCTACCTCAGGACAACACTGGCATCGAAAACTTCCTTAATGTGTTGGACCCAACCACCGGAGAATAACTGGCTGACCGAACCTGGCTAAATTTTGCCCTCCTCACCATCGATACAGTTGCACGGGTGATCAGCAGGTTCTCCAACACTCACTGTAAACTAGATACCTGCCCTAACTACCTAATGAAACCCTCCCCTGACAGCTTCATAGTAGACCTCACATCCCACCTAAATTGCTACAGCAAGGTCTCTTCCCTAAGGAAAATGGCAATATCCTACTCACCCCGATACCAAAAGACACCAAGAAAAAAACAAATGAAATCACTAACTACCATCCAGTAGCATCCATCCCGTTGTCAGTCAAACTGATGGAAAGCATGGTAGCCAAACAACTTACAGATTATATAAACAAATTCTCAATGTTATATGAATCACAATCAGGTTTTCGCCCCCTCCACAGCACAGAAACAGTACTACTCACTCTCTTAGCCAAATTCAAGCAGGAAATAGCAATAGGCAAAAATATCCTCCTCCTCCAGTTCAACATGTCTAGTGCATTCAACATGGTAAACCACCTGAATATCACACTTTTCAAAATGGCCCTGAAACCATCCCCCCCCCACCTACATAAGTGGATACCATAACTTTAAATATTAAACATTTCATTTCCAAAATCTATTTGCAAGGGTAAAAGGACTGTTTAAGAAGTATATAATCTCCTTCCCAGAAAAAAACACATTCTGATGGTTCTTTGAAGAGTCGATGCTGAAAGCTACTGCAAGCTCAACTGCATGGATATATCAAGGTGTATGCCAGCAAGCAATGTAGGAAGAGGTTGAGCACATGTTTACCTCAGCGCAGTATACATGGCCACACATTTCATTCAAATGAATGCATATGAAGCCGTTAAGTATCCCACACCAATACACAAAACAAAAACATAGCCAAATTTACTATGGTATCATGTGAATTTTTCCTCCAGTTCCAGGGCAGGTGTAACCCAACCTGACCTCCCTGCCAGATAGCTTTCTGCACTGGCACCCTCTCCACCACCCTTACTGGACATTCAGGCAACTGTCACCCACCCATTACCCTCCCTTCCCCTAACTAAAAAACAAATTCCCTGTGCTACCCCTCCCCTCCCACCCCCAAACCAACTGCCTGACCTGCCTTAATTAAAAAAAAATAATTCCTATTATCTAGTGGCACCCCCCCCCCCTTTCACACCCTTACATGACCAATCCCCCTTCTATCCCAAGCCCCAAACCAAATCCCTTGTATCGTGGCAGCCCTTCTTCTCTCCCCCCCCCCCCCCCCCACCCTGACTTAATTAAATAAAAATAAAATGCCCTGGTGGCTAGTGGGTGTCTCCCCTCGCCAAGGCCCCACTGCCCTTACCTTGCATGAGGCAGGAGCAAAGCCCACTTGCTCCTGTCTCCGGGTGCCATTATCTGAAAATGGTGGCACCCTGCCATATAAAGGAATTTTCCAATTATCACTCAGGCACTGACAGAAAAGATGGTGTTTATCAATGAGCTGCACATTACTGCCACAATTGTAACACGGCAATAATTTGCATGCTCATTGATTATAGCAGGTTGCCTTTTTTTATTGTGGTATTTTGCGGTAAAGCTGCAGCTTTACCACACGGCTTGTTGCATCTGCCCCTGAGTTTGTCTGACTGTCTGCAGCTGCTCTTTACCATCCCCCAGAAGCTGATAACCTAGCGGTCTAGTATTGCTTAATTGTTTCTAGCCCTGCCTTGCCCTACCCCATCTACAAAATAGCATGGAAAAATACATGAGCATTTCTCTGCCCATCTAGCATTTAGTGAATTTCCAAAGAGAAACTGAGTAATTACAGTCCTCAGTTTAACTCTCCCTGTAATCATGTACTATAAACAATCATGGCCCTGCTGTCTTAGCTGAAAGCTTCTTTTTTTGTTGTTCCTGTGTCTCCTCTTATGACTAGATTGTAAGCCCCGTTATATAAGGACATATGGGGGGCCATAATCGAATGGGGCCGGCCATCTCTAAGGACGGCCATCTCCGGGGACGGCCCCGTAAAGTGGCGTCTCCGACCGTATTATCGAAAAAGATGGCCGGCCATCTTTCATTTCGATAATACAGTCGGGGCTGGCCAAATCTCAACATTTGGGCTGGCCTTAGAGATCGCCGGCGTTAGAGATGGCCGCCATTGGTTTTCCTCGATAATGGAAACTCATGGTGGCCATCTCAAACCCAGCCAAATCCAAGGCACTTGGTCGTGGGAGGAGCCAGCATTTGTAGTGCACTGGTCCCCCTCACATGCCAGGACACCAACTGGGCACCCTAGGGGACACTGCAATGGACTTCACAATTTGCTCCCAGGTGCATAGCTCCTTTACCTTGGGTGCTGAGCCCCCCAACCCCCCCCCCAAAAAAAACCAATGCCCACAACTGTACACCACTACCATAGCCCTTAGGGATGAAAGGGGGCACCTACATGTGGGTATAGTGGGGTTTTTATTTTTGGGGGGGGGGGTTTGGAGGGCTCCCATTTACCACCACAAGCGTAACAGGTAGGGGTGGTGGGTCTGAGTCTGCCTCCCCGAAGTGCACTGCACCCACTAAAAACTGCTCCAGGGACCTGCATACTGCTGTGATGGAGCTGGGTATGACATTTGAGGCTGGCATAGAGCCTGGCAAAAAATATTTTTAAAGTTTTTTTTTTGAGGGTAGGAGGGGGTTAGTGACCACTGGGGGGAATAAGGGGAGGTCATCCCCGATTCCCTCCGGTGGTCATCTGGTCAGTTCGGGCACCTTTTTGAGGCTTGGTCGCAAGAAAAAATGGACCAAGTAAAGTCGGCCAAGTGCTTGTCAGGGACGCCCTTCTTTTTTCCATTATCGGCCGAGGACGCCCATGTGTTAAGCACACCCCAGTCCCACCTTCGCTATGCTTCCGACACGCCCCCATGAACTTTGGTCGTGCCCGCGACGGAAAGCAGTTGAGGACGCCCAAAATCGGCTTTCGATTATACCGATTTGGGTGACCCTGGAAGAAGGACACCCATCATCCGATTTGTGTCGAAAGATGGGCGTCCTTCTCTTTCAAAAATGAGCCTGATAGAATAATAGCGCTTAAGCGTGTCAGAGGCACTTATAATAGCCAGTAACGTCTGTAAGTGCTAAGTACAGGGGCAGCCCAAGACAATCTGCTGCTTGAGGCAGGAAATGAGCTGCCACCTCGGCTCCTCCATCGCTGTTGCCGCCACACCCACCCCACCCTTCCTTCCCCAACCCCCTTCCCTGAAATTACCTTTTCTTTTCTTGTTTTTCAAAAGAAGGCGGCAGCAGCAACTCCCATAGGATGCCTTTGCTGCTGGTCCCAGCCCCTTCTCTCTACTGCGGGTGGCCCGCCTCTCTGATATAATTTCCTGTTTCTTCAGAGGCGGGCTAGCATCCTTTAATGGCTTAGACACTCCCTGAAACTGTTATAGAATTAGCTGTAACTGCTGTGGTGTTGAGGGGAGCAGTCACAGGCACCCATTCCATTCCTCCCACTTGAGTTGTATAAAGGAGGGATTTAGAGTGTGAGAGGGAAATAAGACAGTGTTCCATGGAAAACAGGGAAGCCACTGAAAGGGAGAAGCTTCTATTTTCCCCTAGACTCCTGGTTGCTATTCAAGAGAAGGAAGAGCCCCAAAGGGAGGGGTTTGAGAACTCCTGAGTAGAAAGGAGTAGAAAGGAGGGAGCTAAGGACGAAAGAGAGAGAGAGAGAGAGAGAGAGAGAGAGAGAGAGAGAGAGAGAGAAGGAACCAGAGGAAAGAGGCCCAGCCTAGGAAGAAGAGCTCCCTCACAGCAGATGGCCAGCAGGAGTAAGTGGGCTACCCAATCCAGGGCAAAGAGGACCCCAAAGTGAAGACTATACTAAGAAATTGTGTACACTGGTAGCCATCAGGTGTATGCAGGTTTCCCCAACCTGGGACCATGAACAGGATGCTGGACCAGGAAGCTGAGGAAGGTCTAAGACCTTGGAAGGAAGTGAGGCCTGGCTGCTCAGCCCACATGGCTAAGCTTTGTAAGCCAGGGCTGTAATTTCTTTGTGTTTGAACTGTGCTTAGAAGTAGAAGCATAGCCAGGTTATGACATCAAGGTGTGTGGGGAGGGGGAGCAGAGAATGTACTGTGTAGTTGTGTGCGCAGACTGCACAGGCATGCCGGAAACATGAAAAATAGGCACTGGCACCGTCAGAAGTCTGTTTGGGGGAGCAGTCACTCCCCTTGCACCCCACCAAGCTAATGAATGTCAGCAGCTTAATTTGCGATACTGATTTGAGGCTCCTGCAAAGTCCAAATACTTCAACCTAGTTAATTTTTCCAGAGCTGATTGGCTTCTTTTTGCTCATCACACCGCACTCCGTTATGGCACCTAAATCTTGACGCCAAGTTACAGATTTGCCCCCAAAAGGTCTTTTGCAATGGGAATAGACCAAGAAATAATCACATTATCACTAAAAACATCCAGGTTACCGTTATCATTATCAGCACACAAAAAATGTCACAGCCTTTGTAGAAACAACCCAAAAGAAGCCAATCAGCTCTGGAAAAATTAAAGCAGCAGCTATTTTTGGCAGAATAAATTGTGTCTTCTTTTAAATAGGTTGAAGTATTTGGACTTTGCAGTGTAATTGTTTCAGGCAGGAGCCTCAAATCAATATTGCAAATTAAGCTGCTGACATTCATTACATTAAGTGTCAGGGCTTCCAGTTTGCAATATCCCCCCTTGAAAAGAAATGACACAGGAAAAACCCCATTTTGTTTCTCCCATCTCTTCTGTTCAGAAGTGAGTGTGATTGCTGTAGTGAAACCCTACACCAGCAGCACAGAATCCCTAGGCAAACTGCTAATGCAGAAAGCTACAGCAGGCAGAAGCACACAGTAATTTATTCATTTATTTTTTTTCAGCACATATCACAAGAGATATTTAGACAACTCTGCAGTTTATATTCTATTACAGGCACTGCCTTTGTAGATCCTCCTTGTTTCAAATTGCAGCTGAAGTGCAATATATATTTATTTTATTTTTTGTTACATTTGTACTCCGCACTTTCCCACTCATGGCAGGCTCAATGCAGCTTACATATTGTATACAGATACTTATTTGTACCTGGGGCAAGGGAGGGTTAAGTGACTTGCCCAGAATCACAAGGAGCTGCCTGTGCCTGAAGTGGGAATCGAACTCAATTCCTCAGTTCCCCAGGACCAAAGTCCACCACCCTAACCACTAGGCCACTCCTCCACTCTGTGTGTGACAGCAAAAATACAGAAGAAAAACACTCCCTCCTCCCATCAAAGTATAAATTAAGTAAACCAGAGATTTTAGAAGGGTTTATGAATTGATTTAGCATTTCTAGTGAAGGAGATACTTGCTCTGGAGAATGATATCCTTAACTCCTGCAGCAGTGCTGGGTTACTCTGCAGTAGCGAGCACATCTGATTTGCAGATTTCCTTTTTTCTAATGCACAGAATACAGTGATTCACCTTCCTTCTGCTCATATGCTGGCAGCATTATTCTCCCACTTCCCTTGGTTTTCCTACTGCACTTGTTTTCTATTTTGGTAAATACTCAGAGTTTCTGCTCTGCCTGGCCCTTCCCCTAGTTTGAGTCTGTTTTCAAGGGCAGAGCCAAAGCTCTACCATGAAATTAGCTCTTCAAAACTTCCACAGCATGCTGCGAGTAATGAGCATGCAAATAACTAACTGTCCCCTTTCCTGTCAGATGACCACCGGAGGGAAGCGGGGATCACCTCCCCTTACTCCCCAAGTGGTCACCAACCCCCTCCCACACACACACACACACACAAAAATTAAAACATTTTTGCCAGCCTGTATGCTAGCCTCAAATGTAATCCCCAGCTCCCTGACAGCAGTATGCAGGTCCCTGGAGCAGTTTTTAGTGGGTACACTGCACTTCAGGCAGGTGGAACCAGGCCCACCCCCCCTACCTGTTACACTTGTGGTGGTTAATGTTAAGCCCTCCAAAAAACCCCAAAACCCACTGTACCCACATGTAGGTGCCCCCTTCACCCCTTAGGGCTATGGTAATGGTGTAGACTTGTGGGCAGTGGGTTTTTGGGGGGGAGGGATTTGGGGGGCTCAGCACACAAGGGAAGGGTGCTATGCACCTGGAAGCTAATTTTGTTTTTTTTTAAAAGATTTTTTAAGTGCCCCCAAGGTGCCCGGTTGGTGTCCTGGCATGTCAGGGGGGCCAGTGCACTACAAATACTGGCTCCTCCTATGGCCAAATGCCTTGCATTTCGCTGGGTTTGAGATGGCCGGGTCCAGTTTCCATTATGGCTGAAAATTGGACCTAGCCATCTCATCTAAACCCTGCGATCCACCAGTGATCCTATTCTAAACCTGGCGAGCGATTTGGCCGGTGCCCACTTACGGCACCGGCCCCAAAGATGGCCGGCCATCAATTTCGCCGGCGCCATTCGATTATTCCCCTCTATGTTGTCTATTTTATATCAGTTGAGGGTCTGTTCATGTTCTGCATGCGAGACTGAGGTGAAGGATTCTGCTGGCATGTAGTGTCCGTGTAGGAATGTATAACCATCCAGCTTGTTCCAGTTTCCCAATAGTGGGTAGATTGATATATAGGGTGAGAAATAGTCTTACTGTAAATCATTTGTCAGATTTAATGTCAATAAATTTATTGTTTAAAGAATTAGAAGATTGGGATGAATAGCAAATATAGATTGGCTACAGATACAAGAGTGTGGCAAAAATCAATTGGTCATTTAGAATTTACAGTAAAGAATATTGTAGGTTTTAATATTATTTGTAAATTTGTTGCTGACTGCATATATCATTTGTACCAATAGAATATATAATACAGTTATGTACATATTTATGGGTGTGGTTTTCTTTTGGAGCGAGAGCCTGTTGTTAAAAATTTACCAGCATACCACTGCATGAGTCTCACTTTCTCTTTTCTGCTTTTCTGTCTTCTGCTAATTCTGTTTCCAGTGACTGCTGTCCACTTGTTATTTCTCTTCTTTCCTCCTGCCTTGTTACATTCCCTCAATACACTTCTCTCTGACATATTAATCTTTCTTTTAAAGTTCTCTCCTATGCTTTTCTTTCTGCCTCTGTCCAATCAAATTTTATCCTCTTGCTCTATTCACTTTTCATCTACTTAGTAGGATGGGAAATGTGAGAGCTAGGCGATGAGAGAAGGAGATATAAAGTTGCTATTTCCTTTTATCTGCTCCTTATTACCACATGTCTACCCTCTGTAGTCACTACCCTCCTCACACTCATCTCCTTGACAACCCTTCCATGGCCTCTCACACATGGATCCTCCCTTCTTTATCCCTCGCTCTATGTTTATAACCCAGCATCCCCCTTTTTCTCTCTCTCTCTCTCCCTCCCTCCCACCTGTCTCCCCCCGAAGTCCAACATCTCTCCTCCCTGCTCTTCCACCCCTCCTCCTGAGTCTGACATCTCTCTCTCTCCCACCCAGTGGCGTACCAAGGGGGGGGGGTGTGGGGTGGGGGTGGTCCGCCCCGGGTGCACGCCGCTGGGGGGGGGGGGGTGTCGCGTGCCTGTCTGCTACGTTCGTTCTGTGCTCCCTTTGCCCCAGAACAGGTTACTTCCAGTTCCGGGGCAGAGGGAGCATGGAAACGAAGTGGACAGGCGTGTGGCACCCCCCCCCCCCCAGTGGCGTGCACCCGGGGGGGGGGGGGGTCTTTTGCCGGGGGGTGTCCTTTCACCGAGGGGGGGGTCACTGCACCCGGGTGGCGGGGCGCATCGGCGATCCGCCCCGGGTGTCAGCTCCCCTAGGAACGCCACTGCTCCCACCCACCCCCAAGTGACATCTCTCCCTCCCCTTCTGATTCCCCTGAGTCCATCTCCCCTTCGTCCTCCCCTGTCCATCTCTCTTTCCCCTCCTCTACTCTTCTTGAGTCCATCTCTCTCTCTCCACCCCCTCTTTATCTATTTGGCCCTCTCCCCTGAATCTCTTTCCCTTTCTCCATTTTCCCTCTCCCCCTTTAGCCCACTCTGTCCGCCCCAAGTCATCTTTTTTTCTTCCTCTTTCTGTACCTCACCATCTCTCCCTGTCTCCCTTCTGCCCCTCCACCATTTCTCACTGTCCCCCTTCTGCTCCTCCACCATCTCTCCCTGTCCCTCTCTGCCCATCCACTCTCCTCCATCTCTCCTTATCCCCTTCTGCCCCATCTCTTCCTATCTCCTTTATGCTCTCCCCATGTCCATCTCTCCCTCTTCTGCCCATTCCCATGAATCTGACATCTCTCTCTCCCTGCCTTTCATTACCGCATTACCAAGTCTGACATTTCTCCCTCCCCCTCTTCCTGGAGTCCATCTACTACTACTACTACTACTAACATTTCTAAAGCGCTACTAGGGTTACGCAGCGCTGTACAATTTAAACATAGAAGGACGGTCCCTGCTCAAAGAGCTTACAATCTAAAAGACAAGAAAACAATCTAAAGACAAGTGTACAATCTAGAGGATGAGTGAACAGTTAATCTGATAGGGTGGATAAATTGGGGCAGTCTATATTTCTCAAGCGGTTAGGCGCCGAAGGCAGCATTGAAGCATCTCTTCTTCCCTCCAGTGCCTCCCCTAAGTCCATCTCTTCCTTCCTCTCTTCCACCCCTCCTCTGAGTCTGACCTCTTTCCCTCCCTTCTTTCTAGTACCCCCTGAGCCCAAAATCTCTTCCTTCTGCCTCCTGTTATCCAGCATCACTCACACTCTGTCTCCCCACCCTCCTCCCCTTTCCCCCCACCTGGCTGTGATCTGGCATCTCCCCTCTTCCTTTCTCAACCCCCTTCCTCCCCCCAAGTCTACCTTCATTTTGTTCCAAAAGTCACCAGTGACAGCGGTTCACTTAGGGAAAATCAATAACATGTATTGTAACAAGAAAGGTACCTCAGTGCATGTGACCCTGCCCATGTATGGTGCTTGCACATGTGTGGTGCTGTGATCCTAGGGGATACTACTTCACACTCACTTTGCCAGGATGCCTCTCATGGATCTCCATGTCCTCATGGAGATGTTGTGGGGGGGGGGGGGGGCAGGTGGTAGTTGTGTTTAAAAATACTCTCAGGCACAAGAGGACCAGGAGCTCTGTCTCTAAAACACTAAACTTTGACTCCCTGCGAAGAGATATGACTGTCCACATGGAGGAATGTTCCTGCATGTGCAGGAGGTATTATATGCACATTTTGCACTTGGAGGGAATGTGCTGCCATTGCCATGGACGTTTTCTTAATGTGGGGCCCAGTACCACCGCTGTACGTTTTATGTAGTATATTTTTGATTGTCGGAAATGTTTATCTCTGCATGTCTATGACATTTGCTGTACGACCTCTTTCTAAACTTTTTTTTTGGTGTATTTTTGAATATCGGAAAATGTTTATTTCTTTCTTCCATTATAGACTTACCTTTATAACCATTTTCCGATAAACATTTATTTCACCATTTGACATATCAAAAAAGTCCCTCCACACTATCTAAATAAATTTAATTCAGGAATGGGGAAATAATGTTTTGGATTTAGCTCACATCTTTTTCAGTTGTAGCCATAAGAGTCAGCTAAGCACCTCCAATATTACATTAATCCATATATACCACTATCACCCAAATAATTGGTTCAGTGCAGGAATAAACTAGCACAGTACTAGGGATTACTATTATTTAAAAAAAATCACAAAACCTAAATTTCTAAAACAACATCAATCAAAAATATAAATTCAACTAACCTCAAATGTCAATTAAACCTTATTTAACTTTCCATAGAAGAGAACAAAAACACTGGGGCCCTTTTACTAAGCCGCATAGGTGCCTATGCATGCCCAATGTGCGCCAAATTGGAGTTACCGCCTGGTTACCATGTGGCCTTCGTGGTAATTTCAGTTTTGGCACACGTCCACTATGCCCGTCTGAGAAATATATATTTTTTTCTGACGGGTGACAGCTATGTGCGTCAAGTGAAATTTGATGCACGTAGACCATTACTGCTTGGTTACTGCGTGAGATCTTACTGCTAGGTCAATGGCTTGCGGTAAGGTCTCAGACCCAAAATGCACGTGTGACAATTTTCGTTTTACTGCACGTCCATTTTCGGCAAAAAAGGCATTTTTTTAGGTGAGCTAAAATTAATTCCGTGCTCACCCAAAACACGCTTCTACACTACCACAGGCCATTTTTCAGCGCACCTTAGTAAAATGAGCCCACTGAAAATAAGGTACAGGGTATATTGAGCAAGTTCCTTCATTATGTCCAGGGAGGGATAATTTCTATTATGCACCCGGATTATTTTGAAATGTTGGTGCCTATGGGTACAGTAGGTATTTTCCTGTGACTGGAGTCAGGAAAGGAGGGGGATAGACCAGATTGTTTTTCACACTCAAACGTCTAACTCACCATCTTCCCATCCCTCTATACCCTGAACATCATCTCCTCAAATGTACATGTGAGTGGGAATAAAATCTACACTAACTATTCTGTAATGCTAACAGCAATAAATCCCACTATGCACCCCTAGATCCTGCCTGTATTTACTCTACCAGGTTTAATAAATAGCATTTGATGATTTAGGATTTTCCATTTTTTAAATGGGGAATATGATCCTTATTGATGACAATAAATATAACAGGCAGATGGTGCCATCTTGAGGCCAGAAATGAAATATGGAGGGAAATCGGGAGTGAATGGGATTAAGAGTTCTATTTATGAATTTATGTCATTTTAACAAGGACATACAGAGGCTAATTTTCAAAGTACACAGATTTACAAAGTTACATAGGTTACCATGTAACTGTGTAAGCCTATGTGCTTTGAAAATGAGCACCATAGTATTTCTGAAATCTAGAAATGACACAGTAACAGCAGAACTTGCAGTGCAGTTTTATCCCTTCTAAAATCCCTTTACAACCACACATTTTATTTGAGATTCAAGAAAATGGATTGGCACGGCAGTAATTATCAACATCCTATATAATAAAAAGCACCTCCAACGTTCTGAAGCTGACTCCGTGGCACTGTGGCAGTGTAGGGTTCGTAAGTCTGTAATTCAGGTTTCATTGGCTCTCACTGTCCCGCAACGTCACAAGAATGAGGAACCAATCAACGGTCTGTAAAAAACACCCAACCCGCCTGCCTGGTCCGTCATTGCCACCCAGCGATTCTCCTTTCTCCCCTGCCCCCCCCCCTCCAGGCACCCACCGAGTCTCTGTCGCTCCTTTGAAAGCCCTGCCCGTCTGAAGCCTTCACTTCCAGTTCGTTCCCTCTGAGTCCTGCCCTCGCAGAAAGAGGAAATGACATCAGAAGGCGAGACTCGGAGGGAACGAACTCGAAGGGAAGGCTACAGACGGGCAGGGCTTTCAAAGGAGTGATGGAGACTCGGTGGGTGCCTGGAGGGGGGGCAGGGGAGAGAGGAGAATCGCTGGGTGGCTACAAGGGGGCCAGGGGAGAGAGGAGAATCGCTGGGTGACTGGAGAAGGGAGGCAGGGGAGAGAAGAGAATCGCTGGGTGGCTGGAGGGGGGGCAGGGCAGGGGAGAGAGGAGAATTGCTGGGTGGCTACAGGGGGGGCAGGGGACAGAGGAGAATCACTGGGTGCCTGGAGGGGAGCAGGGGAGAGAGAAGAATCGCTGAGCGGCTGGAGGGGGGGCAGGAGATAGAGGAGACAGTCTCACTCTCTCTCACACACACACACACTCGCACATTCACTCTCTCGCTCTCACACACAGTCACTGTCAAACACACTCTGTCAAACATACACACTCCGAGGAAAACCTTGCTAGTGCCCATTTCATTTCTGTAAGAAATGGTCCTTTTTTACTAGTAAAGCATAAAGCAATAAAAAAGGAGAATAAGAACATAGAATAGTGATAACAATAAAATGAATATGCAGTGAACAGAGGGCACAATAGCAAGGACAATTTTCAGGCTCTGGTTCTGGTGCTAGTCCAAATTGACCCTCGTCAGTTACATTTCTTCCTAGTGGCAGGATACCACATATGGTGCTGCTATTTTTTTTACTTGGATTATAAAGAGGTTTTCCACGTTCAGTTTTTTGTACAAAAGATTTTTTTTCTGTCACTTTTGGGAAATGTGTATCCCTTTGTTTTGCAGAATGCAAGAGGAAACATATTTCTGCAGAGTCTGGCTTCTTGAGGTTTCCAGTTCAGTTTTTGTCTGCCTTTTTCTATTTCTACTGTGTGGTCATTTAATCTATTTTTTGGTGAGGGTCTATGTATGCTTTCCTTGTTTGATTAAGGTGAGAAATCCTGCTAGTGTGTAGTTTCTGGGTAAGCATCAGTGGCAGTCCGGTTTGTCCTGTTTTTCCAATCTACATTACCCAATAAGAGGTGTACATGGTGCACAAATGATCTGACAGTATCACTGCAATTCAATACATAGAATCATGGCCGTGCCTAGGGTCTCTGGCGCCCCCCTGCAGACTATCAGTTGGCCCCCCCCCCGTGAAGATGATCACGCCCCCCCCCCCCCGGTGAAAATGATCGCTCACCACTTGCTACACTGACAGGAATTGTCAGCAGTATTCTTAGAAACAAATTGCTATACATTGCAAAATAAGATAGCAGATGTAAATTCTCAAAGTGGACATATTCCAAACGCTAAAATGAAAATAAAATTATTTTTTTCTACCTTTGTTGTCTGGTGACTTTCTTTT
Source organism: Microcaecilia unicolor (assembly GCF_901765095.1). Taxonomy (NCBI): domain Eukaryota; kingdom Metazoa; phylum Chordata; class Amphibia; order Gymnophiona; family Siphonopidae; genus Microcaecilia; species Microcaecilia unicolor. Next base: position 391,260,380 of record NC_044032.1, read on the forward strand.
TCCGATCATGCTGGCCCAGTATCTGAGTCTGCTGCTATCTGTCCTCTTAACTCCATTTCCAGGGCTTCCTTTCCATTTATTTCTTTACTTTCCTCCTTTCTTCTCAATTTCTTGCTCTATATCCATTTCCAGCAATTTCTTCTCTCTCCCTGGGTCCTGCCCTCCCATCCACGTCCATCCTTGTCCCTCTCTGCCCTTCCCTCCTCCATCCATAGCCAGCAATCCTCCTCTCTCCCCTCCCCTCCATTTCCAGCAAATTGTCCTCTCCGTGGGCCCTGTGATACCCCCTTTTTCACTTAGGGTGACCTGGTTCTCAATATGCAAATCATATGCAGATTAGTGTGCTACCCCTTCTCACTCAGGGTGACCTGGTTTCCACTCAGCAAATTAAGCAGGCCTCACCAACTGCATATATCTCAGGCAACTCTTTATTCCAGCCCCTGGGCACACTTCTTCTAGCTTAACACTTTATGCTTCCATAGATCTTTATACCAATACTTTGGGGACTCTCAACCCCAGGCTTGGCAGCCTGCTTCTCTCAGTACTTTGGACACACAGTCCCCTCTTTGAACACACAGTTCTAGACACACAGTCTTTTCTTCTTCGGACACACAGTCCCTCCACTGAACACACAGTTCCTATAAGTACTGAAGACACACAGTGAAACACCAATGCTTTAGGGACTTCTTACCCCAGGATTTTCAGCCTGCTGATCTCCTTTGGACACCCAGTCCACCCCAAGTCCATAAGGTTAGCCAGTATCTTTCAGGGGCCCTCTCTTCTTCTGCTGCTAGCTCACTTCCCTTCCTTTCACCACTCAGGTGGGGTACAAAGTGGTTAATTAGCTACCCAGGACCCAGCCCATAATCTCCTACACCTGTGGACCTCCCTGGGCTCTCCCGGGTCCTAGCGACCTCCACCTATTTCTAGCACCCTCTAGTGGCCTACACCGTATAGGACAGCCTCATACCTTCTCACAGCCCCCATGTCCATCCTTGTCTCTCTCTGCCCTTCCCTCCTCCATCCATAGCCAGCAATCCTCCTCACTCCCCTCCCCTCTATTTCCAGCAAATTGTCCTCTCCCTGGGCCCCCATGTCCATCCTTGTCCCTCTCTGCCCTTCCCTGCTGCATCCATAGCTAGCAATCCTCCTCTCCCCCTCCCCTTCCAGCAATTTGTCCTCTCCCTGGGCCCTGCTGCTGCCCTCCCATCCATGCCTCTCTGCCCTCCCATTCGTGCCTGTCTCTCTGCCCTCCCATCCATGCCTCTCTGCTCTTTCCTCCGCGCCCTGTGGCCTTTAAATCTTTTACTTCCGGTCACAGCAGCGTCAGTGAAAGCGGAGCGCTGCCGACGTCTCCCTTCCCTTCGCGCTCTTGGTTCCCTCAGTGTCCGCCTTCTTCTGACGTCAGAAGAAGGCGGGACACTGAGGGAACCAATGAGTGCAAGGGAAGGGAGACGTCGACAGCGCTTTCACTGACGCTGCTGCGACCAGGTAAAAGATTTAAAGGCCTCGGCGGCGCGGGGTGAGGGTAAGCACCGCGGCGGCGTCCTCCAGAGGTGGGCGCCCCCCTGCGGCGCTTACCCCGCTTACCGCATCGGCACGGCCCTGCATAGAATTGAACTTGGGAAAATCCACTGCTTATTCCTAGGATAAGCAACATAAAACCTGCTTTACTGATCTGGGATCTTGCTAGGTACTTGTGACCTGGATTGGCCACTGTTGGAAAAAAGACGCTGGGCTTGATGGGCCTTCAGTCTGTTCCAGTATGGCAACACTTATGTAATTATGTAATCATAAAAGTTATGAGATAGTGAAAGTTCAAACACAAAGCCTGAGTTATGATTTGGGTAAATGTCCCTTCATTCAAATTGGCACTTGACTTGGATCAAGCTTCTATTCATTGAAGAAATAAGAACTCCATCCTTCCTACAACAACAGGATAATGCCAGGACCGAGATTAGTGCCAGACATGCCAACCGTCACTTATTAGGAGAGTGTCATACTCAATTGAAGGCTCTCTCACTCTCACACTGTCTAAGTCTTACTGTCACCCATTAGAGCCTCACTACCAGTGCACTGTGATCACTACTTTCATGATAGGCAAGCCTGAGATTTATGCAGTGCCATAGCGAGGGCGGCTGACACCCGGGGCGGTTCACTGCTGCGAACCCCCCCCTCCACCCGGGTGTAGCACGGCGCCCCCCCCCCCCCCCCCCGGAGCGCATTCTTACCAAGGAGGGCGGGCGGGAGGGCTGCTCCGCCCCGACTGCACGTCGCTGGGAGCTGCGTCGGCTCCACTGGTTCCCTGCTCTCTCTGCCCCGGAACAGGAAGTAACCTGTTCCGGGGCAGAGAAAGCAGTGAACCAGCGGAGCCGACACCCGGGGTGGACCGCCCCACCGCCCCCCCTTCCTACGCCACTGGATTTATGCAAGCTATTTGTAACCCTCTTAGACTTCTAGATAATGCAAGCTAAAGATTTGTTAATAAATACATAAATTAGTGAAGAAAAGCCAAGTGACTCAACCAGCAGAAAGAAATCTGAGCACACCTTCTAAATTTAATCTGAACAAATACAAAGTGATGCAGATTGGGAAAAATAATCCACATCATAGTTACCTTATGCTAGGGTCCACCTTAGGAGTCAGCACCCAAGAAAAAGATCTAGGTGTCAGTGAGGGGCATAATCGAGCGTGAATGCCTATCTCCATGGGCGTCTATGTCCGAAAACGGGTTCGTGAAGAGGCAGGACAGACCGTATTTTCGAAAAAAATGGACGTTTTTCAGCTGGGCATTTGTTTTTTTTTTAGTGATAATGGAAACTAAAAACGCCCAGCTAAAAAACGTCCTAATCTGAGCCATTTGGTCATGGGAGGGGCCACGATTCGTAGTACACTCGCCCCCCTGACATGCCAGGACACCAACTGGGCACCCTAGAGGTCAGTGCGGTGGACTTCAGACAACACTCCCACATGCATAGCTCCCTTACCACGGGTGCTGAGCACCCAACCCCCCTCCCCCAAAACCCACTACCCACAAATGTACCCATAGCTCTTAGGAGTGAAGGGGGCACCTACATGTGGGTACAGTGGGTTTTGGAGGCCTCCCATTTACCAGCACAAGTGTCACAAGTAGGGGGGGATGGGCCTGGGTCCACCTGGCTGAAGTGCACTGCGGTACCCACTAAAAGTGCTCCAGGGACCTGCATACATGCAGGCCTCTAGGACTTGTTGCTCCTATATAACATTGGCACACCAGTTGACACCTGAAGACTAATCTCTCTGAAAACGTCCTTTATTGGAATAAGCACGCTTACTCACAGTTAACTGCAGATCAGAGGTTGTGCCCCACTGGCAACGAGTCTCCCTGGTACTGAGATTAGCAGTAGGTCAGAGCTGGCAGAATGCTGTACAATGCCCTCTTTCAGCCACATTCAAGGTAAGAACTAAGTTCTGTAACGTGGCTAACACGTGAAAGGGATCTAAAACTGGCTTACAAAAATGGCCACTACCTCATGGACTACTGAAAACAAAACAGGGCACACTCTGACCCAGCAGGGGGAAAAGCACCATGGGAGTAGAGCCTACCAACTACCAGCATCGTGAGCATGTGGCACAAGCTAGTGGAATCACGGAGCCCAATACCCTACACCCACCACAATGCATAGCTGATGTGACTCTGCAGTGCCCTTAACAGAAAAGGTGTCACACTCACCTGACCGAGAGCCACATCAGAACCAGGGAAAGGCTGTCAGAGGATAGAACACATTCTGCTGTAATGGAGGTGGGTACGGCATTTGAGGCTGGCATACAGGCTGGAAAAAAAGTTTGTAAAGTGGGGTTTTTTTGGTGGGAGGGGGTTAGTGACCACTGGGGGAGTCCGGGGAAATCATCCCCGATTCCCTCCAGTGGTCATCTGGTCAGTTGGGGCACTTTTTTGGGACTTGTTCATGAAAAAAAAGGGTCCAAAAAAAGTGACCCCCAAATCGCGGTAAAAACGCCTTTTTTTTCGATTATCAGCAAAAGACGCCCATCTCTCATCGGCCGATAACCATGCCCCAGTTCCGCCTTCACCACGCCTCCGACACCCCCCCGTCAACTTTACCCATTTCTGCGATGGATTGCAGTTGGAAACACCGAAAATCGGCTTTCGATTATACCGATTTGGGCGCCCACGGGAGAAAGACGCCCATCTCCCGATTTGGGTCGCAATATAGGCATTTTTCTCTTTCAATTATAAGCAGGATTGTATATAGTACACTGATATCTTCTGCCCAGTGTGTGGCGGTGGTGGTGGCCAAAAAAAGCAAACAGAATGATAGGAATTATTAGGAAAGGGATGATGAATAAGACCAATAATACTATAATGTCTCTGTATTGCTTGCTCCATGGTGCAACTGCGTTCAATTCTGGTTGCCATATCTCAAAAAAGATATAACAGAATTAGAAAAGGTTCACAAAAGAGTGACCAAAATGATAAAGGGGATGGAACTCTTCTCATATGTGGAAAGACTAAAGAAGTTAGGGCTCTTCAGCTTGGAAAAGAGACAGTTGAGGAGGGATATAATTGAGGTCTATAAAGTTCTGAGTGGTGTAGAACAGGTTAAAGTGAATCGATTTTTCAGTCTTTCAAAAAGTACAAAGTTACATGAAAATACTTTTAAAGCAAATAAGAGGATTAAAAAAAATCATAAATAATATCAATTACAAGCAGTGGCGTAGCTAGGGTAGTTGACACCTGGGGGCGGTCATTTTTTAACACCCCCCCCCCCCCAATCCAGTACTAGGCATACCGAGAATACAAAACACTCAGGACCTATAGAGCAATTCTACCATACCATAAGCAGTCATTTCTACGAGTCACACAAGGAAAAGGAAAGCATCTTAAACACTACAGTGAGCACTAGAACATCAATTCACCTATTGTAAAACGAAAACAGACTGATTAGTACAGATCGTCAATCCTGCACAGTCAATGCCCACCGAAAGCCATGTCTTTTTCACAAACACAGATACACCCTATTCAACTATAGAATAAGTAATCATAAACTTTCTATTTAGACAAAAATTAAACTGAACCCCCGATGCCAGACTCTGCATACAATGCAACACCACAGAAACAGAAAATGCCCCCTAGTACTGTGCAAAATATAAAGACAGCAGATGTAAATTTGAAAAAACTAATACCAATCACCACTTTACAAATTAACAAATAGAAATAAAGCAAATACAGAAAATAAAATAATACCATTTTATTGGACTAATACATTTAGCTTCCAGAGGCCAAAATCTCCTTCCTCAGGTCAATACAGTATAGTACTGTTACAGTATTCTATCCTGACCTGAGGAAGGGGGTTTTGTTCTCTGAAAGTTACGTCAAAATGTATTAAAATTAGTCCAATAAAAAGATTACCTTATTTACATGTTCTATTTATAAACATTTATTAACACAGCTACAATACTATATCCTAAAGCAAAAAAATAAAAATATATATTTTATTTACAGTTTGTTGTCTCTGGTTTCTGCTTTCCTCATCTTCTTTTCACTGTTTTCCTTCCATCCAGCAACTGTCTTCGCTCTCTCTCTGCCATCCAGTGTCTGCCCTCTCTAATGTCCCTTCCATCCACTGTCTACCCTCTCTCTCTGCCCCTTCCATCCACATCTGCCCTCTATTTCTGCCCCTTCCATCCACCATCTGCCCCAGTCTGCCATCTCTCCCTTCTCCTTCCATCAACATCTGCCCTGTCTCTCTTCCTTCCATCCACATCTGCCCTCTATCTCTGCCCCTTCCATTCACCATTTGCCCCAGTCTGCCCTCTTTCTCTCTCCCCCTTCCACCCACCATCTGCCCTTTCTCTTTTCTCCTTCAATCCGTCTGCCCTCCCTCTCCCATCCATCCAGGGTCTGCCCTCCCTCACGCGCCCCCTTTCCATCCAGGGTCTATCCCCTCTCTCTCTCTGCCCCCTCTTTTCAGCCCCTTTAATCCACCACATGCCTTGCATCCCCCCTTTTCAGCCCCAGACCCCTTCATCCATCGCAAAAAGAAAAGAAAAAACATTTTTTGTTTTTTGTATTTCTCCTGATGAAGGTTGCGAAACAGTGGAGTCCCTTGCTGTCGGGAAAGTTTATAAGACATTGCGAGTGTGGAAGATTGTAAATTAATACCCACTTAAAAAAATTGATAAGAGAAATCGTAATCAGCTTCAAGACCTTCTTGCAAGTATGACTGGAAGGATCGAGTCAGCAACTTGAGACATCATTATTGCCATTTGAGAGTCAGAACGTAAGACTCCAGAAGAGTTACAAAACAGCAATTCAAGCTAAGTCATTGATTTTTTGAATGTCTAGTTGCTGATATGTGTTGAGCGGCAGACACTGTAATTGTGTTCCGTATTTTATCTTCAATACCTTTCAGTTTTCATCTAAGAGGGCTTAGTAGTGGATACTGTAGTTTTTTAGATCCATTAGTATTCACTATAGAGGGGTGTATAGACTTTGATCACTTTTTGATATTGGAAGATACTCTGCTTTCCGTTTTTTGCTCACAGAATCTTTTTCTCCCTGAGTATATATAGAGGGGCATAATTGAACGAAAACGTCTATCTCTATGGGCGTTTATCTCCGAGAACGGGTCCGTGAAGGGGCGGACCGAACCGTATTTTCGAAAAAAATAGACATCCATGTTTTATTCGACAATTTGTGAGCTGGGCGTTTTTGTTTTTCAGTGATAATGGAAAATGAAAGCGCCCAGCTCAAAAACAAATAAATCCAAGGCATTTGTTCGTGGGAGGGGCCAGGATTCGTAGTGCACTGGTCACTCTCACATGCCAGGACACCAACCGGGCACCCTAGGGGGCACTTTTACAAAAACAAAAAAAAAGGTAAAAGAGCTCCCAGGTGCATAGCACCCTTCCCTTGTGTGTTGAGCCTCCCCAAATCCCCCTCAAAACCCACTGCCCACAAGTCTACACCATTATTATAGCCCTAAGGGGTGAAGGGGGGCACCTACATGTGGGTACAGTGGGTTTGGGGGGTTGGACGACTAATAAGCATTAAGCAGCACAATTGTAACAGGTAGGGGGGATGGGCCTGGGTCCACCTGCCTGAAGTCCACTGCACCCCCTAACAACTGCTCCAGGGACCTGCATACTGCTGCCAGGGAGGTGGGTATGACATTTGAGGGTGAAAATAAAAAGTTGTGAAACATCATTTTTTGTGGTGGGAGGGGGTTAGTGACCACTGGGGGAGTCAGGCGAGGTCATCCCCGATTCCCTCTGGGGGTAATCTGGTCATTTAGGGCACTTTTTGGGGCCTTATTCGTGAAAAAAACAGGGTCCAGGAAAAGTGCCCTAAATTCTAGCTACAAACGCATACTTTGTTTCCATTATTGGCGAAAGGCGCCCATCTCTGTTCGGGTGATAGTCCCGCCTTCACCACGCCTCCGACACGCCCCTGTCAACTTTGTATGCTTCCGTGATGGAGTGCAGTTGAAAACGTCCAAAATCGCCTTTCCATTATACTGATTTATTTGTTTTTGTGAGATAAACATCTATCTCCCGATTTGGGTCGAAATCTAGGCGTTTTTCTCTTTCAATTATAAGGTGGATTGTATATATTGGGAGTTTTTTTGATGTCTGTGATTTTTTCGGAAGGCGGTAGGAGCCTATGATGTTGGCCATTTCAGTGGAGTCCTAATGTTAGGTTCCCTGGGCTGTTGAGGCTATTTTATTTATATATAAAAAAACTTATGATTGATCAAAGTCCCACGTCCATCTATAGATTGAATAAAAGAGTGATATCTAGTGTTTTTGATATATATTTGCACTCTTTGCAGTTTGAAATATTTTAATTAATTATTTATTCCATAATTTCTTTATTTTAAAATTCAGTATTTTTATTTATTTAATTCATTTATTTTAGATTTTTTGTTTAATTTTATTTTACTTTTTATTTAAAAAATTCTGTATTTTAAGTTAGGAATTTCTAAATATTTAATTAATTTTTAGTTTTAGCTTTTATATAATTATTTGTACCCTAATCTTTTTATTTTAAAATTCTATATTTTTAATTATTTATTATTTTTCTTAAATTGTAATTATTTATTCCCTAATTTCTTATTTTAAAATTCTGTATGTTTAATAAATTAATTTCTTTCAATTTTTTAAATTATTTAATCCATAATTTTTTTAATTTTAAAATTATGTATTTTTCATTATTTCTTTAGTTTTTTCTTACATTTTATTTATTATATATTCCCAAATTTTTCTCTTTAAAATTCTGTATTTTAAATATGTATTAATTTCTTAAAATATTTATTAATTAATTATTCCGTGATTTCTTTATTTTAAAATTCTGTATTTTTATTTAATCAATTTTTTTAGATTTGTTTAATTTTTTACTACTTCATTTTTTATTTTAAACTTCTGTATTTTTAATAATTTATTTAATTTCTTTTCATTTTCTTAAATTTTTTAATCCGTAATTTTTAAAAATTCTTTATTAATTTTTTAAATTTTAATTATTTATTTCTTAATTTATATATTTTAAAATTCTATATTTTTATTATGTTTTAAATTTATTTAAATTTTTTAAAATTTAATACCTACTTTTTTATTTTAATTTTTTTTATTTTAATTATTTATTCATTTCTTAAAATTGAAATTAATTATGTATTCCCTGATTTTTTAATTTTAAAATTCTGTATTTTTAATTATTATTTATAAAATTTAATTAATTATTATTCCTGAATACTGTATTTTTATTATTTAATTTCTTTTCAATTTTAAAATATTTTCTCCCATACTATTTTATTTTAAAAAATTTTATTTTCTTAATTATTTATTTAATAAGTTTTTAAAATTAGTTTTGATTTTACTTTAGGTATTAATTCATATTTTAATTTATTTTTTGATTTTACAAAATTGTATATTCCTTTCATTTTTTTTAGATTTTTGTTTAATTTTTTATTACTTAATTTTTTTATTTTAAAATTCAGTATTTTAATTGTTTATTTAAATTCTTTAATTTTTGACATTATTTATTCTCTAATTTTTTAAATTTAAAATTCAGTATTTTTAATTATTATTCTTTAAATTTTAAATTTATTATTTAACTAATTTCTTTATTCTAATATTCTGTATTTTTATTTTTTATTTAAGTTCTTTTCATTTTCAAAATAATTGTTCTATGTTTTATATAAAAATTCTGTATTTTTAATTATTTCTATAATTTATTTTCTTAAATTGTTTTTATTTATTTCCAATTTTTTTACTTAAAATTCTGTATTTTTCTTTAATTGTTTTTTGAATAAATTTTTAAAATAAATTTTAATTTTAAAGTAGGTATTTTTATTTATTTAATTAAATTCTTTTTAATTTAAAAAATTATTTATTCCCTTATTTTTTATTTTAAAAATCATTTTAAAATTCTGTATTTTTAATTATTTATTTCTTAACATTTTAACTAATTATTTATTCCCTGTTTTTTAAATTAGTTTTGATTTTACTTTAGGTATTAATTCATATTTTAATTTATTTTTTTCATTTTACAAAATTGTATATTCCTTTCATTTTCTTTAGATTTTTGTTTAATTTTTTATTACTTAATTTTTTTATTTTAAAATTCAGTATTTTAATTGTTTATTTAAATTCTTTTAATTTTTGACATTATTTATTCTCTAATTTTTTTAATTTAAAATTCAGTATTTTTAATTATTATTCTTTACATTTTAAATTTATTATTTAACTAATTTCTTTATTCTAATATTCTGTATTTTTATTTTTTATTTAAGTTCTTTTCATTTTCAAAATAATTGTTCTATGTTTTATATAAAAATTCTGTATTTTTAATTATTTCTATAATTTATTTTCTTAAATTGTTTTTATTTATTTCCAATTTTTTTACTTAAAATTCTGTATTTTTCTTTAATTGTTTTTTGAATAAATTTTTAAAATTAATTTTTATTTTAAAGTAGGTATTTTTATTTATTTAATTAAATTCTTTTTAATTTAAAAAATTATTTATTCCCTTATTTTTTATTTTAAAAATCATTTTAAAATTCTGTATTTTTAATTATTTATTTCTTAACATTTTAACTAATTATTTATTCCCTGTTTTTTATTTTAAAATACTGTATTTTTATTATTTATTAAATTTTAAACATTTTAATTGATTATTTATTCCTTAATTTTTTAAATTCTGCATTTTTATTATTTAAATTCCTTTAATTTTTTTACATTATTTATTCTATGTTTTTTGTTTTAAAATTCTGTATTTTTAATTATTTATTACTTTTAATTAACTATTTATTCCCTAATTTCTTTATTTTAAAATTCTGTATTTTATTATTTATTTAATTTTTTCAGATTTTAATTTAATTTTTTATTACTTAATTTTTTATTTTAAAATTCTGCATTTTTAATTATTTATTTAATTCATTTTTCAAAAGATTTTCTTTAGCTATTTATTCCTTGACTTTTTATTTTAAAATTCTGTATTTTTAATTATTTATTATTTTTTAAAATTTTTAATTAATTATTTATTCCCTAATTTCTTTATTTTAAAAGTCTGTATTTTTATTATTTATTTAATTTCTTTTAATGTTTTAAATGTAGTACCTAATTTTTTTATTTTAAAATTCTGTATTTTCCATTATTTCTATAATTTTTAATTTTATTTATTATTACTTCCAAATGTATTTATTTACAATTCTGTATTTTTCTTTAAATGTTTGTTGAATACATTTTTAGAATTCATTTTTATATTAAGCTATGTAGTTTTAAATATTTATTTAAATTCTTTTTTGTTTTTTAAATTACTTATTCCCAAATTTTTTATTTACAATTCTGTATTTTTCTTCAGTTGTTTATTCAATACATTTTTAAAATTAATTTTAATTTTAAGTTATGTATTCTAGTTATTTATTTAAATTCTTTTAAATTTTTCTAATAACTTATAACCTATTTTCTTTATTTAAAATTTTGTATTTTTAATTATTATTATTTTTAAATGTTATTAACTGTTTATTCCCTAAATTCTTTATTGTAAAATTCTGTATTTTTATTTGTCTATCAAATAAATTTTTAAAATTAATTTTAATTTTAAATTAGATAATATAAATTCTTTTTTATTTTATAAATTCTTTATTCCCTAATTTTTTATTTTAAAATTCTGTGTTTTTATTTATTTATTTAATTTCTTACCATTTGAATTAAATATATATTCCCTGAATTATTTATTTTAAAATTCTGTTTTAATTATTTTTTTTTAATTTTAATTAATTGTTTATTCACTATTTTTTTTACTTTAAAATTCAGTATTTTTCATTATTTCTTTAATTTTTAATCTTAAATTGTTTTATTATTTATTTTAAAACGTTTATTAAAAATTTTTTTTTCTTTAATTGTTTATTCAATAAGTTTTTAGAATTAATTTTAATATTAAGTTATGTATTTTTAAATATTTATTTAAATTCTTTTCAATTTTATAAATTATTTATTCTCCAATGTAATTATTTTAAAATTGTGTTTTAGTTATTTATTAATTTCTTAAAATTGTAATTATTTATTCCCTAATTTATTAATTTTAAAATTCTGTATTTTTAATTATTCTTAATTTTTTAAATTTTAATTAATAATTTATTCCCTTATTTTTTTATTTTAAAATTCTTTATTTTTGATTATTTCCTTAATTTAATTTAATTGTTTATATTATTTATTCCCTAAATTTTAATTAATAGTTTACTTCATAATTTTTTATCTAAAATTCTGTATATTTATTATTTATTTACATTTTTACATTTTTTTACATTATTCTATGATTCTTTATTTAAAAATTCTGAATTAAATTAAATTAATTATTTATTCCTTAATTTCTTTATTTTAAAATTCCATATATTTGATTGTTTATTATTTTTAAAAAATTTTAGTTAACTATTTATTTCTTAATTCCATTATTTTAAAATTCTTTATTTTTACTATTTAATTAGTTTATTTTAATTTTTAAAATTATTTATTCCCTAATTTTTTAAATTAAAATTCTATATATTTATTTATTTAATTTCTTAAAATTCTAATTAATTACTTAGTCAGTGAACTTTGTATTTTAAAATTCTGTATTTTTAATTATTGATTACTTTTTAAAATAGTTTACTTCCTAATTTCTGTTATTTTATATTTCTAAATTTTTTTATTTAAAATTCTGTATTTCTGATTATTTAATTTCTTTAAAATGTAATTAATTATTTATTTCCTTATCACTTTATTTTAAGTTCTGTAATTTTTCTTTAATTATTTATTTACTAAATTTTTTAAAGTAATTTTAGTTTTAAGTTAAGTATTTCTAAATATTTATTTAATTAATGTATTTATTTATTTTTTAGATTTTAAGTAATTCTTTATAACCTAATTTCTTTATTTTAAAATGCTGTATATTTATTTATTTAATTTCTTAAAATTCTAATTAATTACTTAGTCAGTGAACTTTTTATTTTAAAATTCTGTATTTTTAATTATTCATTACTTTTAAAAATTTTAATTAAGTTTACTTCCTAATTTCTTTTATTTTTCTAAAATGTTTTATTAAAAATTCTGTATTTCTGATTATTTAGTTTCTTTTTTTTTTTTCCTTTTAAAGTAAATTTTATTGATAACTCAAAGTAAGCATACACAATAATGCCAACTTACAAACAGCAAAATACTATGCATGAACCATACAGCTTATAAACTACCCATACCCCCCCATCTCTCCGCTCCCCCTCCCATCCCCTCCATCCCACCCCTGTACCACTCAAATTCCAAAAACTCCGTATAAATTCAAGGAAGTACAACAGTACCAACAATCCAGAACTGTTTAGCAGGCTACAGAGTATGTGGTGACCTCTGTACTCTATGGAAAGCAGCTTATTACAAAGCAGAGAGAAGGTGGAACCCCCCCCCCCCCCCCACCCACCCACTCCACAACCAAGATCAACAAGCATTAATAAGTAAACTCCGACCCCTTGGACTTAGAATCTGAAGATAAGGCATCCAGATCTGAAGAAATTGTTTTCTACGTTTAGGCGACATCTTGGAATCTCTAGCCTCCCAAGATGCTAAAAGGTGCACCTGATTACGCCAATGCCAGTAAGCGGGCGCTTCCGAAGAGGTCCAATATTGCATTATACACTTTCGAGCTACCAAACTCAGCTTTCTGCATAGCAGAGTTGCAGGAGTACACAAAGAGGCAAAAGCCCGTGGATGGTCTAGCAAAAACTGTCCCTCCGTGCCCTCAATTTTATTCCCAAGTTTGATCAGAAACCCCCGGACCCGCTGCCAAAATGCTCGCACTATTGGACACTGCCACAACGCGTGGTAGAAGGAACTATGACCCCCCCCCCCCCCCACACACTTAGAACAAGCAGCATCAACCGTCTCTAACACATGAGCCAACTGCGATTTAGACATGTAACCCCAAAGAACTATTCTATACCCGCATTCTCTCAACCGTTCATCCGTTACTAATAGGCGAATACCTTTTAAAGTAGTCTCCACATTCCATGAAGTCAATGAGGACCCCAGATCCTGTTCCCACTTATGCTTAAGACCCTCATATGTTCTCCGAGGCCTACACTTAACCAGTGCCCCAAACAAATCAGAGACCGAATGTCTAGCAGTTTTCATCCCTTCAAAAAAACTTCGGACCCGGTCCCCCAATCGACCCCTCAAAGAAGCCTGATGCAAGGACTTCATATAGTGCGTGACCTGCATATAAGCAAACCTGTTACCCCAGGCTACTCCCACCTTGTCTTGTATAGCCTCAAATGGCAACAACTCCCCATTATTCTGCAACAAATGTTCTAAACGCGCAACTCCCTGCTATCCCCAGGCACCAAAAATCGGATTGTCCATCCCTGCCTGAAACGCTATATTTCCTACTATCGGCAATAAGTCCGTGATATACGGCTGTCCCCCCAGTTGTCGCACCCACCACTGCCATACCTCACGAAGTGGCTGTAACAAAATGCTGGTTTTAAATCTAGGGGGTACCCTACTTCGAGGCAAATGAAGAAGTGTCATCACATCATATGGAACAAAAAAGGCCTTTTCTAAATTTGTGGGTGTGTATAAATGAGTCGATTCAATCCAGTCCCCCAGATGACGCAATAAACACGCCTGATTATATAAGAACAAATCTGGGAAACCTATGCCACCCTGCTTCCAACTCCCAACTAACATTTCCTGACTGAATTTTGGCTTTTTCCCGGCCCAACAAAAACGACTAAAAAGTCGCGTTATCCGTTTCAGATCTTTCTGCAACAAACGGACTGGCAAAGTTTGCAGAACGTACAGCCACCGGGGAAACAACGTCATCTTTATTAAATTTATACGCCCCATTAATGACAAAGGGAGATGCATCCAAGCATCTAACTTAACCTTAGTGTCATCAAACAGAACCCTTAAATTTATTTGATAGAGTACAGAGGTATCCATGGCAAGCTGAACCCCCAATCCCACTGGTGTACTTCTGGGGAGGCCAAAACTTCAGACTTGTCCAAATTTAACCGAAAGCCAGCATAGTCCCCATATTCTCGAAACGTCTCCAACAATGCCTCTAATGATTCCCTTGGGTTCGTGAGGTGTACCAAAAGATCATCTGCAAAAGCAGCGACCTTGAACGTTTGAGACCCCACATGTACACCCTTAACCATGGGATTCTCCATAAAATCTCTTATAAGGGGATCCAATGTCAAAACAAAAAGAAGTGGTGATAAAGGACACCCCTGCCTAGTGCCCCACCGGATAGGAAAACTCTCCGATTCAAGCCCGTTTACCAATAATGTTGCACTGGGATTGGCATACAGTACACGGACCGCATCAACAAACCACCCAGAGAATCCATAACATTCTAAAGTATCAAAAAGGAATTCCCAGTGAACCTTATCAAAAGCTTTCTCCGCATCAAAGCTAATCAGCAATGACGCCAAGTTTCCCTGCGAGCTATATTCTAAAGAGGCCAAGATCGCTCGTAAGTTTTTGCTCACAGCCCTTCCTCTTACAAACCCCACCTGACTATCATGTAACAGTCGAGGCAGCAAGCACCCCAACCTATTTGCTAAAATTTTCGCCAATAACTTTGTATCATAGTTCAGTAAAGAGATAGGGCGATACGACGTTGGTTCTAAAGGGTCTCTCCCAGGCTTAAGCAACACTATGATCTGTGCTCTGTTCAAACATGAGGGCATCACCTGATTCCCTATTATATGATTCAAAAACCTAGTCAAGGCAGGCACAATTCCGTCCCCCAACAATTTGTAGAATTCCACTCGAAGTCCATCGGGACCCGGGGCCTTCAACAACGGGCTGCGAGATATGACCAAGTTAACCTCATCTTCAGTAATTAACTGATTAAGGCCACCTAACTCCTTTTTTGTGAGTTTCGGCAGTTTAAGATTGTCTAAATATAACTGATTGGGCAGTCCCTCAACGTTCGGAGGGGCATACAAAGCTTTGTAAAAATCTCGGAAGGAATCACAAATAGCCTTATCAGACATATGGAGACCTCCCCCCTCCCTCCTAAGGGTCAGAATAGTTCTATTCCCTCCCCGCTGCTTAATTAAACGCGCCATCAACTTACCCATTTTATTCCCGTACTTATAAAGCGAATAACGATAGTAGGCCTGAGATTTATGTGCCCTCCTCTGCAATAGCTCATTTAGCGCCGATTGGAGCTCTAACACTCGCTGTTTATGGTTCTCCACATGAGTCTCCCCAAACCGTTTGCGCGCTTGACAAAGTAACATACTCAATCTTAATATCTCTCTATCTCGTGCTGACCGTACGAAATGCGCGTGGCTAATAATTTCACCTCTAAGCACCGCCTTCGCCGCCTCCCAGAACAAAACCGGATCATCACGGTGCTCCTGATTACATTCAGTATACGTTTTCCAACTACCTTGTAGACGACCCTGTAATATTGGAACCCACTCCACCTCGACCCACGCATGATCCGACACTGCATACGGTCCAATGGTTGCCCCACACACCCCGCCAAACAGCTGACGAGACACCAAAACATAATCTATTCGCGATTGGGTAGAGTGGGCACGCGAAAGGTGGGTATAATCTCTCTCTCCCGGATGTAAAACCCGCCAAACGTCAATGAGATCCACCAGCTGGCACAGCTGCAAAAGTCCCCTGTTATTATAATA
The DNA here is from genome assembly GCF_901765095.1 of Microcaecilia unicolor. Lineage (NCBI taxonomy): Eukaryota > Metazoa > Chordata > Amphibia > Gymnophiona > Siphonopidae > Microcaecilia > Microcaecilia unicolor. Next base: position 391,276,564 of record NC_044032.1, read on the forward strand.
GGGGGACGAAGCCCCCGCAGCTGACCTATCCAAGGAGGGGTCCCAAGCCGCGTTGAAATCGCCCCCCACCACTATGGCAGTGTGCGGTTGTTTCAGCAGAAAATTTATCAGGGTATGGAAAAACCCTCGATCGTATTTGTTAGGGGCGTACACATTACAGATTAACAGCTTTTGCCTCCCAACCAACGCCTCCAGAATGACATAACGCCCTGCGGCATCAACCAAGAGCGGGGTAATTGATGATGCTATACCTTTTCTGAACAGCACCGCCACTTTAAGAAATTTAAATTTAAATTTAGTTTCTTAAAATTTTAATTAATTATTTATTCCCTAATCTCTTTATTTTAAGTTCTGTAATTTTTCTTTAATTATTTATTCACTAAAGTTCTTAAAGTGAAGGGAAGGAGTGCACTGGTAGGGCTATATAACCATTTGCCAGGATAGAATAAACAGACAGATGAAGAAATGTTTACAGAAATTAGGAAAGCTGGCAATTTGGGCAACAGTATAATAATGAGTGATTTCAATTACCAACAAAAGAAGTAGGAAACAAAATCAGAATATCCAAAAAACAAAATTTCCACAAACAATTTACAAGTCAGTTTGCCAAGGAGGACAACCATAGTGCCTTTTCAGAAGTTTCACTCGACAATTCAACTAAGTAGAGTGTTTTGAATTTTTCCTAGTTTTATTGAAATTTGGAACTGTTCCTTATCTTTCCAAGTTTAGTGTTTACCAGAGAAGATTATACAATTACTGTATTTAAGTGGAGGTTTTTTTTTTTTTTTTAAGAGCCATGATGGTTGTTGAGTTTGTCCTTATGAATGTTGTCACAGCAATCTGAAGTCTTTTTTTCTCCATTTCTTTTATTTGTGGTTGTTCTCCTTGGCAACCTGACTTGTAAGTTGTTTATGGAAATTTTGTTTTTTGGATATTCTGATTTTATCCCAATATTGACTATATCAGGCTATTTTAGATCTAGTCCTAGTAGAATACAGGGCATAGTATGAGAGGTAATGATGTTAGATCCACTGGGAAACAGTGATCATAACATGATCACATTTGAGCTGAAATCTGGAATGAAGTCACTAATGGGCCCTTTTACAAAGGCGCGCTGAAAAATGGCCTGTGGTAGTGTAGATGTGTGTTTTGGGTACGCAGAGAATAATTTTTCAGCGCACCTGTAAAAAAAGCCTTTTTTTATTTTTGCCGAAAATGGAAGTGCGGCAAAATGAAAATTGCCGCACGTCCATTTTGGGTCTGAGACTTTACTGCCAGCCATTGACCTAGCGGTAAAGTCTCAAGCGGTAACCGGGCAGTAATGACCTGCGCACATCAAATGCAACTTGGCATGCATTCAATACTCACGTCGAAAAATATTTTTTCGGATATGTGTATTGGGCACGTGCCAAAAATGAAATTACCACAAGAGCCATGCAGTAGCCGGACAGTAATTCCATTTTGGCATGCATTGGGTGCGCATAGACGTTTATGCAACTGAGTAAAAGGGCCCTTAGGAAATCTACTGTAGCAGCATTTAATTTTCAAAAGGGCAAATAAGATAAAATGAGGAAAATGGTTGAAAAGAAGCTAATAGGATCAGCTGCAATGGTTAGGACTTTAAATCAGGCATGGACGTTGTTTAAAAATACCATTGTTGAAGTCCAGATTAGATGTATTCCACATATTAACAAAGGTAGAAAGAAGAGCAAACAATAGCCAGCATGATTAAAAGGTGAAGTGAAAGTGACTATTAGACCCAAAAGAACATCCTTCACAGAATGGAAAAAGGATCCAAATGAAGAAAATAAGAAGCAACATAAGCACTGCCAAGCTAGATGCAAAGTATTGATAAAGGCTAAAAGAAAATGTGAAGAAAAGCTTGCCTCAGGCAAACACTCATAGTAATACCTTTTTCAGGTACATCAGAAGCAGAAAGCATGTGAGGGAATCTGTAGGACAGTTAGATCATGAAGGAGCAAAAGGGGCACTCAGGGAGGACAAGAGAAATTAAAGGAATGCTTTGCTTCGGTCTTTTTAGAAGAATATGTAAGTTAGCTACCTGTACCATTTGGGTGATGATATGGAGGAACTGAAAGAAATCTCGATGAACCTAAAAGATTTACTAAGCCAATTGACAAGTTAAAGAGTAATAAATCACCTGGACCAGATGGTATACACCCCAGGGTACTGAAAGACCTCAAACATGAAATTGCCGATCTGCAGTAGGAATGGATCCTCAGAAGCTTAGCCAAAATTGGGTGGCGGAGCAGGTGGGGGAAGAGAGGTTGGTGGTTGGGAGGCGAGGATAGTGGAGGGCAGACTTATACGGTCTGTGCCAGAGCCAGTGATGGGAGGCGGGACTGGTGGTTGGGAGGCGGGAAATACTGCTGGGCAGACTTGTACAGTCTGTGCCCTGAAAAAGGCAGGTACAAATCAAGGTAAGGTATACACATATGAGTTTATCTTGTTGGGCAGACTGGATGGACCATGCAGGTCTTTTTCTGCTGTCATCTACTATGTTACTATGTTACTAAGCTGTTAGTGATCTGTAACCTGTCATTAAAATTGTTTGTAATACCTGAAGATTGGAAGGTGGCCAATGTAATGCCAATTTTTAAAAAGGGTTCCCAGTGGTGATCCTGGAAATTACAGAATTTAAGTATGACTTCAGTGCCGGGCTAAATAGTGGAAACTATTATAAAGAATAAAAATAAGGAATAATAGGCAAACATGGTTTAATGGGACAGAGTCAGCATGCGTTCAGCCAGGGGAAGTCTTGCCTCAACAATTTGCTTCATTTCTTTGAAGGCATGAATAAACACATGGATAAAAGTGAACTGGTTGGTTAGTGCACCTAGATTTTCAGAAAGCTTTTGACAAAGTTCCTCATGGGAGATTCCTGAGAGGATAGGAGGCAATATCCTTTTGTGGATTAGGAATTGGTTATTGGACAGAAAACAGGGTTAAATGGCCATTTTTCTCAATGGAGGAGGGTGACTAGTGGACTGCCGCAGGGATCTGTACTGAGACTGGTGCTATTTAACATATTTATAAATGATCTAGAAATTGAAATGACAAGTGAGGTGATTAAGAGGTCCTTTTACTAAGCTGCGGTAAAAGGGGGCCTGTGCTAGCATCAGTGCATGTTTTTGACACGCGCTGAGGCTCTCTTTTACTGCAGTGGGTAAAAGGCTATCATTTTTTTTGGAACAGTAATGGCCATGTGGTAAATGAACCACTTGCTGTTTGGCCATTTTGGGGAAAAGAACTTATCACCACCCACTGACATGACGGTAAGGGCTCCTGCACTAACCTGGCAGTATCCGGGCTGCATGTGGCACTGCCTGATTACTGTCAGGTAAACACTGATGCTACAAAAATAGAAAATATTTTTGAAGCTCCAGAAATGGTGCGCGCTGCGGGTGGGAACTACCACCAGGTTCCTGCGCTAGTAACCACTATACCTCTATCCAGGAAATCTAGACTGCCCCAACTTGACATTTCGTCCTTTAGATTGTAAGCTCCTTTGAGCAAGGACTGTCCTTCTTTGTTAAACTGTACAGCGCTGCGTAACCCTAGTAGCGCTCTAGAAATGTTAAGTAGCAGTAGTAGTAGCAGATTGGCTGTTGCCACGTGCCAACCCTTTAGTAAAAGGACCCCTAAATTTGCAGATGACAAAACTATTCAATGTTTTTAAGACACATGTGGAGTGTGAAAAATTGCAGGAAGACCTTAGGAAACTGGAAGACTGGACACCCAAATGACAGATGAAATTTAATGTGGACAAATGCAAAGTGATGCACATTGGGAAGAATAATCCGAATCATAGTTACCTGATGCTAGGGTCCACCTTAGGATTCAGCAACCAAGAAAATGATCTAGGTGTCATTATAGACAATACACTGAAATTTTCTGCCTAATGTTTGGCAGCGGCCAAAAAAGCAAACAGGATAGTAGGAATTATTAGGAAAAGGATGGTAAATAAGAATATTATAATGCCTTTGTACTGCTCCATTGTGCAACCTCACCTTGAGTATTGCGTTCAATTCTGGTTGCCGTATCTCAAAAAAGATATAGCGGAATTAGAAAAGGTTCACAGAAAAGGGATCAAAATGATAAAGGGGATGGAACTCCTCTCATATGAGGAAAGGCTAAAAAGGTTAGGGCTTTTCAGCTTGGAAAAGAAATGGCTGAGGAGGAATATGATTGAGGTCTACAAACTCCTGAGTGGTGTAGAATGGATAAAAGTGAATTGATTTTCACTCTTTCAAAAAGAGGGGACACTCAATTATATTACACAGAAATACTTTAAAAACAAATAGGAATAAATATTTTTTCACTCAAAAAATAGTTAAGCTCTGGAACTCATTGTCAGAGGATGTGATAACAATGCATATGGCTTTGAAAAAGGCTTGGACAAATTCCTGGAGGAAAAGTTCATAGTCTGTTGTTGAGATGTACGTGGGGGAGAGACCGCTTGCCCTGAAATTGGTAGCATGAAATGTTGCTACTATTTGGGTTTCTGTTAGGGACTTGTGACCTGAATACTGACCTAGATGGACCCAGTATGGCTATTCTTATGTTCTTATGCTAAAGGAAACTTTTACTGAAACTATTTCAGTTAACAGAGGAGACTTCTCAGAAACTTTTGGAACATGTTAAAAGAGTTACATTTGTGGAGCAGCAAGTGGTAAAGGCAGATTCTGAGTTGAAAATGGCACAGGCTGTATTACTGGCCTTGACCAAGGATAAATTGATGTTACACATGCAGATGGAGGTTCTTGAGAATACTGTTAGAGCTTGTAAACTTAGAATTTTAATCCCAGTTACTCATTATCTAGCTCCAAGAGAGTTATTAAAGATGTACTTAAAGAATATTTTGCAACTCCCTAATTATGAATCTTACTCAGTAAGTAATTTGTTTTACTTGCCTCGAGGAGTGAAGAAAATAAGGGAAGAAGGTTGTAATGATGTAATTAATTCACCTGACAGCTTGGAACATTCTCATTTTCTTGAATCATCCCAAGATGTTATTTAAGAATGCACTACACTGTTAGTTACTGTACAGACAGAGGAGCAGAAGCTTGCCATCTTAAAGGCTTATTGCCCTAAAAGGAATTTGTTGTTTTGTGGATATTTTGTGGAAACATCTCCTGATGTTTCTAGACCTACCCAAGTTGCAAAGGACAGCCTTCCTTCAATTGAAGTGAAAAGTGGCAGCAATAGGAGCTTCATTTTTTTTTCCTGAAGTTTCCATGTAAATATCTGATTAATTATGAGGATAATAGACAATGTGATTTTGGATCCTTTGCAGCTTGAGAATTTCCTTGCTGGGAAACCAGTAAGGGACAAATCAGGCTACAATTGATTTTCCTTTATTGTTTCAGACTGTTGAGGATATATAAAAAGTTCAGAGATGTAACTGGCTTGATTCAAACTCTTAACTTTGTGATTTTCGGATTGTTTCATGACTCCAGCAATAATGTAAGGTATCTCCCATAATAAATTTATTTATTTATTGCATTTGCATCCCACATTTTCCCACCTCTTTGCAGGCTCAATGTGGCTTACAATACATCATGAATAGTGGAAATATATAAGAAAATAGACATTTAGTATTACAGTAGGATCTTGGGTAACATTATAATGATAAAGCATGATAGTAGTATAACAAGCAGATATTTTAAGACAATTCTGGACTAAGGAGGCTAGGGCTTTTCAGCTTGGAGAAGAGACGGCTGAGGGGAGACATGATAGAGATATATAAAATAATGAGTGGAGTGGAACAGGTGGATGTGAAGCGTCTGTTCACGCTTTCCAAAAATACTAGGACTAGGGGGCATGCGATGAAACTACAGTGTAGTAAATTTAAAACAAATCGGAGAAAATTTTTCTTCACCCAACGTGTAATTAAACTCTGGAATTCATTGCCAGAGAACGTGGTGAAGGCGGTTAGCTTGGCAGAGTTTAAAAAGGGGTTAGACGGTTTCCTGAAGGACAAGTCCATAAACCGCTACTAAATGGATTTGGGAAAAATCCACAATTCCAGGAATAACATATATAGAATGTTTGTACGTTTGGGAAGCTTGCCAGGTGCCCTTGGCCTGGATTGGCCGCTGTCATGGACAGGATGCTGAGCTCGATGGACCCTTGGTCTTTTCCCATTGTGGCATTACTTATGTACTTATGTATGTGGAGGAGTTCACATTTGTTGGTCTTTGTGGTATACCTTGTTAAAGAGATGGGTCTTCAGTAATTTGCGGAATTTGTGGGCTTGAATTAAGTAGTGTATTATTTGGATATATAAGATGGAATCTTTTACTGTATTTTTTATGTTATTTGCCTGTAAATTGTATAATTGCTTAATTAAAAAAAACAAAAGTAAGGGACCTTTTTCTAAGCTGTGGTAAAAGGGGTCCTATGCTAATAGCGGTGGCCATTTTTGCCATGCACCAAGACCCCTTTTACCACAGCGGGTAAAAAGGCCAAAAACAGAAATGGCTGTGCTGTAAGTTCACACTTCCCAGGCAGCCATTTCGGGAGGAGCCCTTACCGCCACCCATTGAGGTGGCAGTAAAGGCTCCTGTGCTAACCCGGCAGTAACCGGGCAGTATGGGGCACTGTTCGATTACCACCGGGTAATCCCCTGTGGAAATATTTTTAAATATTTCCACTATCACCAGAAATGGTGTGCGCTGGGGGTGGAACTACTGTCAGCACCCTCATTGGGCTAATGGTAGTTCTGGGTTGCCACATGGAGTGGAGGAGTAGCCTAGTGTTTAGTGCAGCGGACTTTGATCCTAGGGAACTGGGTTCAATTCCCACTGCAGCTCCTTGTGACTGTGGGCAAGTCACTTAACCGTCCATTGCCCCAGGTACAAAATAAGTACCTGTATATATGTAAACCGCTTTGAATGTAGTTGCAAAAAAACCTCAGAAAGGCAGTATATCAAGTCCCATTTCCATTTCCCGTTATTAAAAGGGCCCCTAAGCATATAAATTTAGACACCAGCTTATAGAATTGCCTTTCATAGGCCTGGAACTGATCACATATTTGTAAAGGGGACAAGTGGTTTTGGGTTTTTGCCCTTAGTTTAACTTGACTTTGTGGCATGTGCATATTTATTGTCTTCCTCTATCATATTCCAGATGTTGGTGTATATCCAAACAAGAATTCTAAAAGATATTCACACGGTAATAAAACTGATAATATATTATACAAATCTAAGCACAAGTAGGCCTACATTAAGCATGCTTATTTGGATAATGTGCTGCCAATTACTTCTGCTTCAATTAACGATATTTTCTTGGTTTAATCAAATCATTTTGCAAGAGGATCCTCAGAGCCTCTCAGAAACCCCCTCCAGCACACTTCTGTTTTTATAGGTATAAAGGCTTCCATTTGCTTCTTTTTAATTAAAGGACAAAATACTTTTAATTTACTGAAGTTGTAGAGTATCTTAAGAACATAAGAATAGCCATACTGGGTCAGACTGAAAGGTTAGATGGTACATCTAGCCTAGTATCCTGCTTCCAACAGTGGCCAATCCAGGTCACAAGTACCTGACAGAATCCCAAAGAGTAATAAGATTTCATGCTACCGATCCCAAGAAAAAGCAGTGGCTTACTCTATGTCTATCTTCATAGCAGATTATGGACTTTTCCTCCAAGAACTTGTCCAAACCTTTTACTACATACTCTGGCAGCGAGTTCCAGAGCTTAACTGTTTGTTAACTTGCAAATTTTTTAGAGTTCTGATTCTGGTTAAATTGTGTACATATTTTGTGGTGTCAGGGTTCTGTGTTAAAATAAAAGTTTACCAGATGTTGTCAGGCCATCAATGAAAACTGAAAAACAACAGACCTATATTTAAATGGAGTTATACATTCACCACAAGCTAGTGAGCCTATAACTCCACTATCATTGTATTTTCAATCACTATACAGAGAGTTTAGGGCCAAAAATCCCTCTAACCAGCCTGACTCTATCTGTTCCATTGCCATCTATAGCTCCTTTCAGCTTATACCATTGTCTTTCCATTTCTCTTATTTCCTCCCATCTCATCAGCTCATTCTCCAGGTACTCCTTTATTTTGCTAAAGTCAGCTTGTTTAAAATCCAGGACTTTAGGTCTTTTATCAAACCATACCTTGAGATAATCACTACTGTCCAGGTGGGCACCCACCCAGGCGTTAGATACACTTTCCTCATTTGTGAGCACCAGATCCAGCATCGCCTATTCCCTCATGGGTTCCATCACCAGTTGTCTAAGCAGGGTGCTTTGAAGGGCATCTAAGGTTTCTCTACTTTCTGGTTCTACAGTTGGGGCATTCCAATCCTCATCCATCAGGCTGAAATCTCCCAGTAATGGCACCTCCCCTTTCAGTCCCAACTTATGGATATCTACAACCAGACCTTTGCCCAGCCTCTCTGTTTGTGCTGGAGGCCTGTAGATGTATAGAGGTTCCATCTTCTCTTTTAAAGATGATCCATAATGCTTCTTTTTTTTTCCTAAGGTCAATTGCATTTCATTCACTTTGATATTGTTTTTCACATACAGCGCCACTCCTCCACATCTTCAGCCTTCCCTAACCTTCCTAAAAACAAAATATAGCCATATCTGGCTATAATCTTTTCAGGAAGAATAGGGATGGCCGAAGGGGTGGAGGAGTAGCTTAATATAAGAGCTAAAACAGAGCATGGACACACAAAACTCTAAGTCCTGGATTTCAAACATGCTGTTGAGTACCTGAAAAAAGAACTAAGGTACATAAGTACATAAGTATTGCCACACTGGGACAGACCAAAGGTCCATCAAGCCCAGTATCCTGTTTCCAACAGTGGCCAATCCAGGTCACAAATACCTGGCAAGATCCCAGAAAAGCTCAATACATTTTATGATGCCTATCCCAGAAATAAGCAGTGGATTTTCCCAAGTCAATTTACTACTACTACTACTTAACATTTCTAGAGCGCTACTAGGATTACGCATGATCTATGGACTTTTGCTTTAGGAAGCTGTCCAGACCCTTTTTAAACCCCACTAAGCTAACTGCCTTTACCACATTCTCTGGCAACGAATTCCAGAGTTTAATTACATGTTGAGTGAAGAAAAGGTTTCTCTGATTCATATTAAATTTACTACTTTGTAGCTTCATCGCATGCCCACTAGTCCTAGTATTTTTGGAAAAAGAAAACAAATGAATCATGTCTACCCGTTCCACTCCACTCATTATTTTATAGACCTCAATCATATCTCCCCTCAACCATCTCTTCTCCAAGCTGAAGAGCCCTAGAGGTAATGTAAGGACATAACAGAAATGGAAAGACAATTGTATAAACTGAAAGTAGCTATAAAAATGGCAACTGAACTCTACGTAAGGAATGTTAATAAAAGCACAAGGAAAAGGAAACTGACATGGTTCTCCAAACAGGTGGCTGAAAAAAATAAAGGCAAATGAAGTAACATTCAAGGAATATAGAAGAACACAAAAAAAGAATACCAGATAAAGAAGCAAAGAGAATTAAAAATAACTAAAGATGTAAAGAGAGGTGACCACAGTTTTTTCAGGTACACCGGAGAAAGGAGGAAGGCAAGAAATGGACTTGTGAGGCTGAAAGATGCTGAGAACCGCATTGTGGAAAGTGCTAAGAAAAAAAGTAAACATGCTAAACAAATGCTTCTGTTTTCACGGAAGAAAATCCTGGAGAAGGACCTCATTTGGCTGACAAAGATATGTATTGGAATGGAGTAGATATCACACTATTCATAGAAGAAAGTGTTTACAAACAACTTGTTAAACTGAAAGTGGACACAGCCATGGGACCAGATGAGATTCATCCCAGGATACAGAGGAAGTTCAGAGAGGTCCTGGTGGGTCCTCTTAGATTTAAGAAACCCTTGGTGAATTGAGAAGCTCCACAGGATTGGAGAAGAGTGAATGTGGTCGCCTCCTTCACAAAAGTAGAGGCAGAGAAGTGGGAAACTACAGGCCCATAAGTAGAGCTAGATTGAAGCATAAGGAAACTAGGCGTGTGCCTAGGGCCCAAAGGTTTAGTGAGGTTTTTATTAGATGTTCTGAGGACTCTGGAGCCTAGGATTGCCAACTATCTAGATTTTTTTCAGCATTCTACAAATTTGTAAATTACCTATCCCTAAGCCAGAAGAATGGCTAAAGTGTCTGGATATTTTTCAGAAGTTAAATCTCTGTAGCTTTCCAATCCACCTACCTTCCAGTGCAAAGACTGGATTGGATCCAGACAAGGGGCACACTGGTCAAGTCACAGAAAGGAGGACCTGAGCCCCACATTTAGAGTTGGAGAGAACTGTGGAACTAGTAAGTGTCCAGGGGAGGGGGGAGGGGGAATTCATTAGTATCTGAGCTTGATAAGATATGAAATTTCACTGTCGAGCTACTCAATAGGAATATCCTATTGAAAAAAGTCTTTTTGATCTTATACTCCTTGGACTGAAAAATTGTAACTTAGTAGAATTTTGTAACATCTCTGGTCTAGTTCTATCAAATAAAGCTATCGAAGGTATCATATATTGAGGTGCCTGCCTGTAATATTTGAGCCTCCACTGGTAACCAGTGTATGCCAATTAATAAAGGTGATACTCTATCCCGAATTGAGTGGAGCACACCAAACATGCCACCACATTTTGTGTGGTCTAATTTATTTATCAGACTTCGAACAGCCCGGGTAGACTATCCTATATAATAATTCTTACCTCCAACGTTCTATGCGTCTGGCTGCCTGTATCCGTGGCTTTCTTCAGAGTTGGTCTGCTAGGCTCTGAAGCCCAGGCTGACGTCACATGCAGCACTGACCAACCGCACGACAGCAGCACGAGGCCCCGCTCCTGCCACCCTCGCCACCACGCCCCTCCTCCAAGGTTGCCACCGCTCTCCCCTCCACCCCCCCCCAAGGTCACCATCACTCCCCCTCCCCCTCAGGTCGCCATCGCTCCCCCCTCCACCCCCCACGAGATCTCCGTAGCCACTGCTCCCCCCTCTACCCCCCTCCAGGCCCGCCCAACCAACACAGACCTGCCAAGTCTCCCACAAAACATGTGGTGCCAGCTCCCATTTCCGGCCACTGCTGCTTCTCCTGTTGGTACAAAAACAAAATGAGCTATTTAAAGCACCAAAAATGCTTTTAAAAAGCAAGCGTGGCACCGCAGGCAGCCATCAGGCATTGGCTGTCAGCTCTGCAGCCGCTCTTCTCGCCTCTCATGTCACTGCTCCTGGAGCAGACCCCAGAGGAGCACAGCGATGTGAGAGGCAAGAGGAGCCCTTCAGGCATGCGCTGTCAGCTCTGCTGGTCCTCTGCCCCCAGAACAGGAAATTGATGTCAGCGGGGCAGGAGGACGGCAGAGCTGACAGCGCATGCTTGAAGGTTGCCACGGCCCCGCGCTTGTTTTTGTTCTTGTATCGACGCTGCTGCTGCTGCTGCAAAGAGGGCCAGAGGGAGAGAGAAAACATGGCTGTAAAGGGTAGGGGAAGGAGGAAAGGGTGTCCAGAGGGAGGTGTGCAGAGAAAGCAAAGGGGAGAGAAAGAAATAAGAGTGAGGACGCTGGAGGGTAGAGAGAGAGAGAGCCAGAGAGAGACGGGGAGAGAGGGGACATGGAAAAGAGAAGGGGAGAGACAGGCTGCTGGGGAGAAAGAAGGGGAGCAAGGGGGAGACCCTGGCTGGTCAAATAGAGAGAGAAAGAGGAGAAATGCTTGATAAAAGGAGGGAGAGAAAGAGGAAAAATGAGCAAGTGCAAAGTGATGCATGTGGGAAAGAGGAACCTGAATTATAGCTACATCATGCAAGGTTCCATGTTAGGAGTCACGGACCAAGAAAGGGATCTAGGTGTCAAAAAAGATATAGCGGAATTAGAAGAGGTACAGAGAAGGGTGATGAAATGATAAAGGGGATGGGACAACTTCCCTATGAGGAAAGGCTAAAGCGGTTAGGGCTCTTCAGCTTGGAGAAAAGGCAGCTGAGGGGAGATATGATAGAGGTCTATAAAATAATGAGTGGAGTTGAACGGGTAGATGTGAAGCATCTTTTCACGCTTTCCAAAAATACTAGGACTAGGGGGCATGCGATGAAACTACAATGTAGTAAATTTAAAACGAATCGGAGAAATTTTTTCTTCACTCAACATGTAATTAAACTCTGGAATTCGTTGCCAGAGAATGTGGTAAAGGCAGTTAGCTTAGCAGAGTTTAAAAAAGGTTTGGACGGCTTCCTAAAGGAAAAGTCCATAGACCGTTATTAAATGGACTTGGGGAAAATCCACTATTTCTGGAATAAGCAGTATAAAATGTTTTGTACATTTTTGGGATCTTGCCAGGTATTTGTGACCTGGATTGGCCACTGTTTGAAACAGGATGCTGGGCTTGATGGACCTTTGGTCTTTCCCAGTATGGCAATACGTATGTACTTATGGTGCAGCAAGATAAAAGGAATGGAGTCTGGAGTTAGCGGTGGAGGAGAAGGGTGCAGATAAGCGAGATTTACCCAGTGAATGGAGTTCCTGGGGAGGAGTGTAGGGAGAGATGATAGTGGAGAGGTACTGGGGAGCTGCAGAGTGAATGCACTTATAAGTCAATAAGAGGAGTTTCAACTGTATGCGGAAACGGATAGGAAGCCAGTGAAGTGACTTGAGGAAAGGGCTAATATGAGCATAACGACACTGGCGGAATATTAGTCCTGCAGCAGAATTTTGAACAGATTGGAGAGAGATGGCTAAGTGGGAGACTTGTAAGAAGCAAGTTGCAATAGTCTAAGTGAGATGTGATAACAGTGTGGATGAGGGTTCTGGTAGTGTGCTCAGAAAGGAAAGGGCGCATTTTGCTGATGTTGTACAGAAAGAAATGACAGGTTTTAGCAGTCTGCTGAATATGTTCAGAGAAGGAGAGAGAGGAGTCGAAGATGACCCCAAGGTTACGAGCTGATGAGACAGGGAGGATGAGAGTGTTATCCACAGAAATAGAGAATGGGGAAAGAGGAGAGGTTGGTTTAGAGGAAAGATAAGAAGCTCAGTCTTGGTCATGTTTAGTTTCAGATGGCGGTGAGACATCCAGGCGGCAATGTCAGACAGGCAGGCTGATACTTTGGCCTGAATTCCTGCTGAGATTTCTGGTGTGGAGAGGTAGATCTGGGAGTCATCAGCGTAAAGGTGGTACTGAAAACCATGGGATAAGATCAGAGTACCAAGGGAAGAAATATAGATGGAAAAAAAGAAGAGGTCCCAGGACAGATATGATGTATCTCAATAGAGATTGATTGATTGATTGATTTATTCATGACATTTATACCCCACATTAGCCCGAAATAGACTCAAGTTCAATGTGGCTTGCAAACAATAAAGTGAATAAAACAATAATATACAGAATATAACACAAATTACAATAACTTTAAGAAGCAAATTAATACACGTGTAGTAAGTAACCAGGGATTTAGACTATCTCAAGGACAAACAAATAATTAAGAGTGGATAAGTGAGGTCATAATTAGGCAGGACTAGATGGGAAACAAGATTAAGAAAAAGGTGTGGGTAAAATTCAAATAGAGTTCTTTGTATTCAGAAAGGTCACTTCTAAAAGTTAGACAATCATCTATAAACTTGATTGATTTAGGAAGGGAATTCCAAATTTTGGTGCCTTCATAGGAAAAATTAGCAGAGTGAATTGTTTTATATATCACATTCTTACAGATAGGGAAATGTAAGACAAGATACTCTCTAGATGATGAAATAGCATTACGAGGGGTAATTCAAAAAGACTATTCGAATATGATGGGGCTTGACCAAACAGGATTTGGTGAATGAAAATGCATAATTTGAAAGATATTCTATCTCTTATTGGTAACCTATGTAGCTCATTAAAATAGGAGTGGCTTTGGTGAAGCGAGGAGATCTACATATAAGATGAGCAGCAGCATTTTGACTTGTTTGTAATTTCTTTGAGAAGACCACCATTAAGTCCAGCATAGATGGAATTGCAATAGTTGAATTTGGTGAGGACAAGGGACTGAACCAAAGTACAAAAGACAGATTTAGAGAAAAATGGCCTCAATGTCTTTAGCTTCCAAAGTGAGTGAAAGACACTCAGGTCAAGAGACTTGGTTTTCAAGGGTGAGAAAACAATCTATTGTGACTCCCAAGATTTTCATTGATGACTCAAGGGAATAAGTTTTGTTCTTAATTGTAAAGTTACTAAGATTCATAGGATGGTGAGGGTTAGTTATAATTAGACCTATGTCTACTAAGCGGTGCTATGGGCGCGTTAGCATTTTTAACACGTGTAAATCATTTACACGTGTTAAACACTAATGTGCCCATAGAAATGTATAGGCATGTTAGTGTTTAATGCGTCTTAAATTTACAGGCGCATTAAAAACTCTAACACGCCTTAGTAAACATACCAAGTTTTAACCATGTTAAGTTTTAGTTTGAAATTAGAAGTTCATGATTTCATAAGATAGAGAATACATCTTAAAATTGAATTTAGCGAGTAAAAAATGTTAGTAATACTATTGGATTGTTGGTTGAATCGTGTCTAGATAATGAATGTGACTTTGGGGCAGACTGAATGGACCGTGCTATCACTTACTATATTAATATGTCACTATGTATAGAGAAGGGGCAAAGGGACAGCAGAGCGAAGGTACAGCGGCAAAAGTATCTGGTTAGTGGTAATATTCAGAAGCTATCCAGATAACCTGTATATTTAATTCTGGGCTGCTGAATAACAGATCTAAGCTAAATGGATAATAGTGGTGGTGCCGACCATATAATATGCATGGTCAGTGCTGCTATGAAAATAATGGTGCTCCAACCACACAATATACATATCCAGTGCTGCCATTTAAATTAAGACGCTCACTACCAAGCTAAATATTAACCCACAGATTTTCTACTTCGGAGGTTTGTAGTGTTTCCTTCTCTGGGAGAAATTATGGCTATAAATACAAGTCCCATAAAGGAGTAGAAATTAAAAATCATTATTTACCTGACGACTTAGAACAATCCAAAAATGATCTATATCAAATTTTACGTTTTTGAATTTTTTATTAAGCTTGAAATACTGCTTTGCTTCAAATCTCTCTATATAAAATGCACCTCCAACGTTCTATGAGGCCAAGTTTCCCAGCATTCCAAGCAGTTGGTCATGGTGTAGATCAGTTTTCCACCATGAGTACCTGCTCCGCCCTCGCGTCACAACATGATGACGTAGAGGGCGGAGCACACTCGGTGAAAAAAAAAGCACACACGCTCCCATACCACACGCAATGCAAACGACAACCAAGAAACAGAGCGAGGGACCGAGCCAGCCATACTGACCGTCACAGGAAGGGAGAGACACAACCAAAACGTAAGAGGGACGGAGGGAGGCAGGCAGGCACGCAAGCAGGCAGGCAGCCTGAACGTCGAAGGGAGGGAAAGAGAGCGAGGGACCGAGCTAGCCACACTGACCGTCACAGGAAGGGAGAGACACAACCAAAATGTAAGAGGGACGGAGGGAGGCAGGCAGGCAGGCACGCACGCAAGCAGGCAGGCAGCCTGAACATCGGAGGGAGGGAGGGAGGGAGGGAGTGAATGAAAGAACCAGCCAGCCAGCCAGCCACAACGTGGGAGACAGGGAGCTAGCCAGCCACCCTGCTTCATCAGTGGGAGGGAGGGAGCCAGCTACAACAACACAGTGGGAGGGAGGGAGCCAGCTTGAACAGCACAGTGGGAGGGAGGGAGCCAGCTTCAACAACACACTGGGAGGGAGGGGGACCCCCCTAAAAGTCGGAGGGAGGGGGACTCAGGACCGTGAAGCAGGGAAGGGGAGGGAGAGAAAAGAAAAAAGAAAAGGGAAAAGGACAGGGGAAGGAATACAGGGGGGGAGAAGGAAAGAGGGCGGGAGACGGAGGGGGGGCACCTGCCACACACACTCCCTCTAACACACACACACTCCCTCTAACACACACACACACACACACACACACACACACACACTCTCATTCTCACACACATAGCCTCGCTCTATGGCAAACAAACACACACAATCGCACATTCACTCTGTCTCTCTCTCACACACACACACGAAGAAAACCTTGCTAGCGCCCGTTTCATTGGTCTCAGAAACGGGCCATTTTTACTAGTATTCACATAAAGTTATATAGTAACTAAGCCTTGCCACCCACAGATTCCTCTAAGGCAAACTTTTACTATCAGAAAAGAAAAGCATGGTCAGCAGTGAACTCTTTCATATCAACACAAATGGTCTTCAGCATTTAATAACTTTAAATACATATTTAGTCCCTCACACCCTCTTCTGAATTTCATTCTAAAAGGTCTAACATTGAGCAAGAAGCTTTCATGTTGAGATAAACAAGTCCCCCATGCAAGCCACTGAAGGCATCTTTTGGGTTGATACATTCATCACCATTTATAATATTGTGACAAGCAGAGACCACGAGGGAAAGCTAAATACACCCTCAGTACTACAAGTTAAATGCTGTGAGGTTTTGAATGCACACAAGTCAAACACCTGTAGAGGCAAGAAGCGGACCTGGACTATTTAGAATTGACAAAAACCAGGAATTTAATCTGATCTCTGCCATAAATAGTAAAACGTAAAGAGTTCCCAGGGTAGCAGCAAAATCCATCTGCAGGCCTGTGTCTGCATGTCCTAGGGTACATAACATTTTTCTTCAGTGTCCTTAAGAAAATGGGTTGCAGATGTGTTGCAGATGTGCAGAATACCACTTATGCTCTTTTACTGGAAACATATTGTAAATCTTTTCCTTAAGTCTACCTGCCCCAATGACTTAAACTAGTGGATGTCAGATACTGAATGTCCCTTTATGTGACCCTCATATATTACCATTAAAAGGTGGTATGGCTTTTGGTTTAAGAACTTTGCAGAATGCTTGAGATTTACTGAGGGGTTGTGTTGCAATGGGTGCATTAGGGAGTTCAGGAAAAATCTTTAGCTGATTACTAAAGGCTGGAAAAAGAAAGCCATGAACAGAGCATGCTTCACGCAACCCTTTTATTTTTTTTTTTTTACAAAGTGTAATAATGTTAAATTCAATTTGCTCAATTTTTCAAGGCTTGTGAAAGATTTATAGTTGGTCTGAGGCTTCAAATTTTAGTAATACCTCCCCCCCCCCAAACCCATGGCCAACACCAATGACGATGATGCGTTCTTCCCCCTTCAGCCATAACTGACAGCATCCAACACATCACATTGCCCTCTTCCTCTCTGGCTGTCTATGCCTTTTGTCAGGCTTCGCCCATTGCTAACACACTTGTTCAGCTCTTCAAATCTACACTGGGTGCTTTCACGAATACAGGTAATCAGAAGTGTTGCATGCTCTCAGTTCCTGTGACAATGTAGTCCTGCCTCTAGCATTAAAGAGTTTATAAGCTTGCCGTCTCATCACTGCCCAGGATGGTACAGCGGAATAGAGGAGTGCATCATGGGATGTGAGGGGTTGCCATAGAAGAAAGACGAGTAAAAGGAGGGCAGCAGTAGAAGGCCTGAGGGCAAAGTACTCTGAACTTCACATCAAGACAGCCTGAGTTTGGATTATGGACATCAAGGAAAGAAGAATAGAGGTCACAGGGCAGGTAAACAAGTTATGATGTATGCAATACACTCCACTTGTCACGTACATCAAGGTTGGAGCCAAGCCTTCTCCTCTCAAATGAACTGTATACTTCCCTTCTGACTTCCACACTTTGGGCGTGCCTACACTTTAGCGTGCCTACACTTAGGACGTGCCTACACTTAGGACGTGCCTACATGTTAGCGCACCTGCACTTTGGGCATGCCTGCACTTTGGGTGTGCCTACTCTGATGTCAGACGCCTTCACCTTAAAACCAGGAACTTCTCCCTACTTCATTGCCTCAGCTACAACCTTCTTGGTGTCTGGTGCATTTATCTTGTTGCTGGATCGCTGCCTGACCTGACTACTGCTGGATCACTGCCTGACCTGACTACTGCCTGGACCTGACCACTGCTGGATCGCTGCCTGACCTGACTACTGCCTGGAACCAACTACTGCTGGATCACTGCTTGCCTTGACCACTGCCTGGTACTGACTTCTGCTCTGCTCTGTCTTTGCCTCCTTCTGTCTTAGCACTCTTCCTCGCCCAACTTCCTAAGTCCTGTTGACCACCTGAACCCAGGGGCTCAACCACTGGGGAACGGTGGTCACCGCAGGTGAAGCGTTGGGTTTCTGACTGCTGGTCCTTTGATCAGCACAAGGGCTCACTTTTACTCCTAACATTGTGACAGATAGCTGAGGCCATGAGCTCATCAGACAAGCCCAACCTACCTGACCTAGAGCAGATGGTACGACAGCATCAGTCCCAATGGCATCAGTTATCGGGAGTTCTCCAAGATGTCTGTTCCCAGCATTCTGCTATCCAGGCGCAGCACCGAACTGCAAGGCCTCCGGTTGGTGCCTCCGCACCCATTCCAGCAGGTTTGCCACTCCGAATTCCTGAACCGCCTCATTTTGATGGATCTCCCACAGCCTGTCGAGGCTTCCTTAACCAGTGCCTTATGCATTTTGAGCTCCAGCTGGCATCTTTCCCCATGGACCGCATTAAGGTAATCTACATCATATCTCTATTATCGGGTCAAGCCCTAGCTTCGGCTTCTCCCCTATGGGAACAGGATCCTATCCCTACGGATCTTACAGCCTTCCTTCATCATTTCAGAATGGTGTTTGATGAGCCTGGACATCCCTCTTCAGCCACTAGTTAGCTTCTCCGACTTCAACAAGGAACCCTCTCTGTAGGGACTTACGCAGTTCGTTTTCAGACTCTTGCTTCAGAGTTGCATTGGAATCAAGAAGCCCTAACAGACATGTTTTGGCAGGGATTAGCTGAACGAATAAAGGATGAGCTTGTGGGACGGGACCGACCAGCCACCCTTGATGAACTTATAGCCTTATGCATTCGAATTGACATTCGATTCCAGGAGAGGGCTCAAGAATGCGCTGCCCAGTGGTAGCCTCCTTGCCTAGCTCCTTGCTTCCAGCGACCCCTGCTACCACCTCCTAGTCCGGATTCCTCACCAGAGAAATCTGATGAACCCATGGTGCTTGGCCGTTACCGCTTATCGGAACAGGAGAGGTCCCACCGTTGACTCAACAACCTCTGTCTTTATTGCAGACAGGCTGATCATTTTCTCAGCAAATGCCCTCAGAAGGCGGGAAACGCCTAGGCCTGGGAACTTCAAACCTCCCCAAGTCTTTGCTGACCTTCCCAGTCACCCTCCAATGGGCTGGGACAATGATTGAGACTGTCGCCCACATAGACTTGTGGGCTGCAGGAAACTTTATTAACGCTAAACTACTGCGGCAGTATGAGATTCCCACACTACCCGTGAATTCAGTTCTACAGGTAACTTCTATTCAAGGAGAGGTTCTTCCTGGGGCAGTCTCTCGGATCTCTATTCCTCTTTGCCTCCAAATGGGAAGTTTACATCACGAGATCATCCAGCTTCTAGGTTTACCGCAATCCATCCACCCCATAGTCCTAGGCCTTCCTTGTCTGCACCTGCACTGTTCTAGCATTGACAGAAGCACCTTTGAGATCGTCAAGTGGGGTCACAATGTTTTTCTAACTGTCTGGACACGGTTCTGCCATACCCCAGGCCCATCACCCTACCTACCCTTTCTTGCACCACCCAGGGGTCCCATCTGCCACCTGAATACGTTGACTTTTCTGATGTCTTCAACAAGAAGGAGACTGATCAGCTTCCTCCCCACAGGGAATTCGATTGTGCAATCGATCTACTTCCTGGAAAGATGCCACCTCGTGGAAGACTCTATACCCTTTCCCATGATGAGACCCAGGCTATGAAGGATTACATTCATGAAAACCTAAAAAGGGATTTATCAGAACATCTTCACCAGCGGGGGTGGGCTTCTTTTTTGTCGGCAAAAAGGATGGCACCCTCCAACCCTGCATAGATTATCGGGGATTGAGTGACATCATAGTAAAGAATCGCTACCCGCTGCCCCTCATACCAGAATTGTTTGATCATCTGCAAGGTGCCACCATCTTTACCAAATTGGATCTATGTGGTGCCTACAATTTAATTAGAAAACACAGCAGCGATGAATGGAAGACAGCCTTTAATACACATGATGGGCACTATGAGTATAGAGTCATGCCTTCTGACCTGTGCAATGCACCTGCAGTCTTCCAAAATTTTATCAACCACATTTTTTGTGACCTCCTGTACTCTTCCTTTATTGTGTACCTGGGCGATATATTTATTTTTTCCTCCTCACCTCGGGAACATCCGAGTCATGTCCGAACTGTGCTTCAACGACGGGAAAATCATCTATATGCCAAGTTGGAGAAATGCTCCTTTCATCAGACCACAATTCCCTTTTTAGGATACATCATTTCCACCACAGGCCTTCAGATGGATCCAGAGAAACTACAGGCTATCCAGAAGTGGCCACAGCCCTGAACTTTGCTAGCTTTGCAACGTTTTCTGGGCATTGCTAATTACTACAGGCAGTTTATCCACCAATATTCCCTTATTACTGCACCTCTCACGGCTCTCACCAAAAAAGGAGCAGATGTCAAAAACTGGTCTTCTGAAGCCCTCCAAGCCTTTTGTTTACCTGAAGCAAGCTTTTCTCTCTTCCCCAGTTCTCCACAGTCCCGATGTGAATCTACCTTTTATTGTTGAGGTGGATGCCTCATCTCTTGAGGCTGGAGCCATTTTATTCCAAAAAACAGAAAGGCAATCGATCTGCAAGCTCCAAGATGGAAATGATAAAAGCAGATCAGTAATAGATATACATAGACTTTTATTCATGCAAATAGCAATCTCCTTACATCGCCCGACATTGGCTGTGTTTCACCCAAAAAGAGCTGCCTCAGGGGCTAGAAAACAATAAATTGAATTAAAAGCAACAAATTAAATTAAAAAATAAAAACAGACATAATACAAAATCACTAAACAGTTAAAACAAACAATACAGAATAAAATAATTAATAATAATAGTTTAAATAATAGTAATAATAAAAACAACAATAATAAATGTACAAATAACCATAACATAAAACAAATATATAAAACAATAAATAAATACATCAAAACATGAGGAATGTGAGAAATTCTTTAAAAAAAAATTTAAAAATAGATAACTGTGTAATAGACTCACTCAGCAAGCAGTTGCCAATATCCATATTGAGAAAAAAACCCAGCAAAAACACTATTGAAGAAGTGTAGTCCTATAAAGAAAATGATGCTGGTCAAACATCATGGCATCTCAAATATAACTAGAAAATGATGCAGTTTCCTCGAACCACAGAACGTCATGTCAAATATGACTAAAAAGGTGAAAACGAAAAAGGAAAAAGGAAAAAGTAAACTGACCTTGTACTGGTAGAGTGGCGTATACAAACTCCTCTCATGATCGCTGGAAAAAACAGCTGATGCGCACAGGTTCCTTTCTTATATACACACACTAGGTCAAAGTTCAAATAATAGTGCCAAAGAACAAAAATTAAAACCAAAAGGAAGGGGACAAAATAAAAAAATAAAGATCCAAAAGGTAAACTCAAATAACATAAACTAGATGAAGAACGTGTAAAACATGTAACGGATCTGGATGACGTCAACCTGACCTAATACATATTGATGAAGGATCAACAAGAAATGCCAAATAACCCATTGAGGGATAGGTAGTGACTCAATCAAAAATAGAACCTAATCAGATCAAAGATTGAGAATAATTATTAGAATTAATGATTTCGTCAGTTAACAAAATTAGATGCCGTTGAGCACACATAACCTTTACCTGATTGCACAATATGAATAGAAATAAATAGTTAATAAACCGGTCTCAGATGATGCTAGAATACATATTGATGATAGAGACTACAAAAAAATACAGCACTTAGTGGAATCAATCAAATAGCAGCTCAATCAAAATTTGTGTAGGATTTAAATAACTATCGCAATCGAATGAGTGCAAAATAATAACCCAGCCACGAAAAAATGAATAAAGCAAAAGAAGTGTCATATCTTTATATAAAAGCATGTGAGGTCTCAACTTGGATATATTCAAATGGTTATAGAGGGATTGAATCAATCAGTAATATTCTAAAACTGAAAAATGTGTAAAACCAAGAGAGTATCATATTAAAATATATTCAAATGGTTTAAAAATATATATATATTATGAACGGTGTTATCTTATAATCACATTCAATATTTGAAAATATATAATGATATTAATAAAATGTCAAATGATTCAAAAATAAATTGTTAAAAATAATATATTCAAATAATTCAAAGAAATTATTTCAAAAAGGTGGCACCTAAGAGCCTATGAAATGGCACTATTAAAATAATAAAAATTAAAAAAATTAACATAAAAAAATAATAAAATAACTGTTATCACACAACTAATAAAAGGTAGCACCGGACTGTGAAGGATCAGTTAGTGCTGCTATTCAGCGGTACCATCCGCTTAAGTGAAACTGAATATCAGCTCAGGATGTCCTGTCTGAAAGAATGCATACTATTTCCTAATAGTTCAAACTCTAGAAATATCCCCAAATTCTATAAACTTCAGCACCCAGTTTTATGCTTAGCACAAAAGTTGTAAGCAGAAGCTATAACATAAGCTCATTTGTGCATATAACTTGATATAATAATGATCTGATAATTGATGTTAAGTAGCAAAAATTGGCACTAATTAGTGTTAATTGGCATTAATTGGTACCAATTAGCGGTTACACGTGACTGACCTCAGTCGATATTCAATAGTATGTTCCAGTGGCGTAGCTAGACCTCACATTTTGGATGGGCCCAGAGCTAATATGGGTGGGCACTATGTATATAGATATGAGTCGTGTTTCATGGGATAGTCTAAATAATGCCTTAGTATGCACTTGGGCAGATCTGCCCAACAGACATCCTGCATCAACATAAACCACATACATACTTTATGGAACACAGAATTTTTTTAAATAAATTTAAAAATGTCAATCCTGCACTATCCCACAATTCTAGGCAGGTTACAACTGTTATATACATAAAATTTCACGAGAAGAAACCTCTCCCAAAAGTGCAAGCCAAAACACACACCACCCAACCAATTGCACACCCAAAGCATCACAGTGTGTGCCACTTTGAGCCTGTAAATAGACAGAAAAGCAACAGGTAAGTGTACGCATACCTGTGTAATTGGCAGCTTTAAATGTGCTATTGGTTAAATAGTGTATGCTCGAGCTGGCACCCCTAGGAAAGGTCTCTTCTCGTGAGATTTAAATTGGTCTCTTCTACCTTCTGATTAATATTGTATAGAACATACATAACATTTTGCATATTAATTACTAGACAAGCAACACCTAAACTTGACAAGCCATAAGTCTACTATAATGGCAAACATCTAAACACACATCACAGTATCCTGTAAAAAAAAATTACTTCCCACAAACCATCCCCCTCCCTTGACCCAGACACAGGAAAAAAAAGACTTCAAATGCTCTCATGAATCAACCCAATTCATATCCCTTAGTGCATGCCTTGGTTGTTACATACATAAAAATGTTCTAAAATAAGTAAATAAATAGAGTGATAGAAACTCTGAATGGAAACTCTGATTGTCGAGCCCATGACTCTTATAATGTCCGTTTTAATTGCCCTTCACCAGAAGAAAAAAATCACACAAATACAACACGTGCTAGGGTGTCCCCACAACCAGCCTCTCCAAATGAGACACTGATCAAGGCTCACAATGAATAAATCACAATGAGAAGTTATCCCATTATTATACTTCCTCTGTATACATCCCCATACTGCACAAGCCGGCTTCCCTAAGCGAGTTCAAACAAAAATGCCACCAACAATAAAGAACGACAACGTGGATGAAGCAGCCCACAGGCCCGTCTGCCCTGCCCCGAGATTATAGTTCTGGCTGTGTGGGAGAGGGAAAACGTCGACCAACCTATGAGTCCTTGGCATGCCGTGGCCTCAACCCTTCAACGCCATGCAGTCTCCCGCTCTCAATCTAAGGGTCCTGGGGGCTCACTGGAGACAACAAAATTAAACCTCGCCGTGCCAGATCGATGCGTGCCGTGCACTGCAGGGTAGACCATGTTAGTGCAAAGGCTAGCAGAGCTGCGCTACAGTAGGCAGCCATAGGGAATGGAGGCAGTCAGAGCAGCAGCAGAGACGAGAAGAGTGTGGAGTGGAGTGGAGCGGAGCGGTGTGGTGCCCCACTCCCTCCTTCCTGTTTCTCTGTGTCGGACGTTTGTGTCTTAAGGGGCGGGAGTTGGAAACGCTGCGCAGAGCTGTTACCGGGCATGTGGCTGGTCCCGCGCTGCAATCTAAGGGAATCATAACTTCGCTGCTGAAGCTGCAACGACAGAGGAGGGACTGTTGGCTGGTTTTCTGCTGGGCGGGCCTGGGATGAAAATGGATGGGCCCCGGCCCACCCGTGGCTACGCCCCTGGTATGTTCACAGAAATCCATAGCTGCAACTACAAGGAGGGCATAGACTGCAGTGGGGCATGGGTAGGTCAAGGGCATGTCTAGGACTTACACGCAAATGTTATAGAATACATGCAGTTATGTGCCTAACTGCTAAACTTAGACATGAACAGGTGCACCAGCCTTTGAGCTGGCGAGAATGCTCGCGCCTAAACTTAGGAGTATCTATACAGACTTATGCTAGTATTCCATAACAGCAGTTCTGCGTGGAACTGCCACTATAGAAATGATGCTTAATTCCCAAATGTTTGACACCTAACTTTAGGTGGCCCTTTCTTGAATTTACCTCACTCTTTCAGAGGCGAATACATTACTAACAATATTTCTTCCAAAACAAAACAAAAAAGCCTGAACAAAATGACATGGGAATCTAAAAATAAAATGAAACTGTTGGGCACCCCTAGACGGAAACACTTTTCATAAAGAGGCTCTTTTTTGGTTCCTTGGTCCCTCTTCAATCTGCAGACTCTTTTTATAAGGAACTCCCCCTCCCCTTCAGTTACTAATCAAACTCTTGGCCAGCAAGAATGCATCTGAAACCAGCACCAGCATCTTCTGTTTTTTACATGTGATAAACCACCCATTCGAAAAGTAATATTTAAATGGTTCTTCTTTATGAGTAAACATTTATCTATGAAGAAAAGAATCCTTTTGAAATTTGTTCCCAGAATCAGGGTGCCTCAGGTGAATCTTCAGCCTTGGATTTGCCCCTGCCCTAGGTCCTCCCCCACCAACCCAAGTTACCTATAACAGCTCTAGTTGTGCCGCTGTTGTGGCCATCTTGGTTGGTTCAGTTGTGGGGGTGGCCATCTTGGGAAGTGCAGTTTGATCAGCCTCTGAGGGCGGCCATCTTGGTGCTAGGCAGCCCCAGGAAGGAAGTACATATTTGGGCATAGAGCATCTCTTCTGATGGAGGCTGCCATCTTGAATCAGCTGCACATGTTTTAGACTGATTCCTACACTATTTAAAGCCCTGCCTCCAGTCAATCCTTGCTTTGGCTTCTAATGCTGTAGAGGTTGTAGGGCCTGTTGGTGTTCTGTTACCGGTTATCCTGTATCCTGTATTTTGACCCTTGGATTGTTTCCGGACTACTCTGCTGTGTTGCTGCCTGCCCAGACCTCGGATTGGTTCCTGAGTACTCTGCTGTGTTGCTGCCTGCCCAGACCTTGGACTGTCTCCTGACTACTCTGTTGTTTTGCCGTCTTCCTGGTCCTTGGACTGTGTCAGTTCATTCCCCCGCCTGTCTGGTTGGTGGCAGTACACCCTGCCGGTTCCAGAAGTCCTGGTGGCCGCCTGCACCTGGGGGCTCAACTCCCGGGGAACGGTGGTCGCTTCCCAGGTGAAGCTAGGGGTTGTCTGGCTGCCTGACTGAGCGCGGTGCTGCTCCATCTTCGCCATGCTCAGCCAGGGCACAAGGGCTCACTTCCCCAGATGTAACAGCCGCAGCCCCCTACCATTCTTCATCCTGCTCCTTAAGGTCAAAACATGCAGTCAGGGGTTCAGCTCTTCCTGATGCTGATCTCACAATGTACGATTTGAGCTTCAAGGGGCCAGACTCAGGAACAACACACTATGCAATTAGAAGTACTGATCCTATTACCATGCTCATAGTACTGAAGGAGGAACAACGGGTAGCCTCGGCATAGACTCCTACCAAATGATTCTATTCTTTCTTCAGTTAGCATAGCCTGGAGATGCCCAACAGCCATGCATACTGTTGCATCCATCAGGCTTTTATGTTCTGCTACTGCCCCCTCCAAATTCTGGGGCACTAGGCATCTGCCTAATTTATCTAATAGTAGGGCTGACCCTGCCCAGAATGAATAACTCAAGAGAAGGAAGTCATCATATGAAGCAGAAGAAAATAACACTCAAAAGAAATCTGAGAAAATACTCGGCCAGCAGACAATTATCTGGCAATTTTTTACAATTTTCATTGCAGCCATATTTGGTTTAGCTGCACCTGCATCCATCCATATGCTGCTAGACAGGCTGCCATAATAACATTTTTCTTTTAATAAAATTCATGTTGCCTCCAGCAAAACAAACCCAATGAAAAACGTACAGAAAACCAATCTCACATTTTTATTGTTATTCAACTGGACCTATCTCAATCTATAATTGAATTTAGGAGCAACTGGAGAATCGTCCACTCACGGATGGTTGTATAACAATTCATCTTAAATGCAGCAAAGCAGATGTGCAAGTCAGGTCATATCATTAATTGTTCCAGTGATCTTTAACAGGTTTTTTTTTTAATTTGATATTTTTCTGTCAGCAAAAAATATATGTTACTATAATTTTTCCAATGTGCTCTCTGTTGAAGCACGTTAATTGGAACATTCTTATTCTATATCCAGATTATAGAACAGCTGGAAATATGATATATGAGCAGATAGTAAAGATTAATACAACTCCCACAGTTTGGCTTGTGCTCCTGCTTAGCTCAGAGCAGGCAAGTTTGGCTTGGAGTTTCTTTCCATTTCCCAAATTGCTTCTGAACATCAGAATAGCTATACTGGGTCAGACCAATGGTCTATCTAGCCCACTATCCTGCTTCCAACAGTGGCCAATCCAGATCACAAGTGCCTGGCAGAAACCCAAATAGTAGCAACATTCCATGCTACCAATCCCAGAGCAAGCAGTGGCTTCCCTCATGTACATCTCAATAGCAGACTATCCAGCTTATTTTCGAAAGAGAAAAACGCCTATAATGCGACCTAAATCGGGAGATAGACGTTTGTCTCGCAAAGGCGCCCAAATCGGTATAATCAAAAGCCGATTTTGGGCGTTTCCAACTGCACTCCGTCGCGGAAACGAATAAAGTTGATGGGGGCGTGTTGGAGGCGTGATGGAGGCGGAACTGGGGCGTGGTTATCAGCCGAGGAGAGATGGGCATCTTTAGCTGATAATCGAAAAAAAAGGCGTTTTTACCACGATTTTGGGTCACTTTTTTGGACCCCTTTTTTTCACGATCAAGTCCCAAAAAAGTGCTCCAACTGCCCAGATGACCACTGGAGGGAATCGGGGATGACCTCCCCGGACTCCCCCAGTGGTCACTAACCCCCTCCCACCAAAAAAAACCCACTTTAAAAACTTTTTTTCCAGCCTGTATGCCAGCCTCAAATGCCGTACCTACCTCCATGACAGCAGAATGTCACAGCCTTTCCCTGGGTCAGATGTGGCTCTCGGGTGCACTACAGGGTCACATCAGCATTGCATTGTGGTGGGTGTAGGGTATTGGGCTCCGTGATTTCATTAGCTTGTGTTACAGTCTCACGATGTTGGTAGTTGGTAGGCTCTTCTCCCATGGTGCTTTTCCCCCTGCCTACTGGGTCAGAGTGTGCCCTGTTGTGTTTCCTGTTGTAGTCCATGCGGTAGTGGCCATTTTTGTAAGCCAGTTTTAGTTCCCTTTCCTGTGTTAGCCACGTTAGACAACTTAGTTCTTCCCTTGAATGTGGCTGACAGAGGGCATTGTACAGCATTCTGCCAGCTCTGACCTACTGCTCATCTCAGTACCAGGGAGACTCGTTGCCAGTGGGGCACAACCTCTGATCTGCAGTTAACTGTGAGTAAAGGCGGTTATTCCAATAAAGGACGTTTTCGGAGAGATTAGTCTTCAGGTGTCAACTGGTGTGCCAATGTTATATAGCAGCAACCAGTCCTAGAGGCCTGCATGTATGCAGGTCCCTGGAGCACTTTTAGTGGGTACTGCAGTGCACTTCAGCCAGGTGGACCCAGGCCCATCCCTCCCCCCACCTGTAACACTTGTGCTGGTAAATGGGAGGCCTCCAAAACCCACTGTACCCACATGTAGGTGCCCCCTTCACCCCTAAGAGCTATGGTAGTGTTGTACATTTGTGGGTAGTGGGTTTTGGGGGAGGGGGGTTGGGAGCTCAGCACCCGTGGTAAGGGAGCTATGCATGTGGGAGCTTTTTCTGAAGTCCACCGCACTGACCTAGGGTGCCCAGTTGGTGTCCTGGCATATCAGGGGTGCCAGTGTACTACCAATCCTGGCCCCTCCCACGACCAAATGGCTCGGATTAGGACGTTTTTGAACTGGGCGTTTTTAGTTTCCATTATCGCTAAAAAAAACAAACGCCCAGCTCAAAAACGTCCATTTTTTTCGAAAGTACGGTTCGGTCTGCCCCTTCATGGGCCCGTTCTCGGAGATAAACGCCCATGGAGATAGGCGTTTCCGTTCGATTATGCCCCTCCACGGACCTTTCCTCCAGGAACTTGTCCAAATCTTTTTTAAAGCCAGGTTCACTAACCGCTGTTACCACATCCTCCAGCAGTGATTTCCAGAGCTTAACTATTTTTTGACTGAAAAAATATTTCCTCCTATTTGTTTTAAAAGTATTTCCATTTAATTTCATTGAGTGTCCCCTGGTCTTTGTACTTTTTGAAAGAGTGAATGATCGATTCATATTTACCCGTTCTACACCACTTAGGATTTTATAGACCTCAATCATATCCCCCCTCAGCCATCTCTTTTCCAAACTGAAGAGCCCTAACCTTTTTAGCCTTTCCTCATATGGGAGGAGTTCCATCCCTTTTATCATTTTGGTTGTTCTTCTTTGAACTTTTTCTAATTCTGCTATACCTTTTTTGAGATGCGGCAACCGGAATTGAACGCAAAACTCAACCATGGAGCGATGGAGAGGCATTATAATATTCTTGGTCTTATTTTATATTGCTTTCCTAATAATTCCTAGCATCCTGTTTGCTTTCTTGGCTGCTGCCACACACTGAGCAGAAGATTTCAGCAATGTCACCTAGATCCTAAGGTGGACCCTAGCATCAGGTAACTATGATTTGGATTATTCTTCCCAATGTGCATAACTTTGCATTTGTCCACATTAAATTTCATCTGCTATTTGGATGCCCAGTCTTCCAGTCTCCTAAGGTCTTCCTGCAATTTTTCACAATCCGCCTGTGTTTTGACAACTTTGAATAGTTCTGTGTCTTCTGCAAATTTAGGGTCCTGTTTACTAAGCAGTGTTATAGGTGCGTTAGCGTCTTTAACATGCATTAACCATTTATGTGCATTAATTGTTTATATGCCTATAATATCCCTATAGGCACTTATATGGTTAACATACCTGCTAATTGTAGGCAGGTTAAAAACGCTAACGCGCCTTAGTAAACAGGGCCCTGAATCACCTCACTCGTTATTCCGATTTCCAGAGCATTTATAAATGTATTAAATAGCATTTGTCCAAGTACAGATCTCTGCAGTACTCCACTATTCACCCTCCTCCATTGAGAAAAATAGCAATTTAGCCCTACCCTCTGTTTTCTCTCCAATAACCAATTACTAATTCACAGAAGGACATTGCCTCGTATCCCCTGACTTTTTCATTTTCTGAGGAGTCTCTCAAGAGGAACTTTGTCAAAAGCTTTTTGAAAATCTAGATGCACTACATCAACCAGCTCACCATTATCCACATGTTTCTTCACGCCTTCAAAAAAAATGAAGCAAATTGGTGAGGCAAGACTTCCCTTGACTGAACCCATGCTGACTCTGTCGCATTAAACCATGTTTGTCTACATGCTCCATAATTTTGTTCTTTATTATAGATTCCACTGTTTTGCCCAGCACTGAAGTCAGGCTTACCGGTCTGTAATTTCCCAACCACCCCTGGAACCCTTTTTAAAAATTGGCGTTACATTGGCCACCCTTCAATCTTCAAGTACTACAAATGATTTTAATGACAGGTTACAGATCACTAACAGCTGTAGTCTGGATATAGAATAAAAATATTATTTCTGATTATGTATTTAAAATGATTATTCCTTCATTAATTTTGAAGTTCTATTAAATATGATAACCACTTTGAATTCAGTTGGATTGTAGCAATATAGAAGATCTTGTTAGAATACAATAGCATAGATCAGCAATTTCATGTTTGAGTTCTTTCAGTACCTTGGGGTGTATACCATCCGGTCCAGGTGATTTATCACTCTTTAACTAGTCGATTTAGCTCAGTAAGTATTTTGAGTTCACCGAGATATCTTTCAGGCCTTCCGCATCGTCACCCTTGAAAACAATTTCCAGTACAGGTAGATTTCTTACATCTTCTTCCATAAAAACCAAAGCAAAAAATTCATTCAGTCTCTCCACTATGGCTTTGTCCTCCCTGAGTCTCCCTTTTGCTCCTTCATGATCTAACGATCCCACAGATTGCCTCACAGGCTTTCTGCTTCTGTCATACCTAAAAAGGTGGTACTATGAGTTCTTGTCTCCACGGCAAGTTTTTCTTTATAGCTCTTTTAGCCTTCTTTATCAATGCTTTGCTCAGCTCAGAAAAAGAACCTGGCCTCATAGAGGACTCCAATACCCTCAATTTAATTCCACCTATGGGGGAGATAGTGAGAACGGGATTTTGCCCTAAAGAAAGGTCTGGATAAAATAGGTCATGAATAAGAATGAGAAAAAGGGTAATATTCACCAATCAAGTGTGCTGTTATTTTTCGTATGTTTAGAAATAGATTTTATGCAAGCTAAGATTACAATAATGCACCAAGACTTGCTTGAAGAGAAATTCTAAGGTAATGGGTAAGGATTCTGGTCCTAAAGCCACTAGCCAAGCTGATTCAGTCAATGGATACTCAGTTCTACATGACATGCAGCTACTCATACTCACTGAGCCAGACTTATCTATAGCCCTGAATAAGCTGACCACTTATTTAACAGCAATTTAAGAGTGGGCTAAAAACAACAAACTTTACATGAACCCAAGTAAAATTGAGCCCCTGTGGATCCCTAATACAAGTGGACATCAGAATATATTTTGGAAGAAATAAATTCCTCCTTACATCAAAAGACAGGAACCTTGGACATAGCTAAACTTATTCTGATCCACCAAACCCAAGCAACCTTCAGGGGCAGCTTCTATCATCTGAGAAAACTATACTGCTGTCTCCATACATTGAGAAGGTGGGTCTTGTCACAGTGATTCATGTCATGATAGCATCAAGACTGGATTACTATAATACACCCTATATTGGTCTAACTACATTGGTATGACTACAAAGGGTTTGCACTAGCTTCTACTGATTCTGATACTACAGTAATACTGAGAGAAGGTTATAAGTGATCTGATCACATCATATCGTTTCTGCAAAACCTTTGGCTACCAGTACAATGCAGAGCTAAATTTATATATGATTTTCAAGCCCCTTAAACAAAATGAACCAGACTACTTGAACAGGGTTTCCCTTTATACACTTCCGAGGTTACCAAGGTCCCTGCAAGGAGTATTCCTAACCACACCCTCTATAAAGGGCATCACATGATATGACACCCACCAACAAGCCTTCTCCAGAGTAGCCCCTATACTCTAGAACATTCCCTGAAAGGTTTCGCTCAACTCATGACTCTATTTCAGGAAGCAGGTGAAAGCTGGCTCTTCTCCCAAGCCTTTAATGGAAGCAGCAACTAATTTGCTAGTCACACACACACACACATCCCCTAGCTCAGATCATATTCATGCACCTTTCTGACTTTATGGGCAACCCTCTTTAAAGTAGTCCCTTTATTTTCTAACTGCTTTCACTCTTACTTATCAGTCTCTATGTTGTCCCAGTATGGCAATACTTATGTACTTATTTATACCTTATGCTGTCTTTTAAGATGTTTAATTGTACATTGTGTTGACCTTATGGGGCATAGTTAGCAACATGGTTTACCATTACGGCATATTGTTATACCAGTAACTCACACTATTTTAGCACACACAGGTCCCATTTTATGCACTGAGACCTAGTTACTAATAACAGGGATTACGAATAAAATAGCATTTCTTAACGATAGCCCATGTTGATAACTCCCCCCCCCCCCCCCCGTAAGTAGCAATATTATTCCCTAGTACTGTTTATGCTGTGATTTAAATATTTTTTTTCTGTTGAACTTGTTTATTGTCCATGTTCAGATTGTTCTTTCTGTAAACCACTTTCAGTGGCATAATTGAAAGAGAAGGACGCCCATCTTCTGACACAAATTGGGAGACGGGCGTCCTTCTCTCAGGGTCGCCCAAATCGGCATAATCGAAAGCCAATTTTGGGTGTCCTCAACTGCTTTCCATCGCGGGGACGACCAAAGTTCACGGTGGCATGTCAGCAGTGTACCGAAGGCAGGACGGGGGCATGCTTAAGAGATGGGCGTCCTCGGCCGATAATGGAAAAAAGAAGGGCGTCCCTCACAAGTATTTGGACGACTTTACTTGGTCCAATTTTTTTTCATGACCAAGCCTCGAAAAGGTGCCTGAACTGACCAGATGACCACCGGAGGGAATGGGGGATGACCTCCCCTTACTTCCCCAGTGGTCACCAACCCGCTCCCACCCCAAAAAAATTTTTAAAAACATTTTTTCCAGCTTCTATGCCAGCCTCAAATGTCATACCCAGCTCCATCACAGCAGCATGCAGGTCCCTGGAGCAGTTTTTAGTGGGTACTACAGTGCACTGCAGGCAGGCGGACCCAGGCCCATCCCCCCTACCTGTTACACTTGTGGTGGTAAATGTGAGCCCTCCAAAACCCACCTGAAACCCACTGTACCCACATGTAGGTGCCCCCCTTCGCCCCTTAGGGCTATGGTAGTCATGTACAGTTGTGGGGCGTGGGTTTTGGGGGGGATTGGGGGGGTTGGGGGGCTCAGCACCAAAGGTAAGGGAGCTATGCACCTGGGAGCAATTTCTGAAGTCCACTGCAGTGCCCCCTAGGGTGCCCGAATGGTGTCCTGGCTTGTGAGGGGGACCAGTGCATTACGAATAATGGCTCCTCCCACGACCAAAGGGCTTGCATTTGGTCATTTTTGAGATGGGCGTCCTCGGTTTCCATTATTGGCGAAAACCGAGGTCGTCCATCTGTAAGGTTGACCATCTCAACATTTAGGTCGACCATCTCTTAGGTCGACCTAAATGTTGAGATTTGTGCATCCTCGACCGTATTATCGAAACAAAAGATGGCCGCCCATCTTGTTTCGATAATATGGGATGCCCCGCCCCTTCACGGGGATGTCCTCAGAGATGGGCGTCCTTAGAGATGGGCGTCCCCATTCGTAAATGCCCCTCTATGGGTGAATTTCTTCAAAAGATGGTAAAAAAATAAATATAAATGAAATAAATCATGATTGTTTTGTACATCCTTCAATAAAAAGGATTGAGTTGTATTTGCTGTCTGTGTTTCCTAGTTCTAACTGTATTGTCCCATTTTGTTGTCTGAGCTTTTATCCAGGGATTGTTCTTTACTCTGAGAGTGTTGCAGTTACCATTTAGGTTTCTGTCTATATTTGACAGGGTGTAAAGTACTAAACAGGTGTGATTTAGTTTGCCTGGGCTCAGTGTTTGCTAGGAAGGAGTAAAAGACAAAAGAGATTGAGCCCAGTGAATGAGCTCAGGCTTAAAGCTATAATCACTTATAGAAAACATAGATAATGACACTAGATAAAGAAGTACTATCCCATCTTCTCCTTCGGAGATCCTATATGCCTGTCCCCTGCTTTCTAGAATTCAGATACAGTTTTTGTTTCCACTACCTCCAGTTCCCCTTTTACGTTCATCCTATGTCCCCTTATTCCAGAGCTCCCTTTCAGTTGAAAGAGACTTGCTTCTTGTGCATTTATGCCACAGAGATATTTCAATGCCTCTATCATATTTTCCCTCTTCTGCTTTTCTTCCAAAATGTATTGAGAGAGAGAGATCTTAAAATCTGGCCCAATACGCTTTGACAAAGACTCTGATCACTTTAATACCTGCCCTTGGGCCAATTTATTCCTGTTTATATCTTTTTGAAGCTGCAGTCTCTAGAATTATATGCAGTACTGTAAATAGAGTCTCACCAGCGACTTATAGAGAAAAACTATCACCTCATTTTTTCAGCTGGCCATGCCTGGCATCCTTCATCACCTTTTCTACATGTTTTGCCATCTTAAGATCATTGTGCGTAGAAGTACTTCATCCCCTACATTGTAAAGCTCCCTCTGGTTTTTGCAGTCCAACTGGGAACCTACTATGTAGGTGCATTAGTAGTCAGAAAATCACTTAGATTTGCACTAGGGTATTTCTTTACTCTATCCTTTGTGATTGTGTTGCTCATACTGTTTGTATACTTGGATCTCTTTTTATTGAGGACTGTTATATTGGTTGAAATAGAGATATTATGTTAGATTATGTTCCTGATCGATTAATGTGATATTTCACTAATTTTCTGTAAGGATTAATTCCTAAGCATGTAATTTCAAATTCAGTAAATAAATATAAAAAAGAAAAACACTTAGATTAGTGATTCCTCTGGACATGTTTGTTAGGGGTAGGACTGCACCTATATGTGGCCCTCAGATTCTTTGTAACACCTGGTATCAGATAAGAACCATGTTTTGGAATACATATTACAACCCGAAACCAAAGGAGGAAATGGCTACAAAATATGAAATGCAGATCACTATGAAGGTGCCTCAGTGTTAAACACCCCCACAAAGAACAAAAGTTCCTAACAGGGGCTACAGACAAAATAATTATAGGCAACCTTCAAATAGTCCTGCTGTGGAGAAAAAAGCCATGATGCATTAAAAAAAAACTCCACTAAACATAGCAATAATTTCCTGCCTTCACTCCAGGTTTCAAGTAAACATTTCAAAAAGCAAAAGGTCAACAACAAAATAGCTAGCAACTCCAGGAATGCTGCAGTAGCTCACCTGCCAAGTGTAAAAACGTCACTTATCTCATTGTCCCAGGGGTGATTCATCAGCCATAACTTTCCAAAAGTTCAAGTGCTGCAGACTACCCAACAAAAGGCCTCTCATTTTGCTGTCGCTGCATAGATCACTTCTTGAAACTTATGGTGCCTTTAGTGCCATCATATATACGTGATACCAAGCCTTTTTTGGTGTTATTAAATGAGTTACAAGTATCATCCAGTGATGATTTTTTGATGGTTACTATGGACATTAAGTCTTTGTACACTTCAATACCGCAAAATCAGGCTTTGAGAGTAATAAGTGTAGCTTTGGATAGACGACCACAAGCGGTTGTAGTTCCTTCTGATTTTTTCTAGAACTTAGCTATTGTATATTCCTCCCTATACTAGGCCTGTAAGATGGCCCTGATTGCCCTCAGGTTTCCTAGTTTGTTGTTGCCAGCATAATTTTTAGTTTCTTCCTGCAGCTGTATGTAAGATCACATGCCAAGGAGAAACTCGGAAGGAACTGAGGCTATGCAGCCCATATATGGCAGAAACAAATGGATATAACCTTGGTGGTGATGAGAGACTGAGGATTCTGCAGACTCCAAGATGTTCCACTGGAAATATGTAGTCAGAGAAGAAGGACAGCAGGTGTTTCATACTAGCTTGCTACATGGTTTTTTGGCACACTGGGAGCACGCTTTACTGATAAGGAATTAGACAATTGCCACAAAGTATGCATGTGAACGAACACAAGTAGGAGAGGATGATACAATGTAGGAAATTGCCATTTTTGTATACTTACAAAAAATAACAGAATATTACAAAAAAAAACCATATATGATCACTTTAGGAGAAATCACATGATTTAGGAGAAACAAAACTTACAACAGTACATATGTGATAGCTGAGAAGGTGTGCTGAGCAGACTTTCAGGCTTATTTTCGAACGGGATCACCAGCCATATTCTGACACAAATCGGAAGATGGCCGGCGATCTCCTGAACCCGGCCAAATCGGTATAATCGAAAGTCGATTTTGGCCGGCTCCAACTGCTTTCTGTCGCGGGGCCAGCGAACGTTCAAGGGGGTGTGTCAGCATGGTAGTGAAGGCAGGACGGGGGCAGGACGGGGGCGTGCGTTGAGATGGCCGGCGTCACCCAATAATGGAAAAAAGAAAGCCGGCCTTAACGAGAATTTGGTCCACTTTATTTGGTCCCTTTTTTTTCAGGTCCAAGTCCCAAAAAAGTGCCCGAACTGACCAGATGACCACCAGAGGGAATCGGGGATGACCTCCCCTGACTCCCCTAGTGGTCACTAACCCCCTCCTACCCTCAAAAATACAACTTTAAAAACTTTATTTTGCCAGCCTCTATGCCAGCCTCAAATGTCATACTTAGGTACATTGCATCAGTATACAGGTCCCTGGAGCAGTTGTGGTGGGTGCAGTGGACTTCAGGCAGGTGGACCCAGGCCCATCCCCCTCCCTACCTGTTACACTTGTGGTGGTATATATTGAGTCCTCCAAAAAAACCCAAAACCCACATGTAGGTGCCCCCCTGCACCCCTTAAGGCTATGGTAGTGGTGTAGAGTTGTGGGGAGTGGGTTTTGGGGGGGATTTGGGGGGCTCAGCACCCAAGGGAAGGGAGCTATGCACCTGGGAGCTATTTTAATTAATTAATTATTTTATTTTTTAGAAGTACCCCCTAGGGTGCCCGGTTGGTGTCCTGGCATGTCCCTAGGGCTGAAGTGTCCTTTCCTCCTAGGGGGTAAGGGACTCTGAAAGGACTTTATACTATATTAGCAGTAAATGAGAATTTTCTTTATTTTTCAAGATCAGTTTTTTTCTACAGGTGTTAGGTATTGCAATGGGAGCAACCTTTGCT
This sequence comes from Microcaecilia unicolor, assembly GCF_901765095.1. Lineage (NCBI taxonomy): Eukaryota > Metazoa > Chordata > Amphibia > Gymnophiona > Siphonopidae > Microcaecilia > Microcaecilia unicolor. The sequence goes on from NC_044032.1 coordinate 391,313,670, forward strand.
AATCTGGTTATGGCAGCCTATGAAGATCAATGGTTATTGAATTCTCCATTTAAACATCCTATTTTGCTGTGACATCATTTTAATAATGATGTTTTTTTGATTTGGAAAGGAGATTTGGAGCAGTTATCGAGTTTTGTGGCATGGTTAAATATGTGGAATTCTACTATACAATTTACATGATCATGAAACAATGGATGTGTTTGCATTATGTCCCAATTTTTCTTGATTATTCTTCCCTGCCCCTCGTAAATTTCAAGACAAAAGTCTCAATGAGATTATCAACTGCATCAGATCTAACATTGCCAATCAGTAAAAAGTCTCTGTTATTATATTGAGCTCTGGTATAAGTTCATGAACATTGATTCATTTTTTGGATGTAGAGATTATTCGGCAGCAGGATGGTTTGTTGGTCACCAAGGTATTTAAGAAGAAGACTGATAGAAACACTCTACTGCAGTATTGTAGCTGTTATCCTCAAGTTTTAAAAACAGTTTACCTTATTCACAATTTTTGAGATATAGAAGGATTTGTACTGATATAGAGGGGCATAATTGAACGGGGACGCCCATCTCTAAGGGCTTCCATCTCTGAGGATGTCCCCGCAAAGGGGCAGGGCATGCCATATTATAGAAACAAGATGGGCGGCCATCTTTTGTTTTGATAATATGGTCGGGGACGCCCAAATCTCAACATTTAGGTCGACCTAAGAGATAGTCGACCTAAATGTTGAGATTGTCGTCCTTAGAGATGCCGATAATGGAAACCGAGGACGCCCATCTCAAAAACGACCAAATGCAAGCCATTTGGTCATGGGAGGAGCCAGCATTCGTAGTGCACTGGCCCCCCTCACATGCCCTAGGGGGCACTGCAGTGGACTTCAGAAATTGCTCCCAGGTGCATAGCTCCCTTACCTTGTGTGCTGAGCCCTCGAAAATTCACCCAAACCCACTCCCTACAACTGTACACCACTACCATAGCCCTTATGGGTGAAGGGGGCACCTACATGTGGGTACAGGGTGGGTTTTGGAGGGCTCACATTTACCACCACAAGTGTAACAGGTAGAGGGGGGATGGGCCTGGTTCCACCTGCCAGATGTGCACTGCAGTACCCACTAAAAACTGCTCCAGGGACCTGCATACTGCTGTGATGGAGCTCGGTATGACATTTGAGGCTGGCATAGAGGCTGGAAAAAAATGTTTTGGGTGGGAGGGGGTTGGTGACCACTGGGGGAGTAAGGGGAGGTGATCCCTGGTTCCCTCCGGTGGTCATCTGGTCAGTTTGGGCACCTTTTTAAGGCTTGGTCGTGAAAAAAATTGGACCAAGTAAAGTCTTCCAAATGCTCATGAGGGACGCCCTTCTTTTTTCCATTATCGGCCGAGGATGCCCATCTGTTAACCACACCCCTGTCCCGCCTTCGGTACACTGCCGACACACCTCCTTGAACTTGCCCCACCAATGAAAAGCAGTTGAGGACGCCCAAAATCGGGTTTCGATTATACCGATTTGGGCGACCCTGAGAGAAGGATGCCCATCTCCAGATTTGTGTCGGAAAATGGGCGCCCTTCTCTTTCGAAAATAAGCGTGATGGTAAAATTTAAGACACAAGCAAAGCATTTAGCTGAAGATTTACAAAAACAGGGATATCCTTCTAAAGTGATGAAACAGGCTTATACCAGAGCTCAATATAATAACAGAGACTTTTTATTGATTGACAATGTTAGATCTGATGCAGTTGATAATCTCATTGAGACTTTTGTCTTGAAATTTACGAGGGGCAGGGAAGAATAATCAAGAAAAATTGGGACATAATGCAAACACATCCACTGTTTCATGATCATCAAGTACAAATAGCATTTTCTAGTTGACAGAATCTATAAGAACTGTTAAGTCCAGCATCTTTACAAATTAAGGACAATGTGTGTTCTATTCCATCTACAGGACATAAGAGTTGTAAAGGTTGTAGCACATGTCAGATAACTACAGAATGTACAGAATTTATTAATCCAGCTGATAGTAAACGTTATGAGATACATTCCAGCACTGATTGTATGTCTGACCATGTGATTTACATTTCACAGTATCCCTGTAACAGGATATATATTGGAAAGACTACTTGAAAATTACACTTATGTTTGATGGAACATAAATTATATATAATGCGTCTCAAAGTTGGAGCACCTTTGGTGTCACACTGTGCTGCCACTAAACTACTTTTTCACAGTTTGCTTGTTTTGTGATTGATCAGCTTACTGAAAATGTTAGAGGGGAGAAAGGGTTCATTACAATGTGAGCAACGTTGGATTTTTTGACTGAACTTTCTTGAACCTGCTGGTCTGAATACAACAACTGAATGGGCAGCATTTCTTTGAGGAATTTTGTGTTTTTAAGCTTTTGTAGTATGTCAGCTGACCTTTAGGGGTTAATTGGCATATTCGAGTAGCAGGCGCCAATTTGGAAAACTCCGTGGCCATAAGCAGAGCGCGTTATACACATCAGTAAGTGTTTTCTGAGTACTCTTTGTGTAGTACAGTATATGTTTGCTGAAACTATTTATGAATGGTTTTGTAGTATTTGTTTTTAGTTAATGGAGCATATATAATGAAGCTAGATTGCTGAATAATGTGGTTTTAAGAGGGGAGCATTAACAGAGATGCTGCACAGTTATCCCTTGAAAAAGCCAATGGGCGAAATGGGACCCCGTCGGAAAAGGCAAGATACGTGTGCCTCTGAGCATTTGTATGTTCCTGCTTTAAATGTTTTGGAGTTTCATGGACATTTGTGGACATTAATGAAGTATTGAATAATGAAGTGAACATTCCATATTAGTAACTGAGGGAAATATATAGAAATTTCGGAGGTTTTTTTTTTTTTTTTTTTTTTTACCAATGATGAGTTATTAATCTGTGGATATTTAATATCAGAAGAGGTTCTGACTGTTAATACTTGGGTTTTTTGAGGTCTTCTTTCCTCCATTATTTGACATATATATAAAAATAAATAATAAATAATATATATTAAAAATACACAGTTAGAATGAGGTGTTGAGTACCATTGGTTGGATCCACTTTTAGACCTGTGTTTACAAAGGCACACTATAGGTGCATTAGCATTTTAAAAATGCATTAATGGTTGATGCGCGTCAAACCCTAACGCACCCATAGGAATGTACTGGTGCTTTAGTGTTTAACGTGCATTAACTAACGTGCATTAACTTTAAAGGCACATTAAAAACAATAAAGTGCCTTAGTAAACATACCCCTTGGTGTTATGAATGTTTCATGATTTGAGTGGAAGTTTTGATAACAATTTAAAAGGACTACTATTTCTGCCTGTGTTAGGGGGACTATGCGGTGTTTATGATAACAGAATAATAAAATTGTAACCCCAATACGAGTACCCAATACCAATGCAAACATGGCTCAACAATGAGACTGAAAGATGCTTAATAGATGAAGTGCTGAACGGTCTTGCACATGAACTGCAACAGGAACTTGTGGAGGTTTACAAAGGTGGGCCTGCACAATGATCATACAGAGAGCTAGTTCTTGCTGCAGGGATTGGCAAAGCTACTGAGTCCAAAACTAGGAAGGGATAGTAATTCACCAGGAATCAGCATGAAGAGCAGTAACTCATGGATAATAGACCCTGTGCAGGTAATCAATATATCCTGGGCGAAGATATATGACAGCTGACCCCCCCCCCCCCCCCCCAATAGATTGCAAATCTGCAGTGCCAATGCTTGCTTATTACTATGACAAAGGTATCAATTTTGTCACATCCCAGTTGTAATTGTTGGATGTTTGGCACACATTGAGGGGCATAATGGAACAGAAACGCCTATCTCCATGGGCGTTAATCTCCGAGAACGGGTCCGTGAAGGGGCGGACCGAACCGTATTATCGATAAAAAATAGACGCCCATGTTTTATTCGCCAATGTGTGAGCTGGGCGTTTTTGCTTTTCAGCGATAGTGGAAAAGGAAAGTGCCCAGCTCAAAAACGAATAAATCCAAGGCATTTGTTCGTGGGAGGGGCCAGGATTCGTAGTGCACTGGTCCCCCTCACATGCCAGGACACCAACCGGGCACCCTAGGGGGCACTTTTACAAAAACAAAAAAAACAGGTAAAAGAGCTCCCAGGTGCATAGCACCCTTCCATTGTGTGTTGAGCCCCCCAAATCCCCCTCAAAACCCACTGCCCACAAGTCTACACCATTACTATAGCCCTAAGGGGTGAAGAGGGGCACCTACATGTGGGTACAGTGGGTTTGGGGGGGTTGGACGACTAATAAGCATTAAGCAGCACAATTGTAACAGGTAGGGGGGATGGGCCTGGGTCCACCTGCCTGACGTCCACTGCACCCCCTAACAACTGCTCCAGGGACCTGCATACTGCTGCCTGGGAGGAGGGTATGACATTTGAGGGTGAAAATAAAAAGTTGTGAAACATCATTTTTTTGTGGTGGGAGGGGGTTAGTGACCACTGGGGGAGTCAGGGGAGGTCATCCCCGATTCCCTCTGGGGGTAATCTGGTCATTTAGGGCACTTTTGGGGGCCTTATTCGTGAAAAAACAGGGTCCAGGAAAAGTGCCCTAAATTCTAGCTACAAACGCATCCATTATCGGCGAAGGGCGCCCATCTCTGTTCGGGTGATAACCACGCCCCAGTTCCGCCTTCGACACGCCTTCGACACGCCCCCGTCCACTTTGTCCGCATCCGCGACGGAGTGCAGTTGAAAGCGTCCCAAATTCGGCTTTGATTATACCGCGTTATTCGTTTTTGTGAGATAAACGCCCATCTCCCGATTTAGGTCGGAACTTGGGCGTTTTTCTCGTTCGATTATAAGCTGGATTCCACCCCACTGAGCACGATTATAGATTTTATTCTATTGCCCAAGATACATAGGCCCGGTTGGACTATACGATGATCTCAGACTTTTTTCTAACCTTGAAAAGGTGGATATAGAGCCTTATGCACTTTCAGATCATTCAACTGTGGAAGCAGGTCCTCCAGTTGGTAGAGGACTAGGTATATTATAAATAAAGGCTAAATCCTATCTTATGTCAAAATGCAGTTTTTCAGGCTTTTCGCCAGAAAGTCATGCAGGATAACAAAAGGAAGAAGAGAACTGTGACAGAACTCCACTTGAAGAGAGGGATGAAGGGGGTTCCAGTTTGGGAAACCACCAAAGCAGTATTAAAGGGAATAATTGTATCATATGTTAATCATGAATGCAAAGTGCAAGATAGCAAAATATTAGACTTAACTATTACCCTGAAAATATGGATATGTTATTGGTGCAAAAGACAAAGAACAGTATATTGTAAGCTCTTCTGAGCAGGGACTGTCCTTATTTGTTAATTTGTACAGCGCTGCGTAACCCTAGTAGCGCTCTAGAAATGTTAAATAGTAGTAGTATATTCATTTTTAAATATAAATTTCATAGGTGGGGGCACAAAACAAGGAAGCTTCTGGCCAATTTAGTACATCTGGGTAAGGATCACAGTTATATTATCAAATTAACAGTAAATGGACAATTGTTGACTAAGCAGAATTATATAATAGCAAGTTTCCAAGAGTATTATCAAAATTTGTATCAGAAAGAGGGATCAGATGAAGAGGCAAGAGATGTCTTCTTTGATGGATTGGAGATTCCAAGTCTCGATTTGGCACATAAGCTAGAAAGGTGTATTCAATGTGGACCAAGAAGGCCAGCTGAGTAGAAGTGTGGAAATAGTCACTCTACTTCTATCCACCCCTTCCCCCTTCTTGTTGTCCACATAGATTGAAGACCTCAGGAACAGAATGCACTACCACAAGCATCTCAAGCCTGAATATCTGGAAGGGTTGCTACACAAGCTGGAGAGAGAGGTAGGTCAGTAACAAACCACTGTAAAATGGCCCCACATTGTCAGTCAACTGGCAATAGTTGGGTCAATAAGAGGACCCATGGATGACTAGTATGGCAGCCTCCACCCTTCCACTGTTCTCTTTCTTGCAGTCAGCCCTGGCCCCATTGTGACTTACTTACCTATTGTGAACCCTTGAATGAGATGAAATAACCCTTCATGATGCACAGGCTAATATCGAACTGCTACCTTTTCTTGGTAACATCCAACAGGGAGTCTATTCCACAGGAAGCCTACCAAAGGGTTGTTTCAGTGGGGACCCTTTCTTGCAGGGGCCATGCAATGCCAATTCTTCTTTTATGTTTAAACAATTTTTATTGAACAAACAATAAAATAACAATCCAAATAACACTCGTGAGTTGTTCATCATTTCCAATGCATGTCATTCCACCCCCCCACCCCCATCCACCTCCCTAAGAATAGTCATAATTGTGTATGTTCCAATGGAAACATTAAAGAAAAAAACAGTCACTAGGACAACAATATAGCAATTACATAGAAGAAGGGGAGGCCTGGACTCTGATGGCTTTCCCCCATCTAGCCCTAGTGTTCCATTATTATGTTTCAACGATTGTAATGATGACACAACATAAGAAACAACCAGTCAGCTGTAAAAACCATAGCTTTGAATTCCCATAAGGAATTACAAACAAATTATTGGGTAGTCATCAAAGACATTTACATAAGTTCTTCCCATCCCCCCAGTCCCCCCTCCCCCCTCCAACCCTCCCCCTCCCACCCCTCCCCCCATAAAACAACACTCATACATCATATTCTAGGAAAACGAAAAAAAAAAAGGGGGGGGGGAAAGAAGTGTGTGCAGCACACCGTACTCGCTACATATAACCCAAGTCCTCGAAATCTACTACTACTACAAATCATTTCTATAGCGCTACCAGTTGTACACAGCGCTTCACAATTGAACATGAAGAAAAGACAGTCCCTGCTCAAAAGAACTTACAATCTGAATCAGGATAGACAGACAGGACAAATAAGAGATAAGGGTAGGACAGATAGATAGGACACATAGGGAAAAGGGACTATTGAAGAGAGGAAGACAAGATAAAGGTTACGAGCAGGTGATAAGTTAGGAATTAAAAGCAGCATCAAACAGGTAGGCCTTTAGCCCAGATTTGAAGGTGGCCAGGGATGGAGCTTGACGTAATGGCTCAGGAAGTCTGTTCCAGGCATAAGGTGCGGCGAGATAAAAGGAATGGAGTCTGGAGTTAGCGATGGAGGAGAAGGGTGCAATTAGGACAGATTTGCCTAGTGAACAGAGTTCCTGGGAAGGAGTGTAGGGAGAGATGAGGGTGGAGAGGTAGTGAGGGGCAGCAGAGTGAATGCACTTATAGGTTAATAAGAGGAGCTTGAACTGTATGCGGAAACGGATAGGGAGCCAGCCCACCTTTTCTGTAAAGAGTCTCTCGCACCACCACCAAGGCCCAAAAATCAATTTGGGTTAAGAATCAGACTCCTGGCTCTATGTGGCAAAGACCAAATGTACACATCCCACATTGCACGAAACACCCTCAGGCGTTTAGGGGAGCACCTGGTGTACTGACGCTCCAAAAGCATTAATGCGTGCATACGATTTCTACAAGTCCAGAAAAGAGCCTCATCTCCCACCCAGACCCCCCAGAATTATTCTCTTACCTATAGCTCCTGCCTTGCGAACAAACAAAACCTGAGAGCGATTTGAAATATGGAGAGCTTCATATTTATCCAACAAGAATCCAACTGGAGAGCATGGCACCGCTCGGCCCAACAACTCAGACAAATAGCTAGCGATGTCAAGCCAGAACCTCCTTATCCTTGGACAGCTCCAAAATGCATGAAAGAATGAGTTCTGACCTTGATTACACTTCTGGCAAGTTGGGGACTCTATCGCACCCATCTTAAAAAGTTGTTTTTACGTAAGGTATGTCCTATATAAGGTACAATATTGACACTCCCTCAATTCCGCACTTACTGACATCTCTGGGATACATTTAACAATAGTATGTGGATCCCCTAAGGCCCCCAACCCCCCCAAGTCTCGACTCCATTTAGCAGTAAGGTCTCCATAATTCGGAGCAGGTAAAATAGCCTGCACCATCTTATATAGAGCTGATACGGACATTCCCCCCTCTCGGAACTTAACAAAAAACGCCTGAAGACTGCCACCTAGAGAAGAGGATAAGGCAAGCCTGTCCAAGGAGCGAACATAATGTCGCAGTTGGCCATAGGCCAGAAAGTCCTTACTCTCTGCCCCCCCTCGCCACACAAAGTGTTCCAGGAAAGCATACTACCTTGGTCATCCAGCACATGCTGCAACAAAGAATAACCCTTCCTTGCCCAACGCATCAAGCTCCCATTATCCAGTCCTGGGGAGAATTGCAAATTACCTATAATTGGTAACTGATCTGAAGTTTCAGGATGACCACCCAAGATTGGAAACAAGTAGCACCACACCTGCCGCAACGATCTAAGTATTACAGTGCAGCGAACCTCTGGCGGTAGGAGGCTCGTTGCACAGTGCAGAAGGGAATTAACGTGCCATGGAGAATAATAGGCTGCCTCATAAGTACATGGTGTGTAATTCATAAGTACATAAGTAGTGCCATACTGGGAAAGACCAAAGGTCCATCTAGCCCAGCATCCTGTCACCGACAGTGGCCAATCCAGGTCAAGGGCACCTGGCACGCTCCCCAAACGTAAAAACATTCCAGACAAGTTATACCTAAAAATGCGGAATTTTTCCAAGTCCATTTAATAGCGGTCTATGGACTTGTCCTTTAGGAATCTATCTAACCCCTTTTTAAACTCCGTCAAGCTAACCGCCCGTACCACGTTCTCCGGCAACGAATTCCAGAGTCTAATTACACGTTGGGTGAAGAAAAATTTTCTCCGATTCGTTTTAAATTTACCACACTGTAGCTTCAACTCATGCCCTCTAGTCCTAGTATTTTTGGATAGCGTGAACAGTCGCTTCACATCCACCCGATCCATTCCACTCATTATTTTATACACTTCTATCATATCTCCCCTCAGCCGTCTCTTCTCCAAGCTGAAAAGCCCTAGCCTTCTCAGCCTCTCTTCGTAGGAAAGTCGTCCCATCCCCACTATCATTTTCGTCGCCCTTCGCTGTACCTTTTCCAATTCTACTATATCTTTTTTGAGATACGGAGACCAGTACTGAACACAATACTCCAGGTGCGGTCGCACCATGGAGCGATACAACGGCATTATAACATCCGCACACCTGGACTCCATACCCTTCCTAATAACACCCAACATTCTATTCGCTTTCCTAGCCGCAGCAGCACACTGAGCAGAAGGTTTCAGCGTATCATCGACGACGACACCCAGATCCCTTTCTTGATCCGTAACTCCTAACGCGGAACCTTGCAAGACGTAGCTATAATTCGGGTTCCTCTTACCCACATGCATCACTTTGCACTTGTCAACATTGAACTTCATCTGCCACTTGCACGCCCATTCTCCCAGTCTCGCAAGGTCCTCCTGTAATCGTTCACATTCCTCCTGCGACTTGACGACCCTGAATAATTTTGTGTCATCGGCGAATTTAATTACCTCACTAGTTATTCCCATCTCTAGGTCATTTATAAATACATTAAAAAGCAACGGACCCAGCACAGACCCCTGCGGGACCCCACTAACTACCCTCCTCCACTGAGAATACTGGCCACGCAATCCTACTCTCTGCTTCCTATCTTTCAACCAGTTCTTAATCCATAATAATACCCTACCTCCGATTCCATGACTCTGCAATTTCTTCAGGAGTCTTTCGTGCGGCACTTTGTCAAACGCCTTCTGAAAATCCAGATATACAATATCAACCGGCTCCCCATTGTCCACATGTTTGCTTACCCCCTCAAAAAAATGCATTAGATTGGTGAGGCAAGACTTCCCTTCACTAAATCCGTGCTGACTTTGTCTCATCAGTCCATGTTTTTGTATATGCTCTGCAATTTTATTCTTAATAATAGCCTCCACCATCTTGCCCGGCACCGACGTCAGACTCCCCGGTCTATAATTTCCCGGATCTCCGGTCTATAATTTCCCGGATCTCCTCTGGAACCCTTCTTAAAAATCGGAGTAACTTTGGCTACCCTCCAGTCTTCCGGTACTACACTCGATTTTAGGGACAGATTGCATATTTCTAACAGTAGCTCTGCAAGTTCATTTTTTAGTTCTATTAATACTCTGGGATGAATACCATCAGGTCCCGGTGATTTACTACTCTTCAGCTTGCTGAACTGACCCATTACATCCTCCAAGGTTACAGAGAATTTGTTTAGTTTCTCCGACTCCCCCGCTTCAAATATTCTTTCCGGCACCGGTGTCCCCCCCAAATCCTCCTCGGTGAAGACCGAAGCAAAGAATTCATTTAATTTCTCCGCTACGGCTTTGTCCTCCTTGATCGCCCCTTTAACACCATTTCGTCCAGCGGCCCAACCGACTCTTTGGCCGGTTTCCTGCTTTTAATGTATCTAAAAAAATTTTTACTATGTATTTTTGCTTCCAACGCTAATTTCTTCTCAAAGTCCTTTTTTGCCCTCCTTATCTCCGCTTTGCATTTGGCTTGGCATTCCTTATGATCTATCCTGTTACTTTCAGTTGGTTCTCTTCTCCACTTTCTGAAGGATTGTTTTTTGGCTCTAATGATTTCCTTTATCTTACTGTTTAGCCACGCCGGCTGACGTTTAGTCTTTTTTCCATTTTTTCTAATACGTGGAATATATTTGTCCTGAACCTCCAGGATGGTGTTTTTAAACAGCATCCACGCCTGATGCAAGTTTTTTACTCTGCGAGCTGCTCCTTTCAGTCTTTTTTCACCATTTTTCTCATTTTGTCGTAATCACCTTTTCTATAGTTAAACGCTAGCGTACTTGATTTCCTAGTTTCACTTCCTTCAATGCCAATATCAAAACCGATCATATTATGATCACTGTTATCAAGCGGCCCTCGTATCGTTACCCCCTGCACTAGATCATGAGCACCACTAAGGACTAAGTCTAGTATTTTTCCTTCTCTTGTCGGCTCCTGAACTAGCTGTTCCATGAAGCTGTCCTTGATTTCATCAAGAAATCTTATGTCCCTTGCGTGTACAGATGTTACATTAACCCAGTCTATATGCGGGTAATTGAAATCCCCCATTATTATTGTGTTGCCCAGTTTGTTTGCGTCCCTGATTTCCTTTAACATTTCCGCATCCGTCTGTTCGTCCTGGCCAGGCGGACGGTAGTACACTCCTATCACTATCCTTTTCCCCTTTGCACATGGAATTTCAATCCACAGTGATTCCAAGGATTGTTTTGTTTCCTGCAGAATTTTCAATCTATTTGATTCAAGGCTCTCGTTAATATACAATGCTACCCCTCCACCAATCCGATTCACCCTATCACTACGATATAATTTGTACCCCGGTATGACAGTGTCCCACTGGTTATCCTCCTTCCACCAGGTCTCAGAGATGCCTATTATATCTAATTTTCATTTAGTGCAATATATTCCAACTCCCCCATCTTATTTCTTAGGCTCCTGGCATTCGCATATAGACATTTCAAACTATGTTTGTTGTTCCTAAGTACATCATGCTTAGTACTTGACAGTATTAATTGGCAATCTTTTGTCTGATTTTTATTGTTATTTAAAGATACCCGATCTACTACAATCTCTTTTGCAACCTCACTATCAGGATACTCTATCTTCCCTGTTATGGTGATATCTTTGAAAGATACCTTATCCCGAACCATGCTCTTTTGAGCGACTGTCGGCCTTCCCCCCAAAATCCAATCTCCCATGTGTTGGAGCAAACACGCATAATTATATAAACGTACATTTGGGAGGCCCATTCCGCTATGTCTCCAAGGTCCAATTAAATATTTAAAAGACAATTTCGGTTTTTTTTCCCCACCCAGCAAAAGTGAGACAGCATTCTCTGTAAGACCCCCAAATCTTGTTTTAGTAAATTAAGCGGCAAGAACTGGAGAACATATAGCCACTTGGGAAACAATACCATGTTAAAAAGTTGTATCCTACCATGAATCGTCAAAGGAAAATGAGCCCGTTTAGTCAGCATCGCGCGTGTATAGTCCAATAACACGGAAATATTAATCTTGTATAGCGACGCCGTAGTTTTTGGTAAGTGAATACCCAGGTATCAGAAAGAAGCAACCTCCCACTGCAGGGGAAAGGCTCCCACCCATTCATCCTTAGTTTCCAACTTAGTAGGCATTGCCAACAATTTGTACAAATTCAATTTGAAACCCGCAAAATCACCATATTCACTGAAGCTCTCCATCAGCACCTCCAGGGACATCTGCGGATCAACAATATGTACCAGCAATGCATATTGTGAATGCAGAGAGCTTAAACTCCTGAGAGCCTATACTAACCCCTTTAATACCCAGATTATTACCGATTTCTCTAATCAACGCATCTAACGATAAAGCAAAGAGCAGTGGAGACAATGGGCAGCCTTAACGTGTGCCCCGACAAATCTTAAATTCAGAGGAAAACACTGCATTAACCTGGAGCCGTGCCTTAGGTGACTTATAGAGAACTTGAATCTCTTCCAAAAAACCCTGATATCCCATAACGTTGCAGTACCGCAAAAAGAAATCCCCAGATCACATGATCAAATGCCTTCTCTGCACTGAAACTAACTAGCAGAGAAGGCTGGTCCGTCCATTCTGCATGTTCCATTGAGAGGAGAAGCTTTCGCATATTTGGAGCTATGGTCCTGCCACGGACAAATCCCACTTGCGGCCACGCAATTACTTCTGGCAGTACCTGTGCTAACCTATTTGCCAGTATTTTTGTAAAAACTTTTGTTTCCATGTTCAACAAGGATATCAGTCTGTAAGAGGAAGGTTGCACAGGGTCCCGACCTGGTTTCAGCAACAGAATAATTTGAGCCAACTGCAGTGATTGTGGGAGTTCCCCTGAAGACACAAACTGAGAAAAAAAAAGACTGTAAGGTTGGGACAATTGAAGGAGATAATAGTTTATAGAATTCAGCTCGGAACCCATCAGGTCCTGGCGTCTTTGCTAAGACACTCTGCTGGATCGCCAAGGCAACTTCATCCTCCCCAATTGGAGCATTAAGCCGAGCTAACGCCTGCGCTCCTCATCAAGGTAGATCCAAGCTATTCAAATATATCTCCCCATCTAACATTGTATCTTCTGGTTGGGCATATAATTTCTGATAGTACCTCTGAAACACTTCAGCGATTTCTCGGTCTGTTCGTACTTTAGTACCATCTCCCCTATCTATCTGAACTATTGGTTGTGAACCCCCAGACTGCTTAATCAGATGCGACATAAGTTTTGCATCTTTATTCCCATAAAGATATAATTGGTACTTATAATACCGAATTGATTTCATCGCCCTTTCATGAAGGAGCTCCTGGAGAAAGGATTGAAGCTCGATGAGCAAATTTTTTAACCCCTCAGTCGATGTTTCTGCATACTGATGCCGCACCTGCACCAATTGTTTTTCTAGGCGCAGTATTTCTCTATCTCTCGCCTTACGCTTGAAAGAAGAATAGGCCATTATTTCTCCTCGCAACACCACCTTAGCCACTTCCCAATAAATAATTGGTTGATCTTGGTTGATCTTTGTAGCCCTCATTATGAAGCTGATAATCCATCCATTTTTGCATCAAAAATTCTCGAAAGGCCATGTCCCAGTATAATTTAGGAGGAAAATGCCAAGTATATGGAGATATTCCGCAGCCTGGTACAATCAATGGTGTTAAGTCACTTATTTTGAAAGAGAAAAATGCCTATAGTGCGACCTAAATTGGGAGATAGATGTTTATCTCACAAAGGTGCCCAAATTGGTATAATCAAAAGCCAATTTTGGGCGTTTCCAACAGCACTCCGTCGCGGAAACGAATAAAGTTGACAGGGGTGTGTCGGAGGCATGGTGGAGGTGGAACTGGGGCGTGGTTATCAGCCGAGGAGAGATGGGTGTCTTTAGCTGATAATTGAAAAAAAAAGGCGTTTTGACCACGATTTTGGGTCACTTTTTTTGGACCCTTTTTTTCCACGAACAAGTCCCAAAAAAGTGCTCCAACTGCCCAGATGACCACTGGAGGGAATCGGGGATGACCTCCCCGGACTCCCCCAGTGGTCACTAACCCCCTCCCACCATAAAAACCCACTTTACAAACTTTTTTTCCAGCCTGTATGCCAGCCTCAAATGCCGTACCCACCTCAATGACAGCACAATGTGTTCGATCCTGTCACAGCCTTTCTCTGGGTCAGATGTGGCTCTCGGGTGCAGTACAGGGTCACTTCAGCATTGCATTGCGGTGGGTGTAGGGTATTGGGCTCCGTGATTTCATTAGCTTGTGTTACAGTCTCACGATGTTGGTAGTTGGTAGGCTCTTCTCCCATGGTGCTTTTCCCCCTGCCTACTGGGTCAGAGTGTGCCCTGTTGTGTTTCCTGTTGTAGTCCATGCGGTAGTGGCCATTTTTGTAAGCCGGTTTTAGTTCCCTTTCCTGTGTTAGCCACGTTACAGAATTTAGTTCTTCCGTTGAATGCGGCTGAAAGAGGGCATTGTACAGCATTCTGCCAGCTCTGACCTACTGCTCATCTCAGTACCAGGGAGACTCGTTGCCAGTGGGGCACAACCTCTGATCTGCAGTTAACTGTGATTAAATGCGGTTATTCCAATAAAGGACGTTTTCGGAGAGATTAGTCTTCAGGTGTCAACTGGTGCGCCAATGTTATACAGCAGCAACAAGTCCTAGAGGCCTGCGTGTATGCAGGTCCCTGGAGCACTTTTAGTGGGTACTGCAGTGCACTTCAGCCAGGTGGCCCCAGGCCCATCCCCCCCCACCTGTAACACTTGTGCTGGTAAATGGGAGGCCTGCAAAACCCACTGTACCCACATGTAGGTGCCCCCTTCACCCCTAAGAGCTATGGTAGTGTTGTACATTTGTGGGTAGTGGGTTTTGGGGGAGGGGGTTGGGAGCTCAGCACCCGTGGTAAGGGAGCTATGCATGTGGGAGCTTTTTCTGAAGTCCACCGCACTGACCTAGGGTGCCCAGTTGGTGTCCTGGCATATCAGGGGGGCGAGTGTACTATGAATCGTGGCCCCTTCCACGACCAAATGGCTCGGATTAGGACGTTTTTGAGCTGGGCGTTTTTAGTTTCCATTATCGCTAAAAAAAACAAACGCCCAGCTCAAAAACGTCCATTTTTTCGAAAATACGGTTCGGCCCGCCCCTTCACGGACCCGTTCTTGGAGATAAACACCCATGGAGATAGGCGTTTCCGTTCGATTATGTCCCTCCACGACTACTACAATGCAATCTACGCCAGATGCAAAAAACAAATTATTAGGAAACTCCAAACTGCCCAAAACACCGCAGCCAGACTCATATTCGGAAAAACGAGATACGAAAGTGCCAAACCCCTACGTGAACGAATTGCATTCAAAATTTGCACCCTGGCTCACAAAATCATCTACGGCGAGGTCCTGAGCTACATGGTAGACCTTATAGACTTACCAACCAGAAATACAAAAAAGTCAGCACGCACATACCTAAATCTCCACTACCCAAGTTGCAAAGGACTAAAATATAAATCAACATATACATCCAGCTTCTCCTACATAAGCACACAACTCTGGAATGCACTACCAAACGCTATGAAGCAATGCATGACCTAACAATCTTTCGGAAATCACTAAAAGCCATCTTGTTCAAAAAGGCATACCATAACGATCCAACCTAAACACCTCAACCCTGCAACACAACAAAACTTATACCAGAACTGGACAATACTTAATTCTTCCTCCTAGACTACCTAGGACTACTTATGAACTTTAACACAATCACCACTCTGTATTTCTCTACCGGATATGGCGATCGCCATCACGGTACAATGTAAGCCACATTGTGCCTGCAAATAGGTGGGAAAATGTGGGATACAAATGCAACAAATAAAATAAAATAAATAAATAAATCATCGGGACATTTCAGATCCACCAAACACCAAACACAAGCGTGGTCGGAGACATCATATGCTTCAATTCCAGCCGAAACTACAGAAGAAAACAACTCCGATGACAATAGCCAATAATCAATCTGGGATTGTGAGCCGTGCACCCTCGATAAGTGCGTATAATCTCTGTCCATTGGGTTTAAAGTTCTCCAAACATCCAATAAATTCAGACTAGAACATAACAGTGGGATTCCCTTTGTTGCCGAGCCCTCCTCTCCCTCAAATCCCCTAGATCTGTACAAAGAGGGCTGTGAACCATATTGAAATCCCCCCCATAATGATGGGTATGTCTATGACTCCCGCAACCTTACCTATTATGGACTTCACCCACTTATGATCATAGACATTTGGTCCATATACATTACAAAGCAATAGGGTTTTTTTTATTTACCAAAGCCTTCACTAACAAAAATCGTCCTTGGGGGTATCTCCATTTTGATGTGTCACCAGGTCCAAGCCCTTCCGGAAAAGACCCAGCAGACCAGCCTTACGGCCCACTTGTGGGACCAATGCTTCTTTTAATTCCGAACATCCTGGGAGTATGTAAAGGAGCTGCAGTGGGGGAAAGCCCAGGTGCACCTTCACCTTGACTTAACTTTTGAGATGATGGCTTTAATGCACTGGTGGAGGAGATTGGCCTGATGTGTGAGGGCATGAACTACCAACTAAGTGCCTTTGAGGACAGGGCTGAGAAGATGCAGTGCATTCTAGGACAACTCTTGACTGCTGTGGGCAACCTCACATTTGCCCTAGAGTGTGCTAGCATCATCCAAGCCCACCACCTGTGATAGCCCTTAGCTAGGCCCATCCCTAGTGGTTCTGTTCTTCGGGGGGTGTCCTCCTGCCCTCTTTACCTGTGTTACTCCCTCCCCCCTCCCATAGGAACAGTTTGTTATTTCTGTTAGTTTTTTAAAATATTTCTTTAGTTTTATATTTACATATGTTGTGAATTATATTTATTTTACAATAATGCTACTCTTGTTGTACTGGAGTTTTCCACACAATTTTTAATATGAAAATATTGTTTAAAATGTTAATTATTTATTTGTGAGATTTATATCCCACATTATCCCAAACAAGCTTAAGTTCAAAGTGGCATACAATAAACAGTATAGGATACATAACAGAGACTAATGCATAAGCAAATAATCTATTTGTAAGAACTCAATTATGTGATAAAACATCATAGACATACTGGATAGTTATGGATATTCAACATTTCAAAAATCTATTATAAATGAGAAATTGTACATGAAACAGTCAGAAGGGTAGTGGTATCATATATTATTTCACAGATGGATATACCCCTGGGCTATGTTTCCATGCACTCACACTGGTACAAATCTTCTACTCATGAGATTATGTGAGGGAGATAGACCTATGGTAGTATCAGCTACAACCCCACCCTCTTCTGCCACACTTCATGGACCCTCACATTTGCCTGAGCCACATGAACTTGGGCATTGGGAGAGTTACTAGGATGCCAGTCTCTGCTGTATCAAGGGAGAGATGCAACTTCAGCCCAGATTGGAGAAACAGGACATACACCACTCTCTGGAAGGCGAATCATGAAGGAAATGTTGCATAGATCTGAACAGGTGCTATGTGCTGTGACTCTCAAACCTGGGGTACCTAAAACTTATCCAAATCTTACTTAAGTTACCTGGCAGGTACATAATTGAAGTACATGCTGCACTGTTGACATTCTCAATGCGATTATACAACACTGATGTTTCTAGTATAGTACAACTCTTAAATCTTCATTATCTCTGACTTTCCCAAGGTGCACAATGCAGCAGTTATTGTGTGTTCAGTCAGTATCCAGATATCAGGCCAGTAGAAGGTGACTGCATGTATGTGTACTGTGAGAGTATGCCACATAATCCCTCTATGGGATAAACATTGAGCCATTCTCCACCCCGCACAAACTACAGGCTAATATGCTTACTGTTACCTAAACATACCATCATAACAATATTCTACCTATCTCCTCTGACCTTCCTCTTCTCCCAACCATGCCCAACAACGGATAACTTGGATACTCTCCACTTTATAAAAGGATGTATTTATTACCATTACAAATTTAAAGTTAACAAGTACACAACAACAGAATATGTTGACCTCTGCCACAGATATCTGACATCATACAGAAAATATAAAACAGCCGACCACCATTTTATGGCAAACTATCGGGATCTATGATCTTGATCATAGACAGTCTGCTGTAAGTTAAGGGCATGACTATGGGAGCCACTATGGCACCCTCAACAGCAAATTGTATGTTGCATATTTTGAAGACAAATTCCTTTCTGAATATCCATACAAAGAAAACATTTTCTTATGGAAACGCTAAGTAGGTGATGTTTTTATGATATGGTGAGGCACACTAGAAGAATTACACTCTTTTCATCAAAGCCTAAACAATTTGGATATCAATTTGAGGTTTCAGACGCAATCAGATAACAAAACAATTTCATTTTTTGATATTCTAAATGCATATGATAAGAAGCAATTTTCTAGACTTCTACAGAAAGCAACAGATGTCAACAAAACTCCGTGATTATAAGAGCTGACACAACAAACCATTAAAAACCAATCTGCCGTACAGCCAATTCTTAAGACTTAAAAAGTTAGGTTCTGATCCTCTGGTTTACAAAGAAAGGTCCAAGGAAATGAAGAAAAGAATCAAATAAAAAGGTTACCCATATAATTATTAATGAGGGTTACAGATGAGCAGCAAATATTGAGAGATAATCTGCGTTAAAACATGAGAAAAAACAAACAGTTTCAAAGCTGTCCTAAATTCAGCCAGTTAGCTATACAGGTGCTGCCACTGAATTTATTTTGCAATGGTCAATATGTTGTTGTTATTATTATTGAAAACTGTCTATGTTCTAACTTCCTCAGAAGTACTGCGGTATCAGAAGGCTTATGTATGTTTTAGATTTAGCAGAACTGGGTCATTCTTCACTTTTTGTCAAATTTGTATTATTATTTCATATTATTCAGGTGAATCATGCAGGCAAAAGGTCTTCCACTGAGAAGCAGTCAAAGCCCACTTTAAACCAGAGTATAAATTATACTTTGCTGGTGTTTCAGCATACCTTGCTTGGAAATCTCTGGGTGTAGTTTATCAAGTGCTTGTTATAAGGGTACAAATACTGTTCTTTCTTGGTCCACTTCCTCTAGAGATGTCTATTCCGAAATCTTTTTAAGTAGATCTAATTGGGCTGTCTCTCCTGAGGTTATTCTTCATGTAATACAACACTGTCACAGATGTTACAAATTAATAATGCATCACAATTTCAAGTCTGCGCTGAAGAGCATAATATATTTTCATTAAAAGAGAAAATGTGTTTCCAATAAAGTATTTGTAGAGCAGACCAGAAGGGACATCCATGCTGATCAGAGATATTAAGTTATTATGATAAATAGACAAATGGCAAATTGAGCACATGTTCTACTCGATGCTGCCATTAAGTAATCCAGAGGTTTCAACCCAGTCCTATGGGCACACCCAGCCAGCACAGGTTTTCAAAATATCCCCTTTGAACCCAGTCCTCTGGACACACCCAGCCAGCACAGGTTTTCAAAATATCCCCTTTGAACCCAGTCCTCTGGACACACCCAGCCATTTGGAGTTTACAGGATATCCCTATTGCATGGGAATATTCTGAAAAACCTGAGTGGCTGAGTGTGCCCCAAGGACTGGGTTGAAATCTCCTCGAGTAATAGATATTAACTGAAAACTAAAAATGTATTTGATACAGTTACTGGATTAAAAAAAATAAAAACACTGGTCTAAAGATGAAACCCTCTGCTCAGTGTGCGATGGTGGCTAAGAAAGCAAGTAGAATGTTAGGTATTATTAGGAAAGAAATGGGAAAACAGAAATGAGGACATTATAGTGCCTTTGTATCACTCCATGGTGCAACCGCACCTTGAATATTGTGTTCTATTCTGGTCACTGCATCTCAAAAAAGATATAGCGGAATTAGAAAAGGTACAGAGAAGGGTGACGAAATGATAAAGGGGATGAGGCGACTTCCCTATGAGGAAAGGCTAAAGCGGCTAGGGCTCTTCAGCTTGGAGAAAAGATGACTGAAGGGAGATATGATAGAGGTCTATAAAATAATGAGTAGAGTGGAACAGGTAGAAGTGAATCGCTTGTTTACTCTTTCCAAAAGTACTAGGACTAGGGGGCACACAATGAAGCTACAAAGTAGTAAATTTAAAATGAATAGGAGAAAATATTTCTTCACTCAACGTGTAATTAAACTCTGGAATTCGTTGCCAGAGAATGTAGTAAAAGCAGTTAGCTTAGCGGGGTTTAAAAAAGGTTTGGCTGGCTTCCTAAAGGAAAAGTCTATAGACCATTATTAAAATGGACTTGGGGAAAATCCACTGCTTATTTCTAGAATATACAAATATATATTATTAATGGCTCAATTTTGTCCAAAAGTAATTTGTATGCATACACAACAGTTAGCGGACAAAACTAGTGTGTTGCAACACAACAATGTTGGCTGTAGAGGTTATCTCATATCAATCAAAACAACTGTGTCCGCCAATTTTTGGTATGGCTCACAGATTTGTATAGGTTTGTAATCATAGAACACCTCCAGCCAACCAGTAGTATCGAAAAAATGTTCATATATTTAAAGTTCAAAATATACTACTGTACAAAAAATAAACATTATTGCAATACACGGGCAAATAATGCATAAGTTTAACTTAGCTTAAAGGCTCCAGACTCAGGTGTGCTGTCTGTGAGCCATACCAAAAATTGGCGGACACAGTTGTTTTGATTGATATGAGATAACCTCTACAGCCAACATTGTTGTGTTGCAACACACTAGTTATTTCTAGAATAAGCAGCATAGAAAGTATTGTGCTGTTTTGGGATCTTGCCAGGTGCTTGTAACCTGGATTGGCCACTGTTGGAAACAGGATGTTGGGCTTGATGGACCTTTGGCCTGTCCCAGTATTGCAATACTTATGTACTTATGGTCTCGGTGAAGCTTTAACAAATTTATACTCTAAGGGGTTTTTTTTAATGCCTGTGAAGTGATTTTACCCTGAAAGTCCTACCTCAGTTTCTTCTGTTTCACAGAAGTGGAGGAATAGTTCTGAGGCTTTTTCCCCTTGGGTTTCTTTGTATTTCAGCAAGTGTATTGATATTTATAAGTTTGCAATCTTTATATAAAAAAAATGAAAGAATATTGAATAGATTGGTGATACTATCTCTTTCTTCCTCTGTATTTACATTAACTTTGAGTAGACACTATGCTGTGACATGTATCTAAATGCAATGGTGCATACTTTGAAGATGGGCACAGACATGAGTGAAGCTTGCATGGAGTGCAGTTTCTTGTGCAAATGATAGAATACTATAATTTATACATGTTTTTAGCAGTCAACGCATGAACATTTACGGTTACATTTTCAAGGTTATATTTATTTGATTATCTGCTTGGGGTCAGACCATCAAAGCGGTTACATATACTAAAATAATGAAAAAATAGAAAGTACAGGCCATAATAAAAAGCAACAACATAAAACAATAATAACAATAATCATAAGTGATTAGCTTAGCGCGGTTTAAAAAGGTTTGGATGGTTTCCTAATAGAAAAGTCTATAGACCATTATTAAAATGGACTTGAGGAAAATCTACTGCTTATTTCTAGGATAAGTAGCATAAAATGTACTGTACTGTTTTGGGATCTTGCCAGGTACTTGTGACCTGGATTGGCCACTGTTGGAAGCAGGATGCTGGGCATCATGGACCTTCACTCTGTCCCAGTATGGCAATGCTTATGTACTTATGATGCAGCAAAGCTCTGTAAGACCCATAAGACTAAGGGGCCCTTCTACTAAGCTGAGCTAAAAAGTGGCCAGCACTATCCACAGCTTCCCCACATGCCGAGGCCATTAATGGCCATGTGCTAATTTCCCCATTAGCATGTGAGCACTTACCAACACCTATTTTCTAGGTGGTACGTCTCAAGCACTAATCCTGCATTAATCAGCTGGTGCATGTTGATGTAGCTGCACTAACCGATTAGCACAGGACATGCCTACTCTCCGGCCCAGGCATGCCCCCAGCACTAAAAAATACATTCTGTTTTTTAGCACATGAGCACCACACACTGATCCCAAAACTACTTCAGGATGCCTGAGCGCCCCTGCGGTAGTGCTTTTAACTTGCAGCAAGCACGCGTTGAGTACCCCAGTTTAGTAGAAGGGCCCCTTAGCAAAGCAGATGAGAACATCAGATGAGATGCATCTCAGATATTTTGGACATTCAATGTCCATTAACTAACAAAATTATAATTTGGAAGTATCTTGGTCTCCACTTTCCACCAGCAAGGAATAAGTCATTCCTTTTGAATTTCTGTTGACACGATTCTGGAATATTCTGGCCTTTTCTTTTGGTCCGCTTATTTCTGTGTGTTTGCACTGATAGTTACAAGACAGAAATTTCTGGCTGACCACAAACTGACAAGACCATTGCCATGACATCCCAACCAACTGTCTTGTTACAAACAAAATGACCAGACACCCCCCCCCCCCCCCCCCCCCCCCCCATTGTCATGACATCCCAACTGTTTGTTATTAAGCAGAGGTGTGGCAAGTGTTAGAAAGGTGTAAATATATTGCTTTTTCATTAAACATAATTGCAAAAATAACTTATGCCCTGGTAGAAAGAAACTCTTTAGGGATGGAAGTATAACTATACTTCTGTAGGCCCTCTCTAACAGAAACCACCATATTATAGCTTTTTAAAATCATTAACAAAAGAAACTCTGTTAGTTTAAAGTAACGTGTGCAAAGTGATAAAAGTGCTGAGACAGGGAGAGAGAGAGAAGAAAGGAGGGATAAGAAGCCCAAAGAGCTGAAACAACAATGTATCTAAGCATGAGACCATGAAGCTGTAAGACTATGGACAAAGGGGAAGGTGGAACATGCCATGTGCTGAACTATGCAAAGCTGTCATATAAAAGTTTAAAGATACAAAAATGCAAACCAAGCAGAACTAACAATGGATAGAGACTTAGCTGCTTGGATGATGGAAAATTTTTAGAGGACTGTCATATGATAATTAACAATGATGCAGTGGCGTAGCAAGGGGGGAGCGGGAGGGGCGGTCCGCCCCGGGTGTCAGCTCCGGGGGGGGGGGGTGCTCCCTGCCAGCTCCCCCCCCCTCGGCGAATCGACATCCCCCCCCCCCGACCAGCTCCCGCACCCTACCTTTAAAAAGAATATCAGGAGGCGAGGCGCCCTGCCCTGCACGTAAAAGAAATGTGGACCATCGAGTCTTCCCTCGCTCTATCTGTCCCGCCCTCCGCTGACGCAACTTCCTATTTCTGCAAGGGCGGGACAGACAGCGAGAGAAGGCCCGACGGTCCACATTTCTTTCACATGCAGGGCAGGGCGCCTCGCCTCCCGATATTCTTTTTAAAGGTAGGGTGCGGGAGCTGGTCGGGGGAGGGGGGTGTCATCGTGCTGCACCTGAGGGGGGTGCAACGGCGAACCGCCCCGCCCCGGGTGGCAGCCCCCCCTGCTACGCCACTGCAATGATGTATTAGGGGTTGGTAAATGTGATCAATATCCAATTGAGAAACTTAGGGGCAGATACTTAATGTAACTAAAAAGAATGGGTATAAAACCTGTAAACATTAAGGAGGGGTGTGCCTATTGCTTCTAGAGGCACCCATCTTTGCATAGGTGTATTTTGAAATAATAAATTAATTAAGACTTGTTTCACCAAATCTGGTTTCATACATTCTTTTTGTATAAGTTCTCAGGTTATCTGGGGGCTATTTATAACACAAGGACACTAAAGCCCTATCACAGGTCTCCTATGTACTTGCAGGATTGCTGATTGGGTGATATATGAGGTGGTCCTTTGTGATGGGGAGGGTATATAAGTAACTGCTCATCTGAACTAGTCCAAATGGCAGGAGAGTTTCATATCCTTGCCACAGCCTATTTTCAAGGGGGTACTCTTCCCTCCCCCTCGTACAAACTAATTCTCTATAGCTAAGATTCTTTCTTTCTTCCTTTCTTTCTCTCTGTTCTATGATCTTTGCAAGTTTGTATGACAGCTGTGGCAAAAGGGGGCTTGCGCTGATGTCGGCATGAGTTTTTCACACATGCCGAGGCCCCCTTTTACCGCAGCAGGTAAAAGGGAAATCTTTCTTTCCTGCAGGAAATGGCCATATGACAAGTAAAACACTTCCTACGCGGCCATTTAGGGGGGAGCCCTTACCGGCACCCATTGAGGTGGCGGTAAGGGCTTCTGCGCTTACCCGGCAGTAACCGGCAACACACTATTTTGCAACTCTACTATTAAAGTTTGTGTATATCTACCACTGATCTGCTCTATTTATTTCCACAATTACCGCTGGGTACACCCGACGCTACAAAAATAAATATATTTTTCTAGCGCCTGATATGACGACGTGTTAGGGGTGGGAAGTACCGTGACTGTTTAGTGAGCAGTAAGTCTGCGCTGGGCTTACCGCCACTTAGTAAAAGGGGCCCTTAGAGCGCCATTTACAGAACAGTGCTCTGTGCAGATTGTTTCACCACCATTTACTGAATCTAGTCCTATCTGGATAGCAGACGCTGCTATCAAGACAAGTGTATCGGCCTGAATTAATTTTCTACTTTAGTGCTTTTCTTTAACATACTGTACTCCCCCTTCTCCTTTGTTCTCAATTTATCTACCTCATAAATCATTTTCCTGGTTTTTCTTTTCTTCTAGATTTTTCTTCCTTTTTCCATTGTCCTTACTATCAATAGTGTCTCTGGGGTCCTTTTACTACGGTGCGCTGAAAAATGGCCTGCGGTAGTGTAGGTGCATGTTTTGGGCACTCGCAAAATCATTTTTCAGCACACCTGCAAAAAATGCCTTTTTAAAAAATGTTGCAGAAAATGGACGTACAGCAAAATGAAAATTGCTGCGCATCCACTTTGGGTCTGCGACCTTACTGCCAGCCAGCGGTAAAGTCTCATGTGGTAACAGGGCAGTAATGACCTATGCATGCCAAATGCCACTTGGTGTGTGTCTGATATGTGCGGCAGATAATAAAAATTATTTTTTGGACGTGCACCAAAAATGAAATTACCGCATGAGTGCGGTAACTCCATTTTGGCATGCATTGGGTGCGCGTAGAAGCTTACGCAGCTTAGTAAAAGGGCCCCTCTGTAATATCTCTCTGCCTCTCTTCTGAATCTCTTTGCTTCATCACTACTTATTTACCTCCTCTCCACGCTCTCAGATCTTACAGATTTCTTATTCCTGTCTCCCCCTATGATTGTCTCACTATTCTCCCAAGTTTTCATTTCTCCATATCTCTCTTCTCCATCCTCTCTTTTCTGTTTCCTTTTATCTCCCTTGGTCTCTTTTCTCTATCACTTTCAACTTCCTCTCCCCCCCCCCCCCCCCCCCCTCACTCTGCCCCCTATTACTCCTCATGGTCTCCTTCCCTCCCCTCCCAATAGAATTTTACTTCTCTCTTCCTTTGGCCTGTATCTGTTTACTCCCATCCCCTCTGCTTCTACCACCAGATCACCAAGAGCATAGGCCTAACTTAGGGCATTGCTGCAGACCACAGGAGAAGTTACTGCCATTTATTGCATCATTCTTAGTCTCTCTCTTCTGGGTCCAAGAATATGTCTAGCAGCAGGAGGAGCTCCAGCATCTGAGATGCAGACTGCACTGTCCCTGCAGCTGCTGCTGGACAGATTCCAGGGACTGGAGAGGCTGAGGTAGATATAGCAGCTCTTATCCCACTGATGACTGCCACAAGATGACACTCTTATAGCTAGGAGACCTCTATATCTTCACTCTTTTTGTCACTTTCTCCCTCCTCTGGAAATCTATTCTCATCTCTCCTCTTCCTTTTCCTTGGAAATCCATTCTGCCCCCTTCCTTTCATTTCTACTACTACTTAACATTTCTAGAGCGCTACTAGGGTTACGCAGCGCTGTACAATTTAACAAAGAGAGACAGTCCCTGCTCAATGAGCTTACAATCTAATAGACAAGTGCTAATAGACAAGTCAAAATGCTTTCTTTTCCTATTATTCTCTCTTTGCTTTCCTCTTTTATTTCCTGAAATCACTTAATCCTCTATTGCACCAGATATAATACTTAGATTGTGAGCCCAGTAGAGACAGAGAAAGCACCTGCATATAAGATATGTAAACCGTTTTGATTGTACCACAGAAAGGTGGTATATCAAATCCAAAACACCTCATCCCTCCAACTTTTGCTCTTCCTCACCCCTTTCTCCTCCTTTTTCTCCCCTTCTTTTTCCCTTTTGCTGTGCCCAGATCTATAACCATTCAAAATTACACCCAAGGCAGAAACTTACAGTAAGGATGTGCTTTCTTTTACTCCACCTATCCCTCTTTATCTCTTCATTCTTCTCTCTTCCCTTTATGGCACCATCACCCATTTTCTTTCCCCTTGCTCCCATGTTCCCTCCTTCTGTCTTTCCTGACTTTTTTCTCCGCCTATCCTCTCTTCCTTTTTCCTCCTACCCCTTTTCTCTCTCTTGCTTTTCTTCTCTCCAATTGTCCCAAATTTTTACTGTTATCTCTTCTACTCTTCCATTTCCTTCTGTGTCCACCTTTCTCCTTGTCCTTCTTTCTCCATCTTCTTTTTGTTTTCTTGTCTTGGCTTTCCTCTCCCATTGTTTGCCTCTTTCTTCGTGCTCTTCCTGCTCTTGTTCTCCTCCACTCATCAGCTTTGCTAGTGCTTCTCATAGTGATCAACTACTACTTGATTCAAAAGTGCTACCAGAGAGATATACCACACTGTACAAATACACACAAGAGACAGTCAGCCTACAACTTAGGATAAGGGACCACTGGTGGAATTAGAACCTGCAACCCTTGAATAACAAGCCATCTGTTCTAATCTCTACACTACTTACTGTCTGTCATCTGCAAAGATGTTTTGGGAGATCATCATGTTCAGGTCAGAGGGTGAGATTGTCATTTCCATGTATGCAATGCCCTGGAAAAATAAATACTGAGACATCTATCACATGCCCTCTCCCTCTCACCCCTTGTCTCCATACAAGCAGAACAATTCTGTACAGGAAACTTGTCTACAAACAGTTCTCTTAGAGACCTCTCACAGGACTGCTCCCGCACCCAGGAGACACAGTAAACAGTCTGGGTTTTCCAAAACACATCGTTCTCAAGAGAAATGTTTCCATCCCTCACTCTAGCTGGCTAACTTGAGTAAGATGTATCTGCTTGTCAGTTGCTACAGTGGAACCCAGATCGGTAGTTTTAAAGAATGGTGTAGTAGCCATTAGACCATACTACCAAGTCAGCTTCAAGCCGTCTAACTGAAGAGACATCTTTCAACACAGTTGGGCATATCAGTCCAGCTGTGACCTGGAAGCTCCCCCAAATTGTCAGGAACACCCAGCTATTCCCATCACCTAGACAAATGTGTGTTTGATTGTTGTGACTAAGTGAAAAGCATGGCTTGCACAAAAGGAAGTATCTCAGAACCCAAAGCTACAAGAACAGGTTACTCCAAAGGAAAGTACTCTTTTCAACAGGATCACTAAGTCAGAGGTGCCATATATAGAATAGCACCTAATGCCATGTTCTGTGTCCTTCAGGTCGATGCAGCCATTTAAGCCATGGGAAACCTGGTATAAATGCTGGCACCAAACTTTCCACACAGAGCCACCAAATTCTATAACCACACATATAATATACAGGAACGCCCATGCCTCTCCCATGATCATGCCCCCTTTTGAGATCTGTGTGGTCTGATTTACGGCGCGCACACCACTTTATAGAATACGCTTAGTGAGCTATGCACATAAATCCTAATTAGTGCCAATAATTGTTTCCTTACATCCAATTATCGACGCTGATTGGCTTGTTAGTCAAAACTTCTGCACACAAATAGGCGACATGTACTGATTTGTGCACGGAACTTTAGCCCCCATTTATAGAATCTGAGAGTATATGTTGTCCAGATTGGACACTGAATATCTTTGGTGCCTAAATAGCTTCCGGAATCCATTGCGACTGTGCCCCTGGATGTCCAGATAGTGCTGAGGCAATCTGCCTAGATCAGGGGTTCTCAAATCTAGTCATCAATGTCAAAAACTCAGCCTGGTTTTCAGGATTTCCACAATGAATATGTATGAGCTTTATTTGCATGCAATGGAAGCAGTGAATGCAAATAGATCTCGTACATATTCATTGTGGAAATCCTGAAAGCCAGGCTGAGTTGTGGACCTTAAGGACTGGATTCAAGGACCCCTGGCCTAGATTTTCAATTATCCAGATATGTGCTGCAAAAAATCTAAGTAATGCCCAGTCAGTGGGACTTATCCAGCCACCTATATTGACCTATATTGACCTCTGGGCTGTTATTTCTCTGGGACAGGAGACACTTCTGTTTAGAGACCCAGTATAAAGTCTTCTGCATCAGTTCTATTAACATATTTTTTAAACAGTGAGTTTGACTGATTTGCATTGTGGCATTTGGAAAACAGTAAATTCCTAAGAACTGAAAGCAGCCCCAGAAAATCCATGTGGAGATAAGACCGCATTGCCAGTCAACCTGAGGCATTCCACACATGGTTGACAGATGTACCTAAGGTCCTAGTCTTGCCACAGTGTTTTTGTGAGATCATCCCACTTCCCCCACTAAAATGAGGGCCTCTATTAAAGAACATATAAAGGCATCTCCACGGAATAAAAAAGAATACGTCATTTATCTGCATCTGAAAGTGTTTAGTGCATGTGATTTCATCCTATGAAAGAAACCTGTTGAACTATATAGCTCCAAGCTTTGAAATATAAAAAAAACTAAAAAAATTGGCAACTCAAATCTATTCTGTTAATGGTTTGCATGAAGACTACAGATTCCATCTAAAACCAGTATACCATCACTTTTGTTCTAGGTTATCATCTTTCTCCTTGGTATTGTCTCTTCCCCAACAGAAATACTACAGCAAATGAGATTATGGCATCCAGGGGCGTAGCCAGACACCCAATTTTGGGTGGGCCTGGGTCCAAGATGGGTGGGCAGAACTCCGCTTTGTCCCACAAGTGATTTGGTCTCTCCCTCTCTCACTTGCATGCCATATGGTCTCTCAAACATTCCCCCCCCCCCCCACCCCCGGCATACCTTTTAAATAGCAGATTTTCACCAGCAGCGAGCAGCAACCAATACACACTGCTTATGTTGGCCCCACAGCCTTCCCTCTGATGCAACTTCCTGCTGCTGCATAGGCGGGAATACATCCAAGGGAAGGCTGTAGGGCCAGTGCAAGCAGTAAGTATCAGTTGCTACTCACTGCAGGCGAAGATCTACTATTTACAAGGTATGCAGGAGGGATAGTCGTTGGGAATTTTCAGCTGGTGGGGCTTGGGGATCCCTGCCAGCCACATCATAGGTGTGCTGCTACTGGGTGGGCCTGAGCCCAAAGTGGGTGGGCCTGGGCTCCCCAGGCCCACCCTTGGCTAGCCACTGATGGCATCTGTGATGGAAAGGAAAGAAGCACTTTCTTTCATAACAGCAAAAGGAAAGGTAAAGCCAAAGGTTATAGGGAAAGGGGGAAGGGTTTGATATACTGTCTTTCTGTGCTAGAATCAAAGTGGTTTACACATTATATATAGGTACTTTTTCTGTCCCTGGTGGGATCACAATCTAATAGCCTCAATTCCCACATGGCAAATGTGACACAGCCCATTTGCTGCACCGGGAATCACTAGTGCATTTTAGTAAAAGAGGCCCCAAGTTTGTTTGTTTGGTTGGATGGTTTTTTTTTTTTTTTTTGGGGGGGGGGGGGGAGGTTTGTACTTGGGGCAATGGAGAGTTAAGTGACTTGCCCAGGGTCACAGGGAGCTGCAATAGGAATTGAGCCCAGTTTGTCTGATTCACAGGCCACTGCACTACCATTAGGCTACTGTTCCTCCACTATGTTTCTAAATTGTGTGTTTGAATGCATTCTCAATTCTCATCAAAAATCCTTTCATTTTTACCTTGGCTTTGGGGCATAGTGCAGTCAGTAACATAACATCAAGAGGAAACTGGTCTTGACCTCCTTGGAGTCCCTGAGAAAACACTGACAAAGGAAAAGTGAAATTTGAGACACACCTATGAAACACTTGGTGAAGTCCCTGCCCACCACAGGGCTCCATCAGGAATTCTTCCCACCACAGACAGCACTCTGCCAGGAATAGACTAGCAGCTTATCCAGTAACCATTGCACTGCACTGGGAAATAGGATCCTACTTCACAGGAATACACACACATGTAAAAAATTATCCTTACCATGGTTTGCAGCCTCACATGCTTTTAAGATGTGGTTCTTTGCAAGAGAAGAAAATCTCTCCTTCCTTAAATATTTATCATATAAATATTTCCTATCTCAATGTTACAAAAATATTTCTGGTTATGTGCCTTGAGCAGGTACCACATGGCATACAATAAAACTATTCATTGGCATGCATACATCATATTAAAGACCTGTTTTGCAGGGCCTAATCTATTGATTCTACTTAAATGCCGTATATTTTATTTCTTATTTCCTTGTCCCTCATTGTACCCATTGACCCCTACCTTATCTGATCCTTTTTTCTAATTATATTTGTTTATAACCCACTGTACTTGGCATGCACCATTACGGTATTTTGTAAGCCACATTGAGCCTGCTAATGTGTGGGAAAATGCGGGATACAAATGTTACAAATAAATAAATAAATATGTTTATGTGCACAGTGGAATGTGTAGGCTTCCGTTTTACAGCAGAATCTACTGAGGATTCTAGGAAGCGTGCTGTAGGGTAAAATACATTTTTTATTGAGAACAGACAAAGCAGATCTCTTCCTTTTTCTTCGTACCTCATTTGCTCTCAGCCTTTCTTCAACTTTTTTTTTCCAGTATTTTACACAAGTTGTGCTATCTGTTACTGAAGATGCAATCAAAAATCTCACGGTAGATATTAAGTGCAATTTTTATAGCTCAGCGCCTACACATGTGTGCAGGTTATGCATGTCAGAGGGCACCATAAAGGGCAGTTACGCACAGAAGCACATTAGGCACTGTTATATCAGGTAATGCCTAAGTGCTATAGCATGTAACTGCAAGGGGGCATATATATGTGGCTGAATTATGGGTGAGCTATTGCCATGTCTCCAACTCATACGTGTAACTTATAGAAAACTATTAAGTTATACATTTTGCATGGTGCACTTAGGTACAGCCATTCTGCTGGTGTAAATGGTCACACCTATGTATTTATTATTAGGATTTATTTACCGTCCTTTTGAAGGAATTCTCTCAAGGTGGTGTACAGGAAGAATAGATCAAACATGAGCAGTAGGCAATTAAAGCAGTAAAAATATTCAAACAACAATACAAAGTATGGCATGGTATACTACTTTTAGATAAACTCTATATCAAAAAGGGGAAGTCCAAACTTAATAAATGTTAATTCACTAAATGTGTAAAGAAGTTTGTACAATTTAGTTTGCGGATGTCTCCCAATCATAAAGAATTAAACCAATAGGAACCTCAAATCTCCTGACAGGGCTAAATATCAATGTATTAAACATCCACTGTCTTTTATATGAGTCCGTTGATATCATCGGTTCCTCTAAGGGAAAAACCAGGAGAAAAACCAATCATGCGCAAAAACTCACAAGTAGTGAGAAAAACGGATGATTTAAAAAAAACCCTGGTTATAGTTCCTATCACTTAATGGGGGACACCAAACACCAAACTAACACTCTATATGTCTCATCCCACAAAACAGAAATATCAACCACCCCCTTCTCAATTTCTTTATAATGTATTGCTTAATCACGTTCCTCCTTTAAGTTCAAATTCTCACATCAGCTAAACAGTCAATCTCGGCCCACGGGGCCAATTACAGAGGAGCCATGAATTCTGCTGGACAGAGGTACATTGTTTGTGATTGGTCCATACAGAAGTACATCATTTGTGATTGGTCCATAGGTATCACCTGACCCAAGACTGAAGAGGAAGAAAGAAGGAGAGAAGACAGAAGCCTTGTTGGTAGATAGAATGCTCTGAGAGGTGCTAGAGACATTGATTTTTCTAAACACCAGTGAGCTGAATTCCTTGTGATAAAGCAAACAAGGTCAGTTCTCCTGCAGCACTAAGGCCTTACCCGAAAGATTGTGTAATCAGTATACAGAGTAAAAACATTGGATTTTGTTCCTGGACTGAGATAGACTCGCGGAGAATTCTGCTAGAGTCTCAATGAAGGAATCCGATTTTTCACCACTGGATGTCTGCAAGATGGACTGCAGGGTAAGAGGAAGTAGCATTTATTACCTATACTTCAGGGGTATAGTTAGTCCATGGTTTTATCTGTGAAGGACTGGTTGGTCTCCGGATTTGTGGTTAGTAGAATAACTAGCTGCTAAGTGTATTTTGCACAATATAAATTAGTTATGTAGCCTCTTATGCATGTAGTTTTATTTAGCTGCAATCATATTTCTTTATATATATATAAAATGAAAAAGAAATTTGTGCGAGACTCATTCCTAGTAAGTTTTTTGCTTTAACTTGGTGTTTTCCTGTGTATTCGACTTCTGTTCACACCTCTTTTCAACACTGCCTGCCAATACCTGTCTTTTGGGGACATCACCAACCCTCTTTCTGGCTTAAACAATAACAACCACCCCATCAGTCCATACAGGCAACCTCAGTTCTTTCTGGTGACATACCTGTTGGCCTTTTAAATTGTAGATCCTTAAGATCTAAGACCTTTCTCTCCATAATCAGATAAGCTGTAGCAAGTGCTCTCTTTTCTGTATTACAGAAACCTGGATCAGAACAGGGAAGGAATTGCATCTCTACTTATGTCTCCCTCCAAACTATGATATTTATTTTGCATCTCATACCTCCAAATTAGGTGGGGGTTTGGCCATAATTTATAAAACTGAATTATCAATAGAAATCAAACAAAATAAAACATGGAAAAGAAAATAAGATGATACCTTTTTTATTGGACATAACTTAATACATTTCTTGATTAGCTTTCGAAGGTTGCCGTTCTTCGTCAGATCGGAAATAAGCAAATGTGCTAGCTGACAGTGTATATAAGTGAAAACATTCAAGCATTACTATGACAGTCTGACAGGGTGGAAGGATGGGGGTGGGTCGGAGGTATGCATGTCAGACTGCCTAAAAAAAAACAACAACCTTCCATAGATTCCACTGTTCTTAGTCATTACCACCCAGTATCTAACTTTTTCTACATGTCCAAAGTACTTGAAAAAATAGGTGCTCATTCAACTTACCTCTTTTTCAGAAAAAAACATTGGCCCTTCATCCGCGGCAATCTGCACTATTGTACAGAAATCATTATGACTTCTCTTCTTAGTGAACTTCATTCCCACTTTGATTGGCACAACATGGTCTTAACTATCTCCTTGGACCTTTGTGCAGTTTTGGATCTGGTTAATCACTCCCTTCTTCTTGCACTTTTATCTTCTCTTGAGATCTCTGGTAACATGGTTCACTTCCTTTCTATCCTGCCGTTCATTTCAGGTTTTGTTCTCTGATGCTGTTTCCGAACACAAGATTTTACACCAAGGAGTACCCCAGGATTCAATACTTCCCCCTCTTCTTTTTAATCTTTATTTAAGCCCTCTTGTTGCCCTCATTCAATCTTTTGGAATTTCAGTTTACTTCTATGAAGATGACATTCTTTTACTATACCCCACCTCCCCATCTACACTGTCTCTCACTCCACTACATACAGGTCTCCAATCAGTAGAAACCTAGCTTTGGGATCATCAATTAGTACTTAATACTGATAAAACTATTGCATGCTGGTTTTCAGGTGTACCTTTACCCTCTCCATCTTTCGATTACTCTTTTTGGTACATCAATCACTCCAGTATCTAACTTTCTTTTTATATTTAAATTCTTTATTGATTTTCAATTTCACAAGTACAACAACTTGCATAGGAAACACAGAAGGAAATAATATCAAGAATCAATTACAAAACACTTCCTTGTCTAAATTATGACAATTTTCATTCTTCCTTAGACCTCAATTATGGAAGGGGGGGCTTTAAGAAACATGAGGAGAAGTTTTATAAACATAACTATTAGTTAAATAAATCGGCTAACCTTTATTCCACAAACTGTCTTAATTGGTCTGATGTTATTACACTGTGGGGGTCTGAATCTTCTTAGCTTCCACAAAAACTTTTAGCTGTGATGGTTCAGAAAAAACATACTTATTTCCCTGGAAGTTAACTCTACACTTACAGGGATAAGCTAACAAGAACGATGCTCCCAAAGCTTTTACATTCTGTCTTAAATCCAAGAATTGTCTCCTTCTCTCCTGAGTTGCCTTCGCAACATCAGGATACATCCAGATTTTTTGTCCATAAAACAGTTTAACAGAATTCTTGAAATATAACTTAAACACATGATTCAAATCTTTCTCAAATACAAACTGAACTAACAATGTTCCTCGGTCTGTAATCTCAAAATTCGAGTCCTCAAGAAATGCAGTTAAATTTTGAGGTTCCTGAGCCTCCCCTTGTGACAATCCTGCAGAATCTACAGATGAAACTTTCTTTTGAGGTAAATAATATATTTTTGTATAAGGAGGTAAAGTTGAATCTGGCAACTGCAGGATATCCTTCAAATACATTGAAAATAGCTCATTTGCTTTCAATAAAGGAGAAATAGGAAAGTTCAAAAGTCTCAAATTCAAACATCTATTATAACTCTCCATTGACTCGATTTTCCTATGAATTATTTGTTTGTCCTTAATTAAAGCCGTCACTGAGGATTTTAAACCAGTCATTTCCTCATGTGTCTTTTGTGTTTGGGCATCCACATCATTCTTAATTTTCTCCAAAGATTGATGAAATTTTTCAATTTTACTCACTATTACAGCAAACTCTTTTGTTGAGTTTGAAACAGCTAACGTCAATGCCTGTACTGCCTTCCAGACTGCCATCAGGGTAATCTCTCCCAGTTCTTCCTGGGACCCTAAGTCCTCCCCGTCCGATCTTCGAGGTACCTTGCCGACCGAAATCCCACCAGCAGTGCCTTCCGCATCCAGCGGGGTTTCCGGCCCTCGAGTCGAAGCAGGGCAAAGAGGCGGGACCAACTCCAGCGGCGTGAGAGAAACCTGGCAGCCCAGGAACGCCGACGCTCCTCCGTCGGGGCTCAACAGCGGGCTCGCCATGCCGGTCACTGGTGGAATATTCTGCCAGAGTCTATCGAGCAACTGCTGCACTGGGGTCGACGCCATAGCCTTCGGCAACACGCTTTTCGTCGCCCCTTTTCTCTTGGTATGTGGCATGTTGTTGAGAGGAAAAGTTTCCAGCTACCACTCGTTTCCTCTAGCAGTACTCAGGCGGCCATCTTGTAACGCCCCCTCCTTCCTTGTCAGTATCTAACTTTCAATATCTAGGCATAATTCTTGATTCTTCTCTCTCTTTCCTGCCTCAGGTTTCACACTTAACTAAGGTTAGTTTCCTGGGGTTTTTTGTCATCTAAGACTAAGAGCTATTCGGCACCCCTTTGATACTCTGAACTTCCATGCACTGATTCTGTCCTATTTTACTTCCTGCTTAGATTATTGCAACATTATTTATGCAGGATTACCACATTCTACATTTATGGAAATTACAAACACTCCAGAATACAGCCATCAGGATGTTATGCCATGGTCAATGTTCAGATCACATTTCACATCTATTGCAAAAGCATCATTGGCTTCCTGTTGAAAAAATGATAATATATAAAGTTCCTTTGTTTGCCTTTAAGGCTTTTCGAATTGGTGTTTCCGACTATCTTTATTGTCTGAGCATTCCCTATTGCCTTTCTAGGTCTCTTCAGTCTATAAATGATCATTGACTGGTCCTACCTAGTCCCAGATTAGCCTATTTGGAATCTACATGACACAGTGTTATTTTCTTTCTTTCCCCACACATTTGGAACAATCTCCCCCCCCCCCCCCCCCCCCTCTCAGTAGTAATATCTCTTTTAAGAACTTTATGATCAAGTTAAAAGCCTGGCTTTTCAAGCAGGCATTCTGGTGAGTCTTTCTGACTGTAACAACAGCTAACCAACCCTGACCGTTCCTGCTCTTTTTTCCCTTTTTGATTAAAATGCCTCCCCACCCCTACCCTCCCTGTCCTGTCTCCCCTCCCTCTTCATATATGATTCTTGGTGTGAATGTTCTGCTTTCCTATCTTAGCATGGATTTCCTTTTCTTACTTGATTGTTGTTTTAGCCTGTACACCGCTCTGCTTTGCTAGTCAGCTAGAGCAGTATAGAAAGGTTTTGGAAATCAATCAATCAAAAATAAATTATTATGTTTTGCTGGTACAAATTCCCAGCATGTAATTTACATATAATTCACCTTGCTCTCAGATTTTAAATCTGTGAGTAATGAAACTAGAATCTAAATCAAACGTTTAAAAAGTAACCCAACCAGAGAGAGGCATTCTATATCCTAGATTGACCACCAGATGGCACCAGAGAGTTACACATTTCCTTTCTTGTAGGCACATAAAGGAATAGGCTTCATATCAGCTTTTTGTAAGATTAGAAATGAGTTATTATGTTAATAAAATATTGCAATTATTAAAATGACATATTTTTAAAATCATTCCTGCCTTAGAACATCTATTACTAGTTATGCATGTAGTTTCTCTCAGGATATCTAGGGAGCAATGTATATAAAAGTGCAATGGGTGTACCAAATTATACTGCACCTAAAAATAGACTTACATATTCCATGAGTTCAATTGGTCAAGATCATCCATAGGGATTAGTCAAATTTCTTCTTTCATCTTTCTTCTTCTTCATGTCATCTGTTCTCTTTCTTTGGTTCTGTCTGTATGGTGGCGTTGTCTCCATTTTAATTTTAATTCTGTGGAGAACTGTTGTGTTTACTATAACTGTTTCACCTAATGTTGGTTTCCATATATTTTGGAGTAGCTAATTTATCATAGGTCAAGCTGGTTGATTGTTAGGTGCTCATTGGTCATTTGGGCAGAGATTAATTTTTCCATTGGTTATTGGGTGTCACAGTTTTGTTGCAGGTTTTTTTCTTTTAACTCAATTTTATTGAAATCATTTTGTATACATGCGAACTCAAACAATATATACAGTAGATTCATGTTGATTCTTCAATTCAAAGTGAAGTGATTGATGGGTGGCAGAAGGTCTTTAATGTATTCACAGCAAAAAAAAAAAAGCCCAGATACGGACAGTGCTTCAGCTCATGGGCTTGAGAAAGGGGTCAAGTAACATCTGGTATACAGAAACAACACAGTGAAGATGACTCAAAAATAAAGAGGACGGCACTTTGAGTAGAAATCCAGTTAAAAACAAATTTATTGGTCAATAGACAAAATGAAACAAAAATAAAAACTAATAAAAAATACAGTTAGATGGTCGGTGTGTGAGACTCGACACAGCTGTGTTTTGGCCTATCAGGCCTGCATCAGGAGTCTTTTCACCATAAGAAAGCTCATTTCTTATATCTTTCACCATCTAATGTGAGAAGTCTTGATTTCGTCTGTCAAAGACTGGTCATGTAGTTGTACTGCAGCGTCTCTTTTATCGACTTCTTGAGATTCTCTTGTATATCGTCTAATCACGAGTGTAATCAGGATCTGGGTTTACACTCGTGATTAGACGATATACAAGAGAATCTCAAGAAGTCGATCAAAGAGACGCTGCACTTGTCACATTAGGAAGATGCTAAAGATTTTCTACAATACAGCTTACCATATAGCTGAAGAACCAAGAGTAGATATATGATGGGAACAAGATGCGTGGTACAGAGTCAGTTGGGATAATTTGATGATTAGCTAAACTCAAGGCAAGTTCTTTGTATAGTTAAACAAGAGATAAGGAACTGATCTAAGTTACAGTGTGTTTAGCAAGCTAGTCCAGGTGCAGAATGAGTATATTTAGTCAGTTACCCTATGTATTAAAGGCTTGGGAGAACAGCCTGATTTTCATACGTAGCCCCTCTGGGAGTAAATTTCAGAGTGTAGGGGCTACTCCTGAGAAGGCTCACTGGCGGGTATCACATTGTACAATTTCTTTTGATGAGGGTACAGATAGTGATGATCCTTGAGAGGACCTTAGAGGTCTCAAAGGTGTGTAAAGGGCTAACTTATTCTTTAAGTACTCTGGCCCATTTTGTCTGAGGACCTTGAAAACAAACATAGAGTTTTAAATTTAGCCCTGTAAGATACTGGCAGTCCATATAGCTTTCGCAGGAAGGGTGTGATGTGGTCATGCCACTTACAGCCTTCTATCAGTTGTGCTATAACATTCTGAATTAGATGGAGCTGGTACAAACTCTTTTTGGTTTGGCGAGTGTACAGAGCATTACAGTTATGATGTTATCATGGCATGGACCACTGTGGTCAGACTTGTCTTTTCAATATATGGAGAGAGATTCATAGCTGCTGTAGGTGATAGAGACAATTTTTGAAGGTTGTTTGAATTTGTAGAATCAGAGTGAGTGATGAGTCTAGCAGTATCCCAAGGTTCTTGACCTGTGATTTTAAGGGGCATTCATACTTCCCAAAAGATATTAGTTGGGTATTTCTGCACTTGTGTTTGGTATCCAAATACTCTCTGTTTTATTTGGCTTCAGGCAAAATTTATTGTTGTTTGCTCATTCCTGATTTGCGGTTAGTGGAACATTGCATCACATAGTTATAGTTCGGGTTCCTCTTTGCCCAAGTCCATCTTAATAATGGCTTATGGACTTTTTTTTTTAGGAAGATATCTAAACCTTTTTAAAACCCCACTAAGCTAACTGCTTTTACTACATTCTCTGGAAATGAATTCCAGAGTTAATTACACATTGAGTGAAGTAATATTTTCACTGATTTTTTAAAATGTACTACTTTGTAGCTTCATTGCGTGCCCCCTAGTCCTAGTACTTTTGGAAAGAGTAAACAAGCAAGTCACGTCTACCCCTTCCACTCCACTCATTATTTTATAGACCTCTATCATATCTCCCTTCAG
Source organism: Microcaecilia unicolor (assembly GCF_901765095.1). Taxonomy (NCBI): domain Eukaryota; kingdom Metazoa; phylum Chordata; class Amphibia; order Gymnophiona; family Siphonopidae; genus Microcaecilia; species Microcaecilia unicolor. Next base: position 391,352,663 of record NC_044032.1, read on the forward strand.
TCGTCTTTTCACCAAGCCCTAGCCTGAAGAGCCCTAGCCGCTTTAGCCTTTCCTCATAGGGAAGTCGTCCCATCCTCTTTATCATTTTTATCACCTTTCTCTATACGATGCAATGACGAGAACTGCACACAGTATTCGAGGTGCGGACACACCATGGAGTGATACAAAGGCATTATAACATTCTTATTTTTGTTTTTCATTCCTTTCCTACAGTGCTGCTGTATAATGACTCCTAGATCCCTTTCCTGGATGGTGACTCCTAATGTGGAACATTGCATCACATAGTTGTAGTTCAGGTTCCTCTTTCCCACGTGCATCACTTTGCACTTGCTCACATTAAACGTCATCTGCCATTTGGATTCCCACTCTTGTAAGGTTTTCTGTGTATGGTAGTGATGAATGAATATGAAGTTTTTCAGATAAGAATATCCGAGAAAGAGATGGAGTCAGGATTGTGTTGCATCTGGAATTTCAAATGGTGATCTCGAGAATTGAGCCAGATGAAAAATTCTTCTAAATGTGAAGTGGATCCTTTCCATATGATGAAAATATCATCAATGTATAGCTTATAAAACCGAATTTCATTGATTAATGGATGGTCCTTAAGATGTATGTCTTCAAAATGAGCAAAGTAGAGTTTTGCCAAGTCTAGTGCCATGGAAGCCCTGGCTGTGCCTTTGATCTGTTGAAAAATTTTTTGAAATGCAAGAAAGTTTTTGGTTAACACTATGGTCACAAATGCAAGAATGAACCTATTTGGAATGAGGCGTATGGAGATTCTGTCTTTCAGTTTTTGTTCAATAATGGTTAATGCCTTAAGCTGTGGTATATTGGTATATAATGATTCTATGTCCAAAGTGGTGTCAGTGAGATCATCATCAAAGGAATTCAAAAGATTAATCATATGTGCAGAGTCACGAACATAGGATGCAATGTGGGGCACATATGGTCTGAGAAAATAGTCCCAAAAATTGAGAGTGGTTCTAGTATAGAGTCGTTTGCAGATATAATGGGTCTGCCTGGGGGATGGTCCAGGTCTTGTGTATCTTAGGCAGGGCATAGATGGTAGGGATAGTGGGATGTTCCACTAAAAGAAAATCTCTCTCTATGTAATATATCCAGCATTATTTGCAAAGTGACGATTTCCTTGATATCTTTCTTCAGTTCTTCAGTGTCTTGCTCTAAGTGAATATAGTGTTCTTGATCAAATATTTATCTTTCATTCTCAGCTATATAGTCATCACAGTTGAGAACTAATATGCCTCCACCCTTGTCCGCTGGTTTACTGACTATGCTTAGATCTTGGGACAAAGACATTAGTGCTTGATGTCTTCCTTTCAAGTATAAGAATGTCCCTCAAAACACATTGCTGAAAAGCATAGATGAAGGGGTCCATTGGGCCTGGGGAAATCCATCATGATTTTATCTTGACAACTGATGTTTATTTCATTTTTACAAGGTTTGATGACCCCTGAGGCAGGCTCACACACCTAAACACGACCATGACGGGTCTTCACTGTGTTGGTAGTGTGACTACAGTAAAGGTCCTTGAATATTGAAAATCCTCTTTGTATTTGCCTCACTACTTTGTTTGGTGTCTACATGTCCATGGGATCCATAAGGATTTGGCTTTGTCCTCCTTTTCTGTTTCCTTCAATCTCTAAGATCAAAACATGCTCTTATTCAAAATCTAATTTCAGATCATCATCTTCAGTTGCTTTGTCTTACTGAAACTTGGTTACTTAATGGTGTAGAGGCCCATTTTTACCAGTGCTTGCCTTCAGGTTTTTCTGCTGTTTCTTTTTTTTTTCCATGCCTCCTGAAGAGAGGGTTGTACGGCTCTCATCTTTTCTGATTCTCATTTCTAAAACCTCAGTAAATACTTTTTCTTATTCTGAAATGTTAGCAGTCAAAATTGTTTTACAATCCCCTCTGCACCTTTTAATTCTTTTACTATCGGCCAGTCTCTGGGTATCCTTACAACAATCCCTAGCCGATGTGGTCACCAAATTTGATAACTTGATCGTTGTTGGAGATCTTAATATTCATGCTGATGACCACACTTCTGCTCATTTACCTCTTTTCTTACCTTTATTAATGATCTTGGACTCCATCAATACATTAGCACACCCACACACCGAGCTGGACACACAGTTGACTTGGTTATATCCAATATTTCTGACAGTTTTTCTTTACCTTTTCCTCACGTGCCTCCTGATCTGATCATTTATTCCTTTACTTCTTTCTCTATTCCATATGTTTACCGATCAATGACTCCAACTGTAAATATTTTGGAAGATGACTACACACTTTAAATCCTCTGGAGTGTCCATCACTTAGTTCTCCTCCTTCCTACCCCCCCCCCCCCCCCCCAATTTTGTCTCACTTTCTTTAAATGAACAGGCATCTATATGGAATGATACATTAAGTACTCAGTTCAATGCATTTGCCCGTCTTCATCCTTCTAAACATTCTCCTACTGGCAAACACCCCTGGTACCATAGGGGACTGTGACTTCTCAAGCAACATTTAAGGTGAGCTGAGCATTTATGGTGCAAGCAAAGAATGCCTTCATCTCTAGTTCTGGTCAAGGCCTGTAATTGATCATACAATTACCAGCTAAACCAGGCATATGATTAACACCTCAACTAATTTGAGTAGACAAATTTTTGGCATTGTCCAAAAACTTACATGTCACACACCTTCTACCATCTCCTTGACCCCCCTCCCCAGATACTCTGGGAAATTTCTTTTGAGATAAGAGTATCTCTCCTTCGTGGAGCATGTCCGCCAGCTGTCACTGATTCCCAAACCTTTAAAGAGGCAGCAGTTGATACATCACAAAGATTTTCCATGAATGAGCCAATTTCTTCTTTAAACTTTACCTGGAGTGATTTCTCATTTCCAACACTTATAGTGCTTTCTACCTTGCTATCTTCTTTACACATCACAACATGCATCCTTCACCTTTTTCTTTCCTCCTGGTTTAAATTCTCTAAACATGGTCTCCTACCTCAGTCTTTAATTTTAATATCACGTGCGTCTTAATACAGGTGAGGTCACAATTTTGTGGAAGCAAGCATTGATTAGACCAATGCTAAAATTAAAAAAAAAAGCCCATTAGACATATCAAGTCCCTCAAGCTACTGCCTTATTTTGAATCTATATTTCCTATCAAAGAAGCTATAAAAGTAGTTTTTTTCACAATTGTCTGATTTTGTTGAACATAAATTCATTCTTCATCCTTTTCAGGCAGGATTTCGATCACATCATAGCACAGAGACAGTTGTGAGTAGTCTATTGAATGATCTGGACTCCTTTTTGGATAATTATCAAATTATTTATTATTTATTTTAAAATCTTATATACCACCTAATTGACTAAGGGGCTTTTTTCAAAAGAGAAAAAATAACCAAAAAACATCCACATTTGGACATTTTCTCACAAAAAACATCCAAATTGGAATTTTCAAAACAGATTTTTAGACTTTTTCAATGAAGTCCATCAGAAGTGCATTCAAATCACAAGAAGGCATGTCAGGCGTGTGTTCAGGGGGGGGGGGGGGGGTGGGAGCTGGGCATTCCTAACACTTGAATGTTTTTCAGCCATAATGGAACAAAACAAGACCGTCCAAAACTATAATTATGATGTTTTGAGTTAGACCTGTTTTTATAACAAGGCACAAAAAGGTGCCCTAAATGACCAGATGACCAATTGAGAGAATCAGGGATGACCTCCCCTTCCACCCCCCAAAAAATGTGATTAAAAACTTTACTTACCAGCCTCTATGCCAGCCTCAGAAGTAATACTCAGGTCCGTTAGAGCAGCATGCAGGTCCCTGGAGTAGTCTAGTGGTGGGTGCAGTGCACTGCAGACAGGTGGACCCAGACTTATACATTCCTCTACCTATTACACTTGTGATTGAAACTGTGAGCCCTCCAAAAGTCACCCAAACTCTACTGTGCCCATATATAGGTGCTCCCTTCACCTATAAGGGCTATTGTAGTGCTGTACAGTTTGGGATAGTGGGTTTTGTGAGGCTCAGCAGACAAGATAAGAGAGCAATGGTGAGATGTGTATCTGGGAGCATTTATATGAAGTCCACAGCAGTGCCTCCTAGGTACCCCATTGATCTCCTGGGATGTATGAGACCAGTCTACTAAGAATGCTGGCTCCTCAAATTATCCTCAGTGATTTCTAGGTTACTGGGGCCACACACCCAGTGGTCCTACAGTTCCCAGAAAACACTCACAGACCCAACACACAAACCACCAGGATTCTTTATCAGTCCAGTCAGGCAGAGTAAACAAACTGAAAATGTTTATTGTCAGAACTTGAACATTTGTTTACTTTCTAAAAAGTACCAGAGAAGATCAGGACATATAGCTTGCTCACAAGTTATCAAATGTAACTGTTTACAGGGTCTTAGCAAAGAGATCTGTCTCTCTCTTCTTCTGGCTAAGACTGGAGCAAAAGCCAGTATTCTCCAAATGAAAATGAGCTCCTGGGCTAATCAGAGCCCAGAACAAGAAAATTGTGAAAAATATACTGCTTCTTACTTCCTGTTTGTATGCTAAAACTAAAGAAAAGAGCATTCATTTCTCTGTAACAGCTTTACAGCAAAGAAATACCACCTGCTGACCAAATAGGAAAATACACTTCAGGACATAATTAATGCAAGAAAATATCCAATACATTTTAAAGGCTTAAAAACACACAGGCTTTAATTAGAATTTATATGCACAACTTCCTAGGCATATTCTATAATGCGATGTGCATAAATTCCAATGTGTGCAGTCAACAAGAGGGTGTGGTTATGGGTGTGGACTAGGTGGGTTGTGGACATTTCAAAAAACTATGTGCCACTGTTATGGAATGCACCTGACCTGCGCCTAACTTTGGTACAGGTATTAGGCCTGGTTTTAGATGGCCTAAATGGGTGTGCCTAAATATTAGTCACAAGAACGGTGTGTGAGCATATTCTATAAACTACACCTAACGTTAGGTGTAGTTTATAGGATCATGCTAACCGTGTTTTTTCAGCACCGATTTTGGGCACCATTTATAGAACTTGCCCCATTTTTGTGTGGATATGTGACAGTATATGCATGTAAATACCACTTATAAAATTACTCTGTTCGTGAAAGGATGCACTAAGCAAGCTGGATGTAGGTGTGTTCAGGAGTGGCTTTTGGATGGAGCAGAGGTGGAGTCATAGCTTGCATACCTCTTTTATAAGACACATTCGTATGCACACACTTCATACAGGAACATTCACATCTATTCCCAAGTATGTTGAAAGATTTGCTGATCTATTTTATCCACAAATTCTGCAAGTATTTGTTTTAGTATTTTAGAAAGACCGATAGCTGCTTATGTGCCTTTATAAAATAGACAATAAAAAGGTGTCTTCTGTTAAGTCTTAATTTGGTAACCGATGGAATAACAAAAGATTAGTATTAGAAAACCGTAGGGACCGAGGTGGACAATAAGGAATGAGAATGGAAGATGTGAACTAGTGTAAATGCCTGGGGCTATATATGGGGATACAAAAATAAGTGTAAAAAAAGCACTATTCTATAAACCGCATGTAAACTTAGGCACAGTTTATATGCCCAGGGGTTGCATGTAAATTTAAGTGCCGCCACTTACATCAACAAAAATGTGGTATGCAGAGCCCCCATATACTATAATTACATGCATAACTCAAAAACCATGCCCCCTATTCACCCAAAAATGCCCTTGACCCTCCCATTTCTGCACTCCCTTTTTTGGGCCCCGTGTAGCATTTACAGTGGGGGAAATAAGTATTTGATCCCTTGCTGATTTTGTAAGTGTGCCCACTGACAAAGACATGAGCAGCCCATAATTGAAGGGTAGGTTATTGGTAACAGTGAGAGATAGCACATCACAAATTAAATCCGGAAAATCACATTGTGGAAAGTATATGAATTTATTTGCATTCTGCAGAGGGAAATAAGTATTTAATCCCTCTGGCAAACAAGACCTAATACTTGGTGGCAAAACCCTTGTTGGCAAGCACAGCGGTCAGACGTCTTCTGTAGTTGATGATGAGGTTTGCACACATGTCAGGAGGAATTTTGGTCCACTCCTCTTTGCAGATCATCTCTAAATCATTAAGAGTTCTGGGCTGTCGCTTGGCAACTCGCAGCTTCAGCTCCCTCCATAAGTTTTCAATGGGATTAAGGTCTGGTGACTGGCTAGGCCACTCCATGACCCTAATGTGCTTCTTCCTGAGCCACTCCTTTGTTGCCTTGGCTGTATGTTTTGGGTCATTGTCGTGCTGGAAGACCCAGCCACGACCCATTTTTAAGGCCCTGGCGGAGGGAAGGAGGTTGTCACTCAGAATTGTACGGTACATGGCCCCATCCATTCTCCCATTGATGCGGTGAAGTAGTCCTGTGCCCTTAGCAGAGAAACACCCCCAAAACATAACATTTCCACCTCCATGCTTGACAGTGGGGACGGTGTTCTTTGGGTCATAGGCAGCATTTCTCTTCCTCCAAACACGGCGAGTTGAGTTCATGCCAAAGAGCTCAATTTTTGTCTCATCTGACCACAGCACCTTCTCCCAATCACTCTCGGCATCATCCAGGTGTTCACTGGCAAACTTCAGACGGGCGTCACATGTGCCTTCCGGAGCAGGGGGACATTGCGGGCACTGCAGGATTGCAATCCGTTATGTCGTAATGTGTTACCAATGGTTTTCGTGGTGACAGTGGTCCCAGCTGCCTTGAGATCATTGACAAGTTCCCCCCTTGTAGTTGTAGGCTGATTTCTAACCTTCCTCATGATCAAGGATACCCCACGAGGTGAGATTTTGCGTGGAGCCCCAGATCTTTGTCGATTGACAGTCATTTTGTACTTCTTCCATTTTCTTACTATGGCACCAACAGTTGTCTCCTTCTCGCCCAGCGTCTTACTGATGGTTTTGTAGCCCATTCCAGCCTTGTGCAGGTGTATGATCTTGTCCCTGACATCCTTAGACAGCTCCTTGCTCTTGGCCATTTTGTAGAGGTTAGAGTCTGACTGATTCACTGAGTCTGTGGACAGGTGTCTTTCATACAGGTGACCATTGCCGACAGCTGTCTGTCATGCAGGTAACGAGTTGATTTGGAGCATCTACCTGGTCTGTAGGGGCCAGATCTCTTACTGGTTGGTGGGGGATCAAATACTTATTTCCCTCTGCAGAATGCAAATAAATTCATATACTTTCCACAATGTGATTTTCCGGATTTAATTTGTGATGTGCTATCTCTCACTGTTACCAATAACCTACCCTTCAATTATGGGCTGCTCATGTCTTTGTCAGTGGGCACACTTACAAAATCAGCAAGGGATCAAATACTTATTTCCCCCACTGTAGGTGTTGATCCCTTATATGATAGTAAAGCCCCATCCAGCACATCCCAGGATGCACTGGGCAGGGCAGAATGCTGCCATTATGGAGGTGGTGCTGAAAGGAGGGAGTTCTACTCCCTCCTCCATTGTCTAAAGGTATAGAGGGATTTGGGGCCTCTAGACCACCAGGTGGGGGGGGGGGGGGGACTAGACCAGAAGGTGGTGGTTGGAGTTCCACTGGATCTTCAGCCCTCTTCTGTCAGGGGGATGGGGGTCACGATCAAGGTCAGGTCTCTTGCTGGGGGGTTGGGGTTGGGTCTCTTGCAGGGAGGGAGACTGTGGCTTTTCTGTTGGGGGGGAGGTGGGGGCCCGATAGCAAGCAGATGCATGCTGGACAGAGCTCCCCATTCCTCTCCAATGTTCTGTAAACCCTAATGCCAAATCCAAGCTGGTGTAGGATTTACACTGGTAGCAGTATGCTAGTTTGGCGCACTGCCCACTGAGCATTGGGGACGAATACTAATGTTAGCGTTCAGAGTCGGCTTTGATCCTGGGACGTAGGCAAACACAGGCTCTATTCAAGTACTAATGGCCTCTAGCACCCACATTTGCTTTTCATCATTTGGGCACTGGTGTTACTGCCAGTATGAGCTGTTGCTTAGATCCCCATATATGTATTTGGCTTTGAGGCACAAGAGCAGGGGTTGGCAACCACAGTCCTCAAGGGCCACAACCCAGTTGGGTTTTTAAGATTTCCACAATGAATATGCATTAAAATTGATTTTCATGTACTGCTGCCATTGTATGCAAATCCGTCTCATGCATATTCTTAGTGGAAATCTTGAAAACCTGATGGGTTGTGGCCCTCGAGGACCATGGTTGCCCACCCCTGCACAAGAGGCATGTTGAGCGGTTCTGAGGAGTCAGCCGTGTGCATGGTGAGGGCCTGAAACATTAATATATGCCAACAGCAGTACTTCGTTACTTATAATAAAGGGCCCATAACATTTCTGGTTGTAAATGCATTATCATTAGGGCTTCTCATTTTATTTTATTACAAATTGAAAACACTGACAAAAGATTCCCCAGTGAGAAAACTGTAACTTTCAGTTATAGCCAAAAAATAAACACCAGACCTACTGTTTTGATGACTTCATCTGACCGTTCCTCTTTGCTTGTATTTAAGTATCCCAGTTCCCAGCACCATTGTGATCAGGCTGCTGCCGGCAGAAAAGGAGGTGGGGGAGGGGAGAGCAGTGTCAGACTCTTTCCCCTGTAGGCAGTGCCCACTGCAGACCCTGGAGGGAACCGTGACTGGTAACTGCAAATTCCCTCAGCTGCTTCCGCTACCAGCCCCTTTCTTGATTGATAGCAGGACTGACTGTCTTCCTTTCCAAGTTAGGGCTGAGATTGTGCAGGCTTTTGGAAGAGGAGAGATCATTTAATAGTGCACAGTACTGAGCAGTAGTGTACCCTGGTGGGCAATAAGGTGCACCATTGCACACTAGTGCATACTAATAGTAGATGGCACAGGCACAAACAAAATTATGTCCCTACTTTTAAGCAAGTTGGCTAATATTCACCTTGATGAAAGATTCTTTATGGTTTTAGTAGTTTTCCATTCTAACGCAAGGCCTGCTGACAGTGCGAGACCTTCAGAGTCTCCTTGGACTGAGCTTGATAACACTGATTAAAATATATAATACAGAACCAAAGCGGGGCAGGGCTCAGGTTTTAGCAACAGAGTCCAGTTAGTATAGACACAATCTTACCAACATCTGGTTTAGAAAATTCAAACATCACTGCAGTACCCTTATTCTTCTTTTCTTTCTGATTTGGGGGTAGTTCAAGCGAAGTCTGAAACACTTCTCCATCTCACTTGAGAGAATATCTAGTGTATGTCACAGGAACACAAAGCTCTGTGGAGCAGAGACTGTCTCTTACGTGTTTTGTGTACAGTGCCATGCACTGTCTAGTAGTGCTATAGAAATATAAGTAGTGGTTGTACTAAGGCATTGTTTTGAGCCAGGGTTCTCAAATCATTCCCCCCAGGGGCGTAGCCAGACTTTGGCGGGAGGGGGGTCCAGAGCCCGAGGTGAGGGGGCACATTTTAGCCCCCCCCCCCACCATTGCCAACTCCCCAGCTGCCGCCGCCAGCACCAATTTTGACGGCCCCTGCCAACGACCCTCTCAACCCTCCCTTCCGCCAACGACCCTCTCGACCCCCCTCCCGCCGCCAACCCTCCCCTGCCGTCGGCTACCTTTGCTTGCGGGGGACCCCAATCCCTGCCAGCCGAGGTTCTCTTCTTCCAGCAAAGGCTTCGTTCTGTTTCTGACGTCCTGCACATTGTACGTGCAGGACGTCAGACTCACAGAAACAGAACGAAGCCTTTGCAGGACTTCAGAAACAGAACGAAGCCTTCGCAGGAAGAAGAGACCTCGGCTGGCGGGGATTGGGGTCCCCCACCAGCAAAGGTAGCCCACGGTGGTGGTGGGTTGGCAGCGGGAGGGGGGGGTCAAGAGGGTCATCGGCAGGGGGTCCTGGGCCAAATCTACAGGGGCCCAGGCCCCCGTTGCCCCATGTAGCTACGCCACTGCCCGAGACACAACCAACCAGTCCTGATTTAGGATATCTACAATGAGCATGCTGCAGATAGATTTACATTCAAGGAAGTTAGCGCATGTAAACTTTATCTGTGGATATCCTGAGAACCCCTTTGATATGGTATGTCCTGAGGACTTGGTTAAAAAATCATTGTTCTAGGGGATATCTTTATTTTTGTTACATTTGTACCCCGCACTTTCCCACTCATGGCAGGCTCAATGTGGCTTACATATTATATACAGGTACTTATTTGTACCTGGGGTAGTGAAGGGTTAAGTGATTTGCCCAGAGTCCCAAGGAGCTGTCTGTGCTGGAAGTGGGAATTGAACTCAGTTCCTCAGGACCAAAGTCCACCACCCTAACCACTAGGCCACTCCTCCACTCTTAAGTGTTACTTTTTAAAAAGGCATTTAATTACTTGAAAAAAAAATTAAATTATGCCTTCTTAAAATGAATCAACCCAAACTGTAGCTACAAGTACTGTTCGCAATGTAAAAACATTGATAAACTTGGCTTTTCACTAGTCCTGCAAAACAAAGACTTAGGGGCCCTTTTACTAAGCCGTGTAGGTGCCTACGCATGCCCAACATGTGCCAATTTGGAATTACTACCCGGCTACCACGTAGCCTGGGCAGTAATTTCATTTTTTACGCACGTCCACTACACACGACGGAAATGTTCCAGTGCATGGCGCTAACCGGGCGGTAATCGGCAGTGTATGCGCGCTGACAATTACTGCCCAGTTAACGTGTGAGACTTTACCACTGTTAATAGGTGGCGGTAAAGTCTCAGGCCCAAACTGGACACGAACCAATTTTTATTTTGCCGCATGTCTATTTTTGGCCCCCCCCCAAAAAAAGGCCTTTTGTTTTGCAGGTGCGCTGAAAAATGGACCCGCGTGCGACCAATGCACGTGTCTACACCAGCGTAGGCCATTTTTCAGCGCACCTTAATAAAAGGACTCCTTGCATTTACAGGGATTGATATTCAGCAAGACTTACCTGAACAGGAGCAGCTCCCATCTCTATAAGTCCCACTCACTAGGCCCCAACCTGGATTTTCTGCAGCACTCTTCATATAATACTGCTGAAAATCCTTCCAGACTGTCCCAGTACTATCTGGGTAATACCAGAGATGTCCGTGGGCAGAGATTTTTGCTCTGCTAACTAGATAACCACAAAATTCAGTACCACTTCCATACTACGGTATCCAAACAGTTTGACATTCACTCCCAGAAAGCACCGACCATCCAAATACATCACCCGTGGAACAGCCAGCAAAACTGTTTTAAACTCTAAAACCACTGAATAATTAAAACAGCTTTGGAAGACTGCTCCTTAAGACCCCGCATCTAAAAGAGGCTTGAAATAAATAAATAAATAAATAAATAAATGAATAAAACATTTAAGTAAATTTTATTGTTTTCATAGTTTTGCAGTGAAAAGCTCCGGTTACTCACAGGAAGACATTACAAACCAGGCAGAACTTATCAATCAGTAGTGAAAAGTGTCCTTCACACCCACAGTTTCACTACACAGGCCTTGCCCTAGCCACCGAGGACAAACATCTTGCCTTTCCACTTTGAAGCTGTTATATAACAGATTTGCCTTATACAGCATCTAAAGGTTCAAATTAGTAACATAGAAAAATGCAACTGAAGTATAATAAATTAAAAGCATTTTTTAACATTTTTTTTCCATATACAAATATATTTTCTGTTTTCTAAAGCTTACTATACAGGCATCCATAGCTAACTAAACATTTACAGGGGCTTATTTGTACAGGTAAAAAAAGGACCCTTGGTTGTATGATGGCTGCTGGGAAACTAAAGAGCTCTAGGAGGCTGTGATACCATTGAAAAGCTCCAAGAACACAGAAACGTAGTTCATGACCCTTTGAGAGAAGACAGGTCCCTTCTTCACCTGTGCCCAGTGCATTTTTTCTAGCAAAAAAGGTGCCGGTACACAAATGCCTAGCCACCCTTCAGGGGTGGGGTGATCACTGAGGAACCTACCCCACAATAGCCAGGCCCCCTGCAACCAGTCACAGAATCTATGACAAGGAAGAATTGGTGTGTAGGGCCTGAGCTCTTTCATTAAAACTTGAGGACCATGGGTCAATTTTAGCAGACAATTGAAAAGGTGTAGGTACTCAGTACTCCCAAGTACCCACTCAAAAAAAGCCCTTCCTGTGCTGACTCTAAAACTTTTCGGCTACAACCTGTCTCACAGCCTGCTAATTCTCCAGTTTCCTGCAAGGCATCAAAGCAAACCTAATACACAGAAGAAAGTAAAACGAGCCTATGCAAAAACATATATAGTGAAAATTAAGCGTTCGTTCAGTTTAAGATCCCACACACAGTGGTTATGTTCTATAGTGAAAGCTGTTCTTGGATATATTTTCACTGAACAGTCATTCAACCGCACATTAATACAATGGTATTTTTTTTCTCCTCTTTTTTTCTGAGGAAAAAAATAGATATTTAGAGAAATGAAATGTCCAAAATATTTAGAAAAAAGTACACACACAGACACACACAAAGACGTATAGAAACTTGTATATACATATAAGATTAAAGTTAAACACTGGACATATTTAGATATATGGTTATATACATAAATTATTACATATGTAAATTAAATATGTCTGCTAATATTAATTTTTCAAAAACATATTACTTTTAGATGATCCATAGAAATGGACAATAGATTAATAATAGACAGATAGGCTACTGGATGGAATAATTATTCTGGATCAGTCCCAAAATCAATCTATTCTTTTCCAAAACCTATCAATTAAATGTTTGCTTAAACAGATGATAGCCCATGGGATAACTCAAACCAGATTACCCAACAATCACTGAGATTTTTAACGCAAGGGTACCAAAGCGAGAAATATGGACAAGTGAGTGCCTTCAGCCAGGTGATGGGGTATTTTCTTTATACAGTAATGTCTTTAAACTGTATTGTGTTGGGGAATGGCGGTATAGTACTAAGACAGGGCCTTTTAAACCCACAATTTCTTCTACAATATAGTTGAAAAAAGGCTGTGAACACCACCATCCTTACAAAGTTAGATGTAGAGCGTTAGCAGTAAATTTTGAGAGACTGAGATCATACTTCACATGCCCTGGATTAGAAGTGAGGTTCATTCCTGTCATGGTATGCACAAAACTGACCCATTTGGAGACACTGCCCCTTGGTTGAGTTGGTTTTTGTCCCAGGTCAGATTTCCCACCACTACACGTAACATACCTAGTGAGTTATGTTGTGATTTCAAACATAGCTTTGACCTGAGTTTGTGAAATGTAATATTCCTAGGGCAACACAACATGGTCATCAAGGGTGTCTTTTACTAAGCCACAGTAGCGTTTTTAGCTCACGGTAGAAATCACAGCAGAAGAGCGACTAAAATGATAAATGGGATGGAACTTGTCTCGTATGAGGAAAGGCTAAAGAGGTTAGGGCTCTTCAACTTGGAAAAGAGACGGATGAGGGGAGATATGATTGAGGTCTACAAACTCTTGAGTGGTGTAGAACGAGTAGAAGTAAATAGATTTTTCACTTGTTCCAAAAGTACAAAGACTAGGGGACACTCGAAGAAGTTACATGGAAATAATTTTAAAACAAATAGGAGGAAATATTTTTCTCTCAACGAACAGTTAAGCTCTGGAACTCTTTGCCGGAGGAGGTGGTAACAGCGGTTAGCGTATCTGGGTTTAAAAAAGGTTTGGACAAATTCCTGGAGGAAAAGTCCATAATCTGCTATTGAGACAGACATGGGAAGCAACTGCTTGCCCTGGTATTTGTAGTATGGAGTGTTGCCACGATTTGAGTTTCTGCCAGGTACTTGTGACCTGGCTTGGCCACTGTTTGGAAAACAGGATACTGGGCTAGATGGACCATTGGTCTGACCCAGTATGGCTACTCTTATGTTCTTAGTAAATGCTGAGATGTCCATAGGAATATAATGGGTGTCTCAGTGTTTACCACCAGTTGATTTCAGCCAAAAACACTACCATGGCTTTTTAAAAGATCCTCCAAATTTGACTAGAACCATGATTGAAACTAGCAAAATAGTTTTTATCTTCATCTCTTATGGAAAAAACTGGTCTTTTAAGGCAATCATATCTGTGTGTCTCCCCCTTCCTCCACCAATAATTCCTGAACTTTTAATTCAATTTCATTTACCTGTGTACCACCAATGAATGAGCACCCCATGATCCCCAGATCAGACATCATGAAAGAAATGGGCCAGTTCAGGATAGTTGAACTCCTAGGAAGGTGACAGACACTGTGATATCACTGAACGTTTTCAAAACTGCCCTGCTTTTGGTTGACACTGAGCATTTTCAAAGTTGCCTTGTCATTGTATTAGGGCTTATGGTCACCAGCTGGCTCTGCAATTTATTTTAATAGTTTCTACTGGGAAAAACTGCATTTCATGTTTAATGATGTACTTACCACACAAAAATTCACATAACAACCTAGGTCATAATTAAGTGCAAACTTCTGTACCAAAGAAGAAAACTAGGGCTCATGAAATGTTCACACATCTTTTTGTTTGACTTTAACCCATTAGTGCCCAATGTTCCCATATTGTTCCAATATTTGTTCCCAAATATGGGAACATTGGGCACTAATGGGTTAAGCAGAGCTGAGCAATAGGAGTAATGGTAATATTTAGCTCAGAGATGGAAACAAGTCATGTATTTTTAGGCCTGATGTACTAAATATTTTTCCCATAGTCACAAAATGGAAGAAAACCTTGAGCAGATGGGCTGCAAACCAAAGCAGTATCCCGTGTAATATTTCCAAGTATGAAGAGCAGCAAGTAAAATCTGCCTAGTTTCATTGTATATTATTATTGGTAAATGTTCAAAAATTCTTTAGCTGCTCCCATACAGTTCCCATTTAATAGTGGGGCCAGCCATGTTAGCAAGAGCAGTGACCTCACACTCATTGGGTCTCCTCAGTCTATGCTGATTAATGATATCACATATAACACATAGTCAGATCCTGTTCTATGTGATCTGTGACCCTGTTTGAAGCATGGCTACCTCCATGGGTTCAAGGAAACTGTAGGAGAACAATTTAAAGGCCTCTCATGATACCTCTGTTGCAGGTCAAGTTGCCATATAAGGGCAAAAGGCTAGGGGACACTAGAACTATTTTGAATCTAGTGCCAGCAGGAGCAGAAACGACTGGAGATTTCCACAGGTAGGCCCAGGATGTGGGAAAGGAAGGGTCTTCGTGGGGGGGGGGGGCGGATTTGTGATGGAGGAGGTCTTGTGGGTTGATGTAGGGTTCTTCAAGAGGGAGGATGTATTTGGGTGACTTCTGGAGAAAGAGGGAAAAGAAGCCTTTAATTCCCAGCCCCTCAAGATGTTCCTGGATGGTATAAATAAGACAGCTTCTGAATTTGACTGCAAGCTACATTGTTTATGTACCTTGGAGCCACTGAAGTACGGTACTGAGATATCAAGGGTTAGTGACTTCTATGGTAAACTAAGGTACGGTAAAACTCCAACTTTTACATGGCTTTAATAACTACCTTCCTAAGTCCCTTAAAAAATAGCCCAAAGTTTTTCTATGTGAGAAGCAGTTTCAGTTTCCACAGAAAAACTTTTTGGAAACATCTATGGAGGATACTCATGATAGAGAAACTTTGCTAGTGACATTTGCTGTTGATTCTGATAAAGACTCTATTCTGAGATTATATTTGTGTAAACAACAAGTGTCTTTTGTGGGTCAGCGTATATGGCATTTTCCTGATGTCTCTAGCCAGACTCAGGTAAAGCGTAAATTGTTTGTTGCTATGAGGCCTGAGGTGCTAGCCTAGGAAGGGCAGGCTCTTTTAACAATTTCCTGTTAAGTGTTTGATTAGAATTGAAGATCACAATTATACTTTTTGGGACCCTACACATTTGAGACTGTTTCTGGATAAGAATGTTTCTGTTTCTATGTAGCTGACTACTCAATTATATAATTGTTTCTTATAGTACGTAGTAGACAGCCCAACATTCTTAAAGCTGACCTTCTCTCTGCGCTGTGTATTATAATGCAATTTGATATAATCTTCTCCTTATATAATTTCTGGAATCCTTTACTTCCCCATATTTGAGGGCTAGATTAGTGTGTTCAGTTCAGGGGTGTAGCCAGACAGCAGATTTTGGGTGGGCCTAGGCAAGAAGTGGGTGGGCACCAAATGTTCTCTCCCCACCCCCACATCAAAAAAATATCTCGGCTGGTGGGAAAATACTTCTCTCCAGTCTCCACCTTGGTAGTCTGCAGCAGGCATGTGCTGAAAACTGAGCATGCGAAGGTGCCAGTATTGTGGAAATTAGAGATATTACCATGTGCTACTGTTGGATGGGCCTGAGCCCTAAGTGGGTGGGCCCTGGCCCACCTAGGCCCACCTGTGGCTACGCCACTGGTTCAGTTATGATAAAAGTTTGTACTTTAATTTTGTATGACTGTAAAAATTGCTTATATTTCTGAACAAAGAGAAAGGTATCTTTGTTAATTTAAACATTTCCTATAAAATGATAAAATAAAATAAATGATACAGATTTTCCTGGATGTTGCTCGCTTAACCCAAAAGAAAAGACAGCAACTCCAACTGATTCGACCAACAGTTCTTCAGATTGATGTCACTTTTAAATACCCTTGCAAGTGTATTTCAAAATATAAGCAGGCAAAAATGTTTTCTTTGAGTCTTCACAGAACTTTTTTTTCCTATCTGATAAGCTTTCTTCTATGCAGGTGATATCCTGCTTCTTTTTCCCTGACTTCATCAATATGCCCCAATCTCCATCCCTTATAGAACTGCCTCACCTCTGTCCTTGGATGGCTCTTTACACACAAACTAATCTTGAACCAGGAGAAAACTGTCACATACTGGATGACAGGCGCTATTTGGAAAACCCTTCTCTCCAGTCAGGTTTTTATCTCGGTGTCATTCTTGATTCCAGTCTCTCTTTCAGTCCCAAATATCTAACTTGCATCACATTTGGTCTCTCCATGATTATTTGGACTTCAACACAATGCATACCCTTCTCCACGCTTTTGTGATTTCCCGCATGGATTATTGTAATTCAGTGTATGCAGGTATCTCAAATTAAGCAGCCCCAAACATTTCAAAATTTCACAGCCTGACTCTTTATGTAGAACATGCCAATATAATGTCATCCCATTTTTTCTTAGATTATATTGGCATCCATTTTCAAAATTTTGTGTTTCATTCATAAAGCCTATTTCCAAAATGTTCCTCATCTCTCTTCGTTAGCAGTTCCTTATACCCCCTCTCATTGGTTTAAGTCTATGGATTCTCATCGCCTAGAATTGCTGGGCCCATGGCAGGCCAGATTCATTCTACACGCAACTTTGCTTTCTTATCTTCTAGGACCGCACTTCTGGAATTATCTTCCTGCGTGTATTCGCAGTGAAGAGTCTTTCACCATCTTTTCACCTTTTCAAACTGGCTTTCGGAATATGAACTTCTAGGTACCCGGTGTCTTGCTGAATATAGTTATCTGTGGTTAATTGTGCTGTTTTCTTAATTACATATGATTGATGTATGATTTCCCCTTTCCTAATGAATTTGGCATTCCTTTCAACTTGTCGGTTATTGTTACTGATTTTTTGATTGTACACCACTTTAATCTGTCAAAAAGGCAGTATAGAAAGTACTCCATAAACTTAGTCTTCAACAGGGGGACGGAGCTTGCACATCAACACTATTTTACCTGATGAATTCATTTTTATGTCTAAGGGGAAGCAGAATAAGAACGAGGTGGCTTTTGGAGCAGTCGGAGGTAAGTGGCCTAAACCAGATCTGCTAACTCCGCTCAAGATGGCGTTGGCCCAGGACTCGGTAGATTTTCTGGAACCTGTTATGGCTGAATTACAAGCCATTAAATTAATTATCCAGGAGAGTGCAAGTAAAACAACACCATTTCAGCAAGAAATGGTGAACTTATCTCTTCAATTAACCACTTGTGCATCATGCACAGAGTGGTTGGACAACCACGAGTCTGACCTGAAAGATGGTAGATGCAAATACATGAGAGATCATAAAATGTTGACGCAACTGCAGAAAGACCTCGAGGATGCCAACAACAGAAGCAGGAATAATCTTCGGATCTTGGGGCTTCCTGAAGATATTAGAGAAGCAAACCCTATTGAATTTTTGGAGGACTTTCTTCCCAAACTGCTGGACCCCCATTTTAAATTTTCATTGGAATTGGAAAGGGTCGATAGGATACTTAGTCACCTGAACAATTGTACTGGAGGACCCAGACCTCTCATTCTCAAGGTGCTGAGATACCAACAAGCATTGGACATTCTAAATAAAAGCCAGGTCTAAACAGAACCTACAATGGAATGGTACCAGGATTAGCATTGTTCTTGACTTTGCTAGAGAAAGAGCATCCAGAAGGAAGCAACTGTTAGCACTGCACCCCAATTTTGGCACACTGGAGCCCAATATGGGCTCTTTTACCAGGCCACAATGAGGGTAGCCTTTCAAAATGCTACACCAAATTTGAGGATCCTAAGGTGCTACATGAGTTCCTCCAGTGGACGTCAGGATCTGCAACCTGACATGTCTCCAAGTGGGCTTGTGTAGATAGTGAATCCCACTCAGTAGAGTGCATAAGCTCTCTAGAATATGCATCTATAAGACCAGTTTTTCCTTTTTTTTCCTGTCCTTGAAAAATTATATTGTTGTACCAACTGATTAGGTTGAAGTGCATTATATCTGTATATCTGTTATGGGGTATTTTATATCTACTCTGTCTCTGATTTATAATAGTTTGGTTTAGAAGGAGGGGTGGTGGGATTAGCACTTCTAACATATGTGCCTGAATCAACCTTTGGAGATGGAGCTCATTTGGGAGTCAGCAAACCGGGGAGGGGGGGGGGGGGGGTTGGGGAATGGGGGTTGGGTAGGGAACTGTAGGGTTCATGAGGTCTGGACAGGCACTTAGAAGTTGGGTGTTGTTGATCTTCCAGATGAGATGTTTTCTATCAGTGCCATTGTTGCTACAATTAGTTTAGAATAGGGGGGTGTCGGCTCAATATATTCTCCAAATGTAAACAGGCTGAACCATCCTATAAAGCACAAAAAAGTGGTGGGATATCTTAAAAAGCAAAAAGCTGATATCTGTTTTGTACAGGAGATGCATTTGAAAAAGCTAAACAGGCAGAAGGCTGGGTCACCAATTGTTATTTCTTGGCTGCAATTGCAAAGAAGACGGGGGTGGCTATTCAAAGTGAGTAACATTCAGGCTAACACTGAAGTTTGCTGGGTACACCTAGATGTCTGTATTAGGGATATGGTGATTACTCTCTTTAATGTTTATGTACTGAATCATAGCATCAAGGCATTTTTTCAAGATATACAGACAAGAGTAACAACATTGGAATCACAGCACCTTATAATGGCAGGTGATTTCATTGCTGTTCCAGACCCTGTGCTGCTGTGTTCATATTGAACAGAGTTGTTGGATGACGGCCATAGTGCCGATCATTGCAGCAGCAAGAAGCCTTTTCCTGCTGAGGCCTTTTTCCTCCATTAAGTAAAAAAGTAAAGAAGTGAAAAAGTAAAAGAAGCAAAAATGTAACAAATGAAGTCATTTTTAGACCACTAGTGACATTGCATGAAGATTTGTGTTGAGTGTATATTTCTCACTTTGTTTGTGCCTGGTTTAATTCTCCTCCAAAAGCTTCCAGGTCTTCCTTTTCTCCATCCCATATAAAAAAGATATCATCTATAAATCTCACCCATAATCTTATCTTTGTATAATGAGTGGATCGGTACACTGTTCTCTCTTCAAATTGTGCCATGCCTGGGAGAGTTGTATGACCAACCTAGTTTACCACCATTATGTTCGATGATCAGTCAACTGAGCCACGAGGCTTCTGCATGATAAAAAGTCTGAAGAATCCCTGCAAAAAGAAAATCTACTAACTGGGTCTGTGTACAATCTGGGGCAAACAGGTTCAAGTAGAACTTGCAGAATCATCCTAGTGATACTTTTGGTCAAAGCACGTGAGATGTGTGGCCTCAGCATCTATAAGACAATTGTTGCTCTTCGCTGTTCATTGTGTACTATGGACACCTGTGAAGCTTCACAAGTTAGGCGCGCAGACTTCAATTAAGTGCGGGCACTGTGCATTGGCAGTTGGCATGCTGGATCATCTACTGTTTCATTGTCCAGTAGTATATTCTTTCTGGCAAAGTGTATGGAGGAAAATTCAAGAAGTGTTTGACTTTAAAGACCCTCTGCCATATGCGGGCGTACTTTTTGGCCATACCGGGGATGCTCTTACCTTAACAGAGCTACATGAGTGCTTATTGTATATTATGATAGGAATAGCCATACAGATAATATTGCAGCCTGGAAAAGAGACAAGAAATAACCATTTGAATACCCACTACCGGTGGAAGTCTATATGCCTGATGTATAAATATGAAACTAGCATGGCAGAAAGGCCAGCACCCTGGACAGATTCCTTAATGTATGGGCTCCAATTCAACAATATGTAAGGATAGCTAATTAACATAGATGTTTTTCTAAAGGGATTCGTCTTTTTGAGGATTCTCTTAAACCTATGATAATGCTACTGTGTAGTGGAGGGTTGGGTAAGGGGTGAGAAGGGGAGGCGAGGGGAAGGGAGATGCAGAATTCTGTCAATATGATTGTGTACGCTGACTTCCTATATACTTGCTGTTAGGTTCATGATCTTGTATACCATTGGCTGTAAGTTGAAAATAAATACAAGTTGAAATTAAAAAACATAAACTTCTATACCACGGTAGCTCTATATGTTTTCTAGGCCTGGAAATAATTTCTGTCCTTTGAATTATCCAAGTTGACATGTAGTCAATATATTTCTTTGCAAATTTATTTCCTTATATTACTCTGTCCCCCCAGTAGTTGTGGACTTTAATATGGAGAGAACTTACTAATTTATCCTTTATCTTTTTTTTTTAATTTTGAAATATATGGCTGTTTTCTGTATTCTCCCATATTTTATTTCTTGAAATAATTATCTGAAGTTGCACAAATAAAAAAAAATTATAAACTTACTCTTTCCTTTGAAAATAAGGGTTTTTTTTTTTGTTTCTATCAGCTCATCTCTCATCAGGTTTGCAAACCTAACAGTAACACTAATTGAATAGGAATGAGCACACATGACAGATCCATGACACATGGCACAACTCACCAAGCACAGGCTCAGTGAAAGCGGCACGCCTGACCTTTTCAATACACTGAAGAAAGGTGTTAGATACACCACCTTTGTCTTATCCCTTGTGCATTAGGCACTGATGACAGATTTTTTCCTTTCCAAAATGTTTTACATATATTATTTTAAAATGGGCATGATTATTTTACATTGTCTTCTCCTGTCTCAACAGATATAAAGTTTAAAAAGCTCCAGACTGAAAGGATTAGTTTTATAGACCACAATTGCTAAGCCTCTCTGTTGAGTATCACTATGTAGTCACTTTGCTGTTTTAATGGGTTTCTACTGTATTTCAAGTTATACCGGACTCAGGCAATGCTGCAAGCGGCAGCCAGCTGTCACTTCTTCCAGACTGAAGGGGTAATTTGCTATATGTGAACGGCAAACTACTCAGCTATCTCCCACTACCCAAAAATGTATCATTTCTCTCAGAGGGGAGGAGTATCCTAATGGTTAGAGTAAGGCCACTCAATTCCAGTCCTTGAGGTCCACAGGCAGGCCAGGGTTTTAGGATATCCACAATGAATATGGATGAGAGAGATTTACATACCAAGGAGGCAGTGGGTTAGAGCCCTGGGTTAGGGCATCAAATTGAGAACCAGGGAAGCCAGGGTTCAAATCCCACTTCTGCTCCTTGTGATCTTGGACAAGTCACTTAACCCTCTAATGCCTCAGGTACAAACAGAGATTGTAAGGCCACAGAGGAATGCTTAGTGTACCTGAATGGTATGAGCTAAATTCAAAATCCATCCCTTCCCCTTCTTACTTCCACAAACTGTCTGTTTACATACCCTCATTTTCAAGCACATTTTCTCTATCCCTTCAGTTTCTTTTCCTCTCCCCTTTGTCTCACTAACTGATCCAGTTCTTCATTTTCTGTCTTGCACATTCTGCTCAGCAGAGCAGTCACAGTAGGATTTCCTGGGGGCCTATCTGGGCTCTTACCCAACATATAGCCAGAATTCTTAGTACTGGGGAATGGTCAGTTCCTCATAGCATGTTTAAGGTAGGGTGGAAAACCTTCCCGTTCCTTGAGACTCTTCTCACCCTTATGGGTGATGGAAGAGAATGAAGCAGTACTTGAGTGATCTTACAGATATTTAGCGCAAACATGCATCTGGCAACTGTTCACAACCCCGTAGAAATTTCAAACAGGAGGGGGGAGGGGAAGCATTTGAATTATTTGTCACCTTTAAATATGATGTACAAAAAAACTTTTTTTTTCTGTAGAAGTACTATATTGAAATAACCTGGCTGACTTGTTAACTCGCTTGTTCGCAGCTATCCAATCATTTTCAGCGACACTTAAACCAGTTAGTGCTACTGAAAATGAACGATTAATGCCGAACTTCAAGCCGGCTATGTCGGGAGCGTTCCAATGGTGTTTTGAAGGCGGAGTCCCTACACTCAGACATAACCAGACAGGTTAAGACCACATCAATAGCTGTCCTATCTTTATCTGCTAACCCATGGCTTGTTAAGTCTGAATATTAACTTAATCAGTCATGCACTAGCTGGCTTTGCAAAAAAAAGCAGATATCCAATGTCGAAGCCTGGCAGGATCCAGCATTGAATTTCCAGTTTTAGCGCTGGTGGTGGACAAAAAAAAAACCACTGTCTGCCACCGGCTGAATGTCAAGGGATCATTAACAAAACTGAGTAGGTCTATGGTGACAGGCTTGCAAAAATTAAGGACAGAGACATGTTAAACACACATATACTATACTAACCAGTCTATATATGTATATATGTGTGTGTGTGTGGTATATATTATAAACCAAGCTTCTGATTAAAAAGATGATCTACACATGGTTGAAAGGTTGCCTTCAGGTGCACGGCAATTAGCAAACCAACCATCAGTTCAGCACTCCAGGATGTTACAGCAAGCCCAATGTAGAACTGAGAACTGAAAGTTTTATGACAGCCAGACACACACAGAAGGAAGGGCCAGAGGATGGAAAGAGACTTAAGCCATTTCCAAGGGGCTTCTCTTAATGACATTTTGATAAAGAAATGTTTTTTTCTGTCCATCTCACCTTTCCTTCAGCATGTAACATCTTGTGGACTGTCTCAGCCTATCCCCCTTGAGCTGAGGCTCTGCTTTTCAAATCCTTGTATACAAATATGAAGGGATGAAGTCCTCTTAAGGCCTTCTTTTCCAAGTCTCACCCTGAAACTTGCAGCGACAGCTGGCAAAGGCTTTCTGTTGTTTTGGTAATATTTTTTCAAATTAAATTTATTTGAAGCTCATATGATTATATGTCTTCAGGTGCTATCCACTGCTCCATTTATAAAACGCAGCTTTTTTTCTTTTGGTTTGTGCATGTATTTCTTGGAACACAATGTATGCATCAAGAGTGCAAATATGGCCAAAACGACATTGAAAGAAAGCCAAGATGTGGATTCTTCGTATTGTTATCTGCACGCACAGGACTCCACTGTCATGTTGGGATACACCTTGAGCACCACGTTCTTATTTTCATCAAAAAACAAGATGCTGAGTGAAGACATCTTTTCTGGTACACAGCAGGGCTCAGGGATGCCAGGGACCACACCCACTGCTCGAACTATACTCTGAATGGTGGCATGATTTGATGGCTTCAGCGACTGGAAAAGAACAAAAAAAAACACACACAGAGAAACTTGTTACTGGGTTGGTTCACCGACTGTCATCCAGCACGTCCTTACAGTCAGATAGCCCCAATACTTATGGGGTCCTTTTACTAAGCTGCGAGAAAAAGGGCCCTGCGGTAGTGGTGGGGGCTGTTTTTCTGTGCATCAGAGCCCTTTACCCCACAGTGGGTAAAAAGCCCCTAAAAAAATGGCCAAGTTGCAGGGAGCACTTACCACCACCCATTGAGGTGACAGTAAGGGGAAGGGGAAATGGGACTTATATACCACCTTTCTGAGGTTTTTGCACCTACATTCAAAGCAGTTTACATATATTCAGGTACTTATTTTGTACCAGGGCCAATGGAGGGTCAAGTGACTTGCCCAGAGTCACAAGGAGCTGCAGTGAGAATCGAACTCAGTATCCCAGGATCGCAGTCCACTGCACTAACCACTAGGCTACTCCTGCACTCCATTCCACTCTTGCAGTAACCCGGAGGTAACCGGGTATGCGTGCAGTGATGCCTGGTTACTGCTGGGTTAGTGCTGCACTATAAATTTTTTAAAAATTTCTGGCACACTGGAAATAGCACGCGCTCAAGGCGGAACTACCGACAGCAACCACGTTGGGCCGGCGGTACTTCTAGGTTAGCCCGCATTAGGCTTACAGCCAGTTTGTAAAAGAGCCCCTTAGTACATAAAGCCTGTTGTATCTGGTGACCAGTACTTCCCACCAGAGAGCGATTGATTGTCCTGCCCCATGAGCAGTACCTATATGCAACTAAGACAGCTCCTGGTGCTTTTATATATGAAACCAAAATGAATCTCAACAGCCTACTAGAATCGAGATTCTGGATTTTAAGGTTAATAAGAAAATTAAGGGCCCTTTTACAAAGACGCGCTGAAAAATGGTCTGCGGTAGTGTAGACGCATGTTTTGGGTGCACGCAGAATCATTTTTCAGTGCACCCGTAAAAAATGCCTTTTTAGAATTTTTTCCAAACATGGACGTATGGCAAAATGAAAATTGCAGCGCGTTCATTTTGGGCCTGAGATCTTACCGCCAGCCATTGACTGAGTGGTAAAGTCTCACGCGGTAACTGGGCAGTAATGACCTATGTGCGTCAAATGCCACTTGGCACGCGTCCAATACGCACGTCTGAAAATATTTTTTGGACGTGCATATCCGACGCGTGCCAAATATGAAATTACTGCAAGAGCCACACGGTAGCTGGGTGGTAACTCCACTTTGGTGTGTGTTGGGCAGGCGTACATGCTTACGCGGCTTAGTAAAAGGGCCTCTCAACAAGCAGGCCGATATTCAGAAGGGCATATCTATCTTCTAAAATTCCACAAATTAAGTCCTTTGCTTTCAATGTTCTACCTCGCAGAATGGATGACTTTTGGCCATGTAAGTCAGTATACAGCCAAAAGTTATGTGGATTGAAGCAGGACCAAAGGTTATCTGAATAGTGGTGATATTTGATCAGTATTCAGGTAGCCCATCCATGTAAAGTGAACATATGCATAACTGTCTTAACTTTATATGGTTTGATTATCAGTATAAGCTTAGGACCTTAGTTGTTGCTTGGGATGTGATGACCCCCCACATGCTGTAAATGCCCCCACTGCCAATATGCCCCTATTTTCCCCACCCCCAAAGTTAGGTAAACTACACTTACGACTAGGACTGAATACTCAGCTGAGTGACTTAGAGAGACAACCACATGAGGATACACAGTAATGTATCTTTATATCTTTACGCAGTCATTTATTTTGCTAATTATTGCACTTCAGGTTTCTAAGTTAAAACAAACTTCCTTTTCTATGATCTCAAGCAACTTTTAAAAGGCTGGTACTATCAGCCAAACACAACCACAGAGCCTGATCAGTCGGCGCAGAATGGACCTGTTCTGCTTATTATGTAATGTGCCCTGTTTGTGCCATCTCTTTGCACTGAGACTGAATACTGGAAAAATAAGTATTCAGCAAGATGGGATGCTCCTCAGTACCAGGACCTTAGGGTTCCCTTTAGCTGAGATGTGCCCAGGGGCATAGCCAGAAAACAGATTTTAGGTGGGCCTAGGCAAGAACTGGGTGGGCACCAAGTGTTGTCCCCCCCCCCCCCCCACCAAATAAAATATCTCAGCTGGTGAGAAAGCCTGAATATATGTAAACCGCTTTGAATGTAGTTGCAAAAACCTCAGAAAGGCGGTATATCAAGTCCCATTTCCCTTCCCTTTCAACCTTGGCAATCTGCAGCAGGCATACGCTGAAAACTGAGCATGTACAGGTACCGATAGCGTGGAGACTAGCATTTTTGTTACCATTAGGGGGAAGTCTTCAGCTGGTAGAACTTGGGATCTTCACCAGCTACTACTAAATGTGTGCTACTGTTGGGTGGGCCTGAGCCCTAAATCCACCCAGGCCCATCTGTGGCTATGCCACTGGATGTGCCAGTGAGGGGTGATCTTTTTTTTTTTAATATATATATAAAATCTGATTTTACTACTTCATTTTTAAAACTGATCAAATGACAAAGGCACTCTAAAGAAATTTATTTATTGAGATTTTTCAACTGAAGGGGTAATTATTTATTTTTATTTTATTACATTTGTACCCCGCACTTTCCCACTCATGGCAGGCTCAACGTGGCTTACATGGGGCAATGGAGGGTTAAGTGACTTGCCCAGAGTCACAAGGAGCTGCCTGTGCCTGAAGTGGGAATTGAACTCAGTTCCTCAGGACCAAAGTCTACCACCCTAACCACTAGGCCACTCCTTCAGCTGCCTAGTTTTAGGTGACACAGACATGTGTAAATGCCAGTATTCAAGTCATCAACACACATATATGGACACATAGCCAGAAAATGATCATGTCTGCACATGTGCGGTATTCTGTAGGTACACACCAAGGTAGGTGGTGTTTGGGAAAAGCGTGGGCAGGGCAGAGACCTACGTGTGTAGAATATTAAATCTTATAACCTATGTGTGGTCTTGGGCAATCTAGCGGGGGTCCTTTTACTAAGGCATGCTAACAGATTTAGTGCATGTTAACGATTAGCATGCACTAAATAATAAGGCACCGATAGGAATATAATGGTCATCTAATCATGTAGCACACTAAATCTGTTAGCACACCACAGTAAAAGGACCCCTAGGTGCGAGTATTAACTCCAGTAAATATAGACACCCCCTAATATACATGAAGAAGGAGCAGGTACAAATGCTGGCTCGTTCCCCTGGGCAATTTCAAAGTGAAAGTACACACAGATTCCACTAGGGATGTGTATGCTCTAGCACACCTTTCAAAATTTAGGCAAAAACATAAAAACAGAGCAAAATGAAGGCTGATAAAGAACATATGGAGGCTCATTTTCAAAGCACAAACTTACTAAGTTACATATGTTACTATGAAAGTCTATGTGCTTTGAAAATGAGCACCATGACCTATCCTGTCTGCCCATCCATGCCATCTACTATCCTGTCTTCCCCTTAGAGATATTACATACTTGCTCCAAATTCTCTTAAATTCAGATATGGTTTTTGCCTATACCACCTCCGCAGGGAGGCTGTTCCACGGATATACCACCCTTTCCCTGAAGAAATATTTCCTCAGGTTACTCCTTAGTTTGTACCTTTTGACCTTCATCTTAAGCCCCCTCATTCCAGGGCTTCCTTTCAATTGAAAAAGAATCACTCTTGTGCACTTATGCCACATAGGTATTTAAAAAACAAGAACAACCTCACTAGGGTGAGGTAAACTAATTAAATAACAATCAAAAAGAAGCAATCCCAAGCAATATAATTAGCGCTTCTAGCACTGAAAGATTAATAATAATTTTGTAAGTGTGAAACAAAAATGTTTTTATATGGTAAGGGAGAATTCACTGCAGCAAAGCTTAATTATTTAAACATCTGTATCGCATCTCCCTTCACCCACATTTCTTCCAAATACATATGCATAAAGTGAATTTTGTGTGCATTCTGTTGCATGATAAAACCTGAAACCATTATCCTTATGGATATCTCTAACTTCCACTTTGAAAACTGGTACAAAGCCTGTACATAAAAAAGTACCCATGAACTTTGGAACAGTGTGGAGTGGCCTGAAAACAGTCCCTAGAAGGAGGAGGTTATATGGAAACAAAGATATTCTCAGAGGATAATGCGGAATAAGTGCAATGCCAGAAACACAGATACATGGAATATAGTGACAGATAAGGATCATAAGACCCATCTGCTCTGTCCAGTTTATTTCCTGCCACAGTTAATTCTAAGCTTCTCAACCAAGCATTCTCTGCCTCTAGCCCAGGTTTTCTGAATGTTGCTGCTCTTTTTGCCTCGGCACCTCACCCTGATAAATCCACATTATCAGAAACAATCCAGTATTTCCAGCAGGATGATAAGTAACAAAAAATTTAAAAAGTTAAATGTTAATAACTGCAGTAAAAGCTCTGCATCATGAGCACAATGCTAATGCTAATGCTAATGCTAATGCTGAAACCATCCTGACCATTTTATGATTTCTATTGTCTATAGACAACACCACTGGGTTTCAATTTTAACAGCAGACCTGGATATAACAGCTTCCTCTTCCAAAAAGATGAGAAAAACTGGTGGTGGTGGTGGTGGTGGGGGGGGGGGGGGGGGGGGGGGGGGACAAACAATCTTTAATACCGGAATATTTTTTCTCACTTTAAAATTACACCACAGGAAGGTTTAAATGACATTTTTCATCAACCACCATATCTGAGTTCCTTGGCAGTTCCTTATACCCCCAGCAGAAATTTGAGATGGATGCAGGATTGTGGAATGGTAGTTTCTCAAGTAGTGAAAGCACATTGGGAAGAAGCATAAGAGAGGGCATTTTTCTGGTTAGCCCCTGCCCTCTGGAATGGGCTGCCAAGACACATTAGAGCAGAAGAAAATGTTAAAAAAAAATTAGGGGTCCTTTTACTAACGCTTAGTGTGCACTAACACAATTAATGTGCATTAAATGCTAAGAAGCCTTAGAATTTACCCCAGGATTCTATATATCGCGCCAAGATTTCCGAGTGGAAATCAAAGAGTATTCCATAACAATGCACATAAGCTAATTGGTTAACAAACTATTCAGCGCCGATAACTGGATGTTAACATCCAATTATCAGCACTAATCGGCATAAATTAAAATTTACAAATACTACTTGCATATTCTGTAACGTGGCGCGCGTAAATTCGAAGTTGCAAAGTTGAAAAAGCGGCATAGCCATGGGCATGGAATGTGCGGGTTGTGAGTGTATCTAAAATCTATGCATGTTGTTATAGAATACACCTGTTCCGCACCTAATTTAGGCATCAGGATTTACACCAGGTTTTTCTTAGCGTAATTGGCCGCGACTACATTTAGTCACATGGACTGTCACTCGGTGTATTCTATAAACTGCATAGAAATGTAGGCTTATTCTATAAAGTATGCCTAAATGAAGGCATACTTTATAAAATACACTTAAGCGAATTTCAGCGTCAAATTTCTAGCTGTGATATATAGAATCTAGTCCTTAATGCATGATAATTCCATTAGCACGCACTAAGCTATAGTAAAAGGGCCCTTTAAAGTGATATCCCAATGGACAGTGAAGGAAAGGCATATTAGCAGTTCTGTAAACATCGATCTAGCAATTAGATTAACTGTAATTTGGATTTTTATATTAGATTCTAGATATTATTTCATGTTATGATATATGTGTTTGATTTGGTTCTTGTAAGAATATAATAGGTAAGAAATCGCCAATAAGAAAACAGTTT
This sequence comes from Microcaecilia unicolor, assembly GCF_901765095.1. NCBI lineage: Eukaryota > Metazoa > Chordata > Amphibia > Gymnophiona > Siphonopidae > Microcaecilia > Microcaecilia unicolor. Next base: position 391,382,280 of record NC_044032.1, read on the forward strand.
TGGAGACTACCTTGAAACAGCATTAAGCGAAACATGGATCTATGTCGGTGACATCGGGTCTCCACCATGTATTGTCAACTGTGGCTGAAAAGCTAAGTACTAACTTGAACAGGCAGCTCCTTGTGACTCTGGGCAAGTCACTTAACCCTCCATTGCCCCATGTAAGCCACATTGAGCCTGCCATGAGTGGGAAAGTGCGGGGTACAAATGTAACAAAAAAAAAAAAGTTTAAAGATAAAAATACGTGTGGAAAACTTAAGATAAATAATATAAGTGACTATTATAATGAAGAAATAAGTAAAAATCGAACATTTGGATTGATGAAGTTTGCGGCACTGCCTCTTGAAATATGCTTGGCTCATAAAAACCATTAGCCATTATAGAGGCAGGTACGCTGATCTGAGGATCCTATTAAAGCGCTTTGATCATTTAGACCGCCGTGATATAACAAGGATGTGCTTTTTGTGAAGTTGAGTATAGTGTGAATGATGCAAAATAAAAATTGGCATGTGTCCATTTTGGGTCCGAGACCTTACCGCCAGCCATTGACTTAGTGGTAAGGTCTCATGTGTTAACCAGGTGGTAATCGCCTACACGCGTAGAATAACGCCCAGTTTCCGCTGCACGCAGGAAAATAAAAATTATTTTCTGGCGCATGTATTGGACACACGTAAAAAACAAAATTACTACCCAGGCCTCGCAGTAGCCGGGCGGTAACTCCAAATTGATGCGCATTGGGCATGCGTAGGCGCACGTGGCTTAGTAAAAGGGCCCCATAGTGAATGGAAGGCGTTTCATCAGAAATGGGTCTGACTATGACTATAATTACACCATATATATTTCTTACGTTAAAATGAAATCCTCAAGGAGCAGTTGCAACGCATTGAGAAGAAGAATGCTGAGATCTACAAGCTTGCGTCGGAGCAGTTCCACACCGCTGCCACAAATGCTGAGTTACGCATCAAGAAAAGAAACTTTGAGCCTGTTTGCATGGGCTTCCAATCTGAAATCCTGAAGTGCTACCAACAGCATAGACAGGAAATGCTGAACTGCTCTGACTTGGCGAAGGAGTACAAGCGATGTGTGAGAGCAGCTCAGAAGGATCTGTTAGTTAACCATGGATAAACCCCAAGCACTGACAATGAGGCACCGAGGATTTGGAGACTAGGTGGAAATTCAGCTTTTGTGCATGACTGACCCTTTCTGATAAGGACAAGCGAAGGGGAAAAACTATCTGTACTCGATCTATACCTCTGCATGGACTGGTATCTACAATATGGGGGGGGGGGGGGGCTGCCATTATTAAAATGTTTACTACAAAAAAAAAAAAAAAATGAAATCCAGAGACATAGAAATCTAACTGCTTAAGGAACCCATGCCCTGTATACACTTAAAACCAGTTAACAACCACATTAGTGGCATAAAAAGAACCAAAAGGTCCAGCCAAACTGTGCTAATAAACAGATGGGTGTAAGAGCAAGTTCCAGATGTCTCCGAATAGCGGCTTCTCCCGGAAAGGAGGAGACAAATAAACTGAATTGCAGCAATTACAATATAAACATGAAATTATTTAAGATGTAACATTATAGAACAAATACACCACAGGATATTATTATTAGCTTGTTAATCAAAATGAGGTGACATAAATATTAAGCTGATATCCTGATATATGATGAATATAAAAGCAGAGGAACCACAATATACTCATTCGGCCATTCCTATGGTAGCTTGTTGTTTGAGGAAGTTTTTTACGGCCTCAGGTGATATAAGGGACCTCATGGTGTTATTAATGGTAACAGTCATTTTGGCCAGGTATTGAAGGCCGAACCGCATATTAAGATCTTTCTAATGTGGTCTCATAAGCAGGAATTGTTTTCTTTTCAGTGCCATTGATTTGTCTAAGTTCGGCACCTTTCAAAATTTTCCAGCCATCATGAAGCAATGATGTAGATGGACAAACCACTGTCAGGATCTGCAATACATGATGGAAGCAAAGAAGTTTAGCCACTATAGGCAGTGGGTAGTTCATGCCAGCTCTAATTTTGAATGGTGTCCTGTGAGCAATCTCCAGAGGAATATCTGGATTGATTTTTAGTAGCGCTGGAAGCCATTTTCCCAGGAGCTGGGAAGTATCTGTGCCTTCCAAGCCCTCTTTAAGGCCAATGATTCATATGTTATTCCTCCTGCTCCCGTTAGATAGGTCTTCAATTTGAGAATCAAGTTGTTGGAGGCACATGTCTGTTTTGTTTTTGATATCGACAGTGTTCTTGCACTGAGGTGTCCAGTCTGGATTCTAATTGTTCAATCCTTTGTTGAAAGTCGGCAATGGAGCCATTGAGTAGTGCAATGTCATTTTCGAGCTCACAAGTAGTCTCGAACTGTTCATTCTGCAGATCTCTCATTGACCTTATTTCTTCTACCAGGGAATCAGATGCAGGTGTGGCTGATTTTCCGTGCGCCATCTTCTCCGGCGTTTGCAGCTCTTGCTCCAGACTCTTGGACCCCGCAGGCAGTAAAGGCTTCATTCGTGCCTGAGTTCAGTATAAGTATACAGGACTTAATCTAAACGTTTGCTGCAATAAGTCAATGTTTTTCAAAAGATAAGGGGAAAGACGATTTTCTATGTGACCGTCTAGAACGTGGCACACTTGCGCCCCCTGCAGCAGTCTGCTGTCATAGTTAAATAGTACTTGAATGTGTGTGTGTCCCGCACGTAACAGCGCTGTGAAGTTGTTGTCTTGGAACAAAAAAGCATGTTGTGGATGCATGCCCACGGCACCCATACATTTGAAAAAAAAAGCTACATATGGCTTTCATATACGCACGTATAAACAATAAACCCCTTGAGGCATGAAAGTTGGCGTGGAACTCCACTAAAAGAAACTTTCACGGCCCGGGTGGTTTATTGATTATATGCGTGTATGAAAGACGTGTAGCAGTGGAACACTGTGGACGCATGTCCATAACTTACGCTGTTCTAGGCATGTGCATAAGAATCACAAGAAGTGGAGGAACAGAAATCTCTACGACCATAGCAGATGAACCAAAGATTAGGGTAAAGAGAAATGGCCATTTCTCTTTACTCTACTCTTTGGTTCGTCTGGGTATGTGCATAGCATCGACACTTGGCAAGTGACTGTCCTACGCATGCACAGCTTAGTGGTTGGCTGTTCTAGGCATTCGCTGGTGCTTTTCTCTACCATGCTGCTTGCTGTAAATTGTGAGCATCTCATTTGCATGAGATTTCCTTTGAGCATCGCTTGCTGTTTCAAACTCGCTAACCTTTACAGGTATCTAAAAGCAGTGGGTTTTTATGGGGACTTCAGTGCCTGACTTTACTAATATCCAGATAAGTTCTGGGGCTGCCCTGGCTCCGCATGTGCTCTGCCCAACACTAACCGCATGGTAACGAGGTAGTCTGTAAGGCCATCCAGAGGCATTTTCCAAAGGGTGCCTCTGAATACCCAGTTCAGCAGAAGCTGTTATCCAGATAATTGTCTTTGAACATTCAACCATTAGATTGTAACCCTTCTGGGGTCAGGGAGGTACCAACTCTACCTGATTGTAACTCACCTTGAGTTAGATTTGTAAATCTATAATCCAAAGCATAAGGTCATGGCAATCAGGGAGCACACACATGTCTATGGAGGGGCAAGTAGCTCAGAGGCCCCTGAAAAGGCAGAAGATCGAAAGGACCAATTTCACAATGTCTAATGCGTTTGTAGGTTAAACTCATTCAACAGCTTACAACTGGGAATCAGAGAGTTAAAAACGCTCATATGGGCATGGACAGATGCACAAAAGGAACACAAGAAAAAAAAATGACAACATTTATTTATAGAGCGAGGCCATATTTCAGCCTGCACACCCTTTACAGTAGTTGGCCACAGTTGATCTTAATTACATGTTGCTTAGCTGTTTTCCTTCATGCGCAGATGTTCCTAGGGCAGGATGAGAAATACCTCATCTTGAACTCTCCTCAATCACGCTGTTAGTGGGAATTAGATTTTTAGCACACAAGTTTAGCTAAATATGTATTCAGTTTCTTGCAATGAGATCCTGGACAGTATGCACTGACTTGCTTTAAGGCAGTGGCCATTCTTTGTTGTTGTTTTTTTTATAGGCAGTATATAATCATAAAACAGACCACATCCTGTGTGTCATCGCTCATAATGCGATGGTGAATGCACAAAAATAAACACCCCTGCAGCCATTTGTTTTCCAGATATGATTCCATATATTTACAGTGGAGGAACTTCTGAAAACAGTCATTCAAGTTGTCAGCATTTCTAAGAGGCCCTATTATTCCTTCTTCAAACATTAAACAGAAAAAAAGAAAGAAAAAAAACTCCTCTTTAAAGCATCAGTGGACCTGGACATACTGACTAACTTTTGTATACACTCATGTGCGGGCATTCTTCACTCAATACAAATAGTGGAATGTGTTATGCGACTGATCACTTGGTCCATCTATGCCATTTTCTTCAGCTGCACAGGTTCAGAAAAACGTTCCTAACTTTCAACTTACAGGCTTCTGTTTAAATATTTTATTGGTTTTGTTATAAAGAGAGAATAACAACATGTGACAACGACAAACAATGTTAAACAATGCAAACTATAGCACACTGCAAATCTTCAGGTACGTTAACAGGGGCACATAGAAGAAAAAGGAAGACGAAAGGGAGGGAAGAAAAAAAAAAACTTACAGGCTTAGCTTTAAAAATTAATCACCCCCCAATATTCAAAACTATTTATCCAGCCAGGAACGTTACAGCGCGGATATTCAGCAGGCGATAACTGGTTATTTATTTATTTAATACATTTATAGCCCACCTATCAAAACATCTAAACGGGGTACAATGAAACACTCATAAAATAACACATAAAACATTACAATAAAACATGCAAACACCCAAGGCCCAAAACACCCTCCCCTCAAGAAAATGCTTTACAAAACAACCAGGTTTTCAACTGCTTCCCAATCTGGGACACAGAAGAAAGCTGGCGCATGGCCACAGGAAAGGAATTCCACAAACGCAGGCCAGCAACCACAGAAACTCAATTGCGAATTTCCTCCAAATGCACCTGATAAAACGAAGGGACAACCAATAAATCCAAATCTTGAGACCGCAACACCCTTGTAGGACAATAGACCTGCACTGGCTAGCCACTAACCAGCTATATCACGTGACATAACCAGTTAGGCTCAGATATTCAGCGCCAAACTGGCTATGTTGAGCAGTAACAATAGGCCGCTTAAACAGCAGGCCTATCTTTCACTGCTAAAAAGTTAATCAGTTAGTACTGAACATTGGCATAGCCATTTAACGGCCAAAATAAACCTGGATATTCAATAACATTCGTCGGATATGGCCTGGCAATGAATATCCGGGTTTAACACCGGCAGCGGACAGCAAACTTGCTACCAGAGACACACAAACATTCTAAACATTAGCACACAATGTAGCCTGCCATGAGTGGGAAAGCGCGGGGTACAAATGTAACAAAAAAATAAATTAAATAAACGTAAAGAACGCATTTGGAAATTTTGTGTTCTGATGTAATACACCTTTCCAATCCTGTTAGCTCTGCAGTTAAAGCAACAGCTTCATTAATTTTTTTTATTATTCAGTTATATTCATGTAATGTCCTCTTGCAAGCGTTCCTACATCCGAGGCTGACCTTCTGGCAGGCTCTGTGGGGCCCTGGAATAGTTGGCGCCTGGTGCCTCTACCTGGGGAAGAAAGGTATTAGAGGGTAGGATTTCCCTCCTCCCCCCTCCCCCAGGAAATTAAAAAAAGATCGCTGCAAACAAGGCTGGCTGACATGTTAAACTATTTATTAAACTATTTATCCCGTCTCCTCTGGGCTCTGAGTGCTGATTGCACTCTCAGGAGCCTCTGCCAAGGCTTCAAATGCTGATTGCAATCCCAGGAGCCTCTCTGCTGCTTGGCCTCAGGCACTGATTGTGCCCCCTAAGGCCTTGACTTGAGCCTGCTCCCAAGGGCTGCTCTGCCACTGTGCTTTGGACACTGGCTGTGCCACAGAGGCCTTCTGCCTTGTCCTCAGTATGCCCCCAAGGGTCTCCTTGCCCTGAGCCTACTCTCAAGAACTACTCTACTTCTCGGCCTCAAGCACCAATTGTACCCTCAATGTCTTTTTTTATCCTGAGCTTGCTCCCAAGGAACTCCCTGCTTTGAGCCTCCTCCTAAGAGCTGCTCTGCTTCTCAGCCTCAAGCACTGATTGTGCCCACAGCAACCTTTTTTCTGCCCTGAATTTGCTTCCAAGGGCTTCCATGCCCTGAGCCTGCTCTCAAGGCCTGCTCTACTATTAGGTCCCCTGTTCTTTCTGGTGAGCTGTCTCTACTGTCTTCAGGAGGAGGAGCCTCCAGGGGGTATCTTCCCTGCCAGGTTTACAGCTCAACTCTGTTCATTTGTGAGTCTAGCTGTAACTTGCTCACTTACTCTCTGATTTCAGCCCTTTGAAGCCTGCCGTTCCATGTTTTCCCCAATAGAGGGAAACCTCCCCTCTCAGACAAAAGGCCAAGAGATCAGAGATCCTGCACAAAATCTCCATATCACTGACTGGTTGATGGGTTGAAACCCAGAGAGGTCACAGCTAGGCTATCACAATCATATTTTGGTGAGGAGTTTTCCCTGATCCCATAACCCGTTTCAGTTGCTTTTACTTAGTGTGTGTGTGTATTATTATCCTCAACTTTATTTATTTGGAAGAAGTGCTGGATCAAAAGCACATGAGCTAACAGTTATTAAGTGTAAAGCTGAAGGAGCCAGGGACAAACTAACAGGGATGTGTCCCACATTTCTCACCCCCCTCCCTCCATCCCCAGGTCCAGCACTCCCCCTCTCTCACCCCCTCTCAGTTTACCTCAAAAGTCCCTTTCTCTGTACAGGGCCCTGGCTGGCTGTCACTGACCGGAACCTCTCTGCCGCAGCCTACCTTTGTGGAAGCAGGGAGTTATATCAGAAAGAGGACGACCATGGCAAAGAGAAGGTTTTGGTCAGCGGCAGACAGTAGGGCCCTGTACGGAGAAATGGACTTTTGAAATAAACGGGATGGGGTATGAGAGAAGGGGAGTGCCAGATCCAGGGACAGAGGGGACAGTGAGAGAGGGGGAGTGCCCAATAGAATAAATAATCCCTGATGCTGAATTTCTGCTCTGGGGTAGATGGATGGGAGGAGGGTCTGGGAGGAGGAAGTGACGCAGTTACATGTGTGGTTCTGAAAGAAACTATCCAGACAGTGCTTTAGAGCATGCTATGAAGCAAGAAGAAGACACAAGTCTCAAACAGGCTTGTCACCATTTTCTCTCTTCCTACCAGAGCATGGACCTGGTGGAACTGCAGCAGGACAAAAAGACTGCACATTGCAGAAATATTCCACAGGTCTCACTAGGAAAGAGTTATTTTCATATTATGTTATTCTTTTCTAAACCAAAGGGATTTTATCTTTCATGTATTGTTATCTTGCCCAAATGTCATATATAATTAGATCAACCTTTCTTCCATTCTCGTCTCATAACAATATTCACAGAACAATCTGGGGACTTTCACCATCTCTTTTTAGACTTGTGTTAGAGAAAGGTTTTTTGTGGCTTTCTACAGACTGAAGGTGAATGATGTCTGAGAAAGTTTCTCAGATCTAACAGTGGGCAACTGTCTTCTTGTTAGACTATTATTATTATTATTATTAATATTATTATTATTTGTGACCTGCTGAGCAAAAAGGTACCAAAAGTGGGATATGTCATTTATTTATACCATAGAATAGAGGACTATCAGCTGCATAATCCTGCAAAATTTCAGCCTCAGGTATGGCCTAATTATATGTTTAAAAAAATGAGAAACATCTATCAATAAAAAAGTAATTAACCCCAGAAATCACATACCCTACTTTAGGTCAGTGGCGTTCCTAGGGGGGCTGGCACCCGGGGCAGATCGCCGATTTGCCCCGCCCCCTGGGTGCAGTGCCCCCTCCCTGATGCAGCACGGACCCCCCCGCCGGCGAAAGGACCCCCCCGCGAAGGAACCCCCCCCCGCCGGGTGCACGCCGCCGGGGGGGAGGGGTGCCGCACGCGCCTGTCCTCCATTGTTCCATGCTTCTTCTCTGCCCCGGAACAGGAAGTAACCTGTTCCGGGCCAGAGAAGAAGCATGGAACGGAGGGCAGGCGCGCGCGCGGCACCCCCCCCCCCCCCGGCGGCGTACACCCGGGGCGGACCGCCCCCACTGCCCCCCCCCCCCCCCTAGGAACACCACTGCTTTAGGTACCTGCAGTTTTTAGGCTGTGAAAAAAAATGCATAATCCCATTCTACTGACCCTATAGTACACAAAACTTTCAAAAATAAAAGTTGCCCCTCCAAATTTTTAAGGCCTTTATCTCTGTTATTTATAACCCCACTTTTAGTACCTTTATGCTCAGTAGGTCGCATTTGTATGCTGCATGCTAGATATTCACACAGCAGAACAGAAACACATAGGAATCAATTTTAGAAACTTTAGGTGATGTTTACACATCTAAATAGCAGGTTTACATACAAATATATACTTAGGGGGCAATTGTTTTTATTTATTTACACAATCTTGATATACCGCAATGGCCAAAGTTGTTGTTTATGCGGTTTATAAAATAAAAGCTGCAAGGGTAAAGCTTGACAGAGTGGGTGGGGCCTAGTAGAGAGCAAAGATATTCACAGGAGCTGTAGGGAAAAGAGGAAAGTCCAGAAAGTTATATTTATTTATTTATTTATTTATTTGTAACACTTATACCCCGTGCTTTCCCACTCATTAGCAGGTTCAATATGGCTTACATAGTACTACAGGTTAAATAAAGTAGCATAGAACGGATGCAGCTGTAATATAGTAAGTAACAAGGTGGTCGTTTAAATAGTAATACAAATAGACAGAGTAATATAAAATGCATGTAGATGTAATATAGTAAATAAAGAAGTGATCGTAAGATGTGGAAAGGTGAGATGGGCAAGGAAGGAGGATGGTAGAGGTAGGAAACCAGAATCCCGTCCATGTCTGGGTCTAGCTCGTCAAGAAAGCTATCAATATTGGTGTTATCACTGACAAACCTGGTTTTTAGGAAGTCAAGATATTCTGTAGTGATTTGTGGTTTAGGGAATGCTAAGGTGAAAAGACGAGTTTAAGTGCCATCTTGAATTTGGGATAAGAGGGCTCGAGATAAAATTGGACTGGGAGGGTATTCCAGAGCTTAGGGCCAATGTAGCTGATGGCAGAGGCATGTGTAATGTCAAGATGGATGACGGATGGTGCCGAGATTGTAAATTGTCCTGTGTTGGTCAAGCAAAGTGTTCAGGAGGGGCATAAGGGATAAACAATCAGTTCAAGTAGTCAGGAGCAGAGGAGAGGCGGGCCTTTGAGTACTAGGATTAAGATTTTAAACTAATGTACAAGGGAAGTGGTAACCGGTGTTCAGACCAAAGAAGTGGGGTGATGTGGTTGAAAGGTTTGGAGCTGTGGAGTAGGCAAGCGGCTGTAGACTGAACTAGTCAAAGTCATTTAAGAGAATAGATTGGCAGCCTACATAAAGGGAATTATAGCAGTCGGGGTGAGGAATTACTAGACTGAGAAGAAGAGAACAAATGGCAGAGGAGGGAAAGATAGATATGACAGCATGAATGCGGTGGAGGGTGACAAAGGAGGCTAGGAGGACAGAGTTGATCTGAGGTTTTAAAGTGAGGTGGCTATCAAAGATAATACCAAGGATCTTAATGGAATCTCTCAAAGGGAGGGGATGGCTCTTAATGAGACAGAGGATTTGGAAAGTGAATAGCTTCATACATACTCGTGCTAAGAAATAGTAGATGATCATTTAGCCAGGAAGAAACATTCTGAAGGAACAGGTTGAGGTCGGAGAGGCCAGCGTGATCAGAGGTTAAGGCAGTAAAGAATCTGAATGTCATTCACATGGCAGAAGGTTGTGCAGTTGTTGGATTGGATCAGAGTGAGGAGAGGAGCAAGAAAGATATTGAAGCGCGTAGGTGCAAGAATTGAACCTTGTGGAACCTGATTTCAATAGAAAGATGGAAGCGATGAAACGTTAATGAGACAGCTGACAAGTTTATTGGAAAGATAGCTGTGGCATCATTTAAGGACACCTCCATTTAGACACCTTGAAGCCATGTGGTAGGAGTCTCTTATAATGGAATCTAGATGCCTAGGTCCTCTTAAAGAATACTATTGTCACCCAGGATCAGCACACTTAACATTTAAGCATCCACAGCTACAGCAGCCACACCAGCCATAGAGCAGGAACCTAAATGAGGCAGGGATGCACGCAACTTACAGTATTCTGCAATTTATGCATGCAAGTGGGAGCCACATCTATGCTTGGGAATGCTGCACCCCTAGGTATACCCCCCCCTTGCAAATACATGCTATGTAAGTTAAGTGGATATTTGTAGACTAGAACTTTGGCATCCTGCTAACACTTGGGTGGGTATATGTTCACATTTGTGCATAAATGTGAATATTCTAGACATTTACGTGTGCAAGGGGCATATAAACACAGGCTCCTAGATTACTGAATTGCCTTTTAGGGGGTAATTCCATGAGGGGCTGCCTGCTTATAGGTAGCCAGAAAGCACATAAAGAATGCTATTGTACTCATTAAACCAAACCAAGAGTGGAAGATGACCAAATGTTGCAAAAAGTTCCTTTAATGGGTAAACAACAAGTAGATACAAGTCCCAGACGAGAAACTCAACACAGGATGTGTTTCGGCTGGACAACCTTCATCAGGAGAACCTGTCAAGACTCCACAAAACAGAATTTAATCCAACCGAAAATATCAAACACCGCATTAATTAAATGCCTGTAAGGGTTGCATATGATCAACATAAAATGTCCAATCCGCAATAGAATAAGCCTTCATTTACATGAACCTACTACATACCAACAGTCCAAACCAGAATATCCACATCAGTACACAAACTGACAAAAGCTACTGTAGTTATTTACAGATGTATTATAAGTGGCCACTTACATGTATAACCCAGGTCTCGCAGACCAGCTCAGTTCTCCCTCTGATATCAACCCAGGCCACAAACAAAGAAAACCTCTCTTTCCTCTTTTCACAACTCACTCTCCACTCATTGTCCAATCTTTCTCATTTGAGCTTGGGCGCAGGCCAGGGCCAGATAAAAATCCAGAAGACTGTAGGATGTTAAGCTGGGCTTTATCTTGAGTATCCTTTAACAGTCCAGGAGTAAGCTCTTCACTTTCTCTCTCTCAAGGAATACTCGCTACACCAAGGAGTTAACTTGAAGGCAAAACTTTACTAAACTTTGCAAAGGCAGCAAATCCAAATTTCAGACTTTCTTATGTACAGTCAGCATTTTGTTTTAATCCAGCCAAGACGATGTGATACAATCTTATTCACTACTTAACGTTTCATTTTTGCAATCCCCAAAATTATATACAAATATACAACTCCTCCAGTCCATCACCATCCCTTTGGGCTTTATAATTCAAGACTGCTCCTGATGCCTCTGATCACCATCCATCTCCCTCAGGACCAGACTTCCCTGTCTGTCCTCCTTACAGCGATGCACCTCTCAGGGCTGCATCATGGCTTCGAACAGGCTTCCCCTGCTCCAGCTCCCAGGCTGGATTCCCCCTTACCTATCCAGAGCTCTTCTCGCCCCCACAGTTACTGCTCTTAGGGGCAGGAACTCCTCTCTATATCAGCTTTAGTTTATTCTGCCTTTCTTCCTAGAGGCCTGGCGGGGGTGAAGGCAAACAAAGACCATGTGCTTAAACAAGCAGGATTTTTATTAATGTCAAACTCCACCTTTACTGTCAAATCATTTACACTCCTCATTTTTTTCTGCAAGTTATCCCATAAACACTCCCCCTGGGCTTCCGAGCCATCCTGGGGGGGGGGGGGGGGGTAAATTTGTCACCCGGCCGGATGTAGGAAGGAGGAGAAGGAAGAAAGGCTGGCTGGCATTTCGGGTTTCCATTCCCAGAGGAAAAGGTCCCTGAAAAGGTGTCTGGTGAAAACCAGAAAGGAAGTACAGAGGTCGGTGAAGCCAGGTTTTCCCTGCAACCCTAGCTAGATGCCGCAGACATTCCTGCTAGAGCTAAGTGACTCAGCTGTGTCTCGGGGCTGACGGAAGTGTGGAGCTTGCGAGACTGGCAATGGTGAAAGGAACAAACCTCTAGAGAGAGAGAGGTATTGACAAGGTACTTCTGGTGGTACAGACATTCCAGCCGGAGCCTGGTGACTCAACAGTGTACAAGGCGTGAGAAAGGGGCTAGATCCTCTGAGACTTGCAGTGGTGAAAAGAACAGGCCTCTATAGAGAGAGAGGTGTGTACAAGGTACTTTTGAGAGGAGGAATCCGCTCATAGACATATCTAGTGGGAACATGGTTGGAAGTAAGCCCTGCTGAGAAACCCACCAGAAGCAGCTAGAAAGGGTCCCAGGCCATATCTGTGGAATATGTTCAGGCTTATATAAGAATGCCAGCCTTTGACACATAGTGGAGACTGTTTTGTTTGGAAATTAATAAATTGATCTAAACTGTAGACTATTTCCTTTGGTGTGGTTTATGAAACTGAAAACCCAGGCTGGATTAGTTTCCAGCCATGGATTGAACTCCTAGAAACTAAAGTGGTTCTTCTGATCTAAAAATGGCCAGTGGAAAGTCCTAATAAATTGTTTTGACGCTCTTACTTCCTGTTTGGGTTGGTCATTTGGACTTGGTTCTGCTTCCACTCTTTGGTGTTGTGCTAAAAATGGCCAATACTTGAAGTTGGTGGTTTCCTAACCATGATGAGGGGGACCAGGACCAATCACAGTGGTCATGGTTCATTACATACGCACAACTGACCTGATGGGCTAGTATTCTGTCAAGGTGAGTACTTAACTTTATAAAATAGATTCTTATCAGAGACCCTCTGGGATGGGTATCTAAAAATATGGGCACCTTGATATAAAATTTACCTCCATGTGTCAAACCACCACTTTCCCTCTTAGTGCAGCCATGGTAATTCCCACAATTTAGTGAAGGTCCCCTTTGTCTTTTCTACTGCCAGGGGTGGACTGATCATTCGAGCAATTGGGCAGTGCCCAAGGGCCCAGAGGCGCTACTTGGATGCCCGACACGCTGCTGGTGATTTAGTGGCCTCTGAGGGGTGGAACATGCTCTCTTTCTACCCGGCCTGCTGGGCTGCCGCTATTCGCGAGTGTGTCAAGACCACAGGAACTCTTGGCTGCCATTTTGAAAACATGGTGGCACTGGCAGGCGGGGGAATACTGGCAGCACAGAGGGCAGGAAAGAACATGCCCCCCCCCCCTCAGAGGCCACCAGTCCTCCTCAGGTCTGGGCAGCAGGGGCGTCGGCTGCAGTGGCAGGGGCGGCAGGGGTGGTGTCAGATGTCAGGCAGCGGCCAGGCGGGGAGCCCAGACCACTCTCAGTGCCCGGAGGCCCAGACCACCCTCAGTCCACCCCTGTCTATTGCTGTCACCTGATTTGAAGTACGGTACATACTTTGTTCAAGGGGATCTCCCAATAAAGGTGTATTATATAAAAATACCTATTGATGCTCTTGTGCCTGTCTGAATATTTGCACTCTTGATCTTAGTCCATTGCCTGTCCACCAGCACTCTTTATTGTACCCCAAGTGCACTGGATTGAGGCTTATTTTTCTAGTTTCTCCCCCTTATAAACTTCTATTGTATAGGATCTCTGGAGCTACTCTCACCCCTTTAGTGAAACGGTTATAAATGGGATAACTTTAGGAAAGAGTATGTTGAATTGTCCAGAGCTGCAAGGAAGTTGGCCTCTAGAAGTCTATACAAGAAGCAGTTCGTGGGCAGGTTAAAAAGGTTAACAGGTGGCAATGAAGACATCAGCCAACTTATTTTATTGATGAATCAGTAAGAAATTAAATATTTTCTGCACTGATTCCAAGTGCTATGAGAAAAACAGAGACAGGGGTGGGTGGCAGGAAGCTAAACTGCAGCACAGATTTACAAAGCAAGGTCTCGTTGAACTGGTTTTGTTAAGGAGGGATTATTCTATTACACTCTTACAGACATGCATGTTAAGGTTATCTAAAGATTTTGTAAAGATGCCTCCTCTTTCCAATGTAAAACCGTATTGTACCCTGCAGCTACTATTTTAGTGACTGGACCATTTCTGTGGAATACTTTAACAGCTGATTTCACTGGAGTCCAGATCCGATTCAGTTCTGTAATGCTTCAAAGACGACTATTTTCTTCTGGTTTATAGATTAACAAATTAGCAACCAAGTATAGTCTAAACATGAGCAGCAAATACTTTATCTGGTTTCACTGATGTGTTTTGTTTTTTTTAAAGATTTGTGAAGTTTTTATCTCTCACCAAGCTTTTTTTTTTTTTTTAATTATTATTGTTATTGCATTGATGGATTTATTTGTTATGATCATTTGTATAATACTTACGGTAATTGTTTAAATATTTCTGGCTATGGTTGCATTCTACATAGGGAAAATGGGATTATGCTTATAACACTATATAAATGCTGGTACATAGTACCCATTTGTTGATAAAAGTCTTCAGAGATACTGCAAGTATAATCTATATCTGAAACTTGATCAAATCTGCCCAAGAGATTGATCAAGTCATATGTAACTGGACTAATTGTGGGCTACATTTTTAACAGTGGCAGTCAGAATGTTAATTTACACGCTGGCCGCAGAATGTAAATATGCATTATTCGGCATCACAATTCATACTGGCCACTGTCACCACCGCTAATCCAGTTAGTTTAGGCCTGCTCTCCAGAGAATTAAATTCTTCTTTAGTAGAGAATATAGTCATTCAGTTTCACAGAAGTAACACGCCAACTTGTTGTACAACACTAGCTTCTAAAACTTGAGGCTTTGAAGTCAAAAGTCAGCACTTTTGAAACTTTTGAGGGAGGTTTTTGAAGTACCTTTCTTTTGTCTCTGTAATTTCTTTTCATTTCAGAGAGAGGGGAGAGGGCTTAGCAAAAAACTAGCACTGGGAGCCTTTTCCAGGTGATTCCCCTGCCCAAACCACATCCCAAAGCCTTGAAATGTCTACAGAGTTTGGATCACCATATGTATATAGCAGGTTTATGAAATTGGTTTCTACACATGTGTGCGACAAACCCATGAACATACAAGTATTTTTTCATGAAAATTGTGAATAGGCCTTCTAAAATAACTTCCTTACCCTCAGTAAAGGCTCCCTCCGAGTATTCAACTTCCCTGGATTATGTTTATAATGATAGACGATATTTATGGCTCATACACTTGCAAAAATTTCAAAATGCGTGCACTGCTATGTCTGAACTTGCATCACACCATCTCATTAAATTTCAGTTTAAGTAAAATATCGTGTGTAGCAAGCTACACCAGGGGCGTAGCCAGACCTCGGCGGGAGGGGGGTCCACAGCCCAAGGTGGAAGAGCACATTTTAGCCCACCTCCCACAGCTGCCAACCCCCCCCTGCCACTTTCAACCCCCTTTCTCCGCTGCCACCACCAGGTACCTTTGCTGGCGGGGGTCCCCAACCCACAGCACCTGCGTCAGGGGTCTGTTTTCCGTGGTCTCCTACGTCAGGGGTCTGTTTTCTGTGGTCTCCAGAAGCATTACAGCACCTGTGTCAGGGGTCTGTTTTCCGTGGTCTCCAGCAACATCACAGCACCCTGTGTCAGGGGTCTGTTTTCCGTGGTCTCCAGCAGCATCTGCTGGAGACCACAGAAAACAGACCCTTGACGCAGGCGCTGTGCGCCGAAACACGGCCCGTGTCGGGTCTATAATGGAATATCTATTTTTAACAGACAGAACTGTGTCCCATTTGTGAAGGCTCCTGGTGCTCTTTTTTTGTACCTTGGGGTGTGTTTTCTACTTTGGACCCTCTCTGTACTGTTATATTAACAAGCTACACACAACATTTTAAAACTCTAAGGTTGGAAATCTGTGAAAACATTCATAAATGGAATGATGTGGGCAAAACTCCCCAAATGTTCAGATTTCCATTCATTTTTGCATCCCAAGCCCTATGTTTGCACAGCTAAGTGCACGAGTCTCAAAAAGAGTCACCATAAAATGTGCGCCTCTTTGCAGGCTCACTATGGAGGCCATCCTACCTTGGACTATTTTTATAAAGACAGCAGATGTCTGTGGCTCGTACACTTAATCTAGTCATCTAAACTATTAGACCAGAGAAAGGGCAAGTTTTTTTTTAGGGTTCCATGAGCAAACCTTGAACCCTTAAAAGATGATCATGCCCATCTCTCTGTCACCAGGACGGCGCTGAATGTGCATGTGCACAGCTGCACAGATGTGCACTCCAGCAACAAGTGTCACCTCGCAAAACTAAGCAGGGACATGAATTACATCCAGTTGCCTACTAAACACAACCACCTCCACGGCCTGACAGTTATAAAACTCACTGTTATATTTGTTAGATCCTAGTTTTTTTTTTATTGCTTAGACAATTTCCCAGCAACACTATTCTAAGGAAGATATACACACTGGGCCAGATTCTATATATGGCGCCTAAAAAAATCCACGCAGTAAAGATTTCTTCCTAAGCGCATTCTATAAGCGGCGCCTAGATTTAGGTGTGGTATATAGAATATGCTTAGGAGGAAATCCTACGGCCTAAAACAATGCGCGTCCATTTAGGCAAACAAAAATGTGGCACAAATGCCTGCACGTAGATCCACTCACACTGGGCCATATTCTACAACTACACACGTACATTTTGGCTATGGGCGAGGAAATGGGCGTTCCACGAGTATTCCAAAATTTGGTTTGGTTTGGGCACGCGCAGAATCATTTTTCAGCACACCTGTAAAAAATGCCTTTTTCTTTTACATTTTTTGCAGAAAACGGACGTGCGGCAAAATTGAAAATTGCTGCGTGTCCATTTTGGGTCTGAGACCTTACCGCCAGCCATTGACCTAGCAGTAAGGTCTCACGCGGTAACCGGGCAGTAATGGTCTATGCGCATAAAATGCCGATTGCTGCCTGATTACCACCCGCGCGCTAGAAAATAAAAATATTTTCCAGCACGCCTAGCAGACACGCATCAAAAATGAAATTACTGCAAGAGCCATGCGGTAGCCAGGTGGTAACTCAAAACTGACATGCGTTGGGCTTAGTTAAAGGGCCCCCTACTTTGTGGCATGCACTAATACAATCAGTGAATAAGAAGGTACTATGGGGCCCTTTTACTAAGCTGTGTAAGCGTCTATGCACGCCCTACGTGCGCCAATTTGGAGTTACCGCCCGGCTACCATGTGGCTCTTGTGGTAATTTCATTTTCGGCGCGCATCCGAAAAATAATTTTTAATTTTCTGGCGTGCGTAGGTCATTACCGCCCGGTTAACGTGTGAGACCTTACTGCTAAGTCAATGGCTGGTGGTAAGGTCTCAGACCCAAAATGGACACGCGCCAATTTTTATTTTGCCACACATTCATTTTCGGCAAAAATGTTTAAAAAGGCATTATTTTGCAGGCGCACTGCAAAATGGATCTACGCACGCCCAAAACAAGCATATAAACTACCGCAGGCCTTTTTTCAGCTCAGCTTAGTAAAAGGACCCCTATGTTAAAGTATTGCATTGGAAGAATATTTAGCTATTACAATGCTTCTTTATTTTTACACCCTTTCTCATGAGATCAGCTGGAACCATCGTTCAAAAGGTTTGCTTTCACATCACTTAACAGAAGGCCCAATGGTAGGGTGTCTTGGCAGCGGGGAATTTCTAGGCCGAGCCCTTGTTTTTGTGCATCTCTGTCCAGCTCAAACAATGAAGTACAGGCAGGATTACCGATGAGATATTTTATTAGTTTGGGCAGTGGGAGTGGTGTAACGTGAAGCCGGCAGCTCTGCTGGTGAAATCTGTCCAGCCCTGCTTAGTACTGGCACCTGCTAAGGAGCAAGTTCTTAAGAGGCTCCTGACTCTGCTGGATTTCATTACAGAGCGAGAGAATGACATCACCCACACGCTTTCATTCCTGACCTGGGCGAGAAGGCTATCGGTCTGGCACGCTGAAAGACAGAGAATAAGTCAGCAGATGTGGGGAGAACACTAGATCTGACTAATTGAAATCAGTCCACAAGTAGGATCGGAAATTTTCAAGTGAAAAACAAAGACATACCAGCTGCTCTTCATTACCCAGCAGGTTGCTAGCTTGAGGCAGTCGTGCTATTTAGTCTCACCTCTCAGTCCGAGAGTAGAGGTATTACAGTATCAGGGAAAACTTATATTTTTTTGGTATACTTAGATTGATCAGTTCCTAATATATTTCTTTTCAAGGGCTTAGGAGAAGGAACAGTGAATTTTTAAAACAGTCTTAAAGGAAATGCAAACGTCGACCTTCTTTTCAAGAAAATCGAATAAAAAAATTATTAAAGCACATATCTGCATATTGTTGCCTGTGGTGCATAACACTGTCACATTTTTCAACTCCCTGCTTTCATATATCTGTGTCCTATTAACAGATAAATATGGACTATTCCATCGCTAATGGATGCGGAGCTCTCTAAGCCAATAAGACTAGGCAGTTGCCTAGGGCAGCAGCTTCTTAAGGAGCAGCAAAGGGCAGCTAAAGTCACAACAAAACAATAGATCCTGACAGCTACATACACTCAAAGAACCTTCAGTGCATACTTTTACCTTCAGGAAGGGTAGGCAATTTTTAAATAACCCATTTACCTGGGTAAATGACTAGTAGAAACTGCCCTTGGGGCCACTGAGAGGGGGTGAGGGGGGACAAGATTCCCTGGGCCTGGTCTCCAAAGCTGGCCCAGTGCCAGATCTGTCTCTCTCCTGCTCCTGTGTGTTGGGACGCAGGTGATTGTGTTAATGGGATAACCCGTGTCCCCAACCCGTGTCCCCGGCACACAGGAGCAGGAGAGTGACAGACTGAGGGAGCAGCAGATGCAGGAAGGTAAGTGGGCAGGGGGCAGAGGCAGCCAGATTGGAGAGTGGGGGTCAGACACAGCGGCTGTGGCCCGAGTGGGGGGGGGGGGGCAGTGGTGGCTGCATCCCTGGCCAAGGCTCAGCTTTGTCTCTCAGCAGCCCTGATTGCCCTCATTATATATTAAATATATACACACAACACAAAGGGCCTGATATTCAAATGGGCAGAAGAGGCTCCAGCCCGGTTAAAGGTTGAGCTGACCATCCAGCAATATACAGTGGCACTTAAGCAGGCAGTTCCGCTAAATATTGACTGTGACCACTGCAGCACTGTCCTTTTTAGTGCCATGGCAGTCCAGTGGCAGAGCTGGCACTTAACCGGTTAGTATGATTGAATAATCTGGGCTTAATTTACCCTGCGGCTGTCAGCTTCTTAAAATCCATTGATCACCACAGGCTAATATTGGTCCCAATGTTTAAAGGTATGGAGATGAATTCTATATATGGCGCCAAAAAAGATCAGCGCTGAAAAAGTACTATTCTATAAGCCAAGCTTAAAGTTAGGCACAATTTATAGATGTTACATAAAAAGAACCCTAAAATAAGAGTCATAAAATATTCATTTTTTAGCATCGCGGCATGGCAAATCATAAACATCATCCCAAGCATGAATCTTTGGCATATGCTCCAACAAGCTTGAAATGACATCTCCTTAAGATCATAATAAATCTTTATCGCTCCATGATGAGACTACACCTTGAGTACTGTATGCAATTCTAGTTGGCCAAAATGATTAAGGGGATAGAACTCCACTCATACAAGGAAAAGCTGAAAAGTTAGGGCACTTCAGCTTGGAGAAGAGATGTCAACAAAATCCTGAGTGCAGTTAAACCAGTACGTGCAAATTGATTTGTTTACTATTTCAAAAAGTACTAAGACTAGGAGACATGCAATGAAGTTACATAGTAATATTTTAAAATTAAGAGGAAATATTTTTTCACTCAATGTATACTTAAGTTCTAGAACTTGTTGCCAGAGGATGTACTACTACAAGTGTAGCTGGGTTCAAAAAAGGTTTGGAAAACTTCCTAGAGGAAAAGTCCAGAAAGTTATTGATGTAGGCCTGGGGAAGGCCACTGCTTATCCCTGGGGGTACATTGTATGGAATCTTGCAGCTTTTTGGAATTCTGCCAGATCATGGGTTAAATGGCAAATCTTATGTCTTAGGTAAAGGAGGACAACAAATGAAGCTAAAAGGAAGAGCCTATATTCCTACCAAAGAGGAATATGGTTAGGGCTATGAGTTACAGAAGAAGAAATATGCAATCTGCTTCCCTTTGCTGTGATTTGAAACTATGAAGTAACAGGGTGTAGGTAGCAAGGTGGTGTGCGGAGCAGGTGCACAACTGTTGGCTCTGCTGGTCCCCTGCCCCCCTCTAATGTTACTTCCTATTGTGGGGGCAGGGGACCAGCAGAGCTGACAGCCGCACGCCTGCTCCGCACACTCCCTTGCTGGGAGGAAAAGTCTGGTGATGTGCTTCAGGGAGGGTGACGCATTGGGGGGGGGGGGGGGGCGCAGCAGTGACCCACCCTGAATGGCGAACAGGCTAGAATCGACACTGGGTGGTAGATTTCCAGCTCTGGAATGGGAAACTCTTGGCATCTCTGTTGACAGAGGCCTGTGCTTGGAGCTATGGTATCAAACTAGGGCCTAAGGCCCCTCAAGGTTGTTCTCTTTCTTGAAACTCAAGGGAAATAAATGTAAAGGAAGGAGTCCTGAAGTCTCTGGTAAAAGGATAGTTGATTTCCAAGTGAATAAGTTACACTGGGAGACCCAGTAGAAGCATCCGTCTACTCAGTGTAGGACCCTACATGAATGATCAATTGTTTGCTGGCCTGGAAAGCCAGGGAGCTTCATGTACAGCAGTTTGAATATTACACTGTCTTTCAATGATGAATAGCAGCCTTTTCTAAATTATCTTTTGTCATTAAGGGACAGTTTCAATAAATGGATCTCAGATGTAGACATTGGGAAAAATCCACGTTAAGTGCTATTCTATAAAGGGCATTTCTGCATCCAATTTTGGGCATGTGGACTTATGCCTCCTGAAACCTGGTGTAAGTCCTTGGGCATAAGTTGGGCGCATAACCCTGGTATTCAATTTTGGGATCACAGCTGACCCGCCTATGCCCCTCCTGTGGCCACGCCCACTTTTGAATTGCATGCAAAACCATTTAGACACGCAGTGTTAGAGAAGTGTGCAGGCAGATCTATGTGCAAGCTCTAACACGTGTCAATGAATGTTAATAATTGTTCGCTACTTGTTAACCCTCAAATTTGGGTGACCTATATAGCATCCGCTAATAAAAACATAACATAAAAGCATAAGCGTTGCCATACAGGGACAGACTGAACATCCATCAAGCACAGCATCCTGTTTCCAACAGTGGCCAATCCATGTTACAAGTACCTGTCAAGATCCCAAAACAGTACAATACATTTTATGCTGCTTATCCTAGAAATAAAGGTGGCTCTTCTCTACTTGTAATATCAACAATTGCAAACTGGTCAGAAGTAGAGCATCTATTTGGAGTAGTGCACGCCTCTATAGTGATTGTAGTTATAAGCATGGCACAGAATTTTATATAGTTGTATATTAATTGTATCATTGCAGGTCCAGTGCTATGACTCCCCCATGACAAAGCGTTATTAGCAAAACAGGCACCTGTCAGGGAAAGAGGGCACACTGGCTGATACAGATAAGTAATGCGTAGCCATCAGCATTGTTAAAATCACCTCAGAGTGAGAGTGAGATAAAAGACACGAAAATTACAGAGTTGGTAGTAAGGAGGAGGAAGGCGAGTCTATGATTACAAGCGCAACACAAGCTAAGACTCACCGTGCGGTGAAGTGAAATCAGCTGTGTAGACTTATGAGACTCCCCCTCCATTATTTATCAATATATGAGCAATCACTATAGAGGCGTGCACTACTCCAAATAGACGCTCTACTTCTGAGCACTTTGCAATTATCCTAGAAATAAGCAGTGGATTTCCTCCAAGTCCATCTTAATAATGGCTTATGGACTTTTCTTTTTGGAAGTTATCCAAACCTTTTTTAAACGCCGCTAAGCTAACTGCTTTTACCACATTCTCTGGCAACAAATTCCAGAGTTTAATAACATGTTGAGTGAAGAAATATTTTCTCTGATTTGTTTTAAATTTACTACTTTGTAGCTTCATGGCATACCCCCTAGTCGTAGTATTTTTGGAAAGAGTAAACAACTGATTCACAAACATATAATTTTATATTTTAGGTTATATAGTTTCCAGGGGCTGTCCATTGTAACGTCTTTTTCTGTTGAATTTCATTAACAAATTGGTTTATTAAATATGCTAAGTATTCACAGTTTAGTCTGGAATAATTATTTTGCATCAGGTTTACTAGGACCCTGACTTACCAAATATTCCAGTTTTGGTCATGTATATTTTTGAAGGCACACTGCTTAAAACGGCCATAAGACCATGACTGCTACAGAAACACAATTGCCTAAATTTCACACTATCCTAACACCCCTAAGTTTGGATGACCTGCAACCCTAGTTCCATGAGGACAGTCTGACTTATATTCAGCCAGTGGTGGTCAGTGTTTCTTTAAATGCTGACTACTGCCAGTTAATTTAAACCCGGACATCAAGTGCCAGGCCCTATCCAGGTACCAGCACTGTATACCCAGCTCCTCCCCAACTCCACCCCAGACCACCCCAGCACTCATTGGTGGAGGCCAACCAAATTAAGTTTGTGACTTTAGCACCAAAAACAGCCCGAAATTCTGATTTGCCCATGTTTCAGTTTCAGCAGGCACATTTTTAACTGAAACCAAACGTCCCCCCACCCCCTCCCCAATCAACACCTCCCTGGGTTTACCTTAGGAGCCCTGGTGATCTAATGACCTAACCAAGAAAGGAGCAATATCTAGTCGCTCCTACCATCTTTGCCATCAAAATGACCGTTGAGACCTTCAGTGGCCATCTCATGAGTTGGCCGCTGAAGGTCTTGGCAGCCAATTTGACAGCAGAGACAGAAAAGGCAGGAGCGACTTGGGATTGCTCCTACCCTGGTTAGGCCACCAGGCTTTAAGGTAGGCCTGAGGGTAGAACTGACGGATGGGTCCAGGAGGAAAGGCTCTGTCTGTTTTGGGCGGGGGAGGGTTCTGTCTGGTCACAGGGGCAGGGGAAGGGAAGCTCTGGCTGGTCACAGGAGGGGTGGGAACGAGGTGCTGTTTGAGGGACAGGGACGGTTTTGGTTTCAGCTTCAGTTTTGGCCGAAACTGAGTGGAAAATTTCAGCTGCAGATCTGGTTTTGGCCAAAACCAAAAAACCTGGTTTTGGTCAGCCTCTGCTAACTGGTGAGTTCTATAGTGGTCACACTAGATTTTCCAGACCATTGTGTGGTAATGTACTACTGAAAATCTGGGGATGGCCTGCTCACTGCTATTTAAATGGGCAGAAGCCTCTCTTTACCAGTTACACTGTTCTAAGTATCGACCCCCATAGATTTTTAATAATCACCTGTAAAGAAAGTACACAAAAATCTTACTCATCTAACAATTTCTTGTGCTCAGCAACGCCACAGCTGGTTTTTAACTGATGAAAATATATGTATAGTTTATAAAGTCAGATGCACTTCGCGATTCAGTAAAGAAAGAAGAAAAGACAAGAGAGCGTACAAAATCATTTGAAACCCTTACTGTACCTTTGGCATGGGAAACTGGCATGCACCTAAGCAGTAATATGAATCAAAGGATTTAGGTGCAATAATCCAGTCACTCCAGCCGATGTCTGCAAAATCGACTTTGAGATTGCGCCGTGCACAATTTTTTGGTTCATTCCATTGCTTCCTTCGTGCCTTCTTCAAAGTCTGCTCGTTAAACTGGAGGATCTGGCTCTTTTGCCGGTTGCTCTTCCTCTGTTTCTTCTTGCCATTGGTTTTGTCAGCCGGGCGTGCTTGCAGGGTTTTGTAGGGTTTGCTCTCCTCCCATGCCTCATCCTCATTGTACTGGTATTCAGCACCCGGGAGTTCATTGTTCTGCAAGGGCAGGAGGATTCTGGTGTCACGCTTCTGTCTCTGCTTGGCCCTAGTGCTCACTGAGAAGCTTCCTAATCTACCAGGGCCAGCAGTCAGGGAATTTCGGTGACCCTGCAAGCTTGAAACGACACTGTCTGGTTCGGAAATGGCAGAATCATTTGCGTATACCAAGATGTAAGGCTCACGGCTCGATGGCAGTCTCCTCCAAGGGAAGTGCCCCTCTAGTGTCATTTTGATGCCAATCAGAAGGTGCCCTTTCTGTTTTGCCTCACTCACTATTTGAGTAATGTCCTTCCACTGCCAAGATAGGAAGTCCCGAAAAATTGTAGGCATGCTGATGACCATGTGACCCAGGGGATCCGTTTGCTTCTCCGGTGAAATGAAACTCCACACAGAGATATCTATTTGAATTGCTGCTATTCTCTGTCCATGACGGTGGCAGCCTCTAGAGTGCGGACAGCTCTGGTTGGCATTCAATAAATCCCCAGCATAATAATGCAGTGTGGCAGACAAAATATTTTCAGATCTTGTCAGGGATGTCAGGTTAAACATGTAGAGCTCTTTATTTCCAGTGTCCCCTAAAAAAAAAAAGGAGAAATGTGAAAACCTCAGACATTTTAGAAATAAAAAGAGCCACAGTACCATTATTTCTCCTCGTACTTTTAGCAAATAGATTTTCTACAACTCTCTCACCAAAGCAAAACTCTCCTACATCTTTACTAACATGCCTATCTCCTTTAGAGATCCTCTTGTCCTTTGACTCCTGCTTTTCTGAATTCAGATACAGTCCTTTCGCCACCACTTCTGCTGGAAGTTCATTCTATGTATCCACCACCCTTACAGTAAAAATATTTCCATAGATTACTCTTGAGTCTATCCTTTTTCACTGTCCTCCTATGACACCCTTGCTGCAGAGCTTCATTTTAATCAAAAAAGACCCACTTATTGTGCATTTGTATATTGGATGAATTTAAATGTGTGGACCATACAGTATCTTCCCTACCCTGACTTTTTTCACGATATATACAAAATCTTTACGTCAGTGCCAATATGTTTTGTGATGAAGACCACTGATCATTTTATCTGGTTTAAATCCTTTCGAAGGTAGGCTCTGCTACTTTTTTGAAGACATGAATCTGGGTTTTCAAACAACATTTGACAGTCTATTGTAAGAGACTTTTAATAAATAAAAAAAATCATTGAATATGAAATAAAGGTTATTGCATCGGGTTTACTGGGATTCTATCCAATCCAACCATTGTATGTATATTTATATTCCAACTCTCCCAAATCAGGGTTCAAAGCAGGTCCCGGTACACTTCAGCAGGACATGTTTATCCACTCCTACCCTAGCTGATATAATATTTAGCCATCTTTCTGACCTCATGTGCACCTTTCATTAAATTAGTCACCTTATATTCTAACTCCTCTTACTCTCTTACCTATCTATACATTCTATCTTTGCTTATACCCTAGACTGTCAATTAAAATGTTATATTATGTATTGTGTTGGCATTGTAAGTAGTATACAATGCCATACTTTGTATTGTCATTTGAATATTTTTACTGCTGTAATTGCCTATTGAACATGTTTGATTTATTCTTATACACTGCCTTGAGTGAATTCCTTCAAAAAAGTGGTAAATAAATCCTAATAAATAAATAAATTAAATTAATAAAAAAACAAAGCAAGCCAGCCATTTGCTGAAGAATAGCAATTTACTTATTTATATTCTGCCTAAACACAAATCATAAAAGTAATTAAAAAAAAATCAGAACAGCAGATAATATAATCATTAAATGGAAAGCTAAAAAATATATATATCTTAAGTATTAAAAATGTATCAAATAGAGCAGCTTTCAAGTGACAACTGAAAGCAGCATGAGAGTGGAGAAGCTGTCCTAATGTCCCTGGACAAATTATTCCAGGTATTTATCTCTTGAAATACTGAATGGATCATCCAACCCAGAAATCAGATTTAGGTCCCATGTTGCCTGAGTTCCAGAGGGTGCTGCAGTTTGTGGCTCCTGGTGAGGGTTGTTACTGTGGTACTTACAGTAGAGTTGAGAGGGAGTTATAAAAATAAAGCTGAAAAATCCAGCTCATAGTTTTCTAGCCCAAAACAGGCTGTTTACAATTCAGCTGGAAGCCTAGATAAGTAGGAGGAAACTACCAAACCAAATATAACTTACCAAATATACCTGTTTTAACCAGTTACATGTTTTTTAAAGACATGCTACTTATCCTATTGTGAATTAGGAAGTGGTTAAAGATAGAAAGAGCCTTCTGGGCTTAATCGGGAAATAGAATGGTAAACTATAAGCTGATTGGCTAATTTAAAGGTCCCTAAAATATATATTAGGCAACATTCCTTGTCAGCATGCATGAGTCAGCATTTTTCAGAACAGGAGTATTTGGAGATCTTTCAGCTATGTCGCGTTATAAATATTGAACTTTTGTCATTTGGTGAATGATTTTATTATGAAATTAAAGAATTTCTTTATGTATTAATGATGTCGTACTTTAAAAATTGTGATGATGCTTTGTGCAAAAGTTGACAACTCCTGAGGACGCCCTTGTGGCAAAACACAAATTTGTGTCGGGCTGGAGAATACTCTAGATTGGAGAAACTTTTAGAGCTGGAAAATATGTTATAAATTGGAGATGTTTTAAGAGAAACTTAATAAGGTCTTTTGAAGAGTGAATTAATGGACTTCCATGTGAGAAGATTAGATTATCCCTGCTGATTGGACAATCGGTTTTGATGCAATTGGATGCATTTGGAATAATAATTGAAGGGTTTACCATGGAAGGACTCTTCAGGCTTTAAGAGTCATTGAATGTATGTATAACAATGGGGGGATGTTTAGTGCACTTTTTATACAATGTGTTATGTTGAATTTAATACATTTTTAATTTGTATATTGTTAATTTTGTATATGCTTTGAATTTTACTTGAACTTTCTATATATTTAGGTTTGAATATTGTATGGGAAAGTTATTGTGTTTGTTAGATTCCTAGGTTTGTATTTTTTGAATAGCGGCGTGCCCCCATGAATCTGTACTGGGGCTGAGGTTTTTAACATATTTATGTAGCAGGCTTCCAAAATTAGCTTTCCTTTGCAGTTGCAGGAAAAACAATCAGCCTGATGCGAGCAGTACATTTGATGTCCACTGTCGGCGTTAAACCTGAATATTCATAAACTACAAAAATATGTAGACAAAAAATGTAGGTCACAAAAATGTCAGCTTTGAGCTGGCGTTGTTTTTCCAAAAATAACACAGCTTCCAAAATTCAAATGCAAGCTGAATTATTCAATTTTCATAATAACACATGATTTTCCTGTTTATACAAGCTGAGGGTCAAAATTTGTGTTAGTCCCTTAATATGTTAGTAACTATCTCCTTAATGATGTTTAATGTTTAGTTTAACCAATTTGATTAACCACTTTTAGATGCCATTTTCAAGGTGATGTACAGACACGGTAAAAAAAAACAACAAGCAGAAGCACAAATGGCCCTCGCAACAGTACATCAGAAGTACAGAGTATAACGGGGGGGGGGGGGGGGGGGGGGGAGGGAAGTGCAGTGGGGACATCAAAGACATAGAAAACAATGAAATAACACAAAAGCAGTAAACTAACAAAGAACCTTGGCAGGGCCACCGAGATACAGAGCTGAGCCTGGGGCAGGCCGCCACAGCTGCTGCCACTGCCGTCCCCCACCCCACTCAGGCCGCTACTGCCGCCCCCATCCCACTCAGGCTGCCACTACCCCCCACTCCACCCCCATTTGGGTAGCCACCGCCCGGCGCCACATTACCTTCCTGCATCTGCTCCTCCCTTGGTCTGTCACTCTCCTGCTCCTGTGTGCCGGGACCCGGGTAATTGCATTAACGCAATCACTCGGATTCTGACACGCAGGACAGAGAGAGACAGACCCCGGTGTTGGGCATCCTTTGGAATCTGGGCCCAGTTGCCCTCCCTGCCTCCCCTCTTGGTGGCCCTCAAACTTGGGAAGGTAAACATGGAGAATAATTCACATGGGTTACTAGAGGGCAGTGGGGCACCAGCAGTGGCGTAGCCACAGGTGGGCCTGGGTGGGCCAGGGCCCTTCCACTTAGGGCTCAGGCCCACCCAACAGCAGCACATATTTAGTGCTAGCTAGTGGGGATCCCAAGCTTCACCAGCTGAAGACCTCCCCCTGATGGTGCTGAGAACACTGCTTTCCACTTCAGCAGTCTAAGCTTCCTAAGCTGCTGATACTGGCCTCATCGCATTGGAGGAGAAAACTTGGTGCCCACCCACTTCTTGACAAGGCCCACCCAAAATCTGCTGTCTGGCTACACCCCTGGGCACCAGCAGACACAGAGGACCTTGGCTAAATGACAGCCTCAGCAGTAGGGAAAGACCTGGGAAAAGGATGAGCTCATCAGGCCTGCCTTGGACTTCACACAAGAGGACTACACGCCGAGATCTTCTGGGAGTTTAATCCAGAAGAGCAGAGCTAAGTAAATAAAACATGTTTTTCATGTGTACTGCACGTGCAGAGCGGATGTTCTGGAAGTTGCCATGTGAGGGTCTCAGAGATCTCGATGAATAATGCCTTCATGCTGTCTCTCCCTATTTCTCCACTTGTTTCCATCTGCATTCTTTCCGAGACGCCAAGAAACATCAGTACCTGCTTATTTTAACTGATGAATTTTGAGCTTTCACAAGCCAAGCATTTCGCTTTACTCATCTAGGAGAAAATTGTGAAGTATCATTTATTTAAAGCTCTCTCCTGAGCTAGCTACGGTGCACCTGCTATGTGCGTCTTTTCAATTTTCCCTGGCAGTAGGCCTCTCCACATCATATATGCCAAATGGGGAAATGCTGTGGGCTGACAATCCTTCAAGAAAAATTGCTTTATTTAAACTAAGGTCTCATAACGTCATTTTTCTGATCTTTCCATGGGAACATCAGGCAGGAGAACATTATTGTAAATGAAAGAAGTTTAACAGTTGCAGTAAACAAACAAACAAAAGGATGGGGAAAATCTGGCATATTAAATAGCTTAACACTCCTCCCCTGCTCTACTACAGTTCTGTTTTCTGTTGTTAATTAAATGAACTTCCCCAGAATGTACAACCCATCGATAACTACTGAATGAGTGAGTCCAAAATGAGAAGCGAAAATCCAAGAAAACAACTTAATACACTGAGGTTTGAGTCAATAAGCAAAATCTGGAGAGACCGATTTTATTTTTCATGGCAATGAAACCAGAGAAATCCGTCTTGAAAACACAAGGATAGAATTCCAAGACAATGGGCAAAACAGAATTTCTTTACGCTTCAACTGTGATGACATCTGCACGGGTTGGACTGGTAACAATGTGGGGTCTGATGCTAAAGAACACCAGAGAGCTATAAAAGCCAGAGACTGTGTGGAAAATTCACGTTTGAGAACGTGTGCATAAAACATCACCACACGGCCTGGAACTGAACCAAATCAAACTATGAGTGGAACTGGTCGAAGCCAAGTACAGTATGATTAAATCATGGCATATGCAACTCCCTGGACCTCAGTTTCTAGTGTTAGAAATGCCGAAAAGCCTGCCGCTGTTAGGGACCCTTTTACAGATCGGTGGTAAGCCCAACGCTGGCTTACCACACACTAATCTGAAACTACCGCCGGTCAAACGCAAGTGCTGGTGGTAGTTCCAGCCCCAGAACAACGCCATTTGCCACGCTACAGAAAATAGCTATTTTCCAGCGCAGCGCTAACCTGGCGGTAATTGGGTAGACCAATCATCTAACAAGGCTCATATATATTTTTGTAGAGTCCACTTCAACAATACATTATACAAAAATCTTTCATATATGTTTTATATCGCCTCAGAGGTGCTCATGGCCAGCAGCTCTCTTCTGTTGGACACTCAAACCAGCACCTAAATCTTCACCGGCGATAGTATTTAATGAAATCTCTCCTCATTTATTTATATATCTTTCATTTTTCTGCATTGTTGAACCCTTGGTCCGATCGTTCAGAGCAAGTTAAGTATTGCTTATAAGTAATTAAGAGATTAAGTAAATAAAGGAAAAAGAATAAAAGAAAAATGAAAGATATATAAATAAATGAGGAGAGATTTCATTAAATACTATCGCCGGTGAAGATTTAGGTGCTGGTTTGAGTGTCCAACAGAAGAGAGCTGCTGGCCATGAGCACCTCTGAGGTGATATAAAACATAAAACATATATGAAAGATTTTTGTATAATGTATTGTTGAAGTGGACTCTACAAAAATATATATGAGCCTTGTTAGATGATTGGTTGTGATTAAAGGTCTCTTAAAGAGACAGTTAGTAGTGCCAAGTATACGTGGTAATTGGGTACAGCCATGTGCTACCCAGTTATCACCTTGTTAGCGTGAGATCCCTTAACGCTACCTCAATGGGTGGCGTTAAGTGCTCCCCCCGCATGGCCATGCAGTAAGTGAAATCTTACCGCTTGGCCATGCCATTTTTATGGCCTTTTTATCCGCGGCGGTAAAAAGGGTCACAGCGCATGGCAAAAAGGGCCCCTGCCGCTAGCACAGAGCCCTTGTTACCACAGTTTGGTGAAAGGACCCCTTAGTGCAGTCAGATAAAGGAATTTTCCTTTCGTCACACTCCACCCTGTCAAACGGGAGACACAGAGACTACACAGTGGTGTGCTGAAGCATTAACACTTTTTACGCTTTCATGAGATAGACCAGTGTACCAGTGACTTCACAGTGAGAATCCTGAAAGGTAACTTTAAAACCATACAAGAACGTAAGACCTTTGAAGTCAGAATGATTGAATATTTTAACACCCAACAGAAAGGACTTAACAAGGATCTGGGGTTCCTAGCCCATTATAAACCATAAAGCTGTATGTCTCTGTTGATCACCCCACCCCTCACCTATCCACACCCATCCTGTTAAAATATCAATGATATGCTTTGATGTCCCCATGCATACCTCCTACCCACCCCCATCCTCCCACCCTGTCAGACTGTCATAGTAATGCTTGAATGTTTTCACTTATATACACTGTCAGCTAGCACATTTGCTTATTTCTGATCTGATGAAGAAGGGCAACCTTCGAAAGCTAATCAAGAAATGTATTAAGTTATGTCCAATAAAAAAGGTATCATCTTATTTTCTTTTCCATGTTTTATTTTGTTTGATTTCTATTGATAACCATGAGATAGACCCAATTACAATCGCAAAAGCGGCAGAGCCTAAAAAAGGCAGGTTTTTCAAGATAGTCTGTGAGGACCAAGTGTTACTGTTCCTCACTGCGTTTTCTCAATTTGCCACATCTTTAGATAACTGACTAAATTATAGGCCCAATATTTAATAGTTATTTATCCAAGTAGTAGCACCTGCTACCTGAATCAATACTGTTGAAAAGGGCCAGTCACTGATTTTCAAGGGTATTATCAGGAGAATGCTGCTGAAAGTTGTTACAGACTGCCCCGGTGCTATCTGGGAAGCCAGATAATATCCAAATAGCAGAGATATTCTGTGCCATCAGGGCCGGATTTATGTGTTTTGTGGAGTGTGTTTTTTTCTAGCGAAAAAGGTGCCGGTACTCAAATAGCCAGGTCCCTCTCAACTAGTCAAAGAATCTATGACAACGCAGAATTGGTGTGTAGAGCCAGAGTTCTTTCATTAAATTTGGGGACAATAGGTCAATTTTACAGACAGTAGAAAAGGTGCCAGTACTCAGTACCCCCAAGTACCCCCTCAAAAAAAGCCCTGGTTTTGTGGCCTCCAAACTATAACAATTAGGAGGCTCCCCTCCCCCACCCTTGAAAAGGGTGAAGTAAATTTTAGGTTCAAGAGATGATAAATAAAAACAGTGGGGTAAATATTCAGCAGACAAGTGAGGTTTAACTCGCTTTGAATATTGGCCCCAATAATTATGATTATTTTATATTGCATCTTTCATTATTTACAAGACATTTAGGGGCCCCTTTTACTAAAGGGTTGGCGGGTGGCAATGGACTTGCTGTGCACCATTCCGTAACTACCGCAGGAGCCTGGCAGTAGTTCCCACCCCCAGCATGCACCATTTCCGGTGCTAATAGGGCAGCGCCATGTGCTGCCCGGCTACCACTGGGTTAGCGCGGGAGCCCTTACTGCTACCTAAGTGGGTGGCACACATCCATTTCTTGTCGAGAAAAAAAAGATAGCCTTTTACCCGCTGTGGTAAAAGGGGACCTCAGTGTACGTCAAAAACACATGCGGATACTTGTGCAGGCCCCCTTTTACCGCAGCTTAGCAAAAGGACCCCTTAATTTTTTTTTTAGTGAAGCGTAAGGTCCCTTGTTGTAAATAATGTGAGGCCCTAAGATGGAGCTTGTCTAGCCTTGCACATAAATCCAGCCCTCAGCACCAGTATCTGTATAACTATCCTGAATAAATTAAGACAGCAAAAAAGTAGTCAAGTTATTCAGACAGGTATCTGGCTGCCAGTGCTGAATATTGCTGCTCTCAGGATAATGATGATGGTTGGCAGAACACCCAGATATCCAGACAGCAGCAGGCACTGAATTCTCAGATATATGTTTACACACTGCAGCCACAATACTGACCTATATAATATTTAAAAAAAAAAAAAACCTCTTCTTCAGTTTTTCTTTCATTATAAATTTTAAGGCCAAGTCTGTATAGATTGTCTAGGTGGCAAAATCGAGGTGTTCACAGTTTCCACTGTATTTTTCTAAAAGGCTAACCTAAAACGGAGCCTTTTGTAAAATACATTGAAAGCTGTGGGGAAAACATATATGTAGTGGCACATATAGAAGGAAAGAGTGACATCACTTGGGATTCTATAGGGGTAAAAGCCAACACATGCACCATACAGATTTTGCTATCTTACACGTGACAATCAACATGTGCAGGGGAATCCAATTAAAGAACCTACATGACGCAGTTTTGAGTTTATCAGAGAGGTGAACACATAGCTCCCTCTCAATCATTCCTCCAAACCCCAGGTCCAAATAAGTAGCTGAGAATTAAGCATAACGCAGAGCTGATATACAAATGCTGATTAGTTGAAGTATACATGTATTTCCATTGCAAACTAGGAAACACACGTACCATTCTACTGTAAGGTCCACCTGAACCATGCCAAGAGCACACCAGTTTCAAATTTGAACATTCCACTGGTATACATGTATAGGTACAAGGAACAAACAAAGGAGAAACTCCAAACCTCATGATTGCATATAAAACCAACAGTCAGGGGTAAGGACACAAAGGGGCCCTTTTACTAAGCCATGTAGGTGCCTACGCGCACCCAACATGCGCTAAATTGGAGTTACCACCCGGTTACCGCGTGGCCGTTGCGGTAATTTCAATTTTGGCGCACGTCCGCTTTACACGTCTGAAAAATATTTTTTATTTTCTAGCATGCAGTGGCATTTGACGCACGCAGACCATTACTGCCTGGTTACTGCGTGAGACCTGACCGCTAGGTCAGTGACTTGCGGTAAGATCTCAGGTCCAAAATGGACGTGCGGCAATTTTCATTTTGCCACACGTTCGTTTTCAGCTGGAAAAAAAGGCATTTTTTGTAGGTGCGCTAAAAAATAATTCTGTGTGTGCCCAAAACACGCATCTACATTACCGCAGGCCATTTTTCAGCACACCTTAGTAAAAGGACCCAAAAAAGAGGAAATCACAGCTAATGCGTGTAATCAAGCCTTTATTGTTTCAAAAGTGATGTAAGCCAATTGTCGAAAGGCTTGACACAGCCATGTTTCAGCAGACGTGTCTTCGTCAGGAGCCTTACCTTATTGATCACATAAACAGAAGTCTAAAAACGAAAGCTGGTATACATATAATACACATAGGACAGAGCTACTTCAAGCGGTTACACCGAGCTACAAGGTTGCAACGTTCCACATCGAAAATGGTTACATATATATAGGTGGAATCATTCTAAGCTCAGTACTTACACGTGTATACCCAATTTACATATGTAAATCAGCCTTTTACACATGTAAATTTCACCTAACCATTCTAAAATCCTCCACCACCCCCCACCCCCATATCTACAGATATTTCTGGAGCAAAGTATGTATTGCACAATTTTGGCCCAGTGTTACAGTGAACAATCCATTGAAATCCTCAGCTCAGTGTACAACAGTGCTCCAAAAAAGTTGGCGAGAATAAAACTGAGGATATCATCACGCTATCATCAGTAGGAAACCTGCAGTTCTGGGTGCAATTCTAGGTGCCCTATCTCAAACAAGTTGCAACTGAACTAGTATAAGGTAGGGGATAAGTTGCCTATACACATTACATCTTTTGAACTCCAAAAAGAAGCTCTCTTTGGCACAGTGCAAGTACTACGGTGAGTGTTAGCAATAACATTTGAGAAACAGGTCATACTCTACATACCCTGGCTCACATTCCCATCACTGTATGCTAAAAACTAACCCATCTGGAGAAATTGCCCCCAAGACACACCTACACCTGTTCTGGAAAGGTGTAAATATATATATATGTGTGTATGTATATTTTATAAAATATATGTACATAGTGCAGCTCTGCCCCAATTCTACCCAAACCACACCCCTGGGAATGTTTATACATGGAGCACGATAAGTACTTGTGATCATTTGGCATAGATGGAAATTATCCAAATTACAATACATGTATGGGCCACGTATACAGAAAGAAAAACAGAACTTCCAGCTAAATTAAATTATGTCTGAATATATTTATTAAGACAAGAAATCGGCACTAAGCAACAAGGCGCAATTGAAAAAATCATTTGAATACAGTGAATCAAACAAACTGTGATAAATTATATGCCTTAGAGGACATAACTGTCTTCATCAGCAGGATATTAATGATTCCAGAATGACCCCTTTAGTCAATATCAATTCAACTCCCAAATAATGTAAGCACACTGGGGCTTATAGCTTGAAAAGGCTGTCATATATTTAATGGTCTGCTGGACGGCACATGTTAAGGGTTCATAAATACACTTAGGGGCCCTTTTACTAAGCCGAGCAAGTGTCTACACGTGCCCAATGCACGCCAAAATGGAGTTACTGCCTGGCTATCACGCGGCTCTTGCAGTAATTTCATTTTTGGCGCACATCCGATACGTGCATCTGAAAAAATCTTTTTTATCTTCGAACACGCATATTGGATTGCGCCAAGTGGCATTTGACGTACGTAGGTCATTATCGCCCAGTTACCGCATGAGACTTTACTGCTAGTTCAATGTTTGGCGGTAAGGTCTCAGACTGAAAATGGGCGCGCGGCAATTTTCATTTTTCCCAAACGTCCATTTTGGGCTAAATTTTTTTAAAAAGGCATTTTTTTACAGGTGCACTGAAAAATGATTCTACGCACGCCCAAAACATGCGTCTACACTACTGCAAGCCATTTTTCAGCACACCTTTGTAAAAGGCCCCTGAAACAGCTAAACGCAATTACACTGCGAGTACATGAAATAACATTGTTCCTCTATTAGTCCATTTAAATATATGCAGATAATAGGTCGGCAAAAGTGTTGCAGCTGATCATGTTTTAGGAATACACTTAAGCTAAGAAATCTGTCTAGCTGTCAGCAGATGGAGCCGCTTTCTAACTGTTGAGACAGCAACAAACTCAAGTTTACGACATAGAGCGTCTAAATACCTAGTTCCAGAAGCAGCAGTGCAGGCGCTAATTCCAATAAATGTAGTTGCTTTAACACTAAAGTGCTCATTTTTGCAAAGGGCATGCATTAACATGTCTAATATTGAAAGGAGCTGCAAAAATGGAATGTGACACAAATGGGGAGATTCTATATAGGGCGCCTAAAAAATTGGAGCGGAAATCAATGCCAACTAAGCATATTCTATAAGTGGCACCTAGATTTAGATGCGGTATATAGAATTTGCTTAGTTGATATCTCGGCGCCTAAAACTACACACATCCATTTATACCAATGAAAAAAATGACGTAAATCCCAGCATGTAGATTTACACACACTGGGCCATATTCTATAACTACACATGTAAATTTCGGAATGCCCATTTCCCCGCCCATAACTATGTCCCAGGACCAGTTTTAGTGGGTACTGCAGTGCACTTCAGACAGACGGACCCAGGCCCATAGTACCTGTTACATTTGTGGAGGGAACAGCGAGCTCTACAAAACCCACCACAAACCCACTGTACCCATATATAGGTGCTCCCCTTCACCCCTAAGGGCTATGGTAGTGGTGTACAGTTGTGGGTAGTGGGTTTTAGGGGGGTTTGGGGGGCTCAGCACATAAGGTAAGGGAGCTATGTTCCTGGGAGCATTTTATGAAGTCCACTGCAGTGCCCCCTAGGGTGCCCGGTTGGTGTCCTGGCATGTTAGGGGGACCAGTGCACTAGAAATGCTGGCTCCTCCCACATCCAAAAGGCTTGCATTAGGACATTTTTGTCATGGACGTCTTTGGTTTCAAAAATCGCCGAAAGTCAGAAACGTCCATGTCTAAGGGACGACCAAATCTAGGGATGTCCAAATTTAAGGATTTGGACGGCTCTGACAGTATTTTCTAAACAAAAGATGGACGTCCATCTTGTTTCGAAAATATGGGTTTCCCCGCCCCTGGATTTTGCCGTTTTGCAAGGACGTCCAAATCGCAACTTGGACGTCCCTTTCGAAAATGCCCCTCCACATCTCTCTTCTCAGTCCTCCCTATCTCCAATATGAAACCCCTTCTAATCCTCTTCATGACTTTGTTGGCCATCCTTGGCTCTTCTATCCACTCAGCGTAGATGGCCCCGGCACAAACCCCCATCCAGCAGCCAGCGGAAGGTGTAATTAAATGCATATTATCATTACTTTCTAAAATGACCTCCAAAATGTGTCAAAGCCCATTTTAAATTATTTTCCAATAGTAAGTGAAAAAAAACTGTTTGATAGGTTTTCAAAATAACCACTGAAAAGTAAACACAGCTTACAAAATACAGGAGCCATTATAATCAAGGCAAAAATCAGGGTTATAAAAGAATGGAGAACAGGGTTGCAAAATAAAGACAACACCAAATTAGATAAAGCACTGAACGCAAACTAGAGGGTCTTCAGTATACACAGAAACAGAAAGCCATTTTCTCGTATTTGAGGTGCTATTTGCAGTAGGGATGGAAAACATGGAAAATGCAACAGAGTGGTACAATCTGACAGCACCCCCATTAATATATTCACATTATACGGGACAACCCTCAAAATTAGCAGCACAGAACCAATCAATTAGCAGCACACCACCAATTAGGACTCTGGCTCCCTTTATATAGACATCTATATAGACTGCTAAATGCACCCCACATGGGAGAAAAACAATATAATAATGAGGTTATTTCATTATGGGGTTCACTTTCAAAACTGACAAATGTCTAAAAAGCAGAACAAAACAACAGATGTATGATTTTCTTTTTTTCTTTTTTTTTTTGTCCAAAACATCCAAATCGATATTTTTGAAACCCATTATAAGACATTTTTCTATGCAGTTCTTATGCAGTGCATCCAAATCAGAAGGGTGCATGTCAGGGTGGGATTTTGGCATTCTCAAAACTTGGACATTTTTCTGCCATAACAGAACAAAGCAAAAATATCCAGGGCTAAAAATTAGATGTTTTGAAGTCACAAAAAGGTGCCCTAAATGACCTAATGACAACCGGAAAGATAAAGGCATGACCCCTCTTACTTCCCCAGTAGTCACTCACTCACTGCCACTCCCTAAAGCTGTGAAAGAAACATATATACCAGCCTCTAGGACAGCTTTTAAGTGTTATGGCCAGGCCTATTAGAGCAGCAAGCAGGTCCCTGGAGTAGCCTAATGGTCTATGTAGTGCACTACAGAGAAGGAACCCAGGCCCATATCCCACTCTGTTACAATTGTTGTGGAAACGTGTGAACCCTCTAAAACCCAGCAAAAACCTACTCTACCCACATATACAATACCCACCCATAAGGGCTATGGTAGTAGGGTACAGTTGGATACAGTACATTTTTACTGGGTTTTGGAGGGCTCACAGTTCAGGGGCGTAGCCACGGGCGGGCCTGGACGGGCACAGGCCCAGCCACTTTTCCTTCAGGCCCGCCCACCCTAACAAGCCCCAACCCAAGTGAGGCGCCAATCTTTTCCTGCCTCTTTTGCCCGCTCTCCCCGTCCACGTGGTCTGGTCATTTTTACTCCCTGAAGCGCCGTTCTCCCTCCAGCACTGGTGATTCCCATAGCCTTCTGCCAGCGTGGGTCGTCGGGGGCGGGGCCTCTCCTTAAGCGCGTCCCACCTACTCTGCAAAGGTGGGACGCGCCTGATGAGAGGCCCCGCCCCCGACAACCCACGCTGGCAGAAGGCTATGGGAATAGCCGGTGCTGGAGGGAGAATGGCGCTTCAGGGAGTAAAAATGACGAGGCCACGGGGACGGGGAGAGCAGGCAGAAGAGAGGGAGAAACGCAAAACTCGGGAGGGGATGGCGAAGGGAGAAAGCGCTGCCCAGGTAGGCCAAGGAGGGAGAGAGAAGCAGATGCCCGGGGGGGGGGGGGGGGGAGGGAACGAATGAACGGCCCACCCAGGTTAATTCGGGGCCCATCCAAAATGGCAGGTCTGGCTACGCTCCTGGCTCACTGTAGAAAATAAGGGGATAAAGGTGAGATGTGTACCTGGGACATTTTATGTGAAGTCCACTGCTGTGTCCCTAGGGTGTCTTACTGCTCTGCTGGGATGTCTGTGTGACCTGCTTGCTAAGAATGCTGGTCCTCGTCATACATCCCAATGGCTTGTTTTTGTGTGTTTTCCCCTTGGATGCTTTTTTTTTCCCGAAAATGGTCCAAAAAGATCGACTCAGAGCACCATAATGTCTCACAAATGGTCATTTTCAAAACAAAAAAAACCAGATGTTTTCCTAGTTCAGAAATCACCATGTTCGTCACTCGAGTTTTGGACATTTTCAGTAAAACTTTCAAGATCTGATTTAGATGTCATATCGAAAATTCCCCTGCTCACTGCCTGTCATAAGCCATAGTTTCATTTAGGAATTAGCCATGAATCAAAATGATCTAGTATGGACATGTTTTGTAACAAGGGTATTTTGAATTAATATAACCTATTTAGGAGTGTTATCAATACGGGCAACTGCTAAGACATATTATTTTACCACTAACTTGTACTTTTTTAGCAGATCCCATTTTACACTGTGAAACCTACAAGTCATGGCCAAAGGTCTGTGGCCAAGCAGTTTTCAACTGTACCACACTGGGCTCTTGATTATTAATATTGTTTTGGGCTACTTTGGACTATAGTCTTTGTTTTGGAAAAATATTTATTTTTTTTAATACATTTCACTTAGAAGATAAGAATTTGGTGGTTTTCTTATAACTACAGGTTGGATTTTGCATTCCTCCATGAAAAGTATATGTCACCTTATAATATTCCTATTTGTATAACTTTTGGTATAATCAAACGTTTGATGTTTGTCAATGTAAAAATAGAAAGCAATCACCGCTGTGAGTGCTAATAGAGATTTAATGATCTCTTAGACCACTGTATTAGCATGGTTTGATTAAACTGACAGTAATAAAGAATCAGATTAAAA
Organism: Microcaecilia unicolor; assembly: GCF_901765095.1. Lineage (NCBI taxonomy): Eukaryota > Metazoa > Chordata > Amphibia > Gymnophiona > Siphonopidae > Microcaecilia > Microcaecilia unicolor. The sequence goes on from NC_044032.1 coordinate 391,421,914, forward strand.
TTTAATGCCGAGTTGAAAAAAAAATCTGTTGTGTTAAAGAAACAAACTGAATATACATTATTTTGTTTACAAGATGGAAAAAAAATGAAAATCTAAGGCATCTATACAATGTCTTTTTATAAGATATTGTACATATTTGGTGTCTTTAGTTTCAGGTTATCGCTTGACTATAACAGCTTGATACATGGCATAGAGCTTACTCCAGAGAAATGGGCACAGATTGTAATTCTCTACAAAGAAAAGATACCAATAGGAGCAATTGCAAAGAAGCTGAAAATTGCTCATTCGTCTGTCATAGCAATGGCCAGAGGAAATGAAGAGCTGAACAGTTTTCAGTCTCGGGCACTCTCAGGTCGATCAAGAGCAATGGATGTACAAATGGACAATGCAATCATAAAGGCAGCTAAACATTCCCCAAGGGCACCACCAAGTGTTATCAGAGCCAGAATTGCAGGTAGTCCACGGAAGAAACCAAGCAACAGGACAATATGCAGGAGATTATTCAATACAGGACTTCGATCTTATTGGCCTCCTCAAAAACAAAAATGGTCTGCCGAAACTATCAAAGATTGGCTCGCTTTCTGTCACAAATACAAGCAGTGGACAGTTGATCAATGGGATCGAATTATGTTTTCACATGAAAGCCCTTTCACTCAGTTCTACAGCTTCTGTAGACAACTAAGGACACCTTTACATCAGAGACATAACCAGAGATATGTTATACCCTCAGTGAAACAAGATTATGTTTTTGGGGTGAAGTATCAGGACCTGGTCGTGCAGGGCCAACCACAATCATAACTGTTTATTTGAATGTTCTAAAGGATAAACTGCCAAACTTTATGCTAATTCACAACATAAGCCATTTCCAACAGGATGGTGCACCATGCCACGTAGCAAAAGCTGTTAAGACGTATCTGGCTTGTGAACAGATACAACTGACAGAAGATTGACCAGGCAGCAGCCCAGATTTGAACGGTGTGGACTGTGATGAAGCAGAAAGTGGCCATGCACAATCCCTTATACACTGGATCAAAGCTGTGTGGACTTAGGAGGTAACTTCAGAATTCTGCAGAAAACTGGCCCGACCAATGCCACTACAGACGGTTATTAAGAACAAAGAACATCACTGTATATACTGATATCTAGTAGAAAATGTCTGCTGACAATGACTTTAGAGGCTAAATACAACATAGACAATTTGTAGCATTAAAATCAGATTTGTTTCATGCAAATGTTATTAAACATCAGTCATAAATAATGAAAATGGTGGTGGTTGCAAACATTTGGCCATGGCTGGAGTTACTAATAACTCGGGTTTACAGTAAAATAACGTCTTAGTGATAGCCAGGTTGATAACTTTCCCCCTGAAAGACACAGCTCTAAACATGCAACTTTCAAGCTTATTTCACACTTATACATTTATTTTTACTTTCCTCTTCAGAGAAATAAAATTTAAAGCACATTATAATTGAAAAATAATAAAGTAGGAGCATGAATGTAAGATAATATTCAAGTACCTTTCTGGCCTTGAGTGCAACTTTCTTTAAATTAGTACCTTATTTCTAACTCCTGTTACTCTATCCTATCTATCTATATGTTCCATCTTTGATTAACCCTAGGCTGTCTATTAAAATGTTGTATTGCGTATTGTGTTGACATCGGGTTAAATTTTATATATGTCGCCTGAAAAATCTTAGCATTGCTTAGATGTAGAGACCAGTGATGTAATGATTGTTTAGAGATAGGTATTGTTTCTTTTTAGTTATATAGCTAATCATTGTGTGTATATAGCTTAATCATTGTATATATTTTAATCATTGTAGATTTTAGCACCTCTAATAAAGGTCTCATTTATCTAATACGAATCCAAAAGAATCCACAGTAATTATTGAGTAGTCTGTGTCAGTGAGACAGGCTGTAAATCCATAGCAGTACAGCAGGTCATGTCAAAGATTGATTTATTTGACTGGGTAACCAAACAGTTGGACATGGGAGGAGCGCTAGATGTAGAGTACTTGGATTTTAGCAAAGCCTTTGCACAGTTCTGCACAGGTGACTGATAAATAAACTGAATGCCCACAGTATGGGACCTAAAGTGACTGACTGGGTCAAAAACTGGTTAAGTGGGAGGAGACAAAGGGTAGTGGTAAATGGAGCTTGCTCTGAGGAAAGGGATGTTATCAGTGGTGTGCCGCAGGGATCGATCCTCTGGCCAGCTCTCTTTAACATCTTTGTGAGCGATATTGTGGAAGGGCTGTCTGGTAAGATTTGTCTCTTTACGGAGGATACCAAACTCTGTAATAGGGTGGACACCCCAGAGGGTGTGGTTGGCATGAGGAAGAATCTAGTGAAAGTTGAAGAATGGTCCGATAATTGGAACCTAAGATTTAATGCTAAGAAATGCAGGGTCATGCACTTGAGTTACAAGAATCCAAGGGAACGGTACTATATAGGGGATGAAGTGCTTCTGTGTATGGAAGAAGAAAGAGACTTGGGAGTGATTGTGTCTGATGACCTTAAAGTGGGCAAACAGGTAGAAAGGGCGACAGTCAAAGCCAGAAGAATGCTTGGGTGCATAAGGAATGGGATGACCAGCAGGAAAAAAAAGAGGTGATAGTGAGGCCCCATTTAGAGTACAGTGTGCAATCCTGGAGACCGCACCTACAGAAAGATATAAACAGGATGGAGTTGGTCCAGAGGGCTTACAAAATTAGTAAGCGGTCTAAGTCATAAAACATAGAAGGACATGCTTATGAACCTTAACATGTATACACTGGAAGAGAGGCGGGAGAGAGGGGATATGATAGAGACATTTAAATACCTCAGTGCCATTAATATACAGGAGGAGAGCCTTTTTCAAATGAAGGAAAACACTGGAATGAGAGTGCATAGAATGAAGTAAAAAGGAAATAGGCATAGGAGGAATCTAAGAAAATACTCTTTCATGGAAAGGGTGGTGGACGCGTGGAATGGCCTCCCAGTGGAGGTGGTGGAGACAAACAGTGTCGGAGGTTAAAAAAGCATGGGCCAGGCACTTGGGATCCCGTAAGAAAAGGAGGAGTTAGTGGTTGCTGAGGATGGGCAGACTGGATAGGCCATTTGGCCCTGCCATCATGTTTCTATGTTTCTAACAAGCTAATTAACATTGATAATTGTATTGTTAACAAGCAGTTATTGGCACTAATTAGATTTAATTGGAATATATGCATGTAAATTTAGGCACGGGAGCTGCATCTAAATTTTACATGCGAGTTCAAAAATGGGGCAAGGAAATGGAAGGGTCATGGGTGGAACAGGGGTGTTCCTAAAATAAATGTGTGTAGTTATAGAATAAGGGGGAACACACATAAGTTAGGCATGAAGATTTGCAAATGGCCGTGCCTAAAAGTTTCAGTTGGTGCATAATGGCCATGCCTAAAGCTAGACACAATTCCTGGGCGAAAGCGGTATTGTATAAACCACATCTAACTACAAGCACAGCTTATAGAATAGCGCTATTTTCAGTGCCAATTTTTCTGCGCCATATATAGAATTCACCGTGCCTACTTTCTTTTATAGAATACTAGTGGAAGCCACCTTACCCATGTCTACTTTCCAGGCATAGACATTTATAGCAGCCATACAGCTGGTATAAACACTCACACCTAGACTGCACAGATTACAATATTTTATAATCTACCTGGATACATAAAAGCATAACATAAGAACATAAGAATAGCCACACTGAGTCAGACCAATGGACCATCCAGCCCAGTATCCTGTTTCCAACAATGGCCAATCCAGGTCACAAGTATCTTGCAGAAATTCAAATAGTAACAACAGTTCATGCTATCAATCTCAGGGACATCTGGAAAATAGTCATTAACGTGCATATGTATCATATGGCTACAATACGTTACATAAGTATTGCCATACCGGGACAGATTGAAGGTCCATCAAGCCAAGTATCCTATTTCCAACAGTGGCCAATCCAGGTCACAAGTACCTGGCAAGATCCCAAAACAGTATAATACATTTTATGTTGCTTACCCCAGAAATAAGCAGTGGATTTTCCCATTTTAATAATGGCTTATGGACTTTTCTTTTAGGAAGCTATCCAAACTGTTTTTAAACCCCACTAAGCTAAATGCTTTTACCACATTCTCTGGCAATGAATTCCAGAGTTTAATTACACGTTGAATGAAGAAATATTTAATCAGATTTCCCTCGGTAACCTTTGCAAATATTCTACTCCCTCACACCTTAATTAACACCTAATTAAGGTCAGTAGCAGTGCTACCTATCCAGCAGCCAAAGAACAGAAAATGTCTTTTAGGACAGAATTTTAGCCTTGCTACTATCATTTTTAAAGTTCTTTGGCTGTTAAGTTTCTACCTCTAGAAAAAGTTTCAGATTAAAACTATGGGAAAAGGGTTGTACACTATGGAAACTAGTTAATAATGCTTGCTTCTCTCTCTCTTTTTTTTATTTCCCTAAGACTGAACTAAGTCCTGCTGTGCCAAGTTTAAAAACTAGGGAGAAAAGTGCATAGAGACTAGTTGATAAAGTTTGCTTTTTCTTTTCTATTTTTAATTCTGCCTATCAATATCATACAAGTCTTCCTTTAACGAGTGGAGTAGCCTAGTAGTTTGTGCAGTGGACTTTGATCCTGGGGAACTGAGATCAATTCCCACTGCAGTTCCTTGTGACTCTGGGCAAGTCACTTAACCCTCCATTGCCCCTGGTACAAAACAAGTACCTGAATATATGTAAACCGCTTTGAATGTAGTTGCAAAAACCTCAGAAAGGCAGTATATCAAGTCCCATTTCCCTTTAAACCTCAATCTTTAAGTTCCCAAAGCACAGAGCAAAATAATGTTCTCCTACCAGAGAAATGTCCTCTTCTCTCAGAATTGCTCAGGCTTTTATACATATCATTGATGCCTATCACTAGTTTTATTCTTCATACCCATATCCCTGTATATGCAAATAAAAATAAAATTTCTTCATGTATTCAAGTGCACGACCTGGGAGTAGACGTGTATAGGGTAGAGATTTAGTGGAGTCATGAAGTTCGCACATAGGGGAAAATTCTCAGTAGATTGCCTAAAGTAGGTGCCAGAATGATGCCCGCTATGCACGGATTCTTTAAAGGCAGTTGTGTATCTGATTGCCATTACAGAATACTAGCGTAAGCCTGCATCTATGTACCTAACTTTAAGCCTTATTCCAGCTCAATGGCTGGTGTAAATGCTTGTGCCTAATTGTAGGCAGTTAGATGTATAAATACCAGTATTCTATAAGTCATATGCTTAACTGCCTGACATGCCCTCAACCCGCCCATGCGTCTCCCAGGTCCACATGCACCTCATGGAGTTAAGTTTGCAACTTATAGAATACTGACTAAGGGCAGTTACAAGTATAACTGGCAATTAATGCCAGAATGTAGTAAAAGCAGTTAGCTTAGTGGGGTTTAAAAATGGTTTGGATGGCTTCCTAAAGGAAAAGTCCATAGACCATTATTAAAATAGACGGGGAAAATCGACTGCTTCTTTCTGGGATAAGCAGTATAAAAAGTTTAGTACTTTTTTGGAATCTTGCCAGGTACATGTGAGCTGAATTGGCCATTGTTGGGAACAGGATGCTGGGCTTGATGGACCTTCGGTCTGTCCCAGTATGGTAATACTTATGTACTTATGGTTGTTAAGGTCAATTAGCAGCTAATTAATCTATTAAGTTACACACACAACTGACTTTATTCTATGCACTGTGCAACCTAATTTGTACACTAGTTGAAAATTTGGGTGCACAACTTTCTAGAATTAGGGGGATGGGTTACAAAATACACACAAGCCGGTGTAAATCTGTGTGACCATATTTAGCTGCTTTTGTGCTAGTATTTTATAAAATATGGTGTCTTTATACTGTAAACTAGGCTTAAAATACAATGCCTGCTTGACCTTCCAATACAGGCAGCCTGTTACAAAATTATCCTTCATGTATAAATGAGCCCAACAGGTCAATAACGTGCATAGTTTATGTACAGACTTTATTGTAAAATGCTTAATTAAATTTTTTTTGCAAATGTCATTCACAAATTGTCTTTCATGTGCAATTTAACTGTGCATTCATAGCTAATGAGCAGTTACTCATATCATTTTGCATCAGTACTGAATTTGCACAAAATCACTTTGCACATCAAAAGCGTGGTTTATGTCATAACACCAGTACTAATACCAATGTTAGGGTGCAAATTTGCCTTTGTGAATTTTGGCACAGCTTAGTGCCTTGTAGGTATCATCGTTCCCCGACTGTCAAAGCTTCTGAAAGCATCATTTCACCACGAAACGCTGCCCCTCTCCTGGACTGAAAGCAAAACAGACCTTACCCCAGAACTATACTTTCTTAACTTCTAATTTTGCTACAGTATGTTCTGTAAACCTCCTGGTTTGCATTTGATTCTTCAGAAGGCCTAAATTTTCATTTTTCTCCACAGGCCCAAAGCCAGGCATTTAGTGCTGTATTCTGCAGCAGCTCACAAAATTTAAAACCAAGGCCAGTTCTACAGTGACAATGCAATGTAAAAAAAAAAATACAGGTTTTGAGTAGAGCTTTAAGGTAACTTTTCTATAACTCTGTGCCTGCCTATAGCCACCAAGAGGGCACCTGATAGGAGCGTATTCTAAAAAGGAAAGTAGATGTCACTCTCCTTTATAGAATACTAGTAAAACATGCCCGTTTCAGGCGCAAATGAAACGGGCGCTAGCAAGGTTTTCCTCCCTCCCCCCTCCCTGCTCATCCCTTCGGCGTTGTGAAGGCACTGACCGCCATTGTTGCGGACCTCGTGAACGCATGCCAACGCCACCTTCAATGTGCTGAGTCGTTGGTTGTGAAGCCACTGATGCCATTGCTCCGCCCTCGACATCATCACGTTTGACGCGAGGGTGGGGCCCCAACACAGTGATTTCGGTGGCTTCACCACCACGAACCCTTCGAACCGGAAGGAAGTGCCCGGAGGAACTGACAGTGACATCAGTGTCCTCAGAACATTGAGGGTGAGTTTTATTATATAGGATTAGTATAACCAGTAAAATATACACGTATGCAGTCAAACACAAGCTGGCATGTGTGCACCTATGGTCCTGAGATCTGTGCATAACTTACAGTATTCTATGTTATATGCATAGGCGTAGTTTGACTGTTTCATTTGGGGGGGGCAAAAAAATGGGCGGAGCATATTAGCATATCATTTGCATATATACATATGCAAATGAATATGCTAATATGGAGGAAGGAAATGAAATTTACAGGCAAAATATCACAGATGCACATTTCAAAAAGCTGACACATTTCAATTAATAAATTATGAATAAAATAAACTTTTATTTACCTTTGTTGTCTGATCATGTAGTTTTTCTATTCGCTTTGATCCCAGTGTCTTCTGTTTTATGCAGTGTCTTCTTTCCAGTAGGCTTCCCTCTGCTCCCCACCCTCCCAGTCCCATCCATCTCTTGCTCCTTCCCTCTGCTCCCCACCCCTCCCAGTCCCATCCATCTTCTGTTCCTTCCCTCTGCTCACCATCCCTCCGTCCCATCCATCTTCTGCTCCTTCCCTCTGCTGTGCCTGACCTCTCCCAATCCCATCCATCTCCTGGTCCATCCCTCTGCTCCCCACCCCTCGCAGTCCCATCCATCTCTTGCTCCTTCCCTCTGCTCCCCACCCCTCCCAGTCCCAACCATCTCTTGCTCCTTCCCGCTGCTCCCCACCCCTCCCAGTCCCATCCATCTCCTGCTCCTTCCCTCTGCTCACCTCCTTTCCCAGTCCAATCCAATTCCTGGTCCTTCCCTCTGCTCCCCACCCACCCCTCCCAGTCCCATCCATCTCTTGCTCCTTCCCTCTGCTCCCCACCCCTCCCAGTCCCATCCATCTTCTGTTCCTTCCCTCTGCTCACCATCCCTCCGTCCCATCCATCTCTTGCTCCTTTCCTCTGCTGTGCCTGACCTCTCCAAATCCCATCCATCTCCTGGTCCATCCCTCTGCTCCCCACCCCTCGCAGTCCCATCCATCTCTTGCTCCTTCCCTCTGCTCCCCACCCCTCCCAGTCCCAAGCTCCCCACCCCTCGCAGTCCCATCCATCTCTTGCTCCTTCCCTCTGCTCCCCACCCCTCCCAGTCCCAACCATCTCTTGCTCCTTCCCGCTGCTCCCCACCCCTCCCAGTCCCATCCATCTCCTGCTCCTTCCCTCTGCTCACCTCCTTTCCCAGTCCAATCCAATTCCTGGTCCTTCCCTCTGCTCCCCACCCACCCCTCCCAGTCCCATCCATCTCCTGCTCCTTCCCTCTGCTCACCTCCTTTCCCAGTCCAATCCAATTCCTGGTCCTTCCCTCTGCTCCCCACCCACCCCTCCCAGTCCCATCCATCTCTTGCTCCTTCCCTCTGCTTCCCACCCCTCCCAGTCCCATCCATCTCCTGCTCCTTCCCACTGCTTCCCACCCTCCCAGTCCCATCCATCTCCTGCTCCTTCACTCTGCTTCCCACCCATCTCCTGCTCCTTCCCACTGCTTCCCACCCTCCCAGTCCCATCCATCTCCTGCTCCTTCCCACTGCTTCCCACCCTCCCAGTCCCATTCATCTTCCCTCTGCTGCCCCCCCCCCCCCCCCGCGAGGTCCAGGATCGTGACTCCGTTTACCCCCTCTCTTCCTCCCTCCCTCCGGTGCAGGCAGCAGTCTTCTTCAACCTTTCTGTGCTCCTGGCAGCGGTAGCGACGTATACACGCTGCCTTTGGTCTGCCCCAGAAGCCTTCTCTTCAAGTTCCTGTTGCCACCTATGCGGGAACAGGAACTTGAAGAGAAGGCTTCGGGGCAGAGCTGAAGGCAGCGTGTACGTCGCTACTGCTGCCAGGAACAAGAAAGGCTTAGAGAAGATTGGTGCTGCCTGCGCCGGAGGGTAGGAAGAGAGGGGGTAGATAGACACGCTCGTCTCCGTCCGCTTCGCTGCTTCCCTGCCCTCTCTGTCTGCGTCCCGCCTTCCTCTGATGTCATTTCCTTTCGGGCGAGACGCAGACAGAGAGGGCAGGAAAGCAGCGAAGTGGACGGAGACGAGCGCGTGCCTGCTTGTTTTTTTTTTTTTTTCATTCTAGCGCCAGTCCACGTCCTCGTCGTTTGGGGGGGCATTGCCCCCCCTCGCCCCCCCCAGTCTACGCCTATGGTTATATGTGTAACCCCACCCCCACTCTGCCCAGACTCCTCCCATATATACTCTCATCTGAAAGCTATTAGAGATACACACAGTTATAAAATTGCACTTAGGTGTATATCCGGCATGTATACACATATGCCGATAACATGTCGCATTAGCTGCTTTTTGAGCTCTGTCTTAACAGTTAATGCATCTCAAAATCCACGTTAAACACGTAGGACTGGATTCAGGAAATGGCGCTCAAAATTTGGTACTAACTGTGATTGTATAAAAGCTGTGCGGTCTTTATAGAATCACGCTTAGCGCCGGTTCCTGTGCCTAAACTTAGGCGCCAGACTTATGCCTGCTGAAACCTGGTGTAAAGGCTGCTGGCTGAGTTAGGCACACTGAGGCCATGTTCTATAATTATGTGCGTGGCTTTTTGGAACAATCCTGACACACCCATGGTCACGCTCCCTTTCGAACTACACACTAGAAGTTAGGCACCACGCCTTACAGAATAGCGTGCAGCCAGATGCGCAAATTTAATGAGTGACAATTACTGATGTTAATTGGCTCATTAATTAATTTGCACACTCAAATTGGGGGCATGCAATTCTGGGCACCATATGTAGAATCTGGGAGTTAATGAGGTTTATTGACTAGGGGCCTAAATGTCTAGAGGCCATCAGTTGAATTTGAGAATGAAAGCAGATTCCAAATGAAGAGGTAAAAAAATAGAAATGCTGGAACAAAATGAAAGAGGAAAATGGAGGCATGAGGCACAGGGCAAGGAGTGAGAGTGGGCAGAGGTTTTACTGGAACATACTAATATGTAAGGGTCATAGATTTGATATACTGCCTGTCTGTGGTATAAACAAAGCAGTCTACATTTCTTATTATTATATGCAGGTATTTTCTCTGGGTTCACAATCTAAAGGGCCCTTTTACTAAGCCTTGTAGAATTCTACGCGCCCAACGCGTGCCAACTTGGAACTACTGCCCGGCTACCATGTGACCCAGGTGGTAATTTCATCTTGTACGCACATCCAGTAGGCATGCCAAAAATTTTCCAGCGTGTGGCACTAAACAGGCGGCAATCGGCATTGTATGAGCGCTGATGATTACTGCCCGGTTAACGCATGAGATCTTACCGCTAAGTCAGTGGGTGGCAGTAAGGTCTCAGGCCCAAAATGGATGTGGGCCAATTTTTATTTTGCTGTACGTCCATTTTCGACCCAAAAAAAAAAAAGGCCTTTTTTTGCAGGTGCGCTGAAAAATGAACCTGTGCGCGTCCAATACACACGTCTACACCAGCGCAGACCACTTTTCGGCGCACCTTAGTAAAAGGACCCCTAAGTTTTGTACCTGGAACAATGGAGGGTTAAGTGACTTACCTAGGGTCACAAGGAACCACAGTGGGAATCAGACCCAGCTCCTCAGTCCACTGCACTAATCATTAGGCTACTCCTCCACTAGACCAGCAAAAGGCATGATTTTTAACATCATACAATAGGTCCAAAAAAAAATCTTGAAATCCAACATTTCCTCACATTCTACCTTGCTTTATGGAGTATTAACAAATTTTTTTTTTAAGATTTTTTTTTCCATAGGTACAGAATGGGAGAAAACTGGCAACATCCTTTCTGAATAAGGCCCAACAGTTGACACATAACTCAAAATCACTGAGGGGAAGGTTAGCAGGTAAAGGCAGGCTCATTACCTAGTGCTGACACTTGAATATTACAAAACAGAAGTTTGAGGGACTCTGACAGCAACTTGCTTTCACATCAATGGCAGCTGTGTCTTAGTACCAATTACAAGGCTGATGGGAAATCCAAGTGAGCAGATAATGTGGCGTTATGTACCGTCATCTACTGCATTAGTAAGGTCCGAGTTAAAGTCCGACAACTTATTCAACTTACAAGGGCAGTATCTGAAAAATGCAGCAACAGTGCAAATGTCAGAGCTTGTTCTTAGATTCAGCTATGCTACACTCGAAGACAATATTTCACTGAAGGAAACACTGGTCCCAGTGGATAAAAGAATTCTTTCTCCAGTGTCATGCTTCGTAACACTCCAAAGACCTGACCAATTACATGCACCTGTTCTGCTCTAATGTTGAGGTTGACTGGATGCTCCCTATATGGCCTTTGTCGGGTGGCGGACTCTGCAAACGCTGCACAGCTGTGTTATTATACTGAACACAATTATCTTGGAGCTCAACAAAGTTGGTAGCTAAGATACAGTAGAACAGCCCGAGATCAAAGTAAACCCTATCCTAACTTTGACATAGGCTCCTAACCTGCCTTAGAAGAATATATAAACTGAACACAAAACAAATTGCCCGTAATTAGACAGTACTTTTCAAAAGGACTTGTGTTAAATGCATATGGCAAATCAAGGGGCCCTTTTACTAAAGTGTGGTAAGCAATTAGGGCCTTATTCTATAAAGTTATGCTCCTAAATTAGGAGCATTCTCTATGCTCCAAAATAGATCATGCTCGTATTTAAAGAGCATAAATTTGGGAGCAAAACCTTTATAGAATAAGGCCCTATGCGCTGAAATGCCATAATGCACAACCCAAAAGGGGGTGTGGCCATGGGAGAGGCATGGGTGTTCATAAGGTTTGCACAGAGTGTTATAAAATACCAGGAGGGGGAGGGGGGGAGTTGCCCAAATCAAACGCTGGGAATTACACCTGGTTTCAGCAGGCGTCAAGTCCCAGCACTCAAATCTGGGCACTGAAATTGGCACTTGATGCTATTCCACAATGGAACCTGATCTTTGAGTCCCCATTAAAGAATTTAGTATTGAGCGCCATTTACTGAATCTAGCTGTGGCTGTATGTTGGGTTCTGGGGGGTGGGAACCAGGCAGGTCATGGGTGGAGAATGAGTGTGGACCACCTTCTGCAGTTAGTACATGGTAGTTACTACCCACTGTCACTTAAGGAGGCGCTAAGTGAACTCCCTCTAACTGCCCAACAGGACTCAGGGTTCCTTTCACTGAGCGGTGGTAAGCCCAACGTAGGCTTACTGCTCGCTATACAGGAGTACAAGCAGGGGCTACCATAGCAGCCTGACGGTACTTCCTACCCCCAGCACACCATCATTTCCGGCGCTATAAAAATTTATTTTTTTGTAGCGCCAGAGTGTACCCGGCGGTCACATCACTGGCTCCCTATCCGTTTCCGCATTCAATTCAAACTTCTCGTACTGACCTATAAGTGCGTTCACTCTACCGCTCCCCAGTACCTCTCCACTCTTGTCTCTCCCTACGCCCCCCCCTCGGGCACTCCATTCTGTGGATAAATCTCTCCTATCCCTTTCTCCTCTACTGCTAATTCCAGACTCCGTTCCTTTTATCTCGCTGCACCTCACGTCTGGAATAGACTTCCCGAGCCTGTACGTCTAGCCCTGTCTTTGGCCGTTTTCAAATCCAGGCTAAAAGCCCACCTCCTTAATGCTGCTTTTGACTCCTAACACTCCTAACCGCCAGTGGCGTTCCTGGCCTGGATGGCACCCGGGGCGGAGCGCCAATGCCCCCCCGGGCGCAGCGTGCCCCCCCCCCCCCCGCTAAATGACAGCTCCCCCCTCTGGCGAAATGACACCCCCCCCGGGTGCACGCCGCTGGGGGGGGGGGGTGCCGCGGCGCGCGCCTGCTCCAAGTTAGCTAAACTTCGCTTTGCTGCAGGTCCCTCTGCCCCGGAACAGGAAGTAACCCGTTCCGGGGCAGAGGGAGCTGCAGCGAACGAGCGACAAAGTTTAGCGAACTCAGAGCAGGCGCGCGCCGCGGTACCCCCCAGCAGCATGCATCCGGGGCGGACCGCCCCCCCCCCCGCTTGGTACGCCACTGCTAACTGCTACTCACTTGCCCTGTACCCTTTTATCCCCACCTTTAATTCCCTTACCTCTTAGTTGTTCTGTCTGTCTGTCTGCCTGTCCTATTTAGATTGTGAGCTCTTTGAGCAGGGACTGTGTTTTGTGTATGGTGTACAGCGCTGCTTATGCCTTGTAGTGCTATAGAAGTGATAAATAATAGTAGTAGTAGTAGTAGTAAGGGATCTCCCCCAAAATGGCCACACGGCAAGTGCTTTACTTGCCGCATGGCTATTTCCTGTAGGAAAGCGAGGCTTCCCTTTCACCAGCTGCGGTAAAAGGGAGCCTTGGCGCGCATGAAAAACACACGCAGATGCCAGTGCAGGCCCCCTTTTGCTGCAGCTCGGTAAAAGGGGCCCTCAATAAGTGCATCTGTGCTATTTGCAACCAGGTTAAGCAAATGCTAATTATTGTACGGCCACGCCCTCAACAATTACCATGCGGCTTTTGCACTTACCATACATTAATTTTTGCCGCTAAAGCACAGTACGTGCCAAAAATCTTAACATGCTTTAGTAAAAGGGCTCCCGAATCAAATTAGAGATGGGCATACATTTGCAACAGTATGGGAAATATCAATGGCAATATGCCATGTTGTTGCATGTCATTATCAAATGAAAAGGAGCAGAAAAAAAACACACAAAAAATAAGGTTTTATTGTTTATCATCCGGGAAGTACCCCAGAGTTCGACAGAATTCTCTCCATTTGAGTTGCTATATGGAAGGAGACCTAGGGGAATCCTGGATGTGGTCCGGGAAGCTTGGGGAAAAGAACCCATCCCGGGAAGGAACTTGGCTGAATATGTGCTTGCCATGCAGAAGACGCTGAAGAAAGCTAGTGAGGCAGCCAAGCTCTGCTTGGAAAAGGCTCAAGAGAGTCAATCCTGAGCTTACAATCAGAAAACAGTGCAAAGAACTTTCCAACCAGGGGACAGAGTCTTAGTCCTCTTACCCTCCTCAAAGAGTAAACTATTATACAAGTGGCAAGATCCTTATGAAGTTGTGGAAAAGACGGGACTTGTCAATTATAAGGTGGACCAACAAGACAAGAGGGACAAGGTCTTCCACATTAATTTGTTGAAGAAGTGGGTCCCCATGACTGCAACACTGGTCCAAAGAGTTGACCTTGAGCCAGAAGTCCCGACAGAGACCAGGCCCTCGCAGGTTCCATTTGACGACCAGCTCTTCTTTTCGCAGAAGGCCGACCTAGAGCAGTTGGTACATCAGAATCAGGATGTATTTTTCAGAATGCCAGGCTAGACCCACCTTGCAACTCATGACATTCTCACTGAGCTGAGAGTGATAGTCTGGCAACATCCCTATCGGATTCCAGAAGCCTGTCAGCAAGTGATGGCGAAGGAGATTGCTGAAATGCTGGAACTAGTTGTAATCAAGGAGTCAACCAGTAACTGGTCATCTCCCATTGTGCTGGTACCAAAACCAGACAGGAGTATCCAGTTTTGTATTGATTTCTGGAAGGCAAATGCTGTCTCCAAACTAGAGGCCTACCCAATGCCGAGGGTAGATGAACTCATCAAGTGACTGGGAGGTGCCCGATTCATCTCAACCTTGGACCTGACCAAGGGATATTGGCAGGTACCCCTCAAAGAGAAGTCCCAGGGTTTGTTCCAGTTCATGGTATTATCATTTGACCTTCATGGGGCTCCAGCTCCCTTCCAGCACCTCATGGACCACTTAATCAAACCGTATGGAGACTATGCAGCTGCTTACTTAGATGACATTGACATCTACAGTAAGGATTGGAGGACCCATCTCATCCAGGTAGAAGCAGTACTGGATAGTTTACAGATCACTGGGCTAACAGCGAATCTTAAAAAGTGCTTCTTGGGAGGACAAGTCCAGTATATAGGGTACTTGGTAGAAAAGGACAAGTGAGAACCCATATCGAGAAGGTAGAGGCAATCACACAGGTGCCAGTATCCCAGATAAAGAAACAAGTACATGCCTTCCTCAGCCTCATTGGTTATTACCACCGGTTTATTCCAGGGTTCACTGAGAAAGCAGAACCTCCTACAGAAGAAGGCTCCAGAATGGGTACACTGAATCGAAGAGTTAGATGTTGCCTTCCAAACCCAGAAGAGGGATATTTGCACAGAGAAGGTGCTGGTCAACCCAGACTTCAACCGACCCTTCATCGTGCCTATTCTCAATCTAGCCCTCAGGACATACCCAAGCAATCCAGTTTTCAGGATATCCACAATGACTATGCATGAGAGAAATTTGCATGCACTACCTCCATTGTACGTAAATCCCTCTCATGCACATTCACTGTGGGTATTCTGAGAACCTGACTGGTTGGATGTGTCCTGAGGACTGGGTTGAGAACCCCTGCTATAATAAAGGAAAGTAGGTGCCTTTATAGAATATTGGTGGAACTGTGCATATATGCGCATATGTGTTTAGACGTGATAGGGCCACAGAGCTGGTGTAAAAGCATGTACCTAGATTCAGGAAACAGATGCAGTATTTATAGTATTCTAAGAGTTATGTGCATAAGTGTGAGCCTTGCCCAGGTGAACACCCACCTGCAAAGTACACGCTATTGAAGAAATGTGCATCCTTACAAAATAGTACACGGCCAGACTATTGAAACTTACACACGTGTTCATATATACACATAAATTACTAGAATAACAGCATTTATGCATTTTCATGCTGCCATAACCTTATAAGGCTCTTTATCACATTACCTCCAATGTGGGGGAGGGGGAAACATATCACAAAACTGCAGCCACTCATAATCACACGAACCCACAACCATACAGGGTCCTAATCACTGACGTATATCACCTATAGAGATGCGAAACATGTACTAGAAAAAGCTGGCTTTCATCAATTCAATTGAAAAATTGGCATGTTCAACTATGCGCCTCTCTTCTGTGAGTGGGTATCCATATCAGAGCAGGCCAAAAGCAATCAAGATGATTTTCAAGATGGAAACGGAGGCTGAATAATTACAATGGAATCTTTAAGCAGACAACTATGGGGCAAAAAATACTCAGTGACCAACAAGGTATGAAAACCTCAAGGAAACAGCTTTTTATTACATTAATTTAGAACTGTTTTAATTTATTTTAATAATTTTTTTTTTTTTAAAGCTACTACATGGGTTATAGCAGGGGTAGGCAACTCCGGTCCTCGAGAGCCGCAGGCAGGTCAGGTTTTCAGGATATCCACAATGAATATGCAGGAGATAGATTTGCATACCATGGAATATTCATTGTGGATATCCTGAAAACCTGACCTGCCTGCGGCTCTCGAGGACCGGAGTTGCCTACCCCTGGGTTATAGGAACCAAAGATAGCCAGTCTGGATTTTCTCCATTGCCTCTATGAACTTGATGTTCTGAGCCTCCTAGGTAAACTGGAATGAGCTACTACAGGCAGTGGGACAAACCAGACAAATTTTGTTTCTTGCACTGGTTGTCAGCCCAGTCCTTGGGACATATCGAGCCAGTCAGGTTTTCAGTAGACCCACAATGAATATGCATTTGGAGAGATTTGCATATAATGAAGGCAAGACAGCAAATCTCTCTCATGCATATTCATCATGGGTATACTGAAACCCTGACCGGCTGGATGAGTCCCTAGAGATGGGTTCAGAACCCCTTAAATAAAAACTTTTGTTAATAGGGGGGAAACATAATTGAATGGTTTCTTTATCCTCTATGACTGTATTTTTTTTTTTTTTTTGGGGGGGGGGGGGGGAACCACAGGCATTTTTAGAACCCTACTGTAGTAAAACATATGTAAGAAAAAAAATCCCATTGACAGGCCAACGTACAAAGCTGCACTGAACATTACAAGCAAATAACCCAGTAGTTCAACAGAACTTCATGGCAAGTATTCCATGACACCAACCAGAAGTGCAATTAAATAAATGTTTGGACTATAGCATTTGCAAAGCTTTTTTTTTTTCTTTCAAAATCACAGATGTCTCAGATGAACCAGGAAGGGCCTGGAACAGTGGAAGCGCATGGAAAAGGTTGCTGGTAAAACCGCCCAATCTAAGGGGGTCTTTTACGTAGACACACTGGTGTTTTTAGAATGCATTAAAAATAGGCGTACGCTAAACGCTAAAGACGCCTATGTATTCCTATGGATGTCTTTAGCGCATGCCTATTTTTAACGCACGCTAAAAACGCCAGCGCGCCTACGTAAAAGACCCCTTAAAGAAATAAATACGTGAAGTACTAAGAATTATGTTCATCCCCCTATTTCTCTCTCTCATCATTTC
Source organism: Microcaecilia unicolor (assembly GCF_901765095.1). NCBI lineage: Eukaryota > Metazoa > Chordata > Amphibia > Gymnophiona > Siphonopidae > Microcaecilia > Microcaecilia unicolor. The sequence continues at coordinate 391,439,209 of NC_044032.1, forward strand.
TAATGTGCCAGAAGGAATGATCTGAAGCTGTACCATTATAACGCTGTTGTAAAAACTGCAAACGGGTGGGGGGGGGGGGGGGGGGGAGGAGGAGATTGTGCTGAAATGTCAGCCCACCAGAACAAAAAATAGATTTGAAGTATTTGGGGTAAATAAGGTCTTCTAAATTACTTTCAGCACCAGGGAAACTGAACCAGATGACTTAGGTAAAAGTTGTTATGTGCCTTCCCTTTAAGCCCAGACTTGCTCACAAATGTAAAGACTGAAAAAATAGATTTGGACAATACTTGTAGAGATCAGTGTCTCTAGCTCAGAAAATTAGCCCAGAGAGAGAGAGAGAGGGAGAGAGAGAGTTGGGGACCAGCCTTTGAAGAAGTGGTTTCGGCTCATGGCCAAAGCACAGGAAAGCCTTCCTCAGATCGGGCCCCTGAAGTCCACACTGTGGTGAGCTGAGATGTAAAACAGGTGTTCAGCTCGTAAGATGCTGCTCTGAAGACACAGAAGGAGCAGCTCCCCTAGCGCAGTTCAAGGGAACAGTCATAACTCAGCCCTGATCACTGAATGTAGAGACCTCGGATCAGTCCTTGTCTCTTGTTTAGAAAAACCAGACATCTTAAATCTTCCGTAACAAGGATGCTGAAAGAAGAGAGATGGGTAATGGAGTGCAAAACAATTGGGGTCCAAGATATCATTCCTCAGCCTTGTGGTAAGGGGGCGATCTGCATAACAGAGATTCCTGGACAGAGGCATCATGATGGAATTAATTAAAAAGACACGTTTTAGCACAGAGATATACCGATTTCCTGTTCTCACTCTGCAAAAGGTCCTGTTCGCGCAAATCTTTTAGTACAGGTAATTATGGAGCAGTTAAGTTGCTCCCACGAAGCAGGCATTTCCTTTCCAATGACAGCAACGTGAATTACAATTAGCAGGTTGCTTTTACGATATGAACTGCTTTTGCACTGGAAGCAGTAGGTCACCTGTAGTCAATGGTAATGTCATTTGGTCTTTAAGCTCAAGAGTGCATTTACACTGTCAACCTCGGGCTTTTATTGACAAATGAGGTTTTATTAGGCGCAGTGCATGTCAGAGCTTTTGATGAAACTTCGCAGTGGTTTCAAGTACATAATAGTTACCTCTGCAGTCCAGGAACATTCTGAGTACCTCCAAGATTAATTACAGGTTCCCGAGGTCTCCGTAGAGCCAAGATGTACTCCCTGAGTCAAGTATCATGTGTGCAAACATATCACTGAACTGCCTGCTAGTTTGCTGTTTTTCTAACGCGTATAAAAAAATAACTTGATTTAAGCTTCTTGTCAAGCTGTATTCCACATGTGCATCAGAAAATGTGGGGTATATGATCCCCTCAAAAGTTACAAGTCCAGCCTCTCTGGTGTAATTTGCAAAACCACAGGTATCTATCTGCCCTGATAAGATAGCTCAACTTTTCAGATGTATGACTTACCAGCTGTGAGGCAAGAATACAGATACAGAAAATAAAACTACCTAGAAATAAATGGACTTTACAAAGCGAGATTTTAGGGAAGGGGGGGAAGGGATTAAATAGCACTAGTCATGTTTACACTCCTGTGGCTGCTTAAGGACTACCACAGCAAAGGAAAGAAAGCTAGGAATGCATTGTGGAATCGGGAAATTACCATCTAGCATCTTAATTAAAGAAAAGGAGTGTCACTTTTTTTTTTTAACCTGCAAAAAAGCTAGTTTAAAGTCGAATGTATCATGCAAGCTCGATAGCGATGGACCAACACGATGCACCAGCTGGAAACTTTGAAACTAAGCCCAAAGAGTGTAAAATCTGACGATTATGTGGAACTGTGAGCAACGTTTTATCTCCCCCACCTGCAAGAAAACAGCAACAACACGTCCCAGCATCAAAGCCCACAAAATAGACAGAGACCCATAAGAGCAACAACCTTAGCGATAGAACTGGAAACTCTTAACCTCGACTGCTCTTTCCATCTAGACTCAATCAAAAGCTGACTTTTGATTGCTTCCTGCAGCCTAAGTTGGAACTCAGGCGGGAACACCTTCAAAACACCAAGCCAGCTTCAGATGTGGGTAGGGCGGAGCTGCTGGGGGGGGGGGGGGGGGGGGGGGGTAAAACTGGCCTCTCTAAGACCAGCAAAAGGAGCCGAGCCCTGAAAATCCCACAGGTACCCTACATAACACCTACAGTCATAGGAGCCGACTCGGGGGGGGGGTGCTTAAGCACCCCCAATATTGAGGTTGTATGTGTCCAGGGAGGGGTTATTTCCCCCAATAATTTTGAAAAGTTGGCTCCTATGATCGAGGGTGCTCAGCTCGCTGCAAATGACTTCTCCAAGGGCACAGTGAAGGGGATCCGGTCAATATCAAGGGGGTTCTCGAGCACCCACTGCACCGACCCCGATCGTGCCCTCCTCCAGTCCTGCTTACCTGGGGGCATGGCTCGGAAGCTGCGGACCGTGTTGCCGCGGCGGGGTGGCTGCGGCTGCGGCCCCTCCCTGGCCCCGCTGTAATTCTCGTAGAGCCGCAGCATGTGCTCGGACACCGTGTCCCCGGGAGGCAGCCGCGGCTGCGGGGGCTCCGACCCGCCGCTCCCCCTCCTCCTCCGCAGCGCCTCCCCGCGGCCCGGCAGCAGGCAGCCCCAGCCCAGGCAGAGGAGCAGCCAGCGGGAGCACGCAGCCATCCTGGCCACAAAATTAAAAAACAAAACAAAAAAAAAAAACCCTTTAAAAATGACAAAAAAGATAGAAAGAAAAATGCCAAGAGTTGAGCAGAAACAGAAAGGTGCAGCTTTCCAGGTGCCACTCAGGATCCCGTAATCGTCCAAAAGTTTGGAGGTGTCTTTGCCTTTCCTTTTTCCCTCCGGAGAAGCAAGTGCATGTATCGAAATTATGTCTGTGTCATTCAAAAATCCACTGGCTACTGGGACTGTAAGAATAAAAGGCTATAGGTGAACTGAAGCGAGTGTCCAGCACTAGCAGTGGCTTTCCTTGGTAGGAAGGGAGGGTGTGCGGGGGCTGTGTGCCCACAGGCAGCTCACTTGCTCGCCTCCCTCACACACACACGCACGCACGCAGCCTCCTCCCGGCTCGCTCTCCCTCTTCTCGCTGCCCGGCGAGGCATTAAGTGCTGGGGGGGCGCAGCCTGTCCCGGGTTTTGTGCCTGGGAGCGGGGCTGATCTGTGCGGTCCGCAGCCAATCGCACCGCTCCTCGCACCACACTGCAACCGAAAGGCTTGCACGAAATCCCTTTACTGTAGCCCTCCCGGGAAGGGGGAGGGGGCAATATGATGACCCGCACTCTTCTCCCTTGAGGCAGTCCAGATCTGAGTTGATGGGCGACGGTGCGCTCGTGGAACTGCTCTCCTCCTCGGACAAACATTAAAATTCCAATACTAGAAATGGGCGAGATTTAATTTTGATCTTCACTCTGCCGTGGTCCCCTCTTTGCATGGTGCTGCTACTGTCCCGATAATGCAATATGAAATCAATACTGCATCTAGGCTGAGAACTACCCCAGGTGCCACAGTTGGGGTAATAGGAACATAGTAAATGCAGGGGCGTAGCCAGACTTCGGGAGGGGGGTCCAGAGTTCGAGGTCAGGGGGCACATTTTACCCCCCCCCCCCCCCCGCTGCCACCACCACCACCACCAACTACAACTTTGACCCCCCCCCTCCTGCCGCCAACCCGCCGTCGCCTACCTTTGCTGGCGGGGGACCCCAACCCCCGCCAGCCGAGGTCCTCTTCTTCCGGCGCAAGGCTTCATTCTGTTTCTGTGAGTCTGACGTCCTGGACGTCAGACTCACAGAAACAGAACGAAGCCTTGCGCAGGAAGAGGACCTCGGCTGGCGGGGGCTGGGGTCCCCCACCAGCAAAGGTAGGCGGCGGCGGGAGGGGGGGTTGAGAGGGTCATCAGCAGGTGGGTCCAGGGCCAAATTGACGGGGGCCCAGGCCCCCGTGGACCCACGTAGCTACGCCACTGAGTAAATGACAGCAAATAAAGACCTGACAGTTTACCCAACAGTCACATTCATTCTCAATTCAAGATTAAATCAACACTTGATCATGGTCTTTCTTTGGTGTTTCTGGGACATAGACTGTGGAAGTCCGCCTAGCTCTGTCCTTATGTTCCAACTGCTGGAGTTGTCCTCAAAGCCCACTCCGGTGCTTTATGTCCACCAAGACCATCCAAGCACCCAAGGTCTTGTTTTCCAGGCTGTACTATATGGAGAGAAATGGCTTGTCAAAGTAGGGGGAGTGGAGGGCAGAGTTAATATGAGGTGGCACTAGGCATACAGCTGTGAGTACTGCTTGGTATACTCTTAAATAATGCCAACCTGGTCCTGGAGGCACCCCAACCAGTCAGATTTTCAGTGTATCCATGCATGCAAATCTCTCTCATGAATATTAATTGTGGGTATCCTGAAAACCTGACTGGCTGGGGTGCCTCCAGGACCAGGTTTCAGAACTACTTAGAGTGAATTTTATGATGGATTTCTAAGTAAACAGTCTGTACAGCATCAATATAAACCACATTCGCACTTAGGGAAAGTTTGGAAACACTAACATTTTTAAATATCTTACTTCAGTCACTCACAGAACACAGACCAGCCCTCACTAATTACAGAATAAAGGACCAAAAATTAGATAAGGAAACTGTGAGAAATCACATTCTCTATAAGCAGTACAGCACAGGAGAAATAAAATTAAAACGCATTATTTACTGTAGGAAGCAAAATGCAAGATCACTTTCTACCCCAAAATAAAACCCACAAATAAATTTTCTGAATACCCATAAAATGTTAAAAATTTGTCTCCAGCCAAAGTGTTTAAATATATTCAGCAAAGACACGCAATGTTCATTAGGTGGGTGTTTACCGAATAGCAGTTAGACAACATACTAGCCTATATGTGTGTAAGTGGACACATACACATCTATATGTTAATATTCCGAACATTTACACCTGTTACAAAAATAAAGCACCTCTTGCCCAACCAGGTCCATCAATCTGAATGCAAGTAAATCAGGGGGTGGGGGAACACAACAGAGCTGATCAATATTATCCCCCCTCCCCTTAGCACTAACGCCAATAAAACATGCATATAGGGAAACAGATAAAATCCAGGTACCTCAGATCCAGTCTATATCACCTTAAATCAGGCTTCAATAAAGGATGATGTTATTAACCAGTCAGCCACATCCTCAGATCTGTGCTGCCTCATCGAGGCCCTGCTATGCCCCTGCTTATCCCGCCCAGGAATCTTGCCGTTTTTTTTTTCTTCAAATTCAAGGTGAATGTGAAAGTATCCTCTAGATCTGACTTTATTGCTAAACATCAACCTGCCTGGGGATGTTCAGAGGCAGCCCCAAGCAGGACCTGGAGACCTCCAGATCTAACTTTAATATGAAAAAAACCCCAAAATGCTTATGTTCCTGAGCAGAAAAAGCCAGCACAAAACAGGGTTTGGCCATGGTAACAGACGATCCAGGGACATGGCTGAGCAGAGGATAGGAAAAAAGCCAGATCCTCCTGCTTTAAGGATCAGGTGGATCTGCGAGATCTGGCTTATACCCAGTCCCTATATACAGCACCCAAAAAGAGGAGGTGTTCTTTGAAGCCCTGAGCAGGCACACACATTCAATAAGAAACCAAACAAAGGTAGCAGGAAGATATAGAAATTGTCCCATTGTCCAGCATCTCCTCTGCCCTTCTGTACTCCCCAACCCCTCATATAAAGCCCCAGATCAAGCTTGCCCTTCCACACCCCCTCCCATATAAAGTCTGGCATCTCCCCTGTCCTTCTGTATCCCCCACCCCCTCATATAAACCCTGAGATCTCCCTTGCCCTTCCATATCCCACATCTTATAAACTCCAGCATCATCCCAGCCCTTCCATACCCCCCTCACCCTCTCATATAAAGCCCAGCATCTCCCCTGCCCTTTTATACCCCCATTAACTAATGTAGCCTAGTATCTCCCCACCCTCTCATAGCCCAGCATCTCCCCTCCCCCTCTACTCCACAAACCCCAGAGCCCAGCTTCAATAACATAGGCAGGCTGCACACACTCTCGCCCTGGCCCACACACATAAGTCACACAATGACTGAGCAAGAAGAAAGTTTTCTTTTGGGAATAGATGGCCACAGCTTTATTAAAAAACACATTAACATAACCCAGGAAGCACTCATGCCTTTCCAGCTAGGAAGCATAACTCACTGTTCCATGAGGCAGCCAGCTATATCTCTGCCTCCAGCGTGACCGCTTGTTCATCTGCTATGGACAACATCCTAATCTAGTATTCCACCTGCCATTTAGAGCCAGCAAGGTGATTAGCCTGCCACCAGTGAGTGTTCCTGTCCTTGCCTCAAGTGGCCGAACTCCCTTTCACTGGCTGTTCCAGCACCTCCAGCAATTCCTAGGCTTAGGTGCCTCCACCACAACCCAGGATTGCGAAGCTTTCCCCGGGCCTCCGCCTTTCTCTTGGGTCCCCTTTTATCAATGACTCTCCAGGGCCTCCTGGAAGTGGTTGAATTGCATCCTGCCTGAAGTTTCCCAGGATGAGAGAACATAAGAACATAAGAGAAGCCATACTGAGTCAGACCAATGATCCATCTAGCCCAGTATCCTCTTTTCCAAACAGTGGCCAAGCCAGGTCACAAGTACCTGGCAGAAACCCAAATCGTGGCAACACTCCATATTACAAATCCCAGGGCAAGCAGTTGCTTCCCATGTCTGTCTCAATAGCAGACTAGGAAATGCCCATTCATGCCAAATCTTTACTATATTGCGGTGTTCTGTCCACAAACTGATTTGGCAATTTACTTTATTTAAGCCTCTGGACCACAACCTGGAATCAGCCCCTCGCAGTTGAGGGATGATGTTGGACCAGAGTAGCATGGTCCCGTTCAGTAGGACAGACTTCTCAAATAGATCGCACCTTGCCATCGCGATGAGAAGCCTGCATAAGTTGTGGCCGATGATGTTGCTCCACAAGTGAATGAGCAAGGCATCCGGAGGGGGTGCAGTGTCCAGCAGTGTCTGGACAAATGGGAGGAGCTGGTGCCAGATCTACCTGGAACCGCTAGCCAGGTGACCGTTGTGCCTCTGACATCCAGTCTGAGGTGTAAACCAGGGGTTCGGGCTACCAAGCACTTACCAGTGTTTCCAATGTAAGAGTATCCAATGATCCACACCGCCCATCGTTGCACCTGGAGACCTGAGGTGGGAGCCCATGTTGAGATGCAGTAGTAGCCGCTCCTATATGGAAGAAATGAGTCCAGTGGAGGGGAATAATCGAACAGGGCACCCATGTTTTCCTGAGGGCGTCCTCACAGGACGTCCCGGCAAAGGGGCGGGGAAACCCGTATTATCAAAACAAGATGGGCGGCCATCTTTCGTTTCGATAATACAGTTGGGGATGCCCAAATCTCCACAAGAGTGTACACAGCCAATGTCATAACCATACATTATACCCAACCAGTTCTACTTATGATGTAAACCTCATTGAACCCTGAATAGGGGATATTAGCGGTATATAATATTCTAATGGAATTGAAAATAAGAGGGACCCTGAGCAAATCAAGTCCAGTTCGAAGAGAGGCAACACAAACTGAGCATGGGAGATTGATAATCCCAGGCCAGAGCTGTGGGTTGCAGGCGAAGCAGATGAAAAGACTAACGCATAGTACAACAATCCTCTGCTGGATATTTCCCAAATCAAGCTGCAAAGGGCCGGAGGCTGGGAATTTCAATAGGAAAGAGACAATAAGATGAAACATCGTGCTACACAACACAGAAAAGCATTGTGGCAGGGTCTTAAAGGAATCAAATAAGGGGTGGGTCACGATCATAGGGATGTCACATGCCAGCCAGGTGAAGATGGGAGGAAGGAGAGCTGATTTGGCGGTGAAGAGAAAAGGACCTGAATAATGTTGACTATGTAGGTGGAAGGCAAGTACTATCACTGCAATTCGTGCAAGGCCCAGACAATTGGTATAAAGAAGTTATCTACCAGTTTGGGCCATACCAGTATGAATAAGTTCTACAAGCTAGCGGATGAATTGCAGAATTATAGATCAAATTTGTCCATATTATGATCACGCTGGCCAGTGCAAGTTTTGCATTCAATGAGGTCTAGATTCAAAACAACTCCCCTCGTTGGTACGCAAACCACCCCTGATGGGACCTTTAGCCAGTCAATAGCGGGGTTGCCCAGGTAAGTGCATTGCAGAGTTGGGACTGTCTCTGGACTGCTCGCAAAAAATGCTAAACAATGATACAACAATGTGAAGGGTTCAGGATAAAACCTAGGACCACTGGGTTGGAGGATCACAGCGCACGATGCTGCATTATCTATTAGCGGCCTGTGGCGTATACATGCTACTGAAGCACAAGCATTTCCTGGCCAAAGTCCCACACAGCAAAGAGAAAGGCAGTGGCGTTTCTTGGTCGGCTGCCACTGGAGGCGGATCGCTGCCACCCACCCCCTTCCCCTGGTGCAGTGTCATCCGTCCCCCCCCCTGGGTGCAGCACGCATCCCCCCCCCCCCCCGCCCGGCGCATCACTTCCAAGCCTACCCCCCGGGTGCATTCTTCTTACCTGCTGGGGTGCTGGGTGCAGCTGCGCGGCTGTCGGCTCCTCTGGTCCCCTGCTCCCTCTGCCCTGGAACAGGAAGTAACAGCAGGGGAGCAGGGAACCAGCAGAGCCGACAGCCGCTGCTCCCTGCACCCCTCCTGCAGTGTTCACCCGGGGCGGACCACTCCCACCGCCCTTGGTACGCCACTGGAGAAAGGAAACACAAGACAAACAAATACAAGAGCAGGGTCGGATACAAATAACTGGCACAGTGGGAGTGCTTGACTATGCAGAGCAGGGGTATAGGGATCGTAGGAGTAGGCTGAACTTGTGCCAAAGCAGACAGCCTGGCACAAGCATAACAGCACAGCACAGAAATGCTGACTAGTACAGGCTTTAACCTTACCCATCGTGGGGTGTGGCTAATTTGTGATTAGTACAGTAACCTTATTTCTTAGAAACAAAGTTTGTTTAGCTGAAAAGAATCTGCTTACTCATATCCCTGAGCATCTTGCCTGTAATACCTGTAAGCATCAGGCACAGAAGAAACGGGGCAGCTGCAAACAAGGAATTAGACCAGATAACATAACTCCGATTTGTTTGGTTAAAGCCTCTACCTCCAGCTGCATTAACAAAACAAAGGAGTCAAGCCATAGAACATAGCTGAACTTCATTTGCCAAAGACTAACCTCTAAGTGCCTTTCAGTCAGTGTGGAAAAAAGACAGCAAGGAAGAAACAGGGTATTTATTTATTTGCTGCATTTGTATCCCACATTTTCCCACCTATTTGCAGGCACAATGTGGCTTACAATATGTTATAATGAGAATCACATTAATGGAATAAGAATTACAGAATATTGTTACAAATAAGGTGCATAAGAATATCATGTAGGATTAGAAGTAGATAAGTAGATAAAGCATAACATAATGAGATCAGGCCAATATATAAAATGTAATTAAAATGAACAAATTAGAAGAGTTCGAAGTTGTTGTATCTGGTGTAGTTTAGGTAGTAGCAAAACAAAGGAATTAAACCAGAAAACGTACCCGAAAGTTCATTTGGTCAGACCTCTAGCTGTCTTTTGGTGTGGAAAAAGACAGGAAGGAAGAAACAATGAGAAGCAACAAGCATATAAACCAGTAAACATACCATAGGATCATTGGTCCAAGGACCAGGCCTCCGCTGCATTTTACTTTCCACCTGGAGCAAAGTGAAAGTGAAAGCAATGTAGGCCAGAGCTTGCCTGAAGCAACACCCGAACCACAATTGCAAGAAGAAAATATCAAAACCAAGGCAATGAGAAGAGGAAGCCAAAGACAAATATAGTCCCCAGACCTGGAAAATTACTGCCCTGCACTGTGCACCTCATGCCACAACCAGCAGTAAGGACACCATGCGCTTGCTCCCAGAGGATGCAGTCAGTAGGGTGTCCTTCCTTTCTCTTCCCTCTAAGGCTCCATGCTCTGTACTGGGGAGAGTTCAACAGAGGAAGATTTCGGTGGGAGGGGTGCCCAGAGCCCGAGGTAAGGGGGCACAATATTAGCCCGCCCCTGTGCCGCCGACTCCCCCCGTCACTTTTGACACCCCCCGGTGCCGCCGCCCCTCCCCATCCCTTTCAACCCCCCTCCCGCCACCGCCAGGTACCTTTGCTGGCGGGGGTCCCCAACCCCCGCCAGCCAAAGTCCCCTTCAGCGCCGGTCTCCGAGTCCGGCGCATTTGCTGATCAGCCATGTTATGTGCGGCTGCTCGCTATGCTGCTCACCGGCCTTCTTTTCTGCTTGTCTCTACCCTTCCCCCACCAACCTGTGCCTATTTCAATCCCCCACCTCAAAGACCAGCATAAAGTATATATATTTTTTGTTATCTGGCCACTGGCAGTGGTGGAGAGGAGGCCCAAGTTGAATGCTGGCACTAGCAGTACCTTTCTGCAACCAGCTCGTCTGCAAGATCTGCTGCTGCAGCTGCTGATTTCTGGGCTCTGGGGCTGTGAGAGCTGAGGCCCTGTGATCTGGAGTGGTACTGTTTCTGCATGTATGTTTATGTTTATGGTTTAGGCTTGATGTACTGCAATTAGCTGTCTAGCAAATGGAATAATATGGGATACAAATGTCATATGTAAATACCTAAATAAATGTGGTTTACAAAAAAGTTAAAACCTTAAAGATTAGCAAGGAAAGGAACACCAATAAATGGATAGAAAAGTTAAACCAGTCGTGGCTGTACAGCAATACCACAGAAATAGAAACTATAATGCAAAATATCAGAGGAGCACATTTCCAAAAGCTGACATATTCCAATTAATAAATTCTGGATAAAATACATTTTTCTACCTTTGTTGTTTGAGCATTTTATTTTTCTATTCACTTTAATCCCAGCGTATTGTCTGCTGTTCTGTTTTCTCTTGTCTTTGAAGGGTCTCCTATCCATTTGACATTTTCTCCTCTCGCCATGTCCACCATCCATCTTCTCTCTGCATCCCTATGCATCCTGAACAGCATCTCCCTTGTGTCCCTGTCTCTATCCTCCCTCCCCATTTAGCATATACCTTCAGTGTCCCTATTTTTCCCTGCCCTTCATTTCCCCCGTGTCCCTGTTCCTCTTCCTCTGTGGTCAGCATTGCCCCTCCTTATCCCTGTCCTCACCTCATGATCAGCATTGCTTCCTCTGTGCCCCAGTCTCTCTTCCTATGTACAGCATTACTTCTGTGTGTTACTATCCCATTTCCATCCATCATGCCCCCCCATGCATTCTTGTCCCTATGCTTTCTCCATTCCCAGCATTTTTTTCTCTGTCTATACCCTCTCTCTTCTCTTCCTCCACAGTCTACATTCCCCCATCTTAGGGCCACTCTCTCTCTCTCTCTCTCTCACCCCATCCCATCCTATATTTCATCATCTCTTCCCCTCCCTCAGTCCAGTTTCTCTCTTTCCTTCCCCTTCCCCTTCCCCTTCCCCTTTCCCTTCCCCTCCTCCTCCAGGGTCCAGCACTTCTTATCTTCCTGTCTGTTCCTTCCTCCCTCCTTCCCATCCAGCAGAAGGGCACTTTGCATTCCCCAGGTCCAGCAAACCTCTCTTCCTCTCCCCTCCCCCTCCTTCCCTCCTCCCAGCCAGCAGAGTAGCATTTCTCATTTTCTGGATCCAGCACCCCTCCCTCTCCCTCCTCGCATTTTTCCTACATCGCCTCCATAGCAGCACCACAGCGATTGAAGCAGGACTGCCTCGAAACCTTGGCCTTCCCTGGAACATGCCCTGCTCTCTTCTGATGTAACTTCCTGTTTCTGCGAGGGTGGGTGGAAACAGAAAGTTACATCAGAGGAGGTTGAAGCGTATGTCAGGGAAGGCTGAGGCTCCAAGGTAGTGCTGCTTCAATCACTGGGGTGCCGCTATGGAGGCGAGGTGGAAGGACCGCAGGGAGGGAGAAGGGGAGACGCCTGCACCGGGAGCATCCATGACAGTACCGAGTGAGAGTCGGGGGGGTGGGGGTTCACAGACACACCAATTGTAGAGACAGAAGATTGCTGGTTACAGGGGATGCTGTAGATTTTTAAACTGGAAGAGATCAAGCAGACACCTAGCTGGCCAACATTGTTGGGGGGCCTGAGACAGGAGTGGGGGGCCTGGGCCCCCAAGGCCCCCCTGTAGCTATGCCACTGTGTTAAAGGTATTGAAGACTCTTGTCTGCTATTCTGCAGAGTTCAGTGCAGTTAAAAGGACATATCCTGCATACTCACGGCTTGATGCGGATACAGTGGTGTATCCCTAATAGCCGCTCTGTAAGATCCATATACAGACTTTAAGTAGGCCATTCATCAATTACTTTTCACAGCCAACCATCGGGAAATAATTCCCTTAAATACCATATCACAGCTGCAGTCAGAGAGAACATACAGTAGCTATCATTCTGTAACCAATACAGCAGTTCAGCCAAAGACAGGGCAAGGAAATAATAGCATAATCCAGAAAGACAAGTAATTAAATCCTAGGAACTTGTTAATGTGTGAGAGAAAATAAATACATTTGTTCCTATGCAAACTTTATTGTCACAAGCTGGAAATGAGTTCTCTGATTAGGGGCAGCAGTGTTAGAAGCAACAAGTATGTTTTTTTTACAGGATTCTTCCAAGTGAAGGAAATGAAAAGCTTCAATAACTCTTTGATGGATCTCAGGGGAAGAAGCATGTTGGGCCCCCACTCTAATATAATTCTATTTTTAAACCCCATAAATGTATGAACACCAGTAGGTTAACTCAGCTAAGTACCTGGGATTAAGAAAGCTGGTGAGCTGCCTGGTGAGCAGCCGCACATAACATGGCAGCAACCATGAAGGAGCTACCAGCTCACGCTTTTCTTTCTCTCCCGGCCTTCCCGTCGCAAGAGTGACGTCACAAGGAAGCTCAGTGGAGATCGGTGGGGAAGCCGGGGAGGGAGCAGGGTCACAGCTTGGTGGCGGGAAAGTGGGGACTAAAGAACCGCTGGAGAGGAAAGCGGGTCCTCTTTGGTGGTGGACGGTGGGATCACTTCCCCGCCCTCCCTCCCTCCCTCCCTCCCTTGGCAATCACTTGGGCACTATAAGTACATATATGTACATAAATACATAAGCGTCGCCATACTTGGACAGACTGAAGGTCCACCAAGCCCAGTATCCTATTACCAACAGTGGCTAATCCTGGTCATTTTGTACTTCTAGGTACTTAAAAGTGTTAGACAGCATTGCCGACAATGCTATGATATGTTGTTTTGTAGTAGACGTAGGAGACCAATTGTTAGTTAACTTACCTGTAAGGATGTCTGTACATAGTTACACTCATTGTCACAGCTGCAGAGGCACCCAAGCCTAGAAACTGCTAGGGGTGCCAAAACAGCAGGAGAAAGTAAGTTCAGCCGCTCAGGGCGAGGAAATGTGCACCCACTGGCGACAGACTAATCACCTAGCTGACTCTAAAAGCAGGTGGACTGTTAGACTGAGATGCAGTCAAAAACATAAACTGAAGCCTATCTGGAGAAGGAGGTATAGCAGGCCGCTGCATGGACTAGCGAGTCACACTCCCTAGCTGGAAGGGATGGCGGAGAGAAGCCATCTACAACACAGGCTTGGATGCTTCCTAGGAGGTTATATAATTGTACATTAATAAAGGTGTGGCCATTTATTCGCAAAATTTGCCTCTTGCCCAATCAATGTGTGCCTTCTGTACGCAGGCCAGGGGGCGAGGGTGCACGCAGCCTGCCTATGTTATGGAAACTCAAGCCTAAGTGCAATGGCAGATAAAGTGAGTAGGAGCACTGGAAGGGTCTGAAGAAATGGGGGCTGGGAGGGAGGGGTCAATGCTGGTTGGTTTTTGAAGGGGTTTCTGGACCAAAGTAAAAACTGAGGTGACCTCATTTAGAATAATTTTGGAGACCGCACCTTCAAAAGGATATAAACAGGATGGAGTCGGTCCAGAGGGCAGCTACTAAAATAGCCGGTGGTCTTCGCATAAAGCATAAGATCTCAATATGTTTACTTTGGAAGAAAGGCGGGAGAAGGGAGATATGACAGAGACATTTAAATAACTACACACATGCATGCACAGGAGGCGAGTCTCTTTCAACTGAAAGGAAGTTCTGGAATGAGGAGGTATAGGATGAAGGTGAAAGGAGATAGAAGTAACCTGAGGACATACTTCTTCTTGGAAAGGGTGGTGAATTCGTGGAATGGCCTCCTGGTGGAGGTAGTGCAGACAAAGACTGTACCTGAATTCAAGCAAGCTTGGGACAAGTACATAGGATCTCTAAGGGAGAGGAAGGAATAGTGGATGGTATGGAAGGCCAGATTTGATGGGTCATGTGCTCTGCTGCCATTTCCCCCTATTTCTATACTCAGTTGAACTCAATCTGCTTAAAAAATAACGGGATGCCTTATCTGTATATCTTTAAGTGGATTCCCAACCAACTTACCCACATAAGGGCTGCAGCTATTAAGCTTCATTACTGATTAGCGTACATAAACATAATGTGTGATATGTATCCACAAGTCCCATTTTATGCAGTGGGACCTAGTTACTAATAACCCCTGTTAACTGTGGGATCAATATTCCAAGTGATTTAAATCGCTTGAGCAGGGCTATCCAGGAATATTCATTGACACTTAACCGAATAATGCTGCTGATTATGTCCTCTAAGCACCCAGGCCAAAACCAGCTAGTTTGTGGGCAGTCCAGGGGTGGAGTTATGGCAGAGCAAAGCTTAACCAGTCAGCGGCAATTTTCTGTCCACGAATCAGCTAAGTAACTGTATTAAGTTAGGACCGTAAAAAGGCTATCCTAACGTTATGTGGCGAGTTAACTGGGCACGAGTCTGAATATTGACTGATACCTGGTTCACTTCCACCTGCTGAAGACCCCCCCCCCCCCCCCCCACAGAATCTTCTTCCCTCTCAACCCCTCAGATCATCAAGCCCCCCCCCCCCCCCCCCCACCACCAGATCATGGCAGTTTTACCTACCTGATTCCTGATGGTAGAGTGGGGAAATGAGCAGGATCACTGCCTCTTTAAATGGCTGCCGTGACCTGTAGCACCTGCCTTGGGATATGGTCAGGTAGGCCTAGGGGGGCATCTCTGGTTGAGGGATCAGGAGAGGGTCAGATCTATTTGGGGGTTGCTTCTCTGGTTCAGGGAGTCGGGAGAGGAATGGGATAGGTTTGGGGGCTGCTTTTCTGATTGGGCGGGTTGGCAGTCAGATCAATTTGAAGTGCTTTTGGGGAGTCAGAAGGGAAATGGGACTTGCTATACTGCCTTTCTGAGGTTTTAGCAACTACATTCAAAGTGGTTTACATATATTCAGGTACTTATTTTGTACCAGGGGCAATGGAGGGTTAAGTGACTTGCCCAGAGTCACAAGGAGCTGCAGTGGGAATCGAACTCAGTTCCCCGGATCAAAGTCCACTGCACTAACCACTAGGCTACTCCTCCACAAGGGAAGTTGAATCAGTTTAGGGGGTGCTTCTTTAGTGGGGGGGGGGGGGTCAGGAGAGGGGTCAGATCGTGTTGGGATGTTCAGGAGGGAGGGGAGCACATTAAGGACTACAGGCCAGTACCCTGAAGCTATGCTTGTGCCAGCCAATATTCAGTGCCAGCACCCACTTAGATAAATGGGCAAAGTTAGGGTTGCCTTTTGTGCAATCCTATCTGCCTGCTTAGCTATGCAGACACTGGCACTGAATATCACTGGTACCTGCACAACTGACAGCTCATCCCCAACTCTGCCCCGTAAAGCCCTCATCTGTCTGGATTTAGGATGGCCAGTTAGTGCTGATACTCAGTGGTATTGCCCAGTTAAGACCCATGTCAATATTCAGTGGTATTGCCCAATTAAGTGCTGGTGAATATCAGTGAACATCCACCTGAGCTCAATTTAAGCCGTAAGGAACCTCTCCTACCAGCTTAAATTGCTTTGAAATCCAAAGAATGTCTACAGTGCCTGGTCTGTGTATGCTGCTCTGTTGGCTGGTCCTGTTCTATTGCCAGACCTCCCTCTCACCTGGATGGATTGTAGCTTTGCTGTTTCTCCAACCACTCCTCCTGGGCTGTGTCCTCTGAGGCCTACTTCTCTGCCTCTATGGCTCCTTCTCCTGAGCTGTCCTCTGTTTCTCATAATCCGGCAAGGCCTTGTCCCTTGGGAAGGGTTTGCATTGACCAAGAACTGCAGTTCAGCTAACTCAGCTTCTTAGAGGAAACCCCTCCCCCCTCTGCCAAAATGTCAAGAGCCAGGCAGAGGCCCAAAAAATTTACAAGTAGAATATCTCACCTTCCTGAATTTCAGCTTTTCTTGAGCTCCCTAAATCTGGTGCTGGGTTGAAATCCCAACCTTTTCTTTTTGTGGTGAAGAGTAAGCCTTCTCCATGAATATATTCCTGTTATCACCTTACAATACATACATTCCAATACATATATTCTTACCCCTCAGCTTTGATTGATATTATTTATGTGTGTAAATAATATGTGGTATGTGTGTTCCATCAGTGAAAGTCAGTAATTTGCATATTCCACCCCTGCAGGTCCTCTAGTCTGGGTTGAACAGTTGCCTAGCTCCATATCATATTACAACTTGTATCTTCTGCTCACCTACGCTGACAATTCATTCCAGTTTTCACTGATAGCCCTCTTCTTTATCTCCCCAAATGATTTATAACAGCAAAATGATCCTTCATCTCGTCAAAATCCCTTGTGGTGGGGGGTTCACACCAAAATTTGGAGAGTGTGGAAAACATGAAGAGGGACTGAACAAAGCTTGAGGAATGGTAGAGTATGACAGCTAAGATTCAGTACTAAAAAATACAGTCATGTAACTGGACTGTAAAAACCAATGAGATCAGTACGGTACAGGAGGTGAAGTACTTTTGTGGGCAAAAGAAGAGTGACACCTTGGATGGCCATATTTGATCAGTGTTGTTCAAAGTATTACGTCAAGTAAAACTAAAAGCACAGTGAAAAACACATTAAAAATTTACTTAAGTGAAAGTAAAAATGTTATTGTCTAATATAATACTTTTGAGTAAAGGTAAAAGTATTATATAGAAAAATGTAGGCAGATAAAGACCATATACAGTCTGCCCATCCATGCCATCTTCTCTCCCTATCACTCCTATGTACTTGTCTCTTGAATTCAGATACTGTTTTCATCTCCACCACTTGCACCGGGAAGCTGTTCCACAAATTCACCAACTTTTCCGTGAAGAAGTACATAAGTATTGCCATACTGGGAAAGACCAAAGGTCCATCGAGCCCAGCATCTTGTTTCCAACAGTGGCCAATCCAGGTCACAAATACCTGGCAAGATCCCAAAAATGTACAAAACATTTTATACTGCTTATCCCAGAAATAGTGGATTTTCCCCAAGTCCATTTAATAATGGTCTATGGACTTTTCCTTAAGGAAGCCGTCCAAACCTTTTTAAAACTCCGCTAAGCTAACCACCTTTACCACATTCTCTGGCAACGAATTCCAGAGTTTAATTACACGTTGAGTGAAGAAACATTTTCTCCGATTCATTTTAAATTTACTACATTGTAGCTTCATCGCATGCCCCCTAGTCCTAGTATTTTTGGAAAGCGTGAACAGACGCTTCACATCTACCCGTTCAACTCCACTCAACATTTTATAGACCTCTATCATATCTTCCCTCAGCCGCCTTTTTTCCAAGCTGAAAAGCCCTAGCCACTTTAGCCTTTCCTCATAGGGAAGTTGTCCCATCCCCTTTATCATTTTCGTCGCCCTTCTCTGCACCTTTTCTAATTCCACTATATCTTTTTTGAGATGCGGCGAACAGAATTGAACACAATATTAAAGGTGCGGTCGCACCATGGAGTGATACAAAGGCATTATAACATCCTCAATTTTGTTTTCCATTCCTTTCCTAATAATACCTAACATTCTATTTGCTTTCTTAGCTGCAGCAGCACACTGAGCAGAAGGTTTCAACGTATCATCAACGACGACACCTAGATCCCTTTCTTGGTCCGTGACTCCTAACGTGGAACCTTGCATGATGTAGCTATAATTTGGGTTCCTCTTTCCCACATGCATCACATTGCACTTGCTTACATTAAACGTCATCTGCCATTTAGACGACCAGTCTCCCAGTCTCGTAAGGTCCACTTGTAATTTTTCACAATCCTCCTGCGATTTAACCAGTTTGAATAACTTTGTGTCATCAGCAAATTTAATTACCTCACTAGTTACTCCCATCTCTAGGTCATTTATAAATATGTTAAAAAGCAGCGATCCCAGCACAGAGCCCTGGGGAACCCCACTAACTACCCTTCTCCATTGAGAATAATGACCATTTAACCCTACTCTCTGTTTTCTATCTTTTAACCAGTTTTTAATCCACAATAGAACACTACCTCCTATCCCATGACTCTCCAATTTCCTCTGGAGTCTTTCATGAGGTACTTTGTCAAATGCCTTCTGAAAATCCAGATATACAAGTTCCGACCTAAATCGGGAGATGGACGTTTATCGCACAAAAACGAATAACACGGTATAATCGAAAGCCAAACTTGGACGTTTTCAACTGCACTCCATCGCGGAAGCGTACAAAGTTGACGGGGGCGTGTCGGAGGCGTGGTGAAGGCGGGACTGGGGCATGGTTATCACCTGAACAGAGATGGGCGCCTTTCGCCAATAATGGAAAAAAAGTATGCGTTTGTAGCTAGAATTTAGGGCACTTTTCCTGGACCCTGTTTTTTCACGAATAAGGCCCCAAAAAGTGCCCTAAATGACCAGATTACCCCCAGAGGGAATCGGGGATGACCTCCCCTGACTCCCCCAGTGGTCACTAACCCCCTCCCACCACAAAAAATGATGTTTCACAACTTTTTATTTTCACCCTCAAATGTCATACCCACCTCCCTGGCAGCAGTATGCAGGTCATTGGAGCAGTTGTTAGGGGGTGCAGTGGACTTCAGGCAGGTGGACCCAGGCCCATCCCCCCCTACCTGTTACAATTGTGCTGCTTAATGCTTAGTCGTCCAACCCCCCCCCCCAAACCCACTGTACCCACATGTAGGTGTCCCCCTTCACCTCTTAGGGCTTTAGTAATGGTGTAGACTTGTGGGCAGTGGGTTTTGAGGGGGATTTGGGGGGCTCAACACACAAGGGAAGGGTGCTATGCACCTGGGAGCTCTTTTACCTTTTTTTTGTTTTTGTAAAAGTGCCCCCTAGGGTGCCCGGTTGGTGTCCTGGCATGTGAGGGGGACCAGTGCACTACGAATCCTGGCCCCTCCCACGAACAAATGCCTTGGATTTATTCGTTTTTGAGCCGGGCGCTTTCTTTTTCCATTATCGCTGAAAAGCAAAAATGCCCAGCTCACAAATTGTTGAATAAAACATGGACATCTATTTTTTTCGAAAATACGGTTCGGTCCGCCCCTTCATGGACCCGTTCTCGGAGATAAACGCCCATGGAGATAGACGTTTTCGTTCGATTATGCCCCTCCACATCAACCAGCTCCCCTTTATCCACATGTTTGTTCACTCCTTCAAAGAAATGTAGTAGATCGGTGAGGCAAGATTTCCCTTCACTAAATCCATGTTGACTTTCTCATTAATCCGTGTCAAAGGTTTTAGGACCTCAATGAATGCAGCTACGTTAACTTTTTTGTCCCAACAACTTTATTGCTCCACAGTTCCATCCACTTTGTTTGTACCTCATCTAGAACTTTTAAACTAAACGAGTTATACATTTTAAAAAATAAATAAATTAAAAACCTCTCATAGGTTTTAATTATTGCAGTGAACCATTCAAAAACAGTTTTTGAATTAGTTTTTAAATTGGGAAAACTGCAAAAAAGGAAAACTCCAGAGTTTTAGTGAAGACATCAAAAGTGCACTAAATTTTTAATGAAACCATTTCAAATAGAGGAGATGTTTAACAGAGCAACACTTAAATGGACTGATGGTCTCAATGCAAAATCTTAAACATTCAAAACGTGAAGTATCAGGTCCCCAACATGGACCATGTTTCAAAAAACTGCCTCAGGAAGACCATCCATACAAAAATGTCCAGTTCAAACACTGGTCACAGAAAACTTCATTCTTCTCAAAACTCATAAGTTGTAGCTTTCAATAGGGTACAGTTTATTTTTTTTTTTATTTTGGTTAGAATGTTTATCCCTGCATTTGAGGGAGTTAGTGTGTCTGAGAATGATAAGTTTGTGTTAAGGGAGGGCATCAGCTCAAAAGGTGGAAAACAGTTGTACATCTTATATTGCCTGTCTGTTCGTTCAGTCTGCATTTCATATCGAAGACCAGTGCAATGACTAAAACCTATGAGAATTTTTTTTCTGGCATTCTTGCTGTTGCTGTTCCTCTCAATAATTACGGGCACTTAAAATCCTTTTTTCATATTATATGTGATTGCTTCACTAGCTTGAAAGAAAGGCAATATAGGGGAGATATGTTAGAAAAGCATCTAAATACCTCCAAAGTATAATTGCACAGGAGGCCAGTCTCTTTCAATTTAAATGAAGCTCTGGAATGAGGGGTCATAAGATGAGGAAGAAAGTGAATAGACTCAATGATAATCTAAGGAAAATGTTCTTTACAGATAGGGTGATAAATGCATGGAACAGCCTTCCAGTGGAGGTGGCGGTGAAGAGACATATCTGGGAAAGGATCTCAGAAGGAAAGGAAGGGACTATAGAGCTTAGTGGTTGGTTTGAATGAGCAGACTGGATATGTCATATGGTCTTTATTTTTCATCTAGGCCATGCCTAGTTCTCTTGGGGCTTAATCTAGCCCTGGTTATTTGTTCATTAAAATGCTCAGAAATTCATTATGCTTTATTGCTTTATTTTCTGTTATAAATTTCCATTTTTAGTGATACAACAGTGGTTCAATTTGTCTATCTATCCAAGGAAAATCCGCCTAGGCAGAGGAACACTGAGATCCCACAGAGGCAGGACCATGCTCCACCTTCCCCTCTTCTTCTTCGCCCCTTCCCCATTATTAGACTCCATTTGGTCTTTTATGGAAACAATCATGTCCCTGGATAGATAGACAGTTATAGAAAGTGGGAAATAGACCAGGCTGACCGGGAACAAACGAGGAGACTTCTAAGGATGGTAAAACATTTATTGGTGAAGACTCGACACAGCACTATATTTCCATAAAAGACCAAATGGAGTCTAATAATGGGGAAGGGGAGGGGAAGGGAAGGGAAATGGGACTTGATATACCGCCTTTCTGAGGTTTTTGCAAGGTTTACATATATTCAGGTACTTATTTTGTACCAGGGGCAATGGAGGGGCGAAGAAGAAGAGAGGAAGGAGGAGCATGGTCCTGCTACCTACAATACCCTATTAAAAATTGCCTTGATCAAGTAAGAGTGAGCTCATTTTAATAGGGTAGATGACAAGTGTCCAATACGGGCAAAAAAGAACAAATCCCTAACAAGCGGCCTTTTACCGTGTCAAGAAATACCAGAATCAAGGAGCAATCCAATGAAATGGAAATGTACAATTTTCAAGCCAAGTTTGAGAAAATATATCTTTAGGCAGTGGGTAACTACACTGTGGAATCTGAGACATAGTCACAGCAAGTGGCATATAAGGGTTTAAGAAGAGTTTGAATGTGTTCTTGTAAGACAAGAATGCAAAGAGTAATTCAAGAATTGGGTGCAGGCCAAATTGTTTCATACTTGAACATCTATTAAGAGCACATAGATAATTCCTGGTTTAGTTATTTTTGGCTGTTACTCGTACTGGGCTACTGTCAGAGACAGGATGCTGCGCAAGATGAACCATTTTTCCGACCCAACTTTTTTGTAGGGTAAAAGATGAAAAGCCCCAGAAAATCCATGGATAATCATAGCTGTCTCTTCCTTCCTTGTTTATTGTTGCTTGGGCATATGTCCATGTAATACTCCTGTGGAATGTGACATCCAGGAATAAGAAATTAATTTATTTTGTATTTTGGCTAGCATGCTTATCCCTGCATTTGTGGGAGTTAGTGTGCTCTGAGAATGATGAGTGAGTGTTAAGGGAGGGCATCAGCTCAGAAGGTGGAAAACAAGTGTACATCTTATTTTGCCTGTCTGTATTTTCCTTCTGCATTTTATATCTAAGACCATCTTACACAGAAATGATGGCAGATAAAGACCATAACACCCAACTAAGCTGTCCAGTTTACTTCCCAGTGAAAAGCCATACACCAGAGTCAATGTCTGGGTTTCCTATTACTTCCCCCTCACTCACTTTTTATGTATGCATGTACTGTGTTTATAATGTTGCTGTCTTTGTTTTGTGCAGTGGTTAGAACAATAGATTGTAAACCAGGGTTCAAATCCCACTACCCCATTGCTGCTTGTGATCTTTGGCAAGTCACTGTACATCCCATTGCTTCGGGTACCCATTTTATAACAGGGCATCTATTATATAAAAGAAAGTTGGTGCCTAGTACAGAATACTAGTGTAACAGGTGAAACACACACCAAGGGCCCTGTTTACTAAGCTGTGGAAAGGGTGCGCTAGCGTTTTTAACGCACTCTAAAATTAGTGCGTGCTAAATGCTAAAGACACCAAACAGGGCCCAAATAATTTAGGTGTGAGCACTTAAGCTAGCCATAGAGCTGGTGTATGCACTTATTCCTAATGCCAGATATTCTATAAGTTACTCTGCCCATGTTCTACCCATGCCCCCCCCCCCAGACTCCGCCTATATGTATACCCATCTGTCAAATACATGCTATGTCAGATATGCAGGTATTATAGAATAGCACTTAGGTGGAATTTTGGCATTTACATGCTTTTAGGCTGTTACTCTAATCACATGCTTATGTGCATATTCAACTTATAAATATTGGCACCCATTTATAGAATAACTCCTTAGGGATAGATTTATGAACATGTGCTAATGTGTTAGCACACATTATTTGCGACCCGCTGAGCGAAAAGTTAACAAAAGTGAGGTGTGTGACTCATACATATCACAAGATAGAGGGATATTAACTTCTATGGTAAGTAAATTAATAGAAACACTTTAAAACAGAGAGTAGTAAAGTTTTTGGAATCCAATGGACTACAGAGCCCGAGGCAACATGGTTTCACTAGAAGCAGGTCTTTTCAGACAAATCTGATTCATTTCTTTGACTGGGTGACCAGAGAGTTGGATCAAGGGAGAACATTAGATGTGGTGTATTTAGATTTTAGCAAAGCCTTTGACACAGTTCCACATAGATGACTAATAAATAAACTGAGTGCCCTCAGTATGGGCCCTTAAGTGACTGACTGGGCTAAGAACTGGTTGAGTGGAAGGTGACAGAGGGTGGTGGTAAATGGAGCTCATTCTGAGGAAAAGGATGTTACCAGTGCTGTGCTGCAAGGTTTGGTTCTTGGGCCAGTTCTTTTTAACATTTTTGTAATCAATATTGCTGAAGGGCTGTCTGGTAAGGTTTGCCTCTTTGCAGATATACCAAAATCTGCATAGGGTAGACATCCCTGATGGTGTGGATAACATGTGGAAGGACTTAGTGAAACTAGAACTAAGATTTCATGCTAAAAAATGCAGGTTCATGCATTTGGGCTGCAAAAACCAGAGGGAACGGTACAGTTTAGAGGATGAAGAACCTTTGTGTACAAAAGAGGAGCACGACTTGGGTGTGATCGTATGTAATGATCATAAGTGGCCAAACAGGTAGAAAAGGTGACAGTGAAAGCTAGAAGGATGCTTGGGTGCATAGGGAGAGGAATGACCAGTAGGAAAAATATAAGGTGATGATGCCCCTGTATAAGACCCTGGTGAGACCTCATTTAGAATATTGTGTACAATTCTGGAAACCACGCCTTCAAAAAGATATAAACAGGATGGAGTTGGTCCAGAAGGCAGCTACTAAAATGGTCAGTTGTCTTTTTCATAAAGCATTTGAGAGCAGGCTTAAAGATCTCAATATGTATACTTGCGAAAATACGTAATGAAATCCATAGTAATGTTGGCCCATAGTGTCTCCGGTATCAGAAGAGGATGAAGAAAGCCCCACGGGGGCAAATGTGATGGCTTGTGATGAGCACGGATAGAGCAAGAGGCAATAAAGTCACATACATCCTTCTTTGACTGTGGCCACCAGTAGTCTCCAATGTTCCTCAAACTCTGGGATGACCGGCAAGCTCGGCATCATGGCCCCATCTTAACACCGTCTGAAGTCACTTGGGCACCATCATCTTGCCCGGAGGTATCAGTTTGGACATGGCTGCCATGATCTTGGCGGGGTCCAAGGTAGTCTGAAGGTTAGGATTCTTGTCATTGGACTCAAAGGACCAGGAAAGAGCACCGGTCCATACATTTTTCTCAGCTGGATGGATGACTACCTAAAAGTTGGATCTACAGAAAAAGAGTGACCATCGGGCCTGGCGAGGGTTGAGCCTCCAGGCCTCCCAAAGATGCAGAAGGTTCTTATGGTCTGTAGTCACAATGAACAGATATTTAGCTCCTTCAAGGAGATGGCACCATTCCCCTAAGGCCAATTTAATGGCTAGTAACTCCCTATCCCCATGACTTTAATGGAAAAGAAGGCACATGGTAATGTTTTACCCTTATTGTCAGATTGAGAGAGGATGGCCCCGGCTCCAATGGAAGAGGTATCAACTTCAACAAAGAAAGACTTCTCAGGATTAGATGTTGGAGCACTGAGGCTACTGTAAAGGCTTGCTTCAAGTGGTCAAAAGCCAGTCCTGAGTATTAGCTTCTTTCTGTGTTAGGGCAGTAAAAGGAACGGCAACAGTAGAGTAGCCATGAATGAACTGCAGGTAGTAGTTCACAAAACCCAGGAACTGCTGTAAGGCCCATTGCCCCTGAGGGCGAGGCCTGTCATGGATGGTAGACAATTTTGCAGGAGCCAACTTAAGGTGTTCTAAGGCGTAGTGGAACTGTCTTGACTTTGAGATGTCCCTGAATGTTCCCATAAACTTAGGAGACTGGGATAGTTATAGGAAGCTCCTGGGTAGGAATTTTGTAATGATGAACGAGTGCCTTATCAATAAAGTTCCCTCCAGCTCCAGAGTCGATGAAGACCTCAGTGTTAGCCAGTTCTTTGTCCAACTCGAGATGCTGGTACCAAGAATTGGTTGTGGGGAACCCGGTTAGAGGATCCTAGCACTGTTTCCCATCCAGAGCTAGGCCTGAAAGTTTCCCAACTTGTTAGAACAATTAAGAGCATAGTGTTCTTTCCAGGCACAGTAGAGACTTAAATTCTATGTTTATCATCTCTGCTTTTCAAGTTTCGAGAGGGAGAAATGGTCCACCTGCATGGGCTCCTCAGGATCAAGAGGACAGGACTCCTTCATGACTGGATGCATGGCTCATTGGAAGCTAGACACTAGGCAAACTGTCCAATGAAAAGATTGCCACTCCCAGGCTCACTCTTGGAACTGGATATCTATCCAATTACATAGATGAGATCATCCAGTGTGGTAGGAAGATCCCATCCTGCTAACTCATCCTTGATTTGGGGCAACAACCCTTGCCAAAAACTGTCACTCTCATTATTCCACTTTAGTTCCACAGCTAAAGTACAAAACTTGATGGCATAACTCCCCAGGGTTTGCAAACCCTGTTTCAGCCTGAAAAGCTCAGAGGTAGCAGAGGTAGCCTTCCCAGGCTCCTCAAAGACTCTCCTGAATTGCTGTAGGAAGTTGTCATGGTTATTTAGTACAGGGTCATTCTGCTCCCAGAGAGGAGAAGCCCAAGCAAGGGCTTGGCTCAACAGTAGAGAGATGATGTATGCCACTTGTGCTCTGCCCGAAGCAAAGTCCCTCACTTGAAGTTCAGAGATGATCTGGCATTGATTTATGAATCCTTTGCAGGTTTTGGGACTACCACCATATCTGGAAGGAGATACGAATCTGATACCAGGTACCGCGAACGCAAGTGCTATGGCAGAACTGGGGGCAACTCTGGAGAGGCCTCCGCCTGTGGTGCCGCCAACATCTGGAGATGGTCCATGTGGGTAGTCATGTCCTGGTTAGAACCAGAGAGTTGTTGGAGCTGAAGTGCCAATTGTTGAAGTAGCTGCAAAGCGGGTAACTTGCCCGAGCTCATGGTCTTTGCAATCTGTCACACCACTGAAGGTGAGCCCTTGGTCCGCAGATGGGAGGAATGGACAACCTAGTACAAAGACTAAGTGAATCCAGTCTGGCGGCAGGTGAGTCACCTACATAGGGAGCGAGAAGGCGACCTTAAGGTGCCCTTGAGGCACCCTGACACAGTTGAGGCCAGAATAAGCAGGAACCAGAAGACCAGGAGATTGGAACACTGCAAGACTTGGAGACTGGAACACGGCAAGACTTGGAGACTGGACCATGGCAGGACTTGGAGACTATGGTGAGACTAGAGAAGCAGGATTTGAATGCAGGAACCCAGCAGGACTAGAAGACTGGAACACTGTTGGACTGCAACTCAGACCAGAAAAGACCAGGCAACCTGTTGCAAAGGCAAGGAAGAGGAGTCCTGGGACACCTCATATGGCCCCGTCTTGATGATGTTATCTTCAGCTACCAGAACTACCGCCATCCTCTGGCTATTTAAGAGAGTGTCGTCAGCGCGCGCACGCCCAGGGGAGCCAGCTCCAGCTGGCACAGCACAGTAGACAGGACGCTGGACCAAGGGAGTGCCCTGACATGCCACACACATGGCCCGATTCAGTGGGGAAACTGCTGGAGCCCCAGGGAGGTGAGTTGGTGTCCGAGCATAGCCTTGGCTATGACAAATAACAAAGATGAAGATGAGGATGCAAGTGATGAATTAGACAGCACTGCCTCTAATACAGTTCATAATGACAACAATGATGATAAAGCATTCTTTGCTATAAGGAAGTCGTTTCAGGCAGAGATTCCTTTGATCAATACCTGCAGACCCAGTCAAAAAGCATCAGTAGTAGCTTGGCCTGATTTAAAGGAACTTTTTATTAGACTGAACAATGCACTTCCTGGTAGTGCAATTGTTGAATACCTTTGTAGCTGCTCTAAATTAATGACTCACAAGCACATTCCCTTGAGTGATAGCCATTTTCAAAATTTAGTTATACTTAAAGCAAAGTGGATTGAATTGTAGAGCAATAAAGTTGTTGGGATAAAAATGCTAACAATAGTTGCAATTTGTTGTAGTTGCGATACTTTTACTTTTTACTCTAAAAGTATTATAATAGGTAATACCTTTTTTACTTTCACTTACGTACGTTTTTTTTTAAATGCATTTTTCACTGTACTTTTACTCAAATACTTTGACCTAGTACTTTGTTTACCATCCTGCAACCTCAATTCATTTCCTCTAGTTTTACTGTTTCCCATTTTCTGGGAAAAATGTCTTTCTATGTTAATACCTTTCAAATATTTAAACATCTGTATCATATTGCCCATATCCCTCCTTTCCTTTAGGGTATACATATTCAGATTTTCCAGTTTCTTCCCTTACATCTTTTGGCACCAGCCTTTTTACATCCTTCGCAAGATAGGGCCTCCAAAGCTGAATACAATACTCCAGGAGGGGCTTCACCAATGACTTGTACAGGGGCACCAATAACTCCGTTTTTCTGCTGGTTATGCCTCTCTCTATGCAGCCTAACATCTTTCTGGCCACCACCTTATCACATTGTTTCGTTGCCTTGAAATCCTCAGGCACTATCACCCCCAAGGGACCTCTCCCTGTCTGTGCACATCAGCCTCTCTCCTCCTAGCACATAACCCTTGGGTTTCTACTTCCCAAGTGCATCACTCTGCACTTCTTTGCATGAAATTATAACTTTAAATAGACCATTCTTTTGACTTTCGTAAATCCCCTTTCATGTTGTCCATTCCCTCGGGGTGTCCACTTGTTGCATATCATCCACAGAACACACTTACTCTCTGCCCTAACCCACCCCAAGCGCTAAAAAGAAAAGTTTATTTTTTAGCATGTGGGAAGCGTGTGCGCAAGCAAAGATTACCACAGAATGCCTGAGTAAGCAGTGTTAGTGCTTAATGCAACTTAGCAAAAAGGCCCCTTCATGATTACACCCCTTTTGAAAAACAACATGGTTTTAGACAATGTTATTTCGTTGTTCATCCAGTCATGTTCACAGTTTTGAATCTGTATTTTGTTTACACATGGTGCACGGCCATGTTTATGTTTACTATTCCTTTATATAACACCTTTACTCAACAAAAGTGGTCAACCTCATTAATATGAATACTGCTATGCACCTGCGGGAATTGGTTTCCCTTCCACCCACAGCTTGTATTCAAATCTCTATTTATATTTGTGTTTAGGTTTTATATTTTAAATCATAATTGACCCGCAATTCAGTTTACATTTGGTTTATATTAGCATATTTATTTGCTCATCAGTCTTTGTTTTTATTTTATGCTTGTAGTATTATATATTTTTATGTTTAAATCTTTTTATTGACTGAAAGATCAATACAAACAAGCAGAAAACTTCAACATGAACACTGTTCAAGTACAAGAAAATCATTCAGCATTCCACAGTCAATGAAATTTTTCTTTTTATCCCCAAACACCCCAACCCCGTCCTTAATCCCTCTACTTTATTTCAAATAAATTTTATTGATGATGGTATCAAACAATAGGCAAATAGTGTTATACAGTATCCATTGCAGCTAAGTCTTAAATCAAACTTCAAACAGCATACTGTCACATCATCATTTTGTACATTCTCTAATTCTACTAATTTCCACCCCCCCCCCCCCCCCCAACAGGGAACCATTCTTCTTCTCATTACCTATGATGCCTAAACATCTATGTTACACTCCTTACCCACGCAGGCAATTATTTTGTAATTAAGTACATCACAGATTTAGTATAGGACCTTTCGCTGCTGGTGGCAATGTCAACCAAAATGGAGTCCATATCTTGCAAAAAACTGTTTCTTTAAAGGCTTCTTTCTGATCTACCAGCCTTCTCTCAAACCTCATGAGACAAACCATCTGTCTTCTCCATTGATTGACTGTAGGGATTTTATTTGTAATCCACTCACTCAATATTACTTTCTTTGCTACAACTGTTGCTCTAATTGCAAAACCTCTGGAACCAGCTGGAGCCGGAGACTCCCATCTCGGGTTGTCAAACAGTAAGTGTGGTTCTTAACACCAAGTTGTCCTCCATATTAGAGATACATGCTTTAGGAGACTCTTCCAGAACTTTGCTATTTTTTCACAATGCCAAAACATATGGCCTAGCCGTACTCCCATCTCGCCACACTTCAAACAGGCCCCATCCGACGAGGCCCCCATATGGAAGGCCCTTCTTGGTGGAATATGTGCACGCATAGCAAACTTATATTGTAATTCCCAAGACGACATCATCTTGCAGGATCTCCGCAGAGACAAAACATATGTTTTGAGAACTTGGTAGGAAACTTCAGTTCCTAAGTCTTCAGTCCATGCCTGTGCTAGACCTCTGAAATCAGGTTCTGGAATTGTGTCTCTGATGTGTCTGTGGTGCATCCGAAGCGGAACTTTATTTTGTGCTTGTAATGAGAATGCATCAGACAGTTCCTCCTGTACGTCCTCCGCCAGGTCTTGCCACTTCAAAGTGGCTATGTAATGTTTCAATTGTACATAGTGAAAGTACTCTGATGGACGACAGGAGTATTTCGTCTTCAATGCTTCAAAAGATTGAATTTGGCCCTCCTCAGTCACCACTTGTGTTATGTAGCTTAGTCCTTTGCTTTTCCAACGGCGGAACACTTCGTATATCTGTCCCGGTGGGAAGCCAGGATTGTCACAAATGCTCAGGTATGGTGTGGTCCGTGATGAAAATTGATGAAGTCGACAAATCCATCTCCAAACTGCCTTCGCTGTTGGCATTATATGAGAGTCCTGCAATATTGGCGGGATCCGTCCTCCACCTGTATGTAGCAGGCTGCTGAAGTGGATCCCAGCAGTGAGCTGGGTCTCCAAGTCTGTGGCAGAAAACTCCGCTGTGTTACGGAACCAATCCGAAATGTGTCTCATTCCGCATGCTATAGTAAGATGTCTCACACTCAAAAGTCCCAAGCCTCCATGTTCCACCAACATCTGGAGTGTTGCAAGTGGTATCCGAGCCTTCCGCCCTTTCCATAAAAATTTGTTCAATTGTTTATTCAATCTCTGTTCGTCTTCCACACGTAAGAACAATGGCAGTGTTTGGAAGACATATAACCACTTAGGCACAAGGACCATATTATATAATGCAATCCTCCCTGTTAATGATAATGGATAATCATGCCATAGTCTCAGCTGTGTACAAGTCTGAGTTAATAGTGGTTGCACATTTTTGGAATACAGAGTAGTCAAATCCTGTGGTATGTAGGTGCCTAGGTATTTAATTTTTTCTTTTTCCCATATCAAATTTCTCTCACCCACATTCATGTTTCCCACCTGGGGGTACACCATCAATCCCTTGGACTTCTGCAGATTTAGTGTGAAGCCGGACAAAATCCCATATTCCTTAATTATAGCTAACATGGCCTCCAGCGCCTCCCGTGGTCTGGTCGTGATCACGGCCAGATCATCAGCAAACGCTAGCACTTTAACTTGACCCTCTCCCACCATAACTCCCGGGATGTCCTGCTCAGATTTCAAAGCCCTCAACAGTGGTTCCAAGGCTATCACAAAAAGTAAGGGTGAGAGGGGGCAACCTTGTCTAGTACCCCTCTCTATTCCAAAGGGTGAAGCCTTGACTCCATTAACCAGAATCTCCGCTTTTGGGTCTTTATATAAGGCTATTATGGCTTGATAGAACCACCCTTGAATTCCCATATATTTAAGAGTTGTGAACAAGTATTCCCAACCTACTAGGTCAAAGGCTTTCTCAGCGTCCAAACTAAACAGGCACGTCGGTATACCCCGCTGCTGACTGGATGCCATTGCCAACAGCAGTCGGCGCACATTTCCAACCGCCTGCCTAGCTCTGACAAAGCCCACCTGCTCCTGTCCTATTACCCTAGGCAATATTGTGGCCAACCTATTGGCAAGAATTTTGGACAAGATTTTAATGTCCACATTTATAAGTGAAATTGGTCTGTAA
This sequence comes from Microcaecilia unicolor, assembly GCF_901765095.1. Taxonomy (NCBI): domain Eukaryota; kingdom Metazoa; phylum Chordata; class Amphibia; order Gymnophiona; family Siphonopidae; genus Microcaecilia; species Microcaecilia unicolor. The sequence continues at coordinate 391,470,326 of NC_044032.1, forward strand.
GAGGCGGCCTGATCTTCTGGCCGTCCTGGCTTGGGTAATAGTGAGATCAACGCCGTATTAGCGTGCTGGGGGAATTTACCTTCTGTTATGACCTGAGTATAATAATCACAAAGGGGGCCCACGATGGATGTTAGTAATATTTTATAGAATTCCCCTGTATATCCATCCGGCCCTGGTGCGGAACCCAAGGGTAAGGATTTGATCACCTCCTGGATCTCTTTCCCCTGTATTGGACCTTCCAATCTTTTTAATTCTATTTCTGTTAGTTTGGGTACTCCCACACGGTCTAAAAAGCTATTAATTACCTGACAATCTGGTTTTGGGGTTGCCTGATAAAGAGCCTTAAAGTGTCATGTAAATATCCTTGCAATATCTTCGCTATTATTATATTGCACTCCTTTCTCGTCTTTCAAAATCGTTATTGGTTGCCTATTTCCCCAAGTCCTCACTAACCTCATTAACATAGATCCTGATCTATTCCCAAATCTCTGTATTTTAAATTTTTGGTATGCCAGGGACCTACACGTGCGTTCGTGCAACAATGAATTAAGTGTAACCTGCATGGCCTGCAACTGTTCTTTTGTTATGGCATTGGGGCTACGTATATAACTGGCTTTCGCCTTCTGCAACTTGGCTTCCAGCCTCAAGATTGCTATAGAATGTTTTTTGTTCCTTGCATGGACATAGGCTATCACCTCCCCTCGCAGTACAGCTTTTGCAGCCGACCAAAACAATGTTGGTTGCGCCATGTGCTTTCTATTATTTTCCTTATAATCTTCCCATTTCTGATGGAGGAAATCCTGGAATTCCTTACTGTGGTAGAGATATGCTGGAAACCTCCATCCCCCTGATGACTGGTAGAATCTCGTGGTCTCCACATCTATCCATACCATGGAATGGTCAGACAGCCCCCCCGGGCCTATTTCTGCTCTAGCTACCCATGAGAATGCTGTTCGACTTACCAATATGTAATCTAATCTTGAAAGTGTGCCATGTGCTCGAGAAACATGAGTATAATCACGCTCTCCAGGGTGTAGTGCCCTCCATGAATCTACCAGATCTAATGAGCGCATGAAAGACCTCATGGCCCACGCTTTAGGCCCTCCCCGTGATGACTCCTTGGGATCAGAGCAGTCTACATGGTAATCCGAGACCAAATTAAAGTCACCCATAACTATGAGTTGTGAAGCTTTATATGGCATACATATTTCCATTAACTTCGCATTAAATTTTGCATCATAGACATTAGGTCCATATAATCCCAGCACCAAAAATTCTCTATTTTGTATCCATAACTTAATCACTACGTAGTCACCTTGTGGACCAACTTGCACTACTTCGGATTTGGCTGCTAACCCCTTGCGTATTAATAGAGCCACTCCGCCTTTCCGTCCTCCTGCTGAAGCATAATGAACCTCCCCCACCCATCTAGTTCTTAATTTCTTATGCTCTTCCGGGGAAAGTCTAGTTTCTTGTAAACACCCGACATCTACTTTATTCCTCTTTAGGGCCTCCAGAATTTTTGCTCTCTTAATTGGGGTTGCTATCCCTCCCACATTCCATGTAGCAAATCTTAAAGTTTTAATCTTCCTTTCCGTAATACTTTGTCTTCCATAGCTACTTCCAAATATATCTCCCAGGTGCCCAGCCTCACCCAGAAGATCCAAAATGTCAAAATTCTCCATTCTAATCCCCAGCTAATGTCTCTGTTATCACTTCCTACCTGCTTTTCCTTCTGATCACCTTTGCATTGTGTGTTATACAAATATTCATCCCCTTCTTCCTTCCTACCCAACATTGTCATTGACCCTTCCCCCCTCCCTCTCTTGACCCCCCTCCCTCCCTTAACTCCCCTTGTTGCCTCCAAAAGCAACTGAACTCCCATTCTATTCACCTAACGGAGATCAGATGAGATTGTGCCCCCCCCCCTCCCGGAAACACACATTAGTATCATATCATATCAATCCCGCTACCTGCCTGTCTTTCACCGCAATTCTCATAAGCATCTCTGCACATGAAATACAACATACAAACGCTTTAACTTGTCATAATCATACATTGAACTTAACCCTTAATGAATGTTCACTGGTTCTAAACACCTTCTTGTGCCACTCATGTCAGCTCTATCCCAGCAATAAATTTTGTGGCTTCTTGTGGTGTTTTAAATTGATGCCATTGTCCTTGATGTTGGAGTTTTAATATCGCTGGGTAAATTAGGGCAAATTTTGTTTGATTTTCTGCTAGGGTTTTACAAATCGGCTGGAATGCCCGTCGCTTCTCCTGTAAACATAGTGAAAAGTCTTGAAATATCTTAACGGGGCTGCCATTGTAGAATAACTTATCGCGTTTCAACCGAGCCCCTCTCAAAATCTCCATCTTGTGTATAAAATTGTGCACCTTTACAATCACCACTCTCGGTCTTTGGTTTTGTTCCGGTTTTCGTCCTAATCTGTGGGCCCTTTCCAGGCACAGGGATTCGGTATTATCTGATAGCGCCATTTCTTCAGACAGCCATTTTTCTAATACCGATTGTAACATGTGCTCCAGAATTGTTTCTGGGATGCCCACTATGCGTAAATTATCACGCCGTGATCGATTCTCCAACTCATCAATCTGTTGGGATTGCAATTGCACTAGCTTTTTAAGCTCTTCCAGCTGTTTAACTTGTCCGATCTCACCGTCTTCTATGGCCGACACTCTGTGCTCTAACTCTCCCGTACGACGGGTAGTGTCATCCAAACATGTTTCCATCAAGGTGAGCTGATTAGAAAGTTGTTGTAACTGGGGCTCTAGTGCCGACTTCACCGCTTCGGTTAATTGCACTAGTTGTTGTTCTGTGAAAGTTACCTCTTTCGCGCTTGGTCCGGGGCTCGGCGCCATTTTGGGATCCGTCCCACGTGGCTTCTCCGCGTCTTTTTTAACGTTTTTTGCTGGCATCCCCGCTTCAATTTTTATAACAAAAGGGTCCATATAAGCGAACTTGCTGTTTTATAGGATTTTGCGGTTCACTGTCGCCCGGCAAGCAGTGTTGTTGTGTCCGAGGGGGGGTAGGGCCCAGGAGAGGAGCTACTGCACGTCTGCTCCGCTCAGCTCATCGCGTGATCTCCGCCGTATTATATATTTTTATATTTCAATCCATATGATGTTAATTTTTCTAGACATTTTACATGTTTTTTCTTAGCTGATTATTAGACTCCTGATGAAGGCTACTGTGCTGAAACACAGCCCCTGTCAAGTTTGTACCTCCCAATCATTGTACATCATAAGGTGATTTACAATAAAAGTTTTTATCATGGAAATTCTTGGATTTTCTGCTTTTTATATTTGGTCATTCCCACTGTGGTTTTTTGTCACTTTGGGGCCCTTTTACAGAGTGGCTGTAAGCCCAACACAGGCTTACCGCTCACTCTTCCGGGACTAACAACACAGCTACTGGTAGTAGTCCCGCCCCGAGCGTGCGCCACTTTCGGGGGAAAAAGAAACCCCCCCCAGAAATGGCTTGCGTGGCAATAACCCAGCAATAATCAGGCATCGCTGAGCACTGCCCGGTTACCACCAGGTTAGCATGGGAGCCCTTATCGCCACCTCAGTGGGTAGCGGTAAGGGCTCTCCACCACATGGCCACGCAGTAAGACTTATCTCACCGCTTGGCCATTTTTTGGGGTGGGGGGCTTTTACAGGCTGCGAAACAAATGGCCCTGGCACATGGGAAAAGCGGCCCCCCCACTGCTAGCACAGGGCCCTTTTTCCCGCAGCTTGGTAAAAGGATTCCTTTGTTTTTTGTTTTATTTTAAATTGTGAGTCCTCCAGGGACAGAACAATACCTACTATTTTTGAATGTATAAGAAACTTGCAAGCCTGAAGGTTATTGAAGCAGTGTACATTCAGGTTCTGACTTTAGATGTCTCACAATTTAAAAGAAAAAAAATCACAAAACAACTGAAGCGTGAGTTGAACCTGGAACCCTGGTTCTCAGTCCACTGCTCTAGCCATTTGGCTATTCCTCTGCTTTACAGGGACACCTCTGTGGCCACTTTATAACATTCATCTATAAAATGGGCCACCACAAACAAGGAAAAATCCCTACAGTAAGATCAGAAAAGGTAAAAGTAGAAGGGAGCCTACTTGATACAACCGACTGCAATCAACCTATGGACAGATGATTTATTGGTTGGTCTGCATCACTTCCCTACTACTTTTACATTTTATAAAATGGGCTACACAAGGCACATAATGACAAGTTATAAAATCCCCCCCCCCACCCCGCCTCCTCCAAAAGTATATGGAGGTATCAGACAAAATCATTCAATTCAAAATTATTCATGGTTTCCATGGAACCTATTTTACCTCCGAAGACTTCAAAATAGGGAGAACAACATTCAAAGCAGCCAACACCAGCACACAATGGAGATGTATGTGTTGAAATTGGTGGTGTGATACTTGCCTGTTCTCAATATGACTAAATGCATGTGTGTTATTCCACAGTGTATGTACTTTGAGCTGCATTTTTAGGTGATGTTTCCAAAAGGACTGTTTAGGACAAGGAAGAAAAATAATGTCCATAGATTGTATTTTCAATTTTACATACATTTTTCCATGTGCACCAAAGTACACACAGGAAAAGCAGATGCAAATATCCACAGGTCTACAAATTGCACTGAGGGTTTCAAAGCAAAAGTATAAACATACTTTCATTTTGAGAACTGAAAATTGTGGCAAATTCTGCCTATGAGCCTAGCCGCAGCCATTTCCCGGAGAAAGGAGGTAAAGGATAAACTCTTCGGTGGAGAAAGTCTCCTTTCTAGTGGAGGGAAAGGTTCAGAGGGAATCCCATAGGACTCATCAGAAGAAAAGTACCTGGGATCCTCCTCTTCCTCCCAAGAATGCTCATCCTCAGTATTGGACAAGACATCCTTCAGAGCAGTCCGAAATTGAGCCTGCCTCAACGCCGAGGAACGACGTCTTCGATGGTGGTGCCGAGAAGTCGACGCCCGCCTAGACTCTGGTGAAGCTTCCTCCACCGACATCGAAGGGGAGTCAACCTGGGTGGCAGCCGACACCAATGCCGCAGGCGGCACCGAGGTCGGGGACCTCACCACAGGTGTAGGGCCAGATGCCGCTGCAGCAGACGGTACGGAAGGCGCAAGCACCCCCGACACCGAAGCAGACTGGCACAGCAATCCTTCCAGAAGTTCTGGAAGCAGGGCCCTGATGCGCTCATCAAGAGCTGCCGTCGGACAAGGCTGCAGGGTTGGTAAAGGAGCCAGTTGCAGAATCTGTTGATGCTCAGGAGTAGGTACCGGGCTGCCAGGAGACCGACACATCGGCACCTCCTGAATACAGGGGGAGTGATCTTCTCGGCGCCGACGCTTCTTGGGTGCTGAATCCCTCGATGCCCCAGAGCTCCTGGCACCATGTGTCGAAGGAGAACGACGACGGTGCTTCTTCGCCTTCGCTCGACGCCCGTCATCAAGACTTCTTGGTACCGATGAGGAGGACGTGGAATCCTCACGCCTCCTCGGGGCCAGGTCCGACAAAGGTCAGTCCCAGGAGCCCTGCATAACAGGAGGCCTCGAGGCAGGTGGACACCCCTCGATGCCTTGCTGCTCCCAGCGCAAGTTGGTCTCTCAGCAGCCATTACCTCTCTCCCTGACGTTGATGCTCCTTTCGATGTCGACACCGACGACCTTGGTACCGATGTCGATACCGACGTTGAAGGACTGGACCAAGCCCCAAAAAGCTTCTCTCTCGTTGGGCTTCTTGAGACGCTTGGGTCTGTTTCTTCATACGAAGACACAGACTACAAGCGGCTGGGCTATGGTCGGGCCCAAGACACTGGATATACCAGGCGTGGGTATTGGTACCTGAGATGGTCCGGTTGCACCGAGTACAACGTTTGAAGCCGCTGGGTGTTTTCGATGACATGGAAGGAAAAACGGCTTCGGCAAAATCAAAAGACGCGATCGTGCCTGTTAAAAGAAAAAAGGGCACGAAAAAAGGAAACTTTAAAAGGGCAAAAAAAAAAAAAAGAAAACTACAGGAAATTTTTTTTTCTTTTCTAAACTGTAATATTTCTAAGAAAAGTAAAATAAAATAAGGCAAAAGCCACAAAACGAATAAGACTCTTTCCCGGGCCTGAGACGAGCGGAGAAAATAACTCGACCGCACTTCAACGCGGAGAAAAAATAACTGAGGAACGTGTTCACGCGACGGGCGGCAAATCGATCCGGACATGTGCGCCAGAAGACTCTAGCAAGACTTTTTAAATATTTTGCTTGCAAAATGCCGATTCCCGGGCCGAAGCGGACGTCGACCCACATGTGAGAACAAGCAGCCTGCTTGTCCTAGGAGAAATATTAATCCATCAAAAATGTTTATATTTTAACCCATATGGTGTTAATTTTTCTAGATGTTTTATATGTTTTTTCTTAGTTGATTATTGGACTCCTGACGAAGGTTACTGTGCTGAAACACAGCCTGTGTCGAGTCCGTACCTCCCAACCACTGTACGTCATAAGGTGTTTTACAATCATATGCATATCACTTTTACTTCCAAAGCAATAGAATTTACAGTTGACAAGACATGGAAAATATAATTTGAAATAGATGTGATTATTAGTAGGGTTATTATATATTGAGGCGTTTTACTCCCTAAGAACACAGTACATCCTCGCAGCAAAGGACACTGGAGAAATAGATGTTGGGAACAGTGAACAGCAGCAGCCCCCTCCCCCATAAGGAACCTCTCTTCCCAAAGATCCTTCCAAGAACATTCCCATAGTACCTTTGGTTGGCTGATAAAAAGCGGGAGATGTGATACTGCTCAAAATATCTATATGCACTCTACCAAACACATGCAAACCAGAGTATCCATTCCCCTCTCAAACACACACCAAAGAGCATTTCCTTTTCTGAAGAACACCTCTCTCCCCCCCATGAACATTCATTCCCCTCCTGGACATACCCTGAATAACCTTTCCTCTTCTAAAGAACCCTTCCCCTGAGCATCCATTCTTCCCCTGGACACACCCTAAGGACACTTCCTCTCCAGGATAGAGAAAGGAATTCAGCTAACTGATGCAGGTAACCCTTGCTGAACAGTGTAAAATACTCTTAGTTCTGAGAATTTGCCATAGAGAACCTATCCAGTAGAGAAGACATAGGAACAGGGGGAGGACAGAGCCCGTGAGGAAGGGGTGGGGACAAAACCTAAGGGGATGGGGCGGTGATGGGGACAGATTCCGCAGGGACGGGGTGGGGATGGGGACAAACTTTGTCCCCATGTCATTTTCTACTTTGAAGACTGTTAATGAACAGGACTGTTATTTATGTTTGAGTGAAGCAGACAATGATATTTTGATTTTTTTGGAAAAACAAGCAAACATGCTGGCCACAACAAGCACATCTTCTAAGAAGACATCGTCTATTGTAGGAAGGTCTGTGGAAGATGGGAGAGCTAGACAGAATCCTGAGGTTGTTGATGACTTATTCATCCACAGGTTAAAAATCATAACAGTGCTTCATAGGGCATTATACCTATGGACATTTTAACAGGGTGGATTAGGATTCCTTGGGGTAGTAGAAGTCAGCTATTGTTGGGGTTGGAAGGGTAGAGGGTGGGAGGGGGTTACTATAGTTGCTCGTTGTTGTTATTATTGTTTTCTGTTTGTGATTTATAAACAACAGTTGCACAGCATACTGTTCCTTTTTATACTTTAATAAACAGATTTAAATATGAAATCATAAGTGTTCAAGGCTTCTGCAGATGAGGACAGATCCCATGAGGATGGGCAGGGATGGGAACAGAACCTGCGGGAACATGGTGAGCATGGGACAGGGATGGAGACGAAGCCTGTAGGGACATGTTAGGGATGGAGACAGACCCTGCGGGGATGGGACGAGGATGGAGACAGAACCTGCAGGGATGGAGTTGGGATGGAGACAGAACCCACTGGGAGGGGCAGGGACAGGTACAAACATTGTCCCTGTACCATTCTCTACTAAGCAGTTAGGACTCTGTAATATTCAGTAGCAACTGTCAAATGCTCTCTGATTAATTCCAATTGCCTGTCATGGCTCAGTTCACAGTAATCTAAATCATACAATCTTGTAATTAAATTCTGTCCTCTCTTGTTCAACAAATTAGCAGCCTTCTTTGCCTAACAACGATTTGCCTGTGCTATCTGATGTTGTGTAAACAAATCCTCTAAGGTTTTGAGTAGAGAGATGTGGTAGCCGTGTTAGTCCACTTCTAAAGCCAGTCAATAGAAAAAGAATAAAATAAAACAGAGAAAAGAAAATAAGATGATACCTTTTTTATTGGACTAACTTAATACATTTTTTTATTAGCTTTCAAAGGTAGCCCTTTTTTGTCAGATCAGAAATAAGCAAATTTTGATAAGTAACAGCATATATAAAGTTCTGTCTGTAGCTTTCTTTTCCTTGTATTGTAGCAGATTTTCCGTGGGTGTTTTGAGGGAGGAGGCAATATTCTTGGAGATTATTTTGGGGTTGTTCACTTGTTCAGAACCCTTATTTTATCATCCTCACTTTAACATTCCCTTATCTTTTGTTTGTCCTGTTTGTCTGTCCTAATTAGATTGTAAGCTCTGTTGAGCAGGGACTGTCTCTTCGTGTTCAAGTGTACAGTGCTGCGTACGTCCAGTAGCGCTAGAGAAATGATAAGTAGTAGTAGTAGTAGTGTTCAAAGGATGCAGTCAGGATTTTGAGGTGCCTTTGTCTGTGGGTTTCCTATATATGGATGTTTGTATGTAGCCATTGAAACTGTGGTGTCCAAAAAATTGACTTTTTCTGGGGAGTAGTCAATTTTGAATCTGATTGTAGGATGGTATGTATTGAAAGAACAGTAAAATTGTTTTATAGAGTTTCTTCCCCTCGGTCCAAATCATAAAAATGTCATCAATATACCGGTAGTACTTTAGGAGTGTGGTCTGATATGTATTCAGAAATGTCTCTTCCAGCTCAGCCATAAAGAGGTTGGCATATTGGGGTGCTGCCTTGGTGCCAATCACAGTGCCCATGATTTGCAGGTAGATATCATTGTTAAAGTGGAAATAGTTGTGAGTTAGAATAAATTTGATTAATTTTGTAATAGTTTCTGGTGAGTATTGATGGTCCAGTGTGGATGTTTTAAGGAGCTTCTCACATGCAGCTATGACATCCGCATGGAGAATGTTGCTGTATAGTGATTCTACATCCATCGTGACCAGAAGGGTGTCAGGCTTTCCAAAAGCAGGAACTAGGATCGTGAGCCCTTGGACCACTGCCGAGGAGCGGCAGTGGCAGGCAAAACCACCCCACACAGGGATAAGGCAGAACTCTGACAGGGACGGCTAGACTTCACCTGCATCTGGCCACCCTTCCCCAGGAGTTGAGCCCCTGGGTGCAGGTGGCCGGCAGCACTTGCCGGACAGGGCTGGAACTGGACACCAGCAGGATACACACAGGGACTAGAACACACAGGGAGGCTAGGCAGAATACTAGACTAGGACTCTCAGACAGACAAAGGACAGAACTGAAAGCTGCAAGCAGCCACTGAAACAGGGAACAAACGCTGATAGATAAGAGACAGAACTAAAAGCTGCCAGGCAGCCACTGAACAAGAAATACAGGCAACCAAGATCTAGACAAAGACATACAAACAAGAAACAAGACTGGGAAACAAGCAACACAGAACAAGAAGCTACACAAAGACTAAACTAGAATCAGGCAAGAATTACAGACTATAAACTGGACTAGGCAGAAGTGCACCAGCACTCCAACATACCAGAGCCTTAGGTGATGCAAAGGCAAAGTAGAGAGGTTCTAAATGGCTAATAAGCCCTGAGATTCACTGCAGCAATCACAAGGCAGCTACGGGTGCTGTGCAGGCTCAAACAAGCCAAGCAAGTCTGGCAGACCGGAAGATCCGGACTGGACTGGGCTGAAGTCTGGAATGGGAAACAGCACACAGACAATCCAATGCAGCCACCAGGGCTGGACACCAGAGGGCAAGAGGAACACAAACCAAAACACAGGCAGAAAGCATACTGAAGCACAGAGAGGCTTAACACACACAGGTGCAGTATAGTGGAGTAATCAGAGCCATGCTGGAAGCAGCCAGCACACAGAGACAGAGACAGAACTAACACAGGAAGAACAGACAGAAGCCAGATCAGAAGCTGTCTGCCGGAAATAAGGTGAGTCTGAGAGGGGTCACGACCACAGACATGTCAGAAGGGTATTTATTCAGAAAGTCTGTAGTGTCTTGAATGAAGCTGTTTGTCTTGTGCAAAAGAGGTTTCAGAATCCCCTCTATAAGTCCAGATATTTCCTCCTTAAGTGTGTCAATACCCAATATGATTGGGCTGCCAGGGTTTCCAGGTATGTGGATTTTGGGTAGCTTGTGGGTAGTATGTGGAGTGGAGGAGTGGCCTAGTGGTTAGGGTGGTGGACTTTGGTCCTGGGGAACTGGGGGACTGAGGAACTGAGTTCAATTCCCGGCACAGGCAGCTCCTTGTGACTCTGGGCAAGTCACTTAACCCTCCATTGCCCCATGTAAGCCGCATTGAGCCTGCCATGAGTGGGAAAGTGCGGGGTACAAATGTAACAATAATAATAATGTAGAATGTGCCCACAGAGGGCTGGTTTGGTATGAGTTTCTTCAGATGTGGCTGTACTTGTTTAGGAAATGTTCTGATAAGGTCTTTCAGTTGTTTCGTATAGTCCTGTGTGGGGTCATCAGTTAGTTTCCTGTAGTATGCTTTGTCTGAGAGCTGTCTGTGCCCTTCTTCCCTTCTTCGATGTATTTTTGTGTGTCCATAATCACCACTGAGCCCCCTTTGTCTGCGGGTTTAATGATAACGCGTTGGTTGTTTTGTAGGTTGCTTACAGCTGCTCTTTCTGGCTAGTGTGTTTGCAGAGTTTGTCTGCATAGTCAGAATTGTAAGTAGTAGCCAAAGGATTTTTAATCCTCAGTTCTTTTGGAATGATGTTATTCTTCTTGCAGATTGTCAGAAAGTAAATGACTGCGAGACAAACTCTGCAAACGCACTAGCCAGAAACTAAGAAATAAACTTATACATCAACTCTACGAGAAGAAGAAAATGATTAAAACCCAAAGGGAAGAAATCATAATGAACATGGAGGAACTACATCCACACCTTATGAGCCAACTTAAGGAGAACCTGCATAACACCCAAGTGGAGAAACAATACATTGCTATCCGCAGAAAAGAAATGAAGCTGTCTTCTCTCCTGCACAATCACAGAGAGAAAAACAACTTACCTTGGAGCAGAAATGGTACTGCAATCCTAACAGGCCCAAACAACTTGAATACACTTTACAATCCATCTGAGGTATGTGAAATCAAAATCTGAACAAACCAGGAGATCAAGAAAGTCTGCAAATATCGTGCAGGCAAACCACCTCTGATCTCCCTATTGGAAATGTAAATCAATTGGGGATAGTAAACCTCTCTAACTATCAATTATCACAGCATTGTATTTTCCAAAGGACTCTTGTTTTGCCCATCCAGCAAGCTTGATGAAATTCAATTATACTCAGATACGTTTTATCAACAACATTTTTCTGCCCTGGAATGGCGAAGTTGACACTTTACTGCCGTTTGTGGCATACCTTAATGCATGTCACTCTAAAATCAAGTTTACAGCCCACTACGATGAGAGGGGAATTACATACTTGGATATGAAAATCCACAAAGAATTAGACCGACTCATGACAATGGTACATCGTAAACAAACCGATAAGAATACTTTCCTCGACTACTCCAGCTGCCATCCGAAGAGACTGAGGGACAGTCTCCCATTCTCACAGTTTTTAAGGTACCGTAGAATTTGCTCTGAGGACAAAGACTTCCGTGATCAAGCAAGATTTCTGAACAAGCGGCTGTTAGAGGATATCCAAAGAGGGCTGTCACATCGGTTTATCACAGAGCTAAGTACAACAACAGGGAGTTACTGTTGCTACCTAGCTCTAGAACAGAAGACAAACCTGATCAGATTTATACATATGTGTTGAAACGCACCATGCAGGCTCGGATGGTAACACGGATTATAAAAAACCATTGGAATATTTTACAGACACTCCCGATTTTCTCCCACTCAAGAATCCATTTTGCGTACAGCAGAGGCAATAACTTGAAAGAACGGTTATGTCCCTCTGTTCTCCCGGAAAAACATTCTAACCCACAAATGTTTGAAGGACACAAGAGATGCAACCGGTGCACGATGTGTGACATCATATTGGAAACGAAAGTGTTTAGAGATCCATCTGCGGGGGGAGAATTCACACTGTTTGTCAGTACGTCCTGCAGAACGGATTATGTCGTATATTGCATCATTTGCCCCTGTGAGAAACTTTACATAGGACAAACCTCACGTGAACGCTATACTAGACTGGTGGAACATAAGAGTGTGATTAAAAAACTCAAAAGAACACTTCTCCTTTAGCTCTCCATTGTGCCACTCTTAAACATGAATTTGGAACCCTATGGTGTGTTGTTTTACAGCAGATTAGTGCCACCGGTAGAAGAGGGGGGATAGACGTTGAATCCTTTTACAGAAGGAGCAGAAATGGATCTTTAGACTAGGGACTTTAATCCCCGATGGTCTAAACTCCAAAGTAGAATGGAGCCATTTCCTATAACATTGCTCGGGTTTAACCGAATGTTAACATCTTTACGGTAATATTCAGCTATGCTGTTTTTTGAGAGCTTTGATTGGCTAGTTCAGTAACAGCGTGTGATGTCATCAAAAACTTTATAAGAGGCCGCCATTTTCATGAAGTTGTCTCTGAAGCCTCCGTCGGCGAGTTTGAGCGAAATAGAAGTAAGCACAGAAGTAACCATAAGTCGGTGCAGAAAAGAAACACCATTTACGAAATAACTTTTTTATATTTCTCTTTCTTACAGATTCTTCTGGCCTGTAATCCTGAAGCAGTTATTCGAAGCGCTGGCCACCATTGATCAAGGTCGGTTTGAAGAGACTGTGTGAAGGGAAGAAAAGAGATCTGGCAGCCAAAGCTAAGTTCTATAATTTGATCTGTGTGCTGTTTTGGTAATAAAGGAGGGTTTTGCTGATGATGATGAAGCCCTGCTCCTGTAAGACTGTAAAGTTAGTCTAGGAGCTTCTCAAGGCTTTTCCTCCTGTAACATTCCCTGTGCCTGCTTACGTTGTAAAAGAGAACCCTCTATATTTTATTTTGTGCACTCTTACAAATGTTACCATGATATATTTTCTTCTACATTCCATGCTTTTCTATTATGTTACTTCTGTTATACAAAACTTTCAATTTCTATATTGTTTTCAAATAATCCCACTGCTGATGCAGTATCTCAGTCCTATCATACAATGAACTAACCCTGTCCACCTTGTAAGAAATCACGGACAATGTAGTGGACACGGGAATAACACTTATATACATTGGATAACCTGCTATAATACAAGAATTGCCATCATTTGAATTGCATCACTACAACATGTGATCTGCATTCTACAGTTTTATCTACATGATAAAGACATTCTATGACATGCATTGTGCATTACATCCAACATTACTTGCTGATCTGCTATGTGGGCACTTGTCAACAAACATTACCATCCTATCCACAAAACTACATGACATAATTTCTACAACTATTGAACTTTCAAAGAAAAGGCATATTACTTTCATGATCATTCCCTTTCTGCATTTACGTTACATTATTCACTGAAGCTACATTTTCTTTCATTATTTCATACCTATGGACTTCATGTTCTGAATTCTGTGGGTCCGGTATTCAACATGATTTAATGGCCAGAAGAGGCCCCTGGCTGTTTAAATCGCCTGTCCTGGGCTAACCAGCATTTTCAGCGGCACTTAACCACTGAAAATGTCCAGTTAGCGCCCAAGCGTCTATGTGTTTTGAGCGTGTGCAGAATCATTTTTCAGCGCACCTGTAAAAAATGCCTTTTTTCAATTTTTGCCACATGTCCATTTTGGGTCTGAGACCCTACTGCCAGCCATTGACCTAGCGGTAAGGTCTCATGCGGTAACCGGTCCGTAATGGTCTACACGTTTAAAATGCCAATTACCACCCGCGGCCCAAAAAATAAAAATATTTTCCAGTGCACTTGGAGGACGCGCATCAAAAATGAAATGATTGCAAGGGCCACGCGGTAGCCAGGCAGTAAATCAAAACTGACACGCGTGGGACATGCATAGGTACCTACGTGGCATAGTAAAAGGGCCCCTCAACTAACATAGATATGATGTTAAAGAATTTCTACAATACGGCTTACCATATAGCTGAGGGACCAAGAGCAGATATATGATGGGACCAAGATGCGTGGTACAGAGTCAGTTGGGAAAATTTGATGGTTAGCTAAACTCAAGGCAAGTTCTTTGTATAGTTAAGCAAGAGATAAGGAACTGATCTAAGTTACAGTGTGTGTAGGATGTGACAGTGTCACGCATCATCATGCACGTCTTATAGAATGCTATCAGATGTGTGCGTTGATTGATGGATCTAAGCATTGCCATTGGCTTGGCATAAGTGGGTGTGCCTTCTTTTTGAGTGAGTTTGCATTAGTATTCTGTAACGGCATCAGGGCACTTTGATGCCATTATAGAATTGGTGCTCCCCGTGCTGCATAGAGGCACCAAAAAGGAGGCATCAACTTACAGAATTGTTGCCTATGTGCAAAGAGGGTACGCTTTTATTAAAAGGTGCGTACTATCTCTGCTCAAACCATCATGCATGTGTGCAGTATCTGGAAAGAGTGCACATGTTTTAAGAAGAGTGCGCACTATTATAAGTGAACATTTTTGTCACGAATGACAGCCCGTCCCCAACAGACATGCTGAAGAAACAGTCCCTGCTACAAGGAGTATAAGATCTTGTCAAGGCACACAGACAAGACAGAGCAGAGGAACTTTATAAGAAATGAAGATGAAGAAGGACAAAATCACTCGGTTGGACCAGTTCAGATTGCTGGAAAGAAAGCTAGGACCAAGATCAAATACCAAAAGTAGAGCTTCCCGGACTCTTAGCAAGAATGGTTAGAGGAGCAGTTGAAATGAACAGGCAGCTTTCAGTGATTCAAGGGGTGGGGAAGGGGAGGAGAGAGAGAGAGAAGAGAGACTTACTAAGTATAGTGATCTTTAGAGAGGCCCCTAAATCAAGATGTTTAGTTCTTTCAAGGTCTTCGGGGTCATCCTAGTCCCTTTTTAATCACAGAGAATGAACAATTGTGCTTACTCTGGTGTGAGGAAAACAGAACCTCCACATATGTTTTGCTTTTGGTAAATACTGTATGTGGTATAAAAGCCCTGCACCTGCACGCTTTCAATAAATTCTGCACCTGTGCCTTTGTTTCCTCTGCACTGAACACTGTTGCCCGGTCTATCTCGTTCCTCTCCCACCTGTCTTGCTCAGCCACCCTGCAGGCTAATGACAATGAGGCAGATTCATTCCAGCTCTCTCTGTGTTTTCTTTCTTTTTGTAAACATTAGATTTTCTTTCTGTTTAGAAAAGTTTGCTATAAAATTGTCTTCCCTGATATCAGCTAGGGCAGTGGGAAGCAAGCATTTCACAAATGAAAAAAGTCATGACGTTGAGAAAAAAAACGAAAGAAACAAAAAGCCAGACTGCTCAAAACAACGCAGAAATTCTTCAGACACCAGCTTTGCAAGAACACAAGGAAGCAGTTAATGAGTTCTAACAAGTATGACTGATGATATGTTTAATATAACAAAGAGTAATAAAATGTTGACCACAAGCAAAACACATGTTTTCATGCAGTGCCTGCAGTACAAAAGATAAGTGATGTGCCTAAAGAAGACAGTAATAACTAAGGATCAGTTTGCAAATCCTAAATAAATGGTAGCGGCTATCAGCTCTTTCTGTCCTTTTCAGTAGCTAGTTGAGTAAATAAAATAGGATGCACGTAGTTCTGTATTTCTGAAAACTGCAATCTGTGAGGTATAATAAAAGCGTACTGAAATGCATGATCAGTTTAACCAAACCGATGCTTTGGTCCTGGTGCTCGTTCTGTTCAGTATCTTCGTGAACAAAATTACAGATAGGTTTGAAGGAAAGGTCTTTGTGCAGATAAAGATCTGCAACACAACAGACACCGACGAGGGATCAAACAGAATGAGAAGTGATTTAGAAAGCGGGTTCTCGTGTGCTGAAAAATGGGCTGCGTTAGTGTAGGCGCATGTTTTGGGCGCACACAGATCCATTTTTCAGCACACCTATAAAAAAGGCCTTTTTAAACATTTTTGCTGAAAATGGACTTGCGGCAAATTAAAAATTGTTGCATGTTCATTTTGGGTCTGAGACCTTACCGCCACCCATTGACTTAGCGGTAAGGTCCCACATGGTAACCGGGCAATAATCGTCTATGTGCGTAGAATGATGATTACCGCCCAGTTTCCGCCACACGCAGGAAAACAAAAATTATTTTCTTTCGTGAATAGCGGTCACGCGTAAAAAATGAAATTACCGCCCGGGCCACATGGTAGCCGAGCGGTAACTCCAAATGGATGTGCGTAGGGTGCGCAGACGCGCCTACGTGGCTTAGTAAAAGGGGCCCTTGAGGAGTAGCCAAATGCTTGGAAGTTAGGATTCAGTGCAAAACAAAAAGTGCAGTCAATTTTGGGGTGCAGAAATCCAAAGGAACGGTATATGATGAAAAGCTGAGATGCACTGGCCAGGATAGAAGTGTGCATTGTTGTTTCACGTCCTTTCAGTTTAGTGTACTCTGAAAAATGTAATGCAGGATACAATTAGTGCATGTGAAGGGCAACTCTGTAACTGTGAGCCCCTAATTAGACACCAGAGGGCGCCTGTTAGGAGCCTATTCTATAAAGGAACATAGATTTCTACATTCCTGTATAAAATAGCAGCATAACAGCTAAAACGTATGTAACAGTGAGGCACAAGCACTTATGCCAGTCATAGAGCTAGTGCAAGTTGGAAATGCATGTATAGTTTATAGTATTCTATTACTTATGCACGTGAAAGTCCCACCCATGCTCTGCCCACGTGTACACCCCCTACAAACATGCCCTGTGTAAATTATACACATATTTACAGAAGAGCATTGAGGTGGAATTTTGTATTTGCATACATAGAGGGCAGGTATATGTTACCATCTGTTATAGAATTGCCCCCTAAGTGTTTTTTTTAGCATGAACTAAAACTTAAACAGCATGCACCAAGATGTTTAGTGTGCACTAAAATGAAATAATTTGCACTAAAAGTAAAAAGTGCATATTGAAACAAAATGAAGGAAAATGAAAGAAAAATGTGAAACAAAGCACAAAAGGAAGCAAAGATTTTCTTCCTGCTGACCCCTACCTCTGATGATCACAAGAGAGCAAAATAGTGTGCGTGGCAGAGGATGCAGGATGCATAGTCAGCAAAAAGAAGGAGGTGATAATGTCTCTGTCTAGATCATTCGCAAGGTCTCAAATGGAATACTGCGTTCACTACTGGAGGCCATTTCTTAGAGAGAACAGAAACAGGTTAGAAGCGGTTGGGAGAATGTCAGCCAGATAGTGTGGGTTCTGATTGGACAAACCTGGGAGCCCCTCAACCAGGAAAGAGGGGCATTACCGAAAGAGGACTCGAGAATCCTTCAAACTGGAAAGAAAGGTATCCCCGAAACCAACCCTGAGAGTGAAACACTGAGATAAGGAAAGAAAAATTCCCAGCTGTGAGATGGAAGTAACAAAAGTGCAAGCAGAAATATTTGGCCAAATTATTCAATTAAATAAACCATCTTCAAAGTTTCTATAATTCTGTACTGGATTTGTACTAGCAGGAGGAAAGAAAAATGAGAGATCAAGAGGCATTGAAGGGACCACAGAGAAAACCCAGCCATACACAGCACTATAGAAAGAAGACATTTTCTTACCTGGTGGCACCAAGCGATAACCGGTATCCTTGGGCAATCAGAAACAGTCCAATTCAAAGTCTCCAGATGTTCATCCACTAACACTGGTAGAGAATTAAATAACCAGTTCCCAAAGCATTAAAAGAAAGTGTTTATTGTATCAGTGCTGAAAGACAGGGATTCAGCAATCTGATTCTCTATCTGAATTGCAAAGCATTGTATTGCACCTTATATAATGTTACAATATTGTGATTTCCATAAGTACAATACCAGGATAATACATACATGGCTTGTTAATGCATACACGTAATACTGATCACTAACATAACACTTGCTAATCTTGTTAGCCACCCTTCACTAATGAGTGATGCCATTTGGCATTACCTATTTTAGCAGAAGGTGCACAAAATGATACAGGCCATACATGTGTAGCTTGCAAAAGTCGGTCAAGAGGTAGCTTGAAGAGGTCAATATCCGACCACTCACATCTTCACACACTTTTGAGGAAAACAAATTCTGCGCAAAAATAGTTTATACTTGACTAATAAGGCTACACTATCACGTGTCAGGTATTTTATACAACAATCCAAATATTGGCAAAAATAATAATAACATAAAAAAGCAAGAGCAGGAATCAAATAATCTTAGACTTCAAAGAAAGAATTCCATATAGCTCACTCATTTAAGCAATAGATTAGTTTTAAGATATGTCACCACAGTAATTCTTGTCAAAAGATTTTTCTTGCAACCAGTTCTTCATTGGTACCATGATTTTACTATCATCATTTTAAGAATTTGTTTTTATATTATCTTTGATATTTTCAACTTTTTAAAACTTTAATTACCGTGAAAACAATGAACATCACTTATTTGAACAGTTATTTTTAAAGGGGGAAACAGTGCCAACACGTGTTTTGCCAGTAGCTGCTTCAAGGCGCTCCCTTTCCGCACTTCAGACTGAAGGATACAAGGAGAGCCATCTTCGATATGACATTTAAGTCTGAATTGAGAAGTTTTGCTGAAAACACCTCAAAGAAACATAACTCATAGCCATAATCAAACCTGAAAACGTCTACATTTCTGGTTCAGTTATGGCTTTGAGCTGTCTGTTTTTATGCTCAGCATGTCCATCCGTAAGCACCATTTTTTGAAAAAAAAAAAAAAAGGTCCCAGTGAAAAATGTAGAAAAGAAAGCTATACAGACATTTGTATTTGCAGCATTCCTAGTAAACTGGCCACATAGCCATCCGAGCAGTGCATAAGGGCAGCCTAGTGATCAGTGCAGTGGATTTCACCTAAAGGGACCTAGGTACAAACCCTACCTAAACCCCTTCATATTGTACTGTGAGCCCTCCAGGAACAGTGAATACCTACTGTACCTAAAAGTCTACCACTACAATGGCCCTCAGGCTTGCATGTCACTTATATATTTAGGTACAGGAGATATTTCTATGCTAAGAATATAAGAACATAACTGTTGCCATATTGGGACAGACTAAAGTTCTATCAAGCCTAATATCCTGTTGTCAACAATCCAGGTCACAAGTACCTGGCAAGATCCCAGAACAGCATTTTGGGAAAGAGTAAACAAGCAATTCACATCTACCGGTTCTACTCAGTAATTTATTGACCTCTATCATTACTCCCCTTAGCCATCTCATCTCCAAGTTGAAGAGCCCTAATCGCTTTAGCCTTTCCTCATAGGGAAATTGTCCCACCCCCATATCATTTTCATCGCCCTTCTCTGTACCTTTTCTAATTCTACTATATCTGTTTTTGAGATGCGGTGACCAGAATTGCACATAGTATTCGAGGTGCAGTTGTACCATGGAGTGATACAAAGGCATTATAACTAGAGCTGAACTGAACATCATATTTTACTATTCAGCCGAATATGAATAATGAAAAATATTATTCGGCCGAATACGAATAATGGGTATCAAGCTTTAACATAACAAATAATAAAAGAAACAATGTGAAATCAGAGATCAAGTGTTTATTTCAGTAGGATTTGGCACAGTAGAGTCCCGGATTATCGTATTCGAATTTAAATCACTATTCGGCCAAAAGCTAATAGTGTATTCGGGGCCAAATCGAATCAAATACGAATATTCAGTACAGGCCTAATTATAACATTGTCATTTTTGTTTTCCATTCCTTTCCTAATAATTCTTAACATTCTATTTGCTTTCTTAGCAGACGGTTTCAATGTATCATCAACGATGACACCTAGATCCTTTTCCTGAGTGGTGATTCCTAATGTGGAACTGTGCATCATGTAGCTATAGTTTGGATTCCTCTTTCCCACATACATCACTTTGCACTCACTCACATTAAACGTCATCTGCCATTTGGATGCCCAGTCTCCCAGTCCTGTAAGGTCCTCTTGCACTTTAACAACTTTGAATAAATTTCTAATTTCCTCAGGAGGCTTTCATGAGGTACTCTGTCAAATGCCTTTTGAAATTTCAGATACACAATATTGACTGGTTTACTTTTATCCACATGCTTATTCACTGCTTCAAAAAATGTAGTAGATTGGTGAGGCAAGATTTCCCTTGACTAAATCCATGTTGGCTTTAATCCGTGCTTATGTATATGAACTGTAATTTTGTTCTTTATAATAGTCTCTACCATTTTGCCCGGCACCAGCAACAGGTTCACCGGTCTATAATTTCCCAGATCACCTCTGGAACCCTTAAAAAAAAATTATTCCAGGAGGGTTCACATACTGTACTGAAATTAAAGCATTAAGGTGGGAACCTGGGTCTCATTGTTCACTGTCCACTGCACTGACCAGTAGACCACGCCATCCACTTGCTAGCTGTTTTTATAGGAACAGCCATAATATCTGGGGCTGTCATAGAACCTGGTATCTATTGTCACTGTCACAGCTTTGGGGAGTGGGAAGGGGCCTGTGACCACTGGAGGATTGAGGGGTCATGTCTTAATTTCTCTAGTGGTGAACTGGTCAGTTAGGGCACCTTTTTGTGACTTAGCCATAACTGCCAACATGTCTAGATAAAAATGTACTTCTTGGACCTTTTTCTGTTCCATTATCACTGAAAAACATCTACCACCCAATATGTAAAACCATTTAACTAGCCAGGAACAGCTTCTAGTCAGTTAAATGGCACTTAACTAGCTATCCAGCAGTATTCTGTGGGAGATAGCCAGTTATCTTCTGTTGAATACTGCCGGTTAGCGCTTAGAGCTAGATTCTATATATGGCGCCTGAAAATTCCACACGGAAATAAAATACACCTAGGTATATTCTCTAAGGTATGCCTAAATTTTACAGAATAGGCTTAAATTTCTGCACACTATATAGAATTACACCACATGCCTCTCCACATGACCAAATTTAGTTGCGGCTATTTACACCATGTTTTACTTGGCGTGAATCCTGATATCTAAATTAGACGCAGAGTGGGTGTATTCTATAACAACACGCATAGATTGTAGAAACACCAATGCCCCACCCCCTGACCACATCCCATTTGCAATTATGCGACTTAAAATTGATGTGCACCACGTTATAGAATATGCTTAACGATTTGTGTGTGTAAACCTTAATTAATGCCAATTAGTGCTGATAATTGCTTGTTAACATCCAATTAACAGCGCTGATTAGCAAATTAACCAATTAAGTTATGCACATAGTTATAGAATATGCTTTGATTTCCACAATGAAATTAAGGCACGATATATAGAATCCCAGGGTTAGTGGATAGCTGGTTAGTTTCCATGATATAACCGGCTATCCGCCGAGATTCATCACATCACCGGCTAAATTTGGTGGCCAAATTCGGCCACCAAAATAGCTGGAATATCTTTGGCTTGTTTAAACTTAGCCGGTCATTGCTGAATATCGACTTGGCCAGTTATATTCAATGCTGGTCACCTGACACGGCCCAATATTGAATAAATGGGCTCAGCGCCAACCATGGGAAGTAGCACGGCTACCTCCAATGGTCTGAATATTGGGCCTTCAGATTTTAAGCCTACCCAGGTCCTGCCCAAAAGATGCCTCCAACACAACCCCTTGTGACTTAAATGAACTGCGGAGTAAAACGTCCCAATTCTGAGTTTCGAAAATTGTGATTTAGTCTTTTTGCAAAGAAAAGCATCCGTCTGCCGCTTTGTGCTACTTTTGAGATGCTTTTCTGTTTTGAAAATGAGTGCCATGGTGTATAACACAAACAAAAATTTGTTTGATATCATTGGAAAATTCGAGCTTCATCCAGAAGTTTAGGAATTATCCAGGTATCTTCATAAAATGTAGCTTGAACCCAGCAAAATTGTTTTTTTTATATGTCTGCTGGTGTCAAATTTGACATTTCAAGGTTTTGTAGAAATTTGTCCAGCATTATGCCAAGGCTCCTGCAATAGGAATAGCCCTACATCGCTTGTTGCAGAGTCTTGCCATTTCTACTGTCAGGTCTCCGTACTTCATAAATCTTTCAAATTCTTTGTCTCTAATTCTTGTGTTTCCCATTACCATAATGTGGATGAAAATCACACTATTATTATTGTTATCATTATCAATATGAAGATTAAGCTTAATATCTTTACAGTGCTACCAGGTATATGCAGCACTTTACAGACCTGGATCAGAGTCCCTGCTTCTTGAGGTTGCAATCTAGTAAAGACAAACAGATAATAACTCAAAACAAAACATATGCAGAAGGGGGTTATGTGAGTTAAACTGCGGCCATTTGCGAGGAATGAAGCCTTCTGAGAATCCTAGCGCTGGAACAGTGGGCAAAAGCTAGGCTTCTCTTTAATATTATTACACAGAGTCAAAAAATATGCCAAAGTAATGCACAAGAAACCCTGCCTCACAAAAGCTTAAGATGTGAACAAAGACGCACCTTTGCATTTGCCAAACTCTGATCTCCATTTCAACTGAAATGGTTGTTTGCATACAAATAACAGGTTTGGAGTTTAGACACTTGTAAACCGCAAAGCAATGCAGGTGCTACAGGCACACAGAACACACATTTATCCCTTCTTCCCCTGTACGATTTCCTTAACCCGTTCCAGGCTTTCCAGTGTTTGAGATGTTCTGAGCCTGCTGGGACTGTTCTCAGTGGTACAGATGCTGAGATTCCCCATCCCTGCCCCAGGTCTCTCTGTTCCAGTGTGTGGACAAATCTGGAGCAGCCTCAGCCAGATGAAAAAGGAGGCAACATTCTAGGTGAGAGGGAACACTTGTTCATTTGTTTTATAGTTACAATGTTTGAATAAACAGTTTTAAAGGACTGTTTAAAAACAGATGACCAAACAACTGGTTCTAAGGTTATGTATTCTATATTTTATTTATTTTATTTTTGTTACATTTGTACCCCACGCTTTCCCACTCATGGCAGGCTCAATGCGGCTTACATATACAGGTACTTATTTGTACCTGGGGCAATGGAGGGTTATATATGTATCTTATTGGGTTTTCTAGACATTCACCCAAGACGATGTACAGCCGGTGCAGCTTGACATAAAACTTTCAATTTTGTTAACAGTGTAACAATAGTAAAATGACCAAATATAAGCATAAATACAATCAATGAGCTAACCTTGGAGACAGCAAATTGAGGGGTCTTTTTACTAAGGTGCACCAAAAAAATGGCCTGCGCTGTTGTAGGTGTGTATACTGGACGCGCGCAGTTCCATTTTTCAGCGAGCCTGCAAAAAAGGCCTTTTTTTTTTGGCTGATGTTCAGCAAAATAAAAATTGGTGCGCATCCATTTTGGGCCTGAGACCTTACTGCCACCCATTGACTTAGTGGTACGGTCTCACGCATGAACTGGGCAGTAATCATCAGCATGCGTACACTGCTGATTACCATCCAGTTAGCACCACGCAGTAGAAAAATAAAAAATATTTTCGGATGCGCGTATCGGACACACATAAAAATGGAATTACTGCCTTGGGCTCGCGGTAGTTCCAAATTGACACGCATTGGATGCGTGTAAGCGCCTACGCGCCTTAGTAAAAGGGCCCCTGAATTCTAGTAATAGGATTAACACGAAACAGTATCAGAAATATAAATATTTAACAGTACAGTAAAACAATCATATAACATAAATATTATAAATGTCATCAGAACCATAATAGGCAGCATGGAAGAACATTGAAATAACATAGATATGATGCTAATGAAACATTTTAACAGGCAACTGAGGTGGCAAGGGCAGTTGAGACATACAGACAGGACATACTGAAAGGACATTATGGACTGGATGCAATAAATGGTGCCCAGAACTACTCTATAGAGGGTGCTCTGGGATGAAGGTACCTGTAATGATGGCGGAGTAGCCTAGTGGTTAGTGCAGTGGACTTTGATCCTGGGGAACAGAGTTCAATTCCCACTGCAGCTCCTTGTGAATCTGGGCAAGTCACTTAACCCTCCATTGCCCATGGTACAAAATAAGTACCTGAATATAGGTAAACCACTTCAAATGAAGTTGCAAAAACCTCAGAAAGGCAGTATATCAAGTCCCATTTCCCTTTTGCTATTTGAGATTCCATATGGAATGTTGCTACTATTGGAGATTCTACATGGAATGTTGAGATTCTGTTGCTACTATTTGAGATTCTACATGGAATATTAATGTTGCTATTCCACTAGCAATATTCCATGTAGAAGCTTGCCCTTGCAGATCAGCAACGCAACTGCACAGGCTTCTGTTTCTGCGAGTCTGACGTCCTGCAGGACGTCAGACAAACAGAAACAGAAGCCTGCGCGGCCGCATTGCTGATCTGCAAGGGCAGGCTTCTAGATGGACTGTTGTTAGTGGAGGAGTAGCCTAGTGGTTAGTGCAGTAGACTTTGATCCTGGGGAACTGAGTTCAATTCCCACTACAGCTCCTTGTGACTCTGAGCAAGTCACTTAACCCTCCATTGCCCATGGTACAAAATAAGTACCTGAATATAGGTAAACCACTTCAAATGAAGTTGCAAAAACCTCAGAAAGGCAGTATATCAAGTCCCATTTCCCTTTTGCTATTTGAGATTCCACATGGAATGTTGCTACTATTTGAGATTCTACATGGAATGTTGAGATTCTGTTGCTACTATTTGAGATTCTACATGGAATGTTAATGTTGCTATTCCACTAGCAATATTCCATGTAGAAGCTTGCCCTTGCAGATCAGCAACGCAACTGCACAGGCTTCTGTTTCTGTGAGTCTGACATCCTGCAGGACGTCAGACAAACAGAAACAGAAGCCTGCGCGGCCGCATTGCTGATCTGCAAGGGCAGGCTTCTACATGGACTGTTGTTAGTGGAGGAGTAGCCTAGTGGTTAGTGCAGTAGACTTTGATCCTGGGGAACTGAGTTCAATTCCCACTGCAGCTCCTTGTGACTCTGGGCAAGTCACTTAACCCTCCATTGCCCCTGGTAGAAAATAAGTACCTGAATATATGTAAACCACTTTGAATGTAGTTGCAAAAAAAAAAAACCTCAGAAAGGCAGTGGATCAAGTCCCATTTCCCTTTCCCTTCCCCTTCAGAGGACCTGAGAGTGTGTAAAGGGCTCTGGCTGAATTTGCCAAAGACCGTGAAAATGAAAGATAGAGGTTTAAATTTGGCCTTCTAAGATACAGTTAGCCAGTGTAGTTTTTGCAGTTAGGGTGTGATGTCATCTGTCAGTCATGCTGCAGAAGTTTTAAGCCTGTAAGTATTTTATAAGTGACCTATTGCACACTAATGTTGGCCACATAGGAGCAAAAAGGGTTTATGAAATTACTCTCACATTCAGTTATAACAGACGAGGGGAAATATGATTGAGGTCTATAAAATCCTGAGTGGTGTAGAACAGGTAAAAGTGAATCGATTTTTTACTCTTTCTAAAAGTACAAAGACCAGGGGACACTCGATGAAATTATATGGAAATACTTAGGAGGAAATATTTTTTCACTCAAAAAAATACTCTGGAACTCGCTGCCAGAGGATGTGGTAACAGTGGTTAGCGTATCTAGGTTTAAAAAAAGGTTTGGACAAGCTCCTGCAGGAAATGTCCATAGTCTATTATTGAGATGGACATGGGGGAAGCCACTGCCCAGTTACAGCCGGGTTAGCGCTGGAGCCCTTATTGCCACCTCAATGGGTGGTGGTAAGGGTTCCTCCCCGAAATAGTCATGCGGCAAGTGCTTCACTTACCGCATGGCTATTTCTTTAAAAAAAGAAAGACCTACCCTTTACCAGCTGCGGTACAAGGGGGCCTTGGCGCGTGTCAACAGCATGCGCTGATGCCAGCGCAGGCCCCCTTTTGCCACAGCTTGGTAAAAGGGGCCTTTAAATCTTTAAATAATTTTTTTTCCCAAAGATCTCCATCGGCAGTCAGTGCTACAACAGGTTTTGTCAGACAGAATTTTACAACACCCATAAACCATATTTTTTCCCTTATTTACCATAACTGAATTTATCTGAAAAGAAAAGCAAAGCAAAACATTCAATAACTGATGTTTGGGATTGAGCGTTAAGTCAAATTCTCTGTCTTCTTTTGTTTCACTCCCATCATTGTAGCACCAGACAGAACAGCACTGACTAGCTGAATTTCCTCCTTATATGTGGGGAAGAGCACTCGGTGCTGACAAGGGTGGGAGTGACGTTTGCCCCTGGGCTGAATTTCCCTTTTAGTAGGCAGTTGGATTTTATCTTCCAACTTTCTAACTTTCGGTCCTTCCCCAGACTGGAACTTAGACATTATCCTATACCTTTCCTGTGCAGTCTCTTGCCACCAGCACAAAATCTGCTAGCTTTTCCAATCCCTTGCAAGGCACTCTTGATTGTAACTGAGTTGCTAAATTACCCTCAGTAATCTGATGCCATGACTCTTCATCATTATACTGATCAGACGGCCACCTGTACCCGTGGCTTCTCCTATTATCCTGTAATAATTCCTTATCATTATGTTCTTTTGAACAACAAGAATCCATGGTCCTACCTGAATATAGAGGGAGAGGCAGCACAGCCTGGGCTGATGGATGAACAGAGGGTCCTGCTGCCAAAATACACACCTCGTCTTCATAAACAGGCGGAGCAATGGCACCTCTGAATCAGACTGCGCAGCTGCACACACTTGATACATTTGTTTTTCAAGTTTATGAACAGTATCTCTTAATTCTTGTATATTGTTCTGCTCCATTTTTGCATCTTCAATAGGGGGCCGTATTGTTCCACCAAGGGAATATGATCCTCTCATGACTAGTGTGTGACTGTCCTAAATTGGACAATGCTATCTGGTTTCAACTTATCTGGGACAAAAGTGACCCCTATCCGAAACTGCAAGGCAGTAAAGACTGCCACCTGGAAAGTGGCTCCAGTGCCTGTTTGCCATGACGGCACAACATCTTATTTGCTCCTCTTTTGCCACTCTTCATACTGCATCTGACACTCTCTGCTAATATATTTTCTCAAGGAATCCCCCATAGTCTTTACTTACCCCACCATTGGTTCCATTGGACACACACTGGGTTCCGAAATCCAAGTCACAGCACAAAATTCTATGGTCCAGTTCTTGTCTGGGTACCCAATATGTGTATCCTCGGCTCTTGTGTCTCAGAGCCTGAGGTCTGTACGAGGGAATAAGACACAACAACACCAAATGTACTTGCAAGTTTGCTAAAGCTTTAGGGAGGTCAGCGTTACAGCTGCAAAGCCTAGCAGCCTTGCTCGACTGACTTCTGAATTCCCTTCTAAGCTCTGGCTTTTTATTAGCAATAATCAAGCATGACTGTGCATTCCACTACATGATCACAGATTTGGCTAACAATGTACTTCTCTCTTTCTCACACATTGCTTGCAACATTTACAGTACACCTTGGGGCTAATTTTCAAAAGAGAAAAACATCCAAAAAGTGGCATAAACCAGCAGATGGACATTTTTTCTCACAAAAACATCCAAATCGCTATTTATGAAACCTATTTTTTAGACGTCTTTCTATGCTGTTCACCTGTAGTGCATCCAAATCACAAGGGGTCATGTTGGGGCATGTTAAGAGTGGGATTTGGTTGTTCCTAACATTTAGACATTTTTCTGCCATAATGGAACAAAACAAAAACATCCATAGCTAAAAGTTGGACATTTTGGTCTAGACCTGCTTTAATAATGACTAAGTCATTAAAAAATTGCCCTAAATGACCAGATGACCACTGGAGGAATAAAGGAATGACACCTTCTTACTCCCCTAATGGTCACTGACCTCCTCCCACCACCCAAAGATGTGAACAAAACAGTACATACTAGCATCTATGACAGTTTCAGATGTTATGGTCAGTCCTATTAGAGCAGCAAGTAGGTCCCTGAAGTAGCCTAGTGCAGTGCAATGTGGAGAAGGGGACCCAGGCCCATAATCCACTCTGTTACATTTGTAGTGGAATGTATCAGCCCTCCAAAACCCACCAAAAACCTACTGTACCACATATAGGTGACACCTGCAGCCATATGGGCTATTGTAGTGGTATATAGTTGGGTACAGTAAGTTTTTGGTGGGTTTTGGAGTGCTCAACATAACATATAAGAGAGTAACAGTGATATGTGTACCTATAACCTTTTATGTGAAGTCCACTGCAGTGCCCCTTAGGGTGCCCCACTGCTCTGCTAGGATGTCTGTGTGGCCAGGCTACTAAGAATGCTGGCTCCTCCTACATCCCAGTGGTTTAATTTTGTGCATTTTTCACTTAGATGTTTTTTTTTTTTCAAATGATCCAGAAAGACAGATGCACTAAGCACAAAACGTCTAGAAAACATTTATAAAATGGTCATGTTTGCTAATGGATTTTTTGACATTTTTCGTGAACATCCACAGTCAGATTTAGACATCATACCAAAAATGCCCCTCCTTGTTTTCTTTGGCTAGACTACACACACATTTCCTCCCTTATGCCTAGTTTCTCAAGGTCCTGTATAGTACATTCTGGTTCAACAATTACAGATAACAGATAATATTCATAGCACATTCCCTCCAAGTTTACAGTTCTCATCAAAAGAAGAATTTAATAATTCTTCTTTATATGACTGACACAAACTCTCCATTTCTCCTTGGTCTCCTACTAGACCCCACTGACACAAATTCTCCACTTTTCCTTGGTCTCCTACTAGACCTCTTCCACACTGGAAGCATAAAAATCACGGAACAAATAACAAGCGTCATGTTAAAAAAATAAAATATCTAGGAAAAAAAAAGCAAGTTTGAATTTAGAAAAGATGCCATTTCCAAAATCACAAGCCTCATTCCTCCTGATAGACGATTACAGGGCACATTTGGGGGTTAATTAAAAAAAAGTCCAAAAAAACATCATTAAGTGGAAGGACAAAAACGTCCAAGTTGTGATTTTTGACACCCCGAGTTTAGAAGTTTTGCTCAACAGTTTGTCCAAATTTCAAGGGAACATGTTTTGTGAAGGTCATGGGCAGCACCATTTTTCTGCAATTATAGCACAAAATTTAAATGACTAGGGCCAAAATTAAAACTTTTTGGCAAGACATGTTTCAATCATAACTAAGTGACCAAAAAGGTGCCCTAAATGACCACTGGAGGGATTAAGGCATAACCCCCTTACTCCCTCAGAGGTCACTGACCCCCTCTCAGTACCCTAAGATGTGTCAGTGACAGTACATACTATACTCTATATGATGGCTATTCCTATTACAGCAGAAAGCAGGTCCCAGGAGTAGCCTGGTAGTCAGTGCAGTGGACTGTAGAGAAGGGGACCCAGGTCCATGTCCCCGTCTAACTGGTACACTTGTGGTAGAACATATGAGTCCTCCAAAGCTTGAGAGATATTGAGTGGTGTACGGTGAGGTACAGTAGGTATATTTCTGCTCTTGCAGGGCTCACCATACATAAGGGGGTTATGGTGAGATGCATTACCTAGGACCTATTATGTGAAGTCCACTGCAGGGCCCCCTAGGCTGCCCCACATGCTCTGCTGGGATTATCTGTGTGGCCAGTCTACTGACAATGATGACCCCCAGACATCCCAATGGCTGTTTTTTTAGTGTTTTCTCTTGGGCATTTCATTTTCCAAAAGGGTCCCAAAACAAAAACACACTGAGCACAAAACATTTAGAAAAAGTCAATTTTTGAACAAAAAAGATAGACATTTTTCAGATTTGAAAATGGCTATGTTCACCAATCCATTTTTGAACATTTTTAACAAAATGTACAAAATCGGACTTAGACGTTTTATCAAAAATGCCTCTCCATGAGAACAGGAAGGACAATTTTCAAAAGCTATTTACCAAAGTACAGAGGAACATTATCAAGGTGAGCTGCTGTTAAGATGTGGTACTTTACTGTTAACCCTAGTTATTAGTAACTAGGTTCATAGTATGAAATGGGATCTGTGCTATAATAGCACGAGTTAGTGGTAAAATAACACATCTTAATGGTTAATAACTATGCCCTTAAAATGGCTGTCTGGGTAAAAATACAAGTGAAATCAACAATGTATGTTTTTTACCCAGAAAAAAGTAGACAGGGTCCAAGGCAAGGTTAGAGGAGGGGAGACAACAACTTGGTAGCTTTACATTTTTTAAACTATGAGACCTTTTTATTAAGTGGCATTAGCTCTTTAGCAAGAGAACTGGCTCACATTAACATTTAGGGCTCCTTTTACTAAGCCACAGTAGTGATTCCTGGTTCAGCAGGGCTGAAGACTTTCTGAAAACTAAAAAGGTACACCGTGTTGGAAGGGGAGGGGAGAGAGCCGCCGGCGGTGGACTGGGAGGGGAGGAAGAGATGCCAGACCATGCGGGCAGGGGAAGGAGGGGATTGAGAGAGAACCTAGGGTCATTCCTTAATCTCTACAGTGGTCATTTGGACATTCAGGGTACCATTTTGTGACTTACTCGTGATTAAACATCTAACATTTAGCCCTGGATGTTTTTGCTCTGTCCCATTATGGCAGAAAAACGTCCAAGTTTTGAGGATGCCCAAATCCTGCACCCAACAGGCCCCTGACATGCCATCTTGTGATTTGAATGCACTGCCTACAAACTGCATAGAAAATTGTCGGATATGAAAATAGTGACTTGGATGTTTTGGCAAAAAAAAAGTATATCTGCCACTTTTTAGACATTTTTCTGTTTCAAAAATCAGTCCTATAATGAGTATTTTGAGGTATACCTTCATTTTTAAAAAGATATTACTGATCTTTGAATGAAGACAAAATCTCCCGGATGAGCACCCATTAGCATTGAATACCAATGTTGGTGCTCAAATTTGGATGGAAGGACTTGGGCCTGATGAAACCATATGTAGTTCTCGGCACCCAATTTGGGCACATATCCCTGGCATTCTATAACACTGCGCACAATTTTTAGGAATGCCCCTGACCTGTGCATGCTCTTCCCATGGCCACACCCCCTTTTGGGTTGCACGCTATTGTATTTGGGCACACATGAGTTATAGAATAGCATGTGGCAAGATGTGCACCCAATTCCAAATTAGTGCTGATGAGTGCCAATTATCAATACTAATTAAATTGTGAGTCAATTTCGTTGGGTGCACCTCTTGAATTGGCACCCAAAGTTCAGCACCCAGATTCTATATATGAGTACCATACATAGAGTCTGGGGGATTGTGCCCAAATTTTTGTGCCAGAATTTGGGCACATGCCCAAGATGTGTGCACAACTTAATGAATGAGCCTTTAACTAGGAAGAATTTGGTACTTACAATCAATTACTGCAGTTAATTGGCTTTGATTAGAACTTGCATGTGCATCTAGCTGCGCGCTATTCTCTAAGGATTGGCACCCAGTGTTTCTAGCACTATTTGAAAAGGGAGCATGGCCAGGAACATTCCAGGGGCATTCCAAAAAGGTGCAGGTGGAATTACAGAATTTGGCCTAAGGGCACTTAACTTGGGCACCAGCATTTACACCTGGTTTCAGTAGTTGTAAATCAGCACCCAATAATTAGATGCAGAATCTGCGTCTATGTGCTATTCTATATAAGGTGTATGCCCTTTATAGAATTGTGCATACCACCAAATTTTTTAGGTGCCTACATTTTGGTGCCGTTACTTGAATTCCCTCCAATGTGATTTATAGGTATATGCATGATTTATAATATATCTTAATAGTTTTTAATTTCAATATTTTAATTATTCTTATGTTTTAATAGTGTATGTATGTCCATATACTTTACAGATTTATGTACCCCTGATGCAGATGGAGGCTGAAACACAGCCATGTTGCGTGTTTGTTGATCCTCAATAAAAATGGTGTCTACGCCATACTGCATCTCTTTTGTTGCCCAGCTCTTTTTCTGCACCATTTTCTTTAAAGGTCTTGAAGATCATACATAAAGTTTGAAATTTAGCCCTGAATTGTACTGGTAGCCAGTGAAAGATTTATTGAAATGGTCTGATGTGATCACATCACTTACAACTTTCAGTCATGCTGCGGAATTCTGTATCAATTGAAACTAGTGCAAACCTTTGTAGTCAGACCAATGTAGAATGTGTTACAGTAATCCAGACTTGATACACGGAAAGATAGCGTAATTGTTGCAGATGATAGAGGCAGCTGCTTAAAGTTGCTTGGATTTGGGGAATCAGTGTAAGTGTTGAGGCTCCTGACTTGTGCTTTAAGGGGCAATCTGTAGTACCCAAAAGGCTTTCTGATGCCAGGTATCTGAATGACCACTTACGTTAGGGACCCACAGGACATCAGTTTTACTTACTAGGACAAAACTTCAGTTTCAAAGTGAATTACATGAATAAAACATATTTTAGCAGTATTTACATAACATACCCTCCCTGAAATATGTGTGTTTTCCCTGATGGGAGGTATTAGTTCTAATAAATGAAATGAGATACAGAACATTGCAGGTATCTTTGGCTGCGATGCATGAAAGTGTGTTTAGAATTAGGGATGAAAAGTACACAGGTTGATGGGACAGCAAAAGGTCTACCCACAGGAAAAGCAGGTGCAAGCAAGCACATTGGCTTTGCACCTGTGGTTACTTTCAAAATGAAAGTATGTGAGTATTTTTGTTTTGAAAACTAGTGCAAATCCCAGGGTTGGAAGGGTGGGGGACAAAGATGCAGAGCCTTTTTCTCAAGACAGGTTTCAAAATTGCCTCCTAAATGAGACAGTTTAGATTGAGGAGGAAAACTGTATACATCAGTTGTGCAATAATCTACAGAAAGACTACCAACAAAAGGCTCCCACAAAAATTCAACATAGTTATTCCTTTTTTTTTTTCCAGTGGGACTGCTTATTTCATGCATCTGCCATAACACAGCTGTCACAATGTAAAGGTTTGAGTTTGCTCGAGAAAGGAATTTTTTTTTCTTCTTCTCTGTTCAAAACAGTCCAGATAATTTTCCATTTACATTCTGCTTTTATCAAAGGCAATAATTTCCAAATGGATAATAAAGGTTCTGCTAAAAAGTCACAGAGCATGGGGGAGGGGGGGCATTCCGAGGGCTTTAATGTGGTTATTGTTGGAAAAGACATTTCCTTGATACCCACACATTCAGCACATCTGTCTTACTGTTTGTTAGCCCCCGGCAGCATGATGCCATTGTATGGAAAAAGTTGTAAATACACAAAGCTGAGACTGGAAGTGAATAAACGGTGAATAGCAGAATTTCCTTTCTTAAAGAGAACTATTAAAAATAATTTTATACAGGAAATTAAATAATCTATTCTTTCAATTATTTTCTTGACCTGTGAATTCAGATCCAGCAAGTGGATGAAACCTTAGGATGCTCAACTCTTTTGGCATGATCTGTTAAGGCTTTTTTTCACATTCTGGGGTTCTTTTACTACGGTGCGCTGAAAAAATGGGTTGTGCTAATGTAGGTGCATGTTTTGGGTGCACTCAGATCCATTTTTCAGCGTGCCTGAAAAAAGGCCTTTTTTTATTTTTGCCAAAAATGGACGTGCACAAAATAAAAACTGGTGTGCGTCCATTTTGGGTCTGAGACCTTACCGCCACCCATTGACTTAGCGGTAAGGTCTCACGCAGTAACCGTGCAGTAATTGTGTAGAATGACAATTACCGCCTGGTTTCCACTGCACACAGGAAAATAAAAATGATTTTCCAGTGCTCGTAGTGGACGCATGTAAAAAGCAAAATTACTGCCCGGGCCATGTGGTAACTGGGCGGTAACTTCAAACTGACATTCGTTGGGCACGTGTAGGTGCCTACACGGCTTAGTCAAAGGGCCTCTCTGTGTCTATGGGGAAAGAAGTTCAGGAAACTGGGGGGCCCTTTTACAAACGCGCGCTGAAAATGGCCTGCGGTAGTGTAGATGTGTGTTTTAGGCACACACAGAATTATTTTTCAGTGTACCTGTAAAAAAATGCCTTTTAAAAATTTTTGCCAAAAATGGACGTGCGGCAAAATGAAAATTGGTGCGCGTCCATTTTGGGTCTGAGACTTTACCATCAGCCATTGATGCGGTCTCATGCAGCAACTGGGTGGTAATGGTCTGTGCACGTAAAATGCCAATTACCACCTGATTACCGCCCGCATGCCAGAAAATAAAAATATTTTCCGGCGTGCCTAGTGGACGTGCATCAAAACTGAAATTACTGCAAGGGCCACGCGGTAGCTGGGCAGTAACTCAAAACTGACGCACGTTAGGTGCACGTAGGCACCTAGGCGGCTTAGTAAAAGGGCCCCTGGGCTCTTTGCGGGCAATTCTATAAAGTGGCACCTAAACTGAGGTGCCACAAAGGGGCATCCTGAATGCCAATTCTATAACAGCATTAAGAAGCACCTAATTCAGTGGTTCCCAAACCTGGTCCTGGAGGCACCCCTCTAGTCAGGTTTTCAGGATATCCACAATTAATACCTCCGCTGCATGCAAATCTTTCTCATGCATATTCATTGTGGATATTCTGAAAACCTGACTGGCTGAGGTGTCTCCAGGACCAGGTTTGGAAATCTCTGACCTAGCCTGTTACAGAATACTAGCATAAGCCACTTTGTCTTGCCGAAAATTGGATGCAACCATTTACACCAGGTCAATGGCTGGCATAAGTACACCATGCAGCACACACAACTGGTGCATTCTATAAGTTGTGCATGTTGCATGGTGACACGCCCTCACTCTTCCACTCAGTACAGCCCACTGTGCAAAGTGCATGATAGAACAGTGCCAAACACTTAAGCGTTTAACAACCAATTAATGGCACCAATCACTGACATACATATGTGCCACCTTTCTATATTCTTTTGCACACTTTAAGTGTGGCTTACATGCTTGCCCTTTTTGTGTTTTTGCTATAGCTACAGAAATGAAAACAATTAACTGGTTCAGTCTCTGCTTGTCTTACAGGGGAAATAACAGCCCATATTTACAACAGGAGTCTGTGATGGCAGGTTACCCTGATTTTGTGCTAATTTCTAGGACTCAGCAAAACAGGTTTAGAAGAAGGAAAATTAACACTGATGAACATATTCAAATAGGAAGCAGGAAGCAAGGACACATTCTTTGAGTACTGTATGTATGCTGTCTCGTCACCTTTGCTGATAGCACGAATTGTGTAATGAAACACTTGAATGGGGGATTGCATTTAAAGGCATCTGTTATTCAGTTCTATCTGTTTTCAACCAATGTCAAAAATACTTACTGATCCAATGACTTAATTTGTCGGTATAGGGCTGTTTTGAAGCCATAATACAGCGGTGTGTGTTGCTAAAGGTGACAGCTGATTGCTTCTTATTCCTAATGACAAATATTGGCCATAGGAATTTATTTCTGCAAAATTCAGTTTTTATTACATGTTTCAGTTTGATAACACTCAAGGAAACAGAAGCCCGTCATTTTGCCAAAAAGCACAAATGCAGTAGAGAAGGAGCAGCAACCATGGGCATCACCTCCAGGAATGAGAGGATAGATCACTCTGGTTTTGAAAATGACCCATTTTTCATTTAGCCAAACTATTCCAGAGAACTAGACAATATTTCTCCAGGCAACTACTTGACTAAGTCCATCTCTAGGTCCAGCTTGAACCGTTGGTATACCAAACTGAGGCTTTCTGTGCCTATTAGCTGTGCTTTATACTGATACTATAGTAACTGTAAGCTAGTCCCCTTAAATGCTTACATATGGAACTGTTACAGAGACTTTGAGGGGCATAATTGAATGAAAACGCCTATCTCCATGGGCGTTTATCTCCGAGAACGGGTCCGTGAAGGGGCGGACCGAACCATATTTTTGAAAAAAATAGACGCCCATGTTTTATTCAACAATGTGTGAGCTGGGCGTTTTTGTTTTTCAGCGATAATGGAAAATGAAAGCGCCCAGCTCAAAAACGAATAAATCCAAGACATTTATTCGTGGGAGGGGCCAGGATTCGTAGTGCACTGGTCCCCCTCACATGCCAGGACACCAACCGGGCACCCTAGGGGGCACTTTTACAAAACCAAAAAAAAAGGTAAAAGAGCTCCCAGGTGCATAGCACCCTTCCCTTGTGTGTTGAGCCCCCCAAATCCCCCTCAAAACCCACTGCCCACAAGTCTACACCATTACTATAGCCCTAAGGGGTGAAGGGGGGCACCTACATGTGGGTACAGTGGGTTTGGGGGGGTTGGACGACTAATAAGCATTAAGCAGCACAATTGTAACAGGTAGGGGGGATGGGCCTGGGTCCACCTGCCTGAAGTCCACTGCACCCCCTAACAACTCCTCCAGTGACCTGCATACTGCTGCCAGGGAGCTGGGTATGACATTTGAGGGTGAAAATAAAAAGTTGTGAAACATCATTTTTTTGTGGTGGGAGGGGGTTAGTGACCACTTGGGGAGTCAGGGGAGGTCATCCCCGATTCCCTCCAGTGGTCATCTGGTCATTTAGGGCACTTTTTGGGGCCCTATTCGTGAAAAAACAGGGTCCAGGAAAAGTGTCCTAAATTCTAGCTAAAAACGCATACTTTTTTCCCATTATCGGTGAAATGCGCCCATCTTTGTTCGGCAGATAGCCACGCCCCAGTTCCGCCTTCGCCACACCTCTGACACGCCCCCATCAACTTTGTCCGCATCCGCGACGGAGTGCAGTTGAAAACATCCAAAAATCAGCTTTCGATTATACCGCTTTATTCATATTTGTGAGATAAACGTCCATCTCCCGATTTAGGTCGGAACTTGGGCGTTTTTCTCGTTCGATTATAAGCAGGTTAATATGCTAAGAAAAACTATTCCTAAATGAGCAGATTAATTTAAAATAAAGTCCCTGAGATTACCTATTTAATATCTACCTTTCCCCAAGTTTAAAAACAATTTCCCAGCAAATTCTTACCAATGAAGATCTCTCCTTCTCTGGAAGTCTTCGCACAGCACAATCATATGACAAATATGTGCAACTTGGTAAACCATTTGTCTTCAGGGAAACTATATTTATTTATTTGGATTTTGCTCACACTTTTTTCGGTAGTAGCTCAAGGTGTGTAACATTCAGGTGTACTGGGTACATATATATGTCAATCTGACATTGACCTATAATTGAATTCTTTTAATTCCCAAGCATTTATTGATAACATTCCAAAATCTTTGCATTCAGCTTTTAAATGTTAGCACTCCCTGTCTTTGGTACCTGTGGAGGGTAATTCTTCTGTTTTCTATTTTGCTTGCACTAGCTGCCTTGCCATGAATTAAATCCCTCACCCTCGATGGAATGCCTGAGTGGTACAGGAACCATCACTACCTCTTTATTTGGAGGGAAACATAATAGCTGACTTCCTTCCTCCCTCCCTAGGCTTAAGCTTGGAACATTCATGATGTACTCAAACCCCAATGGCCTCAGTGAACAGCACACAATCATGAGTCTGCTGTGCCAGTTTGCACCAATTATTCATCAATTATTCAAGACAACACTAATTTGGGGGAAAAGTCATCTGAACATAAACACATTTGCTTCAGCTATAGCTATCTTTAATTATGTTAATGCTACATCGATTCTCATTTACGTTAGGCATACAACCAGTACAGAAAAATTTCAGACATAATAGTGCCTAAGTCTTTCTTCTAGTGATATGGTCGTAGATGACTACTTGTAGGTAGAGATCTGATCGGATAGGAGTCCGAATGGAATTGTCACCTGGAGAAACCTAAAACACATGTAAAATGTACAGTCAGTAAAACAATCAACAGTTAAAAATATGCTACAAAGACTCCAAAATACACAAAGTACACAATTTTGTTTCCCAACTATGGAATCTGAGTACTCAAGTTAGAGGTGATTACTTTAGAACAGGGCTGTCCAACCTCGGTCCTCGAGGGCCACAATCCAGTCAGGTCTTCAGGATTTCCCCAATGAATATGCATGAGATCTATTTACATGCACTGCCTCTATTATATGCAAATAGATCTCATGCATCTGGGGTATATCGGATGACTGTAAGAGTTTCAAGCACATCGCATGAGTGGAAGTGGATTGACCACAGGAGTGGAGAACTCTAAGCAAATGTTTGCATTTTTGTTTGGAATTCCTGGGACCCAGCACACATGAAAAGGATTGGATTTTGTGTAGTGCTGTGACTATGATGGGAGTTTAAAGTAACAAGCACACCCTAGGGGGTAGTGCAGCACTAAAATTAGATGAACTTTTTGAACTTGCAGTGCAGTGCTGTGACCAGTATGGAAGATTAAAGCAACAGGCACACCCCGTGGGGGTAGTGCAGTACTAGCATCAGAGGAACCTTTTGAACAAATATCCTGCTGAGGTTACTGGGCATTTTGAACAGTTAGGATATTACATGTATTAGTGGGTTTGCTCCATTAAGGTTTTATTGTGAAATGTGTATGAGTGTGCATTGGTAAGTGAGTGTGCATGAGTGTGTATGAAGGAATGATATGTTAAGGTATTAGGTTTTGTAAGCAAATAAATAATAAAGGTATTTTCTAAAAATGAATTAACTGGCAGATAGATTTATACTGGTAGTATTGTTGGTTCAGTTAGCAAGTAGGGTATAGCCCAGTATTATAAGGTTGTTAATGCATATTCATTGTGGAAATCCTGAAAACCCGACCTGGCGAGGGCAGAGGTTGGACACCCCTGCTTTAGAATCTCACTGGACAGGATTTGAGTCACTACATAAAGTTTGGCTTCAAATTTGCAAATTTTTATCTTCCTCAACTAAATTTATTTATTTATTTATTTATTTATTTATTTATGGGTTACTTATATCCCACATTTTCCCACTCATGCAGGCGCAATGTGGCTTACAGAGAATTAAATAAGAGTACAAAGTTAAAAGCTTAAGCAAGCATAAAAGAAGCAAATGGGGGGGGGGGGGGGGGGGAGAAACTAACAGCGTGAACTAGGCAGGGTAAGGTCCAAGGGATGCATCAATCAACATGGTAAGTTGGGGGGTAAGTCTTAGCAAAGAGGAATGTCTTTAACAACTTCTTAAAAAGGGCATGGTCCACTCGAGTTTTAAGGTGACGAGGTAACGTGTTCCAGTGTTTGGGACTCCAATAACGGAAGGACGAGGCGAAGATTTTCTTGTACTTGACACCCTTACAATTCGGAAAATGGAGGTGGAGATAGGACCGAGCAGCAGGGTTGGCATTTCTAGGCGGAAGGTCGATCAAGGGGAGCATGTAATCCGGGGCAGCCCCATAGATGATTTTATGTGTCAGGGAGCAGATCTTAAAAGCAATGCGCTCCTGTACAGGCAGCCAATGTAGTTTAAAGCGCAGGGGTTCGGCGTGTGCAAAACGCCTTTCTCTAAGGATGAGCCTCGCCGCAGTGTTCTGAGCCGTTTGGAACGATTTCAATAAGGAGGCCTGGCAACCCACATAAATTCCACTACAGTAATCCAGATGGGATAGGACAAGCCAGTGGACAAGGGTACGAAAAAAGTCTCTGGGAAGGAGGTATCTGATGCGCCGAAGCCTCCACATGGCCTGGAACATTTTTTTGGAGACCAAGTGTACATGATCAACCAGCTGGAGATGTGAGTCCAGATGCACTCCTAAAAGCCGCAGGCTGTTGGCAATCGGGAGGGCAGAGCCCAGAACTGGAAGCATTGTGTCAGATACATGAGCGTCCGTGGACGAGAGGATGAGACAATG
The DNA here is from genome assembly GCF_901765095.1 of Microcaecilia unicolor. NCBI lineage: Eukaryota > Metazoa > Chordata > Amphibia > Gymnophiona > Siphonopidae > Microcaecilia > Microcaecilia unicolor. The sequence continues at coordinate 391,510,271 of NC_044032.1, forward strand.
AGTTTTTGCAAGACTTAGAGGATCTTTTACTAAAGATTAGTGCAGGTTATCTGCAGCTGAGTTCACAGAAATATGTGCCACCTTTAGTAAAAAAAACCCAAAACCCTCAAGGACTAAAATATCTGTACAAAGTTCTAAGCTGGAAGATCTTACATATACAGTAGAGGAATAGAAAAGCTCTCATGCAACGTTTTCTTAAGATAAACTATTGCTTTACAGCAAACTTGAAAACCTGGAGAACTAGATGAAATTTAAATTTAAGACTGCTTAATTTTCCCTATGTTAGAATGGAGATACCTAAAGACTTATTTTATAGGTTTTATTAAGGAGATTGTTAAGTTTCCTGAAAATAGTCTTCCTCCATTACAGAAAATGTATTATTCGTTACAAGCTATACAAAACGAATCTGATCTGGATACTTCTGCAGCACTTGATGTGTCAGCAATTCTAGAAGTTTCTGCTTCAGAGTCTACTATTTATGGAACATTGTTATCTTTTGTGTTTCTTCAAGACAAGGAAGTAGTCTTAAGATTATATTTTAAGTCTGCTGGGTCTACCTTTTTAGTAATGAAGATTCAGATTTTTTCTGGAGGTTTTGAAGTGGACACAATTTAGAAGGAAGAAATGTTTAGCCTTACATCACAAAGTTATTTCTTTGGGAGCAATATTTTAGTTGTGTTTTCCCTTTAAATGTTGTCTTAGATACCAGAATAAGCATTATGGGGCAGATTCTATATATGGTGCCTAAAGACTTGGCGCAGAAATCAGTGACAACTAAGCGTATTCTATAAGCAGCACCTAGCTTTAGGCAAGGTATATAGAATATGCTTAGTTGATATTTCAGTGCCTAAAACTACACAACTCCACTTACACCAAAGAAAACATGGCGTAAATCCCAGTGCATAGATTTAGGTGAACTGGGCCATATTCTATAACTATGTGAGCAAATTTCAGAATGCTATGAAACACCCATTTCCCCACCTATAACCATGCCCCCATTTGTCTGCGCAGATTAGAAGTTAGGTGCACTGCACTACAGAATGCGTTTAGCGAGTTGTGTGCATAAATTCTAATTATTGCCAATTAGTGCTCATTATTGCTTGTTAAGAGCTGTTATCAACACTGATTAGCTTGCAAAGCCAATTAAATTATGCGCGATATAAAATACGCTTGGATTTCAGTGCAGATCTCTAGGCGGACTATATAGAATCCAAGGAAATATGTTTTATGAACCAGGACAACTGAAAACCTTTTTGGATTCATGGACTGGCTCTTGATCCTTTGTCTAGTTTGAGTTTCTTTTTTCACTGGTTAAATGTAATAGGTAAAGGTATTAGTTCCGTTTCCTTATTATATATTTTTTCTTTTTCCAGTTTCCTATGAATGTGAATTCTAGATCCCCTAACAATGTCCCCTCTAAGCTGGTCCTCCAACTGCATTCCTGATAGTAGGGGATGATGCTTCCATATTACGTTTCCAGTCACTATGGACAGCCAGGTTCTCTGGAGTTCTGCAAAACTTGCATGTCCCTTGCTATTGAAAATGTGACATTGCTGGCAGGAATGTAGGTGAAGGACTCCCACACAGCTTAGAGGGAACATCACCCCCTAAAGATTGTGACTATTGATTACTATAATTTCCTTTTGTACTATTTGTATTATTGTTTTCTAACAAAGGTTATTTAGATAGATAGATAGATAGATAGATAGATAGATAGATAGATAGATAGATAGATAGATAGATAGATAGATAGATATCAATATAGAGATAGATAGATAGATAGATAGATGTATATAAATCCTGGGGATCAACATTAGTTTAAAAAGGCCAGCCATTTCAGCAAAATCTTATGGATGCATTTCTACATGCTACAAATACAATCATGCTTTAGGAGATGACAAACTGGAAAGAGGAAGGTGGACTGCTGTGCACTCAGCATGTCTCTTAATTCCCCTCATTAGATGTGGATGAGCAGGAAAAAAACCTGAGGAAATACTTTTATCACATAAACCCCAAATATGTACCTTTCCTCCACCACCAAGACACTAGAATTTTGGCAGGATAGCAGCAGGAAAACTCTATCAAATCTATAATCACCTTTTCTTTCTCTCTCTCTCTCTCTGTTACTTTTTACGTTGCTGACTGTAAAGTGAAATAAGGAACTTCAGTCAAACATAAAACCCAAAACTTGGTCCTGTGCACCTCACTATAATTATTTATCAGTTCTGAAAAGATACCTTCTATATATAGCGTCTAAAAAATCAGCGCTGAAATCAGTGCCGACTGAAGGTGTCTTTTACTAAAGATTATCTCGAGTTATCTGCAGCAGGGCCCATAGGAATAAAATAGGACTTGCTGCAGATAACTCGAGCTAACCTTTAGAAAAAGACCCCCTAAGCATATTCTATAATCGGCACCTAATTATAGAATACACTTACTGTAGTTGATATTTCAGCCCCTCAATCTGCACGCATCCATTTACACCAACTAAAACATGGCAGAAATCCCAGCACATAGATTTTAGGTGCACTGGGCCATATTCTATAACTAGGCACCTAAATTTCGGAATGCCCATGAAACGCCCATTTCCCTGCCCATAACCACGCCCCTGTTTGCCTGCACGCATTAGAGATTTGGCGCATATCATTAAAGAATACGCTTAGTGAGTTGTGTGCCTAAATTCTAATCAGTGCCAATTACTGCTCATTATTGCTTATTAAGTACTGTTATCAATGCTCATTTAGCTTGTTAAGTTACACACAATGTTACAGAATCTGTGTCGATTTTGGCACCGATCTTTGGGGCACTATATAGAATCCGGGGGTAAAGGAATTACTGTGAGTTATTGTGATAGCATACTTTTAAACCTAAAACTTTAAGAGTATTCTCCCTCTGTTTATGCTTCCTTTCTCACTTTTCACTATGATATAACAAGTTAGTACAAGAACAATATATGATCTATTATGAAATTGAAGAACAATTAATTATCTTTAGATGCTGTGATTTCAGCTGACATCTAAAGAATTCATGATGTTTGTACAAGTATAAGCCTTATTAATGTAAATATTGACCATGGTTTTATAAATATGGCATAAGGATTTATTGCATAGCAATGTGAAATATATTTATGTAGGGAAAGCAGCTGTGCTAAGGTAAACAATATCAATAGTGAAATGTTGAAACAGCTCAAAGGTGCATGACTAAGAAGATTGTTGATATTAAGCAGCATAAAGTGATAAAAGAAAAACATCTTCAGTGATCTACGTAGGAAAAAACATTTGCATTATATAATAACTAAAATATTTATTGGGCTTGATTTTATTATAGGACACCTATGTTATAAATCCATAAAATCATTGTAGGCACCTATGTGCCCTTATAAAATAGATTCCAAGATCTAGTCCTACTACAGGACAAAAGCCAATGCACATGCTTCAAAGACGTAAATATGTGTACGTACTATATTTTATTTATTTCTTTATTTATTAGGATTTATTTAATGCCTTTTTGAAGAAATTCACCCATGGTTGAGTAAGAAATACAATCTAGACATAAGCAATAGATAATTATAGCAGAAAATGGCAATATCAACACAATGCGTAATAAAACAGCTTGATAAACAACACAGAGTGTAAAGGGTGGTGGAACATATGGATAAAGTAAGAGCAGTTAGAAATGTTACTGTATTTTATTATTACGTTTGATATACTCCCAATCACCATATGGCAGCTAGGTGGTTGACATTAAAAGCTCAGAGAAACGTAAGAAAGGGAAAAGAAAAGATTTCGGAAACAAGTAATTAGGTAGAATGGTTTAGAGGTCCACATGGAAAAGCCTGGTTAAAGAGCCAGGATTTGAGGAGTTTCTTGAAGGCGGGGTAAGAAGGTTCAGATTTGATATGATGGAATAGTATATTCCAAAGTTCGGGGCCTGCATATGCAAAAGCAGTGGTACGAGTGTTATCGTATGATAGAACATAAGAATAGCCATACTGGGTCAGACCAATGGTCCGTCCATCCCAGTATCCTGCTTCCAACAGTGGTCAATCCAGGTCACAAGAACCTGGCAGAAACCCAATTAGTAGCAGGAGGAAGATGTAGAAGGGACAGCTAGGAGGATCGTAGGGATTGGGAAGGAGGGTAAGGAATGTGCAGCTTGGAAATGTAGTCAGGAGCCGATTGTAGTAAACCTTTATACACAAGAAGGAGCAATTTAAAGGTGATGCGATAGGAAATAGGGGGCCAATGCTCTCGTTTTAAGAAGGGTGTGATGTGGTCAATTTTTCATACATTGTAAAGAAGTTTAGCAGTTGTGGATTGTACAAGTTGTAGGCATTTTAGTGAGGCTAACGGTAGACCAGAGAACAGAGCATTATAGTAGTCTAGGTGTGTAATGACCAGGGAGAAGAAGGGTGCATATGCATGAGGTAGACAAGTATGGTTTACCGAATGGATCTGTTGCAGTGCAAAAAAAGAAGATTCAATAGTTGTGCTAATATGATGCGCTGAAAAGTCCAAGTGACAAACCATGCACAGGTGCACGGGTCTGCTATATGCAGTACACAGTAAGGTTTGTCTGCATTCTGTGTCCTTTCCTGTGCACGGTTTGTCACTTGGACTTTTCAGCGCACGCTCAAGCACAAATAAACTGTGGAGTTTTTTTTCAGTCAAGATGTTGGTTTACCGGACCCACGCCTTATAGCTGAATATATTGGCTGGCTAGGTGGTACTACTGAGGCCTTTTTTCTCCACGAGCAGTCGGCTGGGTGACGCTTGAGAGTTTGAGTTACATCTGGTGCATAAGTAGAAGTATACCTGCAGCCGGTGAGCTGCAGCATTGGATTTTCATATAAAAATTGGAAGCTTGTGTATACCTTATTCATATGATAATACCAGATTAATCTCAAATATACTATTACATACCTAAACTTCACACAATTCCACTGTATCTATAGGACTAGATGCTGAAAAAGCATTTGATCTGGTGGAATAGCTTTACTTGTTTCAGGTTTTAAAGTGGTATTGATTTGCCCAAGAATTTATTCATATGGTTAAAATATTTTATACCTTACCTACCACTACAATTCAGATTATCAATATCATATCTGAACCCTTCCACCCAACAGGAGGAACTAGACAAGTTTGTCCCCTATCCCCATTACTGTTTTATCGAGGTTTTGGAATCCTCCCTTCATGCTATCAGATCCTCTCCCAATATAGTAGGTGTCTCAACCTGTTCTGTCACAGCAAAACTCTCTGTTTACGCTGCCAATATTCTTTTATATACCCCCTCCTCCATTCCAGCTTTAATAGATATAATCAACCAATATTTTACTATTTCTGGTTATAAACTAGATACATCTAATCAGAAATCTTACTTATAAATTGCCCTGAGGCCAAATCTTAAATTAGTAAATTTGGTTTTCAGTGGTCCTCTGATCACATAAAATATCTTGGAGTGCTATTTGGACTCTCTATGGAGCTCATTTTCAAAAGAGAAAAACATCCAAAATGTGGCATAAATCTGCATTTGGATGTTTTTCTCACAAAAACATCCAAATTGGTATTTTCAAAAGCAATGTTTAGATGTTTTCCTATGAAGGCCATCAGAAGTGAATTCAAATTACAAGGGGGCATGTCAGGGGTGTGTTAAGGGTGGTATCTGGGCATTCCTAATACTTGGATGTTTTTCAGCCATAATGGAACAAAACAAAAGTGTCCAGGACTAAAACTAAGACGTTTTGAGCTACACCTGTTTTTATAACGAATAAGGCACAAAAAGGTGGCATAAATGACCAGATGACCACTGGATGGCATCATGGGTGACCCCCCCCCCCCCACGCCCCACAAACGTGAATACAAATATGGATTTAGCAGCCTCTATGACAGCCTCAGATGTTAGAGCCAGGTCTATTAGAGCAGCATGCAGGTCCCTGAAGTAGTATAGTGGTCAGTGCAGTGCACTATGGAGTGGGGGACTCTTGTCCCTATCTTCCTCTACCTGTCACATTTGTGAGAGAAACTATGAGCCCTCCAAAACTCACCAGAAACCCATTGTACCCACATATAGGTGCCCCCTTCCCACACAAGGGCTATTGTAGTGATGTAAAGTTGTGGGCAGTGGGTTTTGTGGGGCTCAGAAGACAAGATAAGGGAGCAACGGTGAGATATGTACCTGGGAGCATGTTTTTGAAGTCCAATGCAGTGCCTCCTAGGGCACCCCATTTAGTAGTCACTAAAAATGCTGGCCCCTCCTACATCCCAGTGGCTTGATTTTCTACGTTTTTCACTTGGACATTTTTTTTTTTTTTTTTAGAAAATGGACAAAAAACCCCAAAACGTTCAAAGCACCAAACCTTGTTAGAAACAGTATTTTCAAAAACAAAAGATAGACTTTTTTTTTTTTTTTTTAAATGAACTTCTTTCCTATTCAGATTTTGGATGTTTTTTGCACAACATCTAAAGTCGGACTTAGACATCATATCGAAAATGCCCCTTCACATAATCTAAATTCTAAGATGTTTATATAAACGGCTAAAGAACTCACTAATAAATGGTCTCCCTTACGATTAACATGGTGGGGGAGACCTGACACTATAAAGATGATGATTACACCCAAGTTAAATTATACCCTTAGCAGGTGCTTTTAACCCACATGGTCTTTTCTTGACTCCTGCCTAAAGGACACTCACAAATAAGAATTGCTCTGGCTTGAATTCTGCATTTATATCTTTCCAAACAAACCTGTTTTTATCTACTCTGCTAAAATTGTGATTTGCTTGTCCCAATCCTTAGAGCTGTGGACCTGGACATTTCTTCTGGTACATTTAAATGCAGCTCTACAGATAGGTTACAGCAAACACATTCCAAAGGTCTCAAGCTTAAGCCCACCCACCCTGCCCTTCAACCCACCCACCCCAAGACTGACACTTCATAAATAACTTTCCCAAATACACTACTTATCACAAATTAACTCCACCCAAATTACAACTGTCTCTGAAAAGAAAACCCCTCATTATCAAAGGAATCCCCAGTCTTCTACTCACCAACTAGGGATTACTGCTCTAGATAATAAGGACCTCTGTTAACATTTCCATAGGCTGCTATTCTCACTATATATCACATAGGATACCATTTTACCTTCTCTTCCTTACACTTGCTCATCAAGCTTCTCTCACTGTTGGCAGTACCATATTGGCAAGATAATCAAAAAATCATTGTAAATCAACTATACCCATAGATCTACTATCTTTCCTTTCCTGCCTAGCTCTGATAGAGAATAGGCTTTATAACTGCTTCTGGTCCTGTAGCATTCTAACTATAAGGGTCCCCACAGGAGGCTCTTAAATAAACTAGACGGCCTGAAGATAGGACCCGAAGTGGTGAACTGGATTAGGAACTGGTTGACGGACAGACGCCAGAGGGTGGTGGTGAATGGAGTTCGCTCGGAGGAGGAAAAGGTGAGTAGTGGAGTGCCTCAGGGATCGGTGCTGGGGCCCATTCTGTTCAATATATTTGTGAGTGACATTGCCGAAGGGTTACAAGGTAAAGTTTGCCTTTTTGCGGATGACACCAAGATTTCCAACAGAGTGGACACCCCGGAGGGAGTGGAAAACATGAAAAAAGATCTGAAGAAGCTAGAAGAATGGTCTAACGTTTGGCAATTAAAATTCAATGCAAAGAAATGCGAAGTGATGCACTTAGGGAGTAGAAATCCAAGGGAGACGTATGTGTTAGGCTGGGAGAGTCTGATAGGCATGGACGGGGAGAGGGATCTTGGAGTGATAGTATCTGAGGACCTGAAGGCGACGAAACAGTGTGACAAGGCGGTGGCCGTAGCTAGAAGATTGCTAGGCTGTATAGAGAGAGGAGTGACCAGCAGAAGAAAGGAGGTTTTAATGCCCCTGTATAAGACGTTGGTGAGGCCCCACCTGGAGTATTGTGTTCAGTTTTGGAGGCCGTATCTTGCGAAGGATGTTAAAAAAATGGAAGCGGTGCAAAGAAAAGCTACGAGGATGGTATGGGATTTGCATTCCAAGACGTATAAAGAGAGGCTTGCTGACCTGAACATGTACACCCTGGAGGAAAGGAGGAACAGGGGTGATATGATACAGACGTTCAAATATTTGAAAGGTATTAATCCGCAAACGAATCTTTTCCGGAGATGGGAAGGCGGTAGAACGAGAAGACATGAAATGAGATTGAAGGGGGGCAGACTCAGGAAAGATGTCAGGAAGTATTTTTTCACAGAGAGGGTGGTGGACGCTTGGAATGCCCTCCCGCGGGAGGTGGTGGAGATGAAAACGGTAACGGAGTTCACACATGCGTGGGATATGCATAGAGGAATCCTGTGCAGAAGGAATGGATCCTCAGAAGCTTAGCTGAAATTGGGTAGCGGAGCAGGTGGGGGAAGAGGGGTTGGTGGTTGGGAGGCGAGGATAGGGGAGGGAAGACTTATACGGTCTGTACCAGAGCCGGTGATGGGAGGCGGGACTGGTGGTTGGGAGGCGGGAAATACTGCTGGGCAGACTTATATGGTCTGTGCCCTGAAAAGGACAGGTACAAATTCAAGGTAAGGTATACACATATGAGTTTGTCTTGGGCAGACTGGATGGACCATGCAGGTCTTTTTCTGCCGTCATCTACTATGTTACTATGTTATAAGGAAAGGCTCTACCAATCCTAGTTATATTATAGTGCAATTTGAAAGTTAAATCAATTGAAAATTCTTGATCAGACTGTATCAGTTCTGGTCATACCTAGAGAACTTTTTAACACAGCACTTGGCTGACTCACTGGGAGTAATAATCCCACCCACCCCAGGGTTTTCCAGTCATATATAAAGCGAAAACTCATTGGCTTTACTCCTCGGTCGCACACAGGCAGTCTTCCAGACTGGTAAATCCATCATAGTACACCTGTTCATACCCATTTCAACCAATCAGGATGACTTATTCTCTGTAATAATTGTGGTGCTTTTGTTTCAAGACCAATCATCTGGAGACTTAAGGCTTGTCCTATCTGTCTACAGCTCACTAGATTAAAACACGAGCTCAGTAAAGTAAAACAGGAACTAGATGCACTTAAAGCAACATCTAGGACCGCACAATATCGTACTGCACAGAATCAAACCAAATTATCACCACTACCACAAAGGATAAAACCACCTAAGAATAGATAGATCACGGTAGGTTCAGGCAGACTTCGTTATGTGACAAGAAAGCAACCGCCCTCACAAGTGTTGCCCCTACAAAATTCTTTTGCTCCATTACAGCACTGTGATGTTCTTGAAAACAGAACGGAAGCCTAAGAAAAAGCAATGAAAGTGGAACAAAAAGATATAAAGGTACCCAAAGAGAAAAGTAACCCCCAAATCACTAATGTTGAAACGCATAACAGGAAATGTAGATGGAAAGCGATGACCACAAATGCTCGCAGTCTAAGCAATAAAGTTCATGACCTTCAGGCCCTGATGTTGGAGGCAGACCTGGATGTTGTTGCAATCACGGAGAAGTGGTTCAATGGTTCCCATGAATGGGATGCAAACATACCAGGCTATAATCTACTTAGGAAGGATAGAGAGGGTTGTAAAGGTGGAGGAGTAGCTCTGTATGTGAGGAATGATATCACGGCGACTGAAATGACAGGGACCTGGGGAAAGGAAGAAGCAATATGGATCACCTTAAAAAGAGATGATAGAACCTCTGTGGGTGTTGTCTACAGACCCCTGACACAATTAGAGGAACTAGATAAAAATCTGATCGCAGATATTCAAAAATTGGGAAACAAGAGAGAGGTTCTGTTGATGGGAGATTTCAATCTGCTGGATGTAGATTGGAAGGTTCCGTCTGTGGAATCGGAAAGAAGTAGACAGATAGTGGATGCTTTTCAAAGTGCTCTGCTCAGACAAATGGTGATGGAACCCACGAGGGAGGGTGAGACGCTGGATCTGGTGCTCACAAATGGGGATAGTGTATCAAATGTCTGAGTGGGTGCCCATCTGGGCGGCAGTGACCATCAAACGGTTTGGTTCGATATGACGGCTGAAGTGGAGGGCGGCCACTCAAAACTCAAAGTCTTAGATTTCAAGCATGCTGATTTTAGTAAAATGGGGGAATACCTGAGGAAGGAGCTGATGGGCTGGGAGAACGAACAAGAAGTGGAAGGACAGTGGTCCAGGCTAAAAGAAGCTATAAATAGAGCCACAAGCATGTAAGGAGAGTAAATAAAAGCAAGAGAAAAAGGAAACCGATATGGTTCTCCAAACAAGTGGCCGAGAAAATAAAGGCTAAAGAGTTGGCGTTCCTGAAATACACAAAAACTCAAGTAGCCGAACACGGAGAGGAATACCGGAGGAAACTGAAAGAAGCCAAGAGAGAGATACGTCTGGCGAAAGCGCAAGCAGAAGAAAAAATGGCTAGAAATGTAAGGAGGGGTGACAAAATTTTCTTCAGGTATATTAGTGAAAGGGGGAAGACAAATAAGGGAATTGTGAGACTGAAAGACGCTGCGAACCGCTATGTAGATAATGATGAAGAAAAAGCAAATTTGCTAAATAGATACATTTGTTCTGTTTTCACAGAAGAAAATCCTGGAGAAGGACCACGATGGACTGGCAAAAGTACAAATGAAAATGGAGTAGATAGAGCACCATTCACGGAAGACAGTGTGTATAAACAACTTGAAAAGCTAAAGGTGGACAAAGCCGTGGGACCGGACGGGATCCACCCCAGGATATTAAAAGAGCTCAGAGAGGTTCTGGCGGGTCCTCTTAAGGGAAAATTAGGTTCTTACCATGATAATTTTCTTTCCTTTAGTCATAGCAGATGAAGCCATTACATATGGGTTGTGTCCATCAACCAGCAGGGGGAGATAGAGAGCACTCAACTTTTCACAGTGCCTCATGGCCAGCTAGCTCCACTGCCTCTTCAGTATTTGAAGCTTCCAAAGCAGTATGGTTATCAATAGAAATCAAACAAAATAAAACATGGAAAAGAAAATAAGATGATACCTTTTTTATTGGACATAACTTAATACATTTCTTGATTAGCTTTCGAAGGTTGCCCTTCTTCCTCAGATTGGAAATAAGCAAATGTGCTAGCTGACAATGTATATAAGTGAAAACATTCAAGCATTACTATGACAGTCTGACAGGGTGGGAGGAGGGGGGTGGGTAGGAAGTATGCATGGGGACATCAAAGCATATCTTGCGCACATCCAAAAGGTGCAACTGCCCAAATGAATCTGGAAACTCCTCCTCAACAAAGGAGGGAAGAAAAACAGGCTGGTTTAGGTGAAACGCTGAAACCACCTTAGGCATGAAGGAAGGCATGGTCCAAACCATGACCCCTGACTCTGAGAATTGCAGAAAAGGGTCTCTACAGGACAGCGCCTGGAGCTCTGACACCCGTCTTGCCGAGGTAATGGCCACTAAAAAGATGGCCTTCAGTGTCAAATCTTTCTCTGAAGCACGCCGAAGCAGTTCAAAGGGACTCCCCTGAAGGGCCTTCAATACTAACCCCAGGTTCCAAGCTGGACAAGGTGCCCGCACGGGAGGACGGAGCCGAATCACCCCTCTAAGAAACCGTGCCACATCTGGATGAGCAGCTAAGGACATGCCTTCAACCTTGCCACGCAGGGAGGCCAATGCTGCCACTTGCACCCGCAGGGAATTATAGGCCAAGCCTTTGTGTACACCATCCTGCAAAAAGTCCAGAATCGGCGAGACAGGAGCCCGCAACGGAGAAAGCGCTCTTGAAACACACGGAAGTGGAGCACTTACGGGCCTGCAGGAGAGTGGAAATTACCTTATTTGAGTAGCCTTTATCTCTCAATTGCGCCCTCTCAATCGCCATGCCATAAGACCAAAGCGGCAGGCGTCCTCCATGGCCACCGGACCCTGTGACAACAGGTGCGGAACCAGAGGTAACAGAAAGGGAGCCTCCAACAGCATCTGTCAGAGGTCCGCATACCAAGGCCTCCTGGGCCAATCCGGGGCGATGAGCACCACTTCTCCTGGATGCAGCCGAATCCACAGGAGCACTCGCACTATCAAGGGCCACGGAGGGAAGACATACAGCAAGCCCAGGGGCCAGGGTTGAGCCAAGGCATCCAACCTGGCAGAGCGAGAATCCCTCCGTCTGCTGAAGAAGCACGGGATTTTGGCATTGGAACTGGTTGCCATAAGATCCATCACTGGCTTGCCCCATTTGGCACATATCTGCAGGAATACATCGTCTGCTAGTTCCCACTCCGCTGGATCAATCTGATGCCTGCTTAGATAGTCGGCTTGCACGTTGCTCTGACCTGCAATGTGAGTTGCTGACAGGGACTGTAGATGCAGCTCGGCCCAGTGGCAAATTTGTTCGGCCTGCGCGGCTAGAGCTCTGCACTGAGTGCCGCCTTGTCGATTTATGTAGGCCACTGCTGTCGTGTTGTCCGACATCACCCGGACAGCCAATCCTTCCAGGGTCACTTGAAAGGCCAGAAGAGCCAGAAACACCGCTTTCAACTCCAGGTGGTTGATAGACCACTCCGACTCGTCGGGCGTCCACAGACCCTGGGCATGCTTCCCCTGGCAATGTGCGCCCCAGCCCTTCAGGCTGGCATCTGTCACCACTAGGCACCAATCGGGGAGCACCAGCGGCATTCCCCGCCGCAACATGCTGTCCGAGAGCCACCACTCCATACTGATGCGGGCCGCAGGGAGCCAAGAAAGTCTGCACTGATAATCCTGAGATACTGGAGACCATCGTTGAAGTAGAGAATACTGTAGAGGTCTCAGGTGCGCTCTCGCCCATGGCACCACTTCCAAGGTGGCCGTCATCGATCCCAACAGCTGGACAATGTCCCAAGCTCACGGGCAGGGCATCCTCAGGAGCAGACGGACCTGATTCTGAAGCTTGCACCGCCTTTGTTCGGGAAGAAACACATAGCCCGAGGCTGTGTCGAACCTGGCCCCCAAATATTCTAGAGATTGCGAGGGGGTCAGGTAACTTTTGGCCATATTGATGACCTAGCCCAGAGATTGAAGGACTGAAACCACTCTCTGGCTGTAGCTAGATGACTCTCTTTTTCTGAGTCTGCTCTGATGAGCCAGTCGTCTAGGTACGGGTGAACCCGGATACCCTCTCACCTGAGAAAGGCAGCTACTACCACCATTACTTTGGAGACGGTTCGGGAGCTGTGGCGAGGTCAAAAGGCAAGGCCCGAAACTGGAAATGTTTTCCCAACACCGCAAACCGCAGAAACTTCTGGTGCGGGGGCCAAATTGGTATGTGCAAGTAAGCTTCTTTCAGGTCCAGAGACGTGAGAAACTCTCCTGGCTGTACCGCCGCAATGACGGAGTGCAGGGTTTCCATGTGAAAATGCCGCACTCTTAAGGACTTGTTTAGCTCTTTTAAGTCCAGGATCAGGCGAAAAGACCCGCCTTTTCGTGGCACCACAAAGTAAATGGAGTTGCAGCCTAGACCTTGTTCGGCGGGAGGCACCGGGGTCACAGCCCCTATCTGGCACAGACTGTGCAAAGTCTCCTCTACTGCCGCCCGTTTGGCGGCAGAACTGCATCGGGACTCCACAAACACGTCTCTCACCGGGGCATCGAATTCTATTCGGTATCCGTCTCTGATCAGGTCCAAGACCCACTGATCTGCGGAGATTTTGGCCCACTCCTCGAAAAAGAGGGAAAGTCTTCCTCCGATGACAGGAAACGAGGAGGGGGCCGGCGCACCATCATTGAGAGGGTCGCCCATGAACTCCAGGCCTTGAATCGGCACGTGCGGAACGTTTGTCCGAGCGAAAGGAGTTTCTCTGCTGAACGCGGGCACGCAAAGTGAACCCAGCAGCACGCCCCGGGTGGTACCTTCTAGCTTCACGGAAGCGAGGTCTGTAAGAGGAGCGGACCGCCTGACCCTTAGAAGAAGGCTTCGGCCTATCTTCGGGCAAGCGCTGAGGTTTGGAATCCCCCAGGCCTTTAACAATGTTTTCCAGCTCCTCACCAAACAGAAGGCCTTGAAAGGGCAACTTCACCAACCTTTGCTTAGAGGCCATGTCTGCCACCCAATGTCATAGCCAAAAAGTGCGGTGAGCCGCCACTGCTACAGCCATTTGTTTAGCCAAAGCTCTGACCATATCATAAAGGGCGTCAGCCAAAAAGGACAAGGCCAACTCCATCCGCGGAGCCACTTCAGCTCCATCACCGGGCTGTTCCACTGCCTGCTGTAACCAAGCCAGGCAGGCTCTAGCAGCATAACACCTGCATGCAGACGCCCGAACAGTGAGACCTGCCAAATCAAAGGACCGCTTCAGAGCTGAATCAAGCCTGCGGTCTTGAATAACCTTCAGGGCAACACCTCCTTCAACAGGGAGGGTAGTTCTCTTTGTCACAGCCGTGACCAGGGCATCCACTTTAGGCATTGCAAAGCGAGCCAAATGTTCCTCACTCAGAGGGTATAATTGCCCCATAGCCCTGGCAACCTTCAAAGGTCCCTCGGGGTCAGCCCATTGAGCCGAAATAAGCTCTTGGATGGAGTCATGCAAAGGAAAGGCTCGAGCAGGCTTTCTGGTACTAGCCATCCTTGGATTAACAGAGGAGGCTGTGCCACTCCCAGGATCTTCAATTGAGAGGGCTTGTAAAGCATCTGAAATAAGCGCTGGCAGCTCCTCGCGGTGGAAAATCCTCACCGCAGACGGATCATCAAGCTCCTGTGGCAATTCTGCACCTGACTGGCTCCTCAGCCCAAGAAGTTCTGCCAGACCCCTCAGAATCCTCATAGCCCGACCACGGGGGGGGGGGGGGGGGGGGGGCGCCACACTCAGAAGGGGAATTAGCCCTTCTGCGTTTATCAGGAGGATAAGAAACAGGCAAAGCCAACTCCAAAAGGCCAGGATCCACCGGGGGGGGGGGGGGGGGGCAGGCAGAGGGTCCGAAGATCCCTGTGGAAGAGCTCTTTTAAGCATATATGCCGTACGCAGCATTAAAACAAAATCAGGGGAGAAAATCGCTCCCTGAGCGCCCGGATCCTGCCCAGGGCTATCAGCTCTATTATTAGCCTCACTCAGAGGGACCCCCCCCCCCCCGGATTCAGGGCTCTCCGTCGCAACAGAGGCCGCGCCATGTGGAAAATCCAAAATGGCGTCCACTGCCAGCACAGAGCGCAACAGATTGCCGCTCGCCATACTCGGGCCGGCTCTACCGTCTGTACAGCACGAATTACAGAGCCCCACTGCTGATTTGCGCTTGCCACATTTAGAACAGCGCTTTACAGTCTCCGCAGCCATCGCCGAAAACGGCGGTAAAATTCAAAAATGGCAGTTCGTGCCAAAAACGTCCCGATCGCGGGCCCACCCCGGAGGAGTCAGAAAACACTCTTACCTCACTAGACCGAGTATCACAGCTCCGGTTCTGCAGAAGAATCTCAAGAAAAAAACCTCTTTTTTAACGTGTTATTTTTTAACGCTGTGAGGAAAGCAGAGGCAAAAGAGGTAAATAAAAACACTCCGGAGGCTCAGATAAGTGGGAAAGGCAGGGAAAGGCGAACCAATGTGTCTGCATCCACTGATTGGGAAAGGACAGGGAAAAGCAAGCTAATATGTCCACATCCACGGTGGCATGGGTAAGGCAGGGAAAGGGCTGACCTATGTGCCTTCAAAGTGAAGCTGCTATAGCCTCTAACACCCTGGCTAACAACTGGCAAGCCAGGAGCCACCCCCAGGCAGATTTTTGATGGAGCTCGAAGAAGCTGCAGCCACCCTGCTTGGGGAGATAGAAAATACTGAAGAGGCAGTGGAGCTAGCTGGCCATGAGGCACTGTGAAAAGTTGAGTGCTCTCTATCTCCCCCTGCTGGTTGATGGACACAACCCATATGTAATGGCTTTATCTGATTGATGACAAGGAAAGATTTGTTTAATAAATCATTGGAAACGGGAGAGGTTCCATGGGATTGGAGAATGGCGGATGTGGTCCCTCTTCACAAAAGTGGTGATAGGGAAGAAGCTGGAAACTACAGGCCGGTAAGCCTCACTTCAATTATTGGAAAAGTAATGGAAGCGATGCTGAAGGAAAGGATAGTGAATTTCCTGGAAGCCAATAAGTTGCAAGATCCGAGACAACATGGCTTTACCAAAGGTAAATCGTGCCAAATGAATCTCATTGAATTCTTTGACTGGGTGACTGGAGAATTAAATCAGGGATGTGCTATAGACGTAATCTACCTAGATTTCAGCAAAGCTTTTGACACGGTTCCCCACAGAAGGCTCTTGAACAAACTGTATGGGCTGAAGATAGGACCCGAAGTGGTGAACTGGATTAGGAACTGGTTGACGGACAGACGCCAGAGGGTGGTGGTAAATGGAATTCGCTCGGAGGAGGGAAAGGTGAGTAGTGGAGTGCCTCAGGGATTGGTGCTGGGACCGATTCCTTTCAATATATTTGTGAGTGACATTGCTGAAGGGTTAGAAGGTAAACTTTGCCTTTTTGCGGATGATACTAAGATTTGTAACAGAGTGGACACCCGGGAGGGAGTGGAAAACATGAAAAGGGATCTGCGGAAGCTAGAAGAATGGTCTAAGGTTTGGCAATTAAAATTCAATGCGAAGAAATGCAAAGTGATGTACTTAGGGAGTAGAAATCCACAGGAGACGTATGTGTTAGGTGGTGAGAGTCTGATAGGTACCGACGGGGAGAGGGATCTTGGGGTGATAGTATCTGAGGATCTGAAGGCGACAAAACAGTATGACAAGGCGGTGGCTGTAAGTAGAAGGTTGCTAGGCTGTTATAGAGAGGGGAGTGACCAGCAGAAGAAATGAGGTTTTAATGCCCCTGTATAAGTCGTTGGTGAGGCCCCACCTGGAGTATTGTGTTCAGTTCTGGAGGCCGTATCTTGCTAAGGATGTAAAAAGAATTGAAGCAGTGCAAAGAAAAGCTACGAGAATGGTATGGGATTTACGTTACAAGACGGATGAGAAGAGACTTGCGGACCTGAACATGTATACCCTGGAGGAAAGGAGAAACAGGGGTGATATGATACAGACGTTCAAATATCTGAAAGGTATTAATCCACAAATGAACCTTTTCCGGAGATGGGAAGGCGGTAGAACTAGAAGGCATGATATGAGATTGAAGGGGGGCAGACTCAAGAAAAATGTCAGGAAGTATTTTTTCATGGAGAGAGTGGTGGATGCTTGGAATGCTCTCCCACGGGAGGTGGTGGAGAGGAAAACGGTAACGGAATTCAAACATGCGTGGGATAAACATAAAGGAATCCTGTTCCGAGGGAATGGATCCTCAGAAGCTTAGCTGAGATTGGGTGGCAGAGCCGGTGGTGAGAGGCGGGGCTAGTGCTGGGCAGACTTATACGGTCTGTGCCAGAGCCGGTGGTTGGGAGGCAGGGATAGTGCTGGGCAGACTTATACGGTCTGTGCCCTGAAAATGACAGATACAAATCAAGGTAAGGTATACACAAAAAGTAGCACATACGAGTTTATCTTGTTGGGCAGACTGGATGGACCGTGCAGGTCTTTTTCTGCCGTCATCTACTATGTTACTATGATTCCTGTATCTCTAAAACCCTCCACATACAAAGCCATTGACAAAATTCTAACATCCTTTTTGTGGGCCAACAGAACCCCTCGCATAGCTTTGAAAAAATTAAAAGCCCCACGCTCACATGGGGGTGTAAACTATCCTAGCTTTCAGGACTACCACTCAGCTTTCATACTACACCAATCCGCTGCATGGATAACAACTATAGACCCCTCACAGGCTCCTTTATGGTGGCATTTGAAGCCGCAAGGTGATCAAATACACCTTTACGCCTGCTTCCATCTTCTAAACTGGAAAAATCTAAATAATCAAATATTGCAATCAACACAAAACATATTCACTGATGCGCCACAACAAACAGGAAAATGTAACTAGTACAATTGCCTCCCCCTGTTCATGGTGGAGACATTAGTGCTTGATTGCTGGTGGTGGAGCAGCGTTACATATTCATGTGGAGAACAGTGACCCCCCTTGGCCTCAACCGTGAGGTTGAGTGGGTTTGATGTGGTGTATCTTTAAATAAGTGGGTGTGGTCTCTTGGCATGGGCAATATAAGGTTCGTCTTGCTCCGGTAGTTCAGCGTTGTGACCTCTGACCCCTGCCGGGGAGAGTACCCTTCCGGCAAGTAGTCGCATATAAGTATATAGTAAGAAATGAGATAGTTAAGTTATACTATGTTAAATAGAGATGTTTCAATGATCGATTACGCATTACATCATAATTATATTATTGTAGATGAAGTGTTGGTTCCTCCTGAGGAAGAGCTGAAATGCGGTCCGGCATTGGGGAACCGCTTAAGCGTGTGAACAGCAATTGCTGTTGCAGCGACGTTAATTCAAGCAGATCTCTACCCTGCCACTGTCTTTTGGTCTTAAGAATATGAAAAAACAACAACGTTGAAGATCTGTTGGAGCATGTACATTAAAAGCATGGCCCAGGTTAAACACAGCGTTCGTGGGGACTGAGCGCTAACACAAGAGCAGTAGCAGTATCGCAAGTATTGTTACTGGGGCTGTAGTTGGAACAGATCAAAGGGCTCCAACATTAATAGCGTTGGAAAAGACAATATCCAATGACTTTAATTTCACATTGATGTATTATGTCACAATATGATACTTCATGATATTTCATGTTCAATCATGCCAAGAATGGTCATTGATATTTGAAAAAATCTTTTTGTAATAGGCAGTTGCGGGGGAGTGACGAATGAATGTAGATGAATGAATGGGTAGCCAGGTGACGTATGTCATCAGAGTTGTAATTATGTAATCTAATAATAAAAACCGAAAGATTTTGATACATTACTGGAGTTTGTTTGTTTGAAGTTGTTACTTATTCTATACCACATAAGGGACTATGTCTGAACATATGTGAAAAAGGCCATCAAGTGTCTGTGTAGGACTGATCTCTACTAATTCAGTTTGTTTTGTTTTTCAATTGGTGTATTAATGTTCTTCTGCCCACTTCAATGTTCGGGGTGTTGTTTTTATTCTAGGACCTTGTGTGACCCCCCTGTAAGTTAGCATGTAAACATACTAGATTCTGTGATCCAACTTAAGAATGCTTTTGCTGTTTACTTTGTAGTAAAATAGTAGTTTTAAGAACTGTACTCTATTACCTTTACTTGAGTAATTTTGGGGGATAAAACTTTCTACTTTTACTTCACTACTTTTGAAGCTAGTACTTTTACTTTTTACTTAACAATCTCACCTTTGCTTTTTGTGAGCCATATACACGATGACAGTAGGTGCCTGTGGCTTGCTGACTGTTGCAATTTGTCTGGAATTAGGTGTGGAGTGTGGCTGTTTGGGTGCCTCTTGCTTAATCACAAGGGGCCCGATATTTAGCACTATTTAACCAGGTAGGATTGGCTCTATGGGCAGTTAAATAGTGCTTAGCCGGCTAGCCACTAATATTCAGTGTGAGATAGCTTGTTATCTCTGCTGAATATTAGCACTTAGCTGCTAGGAGCTAACTAGCTATGACACAATTTAGCCAGTTAAGCGAATATATTCAGCATTAACCTGCTTAGCAGTTAAAATAAGCTGCATAAATAGCAGGCTTAACTTTAACCACTAAGCACTTAACTGATTTAACACTGAATATCAGCTTAACCGGTTAAGCTGCAGTGGACAAAACTGAAATCAGATATTCAATGCTGGTCATCAGGCACTGAATATCTGGGGTTGGCGGCTAACCACACTGCCTGCCACTGGCTGAATATTTGGGGGAGGGTATTTAGCTAATACCCTCCCTTGGCACAGCTTTTCAACCCTTATTTGAACCTAATTCTTGTGTGGTGCCAGAGTTTGTGGATGAAGACAGGGGTAGTGCATCCGTATGCGTGAAGTGTGTAGATCACTATGGTGGAAGTTCACTTCTGTGGTGTACTTTGCCTTAGGCTTGCTTTTTTCAGGTGAGCTAGGTTCTGGTGTGGAGGGACATACTTTCTCTAAATCTGATAACTCTTCTGAGTCAATCTGTGACTGAGTTAGCATGTGCTAGGGTATGAGGTTTCACATAGGGTGCAATTCGCTGAGGTAATGTGACTAAGCTGGCTCTCCCTGCCATCCTGCCTTGTGGCTTCTTCAAGTACCTTAACTTGGGCCTCAATGGCAGCCAGTTCTTTCTCCTGCTGGAGCACCTCCAAGGCAAAGTCTAACTCTGCCTTGCTGCGTTCAGAGGCAGCAGCAGTGACAGCAGTTTTCCTCTTCTTCCAGTCTAAGTTTCTCAATTTTTATGGCTGCTCCTTGCTTACTATAAAGAACTCATGATTTGGCAGCCTCTGCTTCCATTTGCAATTTGATAGAAATAGAGCCCATTGCAGAACTGCTAGAATGGCTTGTCTTCTGTGATTTTGAAATTCTATAAGTTATAGAGCTATGTCTAGAGGTGCCAGAATATTGGGATTCATTTTCCCCTGTAGGATCTGTATGAGGTTCTGTAATTTTAATTGCCTCTGTCACCATGGACTGGCATGTGAGATCTCTAGCTTGCTGCCTCTCTCTCTGGGCTAAACTAGAAACTGCCAATCTTCTGTATTTATTCTGCCTAGAGACTGGCAATATTCTTCTGACTTGTGCTGGTACTGCTTATAGACTGAATGTAATTGCTCTATATAGAGGCTATCAGCTTTGCCTTTTTTTTTAAACCTCAAAACTTATTTCTCCACTTTAAACCAGAGCTTGTCCAAAAGAAAGAAGTATTTGTCTACTTTGTTTCATAATTTTCTCTAGCCTTTTCTATAAGCCTGTAGTAGGCAGACTATTCTCATCTATGTTCCCAGCATCATCTCTCTTGGCTTGAACATTTTGTTCAATCTGCTCAGTTATTTCACTGACACAATACAATCTGCCATTGCTTGCACTGGTAAAAATAAAACCCCTTTTTCATCTTTTTTTTCCTTTTCTTAGATACCCTCTGCAGTGACTGTGAACCTTGGCTCTGTTTCAGAATTGTTACTTTTTTTTTTTTTTTGCTTAGACCTGATAGAACTAAACTGAGACTGAGGGCAGCCAGGAAGCCTTTATATGGAAATACTTTTTTTTTTCTGAATATCCTTTGCAGGCAGTGTGTGTGCCTTGGGATTGTAATCAAATGGTTACTTTGTAGCTAGAGCAAAGATGGGGGATGTTCAGTAGCTCCTTCCTCTGCTAGTACAGTACACAGTGCCTACTTAATTATATATGCAAATTGAGCTAACAAGAGCTGAACTTTTGATACTGGAATAGCCAGGTGCAGCTCTGGAGATTTCCTGCCTTGTAGGAGCTGAGTACAGCCCTGTACAACATTTGCTATTGCAGGATTCTGATTTTACACAGTTTAGTTTTCACTTAATAGTGTTTTAAGCCACCAATTGCTCCAAACTATTCACTGTAGTTCACTACAATTTCTTTCACAACTGAGGGTTTCCTGAGGCAATAGAAATGCTTTTATTCTGCCTGAAGTCTTGTTTGCACATAAACTGATTATAGCATTCCTCTGTCACCACATATTTGATGCTTTGAGTAAATGCACCGAGACTTTATTAAACTGCAGTCCACTAAGAATGCCAAGATTTTCACTGAGGCCCAAAACATTTCACTGCAACTTACAAGATTTCACTGTTCTGCCCTTTCACTGGGTGCGATTGGCATGCAGCTTAAACCAGAGTATAGAACATCACTATGAGAAGACTCAGAACTCTTGAACCAAAATCATCTTTAATGAGGTAATCAAATAAGGAAAAATAACTTACCGTTCAGATGTTCTGGGAGTAGTTCAACAACACACTGAATAGAGATGCTATTTATACTTTTACACTGATAAAATATTGATAGCATCACAGTAGCTTGAAGGGAGTCATACAACAAAATACAGCATATACAGTTTCAGCTCATAGAGGAGATATGCTATAGACTAACACAGCCAGATGGAGAGAAAAGAGGGGGGGGGGGCACCTAGCCCAGCATGCACAGAGAACAAGGCAAGCCAATAGAGAGAGTCCCATAAGACACAAGGAACTGGACTTATGCTCTAGAAGAGCCTATTACAGAGAACTACAAAATTACAGGGATTTATAGTTCAAGGGCATAACCGTAATTAAAGGTACAGGCAATGTAATCACAATGCTTCACATATATACATATAAACAATAAACATTCTGTCTCCATGCAAATGGAGGCAGAACAACGCACATAATTTTAAGGAACACCTCCGATCCACCCATGACCCTCCCATGGCCGCATCTCCTTTTTGACCCACACGAAAATGTTAAATCTAATTAGCACTAATTGCTTGTTAAAATCTCAATTATCTGTGCTAACTGGTCTTTATTTGATTAAATCGTGTGCATAAATTGGGTACATGCCCAACTTTGTGAGTGCAATTTTTAGCAACTTTTATAGAATTTGGGGGTATATGTATTTTAGGAAAAACTTTATATTCAGGGAGTATTTTCTAAGATAATAGGGTTGTTTTTCATTCATGGAACATTCATTTCAGATGTAGATAACCTACACCAAGTTATTCTCATAAATTTAAACGCAAAAGTTATAAGTTTTCAGTTAAATGAGCTACTTGGCTTGACAAACTTAAACACATATGTTACATATTTATAAACAAATGCCACCTCCTTAATGTTTCTGGCCCTTCTGATCAAAACACACAATGTTTTAATGTGATTTTTATGGCCAACAATTCAGCTTTACAGGGACTGGAACATTTAAAGAAATGGACTTATTTCTCCTGCCCAATGGTTGCCTACCATATAACTCAAGTCTTTGAATATGACTCAATTTAAACTTACATTTGGCATAATTAAATCTAAAATCCAAATCAAATTCTACATATTGTAGTGGCCAGGAGAAATAAAAATACGATAGCCTGATTTTGGTGGGGGAGAACAGCTGAAAACAATGTGGATGCCTGGCAGCGGATAAGAATGAAGCAATACAATGACTCCAGGTGAGAAAATAAACCAACTGCTTGATAAAGGGAACAGATAGAACTGACTATAATGAAAAATCTTCAAAAAGAAGCATTAATGTGTTCTGTTCACAAATAAAAAGAATTCAAAAGAAAAGGGAACAGATAGGAAAAGAATGACAAAGTCTTGGATGTAATGCAGGAGGTGAAGACAGTGAAAGGAGTTGCTGGCATAGGAGCCGACTGTGGGTGCTTGAGCACCCCTAATATTGAGAAAATTGCTTGTATGTGTCCAGGGAGGGGTTATTTCCATTGGGTTTAGCACCCCCAATAATTTTGAGAAGCTGGCTCCTATGGTTGCTGGTTTTCTAAAATTCCACATGAAACAGCCCACCTGATAGTCAAAATGATCTAATTGAGTAGGAGAGGCTCTTTCCTGGTTAAATCCACTCAGGCTGCTAAACACTGATGACCAGCAACACTTAACTGGAGAGTATCATGGAATATTACCACAGACCATCCTTGCACTGTCTGGTTAGTGCTGGGGCAGCTAATGGGTGGAGCTTGGGTGGGGCCTGGGAGGAGCCAACAATTAACCGATCAGTGTCCATATTCAGATCGTTAACTGATTATGAATGTGGCTAAAGTTAGGACAGTAAAAACCTGTCCTAACTTTAGCTGCCAGCCTATCCAGGCACCAGTCTGAATACTGGCCAGTGCTTGGTTAACTAGTTGGAGCGGCATCAGTTCTCCTAATCCCCCTCCCTTCCCCACAAAACAAAAAAATCCTAAACCAAGTCCCCCTTTACCCTCATAGGCACCTCCAGGCCTATCCCATAGGCCATGGTGGTCCAGTGAGTGTCCTAGGGAGAGGAACAATACCCACTCTCTCCTGCCCATTGAGGTTCAGTAACCAAAATGGCTGCAGCAACATCTAGTCACAGTCTTGAAGCAGTGTGATAGCACCGTGAGACTGCTGCTAGAGGTCATGGCAACCATTTTTATGCTGAAATTGGCACAGGCAGGAGTGACTGGCCATTTCTCCTGCCCCAAAGACCACCTGACCACCAGAAAATCCTCTGGATTGTTCACTTGTCTTTAGATTGTTCTCTTGTCTTTAGATTGTAAGCTCTTTGAGCAGGGACCGTCCTTCTATGTTTAAATTGTACAGCGCTGCGTAACCCTAGTAGCGCTTTAGAAATACTAGTTAGTAGTAGTAGTAGTAGAAAATGGAAAAGTAAGCCCATGGAGGGCCTACTGGGGGTGGGGGGGGGGGGCTACAAGAGGGGGACACTGATCACTGTGGGGGAGGGAGGACGAAGATAGCACAAGTAACTTCAGGCCTGTACCTGGAAGTTATGTGGTTGCCGGCTGATATGCAATATCAGCACCCAAAGAGTTAACTAGGCAAAGTTAGGACTTTATGTGGACCTACATGCCCAGTTAAGCTATGCAGGCACCGGCACTAAATATTGCCAGTGTCTACATAACTCCTGGCTCTTCCCTATTTCTGCTTCTGTAATGTCCCTCTCCTGCCCACTTCCAGCACGGCTGGTTAGTGCTGATATTCAGTGGCACTGCCTGGTTAAGTGCTACTGAATACTGACCACCAGCCTGCTGAGTGCAATGTAAGCAAGCAGGAGACTCTCCTGCCCGCTTAAATTGCTTTGAATATCAGGCCCTTTGTTATTACTGGAGTTGCATGAACTAAGCAGAAACCTAAACTATCAGGTCACAAATGGCTTATGGAAACAAGTAACATATTTTCAATTAACTGTATCCCATTGGTATGAAGTATAACACGTTTAATGTGAGCAAGTGCAAGGTGATGCATGTGGGAAAAAAGAACCCGAATTATAGCTATGTCATGCAAGGTTCCACGTTAGGAGTTACGGACCAAGAAAGGGATCTGGGTGTCGTTGTCGATAATACACTGAAACCTTCTGCTCAGTGTGCGGCTGCGGCTCGGAGAGCGAATAGAATGTTGGGTATTATTAGGAAAGGTATGTAAAACAGGTGTAAGGATGTTATAATGCCGTTATATCACTCCATAGTGCGACCGCACCTTGAGTATTGTGTTCAATTCTGGTCGCCGCATCTCAAGAAAGATATAGTGGAATTGGAAAAGGTGCAGCGAAGGGCGACTAAAATGATAGCGGGGATGGAATGACTTCCCTATGAAGAAAGACTAAGGAGGCTAGGGCTTTTCAGCTTGGAGAAGAGACGGCTGAGGTATGACATGATAGAGGTATATAAAATAATGAGTGGAGTAGAACAGGTGGATGTGAAGCGTCTGTTCACGCTTTCCAAAAATACTAGGACTAGGGGGCATGCGATGAAACTACAGTGTAGTAAATTTAAAACAAATTGGAGAAAATTTTTCTTCACCCAATGCGTAATTAAACTCTGGAATTCGTTGCCGGAGAACGTGGTGAAGGCGGTTAGCTTGGCAGAGTTTAAAAAGGGGTTAGACGGTTTCCTAAAGGTCAAGTCCATAAACCGCTACTAAATGGACTTGGGAAAAATCCACAATTCCGGGAATAACATGTATAGAATGTTTGTACGTTTGGGAAGCTCACCAGTTGCCCTTGGCCTGGATTGGCCGCTGTCGTGGACAGGATGCTGGGCTCGATGAACCCTTGGTCTTTTCCCAGTGTGGCATTACTTATGTACTTATGTACTTAAATATGTACTATGCATGTTTCACATTCTTTTTGTATATCTTTAATGACAATATGCTTAAAAGATTTACTTGGGCCAACTCTTTGACTCTCAGGATATTTCATCAGAACTATTTTTATTATACACAGATGTTATATGATTGAATCAGCTTATACTAACAGACTGAGTTCAGTGCCACCAAATATACATTTAAAGGATGCAGCACTGAATGATTAGCAAAATTCAGCTTCTAATATTACACTATATAATGCATTTTCAAATACTATGTATAATTTAATAATTTCTACTGTTACTATTTATAGGCAACCATCCAACTGGCCCTCATGTACTAAAGCACAAAGTGTGACGCCCAGTCTGGATTCATCTGTGATGAGGATAATTTGTATTGGAGGAATTTGGAAGTTGATTTGTATCAATAGGTTGGAATGATCCTGTACAGGTCTGGTGATACAACCCCTAGGTCCAGAGTGGCCTGAGTCAACCAACAGCGTAAGGTCCGTTGAGCCATATGTAAACCTTTTCTTAGTAAATTAAGATAAAAAACACCTTTTTTTTCTCTCTTTGTTGTCTGAGCATTACTTTGGTCCCAGTGTCTCTTTTCTGCATTTCTAAGGGGGAGGGGGGTTCTTAACTTTCACCAGGGTCTTCTGTACTTTTGACATTTCTTTTCTCTGTAACAGTAAAGGAAAATTTGTATGTGGTTTCCCCTTGCTGTTCCTTACAGTGCATCAGTGTCTGTATCTAGCTGGTAGCCTTTTTTCTGTCATCCCATAAGAGTGAATGGTTGGAGGCTTTGTCTTTTTTCCTTTTTTAAGCAATCTACAGACCTAGAGTCTCTAGGCTGCACTTCTGACCTGCTGTTTTTTTTCCTGTTTACTTCTTGCACCTGTTCATGTGCACGAGGTACTCAGACCTTCCTGGCACCAGATCCTGCCACAGGATTAGAGCAGCTTCTGAAAGGGAAGCCTACAAACTGGGAGGATTTGGACTTTCTGAATGGGTGTTGCTAGTAGCAGTAGTATACTTTCTCTACTATGCTATCTTTGGATGTATCCTATATTTAGTGTTGCTGTATTGTTTTGTGCTTTCAGGAACCTCATTCACTAGTGGATTGCTCACCTTACTAAGATATTCCTCAAACCTCATGGACTAGTGGATTACTCACCTTACCCAGATATTCCCTGTGCGCTCTTGCTCCTGGATCACAAGATAGCCCAATGAACCTCATTGGTTAGTGGATCACTAACCTTACCCAGATATTCCCTGTGAATTTCTGCTCCCAGATCATGTGATAGCCTGATGAACCTCATTGACCAGTGGGGATGCACTTCTTTCACACTATTTTTACTGACTTTTGCGGCTCCTCGTGTACTTTCTCTGATATGCTATCTTTGGATGTGTGCTATATTTAGTGCTGCTGTATTGTTTTATGTTTTTCAGGAACCTCATTGATTAGTGGATCACTCACCTTACCCAGATATTCCCTGTGTGTTCCTGCTCCTGGATCACGTGATAGCTTGATTAACCGCATTGACGAACCTCATTGACCAGTGGAGATGAGCTTCTTTCATACTATTTTTATTGACCCTTTGCGGTGTCTCATTAGGGGGCAGCACGCGCTATTATTGTTGAACTACCGTTATGGAGCTTCTCACATGAGATCTTCCATGATTATTCTTACTTTTGTCTCGATTGATATTAAACTGCCGATCATCATCTGGTAACCCCATGGTTTCTCTCCAGGAATTTCCTATCCCTGTGCTGATTGGTGCTCAATGGGACTTCGACTTTAGACAATGCTCCCTCCCAAAGGCGCATTTTCTTGTCCCAACTATATCTACTTCAGAAGTCCTTTTTATCGATAAATCTCTAGGGAAAGGGCAAGGAGAAGGGATTTGATATACCACCTTTCTGTGGGTACAATCAAAGCAGTTTACATATTATGGTCACGTACTTATTCTGTACCTGGGGCAATGGAGCATTAAGTGACTTACCCAGAGTCGTAAGGAGCTGTAGTGGGAATCAAACCCAGTTCCCCTGGTTCTCAGGCCACTGCAATTACCATTAGGCTACTCCTCCACTCCTCTAATTGTCGGTCTTCTAAATTGCAGATCCCTCTGTTCCAAAATTACTGCTCTTCGTGATCTTATTGAATCTTCTGGGTGTGATATTTTTTGTTGTACAGAAACTTGGATTAAGAATGGGGAGGAACATTTTTTGTATGAATCTCTCCCAGAAGGCTTTGATGTTATTTCTCTGGCTAGGTCAACTAGGACTGGTGGTGGCCTTGCTATCTTTTATTTTGCTAACCAGGTTGTTGAATTTTCATCTTCTTTGTCATGCGCGGAGGCTCTGGCATCCAAGTGTGTTCCCTGTCACTACTTACTATAGTCCTCTTTTATTTCCCCCTTTCTTGAACTAGGCACAGTGGGACTCTGGCCTATAATCTATCACCGATGCTTTGCTCTCACTTCTATCTGACCTTGAGCTAATACAAAAGACTCCTTTTCCAACTCACTTGGCTGGTCATACCCTGGATCTTGTCCTATCTCCTTTTCTTTCCCCCTTTTCAACCTCAAACGTTTCTTATTTTCAAGACCCATAGTCAGATCATCGGGTCATTTGCTTTACTTTTGCCATCTCTGTCCCAACTGTTCCTACTGAGTATTGTTTACGGTGGTCCAGATGCCTCACTCAAGTTGATCCCCCAAAAAACTGTCCGCTTTGCTATTTTCCTTCCCCCTAATTTCTCTTCCCTAAGCCTAGATGAGCAAACCAGTGGCCTCCATTCTTCTCTTTCTACTGCCCTGGATAAAATTGCCCCCTTGAAGTCAGTCAGTCTCTTCATGTCGCAGAGAAGGAAGCCGTGGTATCATACTGATCTTCACTTGATGAAACATCAGCTCCACAAGTCTGAATGCCAATGGAAGAAGTCAGACTAAAATTAACATAGATCTTTATAGGACAAAATTGAGAGATTATAATTTTCAGCTTAGGAAGGCCAAAAGGCTACTTTTCTCTGATCAGATGAAAAAGGCTACTAACCCGTCTAGGGAACTATATTTGATATTTCACAGTTTAATAGCATCTCCCTATGCACATAGGGACCCTTTTACAAAGGTGCAGGAGGGCTAATGTGTGGGTAGCATGCGCTCAATCGGCACTACCTCCAGGGTAGCATGTGCACCCAGCAGTAATTCTGGTTTTGGCACGCGCCGAATCCCATGGTAGAAAAGAATTTTCTATTTTCTACCATGGGGGCGCTCTTTGTGGTAAGCTGCAGTGTGCCCACATTGGTGTGCACTGCATGGTTACCACGTGGATAGCGTGAGCCCTTACCGCTAGGTCAACAGGTGGCGGTAAGGGCTCAGGCCATAAGTAGGCATACGCTAGTTTTAATATTAGCGCAGGCCTATTTCCTGGCCCATTAAAAAATGGCCTTTTTCCCAGCAATGGTAAAAAGTGGCCCAGCGAGTACCGAAAAGACGCACCCACATTTTACCGTGGCTTTGTAAAAGGACCCCATAGAAATTTATTCTGCTCTTTGGCAGACACTCTTTCTGCTTATTTTTTTCAAAAATCTCACATCTTTTGAACTCCTTCCCAATAGCCTCTCTTCCACATGTTGATCCTCAGCTAAATCAGCAGGTCCTGAGCTCTGAACAGTCTCTTCCTCGTTTCAGCCGCAGACTTTAATTTCGATTAAGAAAACACTTTCATCTATGAGAACTACCTTATGTCAGCTTGATCTCTTCCCTTCGCCTTGGATAAAGACCATTGACTTGGGCCTCTTGCTTTTTAATTTTGGCAGTTATGAACACCAGCCTCACCTCGCGCCAGGCTCCTATGCTTTGGAAATCTGCTATAGTCTGTCTGATCCTAAAGAAGCCTTCCTTAGATCTCCAAGTTCCTGCCAATTATCACCCAGTATCCAACCTGTGCTTTCTGTCAAAGACCTTGGAAAAAGTTGTTTTTGACCAGATGTCATCTTTCATTGAGAAAACCTTGGCTTTACATCTAATACAATCTAGTTTTAGGTCCCATTTCAGCACAGAAACAGTTCTAGCCACTCTCAATTCCCATCTTGATAAGTATAAGATCATCCTGGCTGTTTCACTTGATCTCTCTGGCACTTGAATTGGTGGAACATTCTCTTTTTTTCTTACCTCTCTTCCCTACGCATAATTGGCACGGTTTTGCTCTTTTCTTTCTGGTCATTCCTACAGGGATGTCACCCATTATCCTGAGTTCTCCCCCTGCCCACTAGCTTGTGGTGTTCCCCAAGGTTTTATTTTATCTCCCCTTCTTTTTAATCTGTTTCTTACCCCTCATTCAATTGACTGGAATTTCTTGTCATCACTATGCAGATGACATTTTGCTGATTTTCTCCATTAATCCTTTTCCCACCATCATCAGTTCCCTGAAGAATTGTTTTACTCTAGTTTCTAAGTGGTTGCTTGACCATAAGCTTGTACTCAATAAACAAAAAAGAGTTACCTGTGGTTCACTGGTAATCTTCCAAGTCCAACTGCTAATTTGACCCTTTTGATACTACTGTTAAACCTGTGGATTCCTTTCAGTACTTAGGTATCACTTTGTACTCCCAACTTTCTTTTTCTACTCAGATTTCCAATGTGTGTAAGTCAGGTTTTCTTATTCTTCAGCAGTTGCGTTCAGTTAGGCATTATTTTGACCAGGATTTGCTTCATTCTCATTCACTCACTATTGACATCCAGACTCGACCATAGTAACATGGTGTATCTAGGCTGTTCTCGCATTCAACTGAAGAAATCACAATCTCTCCAAAATATAGCCATCAGATTTCTTTGCCATGTCCAGCAGTATGACAACATTACTCCCTTACTTTGCAGTCATCACTGGCTCCCAGTGGAGCAATGGATAATCTTTAAAGCCCTTTAAAGCATTTAGAATTGGACTGCCTCTCTACTTATCTCTTATGATTCCACACTTCGCTCCATTAATGATCATCATTTGGTGCTTCCTGGTCCCAGCCCGACATCTCCCCATTCCCTCTCCCTTCCCACATGGAAAAAATCACTACCCTCTGCTCCCCCCAGTCCAGCATCTGTCCCCTCTCTTCCCCTTTGGTCCAAGTCTCTATCTGTCACGGTTGTGCCCAGGTTCCTGGCTCGCAGTCACCTTGGTCCCTGGGGTTTAGACCTGGGGAATGCTGCGAATTGATGATTTACCGTCTTCCGTGTTCCAGAAGATATGCTGGTCCGGTCTGGATCTTCCAGCTCTCCAGATTGTTTTGGGAGTTTTTTGGCACCAAGCAGTACCCATGCCTGGTGAACTCCCTTGTGACCTGCTTTTATTAACCACCTGATAAGGTTCCTAGTTGCCTTGCAACAGAGGTCCTCAGAGGAGTTTCCTTTGGTGGAGTTCATTTGAAGTGCTACTGAAGTTTTTCTTGTTTTATGTTTTGTCCCTGCTTGTTTGCTGAATATCTACTGTCTGCTACCTGCCCAGACCCGGCTTGATTCCTGGCTTGCTTTGCTGTCGGCTGCCTGCCCTGACCCGGCTGGGTTCCTGGTTCTTTTTCTGCTGGTCCCTGCAGTTCTGCTTTCCTGCCCTGTCCAGTAAGTCCTGCCTGCCGACCGCCCGCACTCTTGGGTTCAACCCTTGAGGAACGGTGGTTAAGTGCAGGTGAAGTTTGGGCTATTTCCGGTCCAGCTGATGCCAGCCTGAGCTGCCTCGGTGGCAGCCTCCGTCTGAGTGTTCCGGCCCGGGTTTGCCAGGACGTCTGTTCTGCCTTGTCAGTGTTTGGGTGATTCCTCCTGCCAATGCTGCCCCTCGGCAGTGGCCCAAGGTCCACGAGAAGCATGACACTATCTCTATCTTCACTATGCTTCTCCCATGGCCCAGCATCTCTCCCTTTCTCCCCACCCCAGTCCATTATCTGCCCCCTCTCTTCCTCCTCCCCTTTGATACAGGTCCACACATATTAGCTCTCAAAGAGCTGATAAGAAATTATGGGATCCTTTTACCAAGCTGCAGGAAAAAGAGTCCTGCGCTACTGGCAGGGGAAATTTTTCCCACGCACCAGGGCTCTTTTTACTACAGCGGGTAAAAAAGTCCCCAGCACACATGGTCATTTGGTAAGAGAACCCATTGAGGTGGCTATAAGGGCTCCTGCACTAACCCAGAGGTAACCAGGCAGTGCGTGGTGATGCCACGCAAGCCATTTCCGAGGGTTTTCTTTTTCCCCCAGAAATGTCGCATGCTCGGGGCAGGACTACCGCCGGTGGCCACACTGGGCCAGCAGTAGTCCCGGAAAAGCGAGCAGTAAGCTTGCGTTGGGCTTACCGCTGCTCTGAAAAACCTATGTGGGAAGAGAGCACAGCTGTCCGAAAAAGTTTTCACCCAACAGTACTCAAGGTCCAGGCCTCTCTCCATGGGAACACCAAGAAGCTCTTGTCTCTTTTGAAAATAGACAAACCACCAAAGAACAGTGAGGAAGCTGCTACTTCTTGAAACCAGCAACTTTTTGGATTCTGTACATAGAGTCTACTTTCTTATTTAATGGATGCATAAAAAGGAGGGACTTTGATAGTCCCATCTGTACATCCAGGGATTTTTTTTCACGTAGTATGCACCAGTACACATTACTGGCACCTTTTTCACTTGTCTTCCCTAATTGCCCTGCACTGCCCACAATGGCCTCAGTCACATCACCAGGTTGAGACTTCAGTGCAGGCACAAACTCAAGGCTCTGCATGTTCTCTCTGGGCTATTGCTGCTTGCTGCTGCAGGTCTGGGTATGATACAGCTGAGGTAGACCTGGAGTCCCAAGAGTTAGGAATGGAGGGAGAGTGCTGGGGAGCTGCCTGGAGACCAGAGAGGGTGAGAGAGAATATGGTGACTGGCTGCGGACCAGAAAGCTGAGAGAGAATGCTGGGGGGCATTAGGGTGATGGTGAGAGTAGTGAAACAGAGAAGGAAGGAGGCAAGAAAAGAAGTAGATAGAAAGCTGATAGATGCATCTAGGTGAAAGGTGAGCAGATTAATATAAAAAAGAGGAAAAGAAGGGTGTGCAATACATTCATATACAAAAAGATCTATTGAATTTTTTTTTTTTTGTATATGAATCGAGGCGGAAGGTGAAGACAGAGACTAAGGACTGGAGGTGAAAAGGAGTGAAATGTGAATGGCTAGAAAAGAAAGAAATGGAAGAGCTACAAGGGCAAGATCTGAGACAGATATAGGGGAGATAACAGAAGAAAACAGGGAGAAAAGAGAAAAATAGCAAATAAGACAGCAGATCCTGGAATGAGAGTTAGGAGAAGACAGACGGAAGAAACTAAAAAGTTAATATGATGATATTTTGACATCTATTATTGTATGTGATTATTACAGTATGTGATTGTATTTGTTTTGCATGTATTATAATTATGTATATTTAATTGCAATCTGCTGTGAAATTTTGATATGGCTTCTTAGAAGTGTTTTAAATAAATACATAAACAAAAATCAAAATCGAACTCCATACCATATAAAATTAGAACAGGTGACTCCACAGTCTGTTGGTTTTCTGAGTTATCTACAATTAATACGCATGAGATACTTTTCCAAATTCTGTGGGGCCGATATTCAGCCACGGTCGACACTGACCCTGGATATTCAATGCTGGGCCGTTTCCGGTGACCAGCATTGAAGATCCAGGTTTTTTTGGGATGGTGCTACCTTACCCAAGCAAAACGAATATTCAGCGCTGGCCGGTTAAGTTAACAGTGGGCAAAGATAGGACTACTATTTATGCGGTCCGATTTGCTTCCTTACCTTAGATGGCTAGTGGTGAATATCCGCAACATAGCCAGTTAGCGGCAAATTTTCAGTGGAGATAACTAGCTATCTCCTGCTGAATATTAGAGGTTAGCCAGCTAAATGCTATTTAACCAGCCAAAAGACATTCCTGGCTGGTTAAACAGAACTGAATATCAAAGGACGTGTGCTTACGTATTGTAAAGAGTATGTAGGAAAAGCCCCAAAGGAACCCGGGGATAGGCCAGAATACCCCCGTTATAGGCAGGCATCCCCCAGGAAAAAACTAGAAATAAAGAACTACAACTCCCAGCATGCCCTAAGGGAGCCTGGGGATAAGAGAAACTATGTGCATTCCCAGGAGTCACCAGAGGAGGGCCGTAGGGGAAGGAGTAAGGCTGATTCTCCAACCTGGTGGAAGAGGTGGTGGAACAAGTGGGTGGAGAAAGAAGGGACTCCAAAGAACTTTAATGAAGAAAAGGGTGAGCAGCTGGGAGAAGGGCGGGGTGAAGAGAATATGGATTGGGCTCCTGAGGAGAGAGAGGAGGAGAGTGAGCCTTGCCCTATGGAGTTGACTGAGCCAGAGAGCGCCCTGGAAGAGCCAATGGACTTTTCAGCTTGGGCTCAGAGAAAGCCAAGGCAGTAGCGTGGCCAAGCCGGGTCAAGCAGGAGGAGGTCAGTAGACAGTGTGACTGACCAAGAGGGTGGGACCCTAGGCTTTGAGCCCGCGCAAAGCCATAACTGTGTTTTGAAAGCTTGGCTAGAACTGAACTGTGTTTTGAAAGCCTGGCTAACCTGAGCTGTATTTTGAAGGTTGGCTAAAATTGAACTGGGTTTGTTTTTCTTTTTACTGCTACTCTCCAGGGGACCGGGAGAGAGCCTTATTTTTGTTTCTTTTGAAAAAAGGGGAGCCATACAGGAGTGTGTTTTTGTTTAGTTTGGTTTGGTGGAAGGGCTGCATCCCAGGAGAAAAGAGGATCCACTTTACAATTGGTGTCAGAAGTGGGATCGCTTCGCGAACCTGTCGCTCGAGGAGGCCAAGACCAGCAGGACAGAAAAGCCCGACGGAGGGGCCAACGCTGAGAAAGGCGCAGACCCGTCTGGGGTTCCGGTAAGCGGGGCCTAGATTGGGGGAAATAAAGGGATCCTAGTAAAAAGGGAAACATAAGTAGTGAAACCGCACTTGGAGGTGTCCTCTGTGTTTTTTTTTTCCACCAGGAGTCGCTGTTCCGGAGCAAGGATGGACCCCAAGGAGATCTTCGCGTGGATGACGATGCAGTTCCAGAAACAGCAAGAACTGATGAGGAAGATTGTGGAAGACTCCTTGACGGCGGCACGAGAGCAGCAACAACCGGTGCTGAATATGCTCCAGGACTTTTTTCAGCGGGGGATCGCAACTGGACAGGGACCAGAAGGAAGCGGGGTGGTAGGACCTTTATCCCTGAACTCACTTACTTGGGGAAAGTTGTCTGAGCGGGATAATGTAGAGGATTTCCTGACCGCCTTCGAGAGGGTGGCAGTGGCCGCAGGATGGCCACAAGAGCAGTGGGCCATGCGGTTAGTGCCTTCATTATCTGGGGAGGCTCTAAGGGCCTTTAGAGACTTGGCTCCTGCGGACGCGGCCAATTATGGGAGGTTGAGAGAGGCCATTAAGGACAGATATGGACTAAGTACCCAGGCTTATAGGTGTGAGTTTAGGTCCACTAAATGGGAAAAGGGGGAAACCCCTAAAGCGGTGGCCACTAGACTGATGGACTTGGTAAAAAAATGGTTGGAACCTGAGTGCCGCACCATGGAAGAGATTCTTCAAGAATTGGTAGTGGAGCGGTTCCTGCAGGGCCTTCCCAGGGAGATGAGGGCAGGATTGGTCCAAAGGGGCTGTAAGATGGTGGAGGCCGTGACAGCCGGGGTGGAGTGGTATTTGGAAGCCCAACATTGGGGAGAACCCAACCTGGAGGGGGGTAAGCCCCGACCTGTGGGAGGCTGGGGTTCCAAAAGTTCCTTCTTTAGGCCAGATCACCAGGGAGGGAAACCCGATCACGGCTGGGGTGGTAGAAAGCCCGTAGTGCCCTCAGGCCCCGGAAAAAAGGCCCCCTCGTATGACGGAAGATTCTGTTATAAGTGTGGGAAGGCGGGGCACTTCAGGAGGGATTGCCCAGGTCGAGAGGGATGGACCTCGCAGGTTGCCCAAGGGTTTAGGCCTCGGTATACCGCCAAGGTGGAGGTGGAGGGTTTACCTATTGTAGCCATGTTAGACTCTGGGGCAGACCAGTCCATGATCTCTAGGAGGTTATGGGAACAAATAAGAAAGAGGAGGACAGGAGGTAAGGATACCTGTGAGGAAGCAGTGGCTATTCAATGTATACATGGGGCCAGTACTCGTTATACCCTCCATAGGGTTCACGTGAAGGGGCCCACAGGGGACATAGAGATAGCCATGGCCGTGCTGCCCAGACTACCCCAGGAGATGATTTTAGGAAGGGACTGGCCCCCCTTTACCGAGTGTATTAGTGAAAAAAGAGTGTTGGTCACTACCCGCTCTCAGGCTCGGCGAGTCCCTGACGCTGAGAAAGAGGAAAAGGGGAAAGCTTTGAAAAAAGAGGAGCAGAGGGGTAGACGGGAGGCATTGGAGCAGGCGAGAAAAGAATGCAGGGGTGGAAATTTAAGGGGGGGGGGGGTATGTAAAGAGTATGTAGGAAAAGCCCCAAAGGAACCCGGGGATAGGCCAGAATACCCCCGTTATAGGCAGGCATCCCCCAGGAAAAAACTAGAAATAAAGAACTACAACTCCCAGCATGCCCCAAGGGAGCCTGGGGATAAGAGAAACTATGTGCATTCCCAGGAGTCACCAGAGGAGGGCCGTAGGGGAAGGAGTAAGGCTGATTCTCCAACCTGGTGGAAGAGGTGGTGGAACAAGTGGGTGGAGAAAGAAGGGACTCCAAAGAACTTTAATGAAGAAAAGAGTGAGCAGCTGGGAGAAGGGCGGGGTGAAGAGAATATGGATTGGGCTCCTGAGGAGAGAGAGGAGGAGGAGAGTGAGCCTTGCCCTATGGAGTTGACTGAGCCAGAGAGCGCCCTGGAAGAGCCGATGGACTTTTCAGCTTGGGCTCAGAGAAAGCCAAGGCAGTAGCGTGGCCAAGCCGGGTCAAGCGGGAGGAGGTCAGTAGACAGTGTGACTGACCAAGAGGGTGGGACCCTAGGCTTTGAGCCCGCGCAAAGCCATAACTGTGTTTTGAAAGCTTGGCTAGAACTGAACTGTGTTTTGAAAGCCTGGCTAACCTGAGCTGTATTTTGAAGCTTGGCTAAAATTGAACTGGGTTTGTTTTTCTTTTTACTGCTACTCTCCAGGGGACCGGGAGAGAGCCTATTTTTGTTTCTTTTGAAAAAAGGGGAGCCATACAGGAGTGTGTTTTTGTTTAGTTTGGTTTGGTGGAAGGGCTGCATCCCAGGAGAAAAGAGGATCCACTTTACAGTATGCATATTTATCTCATATATAGTCACTGAACAGAACAGTTTTGAGGTTACCAGGACAAGTTTGGGAAACTATGGATTAAAGAACATATTTCCAAAAGTTCACATGTAATTGCAATTGATCTAACTACTACTGTATGAAATGATGGGAGCATTGCTGTACTCGAGAGGTTGGAAAGGGCTACTTATGTACTGATACCTTAGGATCCACGTTTAGTATTTTCCTATCTCTCTTGTTCTTGAAGAGCAATCCAGATGTATTTTCCGCAATCACTTGATAGTTTTGACTGGGGTTGGAACTAGAGACATGGGTTTCCCAATTGTAAAAGCTGTGAAAAAATATATATATATTAAATAAAACATTTTACAGGGGACCTTTGGTATTAATGTAACTCCTAAGGTACATTTCTTGCCTATATGACCTCTGTAAGAATAAAATAAAATAAAAAAAAGTAAATAAATTGGTGAAACTCATTACTTTTGAGAAATTTATTTCTGCTTTTATTACTTCTTGACCTTGACTTCTGTTGTAGTTTTTTTTTTTTTTTGGACAATTGTGTAAAATGGAGGTAATTTTATGACATGATGACTATGCCAGAAGTCCAAAATGTGCCTATATAAAGACAACACAGGCTCCCAGATCTAGTTCCAGTACCTCACAGATACAGGCACACAAATTTACACCTGCTCTGAAGGTGTAAATTTGTGTATGTACTTCTATGCGTGTGTCACAGCCTGAGGAATTCATGCAGTAAGAAGTGTTGCATGAATCTTCAGTGCTTCACTTCAATCCACCAATAGAACCCTCTGGCTGACCTCATGTGTAGGCAGGCAGGCAGACTTCTGTTATTTAGGTGAACTTTCTAACTTCCTGACTTTCCAGAAAGGGAAACAAGTTGCAGGAAACTCGTGGAACAAAAGGAGTGTCCAGTATAATCAGTGGGAGGCTTTGGAGACAGCAGAATCCTCCTCTGACTATAAAACTGAAATTTCCCCTTGAAACTATGTATTTGGTTTGAATCTCTCACCTCTGACCATACCAGAGATAGAGAAAACCTTCCAGCCTGCCTTACCAGAATAGTGCCTAGGCTAGAAAGCCTGTTAGCTGTGTCACTCAGACCAGTGAAATATTAAATAAAAGGAAACATTGAAGCGTGTAGGTGTCATAAGAACGTTAGAATAGTCATACTGGGTAAGACCAATACCATATCATACAAGCTTGTATCTCATTAATACCTTACAGTTCAAAGCAGGTAATAAAGCAAGGCAAACCAGAGTAAACCTCTGAGATATTAAAAAAAACAAATCAAATTGAAATCAAATTATTTTAAAACAAATTTCTGAAACAATAAAGTATTAACTTTTCTCCTAAATATCATATATGAATTAGAAGAGAAAAATGTTTGAGCAAACTCTTTCCAATGCTGAGCAGCTTGAAATGCTAAGGTGAATTCTAACATCCTTAATCTCTTTTTTCCCTTAGGTGAAGGAAACAAGAACAAATAGTTACAAATAGTCCTACTGGATCAAGCAGAAGCTGCAAACTTAAAGTGTAAGTATAGATAATAGGGAATTAAGCCATGCAATAGTTTATGAAGAAAACAGGCTAATTTAAACAGAACTCTGTCCTTAAAAGGCAGCCAGTGAAGTTTGATTTAATAAGAAGAAATGTGATCATATTTGGTTAGACCAAATATCAAATGTACTGTAGTATTCTGAACGGTATGAATTCTTTTCAGATGAGATTTAGTACATCTCACACTAGAAAGCCATGCAAAAAAAACAACAAAGAAAATGTTCCATTCAATGTGGAAACTCAAAAGAGTAAGACCTTTCTTCCCAAGGGAAATATTCCGCAGCCTAGTACAATCAATGGTGCTAAGTCAGCTAGATTACTGCAATGCAATCTATGCCGGATGCAAAGAACAAATCATCAAGAAACTCCAAATTGCCCAAAACACAGCAGCCAGACTCATATTTGGAAAAACGAAATATGAAAGTGCCAAAACCCTAAGAGAAAAACTACATTGGCTCCCACTGAAAGAATGTATTATGTTCAAAATCTGTACTCTGGTTCATAAAATCATTCACGGTGAGGCCCCGGTCTACATGTCAGACCTCATAGACTTACCAACCAGGAACACTAAAAGATCAGCACGTACATTCCTGAATCTCCACTACCCCAACTGCAAAGGACTAAAATATAAATCAACATATGCATCCAGCTTCTCCTACATAAGCAAGCAACTGTGGAATGCACTATCAAAAGCCACAAAAACAATACACGACATAACTCATTTCCGAAAATTACTAAAAACCAACCTGCTCAAAAAGGCATACCACAATGATCCATCCTAAATACCAGATAACAAAACCCATACCAGAATTGGACAAAACCGAACTCTCTTTACTTGAATGCCTAAGTTACTCTGTCACGAATGAATTTCAACACAATACCACATTATTTCTCATTACGAAAATGAATTCTCTATACTTGATTTCTTAATCTATTATGTCACTTATGAAGTTTAATGCAATACCACTTTGTATTTCTCACTCCGGAAATGGCGATCGCCATTACGGAACAATGTAAGACACATTGAGCCTGCAAATAAGTGGGAAAATGTGGGATACAAATGTAACAAATAATAATACATTCCAAATATACTAGGTTACATTAATCTAATTGTGAAAAGTAGACGAAATGAAGCTATCTCAAAATAACTACAAACATAACGTAGCTTTCTCATGAGAAAAAAAATTGTTTTCACTAAGGATGCAACTTGTGCTTCCATTGAGGCAGCGCTGTCTACAAGTACACCCAAGATTTTTATTACAGTAGACAGCTTATATTCAGTTTGACCAACATGAATAGAAGCAGGAATAGAATCTGGTTTATTATTAATACATCAAAACTTAGTTTTATCAGCATTGAGTTTAAATTTATGCTGACACATCCAGTTACTTAATAAGGCAATACAGTATTGTACCCGTGAAATATCAATTTCAGAGATGGAATTAAATGGGATAATAACAGAAATATCATCTGCATAGATGTATACTATAAAACCATTGTTCACCAGCATAAACCCCAATGATCGTAAAAAGATGTTAAATAAAATAGGGGAACACCACAAGCGTTCGACCATGTTGACGAATAAGAATCTTTAAACTTCAACATACAAGACCTGTTTGTTAGAAAGCCTAAAATCCACTTCAAAACATTTCCTGTTATACCAATATCTGATAAAATAACATGATTGACCAAATCAAATGCTGTTGAAACATCAAATTGGAGCAACAAACACCCTTCTCTTCACTTAACAAGACTCTAATATGATCCAGTAAAGAACTAATTACTGTTTCCGTATTATACATTGAACGAAAACTGGATTGTGAGTCAGGCAAAACATTATGATCAACCAAAAAATGTTCCAATTGTAAAGCTTAGCAAAAAGAGGAATTGAAGCTACTGGTCTATAATTGGAAGGTAAAGTTGCCAATTGTTTAAGATCCTTTACTACCGGAGTGATTATTATTTCTTCAAGGTCTGCTGGAAAAGTGCCCTCAGAAAGCTGTAACTGGATCCAATCAAATAAATTACCATTAAAAAAAAAACTTCTGGAGCTGATTACATGAAAAACGGATGGCATGAATCCCATGCACAATAGGAAACACTATACCTTTTATAAAGATACTAGTAAATGAGGCCCATTTCTGACAGAAATGAAACGGGCGCTAGCAAGGTTTTCCTGGGAGTTTGTATGTTTGAGAGAGTGTGTGTGAGAGTGACTGTGTGAGAGAGAGTGAATGTGCGAGTGTGTGACAGAGAGAGAGTGAGTCTGGGTGCGAGTGTGTCTGTGAGAGAGAGAGTGTGTGTGTGAGAATGAGAGTGTGTGCGTTTGAGAGTGTGTGCGAGTGCGTATGTGAGAAAGTGAGTGTGAGAGAGAGTGTGTTTTACAGAGATACACTGTGTGTGAGAGAGTGTGTGTGTGTGAGAGAGAGAGTGTGTGAGACAGAGAGTGTGAGAGAGTATGTGTGCGATACACAGTCTGTGAGACCGAGAGAGAGTGTGAGACCGAGAGTGTGTGACAGATAGAGAGTGTGATACAGTGTGAGACATAGTGTGAGAGTCTGAGAGTGAGAGAGAGAAAGAAAGAAAGACACTGACTGTGTGTGTGAGAGAGAGAGTGTGTGTGTCACAGAGATACCTCCCCCCTCTGATCTGAGGACCCCCTCCCCCCTGGTCTGAGGATCCCCTCCCCTCTGGTCTCAGGATCCCCTCCCCCCTGTGTGTTTCCATCCCCTCTGGTCTCAGGACCCCCTGCCTGTCCCCCCCTCTGCTTGGTTTGCAGGACCGTGCTAGTGTGTGTCTGTGACAGAGAGAGTGAGACTGGGTGCGAGTGTGTCTGTGAGAGAGAGCGTGTGATTGTCCTCTGTCCCCTGGCCCCCTCAAGGCCACCCAGTGATTCTCCTCTCTGCCCTGGCCCCCCCTCCAGCCACCCAGCGATTCTCCTGTCTTCCTTGCCCCCCTCCAGCCACCCAGCAATTTCCCTCTATCCCCTGCCCCCCTCGAGCCATCTAGTGATTCTCCTGTGTCCCCTGCCTCCCCCTCCAGCCAGCCATCGATTCTCCTCTGTCCCCTGCCCCCCCTCCAGGCACCCAGCGATTGTCCTCTGTCCCCTGCCCCCCTCCAGCCACCCAGCAATAGTCCTCTGTCCCCTGCCCTCCCTCCAGCCACCCAGCGATTCTCGTCTCCCCTGCCCCCCTCCAGCCACCCAGCTATTCTCCTGTGTCCCCTGCCCCCCTCCTGCAGCCACCCTGCGATTGTCCTCTGTCCCCTGTCCCCCTCCAGGCACCCTGTGATTCTCCTCTGTCCCCTGGCCCTCCCACCCCCCCTCCAGCCACCCAGCGATTCTCATCTCCCCTGCCCCCTCCAGCCACCCAGCTATTCTCCTGTGTCCCCTGCCCCCCTCCAGCCACCCAGCGATTGTCCTGTATCCCCTGCCCCCCCTCTAGCCATCCAGCGAGCCCCCCTCCAGCCACCCAGCGATTGTCCTGTATCCCCTGCCCCCCCTCTAGCCATCCAGCGAGCCCCCCTCCAGCCACCCAGCTGTTCTCCTGTGTTCCCTGCCCCCCCCCAGCCACCAAGCGATTGTCCTGTATCCCCTCTGCCCCCGTTATTGAAAGCCCTGGCCGTGTCGTTCATTCCCTTAGTCCTGCCTTGAGCCTTCTGAGTACCCGCCCTCGACATCACGTTTTGACATGAGGGCGGGGTCCGCCGTCAACGTCATCGCGTTTTGACGCGAGGGTGCAGGAGAGAGATATGATACCGCTACGAACCCTTCAGTGAAACCACGGAGTCAGCTTCAGAACGTTGGAGGTGCGTTTTATTATAGTAGATAAAATCATTCCAGAGAGGGGTAGAAAAGTTCAACCAGATTCAGTCAACAGGTATATCATCATTATTAAATAGAATTTGAAGCTCAGAAGTCATATCAGAGAATACAATTCTAAGCTTACTAAATTTGCTCTGAAAATAAGAACATAAGAGTAGCCATACTGGGTCAGACCAATGGTCCATCTAGCCCAGTATCCTGTTTCCAACAGTGGCCAAGCCAGGTCACACAAGTACCTGGCAGAAACCCAAATCGTAGCAACATTCCATGCTACAAATACCAAGGCAAACAGTTGCTTCCCCATGTCTGTCTCAATAGCAGACTATGGACTTTTCCTCCAAGAATTTGTCCAAACCTTTTTAAAACCCAGATACGCTAACCGCTGTTACCACATCCTTCGGGAGAGTTTCAGAGCTTAACTATTTGTTGAGTGAAAAAATATTTCCTCCTATTTGTTTTTAAAGTATTTCCATGTAACTTCCTTGAGTGTCTCCTAGTCTTTGTACTTTTAGAATGAGTAAAAACATTGATTTACTTCTACTTGTTCTACACCACTCAGGATTTTGTAGACCTCAGTCATATCGCCCTTCATCCATCTCTTTTCCAAGCTACAGAGCCCTAACCTCGTTAGCCTTTCCTCATTCAAGAGGAGTTCCATCCCCTTTATCATTTTGGTTGCTCTTCTTTGAACCTTTTTTAATTCTGCTATATCTTTTTTGAGATACAGTGACCAGAACTAAATGCAGTACTGAAGATGTGGTCACACCATGGAGCGAAACAAAGGCTTTATAGTATTTTTGGTCTTATTCATCATCCCTTTCCTAATAATTCCTAGCATCCCATTTACTTTATTCGCTGCCACTGCACACTAAGCAGAAGATTTCAGCATATTACCTAGAATGACACACAGATCTTTTTCTTGAGTGCTGACTGCCAAGGTGGACCCTAGTATCAGATAACTGTGAATCGGATTATTCTTTCCAA
This sequence comes from Microcaecilia unicolor, assembly GCF_901765095.1. NCBI lineage: Eukaryota > Metazoa > Chordata > Amphibia > Gymnophiona > Siphonopidae > Microcaecilia > Microcaecilia unicolor. The sequence goes on from NC_044032.1 coordinate 391,553,536, forward strand.
TGCACATCATCTTGCATTTGTCCACATTAAATTTCATCTGCCATTTGGATGCCCAGCTAGTTGATCTGTGGCTGGAGTAAGCTTAGAACACAGCTGCCAAGGGGTCCCAATTTTTGAGAGGGAGATTTCAGAACACGCCCCAGCCCCATCCCACTCTACCTCATAGCTCTGCCCCTTCACACATCTCAATTCCATGGCCATTCCAGAAAATATTTACACCAGTGACAGCAGGGATGGTAAGAAGGAGTATTTCAATTTACTCTATTACACCCCCTATCCAATATCTATTCCCTGCAGGGACATAACCACGAGAGAGCCTTGGCCCCCCTACTTTGAGCGTAAACCCACCCCAAAATTGTGGCACTGGTTGAATTGGTGGCGGAGCTGCCCAAGCTCCACTAGCTGAAGAGGTCCACTGCATGAGCAACATATCGTGCTATTTGAGCAGTGCAGCAGTTGGCAGCATGCTTTAGCCGCCGATGCTGGCCCTCCTGCATATGCTCAATTCAGGCACTTGAAAATGGAAAATTAGATGATACCTTTTTATTGAACTAGCCTAATACCTTTTTCAATTAGCTTTCAGAGGCCAAAACCTCATGCTTCAGGTTAGGTCAGGTCAGTACAGTATACTGCTGTTATGGTATCCTCCTCTGACCTGAGAAAGGAAGTGTTGGTCTCTAAAGGCTAATCAAAATGTATTAAAATCAGTCCAATAAAAAGGTATCACCTTATTTTCTATTTTGTGCTTTATTTGCATTTATTAACCTTTATTAACACAGCTAGCTACCACATTACTTTATCCTAAATTAAAAATAAATTTATTTTCTGTACCTTTGTTGTCTGGCCATTTACTTTTTCTAATTGTGTTGGTCCCAGTCTCTTGATTCTGCTTTCCTTTGTCTTCTCTTAATTCCCTTGCCAGTGTTTCCTGTCCATTTGTCATTTTTTATCTCCTTTTTCTTTGTTTTCTTCAATTTATTTTTCTGCCTCTGTCCAGATTTAATTAATTTTTACTATCCAGGCTTTAATTTCCCTCTTTTTACTTCATCTACCTATGGCTTTTCATCTTTCCTCACCCTTGTTCTCCCCATGCCTCTTCCTCTTATTCTCCAGTCTTTCACTATCCTCTCCCCCTTTCCATTCAGCAGCCCCCCTCTTTTTCTCCCCATCCTTCCAGTGTCTCCCCTTTCACTCTACATCCTTCCATCCAGCTTCTCCTCTCTTTCTCCCTACCCTTCCATCCAGCGTATTCCCTCTCTCTCCTACCCTTCCATTCAATGCCTTCCCTCTTTATCTCCCCATCCTTTTACCCGTCTACCCTCTCTCCTGATCCTTCCATCCAGTGTCTCCCTCTCTCTCCCTCCCCTTCCTTCTATCCAGTGTCTCTCTATCTCTCTACCTTTTCCGTTCAGCATGCCCCCTCTCTCTTCCCCATTCTTCCAGTGTCTCCCCTTTCTCTCTGTATCCTTCAATCCAACGTGTCCCCTCTTTCTCTGCCCATCCTTCTATCCAGCATCTTCAGTGTCTTTCCTCTTGGTCTCCCCATCCTTCCATTCACCTCCCCTCTTTCTCTTCTCATCCTTCTATCCATCTTACCTTTCTCTCCCCATCCTTCCATCCAATGTCTTCCCTCTTTCTTTCCCCATTCTTCCATCCAATGCCTTCCCTCTTTTTCTCCCCAACCTTCCATTCAATATCTTCCCTCTTTCTCTCCTCATCCTTCCATCCAACGTCTTCCCTCTTTCCTCATCCTTCCATCCAATGTCTTCCCTCTTTCCTCATCCTTCCATCCAACCTCTCTCCTGATCCTTCCATCCAGTGTCTCTTTCTATTCCCTTCCTTCCATCCAATGTCTCTCTCTCTCTCTACCCTTTTCTATTCATCATGTTCCCTCTCTCTCTTCCCATCCTTCCAGTGTCTCTCCTGTTTCTCCCCCTACCCCTCCTTCCAGCTTTTTCCCTTTTTATGCTCCTATTCTTCCAGTGTCTTCCATCTGTCTCTCCCTCCTTTTATCCAGCATCGCCCCTCTTTCTCTTTCCATCTGTCAGCCAGGGTCCCCCCTTTCTTCCCATCCTTCTCCTCAGCAGTTTCTCTCTCTTCAGCCCTTTTTGATGTCCCCGCTTTCTTTCCTCATCTTTCCACTCATCTCTCTCTCTGTACCCCTCTTCCATCCAGCATCTCCACTCTATCATTTCCTCCCTTTTGCTCTCTCCATTCAACACTTCCTGACTCTCATTCCTCCTTCTACCCGGTATTCATTTCACCTGATAGACAGCAGTGGGCGTGACAAAAATCAAACAAACAAAAAAAGCAAGAGTGTAGGCCACAACAGCTTCAGGCATGCACTGTCGCTTCTGATGGTCCTCTACCCCCAGAACGGGAAGGTGACATCAGCACTAAAGGGACAGAGAGAGGAGAGAGGTCCGGCAGAGCTGACAGCGCATGACCAAAGGCTGTTGTGGCCCTGCGCTTGCTTTTTCAGCTGTTTTGCCGTCGCCGCTGCTCATTGGGAGAAGCAGCAGTGGTGGTGGCAATATGGGGAAAAAGCAATCACCTGACTGGGTTTCTCAATGGGAGACTTTCCCGCTTTGGCGGGAGTGTGGGAGATGATCCACCAAAGCGGGAGTTTCCCACTGAATGTGGGAGACTTGGCAGATCTGTTAGAATCCTGTCATTGAAATAGAGAATTAGCAGTGAGAATGGAAAAAGGACCCAAATGAAGAAAATAAAAAGCAACATAAGCACTGGAAAGTCAGATGCAAAGCATTAATAAAGAAGGCTAAAAGAGAATATGAAGAGAAACTTGCTACACAGGCTAAAACTCATAGTAACAACTTTTTCAGGTACATCAGAGGCAGAAAGCCTGCAAGGAAATTTGTGGTACCATTAAATCATGATGGTGTGTGCAGAGGACAACTCTGTTGTGATGAAACTTAGTATAAGGTGCATCCACTACTAAGGCCTGAAGCTCACTGACCCTATGAGCTGTACTAACAACCACTGAGAAAACGACCTTCCAAGTCAAGTAGTTCAGATGGCAGGAATTCAGAGGCTCAAAAGGAGCTTTCATCAGCTGGCTGCGGTACTGCATACAGCCGCATGAAAAAGCAAATCAGCTGGCTGAGAACAACGTTGAGATCCCATGACACTGGTGGAGGTTTTGGCAGAAAAACAGAAGAACAGTAACCCTTGTAAATACACAGTCAGAACAAGGGTGACAAAGGAAAGGGCAGCAGATGATGTCCAAAATAACACTTTTAATTGGAGAATCCAAAGACTCAACATGAGTCGTGTTTCCCCCTTTTTCAAATTTGAACTCCTGAGAGTCCAACGCTCTACAAAGTGTTTATTGGAAGAAAGCAGCAAGATATTGAATATCACCAGTATCATTTTAGACATAGCTTTATATCAACATACATCCAACTTAAGACTCCTGAGGAAGGCTTTTGGGCCGAAACACAACTCATGTGAAGACTTTGGATACTCCAATTAAACGTGTCATTTTGGACATCGTCTGCTGCCCTTTCCTTTGTCACCCATGTTCTGACTGTTCTGACTGGTGGAGGTTTGACAGGCGGCTTTGACAAAAGCAAACCTCTCATGAAACTAACAACTACAGGCTGTCCAGAGATAGGCTTACCTTCTACACGTTGATAATAAGCACTAATTGCACTAAGGTGAACCCTTACGGAGTTGGTCTTGAGACCAGACTGACAAGTGTAGAAGATATTCAAGCAGGGCATGTGTAGGACAAGTAAAAGGATCTAGGGCCCTGCTCTCACACCAGACAGCAAACCTCCTCCATTTAAAAGAGTATCACCTCTTAGTGGAATCTTTCCTGGAAGCTAGCAAAACTTGGGAGACACCCTCCGAAAGACCTAAGGAAGCAAATTCCAAGTTCTCAACATCCAAGCAGTGAAAGCCAGAGATTGGAGGTTGGGATGTGGAAGCGACCCCTCATTCTGAGTGCTGAGGGTTGGAAAACACTCCAATCTCCATGGTTCTTCGGAGAATAATTCCAGAAGAAGAGAGAATCAAATCTGTCTCGGCCAGTATGGCACGATCAGAAGCATGAGTCCACGGTCTTGCTTGATTTTCAAAAAAAGTTTTTCCTACTAGAGGTATCGGAGGATAAGTGTACAGGAGACCTGTCCCTCAATTGAGGAGGAAGGCATCTGACGCTAGTCTGTCATGGGCCTAAAGCCTGGAGAAGAACTGAGGGACCTTGTGGTTGACCCGAGTGGCAAAAAGATCCACCGAGGGGGTGCCCCACGCTCAGAAGATCTTATGGGCCATGCCCATGTGGAGAGACCACTCATGTGGTTGCATTATCCTGCTCAGTCTGCCAGCCAAGGTACTGTTTGCACCCGCCAGATAAGTGGCTCGAAGGAACATGCCGTGGTGATGAGCCCAATGCCACATCCGGACAGTCTCCTGACACAGAGGGCATGATCCAGTGCTCTCCTGCTTGTTGATGTTGTACATTGCAACCTAACTGTCTGTTTCAATGAGAATAATTTCATGGGACAGCCAATCTCTGAAAGCCTTTAGAGCATTCCATATCACTTGAAGCTCCAAGAGGTTGATCTGAAGATTTGTTTCCTGGAGGGACCAAGTTCTTTGAGTGTGAAGCCCATCTACATGAGCTCCCCATCCCAGGAGAGATGCATCCATCATCAGCACTTTTTGTGGCTGAGGAATGTGGAAAGGAAGTCCTAGATTCAAATTAGATCGAATGGTCCATCACTGAAGATAGCGAACAAGCTCTGGGTATACTTGGATAACATCCTCTAGACGCCCTGTGGTTTAATACCACTGATAAGCCAGGGTCCCTTAAGCCGGTCTCATGTGAAGACGTGTCATAGGTGTAACGTACACTGTGGAAGCCATGTAGCCCAGCAATCTCAACATCTTCCGAGCTGTGACCTGCTGAGAGGCTCGAACCTTGGATGCCAGAAGACAAGAGTGTGTGCTCTGGCTTCTGGGAGGTAGACTCGAACCTTCTGTGTGTCGAGCAGGGCTCCTATGAACTCCAATTTCTGGACAGGGTGAAGATGGGATTTGGGGTAGTTTAAAACGAACCCTAGTAGTTCCAGCACCCGAATAGTCATCTGCATGGACTTCTAAACATCCTTTGAGGTGCTCTTCACCAGCCAATCACCGAGATATGGGAACACATGGACTCCCAGTCTGCATTGTGATGCAGCGACTACTGCTAAACACTTGGTGAAAACCCTGAGAGCTGACATGAGGCCAAAGGGCAACACGCAGTACTGAAAGTGATATGTTCCCAGTCAAAATCAAAGATATGTCCGATGGGCTGGAAATATCGGGATATGACTATATGCATCCTTTAAGTCCAGAGAGCACAGCCAATCATTTTTCTGAATCATTGGGAAAAGGGTGCACAGGGAAACCATCCTGAACTTCTCTTGGACTAGAAATTTGTTCAGGAAATTTGTTAAGTCTAGGATGGGACGCATGCCCCCTGTCTTCTTTGCACAAGGAAGTACCTGGAATAGGATCCCTGTCCTTCTTCCCCTGGTGGAATGGGTTTGACTGCATGGGCCTTCAGAAGGGCGGAGAGTTCCTTTGAAAGTACCTGCCTGTGCTGAGAGCTGAATGAATGAGCTCTCGGTGGGAAATTTGGAGGTTTGTAATACCAGTTGAGAGTGTATCTGAGACGGACTATTTGAAGAATCCACCGGTCGGAGGTTACGAGAGGTCACCTTTGGTGAAAAAGTTTCAACCTCCCCCCCCCCCCCCCCCCCCCGACCAGCAAGTCATCTGGAACAGACACTTGTACTGCGGCTATGCTCTGCTGGAGCCAGTCAAAAACTCGTCCCATGCTTTGACTGGGAAGCAGCAGGGGCCTTAGGCGAATGCTGTTGGCGAGAACAAGCGCGCTGGGTCTGAGCCTGAGAAGGCTGATGAGCTTAAGGAGTGTACCTACACCTAGAGTAGTAGTAGGGGGCACTCCTTGATGTGCCAATAAACCTCCTAGATGAGGAGGTGTATGCTGAAGGCACCCAGCGGGAGAGAGAAGAGATGTTACCAGTGTGTTTATTGATTTGGTCAGCGACCTCCTCAACCTTCTCCCCGAAAAGATTATTCCCCCAGCAAGGGGCATTCGCCAACCTCTGCTGAATAGAATGTTCCAAGTCAGAAACACGCAGCTGTGAGAGTCTGCGCATTGCTATACTTTGAGCAGAGAACCTGGATGCCACATCAGTGCCCCGGCCAAGAACTTGTGACATGCCTTCTGCTGCTTGAACAACTGGCAAAAAGGCTTGGCCTGCTCTGGAGGGAGAGTATTGACCAAGTCTGACAGCTGTCTCACTGAGTTCCGCAAGTAAACTCTCGTGAAGAGCTAGTATAACTGAATAAGGGAGATGCATTTTTCTCTCAAAAGAATCCAGGGTCCTAGCTTCTCTGCCTGGGTGAACCAAGGCATAGTCCCTAATACTCCTGGCTCTTTTGAGAGCGGATTCCACAACTATGGAGTTGTGAGGCAACTGAGGCTGCACAAACCCAGGCTCACTATGGATCCAATACTGGGTGTCAATTTTCTTGGGGACACCAGGGACCAACAGAGAGGATTGCCTTGAGTACCTCATGGAGAGGAGCCATCACAGCCTCCTTAGGAAGGGAGGTATAGTCCAGGACCTCGAGCTCATCCTAAGCTCATCCTCCACTTCTACAGGGAATGGAATAGCATCAGCCATTTCCCTCACAAAAGATGGGAAAGAGAGGCTCTCTGGCAGACACTGTCTCCTCTCAGGTGGTGAGGAGGGCTCAGAAGGAATCCCATAAGACTCGTCCAAGGAATAGTATCTGGGATCCTCCTCTGATTCCCATGAGTGCTCCTCCTTGGTGTCAGAAAAAAATCTCTCTAAGAGATGACTGAGATTGAGTTTGCCTCGATACCGAGGAACCATGTCCTTGAGAGTGGCGTCGAGAAACCGGCTCCTGCCTCGCCTCCTGTGCAGCTTCCTCCACTGATGTCGAGGGGGTACTAGCTGGGGTAGCAGTCGATACCGGGGCTGCAAGCGGCGCCAGTGTCGGAGGCCGCACCGCAAGCTGAGGGCCAGGTGGGGCCACAGCGGGAGGTATGGCAGGCGCAAGCACCCACCCATACTCCTTGGTGCGGACGAGGACAATGTCAAATCATCATATCACCTTGGGGTCGGGTCCGACGATGGATGGTACTGGGGGGCATGCACAGTAGGAGGCCTCAAGACAGGTGAAGACCCACACGATGCCTCACTGCTCCTAGTGTCTTGAGGTCTCGAAGCAGCCATGCTTACCGATGTTCCCGATGCCGGTGCGACACTCGACATCGATGCCGACACCTCTGACCTTGATGCCGATTCCAACGTCAAGGAACTGGACCTGGCTCCAAAAATCTTTTCATGTTCAACCTCCCAGGAAACCTGGGTCCTGTTCTTCATACGAAAACATAGAACACAGTTAGCAGGGCTATGGTCGGTCCAAGACACTGCAGACACCAAGAATGGGTGTCCTTTCCCGAGATGGTCCAGTTGCACCGGGTACAACACTTGGAGCCACTGAAGTCTTCATGGACATGGACAGGAAGACCTCACCGGCCAAATCAAACAGCTTGATGGTGCCTGAAAAAAGGGTGAAGGCATGAATAAAGGGAGTTCCCGACTGGAGTCAGGGCCCAAAAGCAACCGACGTCAAAAATAAAGAAAACTTAAACGCGGGCAAAAGTAGCTAAGAAAATAAAGGGTACTTTTTTTTTTTAACGAAACAAACTGAAATAAAAGAAGAAAAAAGAGGGCACTCAAAACGCTCTTAACCAGAATATTATGCCTGCTTGTCCTCAGAGAATAATGAAAACACGTAAGACGTTTAGCTCTTTGCCTAGGATCAGCTCACAGAGAAATACTATGTGCTCTCTCCAAACATATTTTTGCCCCTCTTTTTTCTGGGATCACCTGGTAATAAATCTTTTCCACAGTCTTAAATAGGTGTTTTAGTGACTCTCAAAATTATCACATTAGATTTCCTTCTTCGATTTTCTAAGTCATCCTGTTTCAGATGAGTCTCTTAGTATTTCAAGTTTGTGCATCTTGGATTGATGTAGAGCAGTAGCATCAATTTGCTTGTCGATACTGACCTCATTCTGTCAGATTCAGTCATCCATGGATTTCAGTTCGAGTTTCAGGTCACTCAGCACTTTGTTAATGTAAACTCAGATCAACTTTATTTGGCTTAGCAATTCCATAATATTGGCTTTAGTTACAGGAGAGTTTAACACCAAAGTGTTAGGAGCAGTAGTTACAAAACACATTCATTTATGTTAAGAGCATCAGCTACGTTTACAAACAATTCATGAGATGCTTGAAAAGGTCTGCAAAATTTAGCAATCATGTCAGAGTATTAGATTTTGTATCCATTTAAGGAGCTTCTCCCCAATTCAAAACTGTTTCACCACTATCTTAAAGTGTCGAACAAAAAAGGTGTCAATAAATGGTTGAAACCCAGGAAGATATAAAAACATCACCACCATGTATTTCTTTGAGCAAGATTATGACACATCTTCTAAGATCACCATCTCGATGTTGGGGGCATCTATTTAATAAGCTGAGCCAATATTCTATAATACAATGTGCCCATAAGCATTCAAAATACAAGTAGACAGCACAAAAAGAAGCACTACAACTTTAACAGATAAAGACATTTCTTTCCTTTCTCATCATATGATTAATGATAAAGAAGGTAGGTTCATTATTATAATTGGTAAGGTTAGTAACATTTTAGTGCCCCTGGCAAATGTCTAGATCCTTCCAGAACAGCTTATTTTTTAAAGACTTTTTTTTGAAACCCTCACACGGAATATGCAAAGATCTTCATATTTAGGAGGAGATTTTAAATGTACATTGTCTACCTTAGATACATCAAATACCATGAAGTGAATCACTTCTAGCTCTAGATGACTTTTAACATTTTTGCATGAGTATAAATTAATCGATCTATGGAAGGAATTTCATGAATTGGATAGAGACCACTCGTTCTATTCAAATGGTCACAGCTCTTATTCCAAAATTGACTTCTAGCCCCCCCCCCCCCCCAATGAATTATTAACTAATATATATCAGATATAAATCATAAATATGATTATCTTTGACTATGCCCCAATAATTTTAAGGATGGAAGGACTAGCTTTAGAACAAAGCCACACAATGATGGTCTATGAACAGGCAGTTTTTGATTGATCCAGACTCTGGATGACTTTTTGAGCAAATGTTGGAAAAAGTATACAGAACTTAATCATGTTGAGAATACTAGGATCCTGAAGCCCATCCACAAATGGGTCAAAAACCTCCACTGGACTGAAGGAGAAACTTTACTGTCTAAGACTACGGAGTCCCTGAGGAGCAAATAACATCCCAGAGGAACCTGCTTTGAAACAAAATTGCTTCTGAGTCTCAGACTTCCTGTGTTTCATTGAAACTAGCATCAGAAATACTGAAATACTATCTTGATCCTCTGCTACCCTCAATAGTAAGATTAAGGAGATAAAAAAGTTTGGACCTTTCTCTTGGCTTAGACGCTAGGAATATTGAGCCTCAGAAACAATGTACATAATTCAGGTAACCATTTGTTGCCTTTGAGAGGCATTTTTTGAAATGTCATCTAATTTCAGCTTTGGACATTTTGCACAAAACATCCAATGGAGGCCATTTTAGAAAAAGAAAAACGTCTATCTTTTTTTTTTTCAAAAATACTGTTTCGAACAAGGTTTTGTGCTTTGAACTTTTTGTTTTTTGGTCCTTTAAAAAAACCCAAAAAACCAAAAACCCAATAGGTGCGAAACGTAGAATTCATACCATTGGGATATAGGAGGAGCCAGCATTTTTAGTAGACTGGTCCACCAGATATCCCAGGACAGCAATGGGATGTGCACTTCATGAAAAAGCTCCCAGGTACACCTCTCACCTTTGCTCCCTTACCTTTTCCCCTGAGCCATACAAAACTCACCCAATCCATACTGTCCCCCACTGTAAACCACTACAATAGCCCTTATGGGTAAAGGGGCACTCATATGTGGGTACAGTAGTGTTTTGGTGACTTTGGGAGGGGTCACAGTTTCCACCACAAATGTGGAAGGTAGATGGAGATAAGGACCTGAGTCCTCCACTCCATAGTGCACTGCACCAACCACTACACTACTGCAGGGACCATTATGCTGCTCTGATAGACCTGACTTTAATATCTGAGGCTGTCATAGAGGCTGGTAAGTCATATTTTTCTTCACATTTTTTGGGGGTGGGAGTGGGTCAGTGACCACTTATTGGGGTGGTCATCCTTGATTCCCTCCAGTGGTCGTCTAGTCATTTCATTCTGAAAAGAGGTCTAGACCAAAACGTCATAGTTTTAAACCTGTTTTGTTCCATTATGACTGTAAAATATCCAAGCGTTATGCACACCCTAATCCCACCTTCAAAACAACCCCAACACACCCCTTGTGATTTGGACACATTGTAGATGAATTGAATAGATAAACATCTGAAAAATAGGTTTTGAAAATACCAATTTGGATGTTTTTAGATGAACAATGTCCAAATGGTACTTTGACACTTTTTGGACATTTTTCTCTTTTGAAAATGAGCTCCTTTGCCTGTTATCTAGCAATAGGCAAACTAGGACAAATAAAAGGCAGGGATCTGCGATACTATGACCAGCAGCAACAACAGCAGACCACCAAATAAACACAAAGCAACGGTAGAACTAGAAGCGTTACTGCACAAATAAAATCACAGTAAAGCTTCTACTTCTACTACTTCTTTGTATTTATTTGGTGGTCTGCTGTCATTGCTGGTCATAGCGTTACAGATCCCTGCCTCTTATTTGTCCCAGTTTGCCTATAGTCTGTCTCTACTATCTTATATTTTGCCTGCAGCAACTTTATTTGAGTAAACAGTTGGAGTTACTTGAATTATTTTGAAAGAATAGGAAGAGTGTGCCAAGCTGCTTGTTTGGCCGCCCAGAGGATTCTGATCCTGGTCCTAATAAATAAATACTGTTTATGTACAGTGGTTCCTCTGATTCTGGGGACACACTAGTTGACCACCTAGGTGAAACACAAGCCCTGAATCACTTATATAAATGTTCAGCCTATGACTCTAGACCAAAGTAATGAGAGGTGCCATAAAAATGTTAAATAACTGAGCCCTTGGAGTGGAAAAGCTTGATACAAAAGAAATGATGACAACCATTCTAGGTCACCCCTCTGATCCCAAATGACCACAACCTCTCCAAAAGTAGAATGTAGTCCAAAAGATCAAAGGAATCCATTAAATCCATGAGTAAACTGATATGGTAGCTGACAGAAACTCAAAAAGAAGAGAGTGGCACACATCCTTGCAATATATCTAGCTATAAACTGTGCCAACACATTTCACAGGATCCCACAGTCATTCACAAAGGAAAAATATTCAACACAAAGGAATCCTTCACATGCTCATCTTCAGATGTGGTATATATTATTCAATGTTAAAAGTGTGAAGAAGGGTGGTATACCGGAGAAACAAGCCAGATGCTAAAGATGAGATTTAATGTACATAGACATCATAAGAAAAATGCCAATGCCAACCAGGATGTCACCTCTGTGGGACAGCACTTTACAAAACCAGAACACTGCATCAATGATTTTATGGTGAGAATACTAAAAGGAATCTTTAAGACAATCCAGGAATGTAAGACCTTTGAAGTCAAAATCATTAAATATTTTGACACCCACCAGATAGGACTTAACAAAGATCTGGGTTTTCTAGCTCATTACAAACCATAAAATTCTACTGATCTTATCTACCATCCATCTCTCCCTATCTCTCATTCACCCAGCTCCCCGTTTCTCACCTAACCCACCCCACCCTCTTCCTGTGATACTGTCATTGAAACACCTTTGTGTTTCACTTATATGTGCTGATGTTTGCCAACATTTGCTTATTTCTGATCTGAAGAAGAAAGGTTTCCTTCAAAAGCTAATCAAAAAATGTATTGTTAGTCCAATAAAAAAGGTATCGTCTTTTTTCTTTTCCATGTTTTGTTTAATTTCTATGTATTACCATTAAATCCATGGAAATTAGAAGAACCAATTGTCCTGCATCATGCTATTCATGGATATCTGGAATGAAACCCAGCAATGGTGTTTCATTAATATACTCTCTCCTGAAAGTAGACCATTTTGGTTGCAATGTATTACATTTGTCCACAAAGTCCCAAAGTTGATCATAGATTGTCTTTTCTGTGATTTTAGCTCATGTGGAGGGGAATAATCGAACGTCGCCGGCGAAATAGGTCACCGGCGATCTATTTTGGCGGCGGCGCAACAGCTGGCCGGAACCGTATTTTCAAAAAAGATGGCCGGCCATCTTTTTTTTTCAATAATATGGTGTGGGCTGGCGAAATGCCTTGGATTTCGCCGGGTTTGAGATCGCGAGTTTTGTTTTTCCACGATAATGGAAAAAACTGCCGGCGATCTCAAACCCGGCGAAATCCAAGGCATTTGGCCGTGGGAGGAGCCAGCATTTGTAGTGCAATGGTCCCCCTCACATGCCAGGACACCAACCGAGCACCCTAGGGGGCACTTCAAACATCTTTTATAAACAACCAAATTAGCTTCCAGGTGCATAGCACCCTTGTGTGCTGAGTGCCCCAAATCCCCCCCAAAACCCACTGCCCACAAGTGTGCACCATTACCCTAGCCCTAAGGGCTGAATGGGGGCACCTACAAGTGGGTACAGTGGGTTTTGGGGGGTTTGGGAGGGCTCAACATTACCCACCACAAGTGGAACAGGTAGGGGGGGGATGGGCCTGGCTCTGCCTTTCTGCAGTCCACTGCAACCAACAACAACTGTTCCAGGGACCTGCATACTGCTGTCAGGGTGCTGGGTATGACATTTGAGGCTGGCATACAGGCTGGCAAAAAAGGTTTGTATTTTAATAATTTTAGTGTGGGAGGGGGTTGGCGACCACTGGGAGAGTAAGGGGAGGTCATCCCCCATTCCCTCCGGTGGTCATCTGGTCAGTTGGGGCACCTTTTTGAGGCTTGGTCGTGAAAATAAAAGGACCAAGTAAACCCGGCGAAATACTGCTTATCGCCGGGTTTTATTTTTCCATTATCCGCGAAAGCCGGCCATCTGGTAGCCACGCCCAAGCCTGCCCATGTCCCGCCTTCGCTTCGCCGCCAACACGCCCCTTTGAACTTTCGCCGGCGAGGCGAAGGGAAAGCGGCGAAGCTATCACAAATGTAGCTTTCGATTATACGTTTTTCGCCGCTTTTGCGAAATCGCCGGCCATATCCCGATTTGTGTCGGGAAATAGCCAGCGATTAGTTTCGATTATAAGCTGGATAGGCAGATTAGAAAAGCGATGGTAGCTAGAAATATCTGCATGATCTGTGGAAGCTTTCTTCAACAATGGACAAGCACAAGCAGTATTCTAGTTTCTAGGTATATGACTGGAGCTTAGAGAAGTACTCGGCTAAGAGAGAAGAGCAAGTGCTAAGGTAGCTGACAATTTCTTAAATTGGCACTAGACCCATTGGACATGTTGCATCATTAGGTTCAAGATGTTTTCTATTCATAGAAAGGAAACAGAGTTAAACACGATCCCCTTCATTCTATAACAGACTAATAATTTAAGCAAGTGTTGAATGTTTAAATTCATAGAATATTGTGTAAATGGCAGTAGTGTGCTTAACCACTATTCTTAAATTATGTACTACAATGACGTAGCAAGCAATTGTTAGGGGTATATTTACAGTGTAGAGACATGGATGGAGCATAGGCAGTGCTGACATTTGCATGCATAATTTTCAGCATACTGTAATTTACACCCGTAAATATCGCATTAATGCACTAATAGTTATGTGAGTCATAGACATAAGTACATAAGTACATAAGTAGTGCCATACTGGGAAAGACCAAAGGTCCATCTAGCCCAGCATCCTGTCACCGACAGTGGCCAATCCAGGTCAAGGGCACCTGGCACGCTCCCCAAACGTAAAAACATTCCAGACAAGTTATACCTAAAAATGCGGAATTTTTCCAAGTCCATTTAATAGCGGTCTATGGACTTGTCCTTTAGGAATCTATCTAACCCCTTTTTAAACTCCGTCAAGCTAACCGCCCGTACCACGTTCTCCGGCAATGAATTCCAGAGTCTAATTACACGTTGGGTGAAGAAAAATTTTCTCGGATTCGTTTTAAATTTACCACACTGTAGCTTCAACTCATGCCCTCTAGTCCTAGTATTTTTGGATAGCGTGAACAGTCGCTTCACATCCACCCGATCCATTCCACTCATTATTTTATACACTTCTATCATATCTCCCCTCAGCCGTCTCTTCTCCAAGCTGAAAAGCCCTAGCCTTCTCAGCCTCTCTTCATAGGAAAGTCGTCCCATCCCCACTATCATTTTCGTCGCCCTTCGCTGTACCTTTTCCAATTCTACTATATCTTTTTTGAGATACGGAGACCAGTACTGAACACAATACTCCAGGTGCGGTCGCACCATGGAGCGATACAACGGCATTATAACATCCGCACACCTGGACTCCATACCCTTCCTAATAACACCCAACATTCTATTCGCTTTCCTAGCCGCAGCAGCACACTGAGCAGAAGGTTTCAGCGTATCATCGACGACGACACCCAGATCCCTTTCTTGATCCGTAACTCCTAACGTGGAACCTTGCAAGACGTAGCTATAATTCGGGTTCCTCTTACCCACATGCATCACTTTGCACTTGTCAACATTGAACTTCATCTGCCACTTGCACGCCCATTCTCCCAGTCTCGCAAGGTCCTCCTGTAATCGTTCACATTCCTCCTGCGACTTGACGACCCTGAATAATTTTGTGTCATCGGCGAATTTAATTACCTCACTAGTTATTCCCATCTCTAGGTCATTTATAAATACATTAAAAAGCAACGGACCCAGCACAGACCCCTGCGGGACCCCACTAACTACCCTCCTCCACTGAGAATACTGGCCACGCAATCCTACTCTCTGCTTCCTATCTTTCAACCAGTTCTTAATCCATAATAATACCCTACCTCCGATTCCATGACTCTGCAATTTCTTCAGGAGTCTTTCGTGCGGCACTTTGTCAAACGCCTTCTGAAAATCCAGATATACAATATCAACCGGCTCCCCATTGTCCACATGTTTGCTTACCCCCTCAAAAAAATGCATTAGATTGGTGAGGCAAGACTTCCCTTCACTAAATCCGTGCTGACTTTGTCTCATCAGTCCATGTTTTTGTATATGCTCTGCAATTTTATTCTTAATAATAGCCTCCACCATCTTGCCCGGCACCGACGTCAGACTCACCGGTCTATAATTTCCCGGATCTCCTCTGGAACCTTTCTTAAAAATCGGAGTAACATTGGCTACCCTCCAGTCTTCCGGTATTACACTCGATTTTAGGGACAGATTGCATATTTCTAACAGTAGCTCCGCAAGTTCATAAATGTGTGTACCTAAATTTAACAGCAAAGAAAGCATAAAAGAACCCTCAAGACTGGAACGTAGAAATTTAATGCAAAAGACCTGGCATGGCGTAGAAGAGCGCCTGCCTCAGGGGTCAAAATAGTATACTCTTTGATAGAAAATGAAGTCCAAAGCAGTCCTTCTAACAACACATCTAGTTAAACAGCAGGTAATACCATGTCCAAACAGAATGGTGGCTTTCAGCAACCCACCTATCAAAGAGTACACTATTTTGACCCGTGCGGCAGGCGCTCTTCTGAGCCCAAACACGGCCTGTGTCGAGTCTTTTGTATTAATTTTGACCCCTGCGGCAAGTGCTCTTCTGTGCTAAAACATGGTCTGTGTCGGGTCTTTTGCATTACATTTCATAAATTGTTCCAGTCTTGAGGGTTCTTTGGTGCTTTCTTTGCTGTCTTGTTTTATGTACGTTTGTACCCTCTCTTTTGCTACTTGGAATGTACCTCAATTTAGACACATTGATACTGGTTTATACTAATATTCCATATAAACATTAATGTGTTATAGAACAGGCAACCTGTTATAGAACTGCCTCCTATAAGGTCAAATCTATAAATTAGGATCTAACTTTTGTGTGCACATTACATGTGTAAATGTTTAGAATATTAGTATATATGCATGTATACACCAATATTCTATGTAAGCACTATTCTGTAAATACCCACCTATCTTGCTTAGCGCACATATTCAAGGGAGGCTACAGGTGGGCAGAGCATGGGCGAAACACAGGTGGAGCTCCCATTTATGCATATAATTTACAGAAAGGTGTAAGTTATGAGCATCACTGTCACATTTAGGCACTCACACTTGGATGGCATAACTGTGAATACCTACATGTTAGATACTGGCTACACTTGTATTCTATAACAGATGCCTTGGTTCCATTATAGAATAGGCTCCTACTGTGTAGCCTCAGGACACCTAAATGGAGGAACTCAATTATAGAATTACCCCCTCCGGAGGAAATATTCAGTCGGTGGTGATCAATGTTTTTTTTAAATGCTGGCTACTACTGGCTGAATTAAACCCTAAAACTCAGTGCTGTCCCCTATCTGGGTACCAGCTCTACAAATCTGGGTCTGGAGCGGCTGCCTGGAATTACATGGGTGTCACTGTCGATAGCTCCTGGATAACTCCACCCTGATTCCACCACCAGACAGCACTAACCAGAGTATGCAGATATTCAGTGGCCCTCTCCGGTTAAGTGCTGCTGAATATTTGCTCTCAGCTTGGTCAATGTGGGTAAAGTGGTCAAGAGCCTTTCCTTTCTGGTTAAACCAAGCTGCATATCAACCTCTATGAGATTCTGAACTCCCACACTGATGGATATATAACACACCTTGTTCAAGGTGATCTTGGTGGCTGCCTAGTCACTGCCTGGAAGGTGGCTAAAAGGGTAATATTTCTTTGTTATGGGACCAAGGCCGGAATCAGCCTTGAGATTGGCAGGCAGAGCAAGCAAAGCACCAGATTTATTATCTTAGAAATAATATAGTTCACACAGAGGATACATTGAACAAAACAACTTTACTGTAGCTCCAGTTGATGAAGTACAGGAATAATGAAGAAATGTAGGGGGTCTTTTACTAAGCTTGCGTTATCTGCAGCAGGGCCCATAGGAATAAAATGGGCCCTGCTGCAGATAACTCGAGCTAAACTTTAGTAAAAGACCTCCAAAGTGGCCAACTATATACAACTCCTCACTCTGCATCACTCAATGTAAGTTATTACAGTCTTATTACAATTTCTTGATATTGCCAATATAAGGAGCTGCTACAGTTTAAATTACAGTTACTGATGGTACTTTCCCTTCCCTGTTGCTTTTGGATAAAATGTCCCCTCATGAGTGGTTAAGGGATGTCTGAATGTAATGGCCAACTCCTCTGAGTTTTCCTCTCTCCCCCTCCTTGGACTTTATGGGGTGAGAAGGGTTCCTACACCTTCTCACTGGAAACAAGCCAGCAGCCTCTATGGTTCTGATGCTTGCCCTGAACATCCAAAAATCCTCGCACAAGTAAGTGCCTTTAGTGTCCCAATGCTAGGGTAGGAGCAGGCTGATTCTCTCCTTCAGAAGGCTTACTACAGGCACAGGGGAAGCTCCCTAAGCAGGACTGGTCTGTGTGTGAGATGACACAATGACAAAAAATTTGGCAGCAAGACCAGGGTTTAAATCTCTTCAGGGGTGTACACTCCTTCCATAGGTGACAGTCCCTGTTGAGAATCAACTCCTCCTTGCATCCAGCCGCCTAGCAGAAATTTCCCCAAATCTCTGGCAGGCTCTAGTGCCACACTGTCTGAGCACTGAGCAAAAAACAAATCAGGTATAGGAAGCAAACAGGTCCTAAGGGCAGCCTAGGAGTTCT
The DNA here is from genome assembly GCF_901765095.1 of Microcaecilia unicolor. Lineage (NCBI taxonomy): Eukaryota > Metazoa > Chordata > Amphibia > Gymnophiona > Siphonopidae > Microcaecilia > Microcaecilia unicolor. The sequence goes on from NC_044032.1 coordinate 391,571,445, forward strand.
AGGGCTTCAGAGAGCTGAAGTAAACATTTGCTGCAGGAAATTGTAAGCAGCTGCTCTCATTGGCTGGTCAAATATAGGGCCAAAAAGCATTTGAAATATCACACATATACAAAACCAAAAACTTGGGGAACAATAGGGATACATTTCTACAGCCCAATATTATAGAATTTCTCCCCATGATACAGACACATCCTCAAAATCAGAAGGTTGAAGAAATGAAATCAATCTGGGTGGCAAGATGAAAATGAACTTACCAGCAAAACAGATTTCTCCCTAAGACTCTGAATCTTCTTTTTAATTGAAATTTCAAAAATCACACAATTCAGTGATAGGAAGTACAAGAAGGAAAGTGAATTTCAACACCACCAAGAAGAAACCAACAGATTTATCATAATCATAGAAATTGTTTCCTATAGCCCATGTTACAAGGAAGGAGGGAAGAGACAAGAGAGGAAAAATACACAATCAAGAAAAGGATAATCAGGCATGGCTATCCAAATATATCAATCTTCCATAATCAAAAACATAGATCAGTCAAAGAAAAATCTATGAGGAACTTTTATCCTGAAGAAACAACTCTAACTGATTTAGTTCAAAAAAGGTATAACTAGCACCCTGATATTTAACTAGGCATTTACAAGGGAAGTATAGAAAAAATATAGCACCTGACCTAGGTTTAAGCTGTAAATACAGCTTTCTTCCTTGCTTGGGTTGCCCTAGCTACATCTGGGAACCTACTCACCTTCTGACCACAGAAACATCTTTAAATTTAAAATAACTATTGAATAATAAACACGTATTCCCTTCCATTCTCAACAGCAACTAGCTTTGCTCTAGTAGATAACTGGACAATTCTAAAAAGTCTATCAATTCCAAACTACCAAGAAATGTTTACAAGGAACTTTTATTCTGAAGAAATAACTCTAATTGATTTGGTTCAAAAAAGGTATAAATATTTTGACATTATATTAATGGAGGAAAAGACCTCAACAGTCTACGCTTGGCAGCAGACACCGGTATTATCACTGGTCAAAAACCTCCATGTTTACTATTAAGGTTTGCTAATTTTTTGATATTTTATAGTGATTATAACAGTCCAAGGCACATTATAAAATATATTTAAAGCACTTAGCTTAGTACTCCGCCCAACAAGGCTCTCTGTTTCACTCTAATATTGAGCTTCATCAGGGGACTAAGCACATTTCAACCTTTTGTTGTGCCAAAATCCTGAAAATAATATCAAAGCATTAATAAAATATTACTCACAGTGAAATCTCTAAAGGAATCTTAGATTCTTATCGAACCTTTCAAAATGGCATCCACTGGCTCTAAGACGCAGACACTAAGGTGTCGAACCGGAAGTAGGATCAGGCTATTTAAATAATTAGCATGGTTATGTAAATTAAGTTCATTGAGACAATCCACATCAAGTTATCTTCATTCTGCATTACTTCATTAAAGAAAAGTTGCCCATTCAATCTGTGCATTAAGTCCCCGTGGTTCTACAGACTGAAGAGTAAAAATCCATCTTTGTTCTTTTTTAATCAAAATTTTGTTTCTATCTCCCTCTGTATCATTGGATGGAACAAGATCAATTACAAATATCTGAACGATTCAAAATCATGGCACTTGTCCATACAGTGTGCCACTAATGGTGCTCCTCTTTTTTTGTGTTTTTATACAGGAGCAATGTTCTGTGATCCGATGATGTAGCCATCTCATGGCTTTTCCTACATATATTTTTTGGCATACACAGATGAGGATATATACAACATATGTTGTCTGACAATTAGTATCATATTTCAACCGAAACTTATTACCATCTACTGGATTTCTGAACTCGCTTGTCTCCAATGTGATCATACATGTTTTGCAATGATGGCATTTCTTATGACTACCTATAGTCTGTGTAACAGTATTTTTTTCCATAGGTGGTAAATTTGCAGGGCAAATTATCTCTATGAGATTACGTGACCTGGAGAAAGCAATTCTTATTTGATGGTCACTGAATATGTCATGTGACTGCATGATGGTCCAGTTTCGCTTAATGATTTTACTAATACGGTCTCTGCCTTTTGAAAATTGAACTACAAAGGTGTTAACATTGCTTGTATCCTCCAAGATGTGTGATGCTTTCTGTAATAGAAGGTCTCTATTGTTGTTTTTAGCCCTCTTGTATGCCATTCTCACAACTCTTTCCGGATAACCTCTCTTGTCCAGGTCTTTGCTAAAGCTCTTGGCACATACTTTGAAATCTTCTTCCTTCTCATAAATTCTTTTGAATCTTAGGAACTGCAAAAATGGTACATAAGTACATAAGTAGTGCCATACTGGGAAAGACCAAAGGTCCATCTAGCCCAGCATCCTGTCACCGACAGTGGCCAATCCAGGTCAAGGGCACCTGGCACGCTCCCCAAACGTAAAAACATTCCAGACAAGTTATACCTAAAAATGCGGAATTTTTCCAAGTCCATTTAATAGCGGTCTATGGACTTGTCCTTTAGGAATCTATCTAACCCGTTTTTAAACTCCGTCAAGCTAACCGCCCGTACCACATTCTCCGGCAACGAATTCCAGAGTCTAATTACACGTTGGGTGAAGAAAAATTTTCTCCGATTCGTTTTAAATTTACCACACTGTAGCTTCAACTCATGCCCTCTAGTCCTAGTATTTTTGGATAGCGTGAACAGTCGCTTCACATCCACCCGATCCATTCCACTCATTATTTTATACACTTCTATCATATCTCCCCTCAGCCGTCTCTTCTCCAAGCTGAAAAGCCCTAGCCTTCTCAGCCTCTCTTCGTAGGAAAGTCGTCCCATCCCCACTATCATTTTCGTCGCCCTTCGCTGTACCTTTTCCAATTCTACTATATCTTTTTTGAGATACGGAGACCAGTACTGTACACAATACTCCAGGTGCGGTCGCACCATGGAGCGATACAACGGCATTATAACATCCGCACACCTGGACTCCATACCCTTCCTAATAACACCCAACATTCTATTCGCTTTCCTAGCCGCAGCAGCACACTGAGCAGAAGGTTTCAGCGTATCATCGACGACGACACCCAGATCCCTTTCTTGATCCGTAACTCCTAACGCGGAACCTTGCAAGACGTAGCTATAATTCGGGTTCCTCTTACTCACATGCATCACTTTGCACTTGCACTTGTTCTTTAGTTTTGTAGGATGGCAGCTTTGATATTGGAGGAATGTATTTCTATCAGTATTTTTCTAAAAAACTTTCGTGTTAAATTTCTGATTTTACATTCTTCTATATCCAAAAAATGTATAGTTATATTGGAATAGGAATGTGTAAATGTAATATTCTGGTGGTATGAATTAAGCCAATCAACAAATTGACCTAACTCTGTTGTATCACCATACCACAACATAAGCACATCGTCAATATAACATTTGCATAAAGCGATATTAGCTTTAAATTGAGAATTTTCTAACCATTTCTTCTCATATTGTGCCATAAATAAATTTGCAAAGGATGGGGCAAATGTCGCCCCCATAGCAATACCCAAAGTTTGTAAATAAAGTTCTCCTTGGATGATAAAGTAATTTTCTGTCAAAGCCAATTTTGTAAGTTCTAATAAAAAATCAGATGGAAGTCTATGGGGTCTGGTTCTTGTTTCTATAATTTCAAAAAGTACTTCCAAAGCTTCAGATTGCAGAATCGACGTATATAGTGCAGTGATATCTAAGGTGACAAGGAGCATATGATCTTTAATCAAATGAGTGTGTGTGTCCAAAATCTTCAAAAAATGCGTACTGTCTTTAATATATGCTGGAGAGGTATTGACAAAAGATTTCAAGATAACATCTATGAATGAAGATAGAGCTTCTAGAACTGATCCATTTGAAGAAATTATAGGGCGACCTGGGGGGTGGGGGGTGGGATTGAAGACATTTATGTATTTTAGGTAACGCATAAGACTGGTATCGTAGGGTGTTCTCTATTTAGAAATTTAAACTCTTTAGTTGTTAGAAAACCTTCTTGCATTCCTTCTTGTGTAAGTCTTTTAATGTGTAGTTGTAGATCTGCTGTGGGATCCTTTATTAATTTACGATATGTGGAAACATCTGATAATTGCCTATTTATCTCGCTCACATAAGAATCCCGATCTTGTATCACTATAGCTCCTCCCCTTGTCGGCCCGTTTAATCACCAGATCAGTTCTTTTCTTTAAATCATACATGGCTCTCCTTTCGTTTTTTGTAAGATTATCATGAAAACGCCAATGTTCCTTAACAAATTACTCATCTACATCACATAGTACTAATGTCCTAAATGCTTGAAATAAAGGATCTTATGGAATTGGGGGCATCCAAGTGGATTTAGGAACTATAATACATGGATCAGAACTAGTCTCTTTATTTGAAAAAAAGATTTTTAATTGGAGTGTTCTCAAAAATTTCTCTAGATCTACTCTAAACTGGAACGGGTCATAATTGATGGCAGGAACAAACGATAGACCTCTTGCAAGTAACTTAATTTCTGTATTTGATAGTTGTTTGGAGGATAAGTTGATCACCTCCGCTGTTGTCTTCTCTGTGGTCTGGTTTGTGGATTGCCTCTTCCTGATCCACTTCTTGTTTGATGGTTGGATGCCTCGATTGTACCCTAAAAAACTATCAGTTGTTTCTGCGCTACTGCTTGAACTTGAACTGGATGACGAATCTTTAAGGTCTACACGTTTTTTTCTGATCTCCTGATCTTTCTTACAAGTCTTTCCACATCCATGAGTATATTTTGTTGTCTTGGTAATCCTCCTTATCTCTAAATAATTTTTTAATCTTCATATTTTTAATGTTTTCTTTAAATTTGTCTATTGACTCTTTACATTTTTGATGTTGTTGATCAAAATCCTATATTGAGGATTTTTCTTTAATACCATTTAATACCATTACGTTCTTTATCCAAAATGTCCTTATTCTGCTCTAATTTAATGGTGCTTTTTTTCAATAATTAGCAGCATCAGATCCAGGGAACATTTATTTAAAATTGTGTTCCACTTAGATACAAAATCTGGATCATCTTGAAAAAATTTGTGGGGCATTGCAGACCCTCCTAACACGTGGTATTTGTTCAATCTTGCAGTATTCTATCAATGTTGCACAGTTTAAGTCCATTTTAATGTAATCTTTAAATCTGATTGATAATGAGTCCCAATCAGAATCGGCAGCCTTGTTTCTGTCATTGCCTAATTCAGTGGTTCTGTTCAGTAAGGTTGCCGTTATATTTGTGACGAAACTAAATCCTGATCGCCATGTATTGGCAGCCATTTCTGTGACTCTCAGCTGAAAATACAGTATAAACTAGACAGATTTTTCAGTGAAATTATTGTAAATACCCAACTAACAAGCTGAAATTCCAAATAAAACTTTCACGGTGAGATGTTAATATGTAATAAGTAATTCAGAATGAAGATAACTTGATGTGGATTGACTCAGTGAACTTAATTTACATAACCATGCTAATTATTTAAATAGCCTGATCCTACTTCTGGTTTGACACCCTAGTGTCAGCATCTTAGAGCCAGTGGATGCCATTTTGAAAGGTTCGGTAAGAATCAAAGATTCTTTTAGAGATTTCACTGTGAGTAATACTTTATTAATATTTTGATATTATTTTCAGGATTTTGGCACAACGAAAGGTTAAAATGTGCTTAGTCCCCTGATGAAGTGAAACAGAGAGCCCCGTTGGGCGGAGTACTAAGCTAAGTGCTTTAAATATATTTTATAATGTGCCTTGGACTGTTATAATCACTATAAAATATCAAACAATTAAAAAAAATTAATAGTAAACATGGAGGTTTTTGACCAGTGACAATACCGGAGTCTAAATAAGCTGGCACTTAGAAATTTTGATCTGCTGCCAAGCGTAGACTGTTGAGGACTTTTCCTCCATTAATATAATATAAAAATAAACAATTAAGAATTCAATCAAATATTAACATCTCACTGTGAAAGTTATTATTTGGAATTTCAGATTGTTAGTTGGGTATTTACAATAATTTCGCTGAAAATTCTGTCTAGTTTATACTATAAATATTCTGATACCCACCAGACAGGACTTAACAAAATATCTGGGTTTTCTAGCTCATTATAAACCATAAAATGTATCTCCACGTTACCCTCATCACCATGCATATCTCCCTGTCCCTCACCCCATCTTCATCCTGTGAGACTGTCATTGGAATGCTTTGATGTTTCACTTATATATACTGTTATTTATCAACATTTGCTTATTTCTGGTCTGATGAAGAAGGGTTACCTTTGAAAACTAATCAAAAAATGTATTGTTAGTCCAATAAAAAAGTTATCATCTTATTTTCTATGTTTAATTTTATTTCTATTGATTAACTTTAAAAGTGGACTAACACGACTACCATATCACTCTACTCAAACTATGTATTGAAATAATAGAATCCATTCATTCCTCCTGCTTGATGTTTTCTCCCTCATGACAAATAATATAGCTGGGTCACATCCACATTCTCGGTTGGTCCCATCTTTAAGCTATCCTTCAGATACATATTCCACAGAATCTCAGCTGACAGCAACCTAGTTTGGGAAAAATTAAGGAGTCTTACTGCTAGATGCATTCTCCAATACTTCCATCTTCAAGTGTAAAGATAAACTGTCTCTTACAAATGCAACACTAGCACTTTGAATAGAATGTTTCTCCAACAGGATCAAATGCTGTTCCAGATTTTCCATCTTGATATCTTGCTCTGCTAGTTAAGAAACAGTCTGTTCTGAGAAGTCAGAGACAGATGGAACAAAACTTGAAGAAATATTTCTGTTCTGTGTAGAGAGTCTTCAAAATTCTACAAAAAGATCTTCTTTCTGCTTTTAGTGTTTAAAACAAAGCCCTTGAACTAAAGCAGCACACTTGCAGTGGAACTGAAGTAAGAGTAGAACTTCATCCAGGTTTTACTTCCAAGGGCAGTGCTTAAAGACAGCGTAAATCTGCCACATACAGGATTCCATGACATGATATTCCTCAGACAGAACCAGAGTAACCTCCGCCAGGTCAGTCCCCACAGTGTTTCCTGCCGAGTTCACCAAGAGCATCAGCTTCGGGGGAGGAGAACGGCCACCAGAGCTCAGTAAAGCATACAGCTCCTCTGTAGGTATAGCTCTTTGACCTTCATTTGTGGCCACCAAGTTTGAAGACAGGACACATGCAAATCCATGGGTCTCTGAGACACTGGCTTCCCAGAAGATTTGCCAGCTTTCCACTTACCCATATTGGGGTCAAAATAAAAGGCCAGTGAAATTGTTGAGGAAATAAAGGTTGTCAGCGTTGGAGATAGTTTTATTTTTTTAATGTGGATTTTTGCTCACACCTTTTTCAGTAGTAGCTCAAGGTGAGTTTCATTCAAGTACACTGGGTAGTTCCCTGTCCCAGGAGGGCTCACAATCTAAGTTTATACCTGAGGCAATGGAGGGTTAAGTGACTTGCCCAAGATCACAAGGAGCAGCACTGGGATTTGAATCGACCACCCATGTCCTATCGCGATGCCATCTTAACTCCTCCCCCAAGACACTGAATCTTTGACACAAAAATGACAGGAAAAGCCTCAGTAGCGGCACTGGCTTCCCATAAGATTATTAAAGGCCAGTGAAAGTGTTGAGAAAATAAAGCTTACCAGCCCTGGAGCTAGTTGACCCATGTCCTATCATGATGCCATCTTAACTCCTTCCCCAAAACACAGGATCTTTGACACAAAATAATAGAGGGCATATCTACCTTTGAAGCAGAATCATTCAAGGTAGTCAAAGATGAAACTGCACTGAAAAAATTACACATTTGATTACCCAATGCACTTGACACTGTGCTAAAAAATAAATGGGGAGGGGGCTTCACAAACTGCTAGTCTGTAAATCTTAATTTGATCCTTATAAGCCAATAAAACACTTTCAGATTTAGATTTCCACCACAGTCTCTCAACTTTAATTTTCTGCCTATCTAGGTCACCAGGAAGTACCAGGCAGATTACAGGAAATAGGTACATATCTTACAGTTCCCTTCTAGAGATGAGTGGTAGAATTTGAGATCTACTTTGACTAATAATCGTTGATGAACCCTTCCTCTAGGTATTTGTCCAAACTCTTTTTAAGCCCAGCTATATCTTATGCCTTGGCCACATCCTTTGACAAAAATTTTCATGGTTTGATTGTTCACTGAGAAAAAAAACATTTTTTTATTCTAATTTGTTATAAATATATATGTTTTGGGTTTCTTTGAGTGCCCTCTAGAACAATCTGAAGGCATAAATAACAATTTCTTGCCATCCTGTTTCATCCCAGTCATGATTTTATAAACTTCTATCGTATCCCTTCTGTTACCTCTTTTGCAAGAATCGTAGGACCCTGTTTACTAAGCTGCGCTATAGGTGCGCTAGCGTTTGTAGCGCACGCTAATGCTATAGACACCCATAGGAATATATTGGTGTCTCTAGTGTTTTGTATGTGCTAAAAATGATAGCGCACCTTAGTAAAGAGGGCCCCCTAAGCTGTACAGCCTTTCTTCCTAAGGGAGCTATTCAATCCCCTTTATCATAGTTTTTGGCCTGCTCTGTATCTTTTATTTTTTTTCTTTATGTACATTTTTTAAACATAGAACAATCAAGCTTCATCCAACCAATGTCCACAATAATATCCAGCACTGAATACTCCTTCCTCCATCCCACCATTTGGGCATCTCTCTCCACTATCACAACCATCACACATGTACCCCTCTCCAGGCTCTCCCCTTCAAGATCCATCCTCCATCTACCTTAATTTCCAATTCTTATACTGACTCCACATTTGTTCATAAATAAGTCCTGTATTATTCTTTAGGGTGGTCAGTTTATACATCCAGCAGTATGCCTTAGCTTCTCCCTCACTCTATGGACAGAAAGCACAGTACAGTAGTTATTTTCCAATGTTTCACCAGAGTCAGCCTGGATGCTGCTAAGCCCAACTGTAACAGCTTATCTTTTCCAGAGTCTGTACATCCTATTTGAGTTAGGACAATCAAGATGTGGTCACACTGTGAACCTATACTGAAGCCACGGCTCTGTTACAGTACAACAGACTCTGCTTGTTCATTTCTAAACCCCTGTTTTTTTTGCAATTAAAGGTCATCTCTGCTTGACCCATGTCTGTTTGAACTCTGCTACTTTTTTGCCTCTAACCAAAAGGGAGTCTCTCCATGAAGATGCAGAAAGCCAACAAATCACAGTGAAGGGAAGATGTGTCCTCTCAAAAAGACAAAATGGCACAGAGATAAATGAAGCTTAGCTTCATTGTCATTTTTGTCTCTTCCTTTCACTGTGGTTGATTGACTTTTTTGTCTCCATTATTGGGAGGCTGTTCCCTGTATCCACTTGTCTGTGAAGAAGAGGGGAAGAATAAGGAAGGCCCCTCACAGGTGGCAGTTTCTAAATACTGTGAAGATAAGCTGATCTGCCAATACATAAGGAAGAAAGAACTATGTGCAAACCTTTTTTGGAAGCTAGAATGTAAAGGGCGCATAAGGTTATGGGAAATACCTTCAGATAAAAAATGAATGAGAGGGCTAGGCAAAAGCATGAACCAGTTTAAACAGCTAGGATTTAACTCACCATGCCCAAATGAATTACTTGAAAAGCTATTTCTGCAGAACATTTGATGGAAGCTCATATTCACTTAGACAAAGAGAGTGACATTTTAGTCTGGAAGAACCTGCACTTTTCTAAATAAAAAAATATTTAGATCTAGAAAGCAGATGGCTTGCATTGTCAGGTATACTCAATAATGTTAAAATTGACTTAATCTCAATTTAAACCCCAAACTGAAATACTAATTTTTAAAAATAATTTATTACAGGTTATTCAAATTATGGATATTATTAACATTTTTATGGAAAGCATTCTGAATGGTACTTTAAATTCAATTCTAAATTGCTCACATCCCAATACAAGAGATAGAAGAAACTAGAAAGTATTTACAACAAATAATTTGACAGAAATAAGTTCTTGCAGCATGTAGCAAAAATTTAAAGAATGTCACAAAATTCTGATACACTAGAATACAACACATTTGACACCTTAGCCCATACGACCTCAATAGCCACTGATGCAAGAAAGTTAGAATTTCTGGCCTGTGAGAAAGTGTTCGCAGAAAGATCACTGATGTTCTTAACCTCCATGGAGGCATAGATAAAGTATATTATTCCTCTTCACATAATCTGAGAACTGTAAGAAATCAACTTTTCCTATAACTTTGGACAGAAAAGGCAGGAGGAAAAGACCTCAGACAAAAGCCTCAAACTCAATATATAGCCTTGACTCAGACACCAATCACAGGTTAGTAAAACCTAGGGTTACCATATTTGCCCTATGGAAAAGAGGACACATGCGCCGCCCCCTGTTGCACCCCTGCCCCACCCCCTGTTGCAACCCTCCCTGCAGGGCCGTGCCAATACGGTAAGCGGGGTAAGCATGGCAGGGGGGCGCTGTCCTTTGGGGGGCACCGTCACACCATGCTTACCTTGCCCTCCCGCTCCCATTGCCCAACTGCCCACGCCCTCTTCTCTCCCACAGCAAGATCCCTTTCCTTTTATAATCCTTTTAATTTTACCTCTGTCCAGCAGCGCAGCGTCAGTGCAGGAGGCGGCGCTCCCGACGTGTCTAGCCTTCCCCTTCGCTCATGTTCCGCCTTCTTCTGACATCATTTCCTTGACGTCAGAAGAAGGCGGAACATGAGCGAAGGGGAAGGCTAGACACGTCGGGAGCGCCGCCTTCTGCACTGACGCTGCGCCTGTGCTGCCGGACGGAGGTAAATTTAAAAGAAAAAAAAAGGAAAGGGATGATGGAAGGGGGGAGAAGAGGGCAGGCAGTTGGGACATGGGAGTGGGAGGGCAGGGGAGAGAGGAGCATGCGAGGGCAGGGTTCATGGAAGGGAGAAAGGGGAATTGCTGGATAGGGTCAGGGATGAATGGAGGGGGCAAGGGACAGATGGGCATGGGTGGATGGGAGGGTAGGGCTCAGGGAGAGAGGGGAATTGCTGGATAGGGATGAATGGAGGGGGCAGGGGACAGATGGGCATGGATGGATATGGATTGCAGGGTAGGGTTCAGGGAGAGAGGGGAATTGCTGGATAGGGTCAGGGATGAATGGAGGGGGCAAGGGACAGATGGGCATGGATGGATGGGAGGGTAGGGCTCAGGGAGAGAGGGGAATTACTAGATAGGGATGAATGGAGGGGCAGGGGACAGATGGGCATGGATGGATATGGATTGCAGGGTAGGGCTCACGGAGAGAGGGGAATTGCTGGATAGGGTCAGGGATGAATGGAGGGGGCAAGGGACAGATGGGCATGGATGGATGGGAGGGTAGGGCTCAGGGAGAGAAGGGAATTGCTGGATAGGGATGAATGGAGGGGGCAGGGGACAGATAGGCATGGGTGGATATGGATTGCAGGGCAGGGCTCAGGGAGAGAGGAGAAATTGCTGGACATAAAGGGGAGGGAAGAGAGATGAAGGAGATGAAATGAGGGAAAAGGAAGAGAGGAGAAAAACTGCACATGGATGAATAAAATAGGCAGAAGCTGAGGATCAGAAATGAAGAAGAAAGGAGAAAAGAAAAGAAATAAATGGAAAGGAAGCCCTGGAAACAGAGTTAAGAGGACAGATAGCAGCAGAATCAGATACTGGGCCAGCATGATCAGAAAAAGAAAGTAACCAGAAAAACAAAGGTAGAAAAAAATCATTTTATTTTCATTTTAGTGTTTGGAATATGTCCACTTTGAGAATTTACATCTACTATCTTATTTTGCAATGTATAGCAATTTGTTTCTAAGAATATTGCTGACAATTCCTGTCAGTGTGGCAAGTGGTGAGCGATCATTTTCACCGGGGGGGGGGGGGACCAACTGATAGTCTGCAGGGGGGCGCCAGAGACCCTAGGCACGGCCCTGCCTCCCTGCCCCCTGTCACTTTGATCCCCCCAAAGAAAGCCAGATTCCCTCTTTCTCCCCCATGTATATCCCCTCCCCAATTTTCCAGCCTCCCTTCACCCACATGATTTCATTCACTCTCTCCCCTCCTGTACCTTATTGTAGTGCCCTGGTGGCCTCTTTGGGACAGGAAAGAGCCCCCTCCTTCCTGCACAGCGCAGCTGTAGACCTCTCTTGCTCCTGGCACCGTTTCAAAATGGCTGCTGAGAGTTCAAGCAGTGAACTTGCAAGACTTCTGTGGAACTCTCACAAAGCCACCACTTGAACTCTCGGCAGCCATTTTGAAGCGGTGCCAGGAGCATGATAGTCTGCAGACGCACTGGGCAGGAAAGAGGGGGCTCTTTCCTTCCCCAAAGAGGTCACTAGACCACCAGGGCACCATACTAAGGTAAAGGAGGGGAGGGGAGGACAGGACGCCCACCTGCCCGTCCACCCGCCAGCCTGCTCATTCGCAAATCCGGACAAACAGGCAGGCTGGCAAAACCCACCTGGATGCCTGGCCGGGTCCTCAAAAAGAGGCCATGAACGGGTAAAAACAGATGTATGGTAACCCTAGAAAAACCACTATGTGCAGAATTTGAAACTTTTGTATGAAGTCTTAATTTATAGTTTACTTGTGAATGGAAATTTTTTGTTTATATTATGAACTCACTAAGGGGCCTCTTTACTAAGGCGCATTTTGTAGTTGCCATGTGAATTAGCACATGGTAACAGTTACTACACGACTGAGGTAACAGTTACTGCATAGCCAAGGCATATCCTGCAATACAATTTGCACAGTAATCCTAATTCTATAATCTTGTGTGCACATTTCAGCATTTAGCATGCAACATTTCATGCATAGTTTATAGAATACTGGCAGTTGCACATATAACTTCATTGGTAAATTAGGTGCTACGTGGTACTAACAACCAATAACCAGCAATAATTAGTGCCACTTGGCTCTAATTTGCAGTTATGATGTAGCTACACTTAGTTGCTATTCTATAAACTTAGCACTCAAAATCTATAGCACATAACTGCAAGGGGGTGTGCATCTTGGTGGGGGCAATGAGTGGGACAGAAGCATGGAAAGCATTTATGCTCTAAGGAGTCCTTTTACTAACCTGCGTAAGCGTCTACACGCGCCAAATTGGAGTTACCGCCCGGTTACCGCGTGGCTCTTGTGGTAATTTCATTTTTGGTGCGCGGCCGATATGTGCGGCCAAAAATGTTTTTAAATTTTCAGACGTGTGCATCGAACATGCACCAAGTTTAATTTGATGCTCGTAGATCATTACCGCCCAGTTACCGCGTGAGACTTCACCACTAGGTCAATGGCTGGCAGTAAGGTTGCAGACCCAAAATGGACACGCAGCAATTTTGATTTTGCCGCATGTCCATTTTCAACAAAAATTTTAAAAAACCTTTTTTATAGGCACGCTGAAAAATGGATCAGTGCGCACCCAAAACCCACACCTACACTACCGAAAGCCATTTCTCAGCACTCCTTAGTAAAAGGACCCCTAAGGTTCTAGAATCATGTCAGTTAGATGACCAACGGCAACATTTAGTTAGGGACATTTACACCAGCCAAGAGCATATAAATGCAAACTTACACTTGTATTCTATAATGGCAATTGTGTGTGTAATTGCTGATATAAAATTCACACTTAGAATGCAGGTGCTCTGTTTTCCCAGGCACAGAATGGGAAGGGGATGAAGAATGGGTAGTTTATAGGCATGGACAGCACTTAATGAACGTTAATGTACTGTGAGCTGTCACTGCTGCAGATAACACAGGTGCACTTCGGGGCATACCCAGATACCCAGACAGAAGATTTTTGGTGAGCCTAGACAAGAAGTGTGTTAGTATCAAGTGTTCTACCCCCCTCCCCCCCAACTTAAAAAAAATATATCAGCTGGCAGGAAAACACTGCTGTCCACCTTGGCAGTCTGCAGCAGGCATGTGCTGAAAACTGAGCATGCGCAGGTGAAGGTATCGGCAGATTAGGAAGCTCAGACTGCTGAAGTGGACAGCAGTGTTTTCAGCACCATCATGGGGAGAGCTTCAGCTGGCAGAGCTTGGGATCCTCACCAGCTACCAGTAAATATGTGCTGTTGTTGGGTGGGCCTAAGTGGGTGGACCCCGGCCTACCCAGGCCCACCTGTGGCTACACCACTAGTGCACTTAGGACTGAATTCTATAAATGGCGCCGAAAAAAAGAGCACTAAGCGCTATTCAATACAAGGTGTTTAAAGTTAGACACCATTTATAGAGTAACGCTTAGCACAGGGAACAACTACTACATTTAGGTGCGACCATTTATGCCAATGAAGCCTTGGTGTAAATCCCCAGGCCTAAATTAGGTGCAGATCCCCTTTATTCTATAACAAAGCGTGACTTGCCAATTGCCATGCCCCCTTTTTGGACTTGCACCTAAATTTATACATGTACATTTTAATAATTCCAATTAGCGCCAATAATTGCTTGTTAAGATCTCAAATATCAGCATTAATTGGCTCACTATTCAATTAAATTTCACACGCAAACTGGGGGCATGTCCAAATTTGCACATGCAATTTTTAGTGCTTTTTATAGAATTCGGGGATTAATGCATTAACTGTATCTGCACTACTGCACCCAGTTACTGTAAGTACAATTCCTTCCTAATCAGCATCCTAGCCCCTCTCCCAGCACCTCCCCCCATCACTATCAGCATCCTCTGAGAGGCCGTGAACCGTTCTCAGTTCCCCCAAGGAGCATCATCCCTCCCTCCTCCACTCTCCATTATTTTGCCTCCTTGAAGAGCACCAAGCTCCTGATCATCATAACTCTCCCACCCCTCTGAAAAGGACCCTGAACCTCCTTCATCACTCCTCCCTCCAACACTTACTGGTATTTCGCTGATGGTCGAGTGGTGGGGCAGGAGCAATCTCCTGTCCTTATTTGGCAGCTTGACCTTTTTACTGTAGTACTGCAAAAATACCACTAGGGATCAGAGTTGCCATTTTGAATCCAAGTTTGCAATGGGACAGAAGCATTAGTGGATTGCTCCTGCCCTGCCAGTAAAGCACCAAGGAACCCCCCTGGGGGAATTAGGGTCCTCTTTGAGGAAATGGAAGATGATTATGGGGTGTGGGGTTAGATTCATCAGTGGGCAGAGTTTATTGTGACTATGGGTTTGATGTTCGTTGGTGGGTGAGTTATTGATCAGGGACTGGATTCTTTTCACACATGGGACCACAGTACTGCATTGCAGATACCACAGATACACTTAATGCTCTATCTGCCAATGCATAAGTGACTTGTGTGGTATATGTAGAATAGATGCTACCCACACCCCAAACAGTTATTACACTGGCTTTACTCTTACCATATGCCAATTTTTACACCTAATGTGGCCTTTTATTCTATTTTTTGTACTAAAAATATTTCTTCTGCATTTTACATTTTTTCCCCTATAAAATTATGTTTTATTGATGACATAACATTCAGAACATAACATGACAGAACTTGAAGTTATTACAAGAGTAACATCACCCTAATCACTTACTGGTATACATCTTAGCAGATTCTATATTTGTCATCGTTACATTTTCATTCCCCCCCCTCCTCTACCTCCACCCCTTCCCCTCCCCCCTTGTGCCCTTCACCAGGCTTCTGGATTCCTGTTTCTTTACTTAACCACTGAGAAATCTACTACGTGCCCGCGGCGTTAAGGTGTCCAAAAAGGGCATCCAGCATTGTAGGTATTTCTCGCCCTTCGGGGTAGCCAAGTCTCGCACGTCCCTTCATTCTAAGGCACTCAGTGCTATCATATATGCCCTTCAAAGTTGAGTTGAAGGTCTTTCCTCCTGGAGCCACAGCTTTAGTATTGTTTTTTCCCCATCATCACAGCCCGCCGCTGGAATTGGCGTAGTCCTGCCTTGGTTGATCCGCGATTTGTGAAAGCCTCAAACAAAAGTCCTGGGTGTCTGGCCCACTGTATCGTCCACATCTTAGAAACTTGTCTACAGATTGAGCACCAAAAACCCAGTATTGGCGGACAATGCCAGAACGTGTGGCCTAAGTATGCTCCTCTCCCTGTGCACTTCGGGCAGTCATCTGTTGGCCTTAAAGTCGCCCGATACGCTCTATGTGGGGAGATGAATAGCCGCATCAGAAATTTATATTGGGTTTCTTGTATTTCCGCACTCCCGTACTCTTTATAGCATGTCTGCAGGCAGGTCTGTATTGCATCTGTCCCGATTTGGAGTCCCAGTTCGCCTGCCCACACCTACGTCAGCTTCTGGTACTGTGCTAGAGGCATGGCGGCTCGTATTTGTGTATGGTAATATTTTAAGGGGACAACTCGCTGCGCTTCTAGGTCAAAGATTTCCATCAACTGTACCCGCACTGCAGATTGCAGCGCTGGCCTGGGGAGCGATTGCACATAGTGCTGCAATTGTGTGTAGGCTACAAAATCCCTGATCTCCACCCCCCCAGCGCCCCTGCAAGTCTTCTCTGGGCTGCAATGTTCCATCGCCCTGTATGACCTGGTACAGGAAGAAGATTCCCGTCTCCCTCCACTGTATAAATGCGCGTGAGGAACTTCCCACTGGGAAATCTACATTGCCACCGATAGGAACGGTGAGACCCTGGTATCAAGACCATGCAACTTGCAGATCCACTTCCATGTTCTCCTTAATGATGTGAACAGGAATTGGATGTGTTTTGGTGTTTTCACTTTACCCGGTCCCGCGTGTAACCAATAGCTGAAGTGTATATCACCAAGCATCCTGCATTCCACTTCTGGATAGGTAAAATGCCCTGTCCCTCTCAACCAGTCAGCTATATGTCTCATGCATCCTGCCACTGATAACCATTTGACACTTAGGGCACCCAACCCTCCCTTGTCTCTGGGTAGGTAAGTTTGCTTCATTGATACTGCATTTTACTTTTAAGGTATATTTGTACTTTATAGTTACCTAACAAGTAAAATCAAGGAATAATTATAGGACTAATCTCAGTTTTTCTTATTTATTTTCACCATGGGAAAAGATGTAGGGCAAAAAAACTGTTATAACTAGTGTGCAAAATCTTGCCAATTTTAGTAAAAAGGTACCTAAATTCTCTTACCATTGAGTTTTCTTCTGGTCAGTTATTAAGATAAATAAATAAATTAGAATACAACTTGAATCATTTACATATTAATGGTACAGATTGTTACCGTGCTAAATGCTGTACTATTACTTCAATTAGGCCAGTGGCTCCCAAACCTGGTCTTGGAGGCACCCCAGCCAGTCAGGTTTTCAGGATATCTACAATGAATATTAATGAGAGAGATTTGCATGCACTGCTCAACTACATGCAGATCTCTCTCATGAAAATTCATTGTGGATATCCTAAAAACCTGACTGACTGTGGTGCCTCCAGGACTAGGTTTGGGAACCAGTTCATTAGGAGGCATATTTTCAAAGCACTTAGCCTCCCAAAGTTCCATAGAAACCTATGGAACTTAGCCTCCCAAAGTGCTTTGAAAATATGCCTCCAAGCCTACCATCTGCTCCCTTAATCCTAGTCCATCTAAATGAGTAAGGAGGCCCATTTCAGTTCTCATTCCACTGGCACTAAATATCATCACCATGATCTTAGGAAAATTAGGTTCTTACCTTGATAATTTTCTTTCCTTTAGTCACAGCAGATGAATCCATTAACTGATGGGTTGTATCCGCCTACCAGCAGGTGGAGATAGAGAACACTGAAAGCACATGGTGTTCCAGGATGCCCAATCCCCTCTGCTTTCAGTATATGAAATTTCCAAAGCACAGTGAATAAAAAAGGCAATATTTTATTTTTTGTTACATTTGTACCCCGTGCTTTCCCACTCTTGGCAGGCTCAATGTGGCGGGCAATGGAGGGTTAAGTGACTTGCCCAGAGTCACAAGGAGCTGCCTGTGCCAGGAATTGAACTCAGTTCCTCAGGACCAAAGTCCACCACCCTAACCACTAGGCCACTCCTCCCCCTAACATAAACTTTCCTCACAGAAAACAAACGCCCCAGAACCGTGGCAATAACCAAACAAAGGAGGGACGTTATCAACCTCCTGCAATAAAAACAGCATGTAGAAACTCTGATAGCTTGTCTTCAAGTACTCCTGATGAGGCACAATGTCTGTATGCAACATCTGTACAAAAACTAAAGTCAGTCAGGGACGGATCATGGATTCATCTGCTGTGACTAAAAAAGAAAATTATCAAGATAAGAACCTAATTTTCCCTTCCTTGTCATCAACAGCAGATGAATCCATTAACTGATGGGATGTACCAAAACACTCCCTAAGTAGGGTGGGAACAGGCAACTCTGCGAGCAAGCACTTGTGCTCAAAAATGCGCATCCTGCCGTGAAGCCACATCCAGCCTGTAATGCCGCACGAAAGATCTCCTGAAGAGAAAAAATACCCATTTCAGCCCATGAAGAGGACATTGCCCTCGTAGAGTTCACTTTAAATGCTTCAGGTGGCGACCGCCCTGAAAGCAAATAAGCCGAAAAAATGAGTTCCTTAAGCCATCGGGCTATAGTGGCCTTAGACGCCGGAAACCCCCGTCGGGGACCTGCCAACAGAACAAATAAATGATCAGAATTCCTAAACTCATTTGACATCTGCAGATACTGCCACAGAGCCCTGCAGACATCCAAAAGGCGCAATTGCCCAAAGGAGTCTGGAAACTCCTCGTTAGAGAAGGAAGGAAGAAAGATGGGCTGGTTGAGGTGAAAAGCTGAAACCACCTTAGGCAGAAAAGAAGGCACTGTACGAACAGTTACCCCAGATTCCGAGAACTGCAGAAAAGGATCCCGACAAGAAAGAGCCTGAAGCTCAGATACTCTTCGAGCCGATATCATTGCCACTAAAAAAACTGTCTTGAGAGTCACATCCTTCTCAGAAGCCCGTTTAAGAAGCTCAAATGGAGATCGCTGGAGTGCCTTCAACATGAGCCCCAGGTTCCAAGCCAGACAAGGCGACCGCAAAGGAGAACGGAGACGAAGTGCCCCTCTGAGAAAATGGAGAATATCCGGATGAGCAGCAAGGGACAATCCGGAGACTTTCCCCAGGAAGCAGGCCAATGCTGCCACTTGAACTCGAAGGGAATTGTAGGCCAGGCCCTTTTGGAGCCCGTCCTGCAAGAAGTCCAGCAAGAGCGAGACTGTCGCCAGAGTCGGCGAGATAGACTTTGGTGTACACCATGCCTCAAAAGTGCCCCAGATCCAAGCATAAGTCACAGAGGTAGACCGCGTGCGAGCCTGCAAGAGTGTGGCAATAACCTTATTAGAATAGGCCTTGTCCCTCAATTGCCAGGCCGTAAGACCAAAGCGGCAAGGATCTTCTATAGTCACGGGACCCTGAACTAACAGGTTCAGAACCCGAGGCAAAGGAAGAGGCACGTCCACCAGCATCCGCCGGAGATCCGCGTACCACGGATGCCTTGGCCAATCCGGGGCGATGAGAATCACCAATCCTCGGTGCAGACGAATCAGAAGTAGAACTTGCCCTATCAAGGGCCAAGGAGAGAACACATACAGGAGGCCCAAGGGCCAAGGCTGAGCCAGATAATCCAACCCTGCCGAGCAAGGATCTCTCCTTCCGCTGAAAAAGCGAGGGACTTTGGCGTTTATGCTTGACGCCATGAGATCTAAGCATGGAGTCCCCCATTTGGCACAAATCTAAAGAAAAACTTTGTCTGCCAGTTCCCATTCCGCCGGGTTGATTTGAAGTCTGCTGAGGAAATCGGCTTGCACGTTGCTCTGACCGGCTATGTGAGCCACAGACAGCAGCTCTAGGTGGCGCTTGGCCCAGTCGCAGATCTGAGACGCCTCCGCAGCCAGGGCCCTGCACTGAGTGCCGCCCTGGCGATTGATGTAGGCCACTGCTGTCGTGTTGTCTGACAGAACTCGGACAGGAAGACCCTTCAGCGTCCTGTGGAAGGCCAGAAGACCCTGAAATATCGCTCTCAGTTCCAAGCGATCGATGGACCATCCTGCTTCCGCGGTGCACCACAGACCATAGCGTCCCTGGCAATGAGCTCCCCAGCCTGAAAGGCTGGCATCTGTTATCACCAGACACCAAAAAGAAAGAGCCAGTGGCATCCCCTGCTGCAGCCTGCTGTCGGAAAGCCACCAATCCATACTGCGCTGGGTCACAGGAAGCCACCGTAGTCTGCGTTGGTATTCCTGGGAAATTGGAGACCACTGCTGAAGCAGAACAAGCTGCAGCGGTCTCATGTGAGCTCTCGCCCAGGGAACCACCTCTATGGTGGCCGTCATCGATCCCAGGAGCTGAACAAAGTCCCAAGCTCGAGGGCGAGGCATCCACAGGAGCAGACGGACCTGATTCTGAAGCTTGAGCCGCCTGCTGTCGGGAAGAAAAACAAACCCCAAAGCCATGTCGAACCGGATCCTCAAATACTCGAGAGACTGAGAGGGGGTCAGGTGACTTTTGGGCATATTGACTACCCAGCCCAGAGTCTGAAGAACTGTAACAACTCTGGCTGTGGCAAGGCGACTCTCGTCTGCCGAATCCACTCTGATGAGCCAGTTGTCGAGATAAGGGTGAACTCTGATACTCTCTCACCTGAGAAAGGCAGCCACTACCACCATGACCTTGGAAAAAGTCCGAGGGGCAGTCGCCAGGCCGAAAGGCAAGGCACGAAACTGGAAATGTTGGCTCAATACCGCAAACCGGAGAAACTGCTGATGCGGCGGCCAGATGGGAATATACAAGTACGCTTCCTTGAGGTCCAGAGACATGAGAAACTCTCCTGGCTGTACCGCCGCAATGACGGAGCTCAGGGTTTCCATGCGGAAGTGTCGCACTCCTAAGGCCTCGTTGACTCTACGTAAGTCAAGAATAGGTCTGAACGACCCGCCTTTTCGAGGCACCACAAAATAGATGGAGTAGTGACTGCAGCTGCATCGGTGGGAGGAACCGGAACCACCGCTCCAAGCTTCAGCAACACCCGCTTGACGGCAGTGCCGCATCGGGACTCCAAAAACGCGTCTCCTACTGGGACGGCAAATTTTAGCCGGTAATCTTCTCTGGTCAGGTCCACTCCTCGAAAAGAGGGAGACACGAGCCCCTACTGCGGGAACCGACCAGTGGACCGGCGCCCCATCATTGTGGAGGACGCCCCTGAACTCCTGGACATCGCCCGGCCGCCACCGCCGCGTGTTTGTCCGAGGAGTTCCTTTGCTGGAAATGGGTAAGTTGACCAAACCCCGCAGTGCGCCCCGGGCGATACATGCGAGCTTCACAAAAACGTGGCCTGGAAGAGCAGGGAAAAGAAGGACTTTTGGAAGAAGGCCTCGGCCTATCCTCCGGCAACCATTGGGACTTGGAGTCCCCTAGGTCCTTAACAATTTTCTCCAAATCCTCCCCAAATAAAAGAAGGCCCCGAAAGGGTAACCTCAACAGCCTTTGTTTAGAGGCCATGTCAGCCGCCCAATGCCGGAGCCAAAGAAGGCGGCGGGCAGCAACCGACACAGACATCTGCTTAGCCAAAGCTCTGACCAGATCATAAACGGCATCAGTCAAAAGAGACAGGGCAGACTCCATACGCGGGCCGACCTCAGCAAGGGAACCCGCTCCATCGCCAGGCTGCTCAACCACCTGCTGCAACCAGGAAAGGCAGGCCTGGGCTGCATAGGAACTGCAAATAGCCGCCCGTAAGGAAAGGCCCGAGATATCAAAGGACCGCTTCAGCGCGGATTCCAGCCACCGGTCCTGCATATCCTTCAAAGCGACCCCTCCCTCCACCGGGAGAGTAGTCTTTTTAGTCACAGCTGTGACTAAAGCATTCACTTTAAGCATCCCAAAGAGGGTGAACTGACTTTCCCTCAGGGGGTAAAGGTGACACATAGCCCTGGCCACCTTCAAGGGACCCTCAGTGTCAGACCATTGAGCTGAAAAAAGCTCTTGGATGGAAGCATGCACGGGAAAAGCCCAAGAAGGCTTCTTAGTGCTAGCTACCTAGGATTAATAGAATAGGCAGCGCACTCGTCAGGATCTTCAATACAAAGGGCCTGTAAGGCATCAGAAATGAGAGCTGGCAGCTCGTCGCGGTGGAAAATCCGAACCGCTTTAGGGTCATCCAACTCCTGTGGCAAGCAGCCACCCTCATCTGGATCATCAGTCCGTACCAGTATTGAGCAGTTTCTAAGGATACTGGTGCTGATGGGAGAGCACTACATAGTTACAAAGAACATTTCTGGGAATGTATTACTGTCAGTACTTAAGAAAATATTTTCTCTGTAATAGCCATAATCTGTAAGTGCAGGTGCATCACCAAAGCAAAGGAACAATGCATTTCTGGCACAGAGATAACTATAGCTTGGTTCTCTTTCCTAGTGTTTCATATCCAAACTATATTACTTGATCAGGCTGGAATGTCATACCAAATTCACATTCTCAAGGTATTAAGAAAAAGAAGACAAACCTTTTTAAAAATCTAGCAGTATGATCTTTTCTAAAAAGCAGTGAAAATAATTTATAACTTGTATACAATGTTTTATTCCCTATCATTTAACTGGCACTGTGTCTATATTTCTCTGCATTTTTAATTAGATTTACTATTTAATCCTTGAACTCATACCTGAGTAATATTTTTTTCTCCAAGCTTCTGGCTATCATTTGTACATATTTATTATTTATTGCATAGAATGCTGGCTATGCACTGGCTTTGGGGGTGGGGTGTTAATTACCTTTCCTGCTTGAAATTGTTTTCATTGTAACATCAGTCTGAGCATTTTGGACTCCTGACGCAGACTGTAGAGCCGAAACATGGTGACCATGTTAAGTCCCTTTATTAAAGGCTACTTGTTGAATTGCACATCAGTTCATGCATCTTTACTCCACCCTTTCCTTGCTGTTAATCTATAAAAGCAATACATCGGTTTTATTAATGTATAAAGCGGCTGAACTGTAAGAGTTGATGTCCTTTCCTCAGTCTTTCTTCACACTATGCAGCAGAAGCAGTAATGAGCCAGTTCTATGGGACAGCCTACTCCACATCTGTCCTAGGGTCATAGACTGCTCAGATGTGCCCATCAGGGCCCCAAGAGTGAGGTAACCCACTTACCACAACAGAAAGGTCGATCACTCTGTAAATAAGCAGGTGGTCTGCAACTTCCAGGACAGATAACAGCTGTCTTCCCCCACTTCCCAGGATCTTGTCATGACTTATACACCCTCTCACGGGGATCAATTAGAGGTTCAAGTGACCAGATCACTGGCAGCTGGCTGCTTGGTAAACCATGCACTTACCATACTCACACCTCTGCGTGCAAATGGTATGAGGTCAATGTATAATCCATAACCTCACACAACATATGCAGAGGCATCCTAGCACTTATTAATCACCACAGCTCACAGCCTATGTCACACATGACTGATGTCATCTGCATTCCATCCCACACAGATGACAGGTGGCTCAATGAGGCAGAAGAGCAGTACAATAGGGCCCACCAGGGCTCTTATCAAGAGGACCTTTGGCCTGCTGAAAAGTCGCTTCCACTGCTTGGACCAGTCAGGGAGTGAACAGCTCTATAGGTTGGACAAATTCTTCATAGCACTCTGCACGCTACATGCCACATAATCTGGCACAAAGACTCAGAGGATGCAGAGGTCCTAAACCAGGACATTGAGGAGATGCTGCAGAGAACAAACAATCTCATTCAGAACAGCTGGGCCTATGAGCAAAAAAAGCATGTATAGGCATATCCAGTGAAGCTGATTGTGTATATTTTAACCAAAAGTGAATGTAATTCCCTTTCCCTATAGCATCAGCAGTGACTTCAGCACAGTGTGTAATCCCTCCATCCCCCATGTGTCTTTGTGCACCTTACATCTTCTTCTCTCCTTTCCACATCCCCTATCCCAAGAACCCATACCACCCTCCACAATATGCCCAGACTTGCTGCAGTGATGTTCAGGGAGGCTCACTGGAGTGACACTACTCTCAGAGGAGTTTGTTGACACCTCAGCCAGCAGCCCAGCATATCGTGCAGCACCATGGAAGTCCAGGAATAATATTGTTCCTTGGGCTGTGCTGGAGGGAATTGTCATTGACTGAGATGATAGAGGTATCAGATAGATTTCTGCAGGCCCTGGGGGCAAAGAGTATGAGGAAATGCCAGTCACAGTTGTTGTTCTATGGACAGATGCCAAGTTGATGGAGTAGGTGATTTGTTGTATCTGTAAGTCCCTGTGAAGGGCTGTTATCTCCTTATTGAGCTTTTGGAGAACAGCCATAATTTGGCTGTTCTGTTCCACCCATCTATCCACCTGGGCAAGCATTCTCTCCATGAGCTGAAGCTTACGTTCCCAATGGTCAAGGAGGAGGCATTTCTGCTCTAGGAGGTGCTCAGCACAAGTGATCCACTGCTGACTCTGGCAATCTCCCTGGCATTGTAAATCACCTTCACCTCATGTGCCTTCATCTGTGGCCAAAGTGTCATTAAATAGAGGTAACTGGAGAGGCACATACACCAGCACCTCTTGTACCTACTTTGCTACTAACGGAGGCTGATGCTGCTAGCTCCTCTTCTGCTTGGCCTTATGGTGCTTGCTGTTGGAATTCAACATGAACTGCCCCATCACCTGCCCGCTTGGACCCTTCTCGGGATCGGATGCCATGGCCTTATCTACAGTTAATGAAACATATACATGAGCATCTAAATCCCTGTCCTCAGATTTTCCATATAGCATTTGGATTGAACTATGGGAGGAACATATTAATATAAAATTCCTGGGGTGTACAATAATTGATGGGAGCATTGTAAATAGATTAACTGATGATCACATAATTAAATGGGGAATTGAAAGCATTGCATACAGGGCTATGTACTATACTACACTATCCATGTTCATGGGGGCCCTACACTGCTTTACACATAAATGCAATCCACCCAAGGGAACTGATTCAGATATTGGCATATTCTTGCTATACTGAACAAATGCACACATACTACAATAGTTACCCCACATGACTATTACCTGTCATGTGATGTAGCCTATTCACTGACCAATAGATGTACTGTACTTCTGGGCATAAGGGCAACATAATAGACCTACTCATGAACTTGTGCAAAATGAACCACCACCCAACCAAATCTGTTTGGTTTTCTGTCATGGCATGAAAGAAGCCAGCACTTCCTTGAGTGATAGCTATAGGTGTACCAGGCTACAGCAAACACATTCATCTGGTCGTCCCTCTAGCAACCAAACAGACCAGCAATGCTGTGCAGGTGCTGTGTTGTGGGTGTTCATGACAGCAGGCACTGGTGAATTGATTTATTTATTTATTGCATTTGTAACCCACATTTCCCCACCCATCGGTAGGTTCAATGTGGCTTACACACTAGAAGAGAGACGGTTACAGAGATCGGTTTCGTTGAAGTATAGTTCTTAATAAATATGATCAAAACTGGCGTGGACTATGTTCGAATAGTCTGTGAGAAAGAGTTGATGGATGAAGTTAGAATCATAGTTTTCATTTCTGCGCTTATTTTGGCAATGTTTAAGTTGTTTTGGGGTGAGAAGACGCTGGCGGAAGTAATTTCTTGAAAAGATATGTTTTTAGGTTTTTACGGAATTTGAGGTAGTTGTCGGTGAGTTTGAGTTTTTTGGGAAGTGAGTTCCACAGTTGGTTGCCCATATAGGAGAAGCTGGCTGCGTATGATGTTGGGAATGGTGAGCCCTTGGACCAAAGCCAGAGCTTTGGCAGACAAATCACCTGGGCTGGCACAGGCAGGAATCAGAACAGACAGGACTAGGATAAACTAACAGACTCAACAAGGCAGGATAGAGGTAACTAAAAACAATGGTCAACCTAAGAACCGGATCCAGACGAGGCAAGGAAAAGAAGGCAAAGGGCCAGAACTGGAACCCAGACAGGACAAGGCAAGACTTGGAACTGGATTAAAACTGGGACCCAGAAATACAAGACAAGGCAAAACACGGAAGTAGATTAAAACTGGGTCCAGAAAAGGCAAGGACTGGATTCGGACAGGACTAGACTGAAAGAGAC
Source organism: Microcaecilia unicolor (assembly GCF_901765095.1). Classification (NCBI taxonomy): domain Eukaryota; kingdom Metazoa; phylum Chordata; class Amphibia; order Gymnophiona; family Siphonopidae; genus Microcaecilia; species Microcaecilia unicolor. Next base: position 391,597,494 of record NC_044032.1, read on the forward strand.
AAGACAAAGCACAACTAGACAGGCAAGACAGGGTAGGAGCTAGGCAACAAGAACAACAGAAGCAAGACAATAAACAAGGCAGGGACAGGATTCAAGATTCTTGAACAGGCTTGGCTGGACCAAGATTCAGGATTTTCAAACAGAATTCAGGATTCTCGAACAAGCTTGGCTGGACCAGGATTCAGGATTCTCAAACAGGATTCAGGATTCTTGAACAGGCTTGGCTGGATCAGGATTCAGGATTCTCAAACAGGATTCAGGATTCTCGAGCAGGTTTGGCTGAAACAAGATTCAGGATTCTCAAACAGGCTTGGCTGGAACCGGATTCTGGAACAGGCTTGGCTTGACTGGAACAGGATTCTGGAACGGGCTTGGCTTGGCTGGAACAGAATTCTGGAAAGGGCTTGTCTGAACGGGCTTGGCTTGGCTGGAACAGGATACTGAAAATGACTTAGCTTGGCTGGAACAAGCCTGGCTTGGCTTGACTGAAACAGGATTCTGGAACAGACTTGGCTTGACTGGAACAGGATACTGAAAAGGACTTGGCTTAGCAGGGAACTGGGACAGAACTAGCTCAAACATAGAACAGGAGCAGAACTTGGCAGAAACAGAGCTCAAGAACCAGGAAGCAAACACAGCAGGCAAAGGATTACGCAGACTAAGGGAAGACAAACAAACAAAGAAGCAATGTGCTTACCAGCACCTACAGCTGGAAAGGGAAAGGTCAGGCAGACTGAGAGGCATAGCAGTGAAGTAATCAGGGACGATGCTGGCTTCTACAGACTCTCAGAATTAACAGACAAGAACCACACACACAGGAAACAGAACAGGGAATACAGCAAACAGGAACAGGGCTTAGCTAAACACAGAGAGTGGTTTAAACGCAGAGCTTAACTATAACAAGAGTCAGAAGCAGGGCTAGACTAAAAGCAGGAGCCAAGGGTAGAGTCAAACAGATACAGACACCAGGCTTTCAGGAACAAGGTTCAAAAGTAAACTCACAGAAACAAAGGAAAGCATTGAAACACAAGACTCAGAGAAACACAGAACAGATCTTCAGGAGCAAGACCCTTAGGAACCAAGCCAAGCATGGATATGATCTAAACATGTTAACACAAGATTAAGTGACCTCTTGCAAAGGCAACATAGGAAAGCTCCCTGGGTCCTTATACAGGAGTAGGCTGATGATGTCATAAGTAGGAAATGAAGCAGAAGCAGGGAGACCAAAGCGAGGCTTGGCTTCAGGGACATCAAAGTAAGGTTTGGCTAACAGGAAGAACAACAACAGGAAATGAAGTAGAAGCAGGGAGACCAAAGCGAGGCTTGGCTTACAGGAAGAACAACAACAGGAAATGAAGCAGAAGCAGGGAGACCAAAACGAGGCTTGGTTTACAGGAAGAACAACAATAGGAAAAAGGCAGACTGGAGAGGTCACAGAGCTAGATACAGAGAAACAGTAGGTCTGAACATAAGGGCACGGTCACAACCGTGAGAGATGTTTTGTATTTCAGTCCCTTGCAGTTGGGGTAGTGAAGAGTCAAGTATGATCTCGCTGATTTCATCGTGTTTCTTAGAGGTAGATCGATTAGTTCGGTCATGTAGTCCAGTGCAAGGCTGTAGATAATTCTAAATATAACTGAGCAAATCTTGAAGGTTATGCGCACACTTATTGGTAGCCAGTGGAGACTTTGGAGGAGGGGTTTCGCACTTTCGAAGAAAGTTTTTCCGTATATAAGTCTGGTTGATGTGTTCTGTGCGGTCTGTAATTTTCTTATGATTTGGTCTTTGCATCCTGCATAGATTCCATTGCAGTAGTCTGCTTGGGCTAGCACCATTGATTGGATCATGTTGCGGAATATGTCTCTGGGGAAGTAGGGTTTTATGCGTTTGAATTTCCACATTGTGTAGAACATTTTCTTTGTCGTGATCTTAGCTTGGTTTTTGAATGTTACGTTACAATCTATTGTTATGCCTAGAATTTTCAAATTGTATGAGAATGAAATGCCTATGCACTGAATGCTATTGATGCACATGTCTGGCAGGCCACACTACATGAGGTTTGTTGTATAACCAGACATAAGGCACATGCCCCAGCCCCTATCAAAGGGAAACAACACCTATATGCACAATATCAGGCTGTTCTAGAAGATGTCCCCCCCCCCCCACCACCCCCATAAGAATGAGGTGAGAGAACTAATTGTGAGGCAATGGAAGTATAGAGGTACTTACTTGTGCCCAGATGACTGATCTCATACAAGGCCTCCTCTGAGATAGTCTATAGCACCTGCATCTCCCGCTTTGTATGGGTGCCCAGGTTAGGACCTACCATCTGCTTTCCTTTTGGTACTGCATCTAAGCTCCCTCCATTTTCTTTTCAGGTCCTTAGCATCTCTGTTGTAGTTTAGTAGAAGGACCTCTCAATTCATATTCAAAAAGTACATTGGAAACCCAAAATCTTTGTTTCATAAATATTTACACCTTTTGTCATTAGCTCCAGCTACAAAAATTGCCTAAACAATATCCATAATAAGTTAATAGAGCCCATCTGTGTCCAACCACAGTAGCTGAGCTGCTGACTCAAATACTCCCAGATGAAGAATCAAACTGTTTCTGTTCTAGGAAGAGAATCTGAAGTAAACACTGAGCTGCCAAAAGAAATCTGGGATAAAATTATTGAATGATTGGGAGAAGACAGTAAAAAAAATGTCAATGTGTTTGAATACCTCTTGGGGGTACTGTCAGGTCAATCATTTTAGAGTGAAAACAGTTTGGTACTACTAAGACACTGCCTTTGATCAAGCTCTAAGTAGCCATGAATTAAAGAAACAGCAAGAAAGGTCATTGTGATGTCTAAGATTACTTTAAAACAACTAAAGATGTTTTTGGTAGAGGCTGAGGAAAATGTTGTTTGTTTAACAATTTCAAGATTATTCCTGGTTTAGGCTCCACCCCTCCTCCCGATTCACTTCCTCCTAGGCAGGACTAGTGCTCTTAAGGTGGCTCAGGCTGTCTAAGGGACTGCTCTTAAGGGTGAGGGGCAGAGTTTTATAAACCCCCTCATAATCTCTTTGATAGATTTGGATTTAATTATTTGCCTTTCCAAATCTGAGCACAAGGTGAGTTACAATCAGATACAATATATATTGTTCTTGCCCAAAAGAACTTACACCCCCATTTCATGCAACGAGACTTAGTTACTAATAACCCAGATTTACAGTAAAATAACATTTCTTAATAGTACCCTAGTGATAACTTCCCCCTAAATCAAAACCTTTTCATATTTCTTAATTAAGTGATAACTTCCCTCTAAATAAAAACCTTTTCATATTTCCTACTAAAAATTCTACTTCCACTTAAAAAAAAAAAAATTTTAGGAGCAACACATACTATATCTGGTTCTATTTTCCTTCTCTCTATTTCCAAACGTGTATTTGAAGTGATCTGTTTTGCTCTGTACAGCAGAGGAAGTTTAAATCTTTCCACTATGGAGGTTTTTATTTTTTAAACCTTTCCATTACAGAGATTTGTATTTGTGTTAATAAATTGAAATTTATACTGAAAAAAAATGAAACTGAAAATGAAAGAAGTAATATTTACAATATTATACATGAGCCAGATGTGGAAGTAAACTTCTCCAAACTAAACATTTACTGAGCTGGCACAAGCAGACTTCTTTCCTACTCTGACTAAATATGCTAAGTTTGAATGGGCTCTGATTTCCCCTTATTTTTTTCAGTCTCCTCACTACCATTCTGTTGCTTTGTTTACCTAACAGTGGCTTTTAGTTACTAGTGCCTTATGATTTGCTGCACAGCTGCTGCACAGCTGAGCATAACAGCTTAATTTTTTTTAATCCAAAGGACTTTAAGAATACGTGTTTAAACGGAGCTACATTTTTTGGTTGAACTGTGTAAATTGTAGGGGTATTCAAGTCATCTTCACTGTTTAACAAAACGTCCAACTTAATTTGCTTTATGTTTCACCAAATGACTATAGTATGTACTGTGGTATACAATTTATACAGTGCTCATTAAAATCCATTCTGCTTTGCTAAACTGTGCCCTCATTCTAAAGAGATGGGAAGGTTGAAATACTGGCTAAACTATAAACAATGCTAAATTTTGATTCATTGATACTGAGTGCCTGAAATACTTAGAAGGTACTTTTTGGATTAGTTCCAGTAGCTATCTGACCACTGTAGCTTCCTGACTCATAATTTGTGGTCAGGCTCAGAGAAACACATCTGTGTGTGCAACAACTTCCAACACAACTGAAAAATTCACTCACTTGGAATACTATGCATCATATATGAATACAACTTTGTATATGATTCCTCTAACAAACATAATATTTCTAGCATATTTTAAAGTTTTTATAGAAGCTTCTATAGATTATTATAATTATTATGAAAATACCTCTCCGAAGGGACACCACCTTGTAAGTGGTGGAGGGGCTTCCGAGTTTCAATGACTCAGAGGGCTATGCTGAAAGGGTTACCCATATCAGACAGGCCTCTGAGGAGAAAGCAGACAAAGATTGTCCCAAATTAGGGAGAGGGGAAAGATGGTGACCTGAAGCTCGTACACTCAACGGCCCAGCTGTCCTCTGAAGTTCAGTTTTTGTTCACTTGAAATTTCCTCTCTGCATTGTAGTTGCCTTAACAGAGGAAGGGGACAATGGGGGTTCAGCCGCCGATGACCAGCGTTTTGTCCCCTGGGCAGCAAGTGTGGGACCGCTGTATGACGAGCTGCCCATTGATGACTGGGTTGATGAGTCCTTTGATTAGCGCCAACGAAGGAGCGTCGATGCTCTTGGACCTGGAAACAACTTCATCGCTCAAAAATCATTTAACCACCATGCCCAAAGGAGTGGAGGAGTGAGTCAGGAGTGTATGCTGAAACGGAAGTCGTTTACAGCTGAACCCGTGTCGGCGGTGCTACTCCTAAACCCTTAAGAGTTATCAGCTTGGAGGTTTTGGCTCCCGTGGAGGTTGCAATGAATGTCATCTGGAGGGTGCTCCAGGACCTGACGGTGGTAGAGAATGACTTTGCTTCAGATATAGTCTTGTTAATGAGCCACATGGATAATCTAATCGAATCCTTTGAGAATATACAGCAAATGAAGTTCTACTGAAGTAGAAAACGGTTAAGATTTGAAAATGATAAAAGACCAGAAAAAATTTGAACAAAATGAATATTGTTGTAGATGATTAATATCGAGATTGTTGTTTTCCCAGAGTTCCGGGTATGACTCCTAATGTTTTTTTTCCTCTGAAATGATTCCTCTTAATATATTAATTCAAAAGGAGTGAAGCCTGTGAAACTGGGATTACTTTAATCAGCGAGAATTGGATTGGAGATTCAAGGGTTTGTATTGTTAAACAATTTCTGGTTTTAAAAGGGAAAAAAAATGAAATCAGGTGTATTACTTTCACTAATATTGGACAATAAGTATGTTTCTAATGAAATTGATGGACTATGCACCATTATGGTCTTGAAGAAACCAACCAGATGATCAATGTGGAATAATGATTTAGATAAATAATAACTGGGGATAATCGGGTTAATACCACGTTTTCTTTGTTTGCTGTTGCTTAAATTGATCTCCTTGTCTTGTTTCACTCTCCCTATTTATTTTGTGGTCTAAGAAAGAGAAAGATTGTATAAAATCCATTTATCTTGTTGAGATTGTTTTCTTCTAATATTGTTTTAATGTACAATCATCTCTGTTTTACTGTTTTGCAAGTGATCCTTGTAAAATGAAAAAATTATAAATAAATGATAAAAAAAATTATTATGAAAATAATGTCTTCTTGAGCCAGTTGGTGCATAAGGTAGACAAAGTCATCTTCCACACTTGTCAGTCTTGTTTCCTCAACTGCTTCTGGCCAGCTAATATCCAGCTCAATGAGGTCCTTCGCTTTCCTGGACTTCTTTCAGATTTCTAGTTGGCTTGCCTTTTGGTATGCATTGTGCATCCATTCTTTGTAGGTAGCCAAACCATTTAAGTTATGGTTGCTCTAGTATCTAACTGATGGCTGTTTAGTTGTCTCTCTTATCACTTCGGTTTTAACCTTATATTGACCCTTTACATATAAAATTCTTCTTAAGTTGTATGAATGAAAACCATCTAGTCTGTTTTGGAGAGGTTTTTTTTTTACTGGATATATATATATATTACAATTTTTCCAAAACATATTGGCCCAAAGTGGCTTATATGATTACAATCAGAAACAGTGTTACGTAGTAGTTTATATGAGTTGGAACCAGTGACTTTGAATATGTGTCTTGCGTAATTTAAAACCATAGAAGATGATACATAGTTTCATGCATAATGTTCAGCTTGTTAGCTGAACCGTATCATAGTGATAACCGTATCATTTGTACAAAGGTGACTGCATATAGGGTATGGGTCAAGAGAGGAGAGGAACTATGGTACCACCAGTTTACATAGTGTAGAAAGTATTCCCGGGGTAGTGATTTGTGATGCAGCTTATGGGGCTGATTTTTGGCTATCAACATTGATTAAGTGAGAATTGTTCTGTATGGATTCCTTTAATGTTTGGCATTGGTTTAGGGGTTTCTCATGATGGGCTTTGTTGAAGAAGAAAGCTTTTAGATATTTTCTAAAGTTCAAATATGGGGTGATGCATTTTAGATTCTTCAGTAGGGAGTTACCTATCTTTGAGCTCTGGTGAGAGAATGCGAATGACAGAACCAACTTTCTGGCAGTTTGGGTAATGGAGAGTTATGTAATCATGCACCACTGGTTTTGCATTTTTCACTGGGAGATTGATTAGATCTGTTATGTATTCTGGTGCAATTCCAAAAATGATTTGGTAGATGGCATTGTTTTAAAAACGATGCGTGCCCTTATAGGCAGCCAGTGTAAGGCCTATAGTGATAGGCCTGCTCTGTTGAAGCGTGATTTTCTTAAGATGAGTCTCACTGCCGTGTTTTGTGCTGTTTGTAGTTAAAAAAAATATTTGGTCTTTGCAACCTGCAGAAATTCCGTTACAGTAGTACATAAGTATTGCCATACTGGGAAAGACCAAAGGTCCATCAAGCCCAGCATCCTGTTTCCAACAGTGGCCAATCCAGATCAAAAATACCTGGCAAGATCCCAAAAAGTACAAAACATTTTATACTGCTTATCCCAGAAATAGTGGATTTCCCCAAGTCCATTTAATAACGTTGGACTTTTCCTTTAGGAAGCCGTCCAAACCTTTTTTAAACTTCGCTAAGCTAACTGCCTTTACCACATTCTCTGGCAACGAATTCCAGAGTTTAATTACACGTTGAGTGAAGAAACATTTTCTCCGATTCATTTTAAATTTACTACATTGTAGCTTCATCGCATGCCCCCTAGTCCTAGTATTTTTGGAAAGCGTGAACAGACGCTTCACATCTACCCGTTCAAGTCCACTCATTATTTTATAGACCTCTATCTTATCTCCCCTCAGCCACCTTTTCTCCTAGCCGCTTTAGCCTTTCCTCATAGGGAAGTCGTCCCATCGCTTTTATCATTTTCATCGCCCTTCTCTGCACCTTTTCTAATTCCAGTATATCTTTTTTGAGGTGCGGCGACCAGAATTGAACACAATATTCGAGGTGCGGTCGCACCATGGAGCAATACAAAGGCATTATAACATCCTCATTTTTGTTTTCCACTCCTTTCCTAATAATACCTAACATTCTATTTGCTTTCTTAGCCGCAGCAGCACACTGAGCAGACGGTTTCAACGTATCATCAACGACAACACCTAGATCCCTTTCTTGGTCTGTGACTCCTAACGTGGAACCTTGCATGATGTAGCTATAATTCGGGCTCCTCTTTCCCACATGCAACACTTTGCACTTGCTCACATTAAACGTCATCTGCCATTTAGACGCCCAGTCTCCCAGTCTCATAAGGTCCTCTTGTAATTTTTCACAATCCTCCTGTGATTTAATGACTTTGAATAAATTTCCAGCTCATTTTCGAAGGGATCGCCAGTGATCCTCCTATACAAATCGGGAGATCGCTGGCGATCTCCTGATCCCGGCCAAATCGGTATTATCGAAAGCCGATTTTGGCCGGCCCCAACTGCTTTTTCATCGCGGCGCTGGCCAACCTTCAAGGGGGCGTGTTGGTAGGGTAGCGAAGGTGGGACGGGGTGGGGCGGGGTTACGGGATGGCCAGCTTCACCTTATAATGAAAAAAAATGGCCGAACAAGCATTTCGCCGGCTGGACTTGGTCCATTTATTTTTAGGACCAAGTCTGAAAAAAGTGCCCCAACTGACCAGATGACCACCGAAGGGAAACAGGGATCACCTCCCCTTACTCCCCCAGTGGTCACCAACCCCCTCCCACCCAAAATAAAACTAAAACTTTTTTTGCCAGCCTGTATGCCAGCCTGACATGTCATACCCAGCTCTTTGACAGCAGTATGCAGGTCCCTGGAGCAGTTTTTAGTGGGTGCAGTGCACTTCAGGCAGGTGGACCCAGGCCCATCCCCCCTGTTACACGTGTGGTGGTTAATGTTGAGCCCTCCAACCCCCCCCCCCCAAAACCCACTGTACCCACATGTAGGTGCCCCCCTTCACCCCTTGGGCTATGGTAATGGTGTAGAGTTGTGTGGAGTGGGTTTTGGGGGGGATTTGGGGGGCTCAGCATCCAAGGTAAGGGTGCTATGCACCTGGAAGCTATTTTTTTTTAATTCTTTATTTATCATTTTAAATTACAAGCTTTCATGACGCTTGAAAAGGAAAATCAGATATAAATAAAACAAAATTACAGAAAATATTTTAGTTCCAGAAACATAATTATGCATCCTATATTACACCACAAATTGGAGGGGAGAAGAGCCATTTTCACACGGGAGATCTGTATGCAACAAAAACTAAAGAAATGCTTAACAGTTTTATCCACTTATAATCATTCATTTCTCCATAAGGTCAATACTGCTACTATCCAACAGGCTTCTATAAATTGCTTCAAATGAACAGGGTTAAAGAAAACATATTTTACACCCAAATATTTTATATTGCATTTACATGGGAAACTTAAATTAAAAGTAGCCCCCAGCGCCAAGGTAGCTGGTCTCAATGCTAGAAAATCTTTTCTCTTGATTTGTGTAGATTTAGTAACGTCTGGGAAGACCCAGATCTTTTGTCCATAAAATGGAAGTTGTAAATTCCTTAAAGCTAGTTTCCTAACCAGTTCCAAATCCTGCTGGAATACAAATGAGACCAACAATGTTTGCCTATTTGTTATTGAAGACAAAGATGTTTCCAACAGGTCTGAGACATTGAGATCTCCTTGAGGCTGTTGAGGAATTTGTGAAGATCCACTTGGTTTTTTTTGTGGGTAGGTAATATATTTTATTAAGAGGAGGAATATTCTCAGAGGTAAATTTTAAATTTTCCATCAAATATCTCTTGAATATATCCAAGGGGGAATACACCTCAGTACAAGGAAAATCTAACAATCGAAGATTTAATCTTCGGTTGTAGTTTTCAAAGTATTCCAACCTATTATATATCTGTGTATTGTCCTGAATCAATTTGGATGTTACCTCTTTCATTTTGACAGTATCAGCCTCTAAAAGATTTACTTTCTCAATCAACTCGTTACTCATAGTTGCAAATGCAGTTTTTAAATTCTGTAACTTTTCAGATAAATTGTCAATCTTGCCTGTTGAAGTCTTCACAGAGTTGTCCAAACGCTGGAGCACGTCCCATATTGCCTCCAGCATAACCTTTGCAGTTGGAGCCTTAGATGTTTGGGGCTTCCCTTGCAGGGGCTCAAGGCCCTTCAACTCCGTTGACGTGGGAGATCCAGGAAGTACTCCAATTTGCTGACCCAGTGGCAGATTCGTTTCCCCGACTTCCGAGGTCGACAATTCACCCGCAAATTCGAGTACCACCGGCTGCATAGGCGGGAGTTGCGTCGGGGGAGACAACGATGTGTCGATTCCCTGGATCTCGGCGCCTCCCTGCGTCGAAAGATCAGCGGGACCTCCTGACGCTGTTAAAGTGGATTGCTGCGTAAGGAACAGCTCCATGGACTGCTGGGCGGGTGTTGAAGTTAGGGAGGGCTGGGTCCTCACCCTTACGATCCCTTTTCTCTTGCTATGAGGCATAACAGCCAAAAAATTTTAAGAAGAAATTCTTTCGAAGAAATTTTAGCAAGAGAAATTCTAAATTCCAGCAGCGATGGGCTACTCACTGACGCGAGCAGTTGGTGCCGCCGCCATCTTGCTCTGCCCCCGACTCTGGAAGCTATTTTTTAAAGTGCCCCCTAGGGTGCCCGGTTGGTGTCCTGGCATGTCAGGGGGGCCAGTGCACTACAAATGCTGGCTCCTCCCACGACCAAGTTCCTTGCATTTCGCTGGGTTTGAGATGGCCGGGCCCGGTTTCCATTATGGCTGGAAAACGAAGCTGGCCATTTCATGTAAACCCAGCGATCCTGCTATAAACCCGGCAAGTGATTTGGCCGGCGCCAAGCGTATTTTGAAAATACGCTTGGCTCTGCCCCCTCGTGGAGCCGGCCCCGAAGATGGGCGGCCATCAAGTTGGCCGGCGCCGTTCAATTATGCCCCTCTTTGTGTCATTGTTTGAAACATTCTGGAAGATACCATGTTGGCCTGAATTTTGAGTGTAAGTTGTTGATCTAGGATGATACCTAGAATCTTCAGTTAGTTTTTTTGTCATTATTTTTATTAAATTATATTTATTATACAACTCATAAAGCAATAATACAAGAAATTAGAAATGCCACATAACGAAATATTCAAAGTTATCCTTAATTGAAATATATTCAACACTTTCATCCACTATACATTCGGTAAATTAGATCCAAAAAAGGAAAAATAATACTTAACATTGTATCTAGAAAGTAATTAGTAAATTAATGCTACCAAGGTAGCCTACTCCAAGCTGTCCTACAGTGTACATCTGTGTCTAGACAATAACATTAACCTCTTCTTTAGACAGGCAAAAAGTCTTCTAACTGCTTGGGGTCAAAGAATTGAAATTGTTTAGACTGAAATAATATACAGAATATACAAGGAAATTTAAGTACAAAAGTTGCACCTAATTCCAAAGTCCTTGGGCGCAAAACCAAAAAGGCTTTACGCCTTTTCTGTGTTTCTCTACACAAATCTGGATAAATTCTTATTTTAGACCCCAAGAATAGAGAATCCAAATGACGAAAGGAAAGTCTCAGTACTGCATCTCTCCAGAGCAAAGGAAACCACCACAGTAGTTCTCTGAGTAATTACCTCTAATGAGGATTCCAAGAAAGATGTGAGGTTCATAACATCTCCTACTTGGGTTTGAGAAGTTCCAGGCAAAGATTTTACGTTAGTTTGTAAATACTGCACCCTAGTTATAGGAGGCAGAGAATCCCCAGCCATACCTAGTATTTCAACCAAGTATTTTTTAACCATCTCTATAGGTGTAATTAAAGGTGATCTAGGAAACTTTGTCAGCCTCAAATTAAGCCTCCTGGATTGATTTTCTAAGTATTCTAAACGGCGAAAGGTAAAGTTTATTTCTTTAATTGAGACTTGTCTCACAGATTCTAATTTTTGAATTTTCTCATCTAAAAGTTTCACTTCAGAGGATTGTTGAGGAGTTACCTGTGCCTGGATAATGGCTGCTTCAGACAATACCTTAATTTCACTAGTGTTTTGTTATCAATAGTTGTAAAGACGATTGAATATTAAATGTCAGGTCCCAGAGTGACTCCATTGTCACTACGGCTGGTTTTGCTATAGTCCCCGAAGAAAAAACAGGAAGGGGAGTATCAGTAGACTGTTTCAGAGTACTCACTATCTGTGATGGCAATATTTGTATTGCTAGTTGTTATTCCAGCCTGGTGCTCCTAGCTGTTTCTCCTAGCGTAGGCAAGTTCCCTCCCTGCACATTCAGGTCCCCTACATTTGGAGCCTGAGCTGCCAGACTTAACTCTGCGCTGTCCCTTCCTGGCTGGGGGGGGGGGGGGGGAGCCGCACGTAGGATGAGGCTCAAGGAAACTCCGTCGACACTACTGGCCAGCACTGATGCACCGGCTCCGACGGAAGGAGAAGAGGCTTGCCTGGGTCCCGGCGCTAACCCAAACTGATCCAAGTTTGTCTGGTGGTGATGTTGGGTCCCGGTGGAGGTTGAGGGATTCTCCCATACCTTCCCTCTCCTTTTCCCCATTGTCTGCGGGGGTCCAGAGCCTCTCCCAAAAGCGCTTCAATCAGGTAACTGGGTGCATCTGGTGCGATTAAACGCTATGCCGCCATCTTGGATCTGTCCAGTTGGTTTTGAATTGGGTAGTCGATCCCATCTACCGTGACATTCGATACATTCTCCTTGTGGTATGGGTGGGTGATCATGAGAAACTGAGTTTTTTCTCTGTTTAGTTTTAATTTAAAAGCTGTTGCCCACAATTCCAGGATATTAATTCCTGATAGGATCTTGCCATGATTTCTTTAGGATCTTTGTTAAATGGGATGTAGACAGACACGTCACCTACATATATAAATGGTCGAAACCCATTTTTTGCTAGCGTTATTTCCGGTGGAAGCATCATGATGTTAAATAAAAGCATTAAGATGAGAAAGCCTTGTGGGACTCCACAGATTGGTTCCAGGTTGATGATATGGTTCCTTCCATCTTAACTTGGTAAGCTCTTGAGGTCAGAAACCCTTTAAACCAACTGAGTACAGGTCCTCTGATGCTGATTGCATCTAACAGATTTAGTAAAATGTGATGGCTCACCACATCAAATGCTGAGGACATGTCAAATTGAAGAAGTAATATTTTCTTCCTCGTGCTGAGTTCGATCATAAAGTTTGTTACCATTGTTGTTACAACCAATTCTGTGGTCTAAATCGGGACTGTGACTTATGGAATATAAAGAACTTGTTTAAGTAGTCCATTAATTGTTTTGCGACTATTCCTTCTGTCTTGCTTATCTTTGTGTTCTTTGGGACAGGGTACCTTATGTGCTGAGCCCCTCAAAACCCACTACCCACAACTGTACACCACTACCATAGCCCTTACGGGTGAAGGGGGGCACCTATATATGGGTAGTGGGTTTGTGGTGGTTTTTGGAGAGCTCGCTGTTCCCTCCACAAAAGGTAGGGGGGTATGGGCCTGCGTCCGCCTGTCTGAAGTGCACTGCAGTACCCACTAAAACTGCTCCAGGGACCTGCATGCGCTGTCATGAACCTGAGTATGACATCTGAGGCTGGCATACAGGCTGGCACAACATATTTTTAAAGATGTTTTTTGAGGGTGGGAGGGAGTTAGTGACCACTGGGGAAGTAATGGGAGGTCATCCTCGATTCTCTCTGGTGGTCATGTGATCATTTCGGGTACCTTTTTGTGCCTTAGACGTAAGAAAAACAGGTCCGGGTGAAAACGTCCAAGTGTTCGTCAGGGACGTCCTTGATTTTTAGGATTATGGGTCAAGGATGTCCAAGTGTTAGGTATGCCCAAGTCCCGCCTTCGCTATGCCTCTGACACGCCCCCTTGAACTTTGGCCGTCCTTGCGACGGAGTGCAGTTGGAGACGTCCTAAATCGGGTTTCAATTATACCAATTTGGACGTCCCTGGGAGAAGGACGTCCATCTTCCTTTTTATGTCGAAAGATGAATGTCCTTCTCATTCGAAAATGAGCCCATTAGTCAGCTAAATGACATTTTTACAGGTAAGTGTACACAAAATGTCAGCATTCTTTATATTAAGGTGCACATTTGGGACTGCATACATGTACATGACTTGTTATAGAATTGCCCTTCTATGAAGAAAATGCAGTGATCAGAACACTGTCATATATGTGTTTATGTTTGCACATATGCAAGTAAATGCCAATATTTTGGTTATGCACTATTCTATGAAATGGCACCTAAATGTGAGGATGCATAATTTCAAGATGTGTGTACACAAGGGTGAAGTCTAGGTGGAGTGTGGGGGGACACAATTACATATGTAAATTATTCAATACTATAACGTATGTGCGCTTTTTACCAATCTGCACATTTTTCCTGTTACACTGGTATTCTCTAAAGGAAAGTAGGTACTTACTTTCTTTAAGAAAATAGGCTCCAATTAGGCGCTGTCTAGGCACCTAAATCTAGGCATCCATTTATAGAATTGTCCTTTAAAGCTCTTGCATACATGTTAAAATGCTCCAAAAATAACTTGTTGCATGTACACATGAAAATGAAGTTCATCATACATTAGTCAACCAATTTATAATCCAGTTCAGCACCTTGGGATAGATTTCCAAGCTGCTAGGTTATAATTCATGAGCTCCCTATGGGAGTATCAAAGGCTTTACTGACATCCAAGTAGAACACATCTAGCACATACCTTCAATCTAGCTTTGGCATGATCTGCTTCTAATAAAACCATGTTGCCTCAGTCTTACAACCCACTGTATTGTAATTAATTCTCTATCCTTTAGTTCACAATACACACAAGCTTTCTGTCCATAGCACCTTCACTCATATATGGAACTTGCAGCGCTAGAATGTAAGTTTCCCATCCCTTACCTTTTCCTCCTTCCATAGCATTGTCCAGTCTTCCCTTGGCTCAACTTTCCTTACCCCTTTCATACAAAAATTAATGAATCCCTTGTTGGCTTCTTTCCAGCTCTTTATAATTTTTGTATTGTAAATCTTCTTTTTTCACTGTCATCTTTTTTTGCTTTTGTCTGCCCTTGCCCTCCCGTTTAGTTTTCTTTTTTCAAATTGCAAAATGCTTTGCGGACTCGATAAAGTTTCTATATCAAATCTTAAAATATAGTAAACTAAAAGCGAAGATACTTACCTGTAGCAGGTATTCTTCGAGGACAGCAGACTGATCATTCTCACAAGTGGGTCAACGATCCACGTCAATCGTCGACCCATTTGTGAGAAGGACGCAGCTTGCTTGTCCTCAGAGAATTACATTTTCCTACAGTAGTGTCTCCATTACTTTCTCCACCACTCAGGTAGGGTTTACCAGCCTGTAGATCCCCATCTCTTTTCTGTTATTACTTTTGTGAGGAGGGACTTCAGCTGCCTGTCTCCAAAGACCTATTGAACACATCCTTTAGCCAACACACCAGAACCTTTCCTAGTTCTCTTAGGAGCTCTTTTACTATGCTGCAGTAAATGCTAGCACATGCTTACTGCAGCTTAGAATGGCTTACCATGACATGCGCCCAGGCATCCTTCCGTAATTTTCAAATCTGTGCACGCTAAAACATATTTTTAGTTCCAATATTTTTATTGTGTTCACTTTGAATGGGCTGTGTTGGCACTGCCGCGTAGCTTAGTAAACAGGGGGGGGGGGGGGGGGTTATGTCTTCAGTCATTTTTTCTTTCACCCTTGCTTTTATTAACCTGATTTCTTTCTTTCTTTCTTATAGCTTTTCCTGATATTCCTTTGTGTTCCTCTTTTTAAAATACTTTTAACTTGGAGAACACTACCCTTTTTACCTTTACTTTACAGCTATTTCCTTGGAGAACTATAATGGATTCTTTTGTCTCTTGCTTTTATTTACTTTCCTTTGTTCCTGTTATTATAGCTTTTAGTTTAGCCCATTGTTTTTCCATGTCTCCTCCCTGCCATAAGTCCAGCCTGCTCTCTTTTAAAGGAACTGTTTTTCATCTCTATTAGAAAAGGGAAAAGAAATAATGGGCTTAATTGTAAAAGAGGAATTTTATGTAAAACATTAGGAATAATTTGTCCAATTACAAGTGTAATCAAACTCTGGAACAGCTTCATCTATGAAAATAAAATCTCTACATTCCAAAGCTTTTAAGAGCATCCTAGATAAACATTTCTCTGTGGTGGCACAGGTGCAGTTGGAATGTACTAGATAATCTTTTTGAGGTCCCTTTCTGTCCTATTTTCTACAGATTATTTACATATATTAGATGATAAAAGAGATAATAAAGCAGAGTTTTCATTAAAAAAAACGTTCTTCACATTCTAAAATACTGTCCTTTATGAGAACAAGAATGAAAATGTTCTGAAACATAAAGCTGAGGTTAAGCAAAGCAAGCCAACCCTGCACTTAGGCATTTTGAAACTACACCCACAATTAAATGCCAAGCTAACTTTGTATAACATCCTTCCATATGAAAGGCTGCTGGTCACTGTAACTCATCGCCAAAGTGAATGAAAATGAATGTTTGGTTAAGTACAAAGGGCTATGTTTACTGCCAAATGTGATGAAGAAAGGAAGTGGTAACGGGTGGGCACAGGACAGCTGAAATACCATATTCAGAACCATAGACATAAAGATGGTTTAAAGTTATTTAAAAAATCTCAACAAGATGCCAAATTCCAGAAATACTACATGATATGAAGAAAATCAGATGTGTCTGTAATGGAAACCTGGATACACATAGTACAATGGAGTGGAGGAGTAGCCTAGTGGTTAGAACACCGGTCTTGCAATCCCAATGTGGCCAGTGCAAATCCCATTGCTACGCTTTGTGATCTTGGGCAAGTCACTTAACCCTCCATTGCCTCAGGTACAAACTTAGATTGTGAGCCCTCCTGGGACAGAGAAATACCCAGTGTACCTGAATGTAACTCACCTTGAGCTACTACTGAAGAAGGTGTGAGCAAAATCTAAAATAAATAAAGAAACATAAATGAATAAAATCTCATTTTTAAGTACAAGTATATCCTCAACTTCTAATGGGAACTACACTGCAAGAAGTAGACCTTAATACAAAATGTTCAGCAGGAAATTGAATGTTAATAGTATCGATTCAGAAAACTGCATTTAACTATTTTCAGCATTTATAACTAAAACACCATGAAGGGAAGTCTTGCCTCACCAATCTAATGCATTTTTTTGAGGGGGTAAGCAAACATGTGGACAATGGGGAGCCGGTTGATATTGTATATCTGGATTTTCAGAAGACGTTTGACAAAGTGCCGCACGAAAGACTCCTGAAGAAATTGCAGAGTCATGGAATCGGAGGTAGGGTATTATTATGGATTAAGAACTGGTTGAAAGATAGGAAGCAGAGAGTAGGATTGCGTGGCCAGTATTCTCAGTGGAGGAGGGTAGTTAGTGGGGTCCCGCAGGGGTCTGTGCTGGGTCCGTTGCTTTTTAATGTATTTATAAATGACCTAGAGATGGGAATAACTAGTGAGGTAATTAAATTCGCCGATGACACAAAATTATTCAGGGTCGTCAAGTCGCAGGAGGAATGTGAACGATTACAGGAGGACCTTGCGAGACTGGGAGAATGGGCGTGCAAGTGGCAGATGAAGTTCAATGTTGACAAGTGCAAAGTGATGCATGTGGGTAAGAGGAACCCGAATTATAGCTACGTCTTGCAAGGTTCCGCGTTAGGAGTTACGGATCAAGAAAGGGATCTGGGTGTCGTCGTCGATGATACGCTGAAACCTTCTGCTCAGTATGCTGCTGCGGCTAGGAAAGCGAATAGAATGTTGGGTGTTATTAGGAAGGGTATGGAGTCCAGGTGTGCGGATGTTATAATGCCGTTGTATCGCTCCATGGTGCGACCGCACCTGGAGTATTGTGTTCAGTACTGGTCTCCGTATCTCAAAAAAGATATAGTAGAATTGGAAAAGGTACAGCGAAGGGCGACGAAAATGATAGTGGGGATGGGACGACTTTCCTATGAAGAGAGGCTGAGAAGACTAGGGCTTTTCAGCTTGGAGAAGAGACGGCTGAGGGGAGATATGATAGAAGTGTATAAATAATGAGTGGAATGGATCGGGTGGATGTGAAGCGACTGTTCACGCTATCCAAAAATACTAGGACTAGAGGGCATGAGTTGAAGCTACAGTGTGGTAAATTTAAAACGAATCGGAGAAAATTTTTCTTCACCCAACGTGTAATTAGACTCTGGAATTCGTTGCCGGAGAACGTGGTACGGGCGGTTAGCTTGACGGAGTTTAAAAAGGGGTTAGATAGATTCCTAAAGGACAAGTCCATAGACCGCTATTAAATGGACTTGGAAAAATTCCGCATTTTTAGGTATAACTTGTCTGGAATGTTTTTACGTTTGGGGAGCGTGCCAGGTGCCCTTGACCTGGATTGGCCACTGTCGGTGACAGGATGCTGGGCTAGATGGACCTTTGGTCTTTCCCAGTATGGCACTACTTATGTACTTATGCCTGTTAATAGAATTTAGCAATATTTCATGGAATCTGGACATACTGTGGGACAGACAAAACCAAGTTATCTGTTATGCTTGGGATATAATAACATTCTAAGATATTCAGTAGGCTCTGTGGTATTGAATGCGACCAAAACAAGCTTTTTCAGTTTTAGCCAAAACTGAAACTGTCTTAGTCCCCAAACAGGCATAACCCCCACTCCCTCCATTCCTCCTCCCCCCTCTGAAAAGGAGCCTCTCCCCTTCCACCTTGAGCTCCCTCCTACTGTATCATTGGTGGTCTACGGAGTAGTTGGGGCAGGAGCAATCTCTAGTCACTCCTGCCCATGCCAGATCCACTGACAAAACGGCTACTATATATGGACATCCATTTCTCATGTATTTTAGAACAGGATCTGGCAACATACAGCCTGTTCTAAAATACATGAGAAATGGACATCCAAGTGTCGGCTATATTCAGCAAGAACATCTATGTTACAAACTGAAATGTCCAAATTATGAAAAGGGCAAAACATATCTATATTATAAACAGCCACACAGCTGTCCATGTGGAAGAGTAGCCTAATGGTTACAGCAGCTGGCCGAGAACCATGGAATGTCAATTCAAATCCCACTCTCTTTGTAATTTTCTTTTCCTTTTTTATTTTATTTGTGAGCCCTCCAAGGACACAAACAAAATGCTACTGTGACTTCCCTTACTTCTTCCAGTGGAGAACTGCTCAATAAGAGCATCACAAAAATAAAAACTGTACTAAAAAAAAAATAAAAAGTATACTAAATTATTTATTGAAAGACATGACATTTCATATGAATTAAAAGTTTGTAGAAGTATGGGTACAGAGGCTGCATGCTGAAAATGTCTCTGACCGACACTTTGCTGTCTTCGATCCCCATAACTATAGTTGAAGCTAGAAATGCAAGCTGCAGGTCAGCCATAGAGGTACAAGCTGAAGATTTCCTAGCAGCAACTCTCATGATGCCACAAGTATAAATCATGGTAAAGAGAGGACTATTCTGTCAGTTAGGGCACTTTAGCATATTATTAAAGAACAATATTCAAATTATTTGAACAGCTCTAAAGCGAATTTTTAGGGTATATTTATCCCTCCCAATATGGGAAGAAATAAATCACCCAAGGCTGCATCTCTTTAGGAATTTATATTTAGATACCTTATTTCTTATCAAGTATTTGTACAATTAGCAGATCAGTGATATCTCACTGGTAGTACAGAACATTGCTACACAAAATTACCTCTATATCTGAGACTCAAAGAATATACAAGCAACATGTACAATCAATTGCTTATGGGAATACAGTACCACAGCTACACATAGGTGATCGCTGTGTCTGAGTCTCTAATGTTTTATTTACCAGCCAAAGCCAATTAGTAGATATAAAAGACTCAAGGCTACTTATGAGAAAGCAATAGGATTATTTGACAATTCAGATACAATTGATTGGTTTCTCATGAGAGAGAGCAGCCCTGCTTTCACAAAGGTACTGGCTGTGACTGTCTCTCTCTCTTTGAAGTAGGACTTTTATATGTCCATTTAGGATACACATATTCACACCTTATTGGATATATGTTAATGTCATAGTTAATACCTTAGTTACCATATATAAATAAATATATGGTAACATTTACCGTACGTGCTTGGGGTTTTTTTTAGCATTGCTCGGAAAGCTTGGTCATCTTCTTGCAAGACCACTCAGTTCTACATTTTTGACCATGTCTTCCTGGGTGTAACTGACTCTGCCCTGTTGGTAGACCGCACCATCCTGTTATTGAGGTTTTTGCACCCTAGCCCCTTCCTCATTTTGCTGCATGGTTGTGTCCCAATAGCTCAGGAGTTTTACTGGAACTTCCAGAGTTCAAATTAAAGTTACAGGCCTGTAATCTCATTTTAGATCCTGAAGCAAAGTCAGACCTTGAACCAAAACTCATAGCTATAATAATAATAGACAACAGATATGCTTCCCCAGTCCTTTAATTATACTCTTTGGGGAGGCTATTAAAAGCACTGAATCAAAAACTACTTGCCAAACTCCCAAACACCTTTCTCGCTCCTGTCTCCAAGCGGCCACTTCCCCTTCCCTTGCAACATCTCCTCCCAACTCTTCTTCCCTGGGACAAAATTGTTCTTGCTTCATCCCAACCGCCAACCCCCCTCCCTCACCCTAGCTAAGGTTGTATCTAGCAAATTTCCCCAGGATTTCCCCCACTCTCTCCCATGGGGAAGCATTTCTTGTGGTCGCTCCTCAGCAGCTCATCTGCCGCTCACAGACTCCCCTCACCGGCCAAGGAAGCTCTGCATCCGGCAGATCCCCTGTCAAGGGGAACAGTCCCAAAAGCAGTGGCGTAGCCAGACTGCCAGTTTTGGGTGGGCCTGAACCCAAAGTGGGTGGGCGCAAAATTTTCTCTCTACCCCACCCCCCCCAGCAAAATTTAGTCACACTCAGATGCATTTGTCACACAGGGTAAAGTGCTGCTTTTCAGTGCATCAGATTTCAGACAAAGCGAATGCTACATACCTGTAGAAGGTATTCTCCGAGGACAGCAGGCTGATTGTTCTCACTGATGGGTGACGTCCACGGCAGCCCCTCCAATCGGAAACTTCACTAGCAAAGTCCTTTGCTAGCCCTCGCGCGCCCGCGCGCACCGCGCATGCGCGGCCGTCTTCCCGCCCGAAACCGGCTCGAGCCGGCCAGTCCAGTATGTAGCAAGACAATACACTTCAAGGGAAGACACAACTCCAAAGGGGAGGCGGGCGGGTTTGTGAGAACAATCAGCCTGCTGTCCTCGGAGAATACCTTCTACAGGTATGTAGCATTCGCTTTCTCCGAGGACAAGCAGGCTGCTTGTTCTCACTGATGGGGTATCCCTAGCCCCCAGGCTCACTCAAAACAACAACATTGGTCAATTGGGCCTCGCAACGGCGAGGACATAACTGAGATTGACCTAAAAAATTTACCAACTAACTGAGAGTGTAGCCTGGAACAGAACAAACAGGGCCCTCGGGGGGTGGAGTTGGATCCTAAAGCCCAAACAGGTTCTGAAGAACTGACTGCCCGAACCGACTGTCACGTCGGGTATCCTGCTGCAGGCAGTAATGAGATGTGAATGTGTGGACAGATGACCACGTCGCAGCTTTGCAAATTTCCTCCATGGTGGCTGACTTCAAGTGGGCTACCGACGCTGCCATGGCTCTAACATTATGAGCCGTGACATGACCCTCAAGAGCCAGCCCAGCCTGGGCGTAAGTGAAGGAAATGCAATCTGCTAGCCAATTGGATATGGTGCGTTTCCCTACAGCCACTCCCCTCTTGTTGGGATCAAAAGAAACAAACAATTGGGCGGACTGTCTGTGGGGCTGTGTCCGCTCCAGATAGAAGGCCAATGCTCTCTTGCAGTCCAATGTGTGCAGCTGACGTTCAGCAGGGCAGGAATGAGGACGGGGAAAGAATGTTGGCAAGACAATTGACTGGTTCAGATGGAACTCCGACACAACCTTGGCAGAAACTTAGGGTGAGTGCGGAGGACTACTCTGTTGTGATGAAATTTGGTGTAAGGGGCCTGGGCTACCAGGGCCTGAAGCTCACTGACTCTACGAGCCGAGGTAACTGCCACCAAGAAAATGACCTTCCAGGTCAAGTACTTCGGATGGCAGGAATTCAGTGGCTCGAAAGGAGGTTTCATCAGCTGGGTGAGAACGACATTGAGATCCCATGACACTGTAGGAGGCTTGACAGGGGGCTTTGACAAAAGCAAACCTCTCATGAAGCGAACAACTAAAGGCTGTCCTGAGATCGGCTTACCTTCCACTTGGTAATGGTATGCACTGATTGCACTAAGGTGAACCCTTACGGAGTTGGTCTTAAGACCAGACTCAGACAAGTGGAGAAGGTATTCAAGCAGGGTCTGTGTAGGACAAGAGCGAGGATCTAGGGCCTTGCTGTCACACCAGACGGCAAACCTCCTCCAATGAAAGAAGTAACTTCTCTTAGTGGAGTCTTTCCTGGAAGCAAGCAAGATGCGGGAGACACCCTCTGGCAGACCCAAAGAGGCAAAGTCTACGCCCTCAACATCCAGGCCGTGAGAGCCAGGGACTGGAGGTTGGGATGCAGAAGAGCCCCTTCGTCCTGCGTGATGAGGGTCGGAAAACACTCCAATCTCCACGGTTCTTCGGAGGATAACTCCAGAAGAAGAGGGAACCAGATCTGACGCGGCCAAAAGGGAGCAATCAGAATCATGGTGCCTCGGTCTTGCTTGAGTTTCAACAAAGTCTTCCCCACCAGAGGAATGGGAGGATAAGCATACAGCAGACCTTCCCCCCAATCCAGGAGGAAGGCATCCGACGCCAGTCTGCCGTGGGCCTGAAGCCTGGAACAGAACTGAGGGACCTTGTGGTTCACTTGAGATGCGAAGAGATCCACCAGGGGGGTGCCCCACGCCTGGAAGATCTGTCGCACCACACGGGAATTGAGCGACCACTCGTGAGGTTGCATAATCCTGCTCAACCTGTCGGCCAGACTGTTGTTTACGCCTGCCAGATATGTGGCTTGGAGCACCATGCCTTGACGGCGAGCCCAGAGCCACATGCTGACGGCTTCCTGACACAGGGGGCGAGATCCGGTGCCCCCCTGCTTGTTGACATAGTACATGGCAACCTGATTGTCTGTCTGAATTTGGATAATTTGGTGGGACAGCCGATCTCTGAAAGCCTTCAGAGCGTTCCAGATCGCTCGCAACTCCAGAAGATTGATCTGTAGATCGCTTTCTTGGAGGGACCACCTTCCTTGGGTGTGAAGCCCATCGACATGAGCTCCCCATCCCAGGAGAGACGCATCCGTGGTCAGCACTTTTTGAGGCTGAGGAATTTGGAAGGGGCGTCCCAGAGTCAAATTGGAGCAAATCGTCCACCAATACAGGGATTCGAGAAAACTCGTGGACAGGTGGATCACGTCCTCTAGACCCCCGGCGGCCTGATACCACTGGGAGGCTAGGGTCCATTGAGCAGATCTCATGTGAAGGCGGGCCATGGGAGTCACATGAACTGTGGAAGCCATGTGGCCCAGCAATCTCAACATCTGCCGAGCTGTGATCTGCTGGGACGCTCGCACCCGCGAGACGAGGGACAACAAGTTGTTGGCCCTCGCCTCTGGGAGATAGGCGCGAGCCGTCCGAGAATCCAGCAGGGCTCCGATGAATTCGAGTTTCTGCACTGGGAGAAGATGGGACTTTGGGTAATTTATCACAAACCCCAGTAGCTCCAGGAGGCGAATAGTCATCTGCATGGACTGCAGGGCTCCTGCCTCGGATGTGTTCTTCACCAGCCAATCGTCGAGATATGGGAACACGTGTACTCCCAGCCTGCGAAGCGCCGCTGCTACCACAGCTAGGCACTTTGTGAACACCCTGGGCGCAGAGGCGAGCCCAAAGGGTAGCACACAGTACTGGAAGTGGCGTGCGCCCAGCTGAAATCGCAGATACTGTCTGTGAGCTGGCAGTATCGGGATGTGTGTGTAGGCATCCTTCAAGTCCAGAGAGCATAGCCAATCGTTTTGCTGAATCATGGGGAGAAGGGTGCCCAGGGAAAGCATCCTGAACTTTTCTTTTACGAGATATTTGTTCAGGGCCCTTAGGTCTAGGATGGGACGCATCCCCCCTGTTTACTTTTCCACAAGGAAGTACCTGGAATAGAACCCCAGCCCTTCTTGCCCGGATGGCACGGGCTCGACCGCATTGGCGCTGAGAAGGGCGGAGAGTTCCTCTGCAAGTACCTGCTTGTGCTGGAAGCTGTAGGACTGAGCTCCCGGTGGACAATTTGGAGGTTGAGAGGCCAAATTGAGGGTGTATCCTTGCCGGACTATTTGGAGAACCCACTGATCGGAGGTTATGAGAGGCCACCTTTGGTGAAAAGCTTTCAACCTCCCTCCGACAGGCAGGTCGCCCGGCACTGACACTTGGATGTCGGCTATGCTCTGCTGGAGCCAGTCAAAAGCTCGCCCCTTGCTTTTGCTGGGGAGCCGCGGGGCCTTGCTGATTCGCACGCTGCTGACGAGAGCGAGCGCGCTGGGGCTTAGCCTGGGCCGCAGGCTGTCGGGAAGGAGGATTGTACCTACGCTTGCCAGAAGTATAGGGAACAGTCTTCCTTCCCCCGAAAAATCGTCTACCTGTAGAGGTAGAAGCTGAAGGCTGCCGGCGGGCGAACTTGTCGAATGCGGTGTCCCGCTGGTGGAGAGACTCTACCACCTGCTCGACTTTTTCGCCAAAAATGTTATCCGCACGGCAAGGCAAGTCCGCAATCCGCTGCTGGATTCTATTCTCCAGGTCGGCGGCACGCAGCCATGAGAGCCTGCGCATCACCACACCTTGAGCAGCGGCCCTGGACGCAACATCAAAAGTGTCATAAACTCCTCTGGCCAGGAATTTTCTGCACGCCTTCAGCTGCCTGACCACCTCCTGAAAAGGCTTGGCTTGCTCAGGGGGAAGAGCATCAACCAAGCCCGCCAACTGCCGCACATTATTCCGCATGTGTATGCTCGTGTAGAGCTGGTAAGACTGGATCTTGGACACGAGCATAGAGGAATGGTAGGCCTTCCTCCCAAAGGAGTCTAAGGTTCTAGCGTCCTTGCCCGGGGGCGCCGAAGCATGTTCCCTAGAACTCTTAGCCTTCTTTAGGGCCAAATCCACAACTCCAGAGTCATGAGGCAACTGAGTGCGCATCAGCTCTGGGTCCCCATGGATCCGGTACTGGGACTCGATCTTCTTGGGAATGTGGGGATTAGTTAATGGCTTGGTCCAGTTCGCAAGCAATGTCTTCTTCAGGACATGGTGCAAGGGAACAGTGGACGCTTCCTTAGGTGGAGAAGGATAGTCCAGGAGCTCAAACATTTCAGCCCTGGGCTCGTCCTCCACAACCACCGGGAAGGGGATGGCCGTAGACATCTCCCGGACAAAGGAGGCAAAAGACAGACTCTCGGGAGGAGAAAGCTGTCTCTCAGGAGAGGGAGTGGGATCAGACGGAAGACCCTCAGACTCCTCGTCAGAGAAATATCTGGGATCTTCCTCTTCCTCCCACGAGGCCTCACCCTCGGTGTCAGACACAAGTTCACGGACCTGTGTCTGCAACCTCGCCCTGCTCGACTCCGTGGAACCCCGTCCACGATGGGGGCGTCGAGAGGTAGACTCCCTCGCCCGCATCGGCGAAGCTCCCTCCGCCGACGTAGTCGGGGAGCCTTCCTGGGAGGTGGCCGCGGTCGGTACCGCACGCGGTACCGACGTCGGGGACCTCAACCTGGGCGATGGGCCAGCCGGCGCCACGCTCGACGGTACCGGTGGCGCAAGCACCGCCGGTACCGGAGGGGTAGGGCGCAACAGCTCTCCCAGAATCTCTGGGAGAACGGCCCGGAGGCTCTCGTTTAGAGCGGCTGCAGAGAAAGGCTGAGAGGTCGATGCAGGCGTCGACGTCAGTACCTGTTCCGGGCGTGGAGGCTGGTCCGGGCTGTCCAGAGCGGAGCGCATCGACACCTCCTGAACAGAGGGTGAGCGGTCCTCTCGGTGCCGATGCCTGCTGGGTGCCGAATCCCTCGGCGACCCAGAGCTCTCGGTGCCGACACGGGGAGGAGACCGGTGTCGATGCTTCTTCGATTTCTTCCGAAGCATGTCACCGGAGCTCCCCGGCACCGACGAGGAGGACGTCGAATCCATCCGTCGCTTCCTCGGGGCCGAGACTGAAGAAGGTCGATCTCGGGGGGGCTGTACCGCAGGAGCCCTCAGGGTAGGCGGAGACCCACCCGAGGGCTCACCGCCACCAGCAGGGGAATGGACAGCCCTCACCTGCACTCCACCCGATGCACCACCGTCCGACGACATCAGCAGACGAGGTCCTGGTACCACCGACGTCGATGCAGCTATCCGATGTCTCGGCGCCGATGCAGAGGCCCGATGCCTCGATGCACTCGATGCAGGGGCGGCCGAGGAAGATGGTCTGGACGCTGACGACGTCGATGCACTCGAAGATCCCGGTGCCGATGCCGACGAAGAGCCCGAGAACAACACGTTCCACTGGGCTAGTCTCGCTACCTGAGTCCGCCTTTGAAGCAGGGAACACAGACTGCAGTTCTGAGGGCGGTGCTCGGCCCCCAGACACTGAAGACACGACGAGTGTCGATCAGTGAGCGAGATAACCCGGGCGCACTGGGTGCACTTCTTGAAGCCGCTGGAAGGCTTCGATGTCATGGGCGGAAAAATCACGCCGGCGAAATCAAAAGCCGAAATGGCGAAATTTGAAGCACCAAATTTAGAGGGAGAAAAAATCTCGACCGAGGCCGAAAAGAGGCCTACCCCGACGACGAAAGAAAACTTACCGGGGCAAAAAAGCTGGAAGTACGGGGAGGATTTACACGAAACCCGGCGGGGGGTTTCCGGAGCACTTCCCGACTAGGACAAAGCTTTCCCGAAGGAAAAAAAACACGTTCAAAACAAATTGGACGCGCGAGGTCGACTTTCCGGGGCTCGACACGGCGAAAACACGACCGTACCGAGTGCGGACAAAAGAAGACTGGCCGGCTCGAGCCGGTTTCGGGCGGGAAGACGGCCGCGCATGCGCGGGCGCGCGAGGGCTAGCAAAGGACTTTGCTAGTGAAGTTTCCGATTGGAGGGGCTGCCGTGGACGTCACCCATCAGTGAGAACAAGCAGCCTGCTTGTCCTCGGAGAATTTATTTAATAGCCTAACATCCTTTTCAGTGAGCTTTCAGAGGCCAAAACCTCCTGCCTCAGGTCAGTA
This sequence comes from Microcaecilia unicolor, assembly GCF_901765095.1. NCBI lineage: Eukaryota > Metazoa > Chordata > Amphibia > Gymnophiona > Siphonopidae > Microcaecilia > Microcaecilia unicolor. The sequence goes on from NC_044032.1 coordinate 391,624,422, forward strand.
TAATGCTATTACGGTATCCTCTCCTGACCTAAGGAAGGAAGTATTGGTCTCTGAAACTTTATTAACACCATATTACTTTATCCTAAATTAAAAATAAAATTATTTTCTTTACCTTTGTTGTATGGCCATTTACTTTTTTTCATTGTGTTGCTCCCAGTCTCTAGATTCTGCTTTCCTTCGTTTTCGCTTAACTCTTCTGCCAGGGTTTCCTGGCCATTTGTCATTTTTCTCTCCTTTTTCTTTGCTTTCTTCAATATTTTTCTGCCTCTCTATGTGTCCAGATTTAATTCATTCTTACTATCCATTCTTTAATTTCCTTCATCTACTTATGGCTTTTCATCTTTTTCTCACCCTTGTTCTCCCCATGCCCCTTCCTCTTATTCTCCAATCTTTCACTACTCCCCCTTTCCATGCAGCAGCTCTCCTCTTTCTCTCCCCATCCTTCCAGTGTCTCCCCTCTCACCCCATCCTTCCAATAGTCTCCCCTCTTTCTTTCTGCATCCTTCCATCGTGACCTCTTTCTCCCTACCCTTCCATCCAGCGTCTTCCCTCTTTCTCTCCCCATCCTTCCACCCATCTACCCTCTCTCCTGATCCTTCCATCTAATGTCTCTCTCCCTCCTTCTAACCAGTGTCTATCTCTCTACCCTTTTCTGTTCAGTGTCCCTTCTCTCTCCACATCCTTCCAGTCTCTCCCCTTTTTCTCTGCATCCTTTCATCCATCTCCCCTCTTTCTCTCCCCATCCTTCCATTTTCCCTCTTTCTCTGCCATTCTTCCATCTGTTTTCCCTCTTTCTCTCCCCATCCTTCCATTTTCCCTCTTTGTCTCCCCATCCTTCTGTCTGTTTCCCCTCTTTCTCTGCCATCCTTCCATCTGTTTTCCCTCTTTATCTCCCCATCCTTCCATCTGTTTTCCCTCTTTCTCTGCCATCCTTCCATCTGTTTTCCCTCTTTCTCTCCCCATCCTTCCATCTGTTTCCCTCTTTCTCTCCCTATCCTTCCATTTTCCCTCTTTGTCTCCCCATCCTTCTGTCTGTTTCCCCTCTTTCTCTGCCATCCTTCCATCTGTTTTCCCTCTTTCTCTCCCCATCCTTCCATCTGTTTTCCCTCTTTCTCTGCCATCCTTCCATCTGTTTTCCCTCTTTCTCTCCCTATCCTTCCATCTGTTTTCCCTCTTTCTCTCCCCATCCTTCCATCTGTTTTCCCTCTTTCTCTGCCATCCTTCCATCTGTTTTCCCTCTTTCTCTCCCCATCCTTCCGTTTTCCCTCTTTCTCTGCCATCCTCCCATCTGTTTTCCCTCTTTTTCTCCCCATCCTTCCATTTTCCCTCTTTCTCTGCCATCCTCCCATCTGTTTTCCCTCTTTCTCTCCCCATCCTTCCGTTTTCCCTCTTTCTCTGCCATCCTCCCATCTGTTTTCCCTCTTTCTCTCCCCATCCTTCCATTTTCCCTCTTTCTCCCCATCCTGCCATCCGTTTTCCCTCTCCCGATTCAGGCCCACCAGCCCCAGCTCCCATTGCCGGCCACTGCTGCTTTTCCTGATGAGCAGCAGGGCCGGCACTACAAAAAGAAGAAGCGCTCAGCCAACGCTAACGCGATGAGAAAAAATGTTTTTTAAAAAACGCGGCACCGCAGGCAGCCTCAAAGCATTGGCTGCTGGCTCTGCAGGCTCCTCCCGTCTCTTATGTCACTGTCCCTGGAGCGAAGCTACGCCCCTGCCCAAAAGTCCAGGTGGGAGACGGGAAGCATCGGCAGAAGGTGCTAAGTACTGACCCATGGCAAGAAACCGATGAAGGCAAGAAGAGCCCAATGCACCAGGACCGTGTGGGGAGGGGTGGCGCTGTTTGCTGTGTACACTTACATGCATTGTAGCCTCTCACGCACACATCCTCATGTAAAATAAGGAAGTGTGGTAGAAAGGACAGATTAGAAATAGGTAAGTGGGCTATTTTGTCAGGAGCTAATATGTCAGGGGCGTTTTTGTTAGTTTAGTTTTTTTTTTTTTTTTTTGTCGGGGCTATTTTGACGAGGATATTTTGACCCAGTATCCCTCTTGCAATGAGAAGTAGCCTAGTTAGTGCAGTGGTCTGAGAGCCTGGGGAACTGGGTTCAGTTCCCACTGCAGCTTCTTGTGACTCTGGGCAAGTCACTTAACCCTCCATTGCCCCAGGTACAAAATAAGTACCTGTATATAATATGTAAACCATTTTGATTGTAACCACAGTTGTACATACCCATATCCTGGCCTTATAAAATTAGGAAATGAATGTCTAAGTGCTGGTTTTCAGATGTCTAAAACACAAATAGAGCTTCTAAAATAAGGACCATAGTCTGTCTGATTCAATTTCTATGGTTATATTTACACACTGTCATAAAACTGTTTACTAATTCAAGGAAATTCAATCATGTTACCCCCCCCCCCCTTCTGCAAGAGGTGCATTGGCTTCCTGTCTCCAATAAAATCTTGACCCTGATTTACAAAGTTTTATACTCTGTATCAATATTCTGCTGTACTGTTTTCTTCTTTGTTACATTTCTAAAAATAATAAAAAAAATTTAAAAATAGAAAAAAGGAATATCTTATTGAGAACTTAGAAATACCTAGAGTCTCTTTGCCTCTCTGACTAGAACCATATTTGTGTACACTTTACAAATGGGGGAAGACTGGAGTCTGACAGTTTGGATGTGACCAGGTTCTGGAAGGGTCCAAACTACTGTGGTCATCAAAGACAACCCAGATACTGACCTTTACCCTTAAGCCTGATAGGGACTGGTTTCTAGGACTGTATTTTCACTTTAGAGATAAGAATTTATGGATTCTAATGTAATGTTTTTTCCATATTTGCCCAGGACTACTCAGGCTAGATGAAAGGCCTTTTTGGCCATGTGGCCTGAAGTAATGGCCCTAGGGACAACATTTTTCCTGCAGTTTCCTTGTAAGCGTTTTGTTAAATTTGAGGGTAAGAGGTATGTTTTCTGTGATCAATTAGAGCGTCAGAATTTTCTGGATACTAGGAGGGGCATAATCGAACGGAAACACCTATCTCTATGGGTGTTTATCTCCGAGAACGGGTCAGTGAAGGGGCGGGCCGAACCGTATTTTCGAAAAAATGGACGTTTTTGAGCTGGGCGTTTGTTTTTTTTAGCGATAATGGAAACTAAAAACGCCCAGCTCAAAAACGTCCTAATACGAGCCATTTGGTCGTGGGAGGGGCCACGATTCGTAGTACACTCGCCCCCCTGATATGCCAGGACACCCAACCCCCCTCCCCCAAAACCCACAAATGTACAACGCTACCATAGCTCTTAGGGGTGAAGGGGGCACCTCCATGTGGGTACAGTGGGTTTTGGAGGCCTCCCATTTACCAGCACAAGTGTTACAGGTGGGTGGGTGGGGGGGATTGGCCTGGGGCCACCTGGCTGAAGTGCACTGCGGTACCCACTAAAAGTGCTCCAGGGACCTGCATACACGCAGGCCTCTAGGACTGGTTGCTGCTATATAACCTTGGCACACCAGTTGACACCTGAAGACTAATCTCTACGAAAACGTCCTTTATTGGAATAACCGCCTTTACTCACAGTTAACTGCAGATCAGAGGTTGTGCCCCACTGGCAACGAGTCTCCCTGGTACTGAGATGAGCAGTAGGTCAGAACTGGCAGAATGCTGTACAATGCCCTCATTCAGCCACATTCAAGGGAAGAACTAAGTTGTCTAACGTGGCTAACACAGGAAAGGGAACTAAAACTGGCTTACAAAAATGGCCACTACCGCATGGACTACAACAGGAAACACAATCTGACCTAGTAGGCAGGGGGAAAAGCACCATGGGAGAAGAGCCTACCAACTACCAACATTGAGAGATTGTAACACCAGCTAATGAAATCACGGAGCCCAATACCCTACACCCACCACAATGCAATGCTGATGTGACCCTGTACTGCACCCGAGAGCCAAATCTGACCCAGGGAAAGGCTGTGACAGGATCGAACACATTCTGCTGTCATGGAGGTGGGTACGGCATTTGAGGCTGGCATACAGGCTGGGAAAAAAGTTTTTAAAGTGGGTTTTTTTTTGGTGGGAGGGGGTTAGTGACCACTGGGGGAGTCTGGGGAGGTCATCCCCGATTCCCTCCAGTGGTCATCTGGGCAGTTGGGGCACTTTTTTGGGACTTGTTCGTGAAAAAAAAGGGTCCAAAAAAAGTGACCCAAAATCACGGTAAAAACGCCTTTTTTTTTTCCCGATTATCAGCTAAAGATGCCCATCTCTCCTCGGCTGATAACCACGCCCCAGTTCCGCCTCCACCACGCCTCCGACACGCCCCCGTCAACTTTATTCGTTTCCGCGATGGAGTGCAGTTGGAAACGCCCAAAATCGGCTTTCGATTATACTGATTTGGGCACCTTTGCGAGACAAACGTCTATCTCCCGATTTAGGTCGCACTATAGGCATTTTTCTCTTTCGAAAATAAGCTGGTAGGTATCTTCCAGTTGCTATTGCTTTGTTCTCACTTATAGTACTGCAGGTGTGAGGTCAGGAAACACAGGGGTGCAGCCAGCAGCCCATGGGGGGGACTCTGGGGCAACTCACTCCTTTCTGCTGTCTCCCCAACTCCATCCCCCACCCTATTAAAAATGTTACCTTTGCTGGCGGGGATGCCCAAGCCCCGCCAGCCAAATAGCTCTGAAGCCCAAACCTCCCCTTGTGTGAAGAAGTCAGCAGCATGCTTTCTAACCAAGGACACCGGCATTCCTCACAAATACTCAGTTCATGCATACGGAGTGCCGGCGTTGGCATCTAGAAAGCATGCTGCCGACTTCCTTATTCCAGGGGATGTTCAGGCTTCAGAGTTATTTGGCTGGCGGGGCTTGGGCATTCCTGCCAGCCATTCAAAGTGCTACAGTTGGGCGAGCGTAAGCCCAAAGTGGAGGGGCCCAGGCCCAGCCAGGCCTCCCTTTGAGGCCTGGCCCGGGGAATCTTGTCCTGTCTCCCCGCCCCCCCCCCCCCCCCCCCCCCAGCGGACCTGCACTAAAGTGAATCCTAATAGACTTTTAAGCATGACAAGCAAAAAGTCATTCAAGCAATTTTTCTGTGAGAAAGAAAAAGGGATCGAGGGTCTTTCCATCACTCCACACAGCAAACCTCTTCTACTTCAAATTATAAGATCACCTAATGCAGTTTCTCACAGAAGACAGAAGGATCTGTGATATCTTATCACGCAGATGCAGACCAGTTATAGTTACCCTCTCAACATTCAGGTTTTGAGGAAGGAAGACCCGATGTTGGGATGCAACAGTGTACCATGCACCTGCATAATTAACAACGGAAAACTCCCTAGTTTGATTGGTCTCCCTATGAATAACTTCTGAAGTAGAGAAAAATCAAATTTGCCTTTACCAAAAGCGTGTTGTGTTAACAGGGCCATGGAGTCATGTAAGACAAGCCACACACACTCAGCAAGCTAAACTGAAAACAAATAATATTTGTTGAAGGTGTCAGGTAAGAGCTCCTGTTCACTTCACAGGATGGGAGGAAGTAATACTCAAAGCTATTTCTATAAACACAAATCCATGGGTGGCCTGTTCCTGCAGGGCCACAGTATATGTGAATGTCTCTCAGCCCAGCAGCACTTTTTACTGGTCTTCGGCCTGGTCCTTGCGTCCAGAGTTACCAGCACAGTCTCGGCAGGTATAGAAGGCTGGCCTGCAGCCAGCCAGGTCACAATACAAACTCTTCAAGGTTACAAATTGAACTTGGCCTACCTGAACATAGTTACCGTTTCTCAGCTTCGGGGTGGAGGCATCTGCAGCAGGCATTGCTGCTTCCCTCTGGGCCTTTTTAACCTAGCTCTGGCCCGGTCTTTTATACTTTCTGGGTTATGCCCTCCTGGCTCCAACCCTCCTGTGTCACTTCCCCCTTGGGCAGGACTAGGGGTTTTAAGGTGACCCTGACACTGTAAGGGAGTGTTCTTAAAGGGAAGTGGTAGCATCCTATAGAATCCCTCACAGGTACTATGAAAATTACAGTTGAATAGTTCTACTTGAGTCACAGGAGAGCCTTAACTAAGGGGGTCTTTTACAAAGCAACAGCAAGCCCAATGTGGGCTTACCGCTCGCTAAAATGGAAGTACCGATGGGCTACCCACTCCCAGCACACGCCATATCCGGTGCTACAAAAATATTTTTGTAGCACCGGTGTGTACCCGGCGGTAATCGGGTAGTGCCGCGGGCTGCCTGGTTACCGCCAGGTTAGCGCGTGAGTCCTTACCACCACCTCAATGGGTGGCGGTAAGTGCTTCCCCCTGAAATGGGCGCACAGCAAGTGCTTCACTTGCTGAATGGCCATTTCTTTAAAAAAAAGAAAGACCTGCCTTTTACTCGCTTAGTAAAAGGGGACCTCGGAGCGTGCATTCAAAACAAGCGCCAATGCCAGCACAGGCCCTCTTTTGCTGCAGCTTCGTAAAAGACCCCTAAGAGTGCAATCAGAAGATACATACACAGAAGACTCTTCCCCAATCTAGAAGGAATGCATCCAAGGCCAGCCTGCCCTGAGTCCCTTTCCTAAACAGAACTGAGGGGCTTTCCTGTTTTGAGGACATGAAATGAAATCTATCAGGTATGTGACCCACTCTTTGAAAATCATACTTGCCACTTCTGAGTTCAGGGACCGCCTGTGCAGTTGATGTGCATGGCTCAGCTTATCTGTCAAGACAAGAACTTTCCTATGAGATAGGTGGTTCTGAGAATTATCCCATGAGAGATGACTGAATTCCACATTCAGATAGTTTCCCAACACAGGAGGTAAGAACCTGCTTCTCTATGCTTTCTGATTTAGTATACAGCTACTTGATTTTCCATCTGGTCTAGAATAATTTGATTGGCTAACTGATCTCTGGCACCCTTTAAAGGATTCTATACTGTTGATTTCAGGAAATTTATCTGATATGTTTCTCCTGAGAAGACTAGAGGAGGATTGGATGTTCGTTCCAAAGGATTTTTTTCTATCATTTCTATTAGGAAAATGCATAGCAGAAAGTCTCTATATAAAAATGTTGAAAATTATAATCAACAGTGTACATCATTTATATCACATTAGAAATAGATTATAAACTGGGAAATATATTCTTCTGGATAATCAATTCAGTTCAAATAGATAATTTAATTTACCCATACATGACTGGAGGTCATTTTAGAAGGGTTGAATGACAACTACAGATGTACATAGTAACATTTATATTCATAGTAACATTAATATTCAAATTGTATACATCTGTAAATGCCAATTTTACAGGGCCACCATTTACACATATAGATGCCATGAGACAAAGGTTTAAAGGTGGTATGTTCTGGTTGGGGTTTTGGCAGCCCAAGAAACTTTGCAAATGCAGTGGGGATACACGTTATTTTTTTTCCGACATTTTAATCCGCTTCAAGACAGGTGTGTAAGCTACCTGCTCTTTTGGACCTTGGGTCTCCATTACTGTTATCTAACATCACTTTAAAAGCACTAAATACAAAAAATGAGTCATTTCACTCAGCTCCTCAATTGCCAGATTCCAGGTTAATTAAATATTTGATATACTGCCCATAAGTGAAGCTATCAGAACGGTGTACAATATATTAGTCTAAAATAGTTACAAAGAAGGTCAATAGATAAAGGAGGCACTTATACATATAAGTAACATTGCTGTTTGGACTTGTAGTTACCAGTGCTTACACGTATAAAACCCTGATTGATGCCACTCATTTTTTGAATGTATCTTTTTGTGGAATGACTGTTGCCACTGGGCATACTAGCAAATGCATGTGTATTTGTTGGCATCCTTATACATAAAGGCTACGTGTTCAGCAGAACGTTTTGTATAATAACTGGAAAATTTGGAAAGTCCCAATCTAGACGTCCCGATTCCTACCTAGATGTCCTATACAAAATGGAGCTTCACATTAGTGTGACCTACAACCTGTAAAATACATTGCTGCAGTCTAATTCTGTTATAGGTGTTAATAGATAACTAAGTTCTTATAGCCACAGCAGTAACCCACTAATAATAAAAAGTAGTAAATCTTTTGGAAAGTTTCAGAAAATGTTCAATATGCATTTCTCAACTGAAGTTGTACAAAATCCATTTTGATATGTAGGAACTTTGTTTACTCCTCAACCTGAACAAAATAAAACAAACCAGAAACCTGAGATCAGTCGGTCTTGGAAGAAGCTTTTTTTTCCCGCTAAAGTAGATTTCAAAATCCTCTGACTTCAGTCTGTGGGCATAGTCGATATAGCCTGACAACTCCTGACCACGGGAATTTCGGTCTCGAATGAAGAGTATTGACTAAAAAAAAAAAAAAATCATTAAAAATATGAAAATACAGAGGCATAACAATTGGGATTATCTTTACCATCAATTCCTATTCTATTACCTTCTACAGTAGTCAGGACCAGTAATCACTAACTAAATGCATAATGGAGATTGACTTCAAACCTGACATTATATAAAGTACTTCCTACCCTGCCTCCTCTTTCACTGCTTCAAAGATGTGCTGTGGCATGGGGCCTTCCTGTACAGCCCCGCATTCAAGCTCATTGCCACATCCCATCCTTTCCCCAAAAGAAAATGCATCACTGGAGCTCCCAAAAGAGTGCAGTGCCTATTTGAAAGAGCAAACCTTCCTTTCAAAGAGCTCCAGTGATGCACTTCCTGTCAGGGAGAGGCCAGGATGTGGCAGCGCATCTTACTGCAGACCTGTACAGGAAGACCCCAAACCGGCACACATCGCCTTTGGAACACTGCAAGAGGCATGGAGGACAGCGGACACAGAGAGAAGGGGGGGGAGAACATACTGGCTGAGGAACTGGATACGGGCAAGGGATACAAGATGCTGGACAATAGGGAGAAAAGGGAGTTGAAGGGAAGATGCTAGACCTAGCTTCGGTGGGTAGGGAAGGGAAAGTGGAGGAGTGGCATAGTGGTTAGGGTGGTGGACTTTGGTCCTGGGGAACTGAGGAACTGAGTTCGATTTCCAGGCACAGGCAGCTCCTTGTGACTCTGGGCAAGTCACTTAACCCTCCATTGCCCCATGTAAGCCGCATTGAGCCTGCCATGAGTGGGAAAGCGCGGGGTACAAATGTAACAAAAAAAATAATGTAGACAAATGTAAGGTGATGCACATTGGAAAGAATAATCCGAATCATAGTTACCTGATGCTAGGATCCACCTTGGGGGTCAGCACTCAAGAAAAATATCCAGGTGTCGTTGTAAATATTACCCTGAAATCTTCTGCTCAGTGTGTGGCGGTGGCCAAAACAAGCAAACAGGATGCTAGGAATTATTAGGAAAGGGATGGTGAATAAGACCAAAAATACTATAATACCTCTGTATCACTCCATGGTGCATCCACACCTTGAGTATTGCATTCAGTTCTCGTCGCCATATCTCAAAAAAAGATATAGCAGAATTAGAAAAGGTTCAAAGAGCGACCGAATGATAAAGGGGATGGAACGCCTCTTGTATGAGGAAAAGCTAAAGAGGTTAGGGCTCTTCAGCATGGAAAAGAGATAGGTGAGGGGAGATATGACTGAAGTCTATAAAATCCTGAGTGGTATAGAACGAGTAGAAGTAAATCGATTTTTTACTTGTTCCAAAAGTACAAGGACTAGGGGTGGGGGGGGGGGGGGGGTCACTCAAGGGAGTTATATGGAAATACTTTTAAAACAAATAGGAGGAAATATTTTTTCACTCAATGAATAGTTAAGCTCTGGAACTCTTTGCCAGAGGATGTGGTAACAGCGGTTAGCATATCTGGGTTTAAAAAAGGTTTGGACAAATTCCCGGAGGAAAAGTCCATAGTCTGCTATTGAGACAGACATGGGAAGCAACTGCTTGCCCTGGGATTTCTAGAATGGAATGTTGCCATGATTTGGGTTTCTGCCAGGTACTTGTGACCTGGCTTAGCCACTGTTTGGAAAACAGGATAACGGGCTAGATGGACCACTGGTCTGACCCAGTATGGCTACTCTTATGTTCTTATGTCTAATCTGGCATAAGTACTGTGCAGAGCTCAAACCTGAGCAAAATCTTAAGTTGTGGGGTGTAGGATGCACCAGGAAGCAACTAAATCTGCATTTGATGAGATCCTGAAGCTCTTACAGTGTTTTTGATTTGGAGGGCCTGCAAGAGGAGGCCATACCTAGAAAAATATCACGAGGTTGATTAAAATGTCCAGCAATTATTAGGGAGCCAGACTAATGTTGAAGGATGGTTAAATAAAGAGATCTAATACATTCAGGGGAGTCAGTAACAGAAGTACAGATTTTGACAAATGTATAATCAATAGATTGAATAGTAGCACATATTAAATACTTAAAGACCATCTACCACCTGAGTCAGATATATTTTTAGTAATTGTAGCATTCAAAGATGCATGAAATACTGTAGAAACACTTCTTTTTTTAACAGCTGGGGAGTGAAAAGCTGTAGAAAATCCTAGAAAAAAAAGTTTATTACATTCCTTAGATAGTAAATGTGTCTCCTGTAGGAAAATTGTATCAGGATGTAATGTTTTTAAATAGTTAGAGATTTTCTCTCTCTTAATCGAGTGGCTCAACCTATTAACATTAAAAGTTGCAATATGTGAAGCAGACATGAGAAAGGGCAATGTTGATTTATACTGGTGTCCATATACTAGAAGAAAAATAAATGTTAATAAATATATAAAGGCAATCCAATGCAACTAGCAAGATTGCTAATAACAACATCAACAAAGGCAAATAAATCATGAGTGAGATTGGTCTAGAGTCCAAGTTAGCACACTGGGGGTGTTCACTCTGACAACAGGCAGGAGTATGAATACTTAATAGAAAAGAGTTCCTGAGGGTGCAAAATGAATAACAATTCCAATGAAGTGCAGCAATGCAAGAGACATGTGATTGTTTTTTGTAGAGCCAGGAACTTAATACGGTGGCTCTTTTAAAGGGAAGATGAAGGCTCACAAAAAAGTAGCGAATATTAAAGATTGGAGTAATTGCATTTTAAGAGAATCCAGAAAGAGTTTATGTTCTGATGGCTCTGTATACGTATGAGCATGGTTGTTATACGTTATCTTCATTTTGGCTGGGTATAATAGCCCAAATTTAACACCTATATCTTTCAGGGATTGAGAGCAGGAGGAATTCCTTATGTCTCAGGACAGTAGATTTTGTCAGATCAGAGACAATAAGCACACTCTTACCCTGATAAAGAAGGTGTGGTAGCAACTTCGCAGTGGTCAAAATAAATAATGCATGCTGATACCAAAGGATCTTTGCCACTATTAGCCTCGGACAGCTTGAATAGGTCTTGAAGGGACTCTGTGTGCCCTTTCAATTTCTAGTGGTTGAGAGAGTTGTAAATTGAGCAGTTTGGGGAAGAAATCTGTTAAGAAGGCAACAGTATCTGGACCTTCTGATGATTTGGGCAAGCCCAAAATTCTTATATTAGATCTGCAGTGGCGATTAGAGAGATCTTCAAGGTCCCTTTGGTGCATGTGAATGTCTCAATTGTGTTTTTCAGTATATGTGAGTTTATTAGCAAAAGTGTGGGATTCAAGTTCCAGTGAGTCTAAACAAGATCTTACTTTGGTAAATTGAGAGTTTAGAGCTCAGTTTTGCTTCGGACCACCTTGGTAGCTTTGACTTGCTCAGTCATAATGTTTTTAAATGACCACATTTCAGCAATAAGGAGGTTGAGTTGTGATTCTGAGTTTTTCAGCGCCGTCTTTTCCAGTGTGCTGGGCTCCAGCTTAGGCCTTTTCCCACTTGGGGAAGGAGAATTAAGCGTATCTTGCTTATGATCCTTGTTTGAAGCCATCAGGGTGGTTAGAGGAAGAGTACAAAAGATTGCTGCAAGCCGAATCAGGAAAAGAAATGATTTTCTTGCTTGATAATGGCTTGAAGCAGAGGAGCACTTACCCTATATGTCAGCACGGATCACTGGCCAGGCTCCACCCTCCAGATGTCCATCTTGAAGGGGCTGGTGTGGTTAAAATATGATCGCCATCTTAAATGGGCCAGTGCGGTTAAAATACAATTGCCCTTATATGGCAGCTTGACCTCTAGTGGTATTATAATAAGACTACCGCTAAGGGTTGCTGGTACGGTTTTGAACTCAGCACCAGTAACAGCAGGAGTGATTTTGGATCATTTCTGTCCTTGGGCCTCCTACACCACTAAGGATTTATAGAGGAAGGCCTATGGATGGTTGGGTCTTTGGGAGGGGTCTCTTCAGGGTGTGACTTTTCAGGGGAGGAGTTCTTTTGGAGAGGGGGATGGGAGATGACTATCATATTTTAAAAGCTCCAGCCACTGGTGATGTTGATTGCAAGCTGCATTATTTATTTACCATAGGAGCCACTAACATGCAGTATGGGGTTACCAGAAGTTGGTGACTTTGTGGTAAACTAAGCTGTGAAAAACTGCTGTATCTTACCATGGCTTAGTAACCCCCCCCCCCCCCCCCTTAAGACAGTGTTGTTTAAACAAGAATTACATGTGACCCCCAAGGTTCGGTGAAATTTTATATATATACAAGAGGAGGAGAGAGAAAGGATTTGGTTCTGCAGAATTGTGTAATATACTATAACAGAATTCCTTTTTATAAAGAAAAGGTTGAAAATCACTTTTTTAAAATAGCTGTACTTTCATAATTAAGATAGGAGAGGTTTTGGTTTCAGTTTCCTTGCTAGTGGTCATTTTTTTTTTGGTGATAAGGGGGTCATTTTATAGGGTTTTACGCATGTATAAAGCTTATACAGTTTCCTCCTTAGAGTCCTGATCCCAATGCTTTTCTGATAGTTATGCTATAATGTGCATCTTATTGTGTCTTTCTGCATGTAATTTTTTCTCCTATCAGAAAGTTGTAGTAGCAACGAGATGAGTAACAGTTTCCAGCTCTTTCGTACAGAATCTTTGTCTGTTTTACCATTTTTTTATACTCCTGTGGGGCTGACCTCATGTAGTGGATTTAAACCAAAATCTAAAATACAAAGATTGCCTTGAAACAAAATGACATGGGAAAAACAAAAGGTGACATAAAATCATCTGGTGAAAATGAGCTTTTAACAGAAATGTTTTAAAGCATGGCAAAATTAAAGACCCAGAAAATGAGCAAAGCAAGTGTTTGGTAATGAACTACCAGATTATCCAGGAAGCTCTTTCCAAATGGGCCATATCAGAGGTGCTACCACTAGAGCCAGCAGTACAGCTTCATTCAGGACAGACTTAAAATGCATTACAGAAAGACATTAAGAAACAGCACAGAGCTTGGTGTCATTTGCAAAATATCGATCACGTTACAGTGGGTGTGACAGAAACATCTGGGGGACAGCAGTGGTCAAAGGGATGCTTCCTCCTTATCTTTAAAACAGATGTTATCTGTTTCTAACAGAATTGGATAGGTTTTGACTATGCCCCCTACACTAGCACAGAAACGATTTAAGAAAAGACCAATGGGGAGAAAATATAAAGAAAGGATAGTAAATGTGTTTAAATAATCCCCAGTTTAACAGTATGGAGAATAGACTAAAAATATTCCACTCAGATCTGTACACCAGTAATCTTGTTTGTAAAATCAATTAACACATAAAACTGTATTTACAGCTTCACCAGGGAATATTTTTGTCTCATTTTTTTCAGCTGAGAACATTAGTTTTCTAAAACTTATAATGCATCCGGCATGGCCTCACTTTGGGGCCCAAGTAATAAGATAGTGATAAAAATATGAGTAAAAAATTAGCTTGGATTTTTTTAAACACAGAAATAAAAAAAATCAGCTAACTATGGAATGTAATAAGCTAATGTTATGCCGCAGATGTTAACTGTGGTTTTTACCCCTTAGTGATGGACTTTTACTAAAACTCTTGAGATGTAGTAAAGATTCCAGCATGGGAGTGAAGTGTAGCACTTCCAATGATCCTTTACCTTGGACGAATAAAAGTCCCTGGTGGCTCTAAGTGGGATCCACAGCTCCCTGTCTCTCTTTTCCCCCAGCTACTAGAGACAATTCCTAGTGGCTTCAGTGGGCCCTAAAGCCTTCCCTACTCCAACAGCCAAAGCTCCCATCGCTAACTCACCCCAAGTTGGGAGGCAGGAGCAATGTCTGTTTACTTCTGCCTTCAGTACTAACATGTTGGAAAATGGCAGAGCTTGATCCTAGTGGTACCTCAGAATGTATAGCCAGTCAAATGAAGGCGTGCTAGCTCTAAGCAGAGAATGGCAGACTGGTCTTTAAAAATGATACCTCTTATCTAGTGTAATGGCAAAGAATGTAAAACAGGGAATAAAGCTGTCCTGTAGTTTGTTGATGACATTTGGTTTTCCTATTAAAAAAAAAAATTTCATACAATATGGCAAGGACAATTCACAAAGAAAAAGGTACTATAATAATATGGCTCTACAAATGATATTAAAGTAAAGTTCACCAGCTTGACAAAACATTGGCATAGATAATATTGTTCTCCTCACAGCAAAATGGAACTGGTTAGAAATAATTTAGTTACAGTGCTGCGACACTCGAAACATAAGAGCAGTTATTACCAAAAGGGTTTATTGAAAAAAAAATAGTGAGATGATTTAATGCCATTAAGATCCTCCTGCCCACAAGCTACAAATTCTCAAACGTTCATAATTTACTGTTGCTCCATATAGGTGAATTCTATACATGGTGCCAAAATAATCAGCACAATTGTATAGTCACGCTTAAAGTTAGGCACGATTTATAAACCTAGGAATCGTGGCTAACTAAAACATGGTGCATATGTACACATCTAAATTAGGCACATATCCCCCTCATTCTGTAACAACACACATAAATGTTAAGAACATCTCCATTTTGCCCTTGACTCTCATTTCCACACAGCGAATGATACATACCTGTAGCAGGTGTTCTCCAAGGACAGCAGGCTGATTGTTCTCACGACTGGGTTGACGTCCACAGCAGCCCCCTCCAACCGGAAGAAAACTTCGCGGGAGGTCCCGCACGCAGGGCACGCCTACCGCGCATGCGTGGCCGTCTTCCCGCCCGTGCGTGACCGTTCCCGCTCAGTTGAATGACAAGCAAAGGAATGAGGAAAAACGCAACTCCAAAGGGGAGGAGGGAGGGTAGGTGAGAACAATCAGCCTGCTGTCCTTGGAGAACACCTGCTACAGGTATGTATCATTCGCTTTCTCCGAGGACAAGCAGGCTGCTTGTTCTCACAACTGGGGTATCCCTAGCTCTCAGGCTCACTCAAAACAAGAACCCAGGTCAATTGAACCTCACAACGGCGAGGGCATAACAGAAATTGACCTACGAAGAACAACTAACTGAGAGTGCAGCCTGAACAGAATAAATCGGGTCCTGGAGGGTGGAGTTGGATTCAAACCCCAAACAGATTCTGCAGCACCGACTGCCCGAACCGACTATCGCGTCGGGTATCCTGCTGGAGGCAGTAATGTGATGTGAATGTGTGGACCGATGACCACGTCGCAGCCTTGCAAATCTCTTCAATAGTGGCTGACTTCAAGTGGGCCACCGACGCTGCCATGGCTCTAACACTATGAGCCGTGACATGACCCTCAAGAGCCAGCCCAGCCTGGGCGTAAGCAAAGGAAATACAGTCTGCTAGCCAATTGGAGATGGTGCGTTTCCCGACAGCGACCCCCTTCCTATTGGGGTCGAAAGAAATAAACAATTGGGCGGACTGTCTGTGGGGCTGTGTCCGCTTCAGATAGAAGGCCAACGCTCGCTTGCAGTCCAATGTGTGCAACTTACGTTCAGCAGGGCGGGTATGCGGTCTGGGAAAGAATGTTGGCAAGACAATTGACTGGTTAAGATGGAACTCCGACACCACCTTTGGCAGGAACTTAGGGTGAGTGCGGAGTACTACTCTGTTGTGATGAAATTTTGTATAAGGAGCATGAGCTACCAGGGCTTGAAGCTCACTGACTCTACGAGCTGAAGTAACTGCCACCAAGAAAATGACCTTCCAGGTCAAGTACTTCAGATGGCATGAATTCAGTGGTTCAAAAGGAGGTTTCATCAGCTGGGTGAGGATGACGTTGAGATCCCATGACACTGCAGGAGGCTTGACAGGGGGCTTTGACAAAAGCAAGCCTCTCATGAACTGAACGACTAAAGGCTCTCCAGAGATGGCTTTACCCTCTACACAATAATGGTAAGCACTAATTGCACTAAGGTGATTCCTTACCGAGTTGGTCTTGAGACCAGACTCTGATAAGTGCAGAAGGTATTCAAGCAGGTTCTGTGCAGGACAAGAACGAGGTTCTAGGGCCTTGCTCTCACACCAAACGACAAACCTCCTCCATTTGAAAAGGTAACTCTTTTTAGTGGAATCCTTTCGTGAAGCAAGCAAGACACGGGAGACTCCCTCAGACAGACCCAACAAAGCAAAATCTACGCCCTCAACATCCAGGCCGTGAGAGCTAGAGACTGAAGGTTGGGGTGCAGAAGCGCTCCTTCGTTCTGCGAAATGAGAGTCGGAAAACACTCCAATCTCCACGGTTCTTCGGAGGACAACTCCAGAAGAAGAGGGAACCAGATCTGACGGGGCCAAAAAGGTGCTATCAGAATCATGGTGCCATGGTCTTGCTTGAGCTTCAGCAAGGTCTTCCCCATGGGAGGATAAGCATACAGGAGGCCGTTCCCCCAATGGAGGAGAAAGGTATCCGACGCCAGTCTGCCGTGTGCCTGTAGTCTGGAACAGAAAAGAGGCAGCTTGTGATTGGTCTGAGAGGTGAAAAGGTCCTCCGAGGCGGTGCCCCACTCTCGGAAGATCTTGCGTACCACTCTGGAATGGAGCGACCACTCGTGCGGTTGCATGACTCAGCTCAGCCTGTCGGCCAGACTGTTGTTTACGCCTGCCAGGTATGTGGCTTGGAGAAGCATGCCAAACTGGCAGGCCCAACGCCACATCCTGATGGCTTCCTGACACAGAGGCCGAGATCCGGTGCCCCCCTGCTTGTTGATGTAATACATTGCAACCTGATTGTCTGTTCGAATTTGGATGATTTGGTAGGACAGCCGATCCCTGAAGGCCTTCAGTGCGTTCCAGACCGCTCGGAGCTCCAGGAGGTTGATCTGAAGATCTTGTTCCTGGTGGGACCACACCCCCTGGGTGTGGAGCCCATCGACATGAGCTCCCCACCCCAGGCGAGATGCATCCGTCGTCAGCACCTTCGTGGGCTGCGGAATTTGGAATGGACGACCCAGGGTCAAATTGGTCCGATTTGTCCACCAGTGCAGCGAAGCGCAGCAACTGATGGACAGGCGGATGACATCTTCTAGATTCCTGGTGGCTTGGCACCACTGGGAAGCTAGGGTCAATTGAGCAGATCTCATGTGAAGACGAGCCATGGGAGTCACATGGACCATAGAGGCCAAATGGCCCAGGAGTCTCAACATCTGCCGAGCTGTGATCTGTTGAGACGCTCTGGTCTGGGAAGCGAGGGACAGGAGATTCTGAGCCCTCGCCTGGGGAAGATAGGCCTGAGCCATCTGTGAATTCAGCAGAGCTCCTATGAATTCCAGAAATTGAACTGGCTGGAGATGGGACTTCGGGTAATTTATCACAAACCCCAGCAGCTCCAGAAGGTGAATAGTACACTGCATGGACCGAAGAGCTCTTGCCTCTGAGGTGCTCTTCACCAGCCAAACGTCGAGATACGGGAACACGTGCACCCCCAGCTTGCGTAGATACGCCGCAACCACCACGAGACACTTCGTGAACACCCGTGGGGCAGAGGCAAGCCCAAAGGGTAGCACACAATACTGAAAGTGACGGGTCCCCAGACAGAATCGGAGATACTGTCTGTGGGCTGGCAGTATCGGGATGTGAGTATAAGCATCCTTTAAATCCAGGGAACAAAGCTAATCGTCTTTCTGAATCATGGGGAGAAGGGTGACCAAGGAAAGCATCCTGAACTTTTCTCGCACCAGATACTTGTTCAGGCCTCTCAGGTCTAGGATGGGGCGCATCCCCCCTGTTTTCTTTTCCACAAGGAAGTACCTGGAATAGAATCCCTGCCCTTCCTGCCCGGGTGGCACGGGCTCGACCGCATTGGCGCTGAGAAGGGCGGAGAGTTCTTCTGCAAGTACCTGCTTGTGATGGGAGCTGAAGGATTGGGCTCCCGGTGGGCAATTTGGTGGAGTGAAGGCCAAATTCAGGGTGTATCCGCACCGCACTATTTGAAGAACCCACTGGTCGGAGGTTATAAGAGGCCACTTTCAACCTCCCCCCCGACCGGCAGGCCGTCCGGCACAGATACTTTGATGGCGGCTATGTTCCCATGGATCCAGTCAAAAGCCCGTCCCCTGCTTTTGCTGTGGAGGCGCAGGGGGCTGATTAGGCGCACGCTGTTGACGGGAACAAGCGTGCTGGGACTGTCCCTGTGCCTGAGGAGGCCTTCGGGCCGGCTGGGTGTACCTACGCTTGCTGTAGGCATAGGGTGCAGCCTGCCGGGCCCGGGAAAAACGTCCACCTGCTGAGGTGGATGCTGAAGGCGCCCAGTGGGAGAGCTTGTCGAGAGTGGTTTCCCGCTGGTGTAGTTGGTCCACCAACTGCTCGACATTCTCGCCGAAAATGTTATCCCCCCGGCAAGGGACATCTGCCAGCCACTGCTGGGTACGGTTGTCCAGGTCAGAGGCACGCAGCCAGGAGAGTCTGCGCATCACTATACCTTGGGCCGCAGCTCGAGATGCCACATCACAGGTGTCATAGATACCCCTGGACAGGAACTTTCTGCATGCCTTCAGCTGCCTGACCACCTCCTGAAATGGCCTGGACTGCTCCGGAGGGAGCTTGTCGACCAGGTCCGCCAGTTGCCGCACATTATTCCGCATGTGGATGCTCGTGTAGAGCTGGTATGATTGGATGCAGGTCACGAGCATAGAAGATTGGTAGGCCTTCCTCCCAAACGAGTCCAGAGTGCGAGACTCCCGCCCAGGGGGCGCCGAGGCAATATCCCTCGAACTCCGTGCCCTCTTGAGAGCAGAGTCCACGACCGCCGAGTCATGAGGCAATTGAGGCCGCATCAACTCTGGGTCTGAGTGGATTCTGTATTGGGACTCCGCTTTCTTGGGGATGGTGGGATTAGATAGTGGCTTCAACCAGTTCCGAAGCAGTGTCTCTTTAAGGACATTGTGCAGCGGTACCGTGGAAGACTCTCTAGGTGGCGATGGATAGTCGAGGACTTCGAGCATCTCCGCCCTCGGCTCATCCACAGTAACCACTGGGAAGGGAATGCTGATAGACATATCCCTGACAAAGGAGGCAAAGGAGAGGCTGTCAGGAGGCGAGAGCTTCCTCTCCGGTGAAGGAGTGGGGTCGGAGGGAAGGCCCACAGACTCCTCTGAGGAGAAATATCTGGGGTCCTCCTCCTCCCCCCACGAGGCCTCCTCCTCGGTGTCGGACATGAGCTCTCTCAGCTCAGACCGCAACCGGGCCCGTCTCGACTGCGAGGAACCACGTCCTCGATGATGGCGTCGAGCGGTGGACTCCCGCACCGGCGGGGATGAAGCTCCCTCCATCGACGTCGACGGGAACTCCACCTGAGTGGCAGTCAACACCGGTGCCGCAAGCGGCGTCGGCGTCGGAGGCCTCATCATCGGGCCAGAGCCCACTGGCGCCTCCATCAACGGCGCTGGGGGCGCAAGCACCCCCGGTGCCGGTAGAGCCTGGCGCATCAGCCCTTCTAGGATCCCGGGAAGGATGGCTCGGAGGCACTCGTCTAGGCCCTCTGTCGGGAAAGGCAGGGGGGCCGGTGTGGGCGCCGGTGCTGGAAGCTGCTCGGGTCCAGGAGACGGTACCGAGATACCCGTGGACCGGCGCAGTGATACCTCTTTGACCAAGGGGGAACGCTCCTCCTGGCACTGCCGCTTCCTGGGTGTCGAGTCGTCCCTCGATGTCCCGGAGCTGCCAGTCCTGTGCGTCATGGGCGACCGATGACGGTGCTTCTTGGCTTTCTTTCGATGCCCGTCATCGGCGCTCCGTGGAAGGGACGAGGAGGAGGTGGAGCCCCCCCGGCCTCGAGGTATCGGATCCGACAGGGTTCTGTCCCGATGGCCCTGAGCAGCGGAAGTGGCCGGGGCAGACTGCCCGCACGGCTGCTCACCACCGCCGTCGCCGTCAGGCCAGCGGGCCAAAGGTACCTGTGCTCCTGGGGTCGATGCCATAGTCGGTACCGACGCCGTCGACATCGGTACCGGCACCGAAGACCCGGCCGTCAACACCGATGCCGTCGAGGTCGACGTCGAAGGGCCGGCGCAAGTTCCAAAAAGACAGTCCCGCAGAACTTGCCTCGCCACCTGCGTCTGCTTCCGTAAGCCGAGACACAAGGTGCATGTCCTGGAATTATGCTCCGGGCCGAGGCACTGGAGACACCAAGCGTGAGTATCCGTCTGCGAGATCTGCCGGCCGCACTGACCACACTTCTTGAATCCGCTCGGGACCTTCGGAAAAATCGCATCGGCGAAGTCAAAATCGTCGATGGTGGCGGTGAAAAGCAAACCCGAAAAAGAAAGAAACGACCGCGCGGCCACAAGGCCGTGACGACGTGCCCTCGCGACTAAGAAAGACGAGGAAACTCTTTTTTTTTCTTTTAAAGAAAAAATAACACGAACGCGTACACTAATAAAGAAAAAACACGGGCTAGACTGCAAACCGGTTTCCGGGGCTGACTAAGAGAGGGACGTGAACACATCTCTCTCCAGCGCGGAAAGGAAAAAAACTGAGCGGGAACGGTCGCGCATGGGCGGGAAGACGGCCGCGCATGCGCAGTGGGCGTGCCCTGCATGCGGGACCAACCGCAAAGTTTTCTTCCGGTTGGAGGGGGCTGCCGTGGACATCAACCCAGTCGTGAGAACAAGCAGCCTGCTTGTCCTCGGAGAACCCCTTTTTGAACTCGCATGTAAAATCTGTACGTAAATTTATGCATGTACATTTCAATTAAATCTAATTAGTACCAATAATTGGTTAACAAACCAATTATTGGCACTAATTAGCTCGTTATTCAATTAAATTTGTGCTTGCAATGTTTAGTAACTTTTATAGAATTTGGAGGACTGTGGGTAGGCCTGTTGACACATATTTCCATGTGTCAGAGAGCAAGAGAAACTAGTTTGAGAAAACAGGAGGGAAATAAGAATCAGAGGTGAGAGGGGACAACATATGAAAAAAAAAAGAAGCGTGCACAGTAACAATTAAACAGGAATTATAAGAAAACACATTGAGTCAAACAGAGCAGCCAAAATACTGAGCTTTAAGAAGCTCAAAACAAGCAAGATGTGGTCTACAAGCAGGTGCAAGAAATTGTGGTCTTAGCAAATAAGAAATGGAAAATGTGTGATTTCTTTGGATTTTGCTCATGCAAAATACATCTAACCCTGGTGAATTTAATTATATCAAAGTTACTTACAAACCTTAGCTTTTATGTCTTAAAAGTGGGATTCTTGCTCTTAAACATTATCAAATGACACCATCTTAGCATACAGAGGCATTCATAAAAGTACTTTGATTTTCCACTTTATTTAGCTAATAGGATTAGGCAAGCAAAGACTCTGAAATCAATACAAAGATCATCTCACTTGTGCTAAATGACAACCCTCATATGTGGTTCTTAGCACACACTGGGACCTATTGAGTAGCAGAAATCAGATTAACCTGAGTGTAGACCACACAGATGTTAAAATACTTATTTACGAGAAAATAAATGTCAAATAGTTTAAAGGCCTCAATCCAGCTATTTCAGTCCAAAAAAGTGTTTGTGGCACATAGCCTTGCAGCCCCTGGGCCTAGTTCTCTATTTTTGTTTCCCTAAAACTACATGTCAAACATATAATCCCAGTGATGATTTCAGCATTTGTATGTTGATTGATTTCTGTTCTGTAGTATAAAGTAAGCTTATTTCAAGATGTTTATTTGGTTTCTCATTTGTTAATTATTTTATTCTTAATATTTTGATGTACTGATGTCTGACCAGTAATCAGACATCTCCATTTTCATCCTTTACCTTTAATGAACTGCAGACAACAGAAAAATCAAAAACAACATTAACATTGAAGCTAGTTTCCTTGTGCTATTACTTCTCCTTTGGGTTTTTCTCTCATTTTATATGTCATAACACTTTTCTGAACAGCAAATGTATATCTTATTATGATCAACTCTGTATCTCCTTCCTTTAAAATCTCTTCAGTTCATTCTAGACTTATGCTTTACATTTGTTGCTGTGATGCCCACATGGAGATCCAATGAACCAACTGCATTCCCAATTTGCGTGTACTGGTGGTACTATCTAATTTGCAAAAATGGTAAACACAGAGTAAATTTATTACAGGCCACCTAGGCATGAAGGGCAAAAAGGTGCCTAATTCCAACTTATTTTATAAAAACACATGTGCCATTAAAATATACAAGGGGCAAAGCGACAGAAACTGCACCTAGACTGAGAATGTGGACATTTACACCTGCTCATTAACAAGGCATAAATTTTAGGGGCCCTTTTACTAAAGGGCATTAAACCCTAACATACACATAGGTCTAGATTCTATAAATCATGCCTAAAAAATCAGAACGAAATGAAATATGCCCAGGACAGTGGTTCCTAAACCTGGTCCTGAAGACACCCCAGTCAGGTTTTCAGGATACCCATAATGAATATTCATGAGAGAGATTTGCATGCACTACCTCCTTTGCATGCAAATCTCTCTCATGAATATTCATTATGGGTATCCTTAAAACTTGACTGGCTGGGGTGCCTCCAGGACCAGGTTTGGGAACCACTGGCCCAGGCATGTTCTATAAAGTATGCCTAAATAAGCCTACATTTCTGCATGGTTTATAGAATATGCTGAACGCTCAACTGCGTGACTAAATTCAGTTGTGGGCAGTTATGCCAAGTAAAACTTGGTATAAATGCCGATGCATAAATTACACATGGACCAGGTATATTCTATAACACTCATGGATTTTAGAAACGTCCAAGACCCGCCAATTCCACACCATGTCAATATCCCCTTTTCAACTAAGCAGCTTAGATATAGTTATAGAATATACTTAGTTCTGCACATAAATTCTAATTAATGCCAATTAGTGTCAATAATTGCTTTTTAAGTGGCAATTATTGGCGCTGACTGGCTTGTTAACTAATTGAATCCAGAATATGACTGGATTTGAATGCGCAACTAAGTCGCTCTATATAGAATCCGGGAGTTAGTGTGTAAAACAAAAGCTGCAAAATGCATTGAAGCATTTTGTGATATTCGGCCTCTTAGTGTGTACTAACACCCAAATTCTATATCCGATGCTCAAAATTACGCAAATATGAGTGCACACTCAATTGGTATGTGCAATTTAACTGATAAATGAGCCAATAAGTGCCATTAATTGGGTGCTAATAATCATCAGCACTAATTGGCATTAATTTAAATTTGCATGTAAATCTTCAGGCACGGGATCTGTGTGTCAATTTTATGTGTGGATCCAAAAAGGGGGTGTGGACATGGGAGGGGCATGGGCAGATCAGAGGCATTCCTGGAATTTGCATGCAGTTTTACAGAATAACGGAGAGCTGCGCCTAATGTTGCAACAATCCAAATTTGTAAGTACCAGAGGTTGTTGGGTAAAACAATTTGTAAATATTTCATACAGTATACATAATGGTTGAGCACAAAAGGCCTCATGTATTAAACTGCAAACAGATTTCAAGAAAAGTGCACTGTATGTGAAAAGTAACACCAAATGCCAAGAAACATGCAAGGGTTTATACACAAACCAGGACTGGAAACCACTATCTATAACAAAGTGTTTGTCACAGCTCACACCAGTATAATTTCATAATTTTTTTTATATATAGAGAACCCTCAGATATTTTCCACTACTCATGCAGACAATAATGCTGCTGTAAAGTGGTATAGCACTTCTTTCATTGGGTTACTCTAAATGGGTTTTTTTGGGAGCAACATTTGCTCATTTTAATTTGCTTCCCAACACCACAGTGCTATTAAATTCACTTAAACTTTAAAATATATATACTTGGTGAAAAACTGTGCACTTATCTTGCCTTGCTGAAAAATATTCAACACACGCCTTCCCCTGAAACCGCCCGACTCCGCAGGTTTCAATTACTTTCTTCAGGGACGAGGGTTAAGGCAAAGGAGTTCGCTTCTTCCTTAATCGAACAAACAAATAGCATTTTATGCTATTCTTCAGATAAAATGAACGTGGAATTATTTCACAGTGGTAAACTACCATGCAAAGTATGCTTTGCACAAAAGTTAATCTAACTTAGCTGATAATGAGCTGATTTGTTACAAAATTACACGAAATAGTTCATTAGCAGTGCAAAATACAAAAATGAGTGTACTAAGAAGGCTTTTCAGTCCATTTTTGCATGAAAAAGACTTCACCTCTAGTAGTTGATGATAATGATGATGATGGATACTTATAGCTCGCTTTATCCCTAAATATTGATTCAGACGGGGTAAACAATAAAATACTGATATTAAATTAAATTTAGACTGTGTAATTGAATGAGTATATCTAAAAATGGCAATGAGTGATGGCTCGTGGCTGCCGAGAATGCTGCAAATGCTCGTTACATGAATTAAATCACTCATGAAAACATTTGAACTCATTTTCCGTACTGTTCCACACTAAAAGAAAGTCATCAATGTAATGTTTTCCATGTCCAAATTTTCATAAAATGTGCAGACATATATAAGTGTTGCACCTCAAAACGTGAAACATATAGACATGCCAACATGGGGGCTATAGTGGCCCCCATGGCCGTGTCCTTTACTTGCATAAAGAACCTCTCTCCAAAATTGAAATAGTTTTTACTCAAGCCTATATATGCAATGGTTGTAAAAAACCTCACCCTCACTTCAGTCAGTGCTTGTTGTTGTAAATGCTCACGAATAGTTTGTACCATGTCTCCTTCAGGAGTTCAGTGTAGAGAGCTGTAATACACCATCGGGTACTGAGGCACATGATTGTAAAAACAAAATCATATCTGCTGTGTCTTTTACATATGATCTGCATTTTGGAACTTCTGACTTTAGTGTGAAATCTATAAAGTCTGACAACAGCTCCAACACCGAGCCAATTCCCGACATGATAAGGTGTACCAGAAGGGACTGAAGAGATTTGTGTATCTTGGGAACAAAAAAGATGACAGGTATGACTGGATGTATCTGTAACAAGAATTCTTTATCAGGAATGACATGAGATTCCAGCACCTCCAATACTGTTTGCTGTATATAATCCTTTAGTTCTGGCATAGGATCGGTAGATAACTCTTTGTAAAAAGAAACATCAGAAAGCTGGCAAGTTGCCTCCTGTACATAATCCCACACATCCTGCACCACCATGGCCCCACCTTTATCTGCACGATGGATGATGCACAGTGGATGACCACAGAGGGATCATATTGTAAATTTGAAATCACTTTTTCTTCCAAAGTAGTGAGATTCTTCTTGCTGTTTCTATTAAAAGCCTCCAAAAAGCCATAAAATGCAGCAAATTTTCTAATATTCCCCTTGGAAAGAACTGTGATTGATGGATCATTTGGGCAAGAAAGCTTTTGAAGGAGCTATGCTATCTGCAAAAACAGCTGTTCACAAATGCTATATGGTGCAGCACGAGCATACTGCATACAATCTTCCACAAAGTGCACGTTTTCTCACCTGCTCTTTCTACATAAGCTGAAGAGCAACTAACTTCCGTTTTAGTGGAGGCTGTCAGGCTGATGAATGTGGCACTCACCTTGTCAGAACAGATTATGATACCTTCAAAAACTTGGCTAAAGTCTTTGCATATGCAATTACAGCCATATGGCTGGCATGGCTGCAGATGTCCACTGCAAGTTGGTTGATGCTCCTTGTACAGGAAACACATTCTTTGAAGAACCAGTGGATATGATTAAAAAGCACTGTTCAGTGCTTCAGCACTTCAACTTTCCACATCACTCACCTCTGTCATGCATACTTTATTCACCAGTACAGATGCGGTTATTATTGCCACAAGAAATTTTATTATCTGAAGCAAACCTCCGCAAACTCAACGTGCAGTTGCCCCTAAAGCTAGACAAAGTGTGAAGGCTCAAGTGATCCCTGCTCAACTGTAGCTGCAGTGTTCCTTTTGAATATGCTCCCTGCCTTTATAAAACATTCATACTGCCCTACCAAGCAACAAACCTCCTTCCACCCACCTCAGAATATGGCAGGAGGAAGTTCACTTACTTCTCCAAGCCACAGTTATAGAACCCATTGCACCTGAAGAGAAGAACTGAGGTTTATACTTGAGATACTTTCTCTTTACAAAACAGACAGGAGATTTACACCAGTATTTCCCAAGTCTAGTTCTGGAGTACCTCTTGCCAGTCAGGTTTTCAGGATATCCACAATGAATATACATGGACTTGATTTGCATATATTGCCTCCATTATAGCAAATCTCTTTCATGCATATTCATTGTTAATACTCTGAATACCTGATTGACAAGGGGTACTCCAGGACTGGACTTGGGAAACACTGATTTACACCCTATACGCAATATCAGAGACCTCAACTACTACCTTTGCAAGCAGAAACTCAAAATGACCACCATTCCTTCTGTTCTTCCTCTGCACATGAAAGGAGATTAGATGTGTACCCTAGATCTGAAGGATGCATATACACTATTCCAATTCATTCTTTCAACAAGAAGAACTTCAGGTTTACTTCAATCCAGTCATTTCCAGTGCAAAGTTCTTTCTTTCAGCCTTTCATTGGCCCCAGGGTGTTTTTAAAGTGCCTTATGGTGGCAGCTACACATCTTCATAAGCAGGACCTTTTACTATTTTGCTACTTAGAGACTTGGCTTCAAGTGGCTCACTCAGAGTTGCAAGCCTCAATTCTCCTGGCAAAGACAATTGCTTTTCTACCATCTCTGGGCTTCCTTATTAACTTTCAGAAGATAATGCATCATCCAACAATTGTATTGGACACCATCCTATCTAGATCATTTCTCCCAGGGTCCAGACACTCCTGGCCCATTTTCATGCCTTATGATCAGCTCCCAAGTTCACTGCAAGAATTACATACTGATGCTCAGACACATGGCTACCACTGTTTAGATAATCCCTCTAGCTCACTGAAAATTCAGCATCCCCAATGGGAGCTCAAGTTTCAGTGGAACCAACATTCCCATTCTCTCTCCATTATTCTCCATTAATCTTGTAAAGGGAGTAGCTGTTAATCTCAACATTTATTTTTTATTTGTTGCATTTGTATCCCACATTTTCCCATCTATTTGCAGGCTCAATGTGGCTTACATAGTACAGTTAGGCATTTGCCCAGTCGGTTGATAACAAATACAAGGTTGTATAGTGATCAAATGAGGTATATGTTGAGGGTCGGAAGGCATGAAGGTTATGTGTTGTCCAGTGCGAACATTAGGCATGCTGTGCTTTGGGTGAAGAGGTTTACGTAGGGTCGTTGGGGTAGGCCTTTTTGAAGAGGTTGTTTTTTAGTGATTTCCTGAAGTTCAGGTGATCATGGATTGTTTTCACAGCTTTTGGGAGGCCATTCCATAGTTGTGCGCTTATGTAGGAGAAGCCGGATGCGTAAGTTGTTTTGTATTTCAGTCCTTTGCAATTTGGGTAGTGTAGGTTTAGGTATGATCTTGCAGACTCGACTCTGTTTCTTGTTGGTAGATCTATGAGGTCTGGCATGTATCCTGGGTCTATGCTATATATATGATTTTGCGGACTAGAGTGCAGATTTTGAAGATGATCCTTTCTTTGATTGGGAGCCAGTGCAATTTTTCTCGAAGGGGTTTGGCACTTTCGAAGCATGTTTTGCTGAATTTCAACCTGGCTGCTGTATTTTGGGCGGTCTGGAGTTTTTTTGTTAGTTGTTCTTTGCATCCCGCCTAGATTCCGTTACAGTAATCTGCATGACTTAGGACCGTTGATTGTATTAGGTTTTGAAAGGTTTCCCTTGGGAAGAAAGGTTTTAGCCATTTGAGCTTCCACATTGTATAGAACATTTTCTTTATTCATTGAAATACTGGATCATACATGTGCATTTCCTTTATGAAATTGGAATTACATGTGTAGATTTTTGACTTCTCCAAACCATGCCCCCTTGATATTTATATGTGGTGAGAATTTACATGTGTAAATGCCAGCTATCTAGAATTGAGTTTTACATGCGTATGCCATATGCCAGTGTTTATATGTGTAAATCACAAATAGGGCTTTTAAAATGAGGGCCTTGGCATGCATGTTAAGTTCTGAATATTCTGGCGACATGTCTCAAATGTAGAATAAAGGGAAATACAATGAAAACAGCTTCAAAACAAAAGGAGAGCTTTGTTTTGCATCTGTTTGGCTGAATGAAAACTGAGGAGCTGAGGAGACCATGCATTTTCAGAACTATTCTTAAGTTTTAAGCTCTAGGAAAGCAGTTCCATCCCAGCATCATTGGATGACACCAGCTACTTGTGTGCCTGACTCAATCTCGCTTGTCAACAGAAAACACAAGCTTTTTATTTATACACATAAGTTTTCCATGTTGTGCATATGGAAAAATATCTTTATTAAATAAGGCGTTTGAAGATAATGAGCGCTCATGTGCTTAAATTTCAATGCACTGTGATTTGGGACACATTATAGGAAGAAAATTCACATTACATTCATCACAGTCACATTTTCACCTGCCCATGTGGGGATACACTGTATAAACAAAATCAAAAGGCTAAATACTCCTCTAGCATGTGTTGAGACAGTATTGCAATATGCTTTATATTATATCACATTTTACTAACATTATCACATCTCAAAGATGAACATTATTTTGTTCAGTTATAGAAAACAGCTATGCAGAGTATTTCTGTGTGGCCCCACAGGAAAATGAAAAGATAATAATAGTAAAGATGGTTGACAGCCACAAGCATTTCTCATTTTATACCTGAGGGTCTATGGGTTACAGTACAAATTTTTATTTTTGTCAGCAATACTAGTTGAGGAATACTATGGGGTTCTTTTACTAAGGTGTGCTAACATTTATTATGCACTAATAATTAGCATGTACTAAATGATAAGATGCCCATAGGAATATATAAGTACATAAGTAATGCCACACTGGGAAAAGACCAAGGGTCCATCAAGCCCAGCATCCTGTCCATGACAGCGGCCAATCCAGGCCAAGGGCACCTGGCGAGCTTCCCAAACGTACAAACATTCTATACATGTTATTTCTGGAATTGTGGATTTTTCCCAAGTCCATTTAGTAGTGGTTTATGGACTTGTCCTTTAGGAAACCGCCTAACTCCTTTTTAAACTCTGCTAAGCTAACCGCCTAATGGGTGTGCTAAATCCATTAGGCCATCTTAGTAAAAGGACACCTATATATTGTATATAAATTGGGGTTGAAAATCAAAAGATTTGTCTGCATAACCTCAGAATTTAACCATACTAATCTTCGTGTTTAAATTTTCTACCCCAATGACCAGTGTTGTCTTATATGTGAACAACTTGAGATCTAGTCAAAAGATAACTGGTAAGAGAAGGAGGGATATGGGGTGTGTTGGGGACACACTTTTCTTTGCAGCAGCCTGAGGACTTCAACAGTGAGGGGTGCTTGCCTGGATTTTCAGTGCTTCTGCTGTAAATCACCACTAGAATAACAAGTTTGATCTGACCTCAACTGTAGGCAGACAGACTGGTGGGTGATAGGTGCAAGACCTGACTCTCTCCAGAGAAGGCTGGATGTTTCTGGAACTTGGTAGAACAAATGGAGTCTCCAGTATAATTAGTAGGGGGCTCTAGTGGTAATAGAGTCTTCCTCTATCAAACAGACTAGAAAACAGGAGCAGTGTCTTATGTTTTATATCTCCTGGCCTCTGACCTTCTACTAGCTAGGGATTTCCTTCAAGCCAAGTCTTATCAATGTAGATCCAAGAGATGCGTTAAGCCTGGTGCTGTCACCAAGACCAGCACATCATTAGGCATACAGATGGTGATGAAGTTGCAGGAACTAGAACCTACAAAGTTCTATCCTGTGTTTGATGCTTTAGTTGAAGGCCCCTCAGCACCCCTTCTATTCAGTGAAGCGGCCCCCTGACATGACCCGTGTTTTGGCACTCTCCATAGCATGCAGTATGTTGAGTTTGATTGCATTCATTTATAACTGTTTTGATAATCGAGGGAAGTCACATTGTGAGATCTTTATTTACCCCAATGCCGGTGAGAGCGCTGAAACATGGGCCATGTTGGGTCCATAAATAAAATTTGGCTTCCACATTCTCTGCCTTTGGCTGTTGTTTCATCTAAGGGGCCACTTCACTGTTTGATTGGTTTGCTGTACCAATAATTTTTCTGACTAGACTTAACAGGTTATTTTGAACCAGATGGTGCTGAATGTTGACTTTATTCAGTTAAAAGATGTAACCCTGGGTTGTAGTAGTTGCCTAGGCAGCCACCTAGCATGCACCCTATGCAATGGAAATTGCTTGGTTTGCTGTATTATGTGTTGCTGATTCCCTCTGATCTGCTGACAGAAAAATTATTGCCCTAAAGATAACCAAATAACTTTGACCAGTTAATTGTAACCAGCAATTCAGCAACATTGACATAACAGGTTTTGAATTTCTTGTTAAAGTATGTGAGAAAAAAAAAAAGATTAGCAGCCTCACTATACAAAAAGAAGTTCTCATCCCTTTGAGTTCACAAAGAACTGAGTATTAAGCTTTCTGGAAATCTAGAGTTTTTACTTCCCTGGTTAGAGTGAATCCAAAAACAGAGGTAGCTAAGCTCAAAACCTGGAGTAGATTCCTTTGACAGGTCTCAGAGTTTAACTACTACTGACTTTCAAATAGAAAGGTATTTGCCTGGTTTGCTGCAAAGAGTCTCCTCTGAATCCAGAGATGAACCCATCCCAGCCACAGAAATCCCAGAGGGCCTTCCACTGGGACTTCTCACCAGTAATAGTACGTAAACTGTAGAAATTTCACCCAGAATTGGGAATAAAGCGAATGCTACATACCTGTAGAAGGTATTCTCCGAGGACAGCAGGCTGATTGTTCTCACTGATGGGTTGACGTCCTCGGCAGCCCCCTCCATCGGAAAGTTTACTAGCAAAGGCCTTTGCTAGTCCTCGCGCGCCCATGCGCACCGCGCATTCGTGGCCGTCTTCCCGCCCGAAACCGGCTCGAGCCGGCCAGTCCAGTATGTAGCAAGACAATACACTTCAAGGGAAGACACAACTCCAAAGGGGAGGCGGGCGGGTTTGTGAGAACAATCAGCCTGCTGTCCTCGGAGAATACCTTCTACAGGTATGTAGCATTCGCTTTCTCCGAGGACAAGCAGGCTGCTTGTTCTCACTGATGGGGTATCCCTAGCCCCCAGGCTCACTCAAAACAACAACCATGGTCAATTGGACCTCGCAACGGCGAGGACATAACTGAGATTGACCTAAAAAATTTACCAACTAACTGAGAGTGCAGCCTGGAACAGAACAAACAGGGCCCTCGGGGGGTGGAGTTGGATCCTAAAGCCCAAACAGGTTCTGAAGAACTGACTGCCCGAACCGACTGTCGTGTCGGGTATCCTGCTGCAGGCAGTAATGAGATGTGAATGTGTGGACAGATGACCACGTCGCAGCTTTGCAAATTTCTTCAATGGAGGCTGACTTCAAGTGGGCTACCGACGCAGCCATGGCTCTAACATTATGAGCCGTGACATGACCCTCAAGAGCCAGCCCCGCCTGGGCGTAAGTGAAGGAAATGCAATCTGCTAGCCAATTGGATATGGTGCGTTTCCCTACAGCCACTCCCCTCCTATTGGGATCAAAAGAAACAAACAATTGGGCGGACTGTCTGTGGGGCTGTGTCCGCTCCAGATAGAAGGCCAATGCTCTCTTGCAGTCCAATGTGTGCAGCTGACGTTCAGCAGGGCAGGAATGAGGACGGGGAAAGAATGTTGGCAAGACAATTGACTGGTTCAGATGGAACTCCGACACGACCTTTGGCAAGAACTTAGGGTGAGTGCGGAGGACTACTCTGTTATGATGAAATTTGGTGTAAGGGGCCTGGGCTACCAGGGCCTGAAGCTCACTGACTCTACGAGCTGAAGTAACTGCCACCAAGAAAATGACCTTCCAAGTCAAGTACTTCAGATGGCAGGAATTCAGTGGCTCGAAAGGAGGTTTCATCAGCTGGGTGAGAACGACATTGAGATCCCATGACACTGTAGGAGGCTTGACAGGGGGCTTTGACAACAGCAAGCCTCTCATGAAGCGAACAACTAAAGGCTGTCCTGAGATCGGCTTACCTTCCACATGGTAATGGTAAGCACTGATTGCACTAAGGTGAACCCTTACAGAGTTGGTCTTGAGACCAGACTCAGACAAGTGCAGAAGGTATTCAAGCAGGGTCTGTGTAGGACAAGAGCGAGGATCTAGGGCCTTGCTGTCACACCAGACGGCAAACCTTCTCCAATGGAAGAAGTAACTTCTCTTAGTGGAATCTTTCCTGGAAGCAAGCAAGATGCGGGAGACACCCTCTGACAGACCCAAAGAGGCAAAGTCTACGCCCTCAACATCCAGGCCGTAAGAGCCAGCGACTGGAGGCTGGGATGCAGAAGTGCCCCTTCGTCCTGTGTGATGAGGGTCGGAAAACACTCCAATCTCCACGGTTCTTCGGAGGACAACTCCAGAAGAAGAGGGAACCAGATCTGACGCGGCCAAAAAGGAGCAATCAGAATCATGGTGCCTCGGTCTTGCTTGAGTTTCAACAAAGTCTTCCCCACCAGAGGTATGGGAGGATAAGCATACAGCAGACCCTCCCCCCAGTCCAGGAGGAAGGCATCCGATGCCAGTCTGCCGTGGGCCTGAAGCCTGGAACAGAACTGAGGGACTTTGTGGTTCACTCGAGATGCGAAGAGATCTACCAAGGGGGTGCCCCACACCTGGAAGATCTGTCATACCACACGGGAATTGAGCGACCACTCGTGAGGTTGCATAATCCTGCTCAACCTGTCGGCCAGACTGTTGTTTACGCCTGCCAGATATGTGGCTTGGAGCCCCATGCCGTGACGGCGAGCCCAGAGCCACATGCTGACGGCTTCCTGACACAGGGGGCGAGATCCGGTGCCCCCCTGCTTGTTGACATAGTACATGGCAACCTGGTTGTCTGTCTGAATTTGGATAATTTGGTGGGACAGCCGATCTCTGAAAGCCTTCAGAGCGTTCCAGATCGCTCGTAACTCCAGAAGATTGATCTGCAGATCGCGTTCCTGGAGGGACCAGCTTCCTTGGGTGTGAAGCCCATCGACATGAGCTCCCCATCCCAGGAGGGACGCATCCGTGGTCAGCACTTTTTGTGGCTGAGGAATTTGGAAGGGACGTCCCAGAGTCAAATTGGAGCAAATCGTCCACCAATATAGGGATTTGAGAAAACTCGTGGACAGGTGGATCACGTCCTCTAGAACCCCGGCGGCCTGATACCACTGGGAGGCTAGGGTCCATTGAGCAGATCTCATGTGAAGGCGGGCCATGGGAGTCACATGAACTGTGGAGGCCATGTGGCCCAGCAATCTCAACATCTGCCGAGCTGTGATCTGCTGGGACGCTCGCACCCGCGAGACGAGGGACAACAAGTTGTTGGCTCTCGTCTCTGGGAGATAGGCGCGAGCCGTCCGAGAATCCAGCAGAGCTCCTATGAATTCGAGTTTCTGCACTGGGAGAAGATGGGACTTTGGATAATTTATCACAAACCCCAGTAGCTCCAGGAGGCGAATAGTCATCTGCATGGACTGCAGGGCTCCTGCCTCGGATGTGTTCTTCACCAGCCAATCGTCGAGATATGGGAACACGTGCACCCCCAGCCTGCGAAGTGCCGCTGCTACTACAGCCAAGCACTTTGTGAACACCCTGGGCGCAGAGGCGAGCCCAAAGGGTAGCACACAGTACTGGAAGTGGCGTGTGCCCAGCTGAAATCGCAGATACTGTCTGTGAGCTGGCAGTATCGGGATGTGAGTGTAGGCATCCTTCAAGTCCAGAGAGCATAGCCAATCGTTTTGCTGAATCATGGGGAGGAGGGTGCCCAGGGAAAGCATCCTGAACTTTTCTTTTACGAGATATTTGTTCAGGGCCCTTAGGTCTAGGATGGGACGCATCCCCCCTGTCTTCTTTTCCACAAGGAAGTACCTGGAATAGAATCCCAGCCCTTCCTGCCCGGATGGCACGGGCTCGACCGCATTGGCGCTGAGAAGGGTGGAGAGTTCCTCTGCAAGTACCTGCTTGTGCTGGAAGCTGTAAGACTGAGCTCCCGGTGGACAATTTGGAGGTTTTGAGGCCAAATTGAGGGTGTATCCTTGCCGGACTATTTGCAGAACCCACTGATCGGAGGTTATGAGAGGCCACCTTTGGTGAAAAGCTATCAACCTCCCCCCGACCGGCAGGTCGCCCGGCACTGACACTGGGATGTCGGCTATGCCCTGCTGGAGCCAGTCAAAAGCTCGCCCCTTGCTTTTGCTGGGGAGCCGCGGGGCCTTGCTGAGGCGCACGCTGCTGACGAGAGCGAGCGCGCTGGGGCTTAGCCTGGGCCGCAGGCTGTCGGGAAGGAGGATTGTACCTACGCTTACCAGAAGCATAGGGACCAGTCTTCCTTCCCCCGAAAAATCTTCTACCTGTAGAGGTAGATGCTGAAGGCTGCCGGCGGGAGTCTAAGGTTCTAGGGTCTTTGCCCGGGGGCGCCGAAGCATGCTCCCTAGAACTCTTAGCCTTCTTTAGGGCCAAATCCACAACTCCAGAGTCATGAGGCAACTGAGTGCGCATCAGCTCTGGGTCCCCATGGATCCGGTACTGGGACTCGATCTTCTTGGGAATGTGGGGATTACTTAATGGCTTGGTCCAGTTCGCAAGCAATGTCTTTTTCAGGACATGATGCAAGGGAACAGTGGACGCTTCCTTAGGTGGAGAAGGATAGTCCAGGAGCTCAAACATTTCAGCCCTGGGCTCGTCCTCCACAACCACCGGGAAGGGGATGGCCGTAGACATCTCCCAGACAAAGGAAGTGAAAGACAGACTCTCAGGAGGAGAAAGCTGCCTTTCAGGAGAGGGAGTGGGATCAGAAGGAAGACCCTCAGACTCCTCGTCAGAGAAATATCTGGGGTCTTCTTCGTCCTCCCACGAGGCCTCACCCTCGGTGTCAGACACAAGTTCACGGACCTGTGTCTGCAACCTCGCCCGGCTCGACTCCGTGGAGCCACGTCCACGATGGGGGCGTCGAGAGGTAGACTCCCTCGCCCGCATCGGCGAAGCTCCCTCCGCCGACGTAGTCGGGGAGCCTTCCTGGGAGGTGGCCGCGGTCGGCACCGCACGCGGTACCGACGTCGGGGACCTCAACCTGGGCGATGGACCAGCCGGCGCCACGCTTGACGGTACCGGAGGCGCAAGCACCGCCGGTACCGGAGGGGTAGGGCGCAACAGCTCTCCCAGAGTCTCTGGGAGAACGGCCCGGAGGCTCTCGTTCAGAGTGGCTGCAGAAAAAGGCTGAGAGGTCGATGCAGGCGTCGACGTCAGAACCTGTTCCGGGCGAGGAGGCTGTTCCGGGCTGTCCAGAGTGGAGCGCATCGACACCTCCTGAACAGAGGGTGAGCGGTCCTCTCGGTGCCGATGCCTGCTGGGTGCCGAATCCCTCGGCGACCCAGAGCTCTCGGTGCCGACACGGGGAGGAGACCGGTGTCGATGCTTCTTTGACTTCTTCCGAAGCATGTCACCGGAGCTCCCCGGCACCGACGAGGAGGACGTAGAATCCATCCGTCGCTTCCTCGGGGCCGAGACCGAAGAGGGTCGATCCCGGGGGGGCTGTACCGCAGGAGCCCTCAGGGTAGGAGGAGACCCACCCGAAGGCTCACCGCCACCAGCAGGGGAATGGACAGCCCTCACCTGCACTCCTGACGATGCACCTCCGTCCGACGACATCAGCAGACGAAGTCTCGGTACCACCGACGTCGATGCAGTCGCCCGATGCCTCGGCGCCGATGCAGAGGTCCGATGCCTCGATGCAGTCGATGGAGCGGCAGCCAAGGAAGATGGTCCGGACGCTGACGACGTCGATGCACTCGATGCCTCCGGTGCCGATGTCGACGAAGAGCCCGAGAACAAAACGTTCCACTGGGCTAATCTCGCTACCTGAGTCCGCCTTTGTAACAGGGAACACAGACTGCAGTTCTGAGGGCGGTGCTGGGCCCCTAGACACTGAAGACACGCAGAGTGCCTATCAGTGAGCGAGATTACCCGGGCGCACTGGGTGCACTTCTTGAAGCCGCTGGAAGGCTTCGATGTCATGGGCGGAAAAATCACGCCGGCGAAATCAAAGGCCGAAATGGCGAAAATTGAAGCACCAAAATTTAAAGGGAGAAAAATCTCGACCGAGGCCAAACTAGGCCTACCCCGACAACGAAAGAAAACTTACGAGGCAAAAGCTGTGAAAATTACGGGAAGGGCAGAAAACCCGAAAGTGTCTTCCGGAACACTTCCGGAGCGCTTCCCGAACTTTTGTAAAGAAAAACAAGGAAAAAACACGTCGAAAAGGACGCGCGAGGTCGACTCTCTGGGGCACGAACGGCGTAACACGACCGTACCGAGCGCGGACGAAAGAAGACTGGCCGGCTCGAGCCGGTTTCGGGCGGGAAGACGGCCGCGCATGCGCGGTGCGCATGGGCGCGCGAGGACTAGCAAAGGCCTTTGCTAGTAAACTTTCCGATGGAGGGGGCTGCCGAGGACGTCAACCCATCAGTGAGAACAAGCAGCCTGCTTGTCCTCGGAGAAAAATGAATTACATTTGGAGCCATTCAGCCCAGGAAGGGAGTGGGACTACTGTCCAATGCAAGGCTCTGCAAAGGTTGTTTCAGCCCATAAAACCCTATATCAAAATTAATCCTAATGTTTTATGTTAATATTTTTAATTATCTGATTGCTTATATTTTGTAAATACTTTTCTGTGCTATTCTGTATAATGAAATCTCTAATTACTAGTAAAAAAAAGGCCCGTTTCTTAACGCAATGAAACGGGCGCTAGCAATGTAATGAGTTCCTGCCATTAATGTTTCCACGGTTGTATTCTGAATATAATTGTTGTTTACATGTGTAAGATTTCTTTATATACAATAGTTTTTGTGTAAACTGTTACAATGTGGTAAAAGTTTTCCTTTTTCAGGCCCTTCAATCAGTTTAACAATCACATCAGAAGAGCTCCTTACTCGTGAGAATGCAACATACAGTTGCCCTTGTGAGAGACTGAGCGTGACAGTGTGTTTTACAGACAGTGTAAGAGAGAGATACACAGAGTGATTGTGTGATGTGTGTGTGTGTGTGTGATGTGTATGAGTGACAAAGTGATTAAATGTTTGTCTTCCCTTCCGTTCTGTGCACTTGCCTCCACTGATGTTCGTACCTCCCTGTATATGATTGTTTGTTAGAGATTCAATCCACTCCACTTCCCTCCTCCAAGTTCCGTTCTGTCTGATTGGGTCTTTGTTCCTGTGATGTCGCGTTTGTTTGCTTGGCAACTATGCAGCGTTCTGTTTCCTCGACGTGAGGGTGGGGACAGTGAGAGCCAATGAAACGCTGAACTACAGACTTACGAACCCTACACTGCCACAGTGCCACAGAGTCAGCTTCAGGATGTTGGAGGTGCTTTTTATTACATAGGATATGCCAGTAAAAGTGTTTGCTGTTGAATACAATCTGTTCTCTGGTAAATTCTGGGGTGCAAAGGGGTTATTCACAGAGCTTCAGGAGCTACTTTATCTTTTGATATGAGCCATTCACACTTTAGCTGCCACAAGCCCAAAACCCTAATTCCAAGTACAGGACAGCTCTTTCCTACAAAGCCAAACTTTAAAACTCTAAAAACCTGAGGTGTTCTGGGGTCTCTCTCCTGCAGAGCATAAAGAGTCACAGGACAGAAAGGGGGCACCAGGTCCAAAGTACAAAGAATCTCAAACAGAACACAGAGAAGAATACTTATTAAAGCTGAAAAATTAACACCATGAGTAATGTAACAACAACAAGTTTCCAAAGCTTAAAAGTATTGGAACTGAGAACTCTACTAACTTTAGTGCACTGCTAGAAAGGCCATTTCCCTTTTAACTTAAGTAAGACTAGAACTGGAAAAAGAAAGTGAGCGTAAAGTGCCCAAAGGGAAGGAAGGTGAGTTGTATAAATCCATAAAAACACAAGCTCCAGAGAACAATTATAGGTAAATAAATATCCTGTCACCAAAGACACATATTTTCATTGGATTCACACTGATGAGGTTTGCTGAGTTTACATGATGCTTGCCAAAAATATTGCTGAAATTCTGAAAAATAACATCCTGGTAACATGAATGGGTCAAAGTAGGATGAAAATTATCTAGGGAATTCTACATATGGTGCCTAGTGTTATGCGCTATTTCCAAGCCGATATTTTGTTGCAGGAAAGGGTTATAATGGAAGCAAGGTGAGGAAATGGACCAAAACCTACAGATTGGCGCAGAACTACACTTGTGCACCCTGTTATAGAATAGCTCTTAAGTGTTTCCGTGTGGATCTGAAAAAGGATATAATGATGGGAGGGACATGGGTGAGTCAGTGTTATGGAATTTGGGGGATCTATGTCCAACTTGTGTGCTGGGATTTACACCTGGGTACAGTTGGTGTAAATGCTCATACCCAAAGTTGGGTGTGGATTCCAAAAGGGCCCCATCCCGGATCGCCCTTTATAGAATACTGTTCAGCACCGATTTACTAAATCCAGCCCTATATGTTCAAAAAACACACACACATATAGATGGATAAGTAGATAGATTATTGATACAGATAAAGATATAAGCATCCTCCAATAACTCTCATAGAGAAAACTTAGCTGAAATTGAAGCAAGATCGGGGAACAATGATCCTAATCACTCCGTTCTGACTGAGACAGATCTGGTTCCCCTTTTGGAGTTGTCTTCTGAAGAACCATAGAGACCGGAGTGTTTTCCAACCCTCATCACGCACCCCAACCTCTAGTCCCTAGCCCTGTTGACCTGGCTTTTGAGAGCATATAATTTCAATCCTTAAACCTGCCTGAGGGTGTTGCCAGAATCTTGCTTGCTTCCAGTAAAGATTCCACTAGGAGATGTTATTCTTTTAAATGGCAGGTTTGCCGCCTAGTGTGAGGGCAAGACCCTAGATTCTTTTACTCGCCCTACACAAAAACTGCTTAAATACTTTCTGCACCTCTCTGAGTCTGGTTTGAAAAACAACTCTGTAAGGCTACACCTCAGTGCAATCAGTGCTTATCATCCACGTGTGTGTGTGTGTGTGTGTGTGTGTGAGGGGGTGGGTGGGTGGGGGGATAAGCCCATCTCGGTACAGCCTCTAGTTGTTTAATTCATGAGAACTTTGCTGTTGACAAAGCCCCCAGTCAAACCTCTTATTGTACCACGGGATCTCAACGTCATTCTCACCTAGCTGATGAAAGCTCTATTTGAGTCACTGGATTCCTATCATCTGAATTATCAGACCTGGAAAGTTGTATTTTTGGTGGCGGTCACTTCAATTTGCAGAGCCAGTGAACTTCAGGCCTAGTAGTTGATCCACCATAAACTAAGTTTCATCACAACAGAGTAGTTCACATGCACCCTGAGGGCCGGGGGGGGGGGGTGCCAAAAACTGCCATGCTTACCCTGTGCTACACTACAGCCCTCCCAAGAAGACCTACTTTGATCCTTGAAGGCCACCCTGGTCGTGTAGTGGCCTCTGTGGCTGTGGGGGCACCTGCACCACTGCCCACATTGCCTGACGGTCCCTCCGACTCCCCTACCAGCGGAGAAGAAGCTTTGCCCAAAACCACTACTGGAGCCGGTTCCGCGACCAATCACAAAATGGCACGAGAATCGCTAGGCTCTGGGTGGGAAAGCACGCTCGGGGGAGGGGGGGGGCTACCACTCCGTCGAGTCCCGCCAAATCAGCGCATCCCGCGCTACAAAGGCCCGCCATCGACCGCCGTTTCCCGCATTGGGAACAGCGTTTTACCGCCTCCGCTGCCATCGCCCGTCTCCGAACAGGAACCCAGCAGGACTTACCCCGGACCGGGAAAGTGTGGGAACTGACAGCTGAGCCGAAGGAAAAAAAACTCTCCGATTCCACTTCGAGGCGGGCTCAGACAAGCAGGCAACAGAAAACAGGACTCGGACAGCAGTAACACATACCTGCTCTCAGCAAAAGCACACTTCCCTGTGCTTCTGTGTTTCTTTTTTAAATAAATTCTATGGTTCTCTCTCTCTCTTTTTTTTTTTTTTTTAGTGAGGAGGCAGAAACAAACAGGGAAGGAAAGGAAAAGCAAAAGCCTGTTCACAGGGGATTTGAGGTGCAGCAGGGACCCAGCAACTGCGTATGCTGCCAAAGGGGACATCACCAGTCCGCCACCCCCGGCTCAAACTGGCCACCGGCCCAGGATCACCCTCAGAGGCCTTGGGCCCAGGAGCTGGAGAAAAAGCCGTCCGCCACCTGCTATGATAGTGACATACTAACTGAAGAAGGAGCTGGCCGTCTGGCATCACTGCCTTTAGTTTGTTTATCTCTAGTCTATCTCCACCTGCTGGTAGGCGGACTTAACCCACTAGTTCCTGGATTCATCTGCTGCAAGTGACAAGGAAGTACTGATTTAGAAAGTCAGTTCAAGGTGTTTGGGACAGCCTGGAGTTAGTAGTGGAACAGAAATGTACAGCTAAGAGTGATTTACGTGATGAGTGGAGTTCCTGGGGAGAGATGTGAGGAGAGATGAGAGGAGAGGAAATGAGGAGCTGCAGAATGAGTGCATCTATAGATCAGTAAGAAAAGTTTGAATTGTAAGCAGAAATAGATAGGAAGCCAATGGAGTGACTTGAGGAGAGGGGTAATGCTATTGTAGCAACACTGGCAAAAGATAAATAATGCGATAGAATTTTGAACAGATTGAAGGGGAGACATATGATTTAGGGAGAGACCTGTGAAGAGCATGTTGCAGCAGTATGAGAGTGGATGTGTTCAGAAAGGAAGGGACACATTTTGGTGATGTTATAGAGAAAGAAACAGGTTTAAGCAGTCTGTTGGATATGGCCAAAGAGAGAGAGAGAAGAGACAAAGATGACCACAAAGTTAGGAGCTGAGGTGACCCGAATGATAATAATAGAATGGAGGAGTACCTTAGCAGTTAGAGCAGTGGGCAACAACCAAAGAAGCCTGGTTCAAATCCTGCTACTGGTCCTTGTGATCTTGGGCAAGTCCTTAACCCTCCATTGCCTCAGGTACAAACCTAGGGGGCAAGTCTAACTTGATGCCTTCAGTTAGGTGTGCCAATTCTATAACAGCATCTGTGAGTCAAGATGCCATTATAGAACACTAGCATAAATCCAAATTGGTTTGGCCTTTTATTCCAGGTCAATGGCAGGTATAAGTGGGCACACTTAAGTGCACCATGCAAAGCACAGAACTTATAGTATTCTTTAAGTTGCATGTGTATGTAGGAGTCACACTCACACTCCTCCCATGCTCTGCTCATGTGTACACCACCTTGCAGTTATGAGCTACAGCACTTACACGCTATATATAGTGCACATATGAGCATAAGTGGTGCTTTTCTGTGCACTTACATGTGCAAGGCACTTGCCCAGTTATAAAACTGGCTTTCGTGAAATACCTAGTGTAGCTGAATGTAACTCACCTTGGGCTACTACTGAAAAAGGTGTGAACTAAGTAGAAATAAATACATAATGTTATCTACAGAAAGAGAAAGCATAAAGGTAGGTTTAGGGTCTTTGCCCTGTTAAATTTCAGATGGTGGTGGGCCATTCAAGCAGCGATGCCAGACAAGCAGACAAAAATTTCTTATGTAGAGAGGTAGATATGGGAAACATCAGATTTAAGTCTTCCTCACAGCAGGGCAGAACACTCACATTGCCAGAATATTTTGACCTGTCGTTTCTTCTCAGAACACAAGTGATACGATGACTTTTTCAGGATTTCTAATAATTGAGGGTGTCTCAAGAGGTCACTTACCCTTGATTTCAGGTATTTTTGTTTCAGACATTTTGAAAAGGCATATTTATGCAGAGACAGCACCAACAGGTGGTGCCTAGGGCACAAAACTCAAAGGCCAACAAAATTGGGACTGTCCCCACTGATTTTTGATTTCCAGGCATAAAAGGGTGGAAAATTAAATCCTCTGCCCCTGCTCTTCTGCCTGCCTATGTAGCAATCTGAAATGCAGCCCTCAGAAACGCCGTCTCACTCATAAGTGTGTCACACTCATTTGAAAGTTTTTTCACTCTCAAACTCTTTGAGTCCTAATTCTCACTCATCAGAGCTTTAGTACCAATGAACTGATCTTTATCACTGCTTTCATGAGAGGCACGCTTTATAGAAGTAAATCAAATTGGCCCAACAAGTAGGAAGAAATCTGAGCAAACCTTCCTGCGTCTTGCTACGTAAACTGCGTCTTGCTACGTAAACCCTTTACCATCTTAGTCGCTTTCCTCTGAACCGCTTCAAGGCTTTTTACATCCGTAGCGAGATAAGGCCTCCAAAACTGAACACAATACTCCAAGTAGGGCCTCACCAACAACTTGAGGGGCATCAACACCTCCTTTCTTCTGCTGGTTATACCCCTTTCTATGCAGTCTAGCATCTTTCTGGCCACAGCCACCACCTTGTCACACTGTTTCATCACCTTGAGATCTTCAGACACCATTACCTCAAGGTCCCTCTCCTGAGCCAAGCTTACCAATCTCTCCCAGGAGCTGCGTCCTCCTCTGGCAACTACCAGGCAGGGTCAGATTTAAAACCCTTCCCCTTTCTGGGAGGTCCCATTGCATACTGCTATGTAATCAGGAATTCTTGGGATTGTCCTCCTCCCTCCCCTGGCTGCCTATCAACCCCTTTCTCCTGACCAGACACCACCACCACCACCTGCTGCCTGAAGTCTGAATTGCAGGAGGTTTTTCTACTTAATCCCTCCTCCCCCCCCCCCCCCCCCCCACCATTACTGACATGAGGATTCCTTGCTACAGGAATTTTATACTTTCGTCTGAGTTCAACTCAGGGTGATGTCTCCACTAAGAGCTTTCCTACTTCCTCCTCACATTTCATTTCAAGCCCTCTGAACCCCCTCCCTCCTCAAAATATATTCTAAGATTGTTTTCTCTGAGTTCTGTTATTTACATCTTCAAAATCCCCTTTTCCATTTAGCAGTTTAGCAAGGATTTAGACTTTGACCTCTAGCAGCGTCATAGCATTTTCTAAAAAAG
This sequence comes from Microcaecilia unicolor, assembly GCF_901765095.1. NCBI lineage: Eukaryota > Metazoa > Chordata > Amphibia > Gymnophiona > Siphonopidae > Microcaecilia > Microcaecilia unicolor. The sequence goes on from NC_044032.1 coordinate 391,667,744, forward strand.
CTCTCTCTAATTCATCAACTCTGTTTTTGAAATAAAAAAACACTGCATTGCAAAGATAAGGGGAATCACTTCTTGACTATCCTTGGTTCAGCAGAACTAAGAAGTTTATTACATCACGCTGATGTATGTGTGTATTGTGGTGTGTGTGTGTGTGTAACTCTGCAAGTTAGCAAGATCAGAGTGTTATGGAAGCACATAAACTGAGGCTCTTTACAATGTCCTGGGTTCTTCGAGCAATGTCTTAAGTTGTGCCACAGTTCTGACTTTCAGGGACATAGCTACCATTGAGTGAGCCTGTCAAAATGCTGTCTTTAGTACCTTTAGGGATTACAGCTCCTCCATGATCATGATCAAAAGATTTCCATTTCAGTTTCTTTTTCAGTATCCAGTTTCTGTGACCCTGAAAAGTCCTGGTTGGATACAGTTGCCAACTAACCTCTGATCTACCAAACAGGCTAATCTGCTTCTGCTTTTGACCCTTTGCTTGCAAGGGTAGTTCTGATTCTCCCATTGATTTTCCTTAGATAATCAGAACTGCAGTGCCCAGCATACAGTAAGGCGAAACAAGGATCGGATGAGCCTGATCATCATGGTTTGTTCGCCACATGTCTATCCAGAATTAAGCTTTGTAACAATGTTTAGGAAAATGCAGTAAAAGCTGAAAACTGTGGTTGTCCTAAATCTTCAGATCTGATAACAATCCAAAAGAGTGAAAGTGTTGCCTACTATTAAATTTGCTTCATTCAGGTGTGTCACAAGATAGAACACGCACTTTCACTGATCCATTATGCCGTACACTCTTTTCTTTACTAGAAGTCAAATGAAAGAACTGAATGAGACTTGCCTTTGACATTTTAGACAGTTTTCTGAAAAATTCCTGCCTAATCAGAATGTCAAGAAAAGTTCACCAGTTACTAAAATCTCTCTTTTTTCCCCATAAAAAAGCATGTCAGAAAACAAGACCACCATCACTATACTTCAAAGGACTGTCTTAGCTATCAAAATGAGCATATAAAAAGGACTTTTCAAATGTGAATCAAACATATTTTCTTTTTGCAACCATACCAGTAGCTTTCAAAGGCCCAGAGTTCACCTTGGTAGCATTTTATCAAAAATGTGTGCAGGTTAATCGCTAACTAGTGAATGCCTGAGCCCATCAAACTTCAATAAACTACTCTCTCCAAGAGGAACAATCATGCACTGTGAATTTTTCTGCAGGTGTCTAAGGATGTCAGCTGGCCTCTGTTTATTATTGGTGCTCTGTGTACAGGGAGGGAGGCCAGGCCATCAGTCACAACTCTATGCAAACGGGTCAGGGAAATGAAAACAAAGCCTGTACAGCAGGAACTTTTTAGGGGCTGAGGTTTTGCTGGCAAAGGCTGTCCAAGTTCCTCTTTAGGTGCTACTTAAAAATTGCTACTTGTTTGTCTTGGAAGAGACTTCACATAGTGGGGCCTATGTGAGATATGTGTAGTAGGGAAACCAGATGTGTGCAGGTGTGCAGCCTTTTTATTTTAAGTTCTGCCGGAGGAACATTTCCCCTGCCTAGTTCTGAGGGGTTTCTCGTTTTCAGATGGCTGTTTATATAATTTGCTTTCCAGAGGGGAAAGAAATGATTACTGTAAAAATAGTAAAACCTCCATTTGCATGATTTTGAACTTAGCAATTTTTAATTAAATAAAGAAAAACACACACCTGTCTAAATTTTACAGTTTTTTTATATCCATTTGATGCTTGTGGAGACCCAGCACCAGATAACATACATTGCAGAGTTTCATCTGGAGATTATTATGTACATGAAACTCTCACCTAATGTCAATTATGATAAACACTTTGGCTAATAATCCTGGTTGTTTTAAACATCGATACTTAAGGAGAAAACCAAGAAAACAAATAATCAACAACTAGTCTGATACCCCTCCAGTAAATTTCAGTAGCGTAGGCCATCTTTATTATTTCTTAACACAATGAACTCTGGTGCTAATATGCCAAAATAGAAAATTGGAAGTAACTGTGAAAAGGTGGCAAACGCGAAAACAGGAATTTCTCACAATAATAAATCCATAATAATTTAACTCCCTCAGCCGTGTTTTTATAATACTCAGATATTCAGAATTGGTACCCGGATAGTGGGTAGCACTAAATATCAAGGAACAGCCTGACCACTGGCAGCTATTTGGGTATCACTGATATTCAGGCAAGTACCAAGTAACTAACTAGATAAAGATTGACAAGCCTTTTTGCTGTTAGTGGACTGAATATCGCCTCTAACCAGGTAACCTGAAACTCTACCCAGTCTGTTTTGGCACTACCCTGATAGTGCTGAAGCAATCCGAAAGGGTTTTATTTTAGCAGCATTATCCAAATAGTGCTGCTGAAAAGCCAGGTATGACCTTAGTGTGTGGGACTTATCTGGATAAAAGCCGCTCATCCCTGGATCTGATGAATATTGACCCATAAAATGTTTAAATGCTATGACATTGACCAGGGGCCCCTAATGAATATGCATGAGATAGATTTCTATACAATGGAGATAGTAAGCATGCAGATATTTTTCATCATTAGGAGTATCCTAAACCCCCCAACCCTTTTGTGTCCCTCAAGGACTGAACCTGCACACCACTGAAATAGACCAAAGATGCCCTGCCCTGTCTACAGGACCAGCTAGCTTATCTGAGTTTCAGGATAACCCTAATCAGTATGCATTATTCAGATTTGCATACATTGGGTCAAGATGCTTGCAAATCAATTTCATGCATATTCTGAAAACCAGATCAGTTTGATGTCTATCCTGGGAAGTACTGATATAGACTATAGAACTGCACTTGATCATTCAATGTCACAAATGATATCTGCATGTCATATTTCACTTTCAGCTGACAGAAACAAATGCAAGAACTTGGAAGTGGCTTCAGTTCACTCATTTTTATGACTTTTGGAAAGATGTGAGCTTAAATTAGATAGCAATGCCTTTCTCTATGTACCTTTTTAAACAATTAGCTGGCAGAAAAATTTCACTTTGGATAACATATAGAGCAGAATTGTGATTTTTATAATCACATTCAGTAGGTTTTATTTCCTCCTCACCATTTCATCCCTACTTGGACCTCAGGTGCCTTGAGAATGCATTTAATAAGGGAGAAAGTAATTGTAATGGACTAAGGACTATCTGAGGTGATTGTTGTCAGAATCATAGTAGAACAGGAAACTTTGTTTAACTGAACTTGTGGAGGGTAATTTATAACTGCTTACCTAGGTCAGGAGGCCAAGTAGGTGCCTATTTCATAAAGATAATTAGGGGTCTATGTTCTTTAGAAAATACCAGCACAAAAGCTAGCAAAATTGCAGCTAATATCATGTTACACCCCTACCTTGTACTCCTGGCGGCAGCCATCTTGGGATGATCATCTGAGAGGCAGCCATCTTGGAAGGCTCATCAGGGAGGCAGCCATATTGATTAGCTTCCTCATGGGCGTGCCCAATGAGATCCCTCGCCTCGCAGCTGGGACCGGGATCCTCTGATGGGAGGCCTACTTAATAGCAGGACTGTGTATCATCTTTGTTTCAGCTTCTTTCTGTTTAGAAGTCTGGTATGTTGGATTGTGTTTCTCTCTACCTGATTGTTTGCCCTGATCTTGGATTGGACTTGACCTTGCTTTGCCTAGCCGCCTGCCCTGATCTTGGATTGGACCTGCCCCTGCCCTGCTTTGCTGACTGCCTGGTCTTGTGTAGCGGCCACTGCTTGTCTGTTCCTGTCTCCTCTGCCTGCCACGGCCGGCGACCGTCTGACCTTGTTCGGTATTGGAAGTCCTGGTGGCCACCTGCACCTGGGGGCTCAACTCCTGGGGAACGGTGGTTGCTCCCAGGTGAAGGTGGGGTTGTTCGGCTGCCCGACCAAGTGCGGCATAACTCTTCTGTACCGTGCTCAGTTGGGGCACAAGGGCTCACTACTGAGGATCGCAACATATCAGTCTATGCACATTTACTTCAGCTCAGAAACAGGTATAAATGTTCCCAGCTAAAGTATGCACATAGGGTGTATAATTTATAACCTACATCATACTTTTGACTTTGCCCATGCTCTGCACGAAATCCTTCCCACTCCTGGGTTGCATGCAAGCACATGTGCATCCGCCCTAAGGCAAATGTGTACATGTGAATCAGGGGCAGCAGAACACCTTTTTGTTTGGTGGTGCCCAAGCTCTGTCCCTAGCTTTACCCCAGTCCTGCTTCTTCCCTACCATCCCACTGTTCCCCCCCCCCCCCCCCCCCCACGGCATCCAGTATCTATCTCTTCCCCTCCTGGTGTCTAGCAGTTCACTCCTTTCCTACTTCCTTACACCCCCCCCCCCCAGGTCTTCAGTATCTCTCTCCTTTCTTCCTTACCTCCCCCTTCAGCATCTCTCTCTTTCCTGTCCCCCATGGTATCCAGCATTTCTCTCCTCCCCAGCCCCCATGGTCTCCAACATTTCTTTCCTTCTCCACATTCCTTATATTCATCCGTGGTCTCCAGCATCTCTCTCCTAGACTTCCTTCCTCCCTCCACTGTTCAGCATAATTTTCCTTCCCTCCCCACTTCCCCTCTTCAGCCTCATTCTTCTTGCTTTGCTCACCCCTACAGCCTCATTCTCCTTGCTTTGCTCACCCCTTCAGAATCTCTCTCCTCTCACCCCCATGGCCTCCAGCATTTCACTCCTTCCCCATCCCACACAGTTTTCAACATGTTTCTCCTTCTCTCCCCCCTCATTAGCATTTCTCTCCTTTCCTGCTGCCACGGTGAGGTGTTTATTTTTTTACCTTGTTCCTCCAAGGTGGCGAATCTGCCATCTGTGTAACAGGCATCGCGCAGCCATCTGGCACAAAACTTTGAGCATTTATGCATGCTCAAGGTTGGCCAGCAACCGCCCCCTACAAACTTCCTGTTTCAGAGGGGATTGAAGCTCACGCTGGATGGCCATGCAATGCCTGTTATGCAAATGGCAGAGTCACCACCTGGGGGAGCAAGGTGAAAAGATAAACACCTTACAAGTAGAGAGACAGGAAATGAAAATTTGGGGAGTGAGGCAAGACACCTGTCGCTCCCCCCATTCTGACACCTATGATGTGAGATAATTTTATAAATTAAGAGGCATTTTACACACATGGATACTCGTATATACTCAAAAACTCCTTTATATATGTACCCCATCAACAACTGGTTTTTGAGTAGTATACATTTAAACTAGCACCCCACACGCTTAAACTCATCTTTATGGGGTTCTTTTACTAAGCTGTGGTAAAAAGTGGCCTGCGGTAGTGCAAGCGTGTCTTTTGGGCACGTGCTGGGCCATTTTTTACCACATTTAGAAAAAAGGGCCTTTTTTATGAGGGGCTGGAAAATGGACCTGCACTAAAATTGAAACCAGCACGTGTCCATTTTTGGCCTGAGACTTTACTGCCACCCATTGATCTAGTTTCACGCGCTACCCATGCACCAACTGCTCTTCACCGCCAGGTAAGTGGCCCACGGTAGAAAATAGAAAATTATTTTCTACCATGGGATTCAGTGCATGCCAAATTTGGAATTACTGCCCGGCTCACGAACCAACCGGGCAGTAGTGACGATTTGGCATGCGCTGTATGCGCGTAGGCTCTTACACACTTAGTAAAAGGGCCCCCAAGTACCTTGATACAATGGACTAATTTTATTATAATTCTCACCATTGTAACCAAACTCCTAGTTCTTATGCCAGAACACACTGATTGGAAATTTATAGTTCCTGTGCAGACACATTAGTTTTCTGTATATCTAACACATATGTTATAGGAGCAGATCTGTTACAGCACAATTGATTTCTTAGTCCCACTTCTTGTTAATCTGCTGGGACACAGTGAGTTAAGTAGAAAACCATTACTGTTTTCCAGCAAACATTTCAGCAACAGAGTACTTTTTGGATACTTCAGAGTTTTGAATTCCTTTTTCTCCTTCTGATATTAAATAGTTAAGCTCTGGAAGGAGCCTTACTACTTTATAAATGAATCAGGAAAGGTCAACATGTTCTGTAATGATTGTGTTGAGAACACAAGCTTACACCAAACGCACACTGAAGCCAGCACATCTGCATGTTGTTACGATATTCTGAAGGGCATTTTAAACTAGAAATTTCTTTTGCAGATATTTATACTGACAGATGCAAAGCATAAAACAAGAAAATATATTTAAGCTTTGTTCAAGTTTTTAAAAACTTTGGGTTTGATATTCAAAGGATTTATGCTTCTAACACCGAGAGCTATGCTCATAAATTGGCCTCTGAAACTTTACAAGGGCTTAGTGCATAATTTTTTACTCAAAATTTCACTAACCTCTAAAATTTAGAAGCATTAAAAGTGGGTGATAACAGGGGCAGATTTAGGGTGGGAAAAATAAGTTAGGAGTTTAGCACTGATTTACAGCTCAGGACTCGGAAATTAGGCTCATAAATCTAGGCTAACAAATGTTAGGCTTATATTTATGAGCATAACTTTTTATATTCCTAATTTAACATGGATTTCCACCTCAAAATTTAGGCTCCTAAGTTTGGCTGAAATTAGGGCACACATTTAGGAGCCTAACTTATGGGAATAAATTTAGGAGCTCAGCTTTTTTTTGTTTTCTTTTTGAATTTCAGGCCCTCAGTGGCTGTGGTCAGTGTGTTATCACTGGCTGTGGCATTTAAGTTAATGTGTATATTCAGCACAGCTATGAGGATTACTCTGTAAAGAGAGCACCAACATTTAGCACCAAGAATGCACATAATGACCAGAATATTGGCATATGTGTGCCCAGATACTTGTAAATACCAATATTCCAGCTACAAGCTATTCTATAAAATGGCACCTGAATGTGATGGTGCGCAGTTTGAAGGTGAGTGAACGCCTGGTCAAAGCATGGGCAAGGTGTACAGTTAAACACATATCCCCAAATTCTATACAGTGTGACTTGAGTTGCATGCGCAAATCTGGGTGTATGCTCATTAGCCCACGCAACTCAATTGGTTAACAAGTTAATCAGCGCCGATAATTGGATGTTAACAGGCAATTATCGGACATTAATTGGCACTAAGTAGAATTTGCATGCACTACTCCCTAAGCACATTTTATAAAGTAGTCCGTGTAAACTGTACTGCATGGCTCTGAAAAGGGGGTGTGGCCATGGGAGGAGTATGTGCGGGATGTGAGTGTTCCTAAAATGTATGCTCAGTGTTATAGAATACTATCCAAGAAGTAGGAAAGGGACATTAGGCAACCAATCAAAACAGGACTCCAGAGGCTAATGAAGTAAAAGTTATTTACTGCCAAAAAAAGGTTCAATGGACTCAACACGGTCCTGTGTTTCGGCAGCGATATGCCTGCTTCAGAAGTCAAAATCTCTGTATAAACCAAAAACATTGCTCTTCCAAGAGTGATAATGGTGGCACAAAGTCACTATGGTTTAAGATTCTGCAACAAGAACATGAAATGCCAAAATGTCTGCTCAAAAAGCCTCGGGACATTAAAGAGAAGTGGAGACAGTAGGGAACCTTGTGGGACACCACTAGGATTACTCCACCTCTCCAATAAGTTGCCATTCAGTTCCCGCACTATTTGAGCAGACTTTTTGGTGTTTCATGTTCTGGTTGCACAATCTTAAGCATAAAAGCTCTAATAAACTTGTACAACCAAATAAGTCCATCACATCCCCCTTCACCCAACCTCCCTCAGTCCCCAATACCTACTGAACACCCACAAATATGCAGACAAGCACTGTTGTTCCTTTAGTGAGATCCAAGCCCAAACAACCAAAAGTCCACAAGCCCCCCCCCCCAATACAGTGAAGATACATACCTGTAGCAGGTATTCTCGAGGACAGCAGACTGATTGTTCTCACGATTGGGTCGCTGCCTGCGACAGCCCAGGAGATCAGCAAAATATCCAAAGCAAAGCAAAAAAAAACCTCCCTAGAACGCTCCGGTGCGCGGGCAGAGCGCACCGCGCATGCGCGAATGGCTTCCCGCCCGCGGCACAAGCGTGAGATCATCAGTTTAATAAAAAAGTAACCAGAGAATTAGAACAACTCCAAAGGGGAGGTGGGTGGGTTTGTGAGAACAATCAGCCTGCTGTCCTCGGAGAATACCTGCTACAGGTATGTATCTTCACTTTCTCCGAGGACAAGCAGGCTGCTTGTTCTCATGATTGGGGTATCCCTAGCACCCAGGCTCACTCAAAACAATGAACACTGGTCAATTGGGCCTCGCAACGGCGAGGACATAATAGAGATTGACCCGAAAAGAAACACAATTAAGTGAGAGTGCAGCCTGGAACAGAACAAAAATGGGCCTAGGAAGGTGGAGTTGGATTCTAAACTCTGAACAGATTCTGCAGCACCGACTGCCCAAACCGACTGTCGCATCGGGTATCCTGCTGAAGGCAGTAGTGAGATGTTAATGGGTGGACCGATGACCACATTGCAGCCTTGCAAATCTCTTCAATGGAGGCTGCCTTTAAGTGAGCCACTGACGCAGCCTTGGCTCTGACATTGTGAGCCGTGACATGGCCCTCTAGAGTCAGCCCAGCTTGGGCATAAGTGAAGGAAATGCAATCTGCTAGCCAGTTGGAGATTGTGCGTTTTCCGATGGCGACTCCCCTCCTGTTGGGATCGAAAGAAACAAACAATTGTGCGGACTGTCTGTAGGGCTTTGTCCGCTCCACGTAAAAGGTCAATGCTCTCTTACAGTCCACAGTGTGTAACTTGCCTTCACCAGGGCGGGTATGAAGACAAGGAAAAATTGTTGACAAGACAATTGACTGGTTCAGATGGAACTCTGATACCACCTTCGGCAAGAACTTAGGGTGAGTTCAGAGGACTACTTTGTTATGATGAAACTTGATTTAAGGTGCATGCACTACCAGGGCTTGGAGCTCACTGACTCTACGAGCTGAAGTAACAGCCACCAAGAAAATGACTTTCCAGGTCAAGTACTTCAGATGGCAGGAATTTAGAGGCTCAAAAGGAGCTTTCATCAGCTGGGTGAGAACTACTACTACTACTACTACTACTACTACTATTTAGCACTTCTATAGCGCTACAAGGCGTACGCAGCGCTGTACAAACATAGAAGAAACGACGTTGAGATCCCATGACACTGGTGGAGGTTTGACAGGGGGCTTTAACAAAAGCAAACCTCTCATGAAGCGAACAACTAAAGGCTGTCCAGAGATAGGCTTACCCTCTATATGATAATGAAAAGCACTAATTGCACTAAGGTGAACTCTTATGGAGTTGGTCTTGAGACCAGACTCTGACAAGTGTAGAAGGTATTCAAGCAGGGTCTATGTAGGACAAGAGCGAGGATCCAGGGCCTTGCTGTCACACCAGACGGCAAACCTCCTCCATTTAAAAGAGTAACACCTCTTCGTGAAATCTTTTCTGGAAGCAAGCAAGACTCGGGAGACACCCTCAGAGAGACCCATGGAGGCGAAGTCTACGCTCTCAACATCCAAGCCGTGAGAGCCAGAGACTGGAGGATGGGATGTAGAAGCGCCCCCTCGTTCTGAGTGATGAGGGTTGGAAAACACTCCAATCTCCACGGTTCTTCAGAGGACAACTCCAGAAGAAGAGGGAACCAAATCTGATGCGGCCAAAAAGGAGCAATCAGAATCATGGTTCCCCAGTCTTGCCTGAGTTTCAGTAAAGTGTTCCCCACCAGAGGTATGGGAGGATATGCATACAGAAGGCCCTTCCCCCAATAAAGGAGAAAGGCATCTGACGCTAGTCTGTCGTGGGCCTGAAGCCTGGAACAGAACTTAGGGACTTTGTGATTGTGGAGGAGTGGCCTAGTGGTTAGGGTGGTGGACTTTGGTCCTAGGGAACTGAGGAACTGAGTTTGATTCCCACTTCAGGCACAGGCAGCTCCTTGTGACTCTGGGCAAGTCACTTAACCCTCCATTGCCCCAGGTACAAATAAGTACCTGTATAAAATATGTAAGCCGCATTGAGCCTGCCATGAGTGGGAAAGCACGAGGTACAAATGTAACAAAAAAAAATCTGAGTGGTGAAAAGATCCACCGAGGGGGTGCCCCACTCTCGGAAAATCTTGAGCACTATGCCCAAGTTGAGCGACCACTCATGAGGCTGCATGATCCTGCTCAGTCTGTCAGCCAGACTGTTGTTTACGCCTGACAGATACGTGGCTTGAAGAAACATGCCGTGACGGTGCGCCCAAAGGCACATCTGGACGGCTTCCCGACACAGGGGACGAGATCCAATGCCCTCCTGCTTGTTGATGTAAAACATGTAAACCTGATTGTCTGTCTGAATTTGAATAATTTGATTGGACAGCCGATCTCTGAAAGCCTTTAGAGCGTTCTAGACTGCCCGCAACTCCAGGAGATTGATCTGAAGACCTGATTCTTGGAGGGACCAAGCTCCTTGAGTGTGAAGCCCATCGACATAAGCTCCCCACCCCAGAAGGGATGCATCCGTTGTCAGCACTTTTTGAGGCTGAGGAATTTGAAAGGGACGTCTCAAGGTCAAATTGGATTGAATTGTCCACGACTGAAAGGAATTGTGAAATTCGGTGGACAGCTGGATTACATCCTCTAGATTCCTGGCAGCCTGATACCACTGGGAAGCTAGGGTCCATTGAGCAGATCTCATATGAAGATGGACCAGGGACGTCACATGAAATGTGTAGGCTATATGGCCCAGGAATCTCAACATCTGCCGAGCTGTGAACCGCTGAGACGCTCTGGCCAGGGAAACTAGAAACAGAAGATTTTCTGCTCTTGTCTCGGGAAGATGGGCGCAAGCCATCTGTGAATCTAGCAGAGCTGCAATAAATTCCAGTCTTTGAACAGGGAGAAGATGGGACTTGGGGTAATTTATTACAAACCCGAGTAGCTCCAGCAGTTGAATAGTCATCTGCATGGACTGTAGAGCTCCTGCCTCGGAGGTGTTCTTCACCAGCCAATCATCGAGATAAGGGAACACATGCACTCCCAGTCTGCAAAGCGACGCTGCAACTACCGCCATGCATTTTGTAAACACCCTGGGCACAGACGCGAAACCAAAGGGCAGCACAGAATACTGGAAGTGCTGCGCTCCCAAATGGAATTGAAGATACCTCCTGTGAGCTGGAAGTATCGGGATGTGTGTTTAAGCATCCTTTAAGTCCAGAGAGCATAGCCAATCATTTTGCTGAATCATGGGGAGAAGGGTGCCCAGGGAATCCATCCTGAACTTTTCTCGGACCAGGTATTTGTTCAGGGTCCTGGAATAGAATCCCAGCCCTTCCTGCCCTGGTGGAAAGGGCTAGACCGCATTGGCGCTGAGAAGGGCGGAGAGTTCCTCTGCAAGTACCTGCCTGTGCTGGAAGCTGAAGGACTGAGCTCCCGGTGGGCAATTTGGAGGTTTGGAGATCAAATTGAGGGAGTATCCTAACTGGACTATTTGAAGAACCCACCGATCGGAGGTTACAAGCCACCTTTGGTGAAAAAATTTGAACCTCCCTCCGACTAGTAGATCGTCTGGCACGGACACTTTGATAGCGGCTATGCTCAGCTGGAGCCAGTCAAAAGCTCGTCCCTTGCTTTTGCTGGGGAGCTGCAGGGGCCGGTCTGGGCGCACGCTGTTGACACGAACGAGCATGCTTGGGCTGAGCCTGAGAAGGCTGTCAGGAAGAAGGATTGTACCTACGCCTATTGTAGGCATAGGGAGCACTCCTTCTTCCCCGGAAAAAACGTCTACCTGATGAGGTAGATGCTGAAGGCGCCTGGAGGGAGAGATTGTCCATATCGGTTTCCCGTTGGTGGAGCTGTTCGACCACCTGCTCGACTTTCTCGCCAAAAATATTATCCCCCCCGGCAAGGGACATCCGCAAGCCGCTGCTGGACTTGATTGTCCAGGTCAGAGGCACGCAGCCATGAGAGTCTGTGCATCACTATACCCTGAGCAGCGGCTCTGGATGCAACATCAAAAGAGTTGTAAGCACCCCTGGACAGGAATTTACGACACGCCTTCAGCTGCCTGACCACCTCCTGAAAAGGACTGGCGTGCTCCACAGGGAGCTTGTCCACCAAGTCCGCTAGTTGCTTTACATTGTTCCGCATGTGGATGCTTGTGTAGAGCTGGTATGACTGAATCTTGGACACGAGCATAGAGGACTGATAGGCCTTTCTCCCAAATGAGTCAATCCTAGATTCCCGCCCCGCGGGCGCCTAGGTGAAATCTCTAGTACTCCTGGCCCTCTTGAGAGTGGAATCCACAACCATAGAGTCGTGAGGTAACTGCGAACTCATCTACTCAAGTTCTCCATGAATCCGATATTGGGACTCAGCTTTTTTAGGGATGGTGGGGTTAATTAATGGTTTCCTCAAGTTCCTCAGCAGTGTCTCTTTAAGGACATTATGCAGGGGAACAGTGGACGACTCCGTAGGTGGCGAAGGATAGTCAAGGACCTCAAGCATCTCAGTCCTGGGCTCCTCCTCAGTTACCACAGGGAAGGGAATAGCCACAGACATCTCCCGGACAAAGGATGAAAAGAAAGACTCTCCGGAGGAGAAAGCTTTCTTTCTGGTGAAGGAGTAGGATCAGAGGGAAGACCACAAGAGTCCTCGGAAGAGAAATATCTGGGATCTTCTCCCTCATCCCATGAGGCATCCTCCTCGATATTGGACAAGAGTTCTTGAACTGCAGTCTGAAACCGGGCCCGCCTCGACGCCGAGGAACCATGTCCCCGATGGCGATGCTGAGAAGTTGACCCCCATGCTGACAGCGATGAAGCTCCCTCCCTCCATCGATGTCGACGGGGAGTTGACCTAGGTGGCAGCCGACGTCGATGCCGCAAGCGGCTCCGGCGTCGGAGACCTCACCACAGGGCCAGAGCCAGCTGCCGCTTCCATCAACAGTGCCGAAGGCGCAAGCACCCCCGGCACCAGAACAGGCTAATGCAGCAACCCTTCCAGCAAACCTGGGAGAATGGCTCGGATGCGCTTGTCCAGAGTCGCTGTCAAGCAAGGCTGTGGGGTCGGTGAAGGAACCGGGTCCAGAATCTGTTGAGGTTGAGGAGGAGGTACCGGGCTGTCCGAAGACCGACGCACCGACATCTCCTGAATGGAGGGTGAGCGCTCCTTCCATCGTCGGCGCTTCACGGGGGCCAAATCCTTCGATGCCCCGGAGCTCCCAGTACCCTGCTTAGAAGGAGACCGATGACGATGCTTCTTCGCCTTCGCTCGATGCACGTCATTGATACTCCTCGGTACCGATGAGGAGGATGTGGAATTCACACGCCTCCTCGGGGTCGGTCCCGGTGGACCTGCACAGCAGGAGTCTTCGAGGCAGGTGGAGACCCACTCAACGGCTCACTGCTCCCAGCATGTAGGGTCCAGACAGCCATTACCTGCGCTCCCGAAGTCGAGGCATTGTTGCTAGAAAGCCCTTTCTGTTATGAACATTCTTCATGATTTGAGATATATAACATAATCTATTTGAATTTGTTGTTGAGCTACAATTACCATTAATTATTTGCATTGTGCTAATAGGTATTCACAGAGCTGTACAGATACAAGTGAAAGAGAAAGTCTCAGCCACAGGAACCTTGCAATCTAGTCAGATCATATAGAAAATGTACAACAGGCAAAAGAGGCACTTCTGGTTAAAATCAGCAAGGCCACGGTTTTGGAAAACCAGAACTAGGTACATTTTAGGTGCAAGTTAAGAGGAAAAGACTACTTTAAGAAGAGACCTACTCATATATAAATTCCAAGCATAAGCTGGAAAGGTCATTTATTTCCTTTCTACATCCTTTTGCATATTTATGTTAGTCTGCTTCTAACTTATGCCTGCTTAAGAACAAAGTCATTCATATTCAGGTTAAAGTTTTCAGTGTAACCCTGCTGATCAACACAATTTCTATAATACTGCACTCCAGGAAGACATTTTATTTGATGCATTATGCTTAAAAAATGGGCAGTGCAAATAGAGTAGCAATGCCCCTGATTAATCAAAAAATTTTCTTTCCAGACTAATTAAAAAAATACCAAAAAAACACAGAACACAGAAAAAAGTCACATCTGAAGAAGAATCAGTATGACTGCAAAACTCAGATGCGTCTTTTTTTGGTTGATGATTTAAAAAGGTATTGCTATCTGCTCAGACTCCAGTTTTCACCAGGTGTAATAAGAATACTAGCACTGATCTGGAAAATGGCTTTCTTATGTGAGGAGGAGGGAAGTCATGGAGAAGACATCTTCCATACCACCAGGAAACAAGTGGACAGGAATATACTAGAGTGCTCTTACTTCCCACCTGCAGAGCTACTAAATTATAAAAACATTGTTATACATTCCTCTGTCAGGTGTTTCCTGTTTCCTTCTATAGAGTCTGTGATGATGTATGTATGACCAAATCCTTGAGTGTTACAATGTGATACTTGGTAGTTTTCAAGAGGCTTGCTAGAAACGTATGTTTTAAGTAAAGTTGTTGCTGAATTTAATACTTATGCCATAGCACAACTTGTGATACATCAAAACCCAGCAAATATACTTTTAATACAAAATATTCATGATCTCGACAGTCAGATTCAGACCTCAGTGGTGACTCTTCATATGAGCATACAAGCCCATAAATTGCATGTCTCCTCATTGGTGCTTTTACCCACTTTTATTTATATACTAGTAAAAAAGGCCCGTTTCAGTTTTTAAGGAAACGGGTGCTAGCAAGGTTTTCCTTGTAGTGTGTAGAGAGTGTGTGTGTGAGAGTGACTGTGTAAGAGAGAGAGAGAGAGTGACTGTGCGAGTGTGTGTGTGTCAGAGAGAGAGTGAGATTGGGTGCGATTGTGTCTGTGAGAGAGTGTGTGTGTGTCAGAATGACAGTGTGTGCGAGTGCATATGTGAGACACAGCGAGACCGAGAGTTTGCTGAACCCCCTTCCCCTCCCCCCTTCCACCCCTGTCTGAGTTCCTCCCACTTCTTCACATGCGAATTCCAGGACCCCCCTGCCACTTCTTCCCATCCCCCCTCTCCCCTTCCCACTACTACTACTACTACTACTATTTAGCATTTCTATAGCGCTACAAGGTGTACGCAGCGCTGCACAAACATCCGCCTCTCCCCCCTCTCCGAGTTCCAGGACCCCCCTCCCACTCCCCTTCCAGTTGATTTCCAGGAATCCCTTCCCCCGTGTCGTTTCAGGACCCCCCTCTGTAGTTTCATGACCCCCTTCCCCCCGTGCCAGTCATGACCCCCCCTTCCCTCCCCTGTCATTTCATGACCCCCCCTCCCCACCTCCTGCACGTTTTTACCTCCCGCACGCTTCACACAGCCTCTTCTTTCGCTTCTGTTTCAGCTGTTCCTGTGGTCCCGCCCTCAAGAGCGGGACCACACGAACAGCTGAAACAGAAGCAAAAGAAGGACCCCCTTCCCCCCCTCCGTGTTGTTCATGACCCCCCCTTCCCTCCCCTGTCGTTTCAGGACCTCCCTCCCCACCTCCTTAACGTTTTTATCTCCTGCACTGTAGGGACGCCGCTTCACACAGCCTCTTCTTTCTCTTCTGTTTCAGCTATTCGTGTGGTCCCGCCCTCAAGGGAGGGACCACACGAACAGCAGAAACAGAAGCGATAGAAGAGGCTGTGTGATGCGGATGACATCACTGATCTACTGCTGGAATCAGACCACAGAGTAGAGACTTGCACAGGAATGGGGTTTGCGGGAATCCCGTGGAACCCGCAGGATTCTTGCGGGGACGGAAGCAGTTCCTGTGGGGTTCCCGTGGGGACGGAAGCAGTTCCTGTGGGGTTCCCGTGGAAGTGTATGCTGCACTTGCGCCAGCCTCTCACCTACCGAGTACCAAGCTCTTTGAGTGCTGTCTCCTCCTCCTTGCTTTAACAGCACAGATGTGGAAAGCCTCCATAATTTTTTTTATTTTATTTTTGTTACATTTGTACCCCATACTTTCCCACTCATGGCAGGCTCAATGCGGCGGGCAATGGAGGGTAAAGTGACTTGCACAGAGTCTCAAGGAGCTGCCTGTGCCGGGAATCAAACTCAGTTCCTCAGTTCCCCAGGACCAAAGTCCACCACCCTAACCACTAGGCCACTCCTCCACTCTAAGGAGGTGGTAGAAATACAAATAGTGATGAAATTCAAAAAGGCATGGGATGAACACAGAGGATCTCTATTTAGAAAATGGAAGTTATAAAAAACCTAAATTTAAATGGCCTCATGTGTGTGGATGTGTCGCGTGACACTTACATGGTGACTCTGGCTGTGATGAACTAGGGCCGATACTGGGAGACCTGTACGGTCTGTGTCTCATACATGGCAATCTGGTTTTGGATGGGCTGGAAAGGGTTTAGACAGCAATTTTAGTGGCTGGAACATGAGGACAGTTCTGGACAGACTTTTAAGGTCTGTGTCCCGCAAATGAGAAGATGAATAGGTTGGAGTGGGCTTTGAGGGCAACTCCAGCAGTTGGGACATAAGGATAGGGCCAGGCGGACTTCTATGGTCTATGTCCCAGAAACGCCACAGAAAGACCATAATCAAGTATATAATATCACATTCATTGTTGATTTAATCATGAATTGATAATGATTGTGACTATTGGGCAGACTGGATGGACCGATCCGTTTTTTATCTGCTGTTATTTACTATTACTATTAATCCTCTCTGCTTCCGGGCTGATGCGCAGACCTCAGCTCTGACATAAGCATGAGCATCAGATGTCACTTGACCTACTGGCACGTGCATGTGGTGATCTCTTAGCAACACAGTGCCAGTGAATCAGAGAAGTCTTATATGTGCGCACCAGAGTGTTCCAACTTCCATTCCTTTCTTGCCTGCAGTGCTGCGGCTCAAACCCAGAGACTGAGAGAGCTGACAGGAAATTTTTGTAATGTACCATTAAATTCTTGTGGGTGAGGACAGGTTAAATTCTTGCGGGGACGGGCGGGGGCAGGTAAGATTCCCCGAGGGGATGGGTTAGATTCCCCATGGGGACGGATTGGATTCCAGTGGGGATGGGTGAGGATGGGTTGGATTTCTGTCCCCGTGTAACTCTCTACCACAGAGCCACGGTCCCAGGCAGAGACCGAACGTTGGAGGTGAGAATTATTATATAGGATTTTCAATTCCTTAATAAACTTCAATATATAAAGCTTCAAAAGCAACACTTATTTTAACAGTGCACAGGACACGGATGCTGAACCACCAACATGCGGCATATTTCGCTACTGCTGCCACAAGGTGTGGTCTGCTATTACTGAAAAACATTAACCCCCTCCTGTTTACTAAGATACGCTGCTGACACAGCCCGTTCACTTTGAACACGCAGCTTAGTAAACAGGGGGGAAGAATAAAAAAACTTATTTATTAAAAAATATTTTTTTTAAAAAGAAGTCATACAAAGATCCAACCACTAATACTCAAAATTATGACTATTACCTTAAGTTGCACTTAAACATCATGCAAAGCGCCAAATCCTGTTTTATCCCTAGTGTTACGTGCTAGCATAATGCGTGAATTATATATGTCTCATGGGGCTAATCTACCATTGAAACTCTTTCCTCACATAACCAATGATCAATCAAGTTCAAGGTTCAACCCCCTAGAAATCACAGTACCCAGTGAGTGAATCCACCATTGTTCTTTATAATTCAATAAACTATCTGATTTACAAGATACTACTCATTTTTTGTGATGTATTCAACAAACTATCATTACTACACTATTTTAGTTACCTTAGATGTGGTGGCATTATATCCTCATAGCCTTCTATAAGGAGCTTCAGAAGTGATATAGGAGATTTTAAAGAAACGCAAATCTCCTCAGAGGTTAACAACTGAGTTCCTGATGCAACTAGCCACTTTGGTTATTACTAAAAATTATGTTTGCTTTAAGGGACAGTATTTTTTACAAACTCAGAGGGTGGCTATGGGGGCATTGTTAGCGCATTCAGTAGCCACATTGTTTATGTTATATTCATCATCATGGTTTACCAACATTACCTTTTGGAAGAGGTTTTTAGATGATTTTTTTTTCTTTTTGTGGGAGGGCTCGGTTGAAGAATTGCAGATGTTTTTACAGTGGTTGAATTTTCTTTTGCCTGTATTACAATTTACCATGATTTTAACTACAACGCTATTGACCTTTTGGATGTGGAAAACTGGGCAACAGCCTTCAAACTCAAATTAAACAAAGACAAAACCCAATTCCTAGTCCTATCCAACCTGCACAACCCTTCATTTTACCAAATTTTCACAATCAGCCATCAAACATGCCAAACCGAAACACAACTACAAATACTAGGTATCATTCTCGATAAACATCTATCACTGGACAGCCAAATATCAGCAGTAATATCTAAATGTTTCAAAACACTCTGGAAACTGAGAAAGATAAGAGACTATTTTCCTAGAAAATCATTCTGGCTAATGGTACAATCAACAATATTATCACAACTAGATAACTGTAATGTAGCATACGTAGGATGCAAGGAAAACACTCTAAAGTCGCTACAAACCATCCAAAACATGGCAGTAAGACTGATATTTAAAAAACAGAAATATGAAAGAGCAACTCCACTGCTCCAATCGAGGCAAGACTACTCTTCAAAACGAACATCCTCATTTTCAAGATACTATTTGGAATGGTACCCGAGTACATACTAGACTTGATTGAATTATCCCCGAGAAATGCAAGCCCAGAAACCAGAAACTACCTACTTTTTCACCTACCCAACTGCAGAAACATAAACTATAAACCCAACTACATAGCAGTTTTCAGCTACCTGGGTTCCCAATGGTGGAACTCAATACCAAAAGCCACAACAAGCATCACCAACTACCTTCAATTCAGAAAAGAAATGAAAACCTATCTCTTGAAAAAAATTCTACATAAGCTACAATTGTCCTACCTCCTCAAATCTACCTCCTTAAAAATCCGATGACTATACAAACTATTGGCGGCCTACCTTTCAAACCAACCTCTTTAAAACTCCTAATATAATACATGAACGTCCACCGACCTCTTTAAAACTCCCAACATAACTACATAAACTATCATCCTACCTCTTGAAATCTACATCTTCTAAACTCTATGGCCACCTCTTCAAAACTACATCTTCCAAACTCCATGGACAACTACATAAACTATTGATGCCTTCCATACCTCGTAACTATAAAAATAAACTATTATAATCTCACCAAAATGTAAATTGTAAGCCACTTTGAACCAAAACTTGTTTTTGGATAACAGTGGGATACAAAAATGCATAAATAAATAAATAAACGTAGTGACTATAGTCATCACGAGGGGCCATTTTATGGACATATGAAGTGTGGCTGTTGCCACTGGTGTTCTGTTACTATGGAGAGAACATTTTGACAGGCTCCCCATTCCCATAATACTACTTGCAACAGCAGTTATGCCGTCTATTTAATAAAGTGCCCTTGTGACTATTGTACGTGGGGACATCTTCTAGACCTGTTAAATAACACCTCACTGAACATAAGTCACTCATCAATACAACAACTTTGTCAGCACCCATTGTGAGTCATTGGGTGGACCTTCAGCACACTTGGCTAGATATTCAATGGAGATAAAATAGAGATGGGATGGGAGAGAGGTGATGTGGATAGTTTATTGAATTTTAAAGAACAATGGTGAATTCACTCTCTGGATACTGTGATTCCTAGGGGGTTGAACCTTGAACTTGATTGGTCATTGGTTATGTGAGGAAAGCATTTTATTGGTAGATTAGCCCTATGGGATGTATTATAATTCATGCCTTACACTAGCACGTAACACTAGGGATGAAGCAGGATTTGGTGCTTTATGTGATGCTTGAGTGCTACTTAAGGTAATAGACATAGTTTTGAGTATTATTATTATTTGTTACATTTATATCCCACATTTCCCCACCTATTTGCAGGCTCAATGTGGCTTACAAAGTACCGTAAAGGCGTTTGCCATTTCGGTTGATAACAAATATAAGATTGTGTTGTGGTCAAATGAGATAGACGTGAATCAGACGTCAGGTGTCAAGGGAAGAGGATAGTATGTTGTCCAGTACAATCATTGATTATGTTGTGTAGCTGGGTGTGGAGATTTATGTTGGGTCGGTGGGATAGGCTTTTTTGAAGAGGTGGGTTTTTAAAGATTTCTTGAAGTTTAGGTGGTCATGTATTGTTTTCACTGCATATGGGAGACCATTCCATAGTTGTGCGCTTATATAGGACAAACTAGATGCATAAGTTGTTTTGTATTTTAGCCTTTTGCAGTTTGGGTAATGTAAGTTTAGGTATGATCGGGTTGATCCGCGTTTGTTTCTAGTTGGTAGATCTAAGAGGTTTGTCATGTATCCTGGGACTGCGCCGTAGATGATTTTGTGGACCAATGTGCAGATTTTGAAGATGATCCATTCTTTGATTGGGAGCCAGTGCAACTTTTCTTGAAGGGGTTTAGCGCTTTCAAATCGTGTTTTACCATGTATCAGTCTGGCTGCTGTGTTTTGGGTGGTCTGGAGTATTTTTTGTGAGTTGTTCTTTACATCCCGCATAGATTCTGTTGCAGTAATCTACATGGCTTAGGACCATTGATTGTATTAGTTTATGGAAGGTGTCCCTCGGGAAGAAAGGTTTTATTAGTTTAAGTTTCCACATTGCGTAGAACATTTTCTTTATTACGGTTTTTACTTGGCTCTCGAGAGTGAGGTTGCGGTCAATTGTGACTCCGAGTATTTTTAGGCTGTCTGAAATAGGGAGTGCGTGTCCTGGGGTGTTTATTGTTGCAGGTTTGTAGTTGTTATGTTGAAATGAGAGGATAAAAATGTACAGCAATATATGCAAGATCATGCATGCCATAATTATACGTGTAGAGTGCATTCACATGCCAGCTATAAGTTACATGTGTATCTCTGACATTTAGGCATGAGCACTTATACTAGTTCTATGTACCTATATATGGGTGGCCATTTATAGAATTGTACTTAAAATGAGCCCCTTCCTGGACTTTTCACCTCGGTGTTATGTTATAAAAAGCAGGCTGTAAGTGTGGCCATTGTTATGACTACTAGGACTTCTGGGAGCTAGAAATGTTCACCCACATGATTATATGAAAATTTAACAAATGAATTGTAAATGTAGTTGTCCCTCTGAGCAGGAGAGGCCAAGTCCATTTAGTCCAAACTATGTTCCAAATAATTTGCTAACAACAGCAGCAGCAGTGAAAGGATTAAAAATCGTGCCCAACTTGGCCCAGT
Organism: Microcaecilia unicolor; assembly: GCF_901765095.1. Classification (NCBI taxonomy): domain Eukaryota; kingdom Metazoa; phylum Chordata; class Amphibia; order Gymnophiona; family Siphonopidae; genus Microcaecilia; species Microcaecilia unicolor. The sequence continues at coordinate 391,688,997 of NC_044032.1, forward strand.
TTCTCCCTAGAGTGGCTGCATCAAGGGCCTATAGTACTATAAAACAAAATACATATATATATATTAATGGTTGGATCTTGACAGTATTAGTATGACTTCTTTTTAAAGAAATATTTTTTAATAAACAAGTTCTTAAATGTTTTTCAGTAATACCAGACCACACCTTAAGGCAGAAGTTACGAAACATGCTACATGTTGGTGGTTCAGCATCCGTGTCCTGTGCACTAAGATAAGTGTTGCTTTTGAAGCTTTAAATATTGAAATATATTAAGGAGTTGAAAATATATACCTAAAAGTGGATAAAAGGACCGATGAGTAGGCAGACAATTTATGGGCTTGTATGCTCATATAAAAAGAGTCACTGGTGAGGTCTGATTCTGACTGTCGAGATCATTAATAATTTGCATTAAAAGTATATTTGCTGGGTTATGATGTATGTTTAGTAGTTCCCCGCAATCAATCAAATATTGACCTTTAATTTGATAGTACAACTTGAGGCCACCAGTGTAATCTGTGAATGAGAAAGTCTTTCATAAGATTGTTATATCACACTACAATATTATACACATCAGTAATGGCATTTGTGTTAAAGTCAGTGTGTTTTTTCTAGCAAAAAAAGGTGCCGGTACTCAAATGCCAGGCCACCCTTCAGGGGTGGGGGTAATCACTGAGGGACCCACCCCACAATAGCCAGGCCCCCTGCAACCAGTCACAGAATCTATGACAAGGCAGAATTGGTGTGCAGAGCCTGAGCTCTTTCATTAAAACTTGGGGTCCTTGGGTCAATTTTAGCAGACAATGGAAAAGGTGCCGGTACTCAGTACCCCCAAGTACCCACTCAAAAAAAGCCCTGGTTAAAGTCCTCAAGATACTTACGTCTCTTAAATTCACAAATGTGTAGTAGGAGGTGAGACATTATTATGATGTGGGTTTGAATGAATGTGGCATGTGATTTAGATGCCAGAGTAAGATGTTACTGAATGAGCTTGATAAAGGAAATAAAAATACAAGTGTAAAGAAAATAAAAACAGCCTTGCAAGGACATATAGGGGCCATTTTACAAAGCTGTGGTAAGCACTAACACATGCTTACCACAGCAAAAATTGGTGTATCATGGGGCGTGCTGAGGCTTCCTGTGGTAATTTTGCCATGTGTGCTACCCAGGTGCATGCATATTTTATAAAGACCATTTGTAAATTACAATTCTGCCAATTCTCCAAACAAAACCTGTCTTTGAACACTTCTAAACATTTATAAGCAGCATTTTACGCACATACACTAACAGGCCTTCATAAAGTTAGCCCTTTAGAGTGTGACAAAATGGTGCATTTTGATTTCCTCTAGTCTATGCACAGACTCAGGCATGTTTGTGTGTAGAATTTAGGGTACTTTTCAATTCATTATATTTGCTCTCAATTGATTGCAAGCTGCTTTGTTCTGACTATGGTCTGTAAAATGTGAAATATAGATCTGTTATTATACTTTAAATTAGAACATAACAATTTAAGAATATAATTTTGGACAACAAATTAAAATCTGCAGTTCAGCATGCAGCTGTGGTCAAAGAAACCCCAAACAGAATGTTAGGAATTCTTTGGGAAGGAATAGAAAACAAACTGTGAATAACATAATACCTCCGCGTGGATTCATGGTATGACCAGCCCTTAAGTATTGTGGGCATTTTTGGACCGTTATTTAAAAAAAAAAAAAAAGGATGTAGCAGAACAAAAATAAATACTCAGAAGGCCAACAAGCATTTTAAAGGGTATGGATTGGCTAGGGCTCTTTGGTTTAGTAAGGAGAGTACACAAGAGTTCACTCACAAAGGCGGTGTCCTCTCTCTGTAGGGAAAAGAAAGTGCATGATAAAGGATTTGAACTGGGAATTGGCCTGTCCAGGCCACCTCAGGTTCAAAATGAAATCCCCATGTCCTTACAGTGCTTAACCTTCAGACATTGCACATGCAGTATATGCAAGCTAAGAAACTTGTCGAGGCACTGTAACCTGTGGAATGCAAGTACGGGAGTACTTCCTAAAACAAAAAACAAAGTGAGAAATCTAGCTTTATATTTTCACATAAGTATGTTATTGTCAACAGGAAGACTTGTGTTTAAAAATAGGTAATAAACTAGCCTACAACTTTCACAAAACATTTGAACACCTTTAATTTAGCTGGTGAAAAATAATTTGCAACATGCAAATGACTTTCTAGTCTCTACAACACGCAGAGCGTATGTGTACCAGAAACATACAGCTATTATGTTCATGTGCTCATTTCAGGTTCTGCTGTTGCCCAGCAACCCATGTGTACTTCAATAAACAGATGAGAAGGAAGGTAATTGAGGAACATTGCTTGCTCAGTTCTCCAAAGGAAGACAAGTATTATGCAGTCAAACCTGCTCAAATAGACTTTACAAAACAGCAGAAGGAGTGTTTTGTACAGAAACTGATGTTTTGGATGCAAATCTTCAAGAGTTAAAAAAATGCTACTGAAAAGAGATTCTTTCAAGTTGAACCACAGAACAACTTGACGGTCACCTCTTAAATTAATATACGAGTATCTTAGGGTTCTGGTGATAAATCATGATACGAATCAGGATAAGTTTCTGGATATAGTTTATCATTACAGAGTACTAATTAATTATTATGGGGTCGATATTCAATTGTACCTTATCTAGGTAAAGTTAATTAGATACTATGTCTGGTTAACTTTAATCAGAGGACTAACCAGTTAAGGGGGGGGGGGATAGTTAGTAATGTGCGTAAAGGAAATAGCTCACGATACTTGCCTTTTAATGTGCATTAAACAGCAATATCATAGTAACATAGTAACATGTGTTTACATTAGTGCAGGGTATATTACTGCAGGGTATATGGTAATGAGATGCAAAGCATGTGAATGTATGCAAAGCACCTTACAAATATAAAAATCAAATAATGCAGTTTGTGTTGAATACCAGAAGTGGCATTATTTTTTCTGCCCAGGGGAAAGCTTCCAGGTACCATCTTAAAGGGGCTGGAGCAGGATTAATAGTGGCCTCCTTCTCCTCACAATAATCTCCCCACCCTCTCAGGCACCTTTCTAAACAGTTCAAGGCACTCCCTCTACTGTAGGCTCCCCCCAACCTATCTGAAGCAATTCTCAGTGGTCCAGTGGAAGAGGGTAGGAGTAGCCCCCAGTCACTCCTACCCCTTGTGGATCTGGGCTAGTGGCATAGCTACAGGTGGGCGTGGATGGGCACAGGCCCACCTACTCTTGACTCAGGCTCACCCTGTCTGGCCCCCCAACATACTTCTGGGGTGGCCACCTAGCTCCCATTGTTTTTTCTCTTCCTTCCCCAGATCCGTCCGCAACCTGGCAACTCCCTCGCTATCTTCCTCACCACGTTCGCGAGCAGCAGCAGCAGCAACGCACGTCCGCTGCCTGCACTGCTCTCTGCAGGCTTCCCTCTGCTGCATCCCACCCTCACTGACATCATTTCCTGTTTTCTCTGGCAGGACACGGCACAGGGAAGCCTGCAGTGACCAGTACAGGCAGCGGATGAGCGTTTCTGCCAAGGACTTTTGATACTGCAACTCGTGAATATGGAGAGGTACACTAGGGAAGGGGAGTTGCTGAGTCGAAGGCGGGAAACAAATACCAAATCCAGGGGTGGAGGAGAGAGAAAGAGATGCAGGACAAAGAAGGAGGGAGTTTGGAAGGTCCACCCAAAATAGCTGTGGGCCCACCTAAAATAACTGGTTTAGCTATGCCACTGATATGGGCTCAAAATGGTGAACTACCACTAGGGGTCACAGGTACTATTTTGAGCTCAGAGTCACAATGGGTGGAAACAGCTAGGGATTGATTCTACCCTGTTCCAGTGAACCACCAGAGATTGCTTCAGGTGGGTAAAGGGACTCTACAGAGGTGGGGGGGGGGGGGGGGGCTTGGACTGTTTGAAAAGGTGTTAGCAGGGAGGGGAGTTCTGTTCAAAACAAGAAGACAGGCCACTATTTATACAGCTCTGCCCCTTTAAAGAAGGCTCCCTGGGAACATTGAGCTGTGTTTTAATAGCCCAGTGCTCCAAGGGACCAGAGTAACATAGCTTGCAAGCTGGATTGCATTATTCATTTCCTGAGGAGGTCACTAACTTGTGTTGTTAAGTTACCACAGATTAGTGACTCCCATGGTAAACTAATCTGCAGCTGCTTCTATTTATCAGGTCTGACTTAACCAATTAAGCATATAGCACAGAATATTGGTACTGTACAAACGGAGGTTAATTTTATAAGAGATAGACTGTTTAGAGGTCGAGAAAGCACCTATTTTTACTCGATTTTATAAAGACATATACAGGGAAGTTATTAAGGTACAGCAAAAATTGAGCTTTTACCACATTTTAATTTACAACAGAAATGACTAACCTGCAGTAGCTCAGTACCACAAGTTAGTCACTCTTGTGATCAACCTCTCAAACAGCATTATTTACCATCCCAGTGCCATTTTGAACCTGGCACCATAAGGAGCAGAGTGACTGGCGATAGCTCCTGACCCAATCTCACTAGACATCAGGGATTAAGCAAAGATACTTACCTGTAGCAGGTATTCTCCGAGGACAGCAGGCTGATTGTTCTCACATGTGGGTTGATGTCCGTGTCGGCAGAGGAAACGGAGCAAATTTTTGAAGCAAAAATAAAAAGTTTTGCCCAGAGTCTTCTGGCGCATGAATCACGCGCAGTGCTCATGCACGGACGACTTCCTGCCCATCGCGTGAGCGTGCCCCTTAGTTAAATCAAAAAGCATACAACAAACTAGTAACAACTCCAAAGGGGAGTTGGGCGGGTTTGTGAGAACAAACCCTGCCCTCGGAGAATACCTCCTATAGGTAAGTATCTTCACTTTCTCCAAGGACAAGCAGGCTGCTTGTTCTCACATGTGGGGTATCCCTAGTACCCAGGCTCACTGAACATTGGTCAATTGGGCCTCGCAATGGCGAGGACATAACACAGATTGGAATCTCTTCTAGAAGCAAGCAAAACTCGGTAAACATACTACTACTACTACTTAACATTTCTAGAGCGCTACTAGGGTTACGCAGCGCTGTACAATTTAACAAAGAGAGACAGTCCTTGCTCAAAGAGCTTACAATCTAATAGACAAGTGAACGGTCGGTCCGATAGGGGCAGTCAAATTGGGGCAGTCTGGATTCACTGAACGGTAAGGGTTAGGTGCCGAACGCAGCATTGAAGAGGTGGGCTTTAAGCAAAGACTTGAAGACGGGCAGGGAGGGGGCTTGGCGTAAGGGTTCAGGAAGGTTGTTCCAAGCATAGGGTGAGGCAAGGCAGAATGAGCGGAGCCTGGAGTTGGCGGTGGTGGAGAAGGGTACTGAGAGGAGGGATTTATCCTGTGAACGGAGGATACGGGCGGGAACGTAAGGGGAGATGAGGGTAGAGAGGTAGTGAGGGGCAGCAGACTGAGTGCATTTGTAGGTAAGAAGGAGAAGCTTGAATTGAATGCGGTATCTGATCGGAAGCCAGTGAAGTGACCTGAGGAGAGGGGTGATATGAGTATATCGGTTCTGGCGGAATATGAAAGACCTCCTCTGAAAGACCCAAGGAGGCGAATTCTAAGCTCTCAACATCCAGGCCGTGAGAGTCAGAGACTGGAGGTTGGGATGTAGAAGCGACCCCTCGTTCTGAGTGATGAGGGTTGGAAAACACTCCAATCTCCACGGTTCTTCGGAGGACAACTCCAGAAGAAGAGGGATATCATGTATATTACAAGAAGAGAAGAAGAGTATATCGGTTCTGGCGGAATATGAAAGACATCCTCTGAAAGACCCAAGGAGGCGAATTCTAAGCTCTCAACATCCAGGCCGTGAGAGTCAGAGACTGGAGGTTGGGATGTAGAAGCGACCCCTCGTTCTGAGTGATGAGGGTTGGAAAACACTCCAATCTCCACGGTTCTTCGGAGGACAACTCCAGAAGAAGAGGGAACCAAATCTGATGCGGCCAAAAAGGAGCAATCAGAATCATGGTTCCCCAGTCTTGCTTGAGTTTCAGTAAAGTGTTCCCCACCAGAGGTATGGGAGGATATGCATACAGAAGGCTCTTCCCCCAATAAAGGAGAAAGGCATCTGACGCTAGTCTGTCGTGGGCCTGAAGCCTGGAACAGAAACTGAGGGACCTTGTGATTGATCTGAGTGGCAAAATGATCCACCGAGGGGGTGCCCCACGCTCGGAAGATCTTGCGGACTATGCCCATGTTCAGTGACCACTCGTGAGGTTGCATTATCCTGCTCAACCTGTTGGCCAGACTGTTGTTTACGCCTGCCAGATAAGTGGCTTGGAGAAACATGCCATGATGGTGAGCCCAAAGCCACATCTGGACGGCTTCCTGACACAGAGGGCGAGATCTGGTGCCCCCCTGCTTGTTGGTGTAAAACATGGCAACCTGATTGTCTGTTTGAATTAAGATTACTCGGTTGGACAGCCGATCTCCGGAAGCCTTTAGAGTGTTCCAGATCGCTCTTAATTCCAGGAGGTTGATCTGCAGACCTTTTTCCTGAAAGGACCAGGCTCCCTGAGTGTGGAGCCCATCTACATGAGCTCCCCACCCCAAGAGGGATGCATCCGTCGTCAGCACTTTTTGTGGCTGAGGAACTTGGAATGGTCGTCCCATGGTCAAATTGGATTGAATCGTCCACCAGTGGAAAGAATTCCAAAAGTCGGTGGACAGTTGGATTACATCCTCTAGATCCCCCGCAGCTTGAAACCACTAGGAAGCTAGGGTCCATTGAGCTGATCTCATATGTAGACGTACCATGGGCATTACATGAACTGTGTAGGCCATTTGCCCCAGAAGTCTCAACATCTGTTGAGCCGTGACCTGCTGAGATGCTCAAGCCATGGACACCAGGGACAGAAGGTTGTCCGCCCTTGCCAAGGGAGATAAGCTCGAGCTGAGTGTTCAGCAGAGCTCCAATGAATTCCAATTTTTGGACTGGGGTGAGATAGGACTTGGGATAACTTATGACGAACTCCAGTAGCTCCAGCACCTGAACAGTCATTCGCATGGACTCCAGAGCACCTTCTTTCTAGGTGCTCTTCACCAGCCAATCGTCGAGATAAGAGAACACATGTACTCCCAGTCTGCGTAGTGACGCTGCAACTACAGCTAGGCATTTTGTAACCACTCTGGGCACAGACGCCAGGCCACAAGGCAGTACACGGTACTGAAAATGCTGTGTTCCCAGCTGAAATCAAAGATACTTTCTGTGAGCTGGAAGTATTGAGATGTGTTTGTAAGCATCCTTTAAGTCCAGAGAGCATAGCCAATCGTTTTCCTGAATCATGGGAAGAAGGGTGCCTAGGGAAACCATCCTGAACTTTTCTCGAACTAGAAATTTGTTCAGGCCCCTTAGGTCTAGGATGGGACGCATCCCCCCTGTTTTCTTTTGCACAAGGAAGTACCTGGAATAGAATCCCAGCCCTTCTTCCCCTGGTGGAATGGGTTCGTCCGCTTGGGCCTGTAGAAGGGTGGAGAGTTCCTCTGCAAAAGCTCGTCCCTTGCTTTTGCTGGGGAGCACCAGGGGCCTTAGGCGCACGCTGTTGATGAGAACGAGCGCACTGGGACTGAGCCTGGGCAGGCTGCCGAGAAGTAGGAGTGTACCTACGCCTAGCATAGGAATAGGGAGCACTCCTCTTCCCTCTAAAAAACCTCCTAGATGAGGAGGTAGTAGCAGAAGACACCCGGCGGGAGAGAGAATGCATAGCATCATTGTGCTTCTTGATCTGGTCAACTAGATCCTCTACTTTCTCACCAAAAAGTTTATCCCCCTGGCAAGGAACATCCACCATCTGCTGCTGGACTGAATAATCCAGGTCAGAGACACGCAGCCATGAGAGTCTACACTATCACTATACCTTGGGCAGCGATCCTGGATGCTACATCAAAAGTGTCGAACGTACCCCTGGCCAGGAACTTTCGACATGCCTTCTGCTGCCTGACCACCTGGCGAAAAGGCTCGGCCTGCTCCGGAGGGGGTGCATCAATCAAGCTGGACAGTTGCCTCACCGAGTTCCACAAGTGGATGCTCGTGAAGAGCTGGTAAGAATGAATTTTGGTGGCGAGCATAGTGGCCTGATACGTTTTCCTCCCAAAAGAATCAAGAGTCCTAGCTTCTCTGCCTGGGGGCGCCGAGGCATAGTCCCTAGTACTTTTGGCTCTATGGAGGGCGGAGTCCACCATCATGGAATTGTGGGGTAACTGAGATCTCATCAATCCAGGTTCACCGTGCCGATACTGGGATTCAGTTTTCTTCAGGATCACAGGGCCAGACAGAGGGAATGATCAGTTCTGCATAAGGACTTCCTTCAGTACCTTATGTAGAGGAGCCGTCACAACCTGTCTAGGTGGAGAAGGATAATCCAGGATCTCGAACATCTCAGCCCTGGGCTCATCCTCAACCTTCATAGGGAAAGGAATAGCCGTAGCCATTTCCCGGACAAAAGATGTAAAGACAGACTCTCCGGTGGAGATAGTCTCCTTTCTGGTGGAGGGGAAGGGTCAGAGGAAACCCCAAAGGACTCATCAGAAGAAAGGTACCTGGGGCCTTCCTCTGATTCCCACAAATGCTCTTCTTCAGTATCAGATAAGACCTTCCGCAGGGCACTCCGAGACTGACCCTGCCTGAACGCAGAGGAACGATGAACTCAATGGCGATGTCGAGAAGTCGATGCCCGCCAAGACTGCAGTGAATCTTCCTCCACCGACATCGAAGGGGAGTCAGCCTGGGTAGCAGTTGACGTCGATGCCGCAGGCAGCACCGATGCCGGGGACTTCTCTGCAAGGGAAGGGCCAGATGCCGTTGCAGTCGACAGCACAGAAGGCACAAGCACCCCTGACACCGAAGCAGACTGGCGCAGCAATCCCTCCAGAAGCTCTGGAAGCAGGGCCTGGATGTGTTCGTTGAGAGCCGCCATCAGAAAAGGCTGCGGGGTTGGTGGAGCAGCCGGTGGCAGAATCTGTCGAGGCTCGGAAGGAGGTATCGGGCTGCCACAAGATCGACACATCGGCACCTCCTGTATAGAGGGGGAGCAGTCCTCTCGACACGACGCTTCTCGGGTGCTGACTCTCTCGACGCCCTGGAGCTTCTGGCACCATGTGTCGAAGGAGAACAATGATGGTGCTTCTTAGCCTTTGCTCGACGCCCATCATCGAGACTCCTCGGTACCGATGAGGAGGACGTGGAATCCTCACGTCTCCTTGGGGCCGGGTCCAACGAAGGTTGGTCCCGGGGGCCTGCATAATAAGAGGCCTCGAGGCAGGTGGAGACCCACTCGACGCCTCACTGCTCCCAGTATGTGGTGGTCTCGGGGCAGCCATTACCTCTCCTCCCGACGTCGATGCTCCTGTCGATGTCGACGCCGCCAACCTCAGAACCGCTGTCGATGTCGAAGGACTGGACTGAGCCCCAAAAAACTTTGCTCGTTGGGCTTCTTGAGACACTTGTGTCTGTTTCTTCATACGAAGACACAGACTACAAGCGGCTGGGCTATGGTCGGGCCCAAGGCACTGGATACACCAGGCGTGGGTATCGGTACCTGAGATGGTCCAAGTACAACATTTGAAGCCACTGGGTGTCCTCGATGACATGGATGGAAAAACGGCTTCGGCAAAATCAAACGATGCGATCGTGCCAAAAAAGCGAAGGGCACAAAAAGGGAGAAACCCGACCACGTGGCGGCTGACTGCGTCAAAAAAGAAAGGAAACTTAAAAACAGGTGAAAAACTAAAAGAAACTACGGGTAATAATTTTTTTTTTTTTTAAAGAAAATGAGAAAAAAGTAATCAGACTCTAGTTCCCGGGTCCAAAAAACGAGGAGATCACTGCTCATCCCTTTCAATCATAGACATACTACCCCCTTACCTCTAAAACAACCCATGATGAAACTCACCCTATGACCTTGGCCACAGAGGACATGGTGCACCAGACTTGGAGGGTGGATTTCCCACTGAAGTGGGCTGCTCACTCTTTCCTGTTTGCTGTTTAGCCCCTTGAAGGAAACTTGGCTTAAGTTGACCTGCTGGCTCGGTAGTGCCCCTTCGGATACGGACCAATTACCAATCAGAGGTAATATACAGTTCCCGCTAGGGAGGGATAATGTCACTTTTGTCCATTGGGAGAGTCGAGGTTACAGCTTGATGGAAAGTGTGCTCACTGACAGTGGCGTTCTGAGGGGCGCTGACACCCAGGGCGGATCGCCGATGTGCCCCGCCCCCCTGGGTGCAGCGCCCCCCCCCCCCCCCAGCGAAGGGACACAACCCCCCCACCCCGGGGAAAGAACCCCCCCCCCCCCCGGGTTCATGCCACTGGGGGGGGGGGGGGGGTGCCACGCGCCAGTCAGCGTCGTTGGTTTCCATGCTCCCTCTGCCCCGGAACAGGTTACTTCCTGTTCCGGGGCAGAGGGAGCATGGAAACCAATGACGCTGACCGGCGCACAGCACCCCCCCCAGTGGTGTGCACCTGGGGCGGACCGCCCCCACCGCCCCCCCCCCCCCTTGGTACGCCACTGCTCACTGAGGGGACAGTGATGTCTTTTGAGTCTTTTCACCAACAGGTGGAGATGCGGTGGGGGGACCAGTTTGCCTTCTGACAGCTCAAACACTATGTCAGATCTTTAGACCCCAATAGGTTAAAATCTAAGCTCGTGAATAAATTGAGGGGATTTTTTTGAGGCCGTGGTGGCTGACAAGTTGATTATTTCTAGCTTCTTTAGCTCAGCCCTTGGAGGAGGGAAAGGATTTTCAGGTGGTTAAAACAAGATGGGAGGCAGACCTGGGGAAACCGCTCCTGGAATGGAACGTGTCCAGTATCATTAGTAGAATATCTCCAAGTACATCTTCACCACCCATAACACTCCCTCGCCCAATTACTCAAACCACTCCCTACCCTCTCTTAAACCTTCCAGGTGTACCTTTCTTTCTCCAAGGACAAGCAGGCTGCTTGTTCTCACATGTGGGTCGACGTCCGCGTCGGCCCAGGAAACAGAGCACATTTTTGAAGCAAAAAAGTTTTGCCCAGAGTCTTCTGGTATGTGAATCACGTGCACCGTACTTCCCACCCGTCACGTGAGTGTGCCCCATACTTCTTTTTCGTCCGCGACGAGGTAACAGATTTTTCCATATCATCATGCTGATCAATCCATAGACTGGTGGGTTGTGTCCATCTACCAGCAGGTGGAGATAGAGAGCAATCCTTTTGCCTCCCTATATGTGGTCATGTGCTGCCGGAAACTCCCCAGTATGTTCTCTATCTCAGCAGGTGGTGGTCACACTAATTTTCTGATCAGAGGTCAATATGCTCAAATATGCTTAATAACCATTAAAACAGCATACATATATTCAAAAGATTTAAAAAGTTTTTGGCTTCTGCTAATATAAATCAAAAAATATAAAAATATGAAAATATAAATATTATGTGTATTCCAGGTATATATATAATTTTGGACTTATATGCCAGGTTTTGTTTTTAGTATATTGTCATTGCATGATACTAATATATAAAAGTGCACATGCATTTAATATTAATTACCCTATTTCATTTTTTCTAACAACCATTTATACATCATATTTTAGCTGGCATATAAGTCCAAAATTATATATATACCTGGAATACACATAATATTTATATTTTCATATTTTTATATTTTTTGATTTATATTAGCAGAAGCCAAAAACTTTTTAAATCTTTTGAATATATGTATGCTGTTTTAATGGTTATTAAGCATATTTGAGCATATTGACCTCTGATCAGAAAATTAGTGTCTATTGAATTTTCATATCTCTATATGGATGTGCATATATGTTTTTATTGGCATTATTTATATGTTATATGTTTTGATTTGTAGTGTATTTATTGACCCCTGATGCAGACGCTTTTTAGCGTCGAAACACGGCCTGTGTCGGGTCGTTATCTCTGATATAATAAAGACTGTTGGACTCACGTCTCCAGTGATGAATCGTCTATTAGTCTCTACTTTTGCCTTCTGTGATTCGTCATCGTAGAGAACTTTTCCTGTTCTATATTTTGGATACAAAGAAAGAGAAATATTTCTCCGCAGACAGGCAAGCTCAAACTACTTTGAGTTCATATGATGCTGAATGGTGTCATACATTGCTTATGGGTTTCACCTCATAAACAAGCACATCAGTTTCTTTCAGATTAGGAACCACAACAGGAATTTTTGAGCAGACCTTGAAGTAAAAAAGTAGCAGTTTTCTTAATGAATCACAGGCTTTACATATGTTCTAAAGCAAAAACAGAAAACAAACATATTTGTGGCCATGTCTGGAAAAGGTGGCTAAAGTAGCAGATCCAAAATGTTAAGAATGGCTGATTTTTTGTGTCATGGATCCATAAGCAGTCTTAAAAAGTTACATGTTTGAATGGCCCTTTATATACACAGAAATGCTCATGTCCCTTTCTCGGTAATTATTAATACTAATGTGCTAGTGTGGCTGAGAGCAGCAAAGTTCACAGGAAATTATCTCCACTCTCTCCCTCTACTTAGCCCCTGAAAAAACCTATTGCACTCTTAAAACCTAGCTAAAATGACAAACATCCAAGACCTTATATAAAGTCATAAAGCAGGGGGAGTTCAACCATTTTAAATATTACTCTATCACTAATGGGGTCTTTTACTAAAGCTTAGCTTGAGTTATCTGCAGCAGGGCCCATGCTATTCCTTTGGGCCCTACTGCAGATAACTCGAGCTAAGCTTTAGTAAAAGACCCCTTAAGTTAATGCATGCCTTCTCTTTTCTGGCTCGAGCTTTTATAAGTAACATATCCGCAAACCTCCCTATAATAAATGCTGCAAAGCATGACTATCAATAAAATCTAGCACTCAACAAAATCACAAGACAGACATCACTTCCCATATAATTATAGGGTGTGTCATGATGCAGCTGTCTTCATACAAGACATAAACAGCCCACAATCAACCCAAGAAAAATTCTGCTGCTAATGTGGTTAGAAGCAGTATACCCTAAGTACAACAAATCTGGGTAAACATTGCTATGCCTTCTGAAAGGTACTTTTGCTAGGTTGGGCAATTTATACTACTTTTCAACTATGTAAACCACATTGAGCCTGCAAATAGGTGGGAAAATGTGGGGTACAAATGCAACAAATAAATAAAATATTTTCGAATAGAAATATTCTTCAGAATAAAGAACCATGACCTATGGATCTTGCTATATCTGAAATGACTTGCATGAAGCTTTATAAAATGATGTAAGCCAGACGCTAGAGGGTAATCATTTTGTCTGAAAATCATGTGAATATGTACTCTGACCACACTACAAATTTGCTGTAAATAACCAAGAGAGCACAGATAACCTGTAATTTTGGTTCTCTGTCCCAAGTCATGTCCATGTGGAATCACACACATTTGGTCCTAGATCTGTCACACACAAGAGAGGGCTTAAAAGTTAGATTCTTTAAAATGAGTAACGTGTGGTGCCTAGCCATGTGAAGTAACATACATTTAAAGTGGCTGGTATTTTACTAAAAGAAAGTATGAACAAATGGAAAAAAATAATAAACACTATAGAATAATACACATGGAATCTTAACTCATAGGTTTTAAATCAGTAATCTGACACATATTTTACTAAAAAAGTAGGTGATGAAACAATTGGAAAATGTGTCCCAATATTTTTAAATTGTTTGTTTTATATGGAAAATAAAGTTGTTTACTGTAACAGAAGATCATTGAGGGTATATAGAAATGATAAGACATCTGCAGATAGATTGCGGAGCATCTCCCAACTTGCTCCAATCTTGGAATTTAATATTTTTATGAGTTCCTTGGAATTGGCTTTGCTGATTTAGATGTTACACTCATTTTGTATGCAAATGAAATGACTGCTACTGTACTTTTTAAAGACACACTGTTGAGTAAAGGATATGTATAGATCAATGACACATGGGGCTGAGAAGAAGACGGTACAAGAAACTGAAATTGGACAAGAGAATTTAGTAAAGTGGGCTACTTTTTCCTGGGTTTTTGGGGATCTTGTAAATAAAGAGGTAAATTCTATAAATAGCAGTGAAAAAAATAGCCCTCAATGGGGTCCTTTCACAGAGGCACTCTAGCGTTTTTAGTGCGTGCTAATGATCTAGGGACGCACATCGAAATATATGAGCATCTCTAATGTTTAGCACGTGCTTATTTTTAGTGTGTGCTAAAAACGCTAGTGCGGAGCCATATATAGTGATTAGCGCCGGGACCACGACTATTTTTAGGTGCAACCATTTACACCAATTGAACCCTGGTGTAAATCCTTGCACCTAAACTAGGCACAGATCCCCCTTACTCTGTAACAACACAACTAAATTGCAGGAACACCCCTGATCTACCCATGACTCTTCTGTAGCCATGCCCCCTTTTTTATCCACGCATAAAATTTATGCATGGATCCAGCCGTGTTGCTCAGAAATAGCTCTGACCTTCAGAGCCTGAGGAAGGGCAGTTGTTCAGCTCAGTCAGATGACACAGACTTGCCTCAACAACAATAAATTTGGCAACCCCTCTCCCCCCCTTATTCAGCTCAGTCAGATGACACAGACTTGCCTCAAAAATTGTAGTCTTGTGATAACCACTGTGTCACTGCTGTCTAACAGGTTCACAATAAATTTGCAACCACTCTCCCCCCCCCCACCTCATTTTTACTTTAAACTTTATCAATAGAAATCAAACAAAATAAAACATGGAAAAGAAAATAAGATGATACCCTTTTTTTATTGGACATAACTTAATACATTTCTTGATTAGCTACCACACCTCTTTACTTTAAACTGAAACAGTGCTGTAACCACTCGCCTCCACCTACCCTCCTCTCCTCCTTCCTGTACACATTAATTGATTTGATTTGCTTACTTTATTTTTTGTCTATTAGATTGTAAGCTCTTTGAGCAGGGACTGTCTTTCTTCTATGTTTGTGCAGCGCTGCGTACGCCTTGTAGCGCTATAGAAATGCTAAATAGTAGTAGTAAATTTACATGTGTAGATTTTAATTAATGCCATTTAGTGCCAATAATTGTTAGGGCTAAATTATTAGCACTAATTGGCTCATTATTCAATTTAATTGCATGCATAAATTGGATGCATGCCCAAATTTTCGCATGCAACTTAAAATGCCATTCATAGAATTCAGGAGAAAAATGCGATCTTCAGGTTCACCTTTGGATATGCTTCCAGCCTTACTTGATGAAAACCGTTAAATTAGCACTATTATTGTCAGATGTAATTAAAGCCTCTAAAGGATGACCTAATTTTAGTTTTAGTTATGGTGCTGAAACTGGCCCCAAGTCCCTTTTCTGCTTGGTTTCGGTTTTGTCGAAAGAGTTATTTTAATTTTTAGCCATGTTGTTGGTTTCAGCCAAAAATGGCCATGTGTTTTCAGTGGAAGCTAAAAATTAGTGCTTTGTCCCATTTGTCTCCCTTCTGAATAGGAGTTGCCATGGACCCTCCTGAGTGCCTTCTCTGCCACCCACAAGCCTCCCTGGGCCTATTTTACAATCCTTGGTGGTCTAGGCGTGTTGCTGGGACAGGAGTGAGTCCCAGTTTTACTCTTGCCCATTCCAATTCTGCTCTCAAAATGGCTGCCATGACTGGGGCATCGCTCCTGTCCTGACTACACCACTAGACCAGTGGTTTTCAGCCTAGTCAGGTTGTTATGGTATTTAAAATGTTACAAGAAATTATTTAAACTTGGGGGAATTGCTTGAGCACTAGCTAATCTATATAAGTTGTAATATATATATTGAATAATTCTCCACCAGTTGCCCTTTAAGGCAACAAGACTCACGATTACACTGAATGAAAGGAATTAAGTATATTTATTGGATTACATTAACCTGCATTACCAGGTTTAAGAAAGAACAGACCATATATTTAGCTTCAAAAGGAGGTTATTTATACAATTGTAGTGAGAGGTACGAGTCTTACAGAGAATCTGTGCTTAAGTAAGGTAGCCGGTTTTTAAATCAGAAGTTATAAGTTACTTACAAGTCCTTGTTACACAGCATGAGGTAAGCATGTGGTTGCAGGAGAAGGGAGAGTCTGTAGCAGGGCATCAGCAGAGATGGATCTGGGTCACAGCTGAAGAGAAGAATCTGTGTGTGTGGGCCAACTTCTGTCTTTTATACCTTGCAAGTTGCAGGAGGATATGATCACACGAATCCCAGCACTTGCTTCCTGGTTTGCACTGGATAATTTGCAAGGCATTATAGTTAATGTAGTCTGTTCACATGATCACATTATAAGTCTTTCCTTTCTGCACGTCCCGGCATCTTCCTGTCTGATAGCTGATGGGAGGGGGCAGGTATACATCTGATGACAGGCAAATGTTTTGTTTATGGTTTCTTCTGAAGCCTTTGTCTTCAATGGCTTCTCCAGACTTTCTGTCTCTTGGGTCTTTGGTTTTCGGAGATGTCTTGGTGATCCTTCAAGTATCCACCTAGTCATGCTTTTGTTATGAGTCCTTGTTAGTTGGGAGGAGAAGGAAGCTATATCCCAGTACCTTTTGTCTCTGTTAAGTGTTTGTAATTGACTAGCCCTGCTATCAGAAGTTCCCAGGAAAAGGGAGGGGAAAGAGGGGCTTGACATGAAAGCCGGTTTCATTGCTGCAGTTTCAATACGTTTTTAAAGTTGTATTTTTATATTGGTATATCTGATTTAGCATAATCAATAATTATGCTACATATATTTCAATAATCCTGACAATTAAACTGATACCATAACATTCCTTCTCTTGGTTCCAAGCGACTTTTTTCTTGTAACAAGGTCCTACCTGGCCAGTTGGGTTTGCAGGTTATCCACAATGAATATGCACAAGAGAAATTTGCATACCAAGAAGGCAGTGCATGCAAATATATCTCATGCATATTCATTGTGGATATCCTGAAAACCAGACTGGTCAGGTGGTGCCTGAGGACTGGGTTAAAACCACTGCACTAGACACCAGGGACTGTAAGGTGTGTGTGTGTGGGGGGGGGGGGGGGATACTCTATATTCTTTTGTCTATTTTTGTACTGAGATTGCAAGTAATGCAGTTATGATCTTGCACAATAGTTTATATGGTAAATAGAGTACTCAAAATAAATGCTTTTGATACAAAATTTTAGCAGGAATTTAAGTCTGTAAATTTGGAATGATAAATTCCTTAGGATTAGCCTCTCTATATATTTATGACATCAGCTGTCATGCCAAGTGTGGCACAAATCAGCCCTGTAAAAAAGCACCGTGGCTTTTAATTTTAGTTTTCATTAGCTGCAGTCCATTGTGTGGAGACTTTTTTATTTGGAAGTCAAATACAGTCTTTCATTATTTCAATTATATTCTGGCTTGGATACTGTGGGTTTAGCAGAGGGATACATACTGCCAGCTCTGACAATCCCCAGCAACCCTCACTGGTTCACTTTCACACAACACTTGAGTTTTCGGTTTTGGTTTCGGCTGAAAGCCAGTGATGAGCTTCGACTACAGTTTCAGTTTTGGTCGAAAGCTTTCAGACAGCTTCAATGGCAGTTTCAGTTGAAACTTTAAAAAGCAGTTTTTGGTTGGCCTCTAAAGCCTCATTGTAGAAGGCGTTTTCCAGATCCCCTGAAAAGAGCAATAGCTACCCAAATCCTAAGGATATTTCTATTGTCCATTTAAAGGTGGCTAATTTTTAGTCCCAGTCAGCGCCCATTTGTGGGGAATCGTCCTCAGTAGATGCTCCAGATTTTAGGATATGATGCAAGATTTTGGTGCCAAAATTTGTGTGCAGATTTTTGATCTGCAAACAAATGAATTAGATGAGGCGCCATTTAATTGCACTTAATTGATGTTAATAATTATTGCAGTTAATTGGCAAAAACTGAAATTAGTGCAGGCATTTCCCTGTGTGCCTAAATCCCCTAATGCACAATTCAAAAAGGGGCATGGTCAGGGGAGTGGCAAGGGTGTTTCTAAAAGTTGTGTACGTACTGGTGCTCAACGTTTGGTGTGGAAATGCACTTTAAGTGCTAAGCTATAAATGGCGCTCAACTTGAAGCGCCATTTATAGAATAGCAATCCATGCTAATTTTTTTCTGGCGTGAAAATCTTGGTGCCATTTATAGAATATCCCCGTATAGTCACTCATGATTTCGTACATCATTGGAAATGTAAATGGGATAGCCCCTAGGACAGAGTTTTTGTTTCAGGGTATAGATAGAATAGAGAATACATTAGTAGATCTTATAGATGGGATGCACAGAGGACTGATTCAAGGTAAAGACGGTTTTGATTGTGGCATTGGCTCTTCAGGCTGCATTTGATACAATTGATCAGGGGATTTTATTACAATAATTTGAAGTTTAGGTGTAGTACAGTACTCCTTTGATTGGTCTAGATCCTTTTTATTAGGATGAATGCAAGTTAGATGGGGGTAGCATGTATTATCCTTCTAGACGGGGTGCAGTATGGGATTCCACAGCATCTTGTGTGTGCACAGTGTGGTTTAATGTCTATTGAATTAGCAAATCTAATAAAAATATTGGACTTATCCTACCACATGTATGCATATGATATCCAAATCTTTTGTATGTGGTCTGAGGAATAAAGAAGAGGTTATAAATTAGGGCTGTGAATTAATCATGTTAACTGAGGCAAAATAGTCTGCACATTATATATAATCCAAAACAAAAGAAGCACAAAAAGCAGTCTATATGTGCAAATCTTTATAGCCCAATAAGTAAATAAATAGGCTAAAAACAAATACCACAGACCAGTATCCAGTCTCGTTCTCGATGTACCAGTGTTTGCTCAGCCAAAACATGTTTTTGGAATTTTGCTTGCATCAGAGTCTAACTTCATATACACTCTACTATACCACCAGTAATCTGGCAGCTCCAAGCATTACATCTAAGGCAGAATTTGTGTTCACCAGACTACTGCCAGAGATTGCAGTTGCCATTTTGAAGCCTGGAGCTGGCACAAGCAGGAATGACTGGGGATCACTCCTGCCATGCCCTCACCCTAGTGTGATGGAGTGTAATATACAGTCAGATAGATCTGATAAACCCAGAGGAGAGGAAATACTAACCTACAGTAAATTTAACCCACAGAGAACAAGACAGAGGAAACGTTAGGATGGCGGCAGGAACCACTCAGAGGGAGCTGTGTGGGGCAGGCTCCAAGCAAATCAAAGAAGCAGGAGAGTTAAAGTCTCAACAGGAAGAGTTGGGATGGAATAAATTCCCAGCCAATCAGAGGAGGTGGAAACAGGAGGAGTAATTGCCACTCAGTTGGGGCCACACTATGCATTTGCGCACTTGTGAGAAATTGTTTCAGCTCATTGTTTTAGCAGGTATTGCTTCCATGTTGGTGACTCTGTATATTCCCTATAGTTCAACTAACTAGAATTGTGAATATTGTTATCCACCAATCATCCATACTGACATTGTTGACTCTGAGGCAGGCGTTCTAGCCCCAAAATGCAGATCCGCGTTGAGTCCCATTTTAAGATTCTGTTTTAATAATTTTTAAAAATATATCCTCGTGTTGGAATTGGATTGGTCCTCCTCCCCCACTTTTTCATTACATGATGGGTCACACATACATAGCAGTCCTATCTTTGGTTGCTTTAATGTAACCTGTTAGGACCAAATATGGGAACTTATCCAGTTGTGCCAGCCAGTCACACATACCTGGATATTTAATGCTGGTTCCAAGACATGACCCCAACATTGAATATCTGGGTACAATTTTGAAAGTGGCGGTCAGTGTTGAAAAAGCACTGACAGCTGATGGCTGAATATTAACCCCTAAACTTATACTGGTCAATATTCAGCTGGCAGTGGTTAGCAATTTTTTTAAACACAGATCATTGCCAGCTAAATTAGCCCCATATATTCAATGTCGGGTCATGGCCTGGCTGGACTGAAGTTAGCCACCAGACCTTATGCAAACCTCAGTCAATATTCAGCTAGGACCCATATAAGAGGGTGGTAGGAAAGGGAAGGGCTCTGAGGCAGGGCAGGGTTTGGTGTGTGGGGAATAAGAACTGAATGGGAAGTCAAAGGGGGATCAGAAATATGAATTAAAAAACTGAACTGCCTACAGATGCCCAGATACTTACTTAACACATTCCATGTATATTTCAATATGGCTATTAGATCCAGCTTTCCAATGAAAATCACAGTTTCTCAGATACCAGTTTAAATTTTGAGGAAAGGGGTTAAATTAAAAAAAAAAACCCACATCTTCCTCTTGAAAAAATAACCTTTAATAGAAATTGTACTTATGAAGAAAGATTGTTAGCATTACAGTTCATTTTCACAGCTGCTTTTCCTGGAAGACCCTCTCAAAAATGTTTCAGAATGGTTCAAATGATTGAATTCTAAATGCTTAACTGCAATATAGCTATCTCTGGCAAAAGAGTTTTTGCTGAAACCTGTTACCCTCTGGCCACTTTCATACATTAGAAGTGTACCAGCTGCCAATATAAAATTCTTTGTTTTATTTTGTTTCTGACATTTTAAAAAGCTTTAAACCACAACACACATGGGAGTCCTTCTAAGATCATGTATTTATTATAACTATACTTGCAAAGGATGAAATTGCACCGTTCAGTCACAAAGAATTCAAAACCATTCAAAGCACTCAAGAAAACTATTTGCCAGATGCTCTTAGCTCTTTGACATTGTATATGTTCCATTCAGTTTCTTAGTGTAGCTAGAAGAATAGGCACAGAGATACTGAAAATCAGGTGTGTGGGTGACAGTACTGCCAAATGCATATTTGCTTTTTTTTTCTTTTAATTGATGCACTTACACAGATAACTTTGGGGTCCTTTTACAATGGTGTGCTAGCATTTTTAACGAACGCTTTTTAGCACATGCTAATCATTAGCATGCACTAAAAATGCTACTGCGCCTTTGTAAAAGACCCCCTTTGGTTGTATAGCAATTTATGTGGACAAAGTTATCAGTTTATTAACAGGGTGGGATTAGGGCACTCTATGGGCAGGGCTTAAAGTTGTATGGAGAGTGGTGAAACGCTCATGTATGCCATAGAGCTGGCATAACTGTGTGCATCTAAATGTACTGATACGTGCTTAACTAATCTAACTTATGAATGCTCTGACCAGACTTCACCTACATGCATATCTATCTGTAAAATATGTGCTATGTAAGATACAAGCATTTTTACAGAACAGAGGTTATGCTGCTATGTTTTTACAGAATAGCATGGAATTTTGGTGTTCACACATGTAAGTGCACACATAAGAATTAAAGGAAAAGTAATGCCTCCATCTCCATAATGTTTATTTAAATGAAGATATTGTAATGAATTTAAAAAATAATAATACTTCAGACTTGCCTTTTATTACATGTATTTTCTTTGCTACATAGTTGCCACCATTCATCACACATTTCTTCCAACAATGAACAAGTTTTTGAAAGCTGACTGAGCTTTCAGCAGCACCTTAGAGGTGTTGAACAGCACTAAATTGCCTTCCATCCAGGCCACAGCCCTGAAACATTTCTGTTATCTGTTATAGATCAATTTCTTAGAAGCACTGATGGTGGGAACAAAGCATTCCTTCTTTTGTTTTTAGATGTCTCATCAGCTTTAAATATTTATGGGCCCTTTTACAAAGGAACGCTGAAAAATGGCCTGCGGTAGTGTAGACACGTGTTTTGGGCGCACACAGAATCATTTTTCAGTGCACCTGTAAACATTGACTTTTTAACATTTTTGCTGAAAATGGACATGTGTCAAAATGAAAATTGTCGCGCGTCCATTTTGGGTCTGAGACCAGCAATTGATCTAGTAGTAGAGTCTCACTGGGCGGTAATGACCTATGCGTGTCAAATGCCACTTGGCGCGCGTCCAATAAGTGTGTCCGAAAATAAAAATTATTTTTCAGACATACTTATCGGATGTGCGCCAAAAATGAAATTACCGTAAGAGCCACACTGTAGCCGGGTGGTAACTCCATTTTTGTGCATGTTGGGCGCGCGTAGACGCTTATGCAGCTTATTTATTTATTTATTTATGGCCTTTATACACTGCATTATCCAAAACAAGTTTAGGTTCAATGTGGCTTACATCTTACATGGTGATGCTAGATTGAGTGCTATTGGTGTAGGGTGTTCAGTTCTTGTTTGGTTTAATTATTTTTATGGAACCAATATCTGTAGGTGTTTACTGGTTACAACACCTCTGGTTACAACACAGATCAGAAAAGTAGGGGGCTCATTTTCAAAAGAAAAGATTGTGCAAAAAGTGGCACAAGGGGCAGATAGACATGATTCTAACACGAAAATGTTTCAACCAGTGGTTCCCAAACCTGGTCCTGGAGGCACCCAAGCCAGTCAAGTTTTCAGGATATCCACAATAAATATTCATGAGAGAGATGTGCATGCAATGCTTCCACTGTATGCAAATTTCTCTCATAAATATTCATTGTGGATATCCTGAAAACCTGACTGGCTTGGGTGATTGGATAACTAACCGATCATAGTTAGCACCGCTTTTTATGTGGTCCTACTTTCCCAGTTAATTATTCAGGCACATCATAAGTACATAAGTATTGCTATACTGGGACAGACCAAAGGTCCATCAAGCCCAGCATCCTGTTTCCAACAGTGACCTATCCAGGTCACAAATACCTGGCAAGATCCCAAAAGAGTACAAAACATTTTATGCTGCTTATCCCAGAAATAATGGATTTTCCCGAAGTCCAATTTAATAATGGTCTATGGACTTTCTCTTTAGGAAGCCATTCAAACCTTTTTTAAACTCTGTTAAGCTAACCGCCTTTACTACATTCTCTGGCAACAAATTCCAGAGTTTAATTACACATTGAGTGAAGAAAACGTTTCTCCGATTTGTATTAAATTTACTACTTTGTAGCTTCATCGCATGCCCCCTAGTCCTAGTATTTTTGGAAAGCGTAAACAGACACTTCATGTCTACCCATTCCACTCCACGCATTATTTTATAGACCTCTATCATATCTCTCTTCAGGCGTCTTTTCTCCAAGCTGAAGAGCCCTAGACGCTTCAGCCTTTCCTCACAGGGAAGTCATCCCATCCCCTTTATCATTTTCGCCGCACTTCTCTGCACCTTTTCTAATTCCACTATATCTTTTTTGAGATGCAACAACCAAAATTGAACACAATATTCGAGGTGTGGTCTCACCATGGAGCGATACAAAGGCATTATAACGTCCTCATTTTTGTTTTCCATTCCTTTCCTAATAATACCTAACATTCTATTTGCTTTCTTAGCCACAGCAGCACACTGAGCAGAAGGTTTCAACGTATCATCGACGACGACGACACCTAGATCCCTTTCTTGGTCGGTGATTCCTAACATGGAACCTTATATGACGTAGCTATAATTTGGGTTCCTCTTTCCCACATGCATCACTTTGCACTTGCTCACATTAAACATCATCTACCATTTAGATGCCCAGTCTCCCAGTCTTGTAAGGTTCTCATCTAATTTTTCACAATCTTCCCACGATTTAACGACTTTGACTAACTTGTATCATCAGCAAATTTAATTACCTTACTAGTTACTCCCATCTCTAGGTCATTTATAAACATGTTAAAAAGCAACGGTCCCAGCACAGACCCCTGGGGAACCCCACTAACTACCTTTTCTCCATTGAGAATACTGACCATTTAATCCTACTCTCTGTTTTTTTTATCTTTTAACCAGTTTTGAATCCACAATAGGACACTATCTCCTATCCCATGACTCTTCAATTTCCTCTGGAGTCTTTCATGAGGTACTTTGTCAAACGTCTTTTGACAATCCAGATACACAATATCAACTGGCTCACCTTTAGTCACATGTTTGTTCACCCCTTCAAAGAAATGTAATAAATTGGTGAGGTAAGATTTCCCTTCGCTAAATCCATGTTGGGTGTTAGGCACATTTTCGAAAGAGATGGAAGCCCATCTTTCGACATAAATCAGAACAGGGACATTCATTTCCCAGAGACGTCCAAATTGGTATAATCGAAACCCGATTTTGGACGTCTCCAACTGCAGTCCATCGCAAGGACGTCCAAATCTCAGGGGGGCATATCAGAGGCGTGGTGAACGTGGGACTTGAGCATGCCTAAGACTTGGATGTCTTTGAGCCATAATCGAAAAAAGCAAGGACATGCTAAAGTAAAACTTGGACATTTTCACCCGGACGTGGTTTTTTTTTACAAATAAGGCAAAAAATGTACCCGAAATGACCAGATGACCACTGAAGGGAATCGGAGATGACCTCCAATTACTCCCCCAGTGGTCACTAACCCCCCTCCCACCCTCAAAAACATCTTTACAAATATTTTGTGCCAGCCTCAGATATCATACTCAGGTCCATGACAGCGCATGCAGGTCCCTGGAGCAGTTTTAGTGGGTGCAGTGCACTTCAGACAGGCGGACCCAGGCCCATACCCCCCTATCTGTTACATTTGTGGTGGAAACAGCAAGCCCTCCAAAACCCACCACAAACCCACTGTACCCACATCTAGGTGCCCCCCTTCACCCGTAAGGGCTATGGTAGTGGTGTACAGTTGGGGGTAGTGGGTTTGTTGGGGTTCAGCACACACGGTAAAGGAGCTATGTACCTGGGAGCAATTTATGAAGTCCACTGCGGTGCCCCCTAGGGTGCCTGGTTCGTGTCCTGGCATGTCAGAGGGGACCAGTGCACTACTAATTGGCTCCTCCCACTTCCAAATGGCTTGCATTTGAACATTTTAGACATGGACGTCTTTGGTTTTGAAAATCACTGAAAGTCAAAGATGTCCATGTCTAAGGACGTCCTTGGTATTTTCGAAATGAAAGATGGACATCCATCTCTTTTTTGAAAATAAGCTTTTCCCCGCACCTGGATTTGGACATTTTACAAAGATGTCCAAATCCCAACTTGGACGTTTCTTTCGAAAATGCCCCTCTTTGTCTCATTAATCCATGCTTTTGAATATGCTCTGTAATTTTGTTCTTTATATTAGTGTCTACCATTTTGCCCAGCACCGACATCAGACTCACCAGTCTATAATTTCCTGAATCTCCTCTGGAACCTTTTTTAAAAATCGGAGTTACATTGGCCACCCTCCAATCCTCCGGTACCATTCTCAATTTTAAGGATAAATTACATATTACTAACAATAGTTTCGCAAGTTCATTTTTCAATTTTATCAGTACTCTGGGATGAATACCATCCAGTCCAGGAGATTTGCTACTCTTCAATTTGTAGAACTGCCCCATTACATCCTCCAGGTTTATAGAGATCTCATTGTTTCTCCGACTCGTCAGCTTTGAATACCATTTCTGGCACTGGTGTCTCTCCCAAATCTTCCTCGGTGAAGACCGAAGCAAAGAATACATTTAATCTCTCTGCTATGGCTTTGTCTTCCCTGATCGCCCCTTTTACCCCTTGGTCATCATCATTTAATAAGCGATAGCATATATAAATGCCTCCCCTTATTATCTTTGCTCACTCATATTTTCATCATTCACACTCATACAAAATCACACTAACAACTTTAATACTATACACACACATTACCAATATTAAAATAACTTCCCACTCTCTGACCTAAGTAATGAAGTTACAACAATACTGGGATCATTCCACAAATACGTAGTTCCTACAATTATTACAATTCTTTTTCACCAGTCTATGCATTATTCATATGGGAAATCCACTCTCCTTGACTGATCCTGACCAAATGCAAAATCATATCACTTGAATCATTTCTATAGCACTACTACGTCTAGTAGTGCTATAGAAATGATTAGTAATAGTAGTAGGCATTTATATATGCTATCGCTTAATAAATCATTTATGTGACGTTTTGCATTCAAATAAAGATTATCAAGGGAAAATTAAGCATTAATATTCGTAACTAGATTGAAATTGTTTTTACTCCAGTAGAAATAATAATGAATATGCATGAGAGAGATTGGCATACAATGGAGGTAACAGGCATGCCAATCTCTCCCATGCATATTCATTAGGGAAACTGTGAAAACCCACCTCAGGACAGGTTGAGTACCCCTGTCTTATTATATCACTTCCCAAATACTCTTTTTGACATTTAAGGTATGCTGCACCAGAGTCCCCACATATTTTTCACATTATTTGCTATCTATATACGTTCAAGGTCTCTCCACTCATTGAAACATAATTGTCTTACTGTTTCCTCCTTCCATCAGGTGCATCTTGATACTATCTGAAATAAAACCTTTAGGGTGTCCAGCCTTAATCTATGGAACAATCTTCCTGTACATCTCTATTTAGCGCTTTCACCTGCAAGTTTAAATTAGAACTGAAAACCTTTTTATTTATGGAGGCTTTTCCAAATTAGAGTTTGTATTCCCCGTTGAGATCACTCAATTCAGTATTGTTTGACGAATCTGCAATCGCAATTACCCATTTCCCCTCTTTCTCTTCTTCCTACCCTGTCCTATTTGATATTGTATTTTCTTTCTAATTCACTCGAACTTTAAATGTTGTAAACTGCAAGACGTTTTTCCATTGCTGCGGTATATCAAGTATGAATAAAACGTAAAACTTGAAAAAAGAGGCAACAAACACACACACCAAACTGAGCCAGAAAAAGTGAGAGTATAAAAATATTGGGTACTTCTGAATCTTACAGATCTCCAAAAACAATGATTCCAAAGTGCTAATTTGAGTGGCAACCACATGCAGTCAATGACTCAACTATTTGGGAAGCTATGGTGGGAGGAGCTAAGTTGGGTGAGGTCAGGCAGGGTGGGATGAAGTATGAAAAGCAAGTTAAAATCCTTAGGGTGGAAGAAGGGGCAACGCATATGGAAGCAATAAAGGGACAGTAAGGGCAGTTTTGAACACAGCAGGAAGGACCCAAACCAGCTGTCTCCCCCTAGTACCTCTGTTACATAGATATCACACATCCTGAATAAACTACAAGGAATTATGCACCACAAAATCAAAATAATACAACATATTAAACAGAATATTATTTGCAGTATTATTGTGCAGGCGCTTTAACACTTGGCTCACAGTCAGCTCTAGCTCCCCAGACTAGCATCTTCTTGTTGGTCATGTGAACTGTGATGTTTAGCAGCTCTGTAACAGAAATCCTGTGGTTACTGGCAACCATGTTTGGAATAGGTATTAAACTGAATTAGCTGTACCTAATGGTTAGAGCAGTGCAATGACAATATGGGAAGCCAGAGTTCAAATCCCACTGCTGTTCCTTGAGATCTTGGGCAAGTCATTTAACTCTTCGCCACTTCAAATAGAAACCTACACTGTAAGCCCTCCAGAAACAGGAAAATACCTACTGTAGCTGAATGTAACTCACTTTGAGCTACTACTGAGAAAGTTGTGATATAACTTCAAATTCAAAATTCAGTACCAAGCATATTGTAAAGTAATACAAATGTCATTCAGGACCTATAGAGCAATTCTACCACACCATAA
The DNA here is from genome assembly GCF_901765095.1 of Microcaecilia unicolor. Classification (NCBI taxonomy): domain Eukaryota; kingdom Metazoa; phylum Chordata; class Amphibia; order Gymnophiona; family Siphonopidae; genus Microcaecilia; species Microcaecilia unicolor. The sequence continues at coordinate 391,716,503 of NC_044032.1, forward strand.
TAGCACCACCATCCAGGAGTCACATAAAATGTATACCCTGAGCTAAGGAAGAAGGTTTTGGCCCCTGAAAGCTAGTAAAAAATGTATTAATACAACAAAAAGGTATTTTTTGTTTTATTATTTTTTTATATATTACATTTTAGAGTAGATCTGTCCTAGCCAGTCAGGTTTTCAGGGTACTAACAAGTCATATGAATGAAATAGATTTGTATGCACTGTCTCCATTGCATACAAATTTATCTCATATATATTCATTGTTGGTAGCCTGAAAAACTGAATGACTAGGTGTGTCCCGAAGACTGGGTTGAAAGCCCCTGGGGTAGACTAACACAGCTACCACAATAATTTACGTTTGGTTTCTGCTTTCGTCTGTCTTTTCTTTTTTTAACCCTCTTGTAAGGATTTCCAGTCCATTTGTCTCTCCTCCAGTCTTCTTTCCTCCACTACATCCATCTCCAGCATTGATCTTTTCCTTTCAGCTTTTTTCCATTTATTTTTCTGCCTCTCTGTCGAGATTTCATTCATTCTTACTATCCAGTCTTTAATTTTAAAGTAAAAATCTTTATTATATTACACAATTATGTATCAACAGAGTGCTGCTAAAAATAAATAACATAGCACAATAATTATAAAATGTAACAAAAGATAACCAAGAGGTATCTATTATCGGACATAAACCCTTTTTCCCAAAATTCCTCCTCCCCATCCGCATTCCTCAACTCCTGTGATTTCATAGTAAATGATGGCAGATAAAGACCTGTATGGTCCATCCAGTCTGCCCAATAAGATAAACTCATTTTACATGGTATGCGATACTTTATATGTATACCCAGGTTTTATCTGTCCTTGCCATTCTCAGGGCACAGACTGTAGAAGTCTGTCCAGCAATGTTCATGTACTAAAAGTTCTGAAGCTAACGTCAACACACTCTAGCCCATCTCTATCTATTCAGTCATGATCTAGGCATAGACCGTAGAAGTCTGCCCAGTCTTCCCAGGACAGGTTTTGTTTCCCAATTACCGGTGTTGCCACCCAATTTCTGCTAAGATCCCGTGGATCCATTCCTTCTAAACAGGATTTCTTTGTGTTTATCCCACACATGCTTGAATTCCATTACCATTTTCATCTCCACCACCTCCTGCGGGAGGGCATTCCATGTATCTACTACCTTTTTCGTGAAAAAATAATTCCTGACATTACTCCCGAGTCTGCCCCCCTTCAACCTCAATTCATGTCCTCTAGTTCTATCGCCTTACCGTCTCCAGAAAAGGTTTGTTTGTGGATTAATACCTTTCAAATATTTGAACGTCTGTATCATGTCACCCCTGTTTCTCCTTTCCTCCACGGTATACATGTTCAGGTCGGCAAGTCTCTCCTCGTACGGTTTGCAACGCAAATCCAATACCATTTTTGTAGCTTTTCTTTGCACTGCTTCCAGTCTTTTTACATCTTTAACAAGATACGGCCTCCAAAACTGAACACAATACTCCAAGTGGGGCCTCACGAACGACTTGTAGAGGGGCATCAACACCTCCTTTCTTCTGCTGGTTATACCCCTCTCTATGCAGCCTAGCATCCTTCTGGCCATAGCCGTTGCCTTGTCACATTGTTTCTTCACCTTCATATCCTTCGACACCAACACCCCAAGGTCTCTCTCCTGAGTCGAGCTTACAAATCTCTCCCCTCCTATTCGGTATCTCTGTTTTGAGTTTCTGCACCACAAGTGTATCACTCTGCACTTCTTGGCATTAAATTTTAACTGAAGCTCCAAACACAGCTTCACACACACTGTGTACAGAAATGCTCACTATTCCCGCTGTCACCCAACCAACCACACACAACACATTCAACGGTGGAGAAAAAAAGCCTCAATAACGCCACCCAGCCAGCCCAAGACTTCGGACTATAAGGCGTGGGCCCAGCGCACCATCATCTGGCCCCAGCACCGACCCATGAGGAACTCCAATGCTCACCTTCCTTTCCTCTGAGCGGATTCCACTTACCACCACCCTCTGCCACCTGTTGGTCAACCAGGTTTCTATCCAGTTCACCACTTTTGGTCCTAAGTTCAGCCCTTTCAGCTTATTCACAAGTCTTCTGTGGGGGACCATAACAAAGGCTTTGCTAAAATCCAAGTAGATTACCATCTAGCACACGTCTTTCATCCAGTTACTTGGTCAGCCAATCAAAGAAGTCAGTAAGATTTGTTTGGCAGGATTTTCCTTTGGTAAAGCCATGTTGCCTCGGGTCCTGTAACCCGTTGGTTTCTAGAAAGTTAACTATCCTTTCTTTCAGCAGTGACTCCATTATTTTTCCTACCACCAACGTGAGACTTACCGGTCTATAGTTTCCCACTTCTTCCCTATCTCCACTTTTGTGAAGATGGACATCATCTGCTTGTCTCCAATCTTGTGGAACCTCTCCCATCTCTAAAGATCTATTAAATCTTTAAGAGGTCTCACCAGGACCTCTCTGATCACCCTCAGTATCCTGGGATGTATCCCATCCGGCCCCATAGCTTTGTCCACCTTCAGATTCTCAAGCTGTTTATAAACTCTTTCTTCCGTAAACGGCGCAGTATCTACTCCATTCCCAGACGTTCCCTCAGCAGCTGATCGTGGTCCATCTCCAGCATTTTCCTCTGTGAACAGGAGTGGAGTGGAGGAGTGGCCTAGTGGTTAGGGTGGTGGACTTTGGTCCTGAGGAACTGAGTTCAATTCCCGGCACATGCAGCTCCTTGTGACTCTGGGCAAGTCACTTAACCCTCCATTGCCCGCCGCATTGAGCCTGCCATGAGTGGGAAAAAGTGCGGGGTACAAATGTAACAAATAAATAATAAAATAACACCAAAGAGAAGTAATTGTTTAGCACGTTTGCTTTATCCTCATCACTCTCCACATAGCCATTCTCATTATCTTTCAGTCTTGCAATTCCATTCTTATCTTTTCTCCTTTTTCCAATATATGTGAAAAGGGTCTTGTCACCTCTGTTCAAATCTTTAGCCATTCTTTCTTCCAATTGTGCTTTTGCTAGCCATATTTCTCTCCGTTTCTTTGAGTTTAATCCGATAATCTTTTCCATGATCCTCTCATTGTGTTCTTTTGTATTTCTTGAACAAAGCCTCTTTTGATCTTATTTTTTTCAGCTACTTGTTTGGAGAACCATATAGGCTTCCTGTTTCTCTTGTTTTTTTTACTTTCCATGCATAAAGATCAGTTTGCCATATTTATAGCAGCCTTTAGCTTTGACCACTGATTTTCCACTTCTCTATGCTTTTCCATGCCAACAGCTCCTTCTTTAGGTATTCCCCCATTTTATCAGAATCAGTGTGTCTGAAATCCAGTACTTTGGAGTTTTGTACATCCGCACTCCACCTTTGCCCTTACATATGGTGTGATGATCACTATTACATAGGTGGGCACCCACCCGGATATTGGAAACACTTCCTCCATTCGTGAGCAAGAGATCCAGCATTGCCCTTCCTTCATGGGTTCCGTCATCATTTGTCTGAGCAAGGCACTTTGACAGGCAACTAATCTTCTTACTTCTTTCCAATTCTGCAGACTGGACATTCCAATCCACATCAGACAAGTTGAAATCTCCCAACAGTAGCACCTCCCCTTTCATATCAATCTTTTGAATATCTTCTATCAGATCCTTGTCTAGCTTCTCCGTTAGTGCTGGAGGTCTATAGATAACCCCCGTATGGATACAGGTTCCATCTTCTCTTTCCAGGATGATCCATAAAGCTTCTTCCTTTCCTCAGGTTCCCCGCATTTCAGCTGCTCTGATATTGTCTCTCACATACAGCGCCACTCTTCCACCTCTTTGGCCCTCTGTCTCCTTCCTAAAAAGATTATAGCCCGGTATAGTCACATCCCATTCATGGGAATCAATGAACCATGTCTCAACTTTCCCAGAAACCTAATAACCCCAAATATCCTCTCACAACTTTCATTAAACTATTGTAATTTCACACATCCAAATCATTCAACAGAACTGATCAAACCCACATTGCTAAAGTATTCAAGTAGGAGTCCCAAATTTTTAGAAAACATTTTCAGGATCATAATCCCATAGTTGCAACAGATAATTGTCTCCAAACATAACAATTTAATTTAATTTCACTCTATTAACATAACAATACATCTTATATTCCACCATTTGCCTTGTAGTTCTATGCGGATCACATCAGTAAGGGGTCCTTTTACAAAGCTGCACTAGTGGTGGGGGCTGTTTTTGCCGGGCACTGAGGACCTTTTTACCGCAGCAGATAAAAAACCCGAAAAAAGTAATGGCCATGCAGTAAGATTTCACTTACCATGTGGTCATGCCAGAGGGTGGGTGGGTGGGGGAAGTACTTACACCCATTGAGGTGGTGGTAAGGGCTCCCACACTAATCCAGCAGTTACTGGGTGGAATGTGGCAGTGCCCGATTACTGCCAGGTTAGCACCTGCAGAAATATTTTTTGAGTATTTCTGCTAGTGCCGGATATGCCACATGCTGGTCGTGGAACTACGGCTGCTGCCCGCGGTGGGCTGGCAGTAGCTCCAGATTGGCGTGCGGTAACTGCAGTGGGCTTTCCACCACTTTGTAAAAGGGCCCCTAAGAGACTGGACATAACCAAGAACATACATCAAATAATAACAGTCACATTAGTGCACAAAATTACTTATGAACATTCAAAATGTATCTTCTAAATAAATATGTTTTAGTTTGACTTCTGAAATGACTATAACTTGTAGCTGAAAGCAAAACAGTCTGAACACCTTTATTTTATTTATTTATTTTATTGCATTTGTATCCCACATTATCCCACCTATTTGCAGGCTCAATGTGGTGTTAATATGTGTTGTAGCTTGAGGCCACTGAGCCCAAGACCACCGACCCCGCACCCAACACTGTTTAACCATCTTGACCAACTCGACCAGAGACTTAATCACTTAATTAACCTAGACCAACCATCTCCCGAATCGCACCTACTTGATCTGGCCGATATCACCATCCAAACGATCACTGAATCACCAGAGTCACCACCTGAACAACCACCAGTACTCGAACCTGCATTTGAGTGGCCATCCTCACCTCCACCTTCCAGTGTTCCAGAATTCCCACTTCCCTACGTTGACCTTCGTATCCGTCTCATCCGAATCCGCAACTTAGCAGGAGAATTGGATCTGGGCGAACCAGAGTCTGTTGAGTTTTCAACAGTGCAGAATTTGTACAGCAACATCAGTGAGCTGCTCGACATTCTACATTTGTATTTCCCGAACCAAGCCAGATAAATGCCACGCCAAGTCCAGCCACAGTCCACTGCAGAAGAAAATATTCCCTTACAGACTATTCCTTTACAGAAAGTTCCAATCCCTTTACCACCTCCTTCAGCCACTCCAGTTGGTATACTCCTCCGCAGGGAATCAACCCTCCGCAGGGAACCAACCTCAGAGAACCTTACTGCCCTTGACGACATCAAGGAACCAGATCCACAAAAAACTGACCTTTATCCTGTTGACAAGTGTGACTCTGAGCAGTTATCTGAAACCAATACCCATTGGTCCAACGACTTCGACGGAACCTATCTGGAAGACGACACCATTCCAGACGACACGGACGCCAACAGCACCGTTGCAAGTGTTGTTTCAGCAGTAGTTACGGTGCTACATCAGTACACCCTCTTCTTCTGCTTTCCATCTGCTCGATTGTTTGCTGTTGGACTCTTGTGTTTTATCCTACTTTGTATAGGTTTGGTTTTGTTTTTCACTACCCTGTTTACCTATACTGCTGATAGAAACCTCGCAGATCTTTGGATCACACTTAGTGCCTTTCCCACTGGCAACGTTACCTTGCCCGTTGGAAACGCCACGGTACTTGCAACTACTTCTGTACTTGCAGCTACCCCAGCAGTACTTGCAACTACTTCTGTATTTGCAACTACTCCTGTTCCAACGACTACTACAGCAGCCTACACAGAGCCCCAACAGTATACCACATTCACGCGCTTGTTTGGACACACATCCCTCCAAACGATCAAAAAGACCAGTCCCATTGCCACCCCCTGGGCAGACATATCTGCCACAACAGACTTTTCAACTGGCAATCCTACAGTGCCTATTGAAAACTCTGTGACTGCTTCTGTCCTCACTAATTCTCCTATTTTGCATTCTACAAGTGTTCCCAATAATATCGGTAGCTCGGTCCATATTGTCCCCAATCCTACAACTACTTTTGAGGATAATATTACCTTGCCTGAATTGCGAACCACCCCTTCTCCTTATCCTCTGGTGCCTAATAGTGACGTTCCTCCTCCCACGAATACTACCTTAGCCACCCCAAGTATCAGAGTCCCAGCTACTCGTCCTCCCCGATAGTTATATTCTTATTAACTATCAATATATGTCCCATAGCAGACCTGGTAACCAGCCTTCTCCGCCACAATCTGTTCCTTCCCTTGAATCTCCATCACTGTCGCCTTTTAATTTAGGTGATCAAGTAATCCCTGAACCCCCAGAGTACCTTTTAGATCCACGAGAATTAAGATATCCCCATTGGGATCCAGCCCCTGAAGACAATCCCATTTGGGATCCCCTCACACGATATCAGATACTGTGTGAACCCTTACTTGAGAGTTGGACACTAGGTCCCAGTCGAGTAGTTACTCATACCCTAGCATTGTTCGGAGGAAGCTTGGGTTTACAAGTTGAACAGACTGAAGAGCTCCTAATAAGACCAGAAACTGGTGACGTAGTGGATTTTTGGTTAATCACATACACCGTACTTGGCACAGACTGGATACCTTTCCTATTCATTAGAGAGGTTGGATTGGGACCTTTGGAAGTATACAGTCTTTTCGAAGTCCCCAATCCCACCGAACAAGGAGCTACTAGAATTTACCCCCCATACCCAAGTTACCCCTAATGATATATCAAGCCTTGGTATACTATGGAATACTAATTATAGTGATTGCAGTACTTGCTAAGACCTTAGGGATAATTTTGTTACTCATTTTCATTAACCGCCAATTGCCTTTTGTACAGTCTAGGTCCAACATCTAATCATGAAAACTACCAATATGAAGTGCCTAGCCCTCCTGTTGTGTGTGCTCACCATGCCCATGGTACAAGGAGCATAGAAACTAGAAAGTTTTCTGCAACAATTCATAACCACTTACGAAATAACATTACCCACTACTAAGTACACAACCACAATAACCCTTGATGTGTGTGCTTACACAATGTGCGGAGAACATCCTGTGCAGCAATATTTGTCAGCTTTTGAAATATACCTGTGTCCCTTCTCCAATTGCGGAAGTTGGGCGCAAGTATGGTGGTACACAGGTTCATGGGTTCCCTACTCAGGTAGCGAAATTCCAGATCTCAAAAAGAGCATTTCCATTATGAAATTGCGAGTGACTGGTCTTTGTTCAATGACCAAATGTAATCAAGTGGCCATCACTTTCAGAGGAGTAACGGCTGTTACATACAGAACTTATTCCTTAGGAATTGATGCCACAGGTAGGGACCCCATTGGAAAATTTAAGATTGTTCCACCCCCAGCCCAACCAGAAAAGAATCCTTTGATGCCAACAAAGATCCCAGAAGTAAAGATTCCTTACCAGATTGTGCCAATTAATAATTCCAAAGATTTAATGGCACTAGAAACAGGGTTTGGAGAGACAAACTTGTGGCTCGAATGGGCGCATTATACTACTAAGAGTTTGAATGTGTCTAATTGTTATTTTTGCGCCCACGCAAGAGCAGAACCAACAGTAATCCCCTTTCCTTTAGATCTCCACAATGATCCAGATGGGTTTTGGTGTATGTTAGAGCTACTACAGGTAACAACTGAAACTAATCAGTCTTGTCAACACCTTGACAAACATCACCCTTACTTACCCCCTCGGATGAGGGTTCCACCTACATTCAGGATTCCAGATCCTGCTACCAGATATCATACATGTCTGGAACGATATGGAGTGAAAAATTCACGGTTTTTGGGAAATTTGACCAATTGCAATAGTTCCCTAGCAAAGGGAGCCCTGAGGGGTCTGAACCTTACGGACTTCTCACAGGCTAGAGCAGATATATGGTGGTATTGTGGAACCCACACTATCTACCATACACTCTACAGAAGTTGGACAGGCAGATGTGCCTTAGTCAAATTGGTAATTCCAATCATTATAGCATCCTTGATCCCTCCTCATAGCAGCTCTTCCTCACGAGTGAAGAGAGATGCTATGCCTGGATCCTTTGATGATCGAGTCTATATAGATGCAATTGGAGTTCCAAGAGGGGTTCCTGATGAGTTCAAAGCCAGAAACCAGATTGCAGCAGGGTTCGAATCAGCTTTCTTTTGGTGGGCGACTATAAATAAAAATTTAGACTGGATCAACTATATATATTACAACCAGCAGAGATTTGTGAATTACACTAGAGACGCGGTTCAAGGAATTGCAACACAATTAGATGCCACCAGCAGAATGACGTTAGAAAATAGATTAGTGCTTGACCAGATTCTGGCAGCAGACGGCGGAGTGTGCCGCAAGATAGGTACACAGTGTTGCACCTTTATCCCCAACAATACTGCTCCAGATGGATCAATTACCAGAGCTTTGAAAGGTCTAACCTCACTGTCGCAAGAATTGGCAGAGAACTCTGGTGTCGATACATCTTGGACCGGTTGGATGGATAAAGCATTTGGTAAATGGAAGACATTTATCATTTCTGCAGCCACCACCATAATCATAGTGGTAGCAATTTTTGTGTTAGTAGGATGCTGCATAATCCCTTGTGCTAGAGGCTTAGTAGAACGCTTAATTGAAACTGCAATAACAAAAAAGACAACAGCAGGACAGTATGCCCTGTACGAAAATCTCCTTCCCAACACCACAGGAGATAACACATTGGACTATCTCCCTATGAGATGGACCAATCGCTATGCGAATGCTAGAGACACTATAGAAATGTCTGCAACAGTATAATCATGTAAAAGCACACAGGGATGCAATATAATAGTGTTAAGACTGATGAAAGAATGTAATCAATAATCGGTATGACTATGTAATCCATGCAAATGTATACTCAAGATATAATCAGTATATAACCAAAGAATTATTGATTGTTATTAATATATATATCTCCATATATGTAAGAGTAAGATTGAACCTGCATATTAATAGGTATAGAAATATTATTGTTGTAGTTATAGTATGTTACCGAAGTAGTGCCTATGTCATCACTTTGATTCAAACAAATCAGACTATACCAGCTTTCAATTAGACTCATTCGATTCTATAATTTAATAGGATACCTTCTGGAATGGATGGTACCATGGTACGTTAACCCTGGTGTCACCCTATGGGATAGGGTGAAGAGGGGAATGTTAATATGTGTTGTAGCTTGAGGCCTATCCACTGGAATGGTGGTGGGCCAAGTTACCGGGCTTTGGCCAGCTGAGCAGCCCTGACTAGGCCTGAAAGCCCACCAATGGCCTTATAGATGGGAACCTGCAAAAGCAGGCCTGCATGATGGGTCTTAACAAATCTGGTACAACTGTCAAATTGAACATAGCACCTAAGATGTAGAAATAATGGACAAAAAAAAAATGGATAAAGTTTGGTCTAAAATGGAGTTTGTCTTTCAATAAGATGGCACACAGATCATAAGATGATATGAAAGATGATATGAAACTGATATGTTAATATTAAGATATTTTTGTATCAAGAGAGAGAAAAACAAGTTGTTGACAAAAACGGAAATGTCACAATCATGTGCAATAGCTAAAGCAGATATTTTTGTAACAAGAAAAACAAGTTATTGACAATAACGGAAATTGCAAAATCTCTTGCAATAGCTAAAACGGAAAGGAGAGGTGGGTACAAATGGGCACCTGCCGGAAAGGAAAGTATGATTCAGAGGTTGTGCAATATTAAGAAAAAAAAGGGTCTTGCCATTGACTTGTATAGAGACCTGCGCCTATAAAAGAAATGAGATTTTGGCAGATCGTTGGATCATTCCCCAACTCTTCTCCAAGGGAAAAGAGCTCTGTGCAGTTGAACCTAGAATATGTCTGATGATTGTACCAAATTGAAGACTTGATTTTGGTAAGAATAAACACTTTATTTCTGGAAACTATTTCTGTCTTTATTTCTAATTCATTCTTTATCTGTCATGTGTTCTACAAGGTAACCCACACACAAATTATAGTCAGTCCCTGAACTAATTTGGGTTGGCCTTTAAAGCGAATGCTACATACCTGTAGAAGGTATTCTCCGAGGACAGCAGGCTGATTGTTCTCACTGATGGGTGACGTCCACGGCAGCCCCTCCAATCGGAAACTTCACTAGCAAAGTCCTTTGCTAGCCCTCGCGCGCCCGCGCGCACCGCGCATGCGCGGCCGTCTTCCCGCCCGAAACCGGCTCGAGCCGGCCAGTCCAGTATGTAGCAAGACAATACACTTCAAGGGAAGACACAACTCCAAAGGGGAGGCGGGCGGGTTTGTGAGAACAATCAGCCTGCTGTCCTCGGAGAATACCTTCTACAGGTATGTAGCATTCGCTTTCTCCGAGGACAAGCAGGCTGCTTGTTCTCACTGATGGGGTATCCCTAGCCCCCAGGCTCACTCAAAACAACAACATTGGTCAATTGGGCCTCGCAACGGCGAGGACATAACTGAGATTGACCTAAAAAATTTACCAACTAACTGAGAGTGTAGCCTGGAACAGAACAAACAGGGCCCTCGGGGGGTGGAGTTGGATCCTAAAGCCCAAACAGGTTCTGAAGAACTGACTGCCCGAACCGACTGTCACGTCGGGTATCCTGCTGCAGACAGTAATGAGATGTGAATGTGTGGACAGATGACCACGTCGCAGCTTTGCAAATTTCCTCCATGGTGGCTGACTTCAAGTGGGCTACCGACGCTGCCATGGCTCTAACATTATGAGCCGTGACATGACCCTCAAGAGCCAGCCCAGCCTGGGCGTAAGTGAAGGAAATGCAATCTGCTAGCCAATTGGATATGGTGCGTTTCCCTACAGCCACTCCCCTCTTGTTGGGATCAAAAGAAACAAACAATTGGGCGGACTGTCTGTGGGGCTGTGTCCGCTCCAGATAGAAGGCCAATGCTCTCTTGCAGTCCAATGTGTGCAGCTGACGTTCAGCAGGGCAGGAATGAGGACGGGGAAAGAATGTTGGCAAGACAATTGACTGGTTCAGATGGAACTCCGACACAACCTTTGGCAGAAACTTAGGGTGAGTGCGGAGGACTACTCTGTTGTGATGAAATTTGGTGTAAGGGGCCTGGGCTACCAGGGCCTGAAGCTCACTGACTCTACGAGCCGAGGTAACTGCCACCAAGAAAATGACCTTCCAGGTCAAGTACTTCGGATGGCAGGAATTCAGTGGCTCGAAAGGAGGTTTCATCAGCTGGGTGAGAACGACATTGAGATCCCATGACACTGTAGGAGGCTTGACAGGGGGCTTTGACAAAAGCAAACCTCTCATGAAGCGAACAACTAAAGGCTGTCCTGAGATCGGCTTACCTTCCACTTGGTAATGGTATGCACTGATTGCACTAAGGTGAACCCTTACGGAGTTGGTCTTCAGACCCGACTCCGACAAGTGGAGAAGGTATTCAAGCAGGGTCTGTGTAGGACAAGAGCGAGGATCTAGGGCCTTGCTGTCACACCAGACGGCAAACCTCCTCCAATGAAAGAAGTAACTTCTCTTAGTGGAGTCTTTCCTGGAAGCAAGCAAGATGCGGGAGACACCCTCTGGCAGACCCAAAGAGGCAAAGTCTACGCCCTCAACATCCAGGCCGTGAGAGCCAGGGACTGGAGGTTGGGATGCAGCAGAGCCCCTTCGTCCTGCGTGATGAGGGTCGGAAAAACACTCCAATCTCCACGGTTCTTCGGAGGATAACTCCAGAAGAAGAGGGAACCAGATCTGACGCGGCCAAAAGGGAGCAATCAGAATCATGGTGCCTCGGTCTTGCTTGAGTTTCAACAAAGTCTTCCCCACCAGAGGAATGGGAGGATAAGCATACAGCAGACCTTCCCCCCAATCCAGGAGGAAGGCATCCGACGCCAGTCTGCCGTGGGCCTGAAGCCTGGAACAGAACTGAGGGACCTTGTGGTTCACTTGAGATGCGAAGAGATCTACCAGGGGGGTGCCCCACGCCCGGAAGATCTGTCGCACCACACGGGAATTGAGCGACCACTCGTGAGGTTGCATAATCCTGCTCAACCTGTCGGCCAGACTGTTGTTTACGCCTGCCAGATATGTGGCTTGGAGCACCATGCCTTGACGGCGAGCCCAGAGCCACATGCTGACGGCTTCCTGACACAGGGGGCGAGATCCGGTGCCCCCCTGCTTGTTGACATAGTACATGGCAACCTGATTGTCTGTCTGAATTTGGATAATTTGGTGGGACAGCCGATCTCTGAAAGCCTTCAGAGCGTTCCAGATCGCTCGCAACTCCAGAAGATTGATCTGTAGATCGCTTTCTTGGAGGGACCACCTTCCTTGGGTGTGAAGCCCATCGACATGAGCTCCCCATCCCAGGAGAGACGCATCCGTGGTCAGCACTTTTTGAGGCTGAGGAATTTGGAAGGGACGTCCCAGAGTCAAATTGGAGCAAATCGTCCACCAATACAGGGATTCGAGAAAACTCGTGGACAGGTGGATCACGTCCTCTAGACCCCCGGCGGCCTGATACCACTGGGAGGCTAGGGTCCATTGAGCAGATCTCATGTGAAGGCGGGCCATGGGAGTCACATGAACTGTGGAGGCCATGTGGCCCAGCAATCTCAACATCTGCCGAGCTGTGATCTGCTGGGACGCTCGCACCCGCGAGACGAGGGACAACAAGTTGTTGGCCCTCGCCTCTGGGAGATAGGCGCGAGCCGTCCGAGAATCCAGCAGGGCTCCGATGAATTCGAGTTTCTGCACTGGGAGAAGATGGGACTTTGGGTAATTTATCACAAACCCCAGTAGCTCCAGGAGGCGAATAGTCATCTGCATGGACTGCAGGGCTCCTGCCTCGGATGTGTTCTTCACCAGCCAATCGTCGAGATATGGGAACACGTGCACCCCCAGCCTGCGAAGCGCCGCTGCTACCACAGCTAGGCACTTTGTGAACACCCTGGGCGCAGAGGCGAGCCCAAAGGGTAGCACACAGTACTGGAAGTGGCGTGCGCCCAGCTGAAATCGCAGATACTGTCTGTGAGCTGGCAGTATCGGGATGTGTGTGTAGGCATCCTTCAAGTCCAGAGAGCATAGCCAATCGTTTTGCTGAATCATGGGGAGAAGGGTGCCCAGGGAAAGCATCCTGAACTTTTCTTTTACGAGATATTTGTTCAGGGCCCTTAGGTCTAGGATGGGACGCATCCCCCCTGTTTTCTTTTCCACAAGGAAGTACCTGGAATAGAACCCCAGCCCTTCTTGCCCGGATGGCACGGGCTCGACCGCATTGGCGCTGAGAAGGGCGGAGAGTTCCTCTGCAAGTACCTGCTTGTGCTGGAAGCTGTAGGACTGAGCTCCCGGTGGACAATTTGGAGGTTGAGAGGCCAAATTGAGGGTGTATCCTTGCCGGACTATTTGGAGAACCCACTGATCGGAGGTTATGAGAGGCCACCTTTGGTGAAAAGCTTTCAACCTCCCTCCGACAGGCAGGTCGCCCGGCACTGACACTTGGATGTCGGCTATGCTCTGCTGGAGCCAGTCAAAAGCTCGCCCCTTGCTTTTGCTGGGGAGCCGCGGGGCCTTGCTGATTCGCACGCTGCTGACGAGAGCGAGCGCGCTGGGGCTTAGCCTGGGCCGCAGGCTGTCGGGAAGGAGGATTGTACCTACGCTTGCCAGAAGTATAGGGAACAGTCTTCCTTCCCCCGAAAAAATCGTCTACCTGTAGAGGTAGAAGCTGAAGGCTGCCGGCGGGCGAACTTGTCGAATGCGGTGTCCCGCTGGTGGAGAGACTCTACCACCTGCTCGACTTTTTCGCCAAAAATGTTATCCGCACGGCAAGGCAAGTCCGTAATCCGCTGCTGGACTCTATTCTCCAGGTCGGCGGCACGCAGCCATGAGAGCCTGCGCATCACCACACCTTGAGCAGCGGCCCTGGACGCAACATCAAAAGTGTCATAAACTCCTCTGGCCAGGAATTTTCTGCACGCCTTCAGCTGCCTGACCACCTCCTGAAAAGGCTTGGCTTGCTCAGGGGGAAGAGCATCAACCAAGCCCGCCAACTGCCGCACATTATTCCGCATGTGTATGCTCGTGTAGAGCTGGTAAGACTGGATCTTGGACACGAGCATAGAGGAATGGTAGGCCTTCCTCCCAAAGGAGTCTAAGGTTCTAGCGTCCTTGCCCGGGGGCGCCGAAGCATGTTCCCTAGAACTCTTAGCCTTCTTTAGGGCCAAATCCACAACTCCAGAGTCATGAGGCAACTGAGTGCGCATCAGCTCTGGGTCCCCATGGATCCGGTACTGGGACTCGATCTTCTTGGGAATGTGGGGATTAGTTAATGGTTTGGTCCAGTTCGCAAGCAATGTCTTCTTCAGGACATGGTGCAAGGGAACAGTGGACGCTTCCTTAGGTGGAGAAGGATAGTCCAGGAGCTCAAACATTTCAGCCCTGGGCTCGTCCTCCACAACCACCGGGAAGGGGATGGCCGTAGACATCTCCCGGACAAAGGAGGCAAAAGACAGACTCTCGGGAGGAGAAAGCTGTCTCTCAGGAGAGGGAGTGGGATCAGACGGAAGACCCCCAGACTCCTCGTCAGAGAAATATCTGGGATCTTCCTCTTCCTCCCACGAGGCCTCACCCTCGGTGTCAGACACAAGTTCACGGACCTGTGTCTGCAACCTCGCCCTGCTCGACTCCGTGGAACCCTGTCCACGATGGGGGCGTCGAGAGGTAGACTCCCTCGCCCGCATCGGCGAAGCTCCCTCCGCCGACGTAGTCGGGGAGCCTTCCTGGGAGGTGGCCGCGGTCGGTACCGCACGCGGTACCGACGTCGGGGACCTCAACCTGGGCGATGGGCCAGCCGGCGCCACGCTCGACGGTACCGGTGGCGCAAGCACCGCCGGTACCGGAGGGGTAGGGCGCAACAGCTCTCCCAGAATCTCTGGGAGAACGGCCCGGAGGCTCTCGTTTAGAGCGGCTGCAGAGAAAGGCTGAGAGGTCGATGCAGGCGTCGACGTCAGTACCTGTTCCGGGCGTGGAGGCTGTTCCGGGCTGTCCAGAGCGGAGCGCATCGACACCTCCTGAACAGAGGGTGAGCGGTCCTCTCGGTGCCGATGCCTGCTGGGTGCCGAATCCCTCGGCGACCCAGAGCTCTCGGTGCCGACACGGGGAGGAGACCGGTGTCGATGCTTCTTCGATTTCTTCCGAAGCATGTCACCGGAGCTCCCCGGCACCGACGAGGAGGACGTCGAATCCACCCGTCGCTTCCTCGGGGCCGAGACTGAAGAAGGTCGATCTCGGGGGGGCTGTACCGCAGGAGCCCTCAGGGTAGGCGGAGACCCACCCGAGGGCTCACCGCCACCAGCAGGGGAATGGACAGCCCTCACCTGCACTCCACCCGATGCACCACCGTCCGACGACATCAGCAGACGAGGTCCTGGTACCACCGACGTCGATGCAGCTATCCGATGTCTCGGCGCCGATGCAGAGGCCCGATGCCTCGATGCACTCGATGCAGGGGCGGCCGAGGAAGATGGTCTGGACGCTGACGACGTCGATGCACTCGAAGATCCCGGTGCCGATGCCGACGAAGAGCCCGAGAACAACACGTTCCACTGGGCTAGTCTCGCTACCTGAGTCCGCCTTTGAAGCAGGGAACACAGACTGCAGTTCTGAGGGCGGTGCTCGGCCCCCAGACACTGAAGACACGACGAGTGTCGATCAGTGAGCGAGATAACCCGGGCGCACTGGGTGCACTTCTTGAAGCCGCTGGAAGGCTTCGATGTCATGGGCGGAAAAATCACGCCGGCGAAATCAAAAGCCGAAATGGCGAAATTCGAAGCACCAAATTTAGAGGGAGAAAAAATCTCGACCGAGGCCGAAAAAAAGGCCTACCCCGACGACGAAAGAAAACTTACCGGGGCAAAAAAGCTGGAAGTACGGGGAGGATTTACACGAAACCCGGCGGGGGGTTTCCGGAGCACTTCCCGACTAGAATAAAGCTTTCCCGAAGGAAAAAAACACGTTCAAACAAATTGGACGCGCGAGGTCGACTTTCCGGGGCTCGACACGGCGAAAACACGACCGTACCGAGTGCGGACAAAAGAAGACTGGCCGGCTCGAGCCGGTTTCGGGCGGGAAGACGGCCGCGCATGCGCGGTGCGCGCGGGCGCGCGAGGGCTAGCAAAGGACTTTGCTAGTGAAGTTTCCGATTGGAGGGGCTGCCGTGGACGTCACCCATCAGTGAGAACAAGCAGCCTGCTTGTCCTCGGAGAATAGAATATATGTGGGAACACAAATGGCCAAAGATCCACTTAGATCCTAGTAGACAGAAAGCTGTGGTCATGGGAATTAGATTTGAACTGAGCCTTCTGATGCCTCCCCAGCGGCGCCATCCATGGGAAGGGGTGTCACTGGAATTCAGGGAGGCGGTCTACCAGATCATAGAAGAACAGACCCTCTGTACACCTCCGTGTGGAAAGATCAGACGGGGGTCTAAAGAGGGTCAATAAAACAGTGGCTTACAGAGTTTTGTTATGACTTGGATATTACAGGGGATACAATTGGTAATGTACAGAGATTAAGTAATGGAAGAGTGAAGGAGGTGTTAGGGAGGATAGTATATAAAGGGAATTGGCATAGCTGGGTAGATTGATAGGGTAGTTTTGTAAGGCTATGGGTTCTCTTTGCAGGCTTTGTTGAAGAGATGTGTCTTTAAAGATTTGCGAAAGTCAGTTATTTCGTCGGTAGTTTTCAAGGTTGTGGGTAGTGCATTCCACAACTGTGTGCTCATGTAAGAGAAAGTGGTAGAGTGTATCAGCTTGTATTTTAGTCCTTTACAGCTGGGGAAGTGCAGATTGAGAAATTTGCAGGATGATCTTATGGTGTTTCTGGGAGGTAGGTCCACAAGATTTAGCATGTAGATTGGGGCATCTGCGTGAATGATTTTGTGTACCAATGTGCAGATCTTGAAAGCAATACGTTCCGTGAGTGGGAACCAGTGAAGTTTCTCTCTTAGGGGTTTTGCACTTTCATATTTAGTTTTTCCAAATATAAGTCTGGCGACGGTGTTCTGGGCTGTTTGGAGCTTTTTGATAGTCTGTTCTTTGCAGCGTATAGTGCGTTGCAATAGTCCAGGTGACTTATTACCATTGATTGTACCAGGGTACGGAAGATGTGTCTCGGGAAGAAAGGTTTTACTCTTTTGAGTTTCCACATGGAGTAGAACATCTTTTTCATTGTATTCTTCACATGGGTATCGAGTGTGAGGTTTCGGTCAATGGTAACTCCAAGAATTTTTAGATTTTGTGAAACGGGAAGAGAGCAGTATGGTGTGGTTATGGTGGAGTATTTGTTTGTGTTATGTTGTGAGGTGAGTACAAGACATTGTGTTTTTTCTGCATTGAGTTTTAGCTGGAATGCATCCACCCAGGAGTGTATGATTTGCAGGCTATAGTTGATTTCATTGGTTATTTCATTTAGATCTTGTTTGAACGGTATGCAAATCGTGACATCATCTGCGTATATGTAGGGGTTGAGGTTTTGATTGGCTAGGAGTTTGGCTAAAGGTATCATCATTAGGTTGAAGAGAGTTGGTGAGAGAGGGGATCCTTGGGGAACTCCACATTCAGGTATCCATGGGGGTGATATGTCAGCATTCATTGTAACTTGGTATGATCTTGTGGTCAGGAATCTTTTGAGCCATTTGAGAACTGTGCCTCCTATTCCGAAGTATTCTAGTATATGTAATAGTATTTCATGACTAACCATCATGTCGAAGGCGCTGGACATGTCAAATTGTGGGAGGAGTATTAATTACCAGTTGCAATTGCTTGTTTGAATGAGTTCATTGCGGACACTAGTACAGTTTCAGTGCTGTGATTTGACCGAAATCCTGATTGAGACTCATGTAGAATTGAGTGTTTATTTAGGTATTCAGTATCCAATCTAGTGGCTTGATATGAGAAAAGACTGTCTAATAATTTAGATCTCTTCATATTCCTTAATGATAGAAACATAAACATAGTCACAATTCTAGTTATTCTGGACTTCCCTTGAAATACAAAATCATCTAAAAGGTATGATGGAGCCAAACCATAAAGAACCTCATAAATAAAGCAACAATATTTAAAAAGAACCCTAGGGTATACGGGAAGCCAGTGACTTTTCATAAAGAAAACCAATATACTATCATTCTTCTTCAAGAATAAGTCAAACTTAGTGCCATAGGTTGAAGCTGTTTTAACAACTGCTTAGAACAGCACAAGTAAACAATATTATAATAGTCCAAAAGACTCAGAACCAATGATTGTACTATTAAAAGAAAATGTTCCAGTTCAAAATATTTACGTACATGATGAAGATTGTGTATAATAAAGAAGGATCTTTGAGTTAACATATTAGCCTGTGACTCTAAGGGTAACCTGGCATCTAGATGGATACCTAAAACTCTTAAAGTAGATGAAAATTAATTAATTTGATTTATTGTTACACCTTTTTTTAACTCACCAGGAGAATTACTGCTTAATAACAATTTTGTTTATGCATTTTCATCCACAAATTCAAGGTATTAACAATGTTATAGATTAGAGTAGACTGCAATGAAGTTAGAGAAGCAATTGGAATCAGCACAGTTATGTGATCAGCATAACTGTAAAGATGGACACCAAGCCTCTCCAATACATAGCGCAATGAGTGTACATAAACATTAAAACGTAGTGGAGATAGTGGAAAACCCTGTGGAACACCACATGGGTTGGTCCACATCTCTGAAAATTTATCATCTATCTTAACTCTATATGATCAATGTTTTAGAAAAACAGAGAACGAATTCTAGAGTTGACCAGTAACTCCCAAACTCTCCAAAATTCCAAGTAAAATATCATGAGCCACCAAATCTAAGGCACTGGATAGGTCAAATTGAAGTATCAAAGCCTTTTTACCTTCACATGATAGTTTACAAATGTTATCCAGAAGAGAACCAATAACAGTTTCTACCTACAGTTTTCCATCTCTTTACCACACTCTGGCTATTCCCCTTTCTCTTATTCCCCAGTTTTTCACTAACTTTATCCTCTGCCCCTTCCATATAGCATTTCTCCTCTCTCTCCCACTTCCATCCAGCATTTCCCCTCTCTCCCGCTTCCATCCAGTATCTCCCTCCTCTCTCTCCCCCCTTCTAACATCCTCCTCTCCCTTCCATCTAGCATTTCCTCTTTTTCTCTCTTCCATACAGCATCTCTTCTCTATCTTCCTCTTTCATCCAGCATCTACCTTCTCTCTCCCCCTTCTCATTCAACATTTCTCCTCTCTTCCCTTTGCCATCCAGCATCTGCCCTCTGTCTCCCCCTTCCATCCAGCATTTCTCTTCTCTTACCGCATCCATTCAGCATCTTCTCACGCTCACCCTTTCCATGTAATATCCTCCTTCTCTAGCCCCTTTCCATTCAGCATCTCCTCTCTATCTCTCCACCCTATCAAGTTCCCCCCTCTCTATTCTTTCAAACCAACATCTCCCCCTCCCCTTCCAGCCAGCATTTCTCTTCACTCTTCCACTCAACATCTCCCCTCTCTTTCATCTCCCCTTTCTACCCCCTTTTCATCTAGCATCTCCCCTCTCCCTCTTTCCTTTCCAGCTAGTATCCTTCTCTTCTATCCACCATTTCTAACCAGTGTCTCTCCCTCTCTCTCCCCTCTTTCAGCCAGCATCTCCCTTCTCTGTCTCCCACTTCCCAGCCAGCATTTCCCCTCTCTTCTGTCTTCCATGCAGCCTCTCCCCTCTCTACCTCCTTTCCATCTTGCATATCTTCTCTCTCCCTCCACCCCTGCAGCCAGATCTCTCCCCAGGTTCAATCCAGAAAGAGGAAATTAATGATAGAGGATCTGGCAGAACCAGCAGCCACATGAATAGAGGCTATGGCCCTGCATCTGTTTTGTGTGGTTTTACTACTGCTGCTGCTGGTCTTGAGAAGCACCAACAACAGTGAAGGTGGAAGTGAGAGGGAGGTGGAGAAGAACATGGTTGAGGTTAGAGTTGAAGCTGGGAAAGCTTAGCCTCCCTAAGCCTCTTATACCAGGTACCTATGGTTGCAAGTTTGTTAATGCACAAAGAACAATCCTTTTTTTTGCCATAGTAATGGTGTTTATTCCAATAGCTGTGTTGAAGAAAAAAGTTTGACATTGTGTGCATCACTACTAACCCCTAAAGGAGCCAAAACACAGTGATGTTGGATTTTAAAGGGTGAACTTTTAATGAAGATTTCATTAACAATATTTTTATACCATCTGCTTTTTCTGGTTTATTCTGAATATTGACAGTGCCCAGATAACTTTTGTTTCCGCCTCGGCACTACTCAGATAGTGCCACTAAATATCAGTGCCTGAGCCAGTCGATATTATTTAACTGGGTAGGAGCCTCTCCTACCTGATTAAATAGCACTGAATATCAGCCCCTAGCTTTTATATCTGCTTGAGGCCAGTTCAGTTACCTTTTATTGGATAAACATTAGCATTATTCAAATATGGTTTTGCACATGAAAGTTTTTTACATCACTTATACCTGTTCTTAAATGAGTCAATACCCAAAAGGATGTATACATTCAGAAGCCACAGAAGAACAAACCACCACACCTTTCAGGTCAGGACAATGAAAAACAGAAGATGACACAAAGCACACTGTATATGCCGAAGGTGCCACAAAATTCTTTATTGTAGATCACATCAGACTTTACATGGGCTATGTTTCGGCTGTTAGGCCTACATTAGGAGTCTAAAGAGCAAACCAAACACTAGAGTAACTTTACATATGAAAATATACATATAAAAACATAATGAAAAATAATAAATAAATAAATAAGAAAACATCTAAGATATATTTAGCAAACATATATCCAAGCAAAAAGTCACTATGGCAAGATAGAGGTAACTGGCTTATTATCCTGCTTAAGCACTTCCATGGAGCCACTGATCTTCATATCCAGGTTTTATGGTGTGTCCTTCAGCCCCTAAATTGCCAGGAATGCTGGGCTACTCACAGCAATTCCTTTTGAACCCCTGAAGACCACTCCAAATCAACAGCGGTGAGGTTGCAATTCTGGATTTTATAAAGCAAGCCAGCCCTTTCTGTTTGCTCACTACAGCTGCCCAGTGTCTTAAAAGCAAACCTTCTGCACCTATATCAATATTACAGAGCTGCTGAAAGACAAAGCACGGTCTAGGGGAAACAATCTTAAGGGCTCTGCAGCTGCCCCCCCCCCCCCCACCGCTGTCGCACTACCAGTCAAAAGTAAATTTATTGGCTGGCAGGCAGCAGCGATCAAGAGAGACTGCTCTGCCAGCCACAGTTTCTTCTTCTTGCTGCGTCATGCCTCCTGTGAAGTAACTTCCTGTTTCCGCATAGGCAGAATGGGGCAGGAAGAAGGACCCATTGACAGCAGAGCAGTCTCTCTTGATCATGGCTGCCCTCCAGCCAGTGACTCCAAGGAGGGCAGCCATGAAGGGCTACAGCATCACTGAAAAGCTTTTCTATGACTGGCGCTAGGCCCTCCTTGGAGGCTGGCCCAGGGAATCTTGCTTCCCCCTCTCAGCGGCCCTACAATATCACCACGGTTCAAGACCAGCCAAAGCTCTTTTGTCTTTACAAGATCCTAATACAGAGTTCCATTCCCTGTTTCTCACTCCCAGAAATGAGCAACAGGGAATGGAACTATCCTATTAGGCTTTCCTTGCTTATAGTAAAATAATATTGGTTCTGGTGCATTAAATTATCATTTACCCAAGAATTTTTAGAGTTTTTCCCCTCAATGCTTTCCCCTATGTGCTTTACTGAAATATTAATATGTAGTAGAGAGGTGCATAATGGAAAAATTTTCAATCTATTTCGACTTTTACCACTATTTTGAAACTTTTTCCAGTTTTTTTAACGTGTTAAAACTATTTGAAACATGCTTAGCAACTTAACATGTTAATATGTAATTTAACAAAAGTTAAATCATTTGAGTGCATACTAAATTTCAAGGCACCATAACAAACTTAATGTGCGCTAAGAAATGTACACCCCTAAGAAGAAAAAGGAGGATATGCATGAAACATCTTTATTGTAAATCAAACACAACTGTGCTTCAGTATGTTGGCTATGTGAGGGTCCTACAGGATAAAAATAGCCTGCCCTTCCATGACCACCCAGAAGTAAAGGACTAAAGTTCCAGGAAGTTATCAGGAAAATTAGCATTTAGATGCACATATGTTCTTGTTTATATCATTCCTGAGCAATAACATGTAAATTGAGTGTTTTGTATAAACTATTGTTGATGTCAGTGTTGCAAACTAGCACATCTGTGTGGAATACTACAATCATCCTAATTAAAACACACTGCTGAGTTTATTTGTAGCAGACATATAGTTGTAAAATGGAGAGAAGCAGGAAAAGTTTCACTTATGAGCACAGTGTTTTTAATATTGCAGTAGCTGATTACATAAGAGTAGAGTGGTCGGTGGATAGTGTGACTCAATATAAAAACAAAAGGAAAGTTGAGCTGTAAGAAGATGGACTTCCAGATTGCCTACAGAATTAAGGTGAGAAATGAACTTAAGTGGGCCATGGCAATGTAATTGGGGAAGAGGAAATTCATGATCTATATAAAAAGCACTCAAGAGTAAAGTAAGTTACAAAAGGAACTATAAACGTGTAGCTTCTTGAAGAGGCGGAAGGCGGGGCCAGCGCAGAGGAAGCAGTCGCAGCAGCATACAGCCCTGGCAGCGCGCGGATCCGCTGCAGATAAGCAGCAGAAGAACTCTGTGCCAGAAAGATGATGACTGGAGCGGAGGGCAGCAGCGTAGCGGCAGGACGACCCGGTGCCGTGCAGCTTTCCTGTACAGGTAGACTGCGGCGCTGCCCGAAGGGGAGGGAGGGCCCGAGGGAAAGAAGGCCTGCAGCATGCATGTCAGTGAGTGGTGTCTGGGGAAAGGGAGGGAAAAATAAACCTGCAGCATGCTGGTGGGTGGTAGGTTTGTTGTGTGTGTGTGCTGGTGGGGGGGGGGGGGGGGGGGTCAGGGAGAGACAGGAGCACTGTTGGGATGAGGGAGTGAGACAGATAGGGGGAGGGACGGAGAGATGCTGCAAGGGAAAAGAGAGGGAGAATGGTTGGATATGGGTGGGATGGGGAGAGGGAGGGAAAGGGCATGAGAGAAAAAAAACGTGTTGGACATGAAAGTGGAAGGGAGGGAGAGATGAGAGGGGAAATGTTGAACATAGCATTGAGGTGAGAGAAAGGAAGGATGGAGAGATGGTGGGAGGGGGAGAGAGATGTTAAACCAGGGGCTCAAGGCAGGGAGCGGGAGAAAAGTTGGACATTAAGAAGGTGGAGAAGAGGAGAGGAAAGGAGAGATGCACAAGTGGGGGAGGGGAGAAAGAGGGAAGATGGATCCAGGAAGAGAAGATAGACAATGGATGGTAGGGAAGAGAAAGGGAAAATGCTGGACAATGGGGGAAGGGAGAGGGAACAGGGAGATGCTGGTGGTGGGAGGTAAAAGGTATAGGGAAATAGGCTATGAGGGCGAGGAGGGTAGAAAGAGGGAACAGATGCTTGGCTGGGAGGGGGGGGGGGGGGAGAGAGAAAATTTTGTGCCCACCCACATTGTGCTCAGGCCCACCCAAAATTGGCTGTCTGGCTACGCCACTGCCGAGACAGCAGGCTTTTTTCTTAAATGTCTGTCTTCTTGTCAATGTATGAGCCAACCACTGCTCATGCACTGATAGGAAGGGAGACATTTTTTTCTCTTCAGCAGCAAATGGCTGAATACTACCACCACAGTATGTGCTGTTATTTCTAACAGCACACTTTAATGCAATGGTAATTTGCATGCCATTAGTTCACTGTAATGAGTAACAAAAATTGTGCAGTCAACTTCTGTTAGAAGCTGTGTGCTAAGCCATCAATGCAAGTGACTTCCATTGGCCCCTGATTGTTGAAAGGCTGGCAGGCTCAGGCCCTGTAAGGGATGGGCCCTGAATACTACTACTACTTATCATTTCTATAGACGTACGCAGCGCTGCACACTTGAACATGCTTAGCAGAGCTTACAATCTAATCAGGACAGACAAACAGGACAAATAAGGAGTAAGGGAATTACTAAGGTGGGAATGATAAAACATACATGGGTACTGAACAATTGAATAGGGGTTAGAAGTTAAAAGCAGCATCAAAAAGGTGGGCTTTTAGCCTAGATCTGAAGACGGCCAGAGATGGAGCTTGGCATACTGGCTCAGGAAGTCTATTCCAGGCGTAAGGTTCAGCAAGATAAAAGGAATGGAGTCTGGAGTTAGCGGTGGAAGAGAAGGGTATAGATAAGAGAGATTTACCTAATGAATGGAGTTCCCGGGGAGGAATGTAGGGAGAGATGAGAGTGGAGAGGTACTGAGGTCCTGCAGAATGAATGCACGTGTAAGTCAGTAAGAGAAGTTTGAACTGTATGCGGAAACAGATAGGGAGCCAATGAAGTGACTTGAGGAGAGGGCTAATATGAGCATAGTGACACTGGTGGAATACAAGTCGTGCAGCAGAATTTTAAACAGATTGAAGGAGAGAGAGGTGGCTTAGTGGGAGACATGTGAGAAGCAAGTTGCAATAGTCTAAGCAAGAGTTGATAAGAGTGTGGATAAGGGTTTTGGTAGTGTGCTCAGAAAGGAAGGCCCAAATTTTGGTGATATTATAGAGAAAGAAACAACAGGTTTTAGCAGTCTGTTGAATATCTGCAGAAACAGAGAGAAGAGTTAAAGATGACCCCAAGGTTATGAGCTGCTGAGACAGGGAAAATGAGAGTGTTATCCACAGAGAAAGAGAATAGGAGAAGAGAAGAGGTGGGTTTAAGGAGAAAGATAAGCTCGGTCTTGGTCATGTTTAGTTTTAGATGGTGTTGAGACATCCAGGCAGCAATGTCAGAGAGGTTTCAGGAAAAAAAGAAAAAGGGAGCACCACAAGAGCAATCTTTGGTCTTTTTACTCCTGTTTTCTACCTCCTAACAAACAGGCTGAGCTCTGGAAGATGGAGAGCTTCAGGCCCGACAGAGGATGGGCCCTCTTAAGAACTCAGTTAAGGGGCCAGTCACTAAGGCAGAATAAGATCTCCTTGATGCAAGTCCATTGATGCTGGCCTGTACATAAAGGTGTAGGAACCAATTGTAATAAACAAACAATAGTGTGATGCAGGAGGTTTTTGCCCCAAGATTGGAGTCCTGTTGCCAAGTACAGCGAGAAGCCCGGAGATATGGGATCAGAGCCAAGCTGCAGAACCCATGTGGGGCTAACCCAACTGGAAGTAGGGAAAAGAGGAGTCCTCTAAAATAACCTGTAATTAGAGGAATAGAAAGTGGGACTGGAATGAAGGGAGGATCATACAGAAAATTCAGAGGGGAACTGTGTATCCAAAATGCCTTTCAATGACTGTAAATATTTTTGGATTACCTTTACTGAATGTACTCTACAATGTTTATTTGGCCCCAAAGTGTTCAGTAAATTTGGACATCTGGTTCCATCAATGAGTGTGCTGTGGACTTATTTCTTAACAAACCTCTCTTCCTTATCATTCTGTTAGACCAGTCCAAACTAGTCCCCCTATCTACAGATGTGAGATAAAGACCTGAAAATTCCACTGACATCTTCAGTATAACAGGTGGTGCAGCTAGGAACATTCCAGCATTTCTCTGCCTCAAGCAGATGGTGCAGGTTGACTGGTGTAGCAGGATTTCTTGTGACCAAGCTTGTGTCCCAAGAGTACAGTCCACCACCTGCAGCCTTGAGGTTCAGCCCTGGCCTCGCTTTTGCTCCAAGGAACTGGTCCATAGACCTTACTTCGGTTAAGAACAGAGCTGTCTTTCACTCCAAAGCCCCAAGCTGTAGCCCATAGGCTTTGCTCATCAGGCCAGTCAGTGGTGACCCTAAGTGGCTCATCTAATGGGCATTAGTAATATTCCCCTCGCTGTCACCATACTTTATCCCCTAGATACCTCCCCCCTTTCAGGCTTAAAAAAAAAGGAGTTGAGGCGTGGAGGGGCATAATCGAACGAGGCGCCCAAATTTTCCTGAGGGCGTCCTCGCAGGACATCCCTGCGAAGGGGCGGGGAAACCCGTATTATCAAAACAAGATGGGCGGCCATCTTTCGTTTCGATAATACAGTCGGGGATGCTCAAAGCTCAAAATTTAGGTCAACCTTAGAGATGGTCGACCTTAGAGATGGTCATTCCCGGTTTTCGACGATAATGGAAACAGAGGACGCCCATCTCAAAAATGACCAAATCCAACTCATTTGGTCATGGGAGGATCCAGCATTAGTAGTGCACTGGTCCCCCTGACGTGCCAGGACACCAACCGGGCATCCTAGGGAGCACTGCAGTGGAGTAACTGATGCACTAACTGAACAGAAAAAGCCCTTCCCTTACCGATCCCTTAGCGATTTGGAAAGGAATGGGCATGCATGAAGGAAATCGCATGCAAATGAGCTGATCGCTGTTAGCTCATTTGCAAACGATTTCCTTCCTAAGGAGGGGAAGCCAGTGCAGAGCAGCCAAGCATTATGCATGGCTGCTCTGCGCATGCCAAAGACGGCTTCATACACGTAGACAAGCTGCGTGTATAATAGCCGTCTACAACCTTAAAAAAACACGTCCAGGTAAAAACGTCCAAGTGCTCGTCAAGGATGTCTTTTTTTTTTTTTTTTTTGAGTATAGGTGAAGGACGTCCAAGTGTTGGGCGCCTTCACTAAGCCTCCGTCCCTGTGACAGCAGTTGAGGATGTCCAAAATGTGGATGTTTCTGTGAGAAGGACATCCATGCCTTTGCTATGCCTCCGACACCCCCTTTATTTATTTATTTGGATTTTGGATCACAAGTAGCAGCAGTGGGATTTGAACCAGCCACCTCTGGATTGCAAAACCAGTACTCTAACCACTAGGCCACTCCTCCACTCTACTCCCTTGAAATCTGGCCATCCCTGTGGGGGGGGGGGGGGCAGTTCAGGACGTCCAAAATGTTTGAAAGAAGGATGTCCACGCCTTTCACACCCCCCCCCCCCCAGGGACCTGCATACTGCAGCGATGGACCTTAGTATGATATTTGAGGCTGGCAAAAAATGTTTTTAAAGTTGTTTTTTCAGGGTGGGAGGGGGTTAGTCACCACTGGGGGAGTCAGGAGAGGTCATCTCCGATTCCCTCCGGTGGTCATCTGGTCAGTTCGGGCACCTTTTTGAGGCTTGGTTGTAAGAAAAAATGGACCAAGTAAAGTCGGCCAAGTGCTCGTCAGGGATGCCCTTCTTTTTTTCCATTATCGCTAGAGGACGCCCATCTGTTAGGCACGCCCCAGTCCCGCCTTCGCTATGCCTCTGACACGCCCCCAGGAACTTTGGTCATCCCCGCGATGGGAAGCAGTTGGGGACGCCCAAAATTGGCTTTCGATTATGCCGATTTGGGCGACCCTGAGAGAAGGACGCTCATCTCCCGATTTGTGTCGAAAGATGGGAGCCCTTCTCTTTCGAAAATAAGCCTGATAGTGTACTGTCGGCTTTGCCTACCTGATTCAAGTTAAAAAAAAAAAAAAAAGCAGGGTACTGGTATTTGGATATTGTTTGTTAATTAATTTGAACAGGTTAGAAGGGAACTGACTAGGGAAGGCCTATGCAAGGCTCCTGGTTGCTATTATTTTCTCTCAGTGGGGGTTCTTTGATAGGCAGCTAAGGCAGTGTTCTTGACATGGGGCATGTGGGAGCCAGTGCATTAGTAGCACTGCTGGCTCACTGCCTTGTTGTGATGAGGGAGTTGGCCCTCCTGTATGCAGCTCATTTAATTGAAACAAACACATGAAAATGGATTTATGGAACTGATTTTGTTATTTTTTTACAATTCTGGAAGAAAAAGAAGTCCTTTTTTTGCATAGTGGCAGTAACAATAAAAAGGCCCATCGGCCCAAATGGGGGGCCTCCTAGATCCCTCCCCTCTGGGGAATCTCAGCACCCTAGTGGACAAGTGGGCCTGATGCTCTCCCTTCCAGCCTTGATGTATGGCTAGAACATTTAAATCACCTTATCTCCCTGATGGTTTGCTCCTTTACTATGTAATAAATAGAACTAAAACAAAACATAGAAAAGAAAATAAGATGATACCTTTTTTATTGGACTAACAATACATTTTTTTATTAGCTTTCGAAGGTAGCCTTTCTTCTTCAGATCAAAGGACTTCTATTTATTACTTAAGTGGACTAACAAAGCTATATTACTTTACTCCTTTACAATGTAATCCTAAGGGTGAGTCCTGCCCACTCCCTCCAAACCTCCCTTCCTCCCCTCCCAGCATCTTGACTCACCTTAAGAGGTTTGGTGGCTGATGGGAGCAGAAAGGATTTCCACACACACTACTGTCCTATAGGCTGCCAGCTTCAAAAGGGTGCTAGCTGACTCCTACATTTCTAGGAACACAACTTAATGGTCTAATGGTGGAGGAGCTGCCTAGTGGTTAGTGCAGCGGACTTTGATCCCGGGGAACTGGGTTTGATTCCCTCTGCAGCTCCTTGTGACTGTGGGCAAGTCACTTAACCCTCCATTGCCTCAGGTATAAATAAGTACGTGTATATACTATGTAAACTGCTTTGAATGTAGTTGCAAAATACCACAGAATGGTGTTATATCAAGTCCCATTTCCCTCCCTAATGACATTTCAAATAGCTTATCTAATCTATAAAACCAGAGGAATTCAGATTTATCTAGATTAAGTTTTAAACCATTGTCCCTTAACCAAGATGCCACATTTGTCAAATACCTATTCAGGTTAAAGTCCAATACAGCCTCCTCATTCCCAGACATCATTCTTAACAGACTGCATTTACATAAAGAATCAATGCTAAACCCAGAAAAAAGGTGCACCAAAGGGTTCAAATAAATGTTTTAAAACCCCTAAAAACACAAAAACCAGTGGTGATATAGAGAATCTTTAGGAATTCTACATACTTATCCTCTTAGGATGCAATTGATTAGCACTCCACATAACAGACTGAGACCAGCTATCCAAAAAAGAATAAAACCAATGCCAGACAATACCACACATATCTATAGATTTAAATTGATTCACAGAAAGAAATGGTTTACTTTATCAAAGTCTCTAGCCCTGTCAACAACCAAAGAAACCCTACTTACCACAGAATTTAGTCTCAGAACTCTGGCCTTTCATTAAAACCCCACTACATTTGGATGGAAACCCCCTGAATTTTCAGAAGATCTAATAATGGATATTACACAATAGGGTAGATATTTAGCAGGATTTAACTGAGTATGAAGGCTCCTACCCGGTTAAATCCCACTGGCCACTTCTGCTGCTCGTATTCGGCAGCACTTAACTGACGGGTGCCGCCGAATATCAGCACAGTGTGCCGCAGCACTACCCGGTTAGTGCTGGGTCGGTCTGGGGCAGAGCTGGGACTTAACTGGTTAAGGGCAATTTTCAGTTGACTAACCAAGTAACTGCCTGAATAATGTTAGAACAACAAGAAGATTATCCTAACTTTATCCAAGCTGTTATTCAGACACTGGTCTGTATATCAGCTGGCACTCAGGTAACTGGTGGCTTAAGACCTGGATAGGCCCAGCCCCTTTGTCACAAGCTAAATGTTGGCCTGAACTTTTCCAAGAAATGGTAATGGAATTCAAACATGCATGGGATAAACACAAAGGAATCCAATTTAGAAGGAATGGATCTATGGAATCTTAGCAGAGATTGGGTGGCAACGCCGGTAATTGGGAAGCAAAACCGGTGCTGGGCAGACTTCTACGGTCTACGCCCTGATCGTAACTGAATAGATATGGAAATTTCAAGAACAGTGCTCGGCAGACTTTTACGGTCTGTGCCCTGAGAAAGCCAAGGACAAATCAAACTCAGGCATACATATAAAGTATCACATACCATGTAAAATGAGTTTATCTTGTTGAGCAGACTGGATGGACTGTAAAGGTCTTTATCTGCTGTCATTTACTATGTTACTATCCAGCTTATTTTCGAAGGAGATCGCCGGCCATCTTCCGACACAAATCGGGAGATGGCCGGTGATCTCCTGAACCCGGCCAAATCGGTATAATCGAAAGCCGATTTTGGCCGGCGCCAACTGCTTTCCGTCGCGGAGCTGGCCAAACTTCAAGAGGGCGTGTCGGTAGAGTAGCGAAGGCGGGACGGGGTCGGAACGGGGTATGAGATGGCTGGCTTTGCCCAATAATGGAAAAAAGATGGCCGGCTCTGATGAGCATTTCGCCGGCTTCACTTGGTCCATTTATTTTTAGGACCAAGTGTCAAAAAAGTGTCCCAATTGACCAGATGACCAACCAGAGGGAATCGGGGATGACCTCCCCTTACTCCCCCAGTGGTCACCAACCCCCTCCCACCCAAAAAAAACCCAACCCTTTTTTTCCAGCCTCTATGCCAGCCTGAAATGTCATACCCAGCTCCCTGACAGCAGTATGCAAGTCCCTGGATCAGTTTTTACTGGGTGCAGTGCACTTCAGGCAGGTGGACCCAGGCCGATCCCCCCCCCCCCCCCCACCTGTTACACTTGTGGTGGTAAATAGGAGCCCTCCAAATCCCCCCCTCCAAAACCCACTGTTTCAAGCCAGTAACTGCTCTGTGTCAAGGTTTCAACAAGCAAGCATTCATTCCATTTACACCCCTATGCTCTGTTATGGGGATGCTTTACCGCACCCTGTGTTAGGTCATTTTTCTTGCAATAGTGCATATTAGGGCCCCTTAATAGCTTGAACTAAAATAAAACCAATTAATGATAATGAGGAATATTCAATAGCACTTATCCAGATAACAGCACCTTTGCTTGGGTAAGGTAGCACCATCCCAAAAAATCCTGGATCTTCAATGCTGGTCACCGGAAACAGCCCAGCATTGAATATCCAGGGTCAGTATTGACCGTGGCTGAATATCGGCACCACAGTATTTGGAAAAGTATCTCATTCGTATTAATTGTAGATAACTCAGAAAACCAACAGACTGTGGAGTCACCTGTTCTAATTTTATATGGTATGGAGTTCGATTTTGATTTTTGTTTATGCATTTATTTAAAACACTTCTAAGAAGCCATATCAAAATTTCACAGCAGATTACAATTAAATATACATAATTATAATACATGCAAAACAAATACAATCACATACTGTAATAATCACATACGATAATAGATGTCAAAATATCATCATATTAACTTTTTAGTTTCTTCCGTCTGTCTTCTCCTAACTCTCATTCCAGGATCTGCTGTCTTATTTGCTATTTTTCTCTTTTTCTCCCTGTTTTCTTCTGTTATCTCCCCTATATCTGTCTCAGATCATGCAATTGTAGCTCTTACTTCCATTTCTTTCTTTTCTAGCCACTCACATTTCACTCCTTTTCACCTCCAGTCCTTAGTCTCTGTCTTCACCTTCCGCCTCGATTCATATACAAAAAAAAATTCAGTAGATCTTTTTGTATATGAATGTTTTTGCACACCCTTCTTTTCCTCTTTTTTGTATTAATCTGCTCACCTTTCACCTAGATGCATCTATCAGCTTTCTATCTACTTCTTTTCTTGCCTCCTTCCTTCTCTGTTTCACTACTCTCACCATCACCCTAATGCCCCAGCATTCTCTCTCAGTTTTCTGGTCCGCATCCAGTCACCATACTCTCTCTCACCCTCTCTGGTCTCCAGGCAGCTCCCCAGCACTCTCCCTCCATTCCTAACTCTCGGGACTCCAGGTCTACCTCAGCTGTATCATACCCAGACCTGCAGCAGCAAGCAGCAATAGCCCAGAGAGAACATGCAGGGCCTTGAGTCTGTGCCTGCACTGAAGTCTCAACCTGGTGATGTGACTGAGGCCATTGTGGGGAGTGCAGGGCAATTAGGGAAGACAAGTGATAAAGGTGCCAGTAATGTGTACTGGCGCATACTACGTGAAAAAAATCCCTGAATGTACAGATGGGATTATCAAAGTCCCTCCTCTGTATGCATCCATTAAATAAGAAGGTAGACTCTAAATAAGAAGGTAGAATGGATCCTAAGAAGCTTAGCCGAGATTGGGTGGCAGAGCCAGTGGCGGGAGGCGGGGATGGTGCTGGGCAGACTTATACGGCAGTGGCATAGCCAAGGGTGGGCTTGGGTGGACTTTCAGCTCAGGCCCACCAGTAGCAGCACACCTATGATGTGGCCGGCAGAGATTCCCAAGCTGAAAACTCCCAGCAACTGTCCCTCCTGCATACCTTATAAATAGCAGATCTTCACACCGGTCCCACAGCCGTATTCCCGCCTATACGGAAACAGGAAGCTGCATCAGTGGGAAGGATGTGGGGCCTACATGAGTAGTGTGTATTAGTTGCTCCTCACTGCCAGTGAAAATCTGAAATTTAAAAGGTGTGCAGGAGAGGGGGGATATTTGAGAGACCATATGGCATGCAGGTGAGAAGAGAGACCAAATCATCTATGGGATGGGGTGGAGTTCTTCTGCCCACCCATCTTGGGCCCAGGCCCACCCAAAATTGGGTGTCTGGCTACGCCCCTGTTATACGGTCTGTGCCAGAACCGGTGGTGGGAGGCGGGGCTGGTGGTTGGGAGGCGGGGATAGTGCTGGGCAGACTTATATGGTCTGTGCCAGAACCGGTGGTGGGAGGCGGGGCTGGTGGTTGGGAGGCGGGGATAGTGCTGGGCAGACTTATACGGTCTGGGCACTAAAAAGGACAGGTACAAATCAAGGTAAGATATACACAAAAAGTAGCACATATGAGTTTAATCTTGTTGGGCAGACTGGATGGACCGTGCAGGTCTTTTTCTGCCATCATCTACTATGTTACTATGTTACTATGCTATGCATATAAGTGCTGCTGACCGAGATATTCAGAGGCACTATCTTGATACTGCCTTTTAATATCCTTATAGATCTCCTTAGTCAGTGGCGTTCCTACCCTCGATGACACCTGGGGCGGATCGCCGATGCCCCCCCCCCCCCCCCGCGAAATGATACCTCCCCCCCCCCCTAACCAACAGATGAACTCCAAACAGAAACCAACAAACGTGTTCCTAACAATAAACCAACAAAAGGACTTCCTAAGCCCTATACTAACAGAAGTGCTACCACTAGCACCACTAGGAAAAGCAGGGAACCTAAACACATAAACTAGCACAGGTGCTCCTAAGCACCATGCACAACAGCTCTACAACCCTAAACTAACTATGGTGCTCCTAAGCACCAAACTACCAGCAGAGCTCCTAGCACTAAAAGGGAAGACAGGGGAGCCACAAGGGAAAAGCAGGGAAGCTAACACAGATCAAAAGTGCACACTGCACTACCACCAACCTGGACCTAAAGCAAACGACTAAGCAAACGTTGCAAAGGCCCTGAAGGGAAGAACACCACTTTCTTATCAAGGCCCTCCCTGATGATGTCACACTCCCTAGACCCAGGCAGACCGCACACTGAAACCCAGAGAGGCCCAACCAACACCAATGCAGCACAGTGAAGCACTTGAAGCCAGTACACCCAAAGAGAGGTAGAGCTAACTCAGTCCACACACACAGCTGTAGTAAAGTGAAACAATTAGAGTCATGCTGCTGGAAGCTGCCAGCATAGAGAGAGAGAGAGAGCTAGCTCAGAAAGGACAGACAAAAGAAACAGAAGCCAGCCAAGAAGCTGACCCCCAGGAAAAAGGTAAGTTTGAGAGGGGTTCTGACCACAATCATAACAGGCATCTTCTCTCTCCACTGCCCTCTCCATGCAGCACCTCTCTGTGCTCGCTCTCTTTGTCTTCCCCCCCCCCCCCCAACCCGGCACCTTTTTGCCTCTTGTTCTGCCACGATTAATTTTTTTTAAAGCTGTGCCAAGCACACATTGGCAGAAACAGGCTGCTTCAGCCAATCCCGGGGGGGGGGGGGGCTTCCTTCAGCCCTCGGGGGTCAGACAAGCTGAAGGCCCCTGGGATTGGCTGAGACAGCCTGTTCTTGCTGCCACCAAAAGTATGCCTAGCGTGCCCATGTGGGGAGGGGGAGGAAGAGGAACGTGTTGCCCCCTAAACCAGCTTGGGTCCCCCCCCAAATTCCAGGGCTGGCTCCACCCAGAGAGAGAGCCCGTTGTTTAAAAT
Organism: Microcaecilia unicolor; assembly: GCF_901765095.1. Lineage (NCBI taxonomy): Eukaryota > Metazoa > Chordata > Amphibia > Gymnophiona > Siphonopidae > Microcaecilia > Microcaecilia unicolor. The sequence continues at coordinate 391,750,814 of NC_044032.1, forward strand.
TTCCCAGCACACCATTGCCTGTCACTCACAGGAAGTGGAGTGAGACCTTGGGAGATCGGGGGCTTTATTGGGGTGATGGGCTCTGAGGGGTTCTTGGTTCTGGTGTGGGCCTCGAGGGGTTTGGTTCAGGGGGACCTGATGGAAAACATTTACAGCAGTCCTGCGACCCCTTTAAAGAATCAGGCCTGGGAGCATCGGGCCACGGCTTTGAGGTTCAATGATTCCCAGGCACACAGAATAACGCTGCATATGAGGTGGCTCATGAGCAGCATTATTCTTTTATCATAGGATTCAACTACCTGTGGTACTGAAATACTGAAGGTTGCTGAAATATATAGTGAATCAAGGTGCGGTAAAATAAAAGCTTGCCTTTTACCACACGTTGCTAACTTCCCCCCACTTAATGACTTTATTCTCTTTCTCTCAAAGTTTAATTTTTCAGTTATAAAAGTATGTTTTCTATTCTTTTTTCAATAAAGACATCTGTCTAAATACATATGTAAAATTTTTTCTGAATACAGGCTGAATGTACACACATGTACACATTTATGCAATCTGCAACACAACACTGTGGCCTTATGAGATCCCTATAAAACGGGATGTGGTCTTCCGATTAAAAAAAAAGTTCCCCACCTCTGCTTTAGCCTACCTTTCATTACATGTTACCACTCCCATACAGTTAATAGAGGTTATTCACAAAGGAGTTGGCAATCCGGACAGAAGGAGAGAAACGATACAAGGCCCACCACCAAACTCGGCAACTACACAACCCTCCCAGTGACCTATAAATCACTGTGGTAGAGCAAGACAAGCTGCATTAGAGCCCTTAGGGCCATAATGCAGCTTTAATTTCCTCCCCCTTAGACTGGTATTGGGATTAATCATTTTCAGGAGAAAATCAAGTTTCCTGGACAGTGAGATCTCTTTCTGGTAACCTGAAAATTTTATGTAGATTATGACCTCTTTTTGACTTTGGACCTATTTAGATTGGTGGTTCAGTTTTCAGTTCTTCTAATTCTGAACTATTGTAATTCTTTATATGTAGGTCTCCCAATATGTCTTTTTTTTATTTGTAAAGTTTTTATTAAACACATTGAAAACAGTACAATCTACAATCAGGAATCACTAGATTATACAAGGTGGATCAGAATGTTGTGTGGCTCAATTAATTTATTGGGTGCTGTAAATTTTAAAGGTCCTCTTTGCGCCCCAGGGATACCCTTCTCCGGGGACAAAAGGTCTGCGCTTCCACTATCTGTTGGGCCGACTGCCTAAATTCTTTTGATATTCCATCCCAGTGATATTTCTGTTGTGGAACACGATAAGGTCTATCAAGCTGTCACTTGCAGCGTAAAAAGAAAGAAAAACCTGTCTCGGGGTATAAATCTTGCCTCAGAAACAGAGTGAGAAAGCATTAAAGTATCAGACGGTCTATTGTTTTAGGGAAAATGAAATGAAATAGAGGGCAACGCCCACAAGTCAAAGCAGAACGAGCAGAAAATTGGGGAAGTGGGAGACAACGTCCTAATAGCATGGCACAGGAGAGGAGAAAAAATTACGCCCTTATAAATTGAGAAAGCATTGATACGGCAAGGCAAATGGGGTGTTATTTTGTCCCAGCATAGAATATAGAAAAATGAGAAATCACAGTAATAAAACACTGGCAACTTCTAAATAGCTGTTGAGAGGAAACAGGTGCTTCCTACAGCTATGGCGTACTGAGATGAGAAATAAGAAAGGCAGAGGTGGAACAGTAGTCTTACTGAAGAGGGGAAAGAAGTACAAATCAGACGGAGTTAAGAGACATATAACAAGATGCAAAAGGGAGCGGAGACGCCCACGAACAACAAGATGGCCACATACCGTAACAGTAGTTAAAAGGGGAAATAAGAGTTACTACGCAGTTTTTTATTAAAGACCAGGAAATGTGCGTAACAGCTGAAAAGATTGCAAAGAATCATAAGATTGAAACTATAAAAGAAAATGAGCCGAAGTATTTTTAGACGGCAGGGAAGGGCCAGAGAAAAATAGACAAACTGAAGTGTGTAAGCAGGAAGGGGGGGGGGGGGGGGGCTGTTAGTTTGAAAGCATAGTTCAGAAAACACACAAACCAGAATGAATTGTAAGGAGAGATATAAGATTTCAGGGAAAAGAAACAACACATGAGCAACAGATAGGGATGGCAAAGAATTAAAGGAACATAAACTTAAACATATACCGGATAGCCTAGAAAGACAAAAGGAGGACAGAGACTTAAGACACGAAATGTCAAGGCGTTAGGCTAAGAATAGCCAGCATAAGACCGCTAATGACAATCGTGGTGAAATAAGGAAAAAAAACAGCCAGCATCTGCTAGGCGTGGTCTCCCAGCCTAGAATCTAGATGCCACTCGTACCCTTACGCACACCAAATACTCAAAAGGGACAGTATATAGGTAATGAATAAAAGAAGAGATATAAGGACAGTTATCAGATGGACAGAATCACAAAAGGACAGGAACAGAGAAACAAGTGTGCCAGTCCAGCGCAGGAGAATAAGGCGTGCAGGGAACAGAGGAAGAAGGCAGAAGGATAGAAGAGTATTTGAGGGAGGGGTAAGAAAAAGAACGGACAGAATACCAGTGCCCAGTACCCCTCAAATGGGCAATGTCCGTGAGAGGCAGGAAAAGAAAAATAAGGAAAGGCAGAGAAAGGACATCATAGAGATATAAAAAGCGACAGGGACGTGGTCCCAGTTATAGGTAGAAGGGGGGGGGGGGGTCAGGGAGATAAAGGGGGGGGCGAATATGAGAGAAAAGAGAAAGGAATATTGAGTGACAGAAATAAAGCATTGAACGCACAGATTAAGGTATCCCCTCTTGCGTTCAAATGGCGGGCGGGAAGGTAAGCGGTACCGGTCAGCGATCGGGAGTCACCAAATGTAAATTTTAAAGGTCCTCTTTGCGCCCCAGGGATACCCTTCTCCGGGGACAAAAGGTCTGCGCTTCCACTATCTGTTGGGCCGACTGCCTAAATTCTTTTGATATTCCATCCCAGTGATATTTCTGTTGTGGAAGCACCAGAAGGCATAACTCTAGGATAATGCCCATGACCATGGCCTTCTGTCTATCAGAATCTAAGTGAGTCCTTGGTCATCCATGTACCCACATGTATTCTATTAAAATGCAACAGTAATCTATATACACACTGAGTGTCAGTTGTGTGTGTAACTTAGTTTGTAGTATCAATGACAGGTGAAGAATACTTGAAAATGAAGACAGAGATAGATTTCAGAAAGAAGGCTTTATTCTTACCAAGTTTTCAATTAAGTACAGACATCAAACAGATTCTGGGTTCAATTGCATAGAGCTCTGCCGTCTGAGAAGTGTTGGGGAAGACTCCAACTCTCTGTCAAAATCTTATCTCTTTTATAGCCCCAGGTCCCAATACAAGTCAATTGTGAGGTACCTTTTTTTCTAATATTTCTCAATTTCTGAGATCATACTTTCGTATCCGGCCAGATGTTCATCTGTACCCATTTCTTTTCCGTTCTATCTATTTCTAGAGATTGCCACACTTCCGTCAATGTCAACATGTTTTTGGAACAAGTTGTTTTTCTCGTTTACTAAAATATCTTTATATTAAGATATCCGTTTCACATCTTCCTTTTGTAATACCTTTCATAACATCTTATGATCTGTGTGCCATCTTATGGAAAATAAGTCCCATTTTAAGAACATCATTTTATTCCTTTTACCCATTATTTTTTTCATTATAGGTGCTATTTCCAATTAGAAAGTTGTACCTGGTTGTGTTAAGACTCATTGTTCAGACCTGCTTTTTGCAGATTCTCAAATATGACATCATTAGCTTGTTATTTGGCCTAGTCAGTACTTTTTCAGTTGCCTTAGGCTGTGTAGCTTAGCCCACCACTATTCCAGTGGTAGGTCTGAAGCCAGGCCACATATTAACAGTGCCTAGGTGTTTGTCAGTTTGTCTATTACTGGGCTCTTTACATTGGTTACTTATAGAAAAATAGACGTTTCAAGTGCTATCAATGATATTTCATGTAATACAGGAGTTAGATCCTTTGTATTTGGCTCAAAGGGTAACTAAATATAGGACAGGTCACTTGTGCTCTAGGAGGAGATTAGTACTAGACGTTCCAGCAGTTAGACATATTAGGGCCTTCCGTTGAGAGATAGGGCTGTTTTGGTGAATTTTTAAAAATTTGGTATATAATTGTGATTACAAACATAGGGGGTCTTTTACTAAAGCGTAGCTTGAGTTATCTGCAGCAGGGCCCATTTTATTCCTATGGGCCCTGCTTCAGATAACTCAAGCTACGCTTTAGTAAAGACCCCCTATAAATAACCAAGCACAATCCGCTTATATAGAAAAATAGTTAGTAGAATATACAAACATAAGGGAAATCTATAAATTAGGAAATATAAAACATCTACTATCTAATCACTAGTCCACCATAACGGGAATGAAGTCTGTCATACATTTAAGGAAAAGTATTAATAGTAAAAAGGAGATCAGCACATTAAGAGGGGCATTTTCAATATATAAATACTTGTTAGAGAATGACACAGGGACAGGGACCTGCGTTAACCGTGAGGATGGGGACGGGGACAGAGCAAGGACAGATCCCATGGGGACGGGGTGGGGACAGAACCCGTGAGGACAGGGACAAACCTTTTCCCTGTGTCACTTTCTACTTTGAAGCCTGTTAATGAACTAGATTGTTACTTATGTTTAATTGATGCAGACAACAATAACTTTATTTTTTTTGGAAAAACAAGCAAACATGCTGGCCACAGCTAGCAAAATTTGCAAGGGGGATCCTGTACATCCTGCTGCCAACACATCTTCTAAGAAGACATCTTCTATTCCAGGAGGGGCTGTGGAAGACAGGAGAGCTAGACTGAATCCTGAGATTGTTGATGACTTCTTATTCATCCACAGATTAAAACATGTAAGGGGTCTGGGAAAGATCCGACTGAAAGAGTGCTGAGTCAGGGGCTCGAGGAGAAGGTAGTCTTAAGGAAGAGAAAGGTTCACTCTCAGGTTCCTAGTACACATGAGATTCGCCCCCTAGTGGCTAAGAAACCGGTCAGAATATTGAGTAGGGGAAGGAACTACCATTCCCAGGATGCATCACACCCTAGGCAAAACCTGCAGGAGCTGGAGGGTGGGGAGGATGATTCGGAAATGGTCTCTGATCAGGGTGATGAGGAGCAGCTGTGGGGAGGAGGCTATGGAGTATGATAAGATGGAGGCAGTGGAGGGGCTGGAGGAGGAGTGTTTGGAGATTTCAGCTATAGCATGGACCCAAGGGGAAGTAAAAGGTTTCCTATCTCCTACTATACCAAAACTGTTTAGGACTGGGGAAAGAAGGTTTGATGCAGTGGGGGTTGATGCAGTGGGGGAGAAGCCTGTGGAGGCTGTTAGCCTGATGTATTGCCTATGAGAAAAAGGAGCATTATGGAAGAAGGGGAGGTGGGGAGAAGTGAAATTAAAAACTGTCTTGTTGAATGATTTGAGACTGTGAGAGGGAATGCATGGAGGGTGCAAATATGGTGGAATTGACACTCTGCTGAGGTGTTAAGCAGCGCCAGAAGTAGCTGGACACTTATTAAGACTTCCTAAGGAAGTGAGCTGGACTATATTGAGAAAGGGGAACCTATAAGGATGTGCCCTATGTGACCAATGATTAAACCTAATAAACCTTCAAATTATAAGAATCCTTGCAGTTGCTGTGCATTTTGTTGGAGCTTGACGTAAAATACTGAAGGGTGACTACCATTCAGAAAGGGCGCCAGAGCCAGTGAGTACAGAGCAAGGACTGGACAGTGGTTGGAACCTTCTAGCCAATGGTGAAGCCAGGAAAGCTAAGCAGGAGTAGCCCAGGCCTATCACCGGAACGGGAACCTGGTGACAAACATCATAACAGTGCTTTATAGGGTATATTTCTCCCCTCTAGGGCATAAAGAACAGGCTGTATTTTGTATCCCTGGACATTTTAACAGAGTAGGATTCCTTGGGGTACTAGAAATCAGCAATTGTTAGGGTTGGAAGTGTAAAGGGTGGTGGTGATGGGAAGGTTTATTATAGTTGCTCATTGTTATTATTGTTTTCTATTTGTAATTTACACACAACAGTTACACAGCATATTGTTCCTTTTTATACTTTAATAAAAAGATTTAAATATAAAATCATAATTGTTCGAGGCTTTTGCAGATGAGAACAGAGCCCACTGGGACAGGGCGGGGACAGAGACGGGACCTGCAGGGATGGGGTAGGGATGGAGACAGAACCCAAAGGGACAGGGACAAATTTTATCCCCATGTCATTCTCTAATACTTGTTTTCTGATATTTGAAAATATATTAACAAAATGTTTAATAAAAAGAAGCACTGCAAATGTTATATACATTTTAAGATAAATGTCTCCAACAATCAGAAATACACTATGGAAAACATGCAATGGTAGTATTGTTCCTCGCATCGAAAAATCATCCTTGGCAACATCAGGACATTCCCTCCACATGCAAAATGTGCATATAAACCTCTGCACATGGAAGAACGTTCCTCATTGTAGATAGCAATATCACTGCACAGAGAGCCCAATTTCTCTTTGGAGGAGTCTGAGCTCCTGGTCCTCCTGTGCCTGAGGCCACCTGCCACCCCACAGTGTCTCCATGAGGGCAAGGAGATCTATCAGGAGCAGTCTGGAAAAGTAGTGTGAAGCAGTGCCCCTCTAGGATCACATCATCAGGCATGTGCAAGCACCCTGCATAGGCAGGGTCAGATACAGTGAGCTCTGAAGGAAGACCATCAGGCTCCCTCTCCTCTACCCATGGCTCATATCTGCAGAACAATCCAGAACATGTCCCCCTGCTCCCATGGAGCCCTTCCTCCAACTATTAAATGCAGAAATGAGGGGCTGCACATATCTGGACCCCCTAACACTCCCCCTCCCTTAGCTCCAACATGTTGCCTCCCATCAACATACCGACGGGAATGTTGGCAGCAGCTCACAAAAATACATGCAGCCACTGCCCATCCCCACTCCACCTCCCAGCAGCAGTGCACATGCTCCACAGAAAAGACACCATGTCATCATCTGTCCCCACGGGCACTTCATCTCAAACAACACCTGTGCCTGTGTACTGCATAACCACCCTATCAGCCTTCCCCACCCCCAAAATCTGGCTGTTGCCATCTGTCACAGGCTATGGGAGGAGAATTGCACAACATGTCATTAAAAAATATGTATGTCAAGCCAGGAAACCTCATCACCTGAATCTTGTCTCCACCAACTTGTGTTTTACAGACAATTTGGCATCCACCGTGACCTTGAGGTGCTCAGGCGCATACGGTGGGAAGACCCAGGCCAAATCCAGCGCCATGAGGGAGCACCTCAGGGCCCAATGTAAGTACCACTGACATTGCACCCCTAAAACAGCAGCTACCCTCATTACACTGGGTCCCACAACCCCCATATCCACTAGAATGTGTTGCATCCAAACCCAAACCTATGAGATGACAGGGAAAGGAAGGGGGGGAAGGTGAAGGGATGTTGGACAGCACCCTCCTGTGACCAATAGAAAACTGGCAGGCATGTCACACACAGCTACCTAACACATTGCTGCAGCTATGGCAGGGGAAATAAAACAGTACACATAAACAGCCACAATGGGAACCAAACCCACATCCCCTGCACTGAAGGTCCAAAGCCCTAACCCCTATGACACACACGTACCTGACAAGAGTGTTCAAGGAGGACATTATACTGACCACAGAGGGCTGTGAGCGCACAAGTTACCACCCAATCTCAGTTAAATATCTAATAAAGACTTCTCATGGTAATCTTAGAGGAACCTTAGGAAAATTAGTTATTCATAAATTCAATGCCTGGGTTTGGTTTTCTAAAGCTTCAACCTTAAATCTCAGATTGGTATTATCTTTAATCAGAGCATTAATAGAGGTATGTTAGAGTCTTCCATTTCTGTTTGCAAAGCAGAAACTTTTCTTTCAACTTATACATATATTTTTCTTGTTCCTGAAGTTTAGAATTCAATGCATTCATTGGTGCTGAGGGGGCCTGTTCCAGCTGTGTAAACACATTCCATATCACCTCTAAGAAAACGTCAGGATGCTGAGGGTGAAACACAGATTGAGGAACAGTGGCTAACTGACCTGTTCGACACCACAATGTAACAATGAGGGATCCTCCTGAATTGGCGAAGACAAAGCCAAAGGAATTTCTGGTACTGCCTCTACCATTGTTGGCATAGTCAAAATATTCTCCCACACAGCAGGGCCTTGCTTTGCCCCTCTTTCTTGGCCCCAAGCAGTTGAAGATTCTTTGGACCACAATTAATCGGGTCTCACACTTTCTTTGGGGGAGGTACCTGGTTGCTGCGGCGGTGTTTGCTTGGCTGGGCAAAGGAAGATTTCAGCAGCAAAGGCTCCTCCACCATTACAACGCCAAGTGGTACAGTGTCCACAACCCTTTTTCCTTCAAGTTCTCCATAAGTGAAAAATTTGACCATTGGTCCAGAAAGAAGAAATCCCGAGGGATCTGAAGGATATACCCTTGATTTCCCTTTCCTTTTACCCATAAAGGTAATACTCAGTAAGGAAAGAGATACGGAGCAGTGCACTCAAACTGTCGCCATCTTGGCTCTATCCACCTAAAATTATTATTAGATTTATATTAGACAATACACAAAATTTGGAAAGCCTTAAAAATATAATTGTTCCTGCAAATAGGGAGGGGGATTAAGTGGAATCTCAGATGTTGTGATGGTAGATATTGAAGGAGATCCGGCTGATTGTGTTTTTAGTAATTGGTTTCATGGGGATTTTAATTTTATTGTAATGAGTAGTATATAGGGTTAGGAGGGGTTTGGGAGGGTGGAAAAGAGGGGAGAGTTGGTTTTATTGTTCACTGCTTGGATAATTTTAACTAGCTCTTGAGTGGTTTATAAAATATTTTTTAATTATTATAAATGATAATAATAAATCAAATGGGTTAGAGGTGGGATTGAGGAAGGAACAACCTATTTGGAATCTATCTAAGAAACAGTTAATAGAGTGGAAAGAGAATGATTAGGTACAGCATTTTATTACTATTTTAATAGCAGCATTGCTGACAAGGAATACAGTTAAAAACAAATAATAATAGAATAAAAGTTTAAAAGGAAAATGGGAAGAATTTAGCCAGGTGGGCTATAGATGAGGTAGGACAACTTAAACGTCAAGAAATGAGGCCTCCTGGAAGCTATATATAGTTTATGAAGCTCCTTAACCAATTATTTATAGCCTTCTAAAGATTACTGCTCCCACTCCTGTCCTTCTCCACTTTTCAGTTTGGTGATGACTGGATTAACTACTGAACTCTGATGAAAGTGTTTTGAAAAATATTTTCTTTGAAAACATTCTCAAACATGTAAAAACACTTGTATAAAAGGCCACTTATTTCTGATCTTGTGATAAGTATGCCAGATGATTTTCTTTTTTTTTTTTTGCCTATGTAAACTCTGGGTTAAATGTACTATATTAACCTTGCCTATTTTTTCATAACATGCTTATCTAACTGTGCTTGAATTTGCTTCTAGAGTATATTATTATTGACTTGCTTTTCATTAATTGTAATAGTCTGGATGTAGAATGTTTTAAAATGCTATGATAAAAACTGGCCTTAGCGTGCCCTTAAGCGGGTCTTTCCCACACACTAAGGCCACTTTTACTGTGGCAGTAAAAAACCCTGATATTGTGTTTATTTCATTAATGGCCATGTGCTAAGGTGGCATTAGCGTGCGGCCATTTATTAAAATTACCACAGGAGTACTTACTGCCATCTATTTTGTAGTTGGTAAGGGTTCCCAATTATCCGTGCACTAACAAGTTAGCACACAGTAATGTAGATGCGCTAACCAACGCCCACCCTCTGCCCCTGACATGCTCCTCATAAAAACTACAAAAAAATATTTAGTGTGTGGTTAGCATGCGAACATGCATAAACTAACACATGACGCATTAGCGTGTCCCACACTAGTCCATTTTTGCTGTGTTAGGCCCACATTAGTGCGTAGCAGCTTAGTACAAGGACCCCTAAGATAAGACTATAGGCATGGGATTAGGTATTATAGATTAAATGTTTGGCAAAGGCATATTATTGAAGTTCTTAGTATTCAGTTCATCTCTGTGAATAACTGAAGTGCCAATTCATCTTGTTAAGAAATGGAAAGCCAATTAATCACAGAGTACTGGATGGCCTTTTTGTTACTGCTAAAGAAACTTAAATACTCACATACTCAGCTGTTACTCTTTCACAATGAGCAGAGCTGTTGCCATTAGAAGGAGGTTGCCAGTAAAAACATTCAACAGGTTCATTTTACCACCAAATATTTTTATATTTCTGGAATGATAAATATAAATTATTCCAGCTGGAAGCAACAGACACAGTACTTCTGATCCCTGCAATACAACAATATCAAAATTAACATCAGACCTATCAAATGCACGTGCAAAGTTATTTCTCTGCATAGAGTTACTGTCAAAAGTGATTACTTTGGCATCAGAATGCCTATGGTCATCCTTGCTATAATTAGACATATGCTACTATACAATGTAACATTTGATAGGCCTATAGTTACATTCTTATTGTATAGAATTGCAAAGATAGGACTGTGCCTGTACTTCCAGCCATGGTTTATATTTTATTTTTGTTCCTACATACACACACACAGCAGTTTCATAGTGACACACATGTACCTGACAAAAGTGTTCAAAGAGGACATTATACTGACCACAGAAGGCTGTGAGAGCACAAGTTGCCACCCAATCTCAGTTAAATATCTAATAAAGACTTCTCATGGTAATCCCATAGTGTACGTATGGGATAGTTCATTTTCCATTGACAAGGAGGATTGAGGCATATACACAAATAGATAACATCAGTGAAGGGCGACAGTTCTCTCAGAGCTCAGAAATAAGTGTAAGATTCTGAGGAAATAAGGCCTTTCCCACACTTAGTGATGTCGTCCATCTCTCCATTTTTCTGCTCTGCCAAATGGATGTTTACATATAGAACCGATGATGAAATAAGGCAAGCCATGTAGCTACCAATGGTTCTACTCATGGTTTATTAAATAAAAGAATTTAAAGTGTTGGAATAACACTTATCAACATGGGCTATTGTTAAGATGTATTATTTTAACATTAGTTCATACTATTTTAGCGCAGGTCCCATTTTATGCAGTGAGACCTAGCACAAACGAGGGTAAACGGTAAAATAAAATGCCTTAATGGTAGACCACATTGATAACTACCCCCCCCCCCCCAAAAAAAAAAAATTATTACTACTACTACTACTTATCATTTCTATAGCGCTACTAGAAGTACACAGTGCTACTATATATTTAAGATGAAAATTAGTCTCATTTGCTAGTTATTTTAATTTTTTTTCTTTAGAAAATGTTGCAGTTGAAGTCAGGAATCTGACATTGCCTTCAGTGTGCTAGAAATATCTAGAACTTTGACACACACTTTAGATACCTTTCTAGATGGCTTATCCTAACTGCAGAAAATATCTATGATTCTTTCAGTACACTGACAATTACCAGTGCAAAGTCCCACCCTTCACTCTTTTCTCTACTCCTAGGGTTTTCACCAAATTCATTATAGTTGTAAGCAGCTTACCTATATAAGTAGACACACCTTCTTTTTCTTAGTTTCTTTTGTGCATCTCGGCACATCAGGCAACAAGCTTTTGTAGCACTAGAAATGGCGTGTGCTGAGGGCAGAATTACTTCCAGGTTGCTGCAGTAGCTGGTGGTAGTTCTGGATTGGAACATGGAAAGCCTATTGCTGCATGCTAACCCTTTAGTACAAGGACCCCTAAACTAAGGTCCACCTTAGGAGTCAGCACTCAAGAAAAAGATCTAGGTGTCATTGTAGACAATACACTGAAATCTTCTGCCAAGTGTAAGGCAGCAGCCATAAAAGCAAACAGGATGCTAGGAATTATTAGAAAAAAGATGCAAAATAAGGCCAAGAATATTATAATGTTTCTGTATCGCTTCATGGTGCAGCCTCACCATGAGTAATACATTCAATTCTGATTGCCATATCTCAAAAAAGATATAGTGGAACTTGAAAAGGTTCAAAGAAGAACAACCAAAATGATTATTTGTTGTTACATTTGTATCCCACATTTTCCCACCTATTTGTAGGCTCAATGTGGCTTACATAGTATCGGAGAGGTGTTTGCAGACTCCGGAGTAAACAAATACAAAGTGATGTTGTAGTAAGATAAGGTTCATATGGTAGGACCACATAAAGGAATCGTACAACGGAAGAGTTGTGTAATATCCATTACGAACTTTAGTGTTGTTGTGTAGCGGAGATCAGGCATTTATGTTGGACTGGTACGGTATGCCTTTCTAAACAGGTGAGTTTTTAGTGATTTCCTGAAGTGTAAATGGTCGTACGTAGTTTTCAAGGCTTTTGGTAGTGCGTTCCATAGTTGTGTGCTGATGTAGGAAAAACTGGATGAGTAAGTTGATTTGTTTTTGAGTCCTTTGCAGCTTGGGCAGTGCAGATTTAGGTACGTTCGTGTTGATTCAGATGTGTTTCTGGTTGGTAGGTCATACATAGTAACATAGTAGATGACGGCAGAAAAAGACCTGCATGGTCCATCCAGTCTGCCCAAGACAAACTCATATGTGTATACCTTACCTTGAATTTGTACCTGTCCTTTTCAGGGCACAGACCATTATAAGTCTGCCCAGCAGTATTTCCCGCCTCCCAACCACCAGTCCCGCCTCCCATCACCGGCTCTGGTACAGACCGTATAAGTCTACCCTCCCCTATCCTCGCCTCCCAACCACCACCCCCTCTTCCCCCCAACTGCTCCGCCACCCAATTTCAGCTAAGCTTCTGAGGATCCATTCCTTCTGCACAGGATTCCTCTATGCATATCCCACGCATGTTTGAACTCCGTTACTGTTTTCATCTCCACCACCTCCCGCGGGAGGGCATTCCAAGCGTCCACCACCCTCTCCGTGAAAAAATACTTCCTGACATCTTTCCTGAGTCTGCCCCCCTTCAATCTCATTTCATGTCCTCTCGTTCTACCGCCTTCCCATCTCCGGAAAAGATTTGTTTGCGGATTAATACCTTTCAAATATTTGAACGTCTGTATCATATCACCCCTGTTCCTCCTTTCCTCCAGGGTGTACATGTTCAGGTCAGCAAAGCCTCTCTTCATACGTCTTGGAACGTAAATCCCATACCATCCTCGTAGCTTTTCTTTGCACCGCTTCCATTTTTTTAACATCCTTCGCAAGATACAGCCTCCAAAACTGAACACAATACTCCAGGTGGGGCCTCACCAACGTCTTATACAGGGGCATTAAAACCTCCTTTCTTCTGCTGGTCACTCCTCTCTCTATACAGCCTAGCAATCTTCTAGCTACTGCCACCGCCTTGTCGCACTGTTTCGTCGCCTTCAGGTCCTCAGATATTATTACCCCAAGATCACTCTCCCCGTCCGTGCCTATCAGACTCTCCCCGCCTAACACATACGTCTCCCTTGGATTTCTACTCCCTATGTGCATCACTTTGCATTTCTTCGCATTGAATTTTAATTGCCAAATGTTAGACCATTTTTCTAGCTTCTTCAGATCTTTTTTCATGTTTTCCACTCCCTCCGGGGTGTCCACTCTGTTGCAAATCTTGGTGTCATCCGCAAAAAGGCAAACTTTACCTTGTAACCCTTCGGCAATGTCACTCACAAATATATTGAACAGAATCGGCCCCAGCACCGATCCCTGAGGCACTCCACTACTCACCTTTCCTTCCTCCGAGCGAACTCCATTCACCACCACCCTCTGGCGTCTGTCCGTCAACCAGTTCCTAATCCAGTTCACCACTTCGGGTCCTATCTTCAGGCCGTCTAGTTTATTTAAGAGCCTCCTGTGGGGAACCGTGTCGAAAGCCTTGCTGAAATCTAAGTAGATGACGTCCATAGCACGTCCTTGATTTAATTCTCCCGTCACCCAGTCAAAGAATTCAATGAGATTCGTTTGGTACGATTTCCCTTTGGTGAAACCATGTTGTCTCGAATCCTGCAACTTATTGGCTTCCAGGAAATTCACTATCCTTTCCTTCAGCATGGCTTCCATTACTTTTCCAATAACCGAAGTGAGGCTTACCGGCCTGTAGTTTCCAGCTTCTTCCCTATCCCCACTTTTGTGAAAAGGGACCACCTCCGCCGTTCTCCAATCCCTCGGAACCTCTCCCGTCTCCAAGGATTTATTAAACAAGTCTTTAAGAGGACCCGCCAGAACCTCTCTGAGCTCCCTCAGTATTCTGGGGTGGATCCCGTCCGGCCCCATGGCTTTGTCCACCTTTAGCTTTCCAAGTTGTTGATACACACTCTCTTCCATGAACGGCGCTCTATCCACCTCATTTTCAGGTGTACTTTTGCCAGTCCCTCTCGGTCCTTCCCCAGGGTTTTCTTCAGTGAAAACAGAACAAAAGTATCTATTTAGCAAATTGGCTTTTTCTTCATCATTTTCTACATAGCGTTTCGTTGTATCTTTTAGTCTCACAATTCCCTTTATAGTCTTTCTCCTTTCACTAATATACCTGAAGGTCGATCAAGTCTGTCATGTATCCCGGTGCTTCACAGTATATAATTTTGTGAACCACAGTGCAGATTTTGAAAGCAATGCGTTCTTTGATTGGGAGCCAGTGTAGTTTTTCGCGGAGGGGTTTTGTGCTTCAAATCGCGTTTTTCCTAAAATGAGTCTTGCTGCCGTGTTTTGAGCAGTCTGAAGTTTCTTTAAGGTTTGTTCTTTGCATCCTGCATAAATTCCATTGCAGTAGTCTACATAGCTTAGTACCATTGATTGTATCAGGTTGCAAAATGTTTCCCTTGGGAAGAATTGTTTCATATGTTTGAGTTTCCACATTGAGTGGAACATTTTCTTTGTTGTGGATTTCACTTGGCTCTCAAGTGTTAAGTTGCGATCCATTGTAATGCCGAAGATTTTCAGGCTGTCTGAGATAGGGAGGGTGTAGTCTGGGATGTTGATAGTTGTGGGGTTGTCCGTGCTGTGTTGGAATGAAAGGATGAGACACTGTGTTTTTTCTTTGTTGCGTTTTAGTTGAAATGCATTTGCCCAAGAGTCCATGATGTTCAAGCTGGTCTTGATTCGTTAGCGATTTCAGTCAGTGTAGTTTTGTAGGGAATGTATATGGTGACATCATCTGCATATTATTCTTATTTGTTACATTTGTATCCCACATTTTCCCAACTATTTGTAGGCTCAATGTGGCTTACATAGTACTGGAGAGGTGTTTGCAGACTCCGGAGTAAACAAATACAAAGTGATGTTGTGGTAAGATAAGGTTCATGTGGTAGGACCACATAAAGGAATCGTACAACGGAAGAGTTGTGTAATATCCATTACAAACTTTAGTGTTGTTGTGTAGCGGAGATCAGGCATTTATGTTATGAAAGGGTTAAGGCCTTAGTTGGATAAGGTCTTGGCTAGTGGGGTCATCATTAGGTTGAAGAGGATCGGTGATAGCGGTGATCCTTGTGGTACTCCGCAGTCTGCTTTCCACGGTGATGATATGTTTGAGTTTGATTTTACTTGATATGTTCTTGTGGTTAGGAAACCCTTGATCCAGCTAAGTATGTTGCCACCAAAGCTGAACTTGTCGAGTAATCTTATTAATATATTATGGTTTACCATGTTGAATGCACCAGACATGTCGAATTGGAGGAGGAGGAGGTTGTTGCCTATTGCTATTTCCTGTTTGAATTTGGCTAGGAGAGTGAGTAGTACTGTTTCTGTGTTGCTTAGAGGGTGAAAACCTGACTGTGATTTGTGTAGTATTGAGAATTTGTTTATATAGTCTGTAAGTTGTTTGGCTACCATGCTTTCCATCAGTTTGACTGACAACGGGATTGATGCTACTGGACGGTAGTTAGTGATTTTATTTGCTTTCTTCATGGTGTCTTTTGGTATCGAGGTGAGTAGGATATTTCCATTTTCCTTACAGAAGAGACCTTGCTGAAGCATGTAGTTTAAGTGGGCTGTGAGATCTGCTATGAAGTGATCAGGGGCGGATTTCATTAGGTAATCGGGGCAGGTATCTAGTTTGCAGTGAGTGTTGGAGAACCTACTGATCGCCTGTGCAACTGTATCGACTGTAAGGAGGGCGAAGTTTAACCAAGTGTGGTCAGCCGGGTGTTCTCCATTGGTTGGGTCCAACTCATTAAGGAAGTTTTCGATGTCAGTGTTGTCCTGTGGTAGCGTGTTGCGTAGGTTTACAATTTTTTTCGTTGAAATACTTAGCAAGTTTGTTTGCAGATGGGATGTCTGTATTCGATGTAGTGACCAAGTTGGAATCTAGGAGTTTGTTCACGAGTTGATATACTTTCTTCATGTCTTTGTAGTCTGTCCCTATTTTAGTTTTATAGTATGATCTTTTGGTCTGTCTTATTGCATATTTGTATTTTCTTTGTGATTGTTTCCATGTGTTGAGTGTGTGTTCATTTTTGGGTTTTTTCCATGTTCGTTCGAGTTTCCTGGATTGCATTTTTAGTTTTTTCAGTTCATCGTTGAACCATGGTATCAAGCTATGCTTGCGTGAAGTTCTTGTTCATAAGGGTGCTATTTCATCTAGTATGCATTTACATCTTTTATTCCATTCCAAGAGGTAATATATGGAGACTGTTTGTGCTGTCCATTCATTGTTGTATATCAGTTGCCAGAATGTTTTCGTGTCTACATGACCTCTTGTTCTGTATGATGTGTGTTCTTGGATTTGGTGTACTCCCTTCTTCTGCCAGTGTAGGGATAGGTTTAGTTTGTAGTGATCAGTCCAGGGTGTTTCTGTCCATTTAATATCTGTTATTATTAAGTTCTGGTCTGTTGAAAGTTTGTGTGAGATGAGATCAAGTGTGTGCCCTTTCACGTGGGTTGCTTGCAGTCGTGGCCATTTGAGATCCCATAGGTGGAGGAATTCCTTACATTCTCGTGCGTTGATTGCGTTTGGGTCTTCTAAGTGAAGGTTGATATCTTCTAGTACTAGTACATTGGAGTTGGTTACACATGTGTTTGAAATGAAGTCCATAAAGTTAGTCTGGCCTTCGTTCCAATTACCTGGAGGTCTGTACAGCAAGACACAATTCAAATAATCGCGTAGGGTTTTGTTGTGGATTCTGATTGAGGCAATTTCAAGCTGGGGTGTCATGGATTCGGCAGTGGTTTTGGTGGTAAAGTGAGATCGGTATATTAGTGCTATGCCTCCACCTCTCTTTTCCTTTCTGGTCCAGTGTGTGATTTTGTATCCTGGGGGGCACAGGTCTAGGATTATGGGGTCCTTTTGATCGTGGATCCAGGTTTCATTGATGAAGAGTAGGTCAAGGTCTTCTGCCAATCCAGTCTGTTAGTATTGCTGTTTTGTTTACTGCGGATCTGGTGTTGATGTAGCCCACTTGGATTGTTTGGAAAGGGGATGGAACTCCTCTCGTATAAGGAAAGGCTAAAGAGGTTAGAGCTCTTCTGCTTAGAAAACAGATGACTGAGGGGGGATATGGTTCAGGTCTATAAAATCCTGAGTGATGTAGAATGGGTAGAAGTGAATCGATTTTTCACTCTTTCAAAAAGTACAAAGACCAGGGAACACTCCATGAAATTACATAGAAATACGTTTAAAACAAATGGGCGGAAATATTGTTTCATTCAAAGAATAGCTAAGCTGTGGAACTCGCTGCCAGAGGATGTGGTAACAGGTTAGCGTATCTCGGTTTAAAAAACGTTTGGACAAGTTCCTGGAGGAAAAGTCCATAGTTATTGAGATGGAAATGGGGGAAGCCACTACTTGCCCCGGGAATGGGAGCATGGAATGTTGCTACTAATTGGATTCCTACAAGGTACTTGTGACCAGGATTGGCCACTGTTGGAAGCTGGATACTGGGCTAGATGGACCATTGGGCTGACCCAGTATGGCTATTCTTATGTTCTTAAGCTTCATAATAGAAGAAAACCTTTAGTACAAAAGACCACTTAGGAATCTGTTTACTGTTTTGCACATATCAGGCAATAGGTTCATAGTAGAAAGCTCCACGGGAAAGGAGCTAGCAGGAATCCCCTCCAGGTCTACAGGACTCCCACGAGTATGGATGCTTGTCCTGCGGGGTTCCTGTGGAGGTGTAGTGCCAGGCCAGCCTAACTATCCTTTCCTTCTATCATGGCAACTATAATAGCATTAAAAAAATTAATGGATCTGTTTGATAGCATTGAAATGCCCATAAGCACTGAGAGGGGAAGTTATCAACATGGGCTACTGTTGAGTTATTTTACCACAAGTCAAGTTATTTTAGCACAGGGGATGGGTGAGGATGGAGGATATTACTTATGGAGATGGGTTAATTCTAGCGGGGTCAGGTGAAATATCTGCCTCTGAGCAACTCTCTAGTTCATAGTGCCAGCTCTTACTACCACTTCCAATTTTGCTGGCAGTTCAAAGAAACAAAAGTAAACTGCTGCTGCTCCCCCAAAATAGAATATGTAAAGAACTAAGGGGTCCATATTCAATGTGATTTAACTGACCAGAAATGGCTCCTGGCAGGTTAAATCACCTGTTTAGTGGTAACCACTAATTTTTAGTGGAACTTAACCAGATAGAGCCCCTTAAAATGCCTGGTTAGCACCCAAGCCAAAATCAGCTATTTTGGGAGTATTCCAGTGGTGGAGTTGGCACTTCACCAATTAAGCATCAATATTCAGCACTTATATGGCCAGATTAACCACATAACCACTAGAGGTCGGTCTACTAAATAAGGCACTGCAATCAATACAATGCCTTATTTGGAAAGTTAACCCCTAGCGGTGTATTACAACGCACTGCTAGGAGCAAGGTGTTGGCATTTTGGATCATGGCAGCACCAGATGCAGGAGGGAGAGGGCACCACTCCTGCCTCTCCAGTCTTGAAGTGGGTGGGAAGGGACTGAGAAGGTTCATAGAAGGGAGGTGGTAAACTACAATACCAGGGATACTATTTTTTTAATGTTAGGGCCAGGATGGGGTGGGGGAGTCTGAGGCCGCTAGACTACCAGGGAATGTCATGAGGATGGGGTCAGCGACCTTGTCTGCAGATTCTGGGTCAGTTACCTTTAATGGGGGAGGGGGAGAGAAAAGTGGTCAGTGGTCATAGCAGGTCGGGTCAAGTTGGGGTTGGGGGTTTCTAAGAATGGGATCACTGCAGACCTGTGACTTTTTTTTATATTTTTAAATATCACCCTTCCTGACAGCATGACAGCTGTGGATTAATGCCAGGATTTTAACAAGGCAGTAATTTACATGCTCATTGATTAGTGCATCCCTTGGTAATTTTTTGCAGGAATCTTACGTTAGAAGCCATATGGTCAGTGGCTTTCTGCATTGGCCCCAGAGTGAAGAACCCTCAGCAATATGGTAAGAAACGCACTTCCTTAAGAGGAGATCCCAGCTCACTGCATTATTAATGTTCCTACTTGAGAATCTAATCCAACAAGAGCAATCAGAAAGAAAATTGCCCAAGTGAATGACAAAAATGTGGTAGGAGTGGAAAATAAGATAGAGAAGTAGCTTCTCAAGCCCACACAGCAGACAGATGCTCACCCTAAATGAAAAACTGTGTGTGGTAACTGGAGAATTATACAAGATAATCAATGCGCACATCACCTAATTTCAACAAGGGTTGAATTTCTTAAATCTGACATATACAACTGTGTTAATAGCTAGTGAAATTAAACTTCAGCTATTAAATACTGGATTGGTGCATACAATTGTATTAAACAGTAGCCAACAGAAGTATGCTACTCATTTAACCAATGCACTTTTTAAAGTTGAATCCCATGAGCAATAAAACCACAGATGTTTGTCGATGTCATTCAAGCCAACATTGGCTATTAAAAAAGATTGGACACATTATAGGGTAAGACAAATATGCTGATTTACAATAAGGGGTCAGTTTACTGAACTTGGAAGGCTCTCATATAAGTGGTAATGGACATTTATGCCTTTGTAAAGCTCTGCTATTCAGTGCCTAATTTTCTAAGCTTTTTTATGATAGGCACAAAATGGAGAAAAAAAACCCTTAGTGAATTCTGTGCTCTGTGCAAATTGGCATGTGATTCACTAGAGAAGGGATTTTGCTCATAAAGATTTACACCATCTTGAGACTTGTCATTCTCAAATGGTAACAAGAAGCAATGATTGATACTGTTGAAGTGGGTAGGAGGCTGCAATCGCCTGGTTTTCTACAGATTGTTAGCGGATTGTTCAACATTCCTTAGGCAGTGTCCCTACCTCCACACCATCATGCAAAATTCTTGCAATTGCTGCCAGTTCTTTTCCTCAGCCTGCAGCAGACTCTTTACACTTTCTCCCATTCTTCTTAAATTCCTGCTCCCTTTCAACAAACCCATTCCCCAATAATACTCACTGGTTCCACACAGTGGCGTAGCTAGTTGGGGCTACAGGGGCCAGGGCCCCCCCAAATTTCGTCCCGGCCCCTGGTTTTGCTGGCAGGGTCCCCAACCCCCGCCAGCTGAAGCCTTCTTCAGCACCGGCCTCTGGCGTCACCACGTTCGCTGCCCTGCTCTTTCTTCTTCCTGATGTCCTGCATGCTCCTTTAAGCTCAGTTCCACTTAAAGGAGCATGCAGGACGTCAGGAGAAAGAAACAGCAGGGAAGAGAACGTGGCAGCCCGGAGACTGGCGCTGAAGAAGGCTTCAGCTGCCAGGGATTAGGGACCCCCACCAGCAAATGTATTTGCTTTTGCTGCTGTGGGATGTGGAAGGGCGGTGGGGGGAGCGGCGAGGCAGTGGGGCGAGACGGCTGGGCAGCAGATTAAAATGTGCCCCCCCCACCTTTGGCTCTGGCCTTCTCCCACCACAAGGTTTGGCTACGCCCCTGGTTCCACACCTCTCTCCAAAACCCCATTCAGTGCTCAGCCTCCACCTACTCCAGCCTTTGCAGCTCAGCCCCTCCTTCCTGTGAACAGAAGCCTCCCCATTGGCTGGATCCTATCACAGTCTCTGCATTGGGAGAGGGGAAGGATTGGAGAGCTACAGAGGGCTAAACTGTGAAAAATATGCAGACAATTTAGCCATCATTCTGACTTTGAGCCCAGTACTTTAAAAAACATGTAAAATCCAAATTGTTACTTGCAAAATATATCACATAAAGCAAGAAGTGCTGCTATGAATAAGTTCCAGAGTGTATCATAAGTTGGTTATTGTTACATAAGGGGCTGTCCTGGGGTTCTCTGCCTGCGTGAAGGAGGGGGGATTAGGACTAATGGACATTATCATTTCAAAGATGACTTGGGGTCATAAGAGTCCAGACAACAGGTCATCTCAGTTGTAGTTTCAAGGTAATGGATTAGGGGTAGGGTGGAAAAAGAGGGGGAGGCGGTTCATAAACTTGGGATCTTAAGTTTTTTTTTTGTTCTATTTTGTAATTTATTTTATTTTATTGCATTTGTATCCCACATTTTCCCACCTATTTGCAGACTCAATGTGGCTTACATGATTATGTTAACATTGTCATACCAGGATATCAGATACAGTAGAATTGTGCATAGTTTGAGTGAGGAAGGATAGAAGAAGGAAGGGAGTGATTAGGGTAGTTATAGAGGGTGGGCTTTCATAACTAATTGGGTTGGTGGGGTATATTAGTGAGGCTGTCGGTTATCGGTTCTCATTGTAGGCTTTGTTAAAGAAGTATGTCTTCAGAGATTTGTGAAAGATAGTTGTTTCGTTGATTGTTTTCAATCACTATTTTTTTGTCTATTATTATGTCACAAATTTTGTCATTGCTTGGACTTGTTCAGTTGTTTTATGTATGGTTCTTTTGATCCTGAATAAAAACCATTAAACCTTAAAAATATGTAAACTCCTAAAAAAAAATATCCAGACAGTTGGCAATCCAAGGCTCCTGAGTCCTCAGCACATCTGATAGCCCCCCCCACCAAAACCTTTGGGCCCAAGACAAGTGCCTAGTTTGCTTATGCCTTAATCTGGCTCTGGTTCTTAGAAGGCAGAAGTTCAACAGTCACACAAATGGGTCAAGTGATCATTGCATGCACTGAGTTGAATGTGTACCAGACTTTCTGGGAATACCTGAACAGTCTGACCACTGCTATTGTTTGATCTGGACACTTACTCAGCTCTTTGCCTCCTGTCCTGCCTAGCTCAGACAGAAATCAAGAGCAACACTCAAAGGGGAGCTGGGTGGATCTCTATGATTGATTTACATGCTTTCCTCACAAAAAAAACCTGTTGCATATATAAATGTCACATTTCAGGAGACAAGCAGATCAATAACTTACAAGTGGCATTCTCTACCTAACGGTTATTTTCAAGAAAAAAGGGTTTTAAAAATAAAAAAAAAGATATCAAGAACAAGCACCACATGGGTAATGAGTGTTTTTTGTAGAATGACTGCCGGCCCTTGCTTTCAAAATATGTAACAAGAAAACTTGAAACCATAAGCATTACAATGTGTAACACTCTAGATAGCTTGTTTCCAATCCATAAGAAATACATGAACATAACAGCTGATATACCTATCAACACATATTCAAGGCACTGTTTTAAAATATATTCTGGAATAGAGACCAATGTAGTTGACCATTCTGGAAAATAACATATCCCTTCATACTTCTCTTCATTTTTACTCAAATGGTGCCGAACTTGCAAGAGTCAGCATTAACCAGACTTAGGCTAGCAATAACAAAATAAGGATAATGGAACACACACTAACCAAAGTAACCATTCCCCCTAAGAATTTTTTTAATAATTTCATATGCAAAACATCTTAGAAATCACTTGAATGAATACAGATCAACAGCAAACATTTAAATTAACTTTAAGACAGATTTTAGATAGAACAAACAAATTATATCTAAGTCTGGTAATATTTTAGAAAAGGATCTGTCGATGTAGAGCCTTTTCTAAAATACATGAGGGAATGAACATGGATGTGTCAGCTTTGAGCAGTGGGAGCAGCCATTTTATAACTGTCATCTAAAATATCATTGGGGACAGTGTGGCAAAAACATACACATCTATGTGTTGACACTTACAAATCTATGTAGGTATTTTAGAACATAGACATCTGTGTCCTAACAAACAGACATACGTTGGCAGTTTTGGAAGTTTACATGTCTATATTTCCATTCAGCACAATTTTGGGAGGCAACCCCCCCCCCCCCCCAAAAAAAAAGACAAAACAAAAATACTGGTGAATTAAGGGGGTGGCCTCCCCTAAACCTGCCAGTAGAGCACTGCCCAAAACAAGCACTTTTCCAAAACCTAAGCATGCCCAGAGGCAGCTGTTGATCCCAACACTGATCTCAGCAAGCAGACACGTATTCCCCTTCTAAAAAGGGGAATATGCACATATTTTTGACCCCACCCTAGTCCCGTCCAACAGATGCCGAAACCTTGCTCCATTGCTATATACATGTATGCGTGATTTACATGTGTAATTCCCAGCTTTCTAAAATCAGGTTTTCTACATGCATTCGAGATACATATGTAAATGCTAGTATTTGCACATGTAAATCAGGAATAGAGCTTCTGAAATAATTGCCATCATATACAAAAAGAGCAATGCAAAATCTGCTCCTACAAAAGAAGGAAATAGACCCCAGAAACTGATACATTCCACTTTTTGAGATTATGCCATTCAATCAAAAAGATTTATTGCCAGCGTCAAGAACAAGTTATTTTTCATTGGTCAAAAAACCTCCTTTTAATTAGTTCCCACTATCTTTCCAAATTTTGATGAAAAGGACTATTGCATTAAAATAGTCCTCTAGCTGTTTCTAAAATATTAATGTAGAAATTCATGCAAACTCATTCACAGCCAATGCGAAACACAATTTTCATCTACTAATAACTTAGCTTCGACAAGCTCGGTTCTTGTCTTTAACAAAAATAATCCCAACTGTGGTGTAGGACCAAAGTGGCTCCCCAAATGCTTTAAAATAATATGAGAAAAAAAACAAAACTGCTACTGCTGTCTTGTCATGTAAACAATCAATAGTTAAAGAACTACTGCTATACAGGGGGATGCTAGGGAACATGGAGAAGATGGCCATATAAGCAGAGATCTCTCTCCCTATCAACTTCAGAACATCAAATTTAAACTGATTTTTTTCATCATATTAGCAACCCAACAACTTGCTTAGACAAGCAATGTCCTCCTCTAAACAGCAAAAATCTGAAATCTCTGCACTAATGCCCGCAGGATATAAAAGATCCAAGTGTGATCCACTGACGCCGGAGAAAATAGAAGCAGCAAAACCATCAGTGAGCTCATCGAATGACCTACTAATGAATGAATTGAAAGTGCTATGTGAGGTAATCACAAAACATTTTTTCACTATCTGTGATTTCAGGAAAGACCTGGCAGCCTTCCATATCAGTTTCTGAATTCAATGAGAGGCTGGATTCAGCAGTTGGAATTCAACATGGAGGATCTTGCAAACAGGAGCTATCAAAATAACATACGTATCCTTGGCCTTCTAGAAGGAGCTGAAGGATATGAGATGGTTAAATTTTTATCTGCCTGGTTTTTGCAGATGAGACCGCGACTGAAAGATCTGGGAGTGGGGTACAGATTACAATACCCCGTGAGGATGACTATAATTTTGAACAACATTACCCGCTCTTTTCAATCCCCTGAGGTTTTGCAGAAAATTGAAGATACTTATCTGTAGCAGGTATTGTCTGAGGACAGCAGGCTTCACATTCCTACAAGTGGGTCGATGATCCCCAGGTTGGCAGCATACCAAAAGAAAAAAGTTCAAGAGCTTTGTGGAGCGCAAGCAGCACTCCACCGCGCATGCACGAAGTACCTTCCTGCCCGCAGCGAGACCACGTCTCTCAGTTTAATACAAAAACAAACAAATGAAATAAAAAGTGAAAAGAAACAACTACAAGGGGAGGTGGGCGGAATTGTGAGAATGTGAAACCTGCTGTCTTCAGAGAATACCTGCTAAAGGTATCTTTGCTTTCTCCAAGGACAAGCAGGCTTACATTTTCATAACTGGGGAATCCCTAGCATCCAGGCTCACCCAAAACAACAAACAATGGTAAATTGGGCTTCGCAACGATGCAGATTAACCTGAAACTATATACAACTAAATGAGGGTGCAACCTGGAACAGAACAAAACAGGCCTAGGAGTGTGGAGTTGGATTCAAGACACCAAACAGATTCAGCAACATTGACTGCCCAAACCAACTGTCGCGTCAGGTATCCTGCTCAAGGCAATAGTGTGATGTGAATGTGTGGACTGAAGACCACATCACAGCCTTGCAAATCTCTTTAATGGAGGCTGACTTCACTGGGCCACTGATGCAGCCATTGCCCTAACATTATGAACCGTGACATGACCCCCCCCCCCCCCCCCCCCAGTCAGCTTGGGCAAAAGCGAAGGAAATGCAATCTGCAAGTCAACTGGAAATGGTGCGTTTACCAATGGCGACTCTCCTCCAGTTGGGATCAAAAGAAACAAACAACTGGGTGGACTGTCTGAAGGGCTTTGTCTGCTCCATGTAAAAGGCTAATGCTCTCTTGCAGTCCAAGATTTGCAAGCTGCTTTCGCCAAGATGGGTATGAGGACGGGGAAAGAATGTTGGCAAGATAATCAACTGATTCAGATGGAACTCAGACACCACCTTGGGTAGGAACTTAAGGTGCGTGCGGAGGACTACTCTGTTGTGATGAAACTTAGTATAAAGTGCATCCACTACTAAGGCTTGAAGTTTACTGACCCTACGAGCTGAAGTAACAGCCACCAAGAAAACGACCTTCCAGGTCAAGTACTTCAGATGGCATGAATTCTGTGGCTCAAAAGGAGGTTTCATCAGCTGGGTGAGAATGACGTTGAGATCCCATGACAATGGAGGAGGTTTGATAGGGGACTTTGACAAAAGTAAACCTCTCATGAAGCGAACTACTAAAGGCTGTCCAGTGATAGGTTTACCTTCTACATGCTGATAAGCACTAATTGCACTAAGGTGAACCCTTATGGAGTTGGTCTTAAGGCCAGACTCTGATAAGTGTAGAATGTACTCAAACAGGGTCTGTGTAGGACAAGAAAGGGGATCTAAGGCCTTGCTGTCACACAAGATGTCAAACCTCCTCCATTTGAAAGAGTAACACCTGTTAGTGGAATCTTTCCTGGAAGCCAGCAACATTTGGGAGATACCCTCTGAAAGACCCAAAAAAGTCTAGGCTCTCAACATCCAGGCCGTGAGAGCCAGAGACTGAAGGTTGGGATGTAGAAGCAACCCATCGTTCTGTGTAATGAGGGTCAGAAAATGCCATGGTTCTTCGGAGGACAGTTTCAGAAGAAGAGGGAACCAAATCTGACATGGCCAATAGGGCACAATCAGAATCATGGTTCCATGGTCTTGCTTGAGTTTCAACAAAGTTTTTCCCACTAGAAGTATGGGAGGATATGCACACAGAAGGCCTGTTCCCCAATGAAGAAGGAAGGCATCCAACGCTAGTCTGTCATAGGCCAGAAGCCTGGTTAAGTTGAGTGACAAAAAGATTCACAGAGGGGGTGCCCCATGCATGGAAGATCTTGTGGGCTACGCCCATATTCAGAGACCACTCCATTATCCTGCTCAGTCTGTCGGCCAGGCCGTAGTTTATGCCCACCAGATAAGTGGCTTGGAGAAACATGCCGTGACGGCATGCTCAGAGTCACATATGGCTAGCTTCCTGACACAGAGGGTGAGATCTGGTGCTCCCCTGCTTGTTGATGTAATACATCGCAACCTGATTATCTGTTTGAATTAGAATAGTTTGATGGGACAGCCGATCTCTGAAAGCCTTTAGAGTGTTCTAGATCGCTCAGAGCTCCAGTAGATTGATTTGAAGATTTGTTTCCTAGAGGGACCAAGCTCCCTGGGTTTGAAGCCCATCTACATAAGCTCCTCACTCCAGGAGAGATGCGTCCGTCGTCAGCACTTTTTGCGGCTGAGAAATTTGGAATGGTAGTCCCAAGGTCAGTTTGGACCGAATTGTCCACCACTGAAGACAGCGAACAAGCTCCGGGGACACTCGGATAACATCCTCCAGACTTCCCGTGGCTTGATACCACTGAGAAGCCAGGGTCCATTGAGCAGATCTCATGTGAAGATGTGCCATGGGTGTAACATACACTGTGGAAGCCATGTGGCCCAACAATCTCAACATCTGCCGAGCTGTGACCTGCTGCGATGTCCCAGTGTCTCACAGCAACCATTCCTACATCGACTGACAATGTTGATGCCTCCATCGACGTCGATGACCTCGATGTTGATGCCAACGCCGAAGAACCGGAATAAGCTCCAAAAAGTTTCTAGCATTGAGCTTCTAGGGAAATTTAGGTCCTTTTCTTCATATGAAGACAAAGGACACAATTTGCTGGGCTATGGTCGGGCCCAAGACACTGAATACACGAAGAATGTGAATCAGTACCCGAGATGGTCCGGTTGCACCGAATACAACACTTGAAGCCACTGGGAGTCTTCGATGACATGGGAGGAAAAATGGCTTCGGCAAAATCAAAGGTCGTAACTGTGCCTGAAAATGAGGGAAGAAGGCACAGAAAACCAATAGACCCATCCGAGCAGGCCTGAAAGCGGCCCGCGACAAAAGACAAAGAAAACTTAAATGTGGGCCAAAAATAAACTAAGAAGTAAAGGATTTATTTATTTATTTTTACATAATGGAAAAGAAAAGAAGAAAAAAAGCAGAACAGTAAGAAATACAGCGAAGACACAAAAAAAGCTCTTTTCCCGGGCATATAAGGAGTAACGAGATGAGCCGTCATTTCTCATGCAGAAAAATTAAAACTGAGAGACGCGGTCTCACTGCGGGCGGGAAGACACTTCGTGCATGCATGGTGAAGCGCTGCTCGCGCTCTAGAAAGCTCTCAATTTTTTTTTTTGGTGTGCTGCTGACCGGAGCGACGAAGGATCATCTACCCACTTGTGAAAATATAAGCCTCTTGTCTTCAGAGAATATGTGGATCAAAGGGTCTCAACTGGTATGGCAGGTTGATTTGACCTTACCTTGTTTCACTGCAGCATGTTGCATGCCGTGCATGATCAACACACGCCCCACAAGAATTAACTTGGATAAGCTTTGCTTTAGATCCTTGTTCTTCAACTATTACTAGGTTCACCTGGTTTAAAAGATAATCTCTGCTATCATATTCTCAATCTTCTATTCAATTGTTATGTTATAATTTGTTATACCAAGATATGGAATGCTATGTTTTCCTTATATAGATTGTATTTTTACCGCCTTGCATAAACACATTCTAGTTATTTAATATAATTAGCATGATTCACAACTTATTTACATATAAATATTTAATGTTTTGTAACACTGTTAGAATACAGGTTAAATATCTACAATATGTTTAAATGCTAAATATATCAGCAGCTATGGTAGAATTATATGGACTCTTGTTTCCTCTCTGCTGAAAGCCCTTTTCTTGTCTCTTCCTACTCTCAGCTACTTAGCTTTAGGCTGAGCCATTAGGGCTCTTTTTGCTGTTTGTTCTCTTTGTACTTTTTCTATGCTACTATTCTATGTACACCAGTGTTTCCCAAGTTCAGTCCTGGAGTAACCCTTGCCAGTCAGGTTTTCAGGATATCCACAATGAATATACATGAACTTGATTTGCATATACTGCCTCCATTACATGCAAATCTCTTTCATGCATATTCATTGTGGATATCCTGAAAATCTGACTAGCAAGGGGTACTCCAGGACCGGACTTGGGAAACACTGATGTATACTACAAAGCATTTGTCAGACACATTCTCATATTATTGACTTGATTCCAGCTGATGTTCAACTTATATATAATGAAATACCTAAACACTTATTTACTTCAACACTCTTATTCCATTCTTTACTGAATGTCCCAATTAATGAACATTAAGCTAGTGTCCTAGAATGTCCATGGATTAAGGCACTCCATCAAAAGGAAAAAAAAAATTGCTCTCTCCCTTAAAAGAATGAATGCACAAATAGTTTTTCTCCAAGAAACCTGTAGTTCTGACATTAATTCCTTTGCCAAGTGTAATAATTGGATACAAACAGCTCTGGATTCTCCATCACTGGGAGAAAAAAATGGAGTGGTCATTCTCTTCTGTAAAAACCTTAGTGTACAAATCAAACAAACTTTCTCAGATTTAGAAGGGATTCAGAAGGAAGATGGGTCCTCTTAAAAACATTCATTCATAATCAAGAGCTGTTAAATATAAGCCCCCAATCAAGACTCTCCAGAATTTTTCAAAGATTTAGCTGAAAAAGAAATCACAGGATGTGACCCTGCTCCTTTAATAACGTTAAGAGATTTCAACATGCCTCTAGATAAATGGCTGGATAGACACTCCAAAGCTGTCTCACACAAAAATCACAAATTGCTCTTCAATCCATAATTGATCAATATAACCTGATAGATCCCTGAAGACAAATGAATCCATATGTTACAGACTATACTTTTTTTCCTCTCCACATCAAAGTTGTACCAGAATTGACTATTTTTTAACATCCTCTAATATACTTCAGGCCTTACAATCTACAACAATTGAACCAATTACACTATCAGACCACACAGCCATATCTTTATATTTTCAGATTCACTCCATTAATCCAGTAAGAAACCCGCTCTGGTGACTCAAAACTCAATTTCTTGCTGTAGAAGAATATAACAAAAGAATTTTAAAAATTAACTTCAGACTTTTTTGAACATAACAGAGTATCAGACATCAATCTGGTCACAACATGGGAAGACTTTAAGGCTAATGTTAGGGGAGAATTAATTTCTCTGTCTGTCCACCAAAACAAAGAACGAAATAAACAATTGACTAATTTGGAAAACACTATCAAGAGCATATGCACTTTCTCCAGATTCAACCACCTTGAATAATATTTATAAATATAAATGAGTACTATAATATCTGCAGTACCAGAGATGAGCACAAACTATTTTTACAAAAATGCACATTATACTCTGAGTCCAATATAGCTGGCAGTCTGTTAACTAATTATTCGAAAAAGAAAAAATACAAGGCCCAAATCCCACTCATTAAGCATAAGGATAAACTGTTAACTTCCAATGCTGATATTCTGAATGCTTTCTACTCCTTTTACTCTAACTTTCATCATTCAGAAGCTTCTTACAATCCTCATGATTTAGAAGACTTTTTTCAAAATCTCCCCCTTACTATGTGGTCTGACACAACCTCCAAAAACAAATATCTACACAAGAAATTCTCAAAGCAATCAAACAACTCAAATGTAAAAAAAGCACCAGGCCCTGATGGCCTGCCAAATGAGTTTTATCATATCTTTAAAGACCTTTCCCCCCACCTCAGTTCTTGTTTTCACAATCTTGTGCTGAACCCCTCAAATACACATAAATGTATAGAAACTATCATCATGGTGTTTCCAAAACCCAAGACCCCTTCTTATTATCTAATTATAGGCCTATATCTCTCCTTAATTTAGATTCTAAGATTTATACCAAAATCTTTTCCAACAGACTCATCAAAATTATAAGCAAAATAATACATTCAAATCAAGTTGGTTGTCATGGCCTCGGGGACCTTTGCGAACTGTCATGACCTCAGGGGCCTTTGCAAACTGTAGCAAATTCAAGGAAAATGTGAGCTCATGGGCCACTGCCAATGAATGGCAGCAGCAGGCGAACCTTCCAAACAGGACTGGACTAAACAGGCAGGACTGGAACAGACTAGAAGTGCAATAAGCACACAGGCAGGAAAGGGGTGCACAGGAACTGAGCTTGGCTAGGCAGGATCAGAGTACACAGGAACAGAGCTTGATTAGGCAGGAAAAGAGTACATAGGAGCAGAGCTTGGTTAGGCAGAAATACAGTACACAGCAGCAGAGCCAAGTAAAGCTAGAAGAAAGGCGCTCAAATCAGCCCGCAAGGCCGAACTGGAACCCGTGCACAACAGAGCCCTCTCATATAGGCCGCAAGGCCGAACTGGAAACCAAGCATAACAGCAGAAGGCAAAAGAGAAGGCACGTACACACAGGCAGAAGCAGATTAGGCAGAACTCAAGGCAGACTAGGCAGAACATAAGGCTGGGCTACACGGCCACTCAAAGGGAAAAGGGAGGCCACACAGAGAAGCAACTCAAGGCTGGGCCACACAGGACACAACAGAAGTGCTAACCAGGCACACAGACAACAAGCAATCAAGGCAGAAGTGCTAACCCTAGCACACAGGCAAACAGTCAATAAACAAGACAGAAGTGCTAACCTTAGCACACAGGCAAACAAATAAGAACCAAGGCAGAAATGCCACACAGGCACACTGGTTAGGAAACAAGGCAGAAATACTACACAAGCGCACAGGAAAACCTGGAGACCTTTGGCAATGCAAATACCCTGATTGAATGTCCTCACCTTCCTCATGAAGGTCTTCACTGATGATGTCATGAATTCAGAAAAAAGGCTTGAAAAACACTGAACACCAGAGTAAGGCTTGAAGCACACAGAATACCAGAGTGAGGCTTGAAACACAGAAGTGGTAGCAGAGGAAAGGAAAAATCAGACTGGAGCCACCTCTGAAGCTGACCACCGGAAAATAAGGTGAGACTGAAAGTGGGGTCATGACCACAGTCATGACAGCGGTTTCATGCCACATCAACTAATCACTGATAACTCTCAACTCTTTCATTAACTATCATTACAAGCCAGTTGTGCTCAGGTCCTTTCATTGCCTTGTCCGTAGATGTGGAGAAGGCTTTTGACAAGGTTGAGTGGGATTTTCTGTGTAAGGCTTTAAGCTGGTTTCATAAATTAAGTTAGTCCTCTATAGTAGACCTACTGCTCATATAATAGCTAATAACACCCTTTCTAATTATATTTTATTAGAGACGGGCACTCATCAGGGATGTCCACTATCACCACTTCTCTTTAACATCACACTCAAGCCCCTGTTTATTGCAATTAGGTCTGACCCAGACATGAAAGGAATCTCAGTTGGTAACTTGGGGGCCCTTTTACAAAGGCGCGTAAGGGCCTACGTGCGTCCAACGTGTGACAAATCAGTATTACTAACTGTTTAGCTTGAACAAGGCGATAATTCCGAATTCGGTGCACGCTGAATCCCACGGTAGAAAATAAATTTCTATTTTCTACCACAGGCCGCTTACCCAGTGGTAAACAGCAGTTGGCACAAGCTGAATGCTTACCGTGCGGGTAGCAGGTGAGACTTTACTGCTAGGTCAATGGGTGGTGGTAAAGTTTCAGGCTGAAAATGGAAGCGTGCTAACAAAATATGTGCGTTTCTAGAATTTAGCGTGCACTAAAAACGCTAAGTGTGCCTTTGTAAAAGACCCCCTAAATATGCCGCTTTCTCTGGCTATAAAATTAACAAACAAAAAACTGAAGTTCTACCCTTGAACTTCCCGATATAGTGGCTTCCCATGGGTTAGTCTGGTCATCTAAAGGAACCTTCAGCAAGTCTAAGTCAGGAGCAGGTAGCGCGTAAAGACGCTACATAGCTCTAAGCAACCTTAAGCCCAATGTCCGGCGTATTCCACTGCGCCGAAATAAGGATCTTCATGGCCTCATGCACATGAAAGGAACGAGGTGGGCATTTGGTTCCAGACATAATAGAGGGCACTGGACCTGTTCCCCCTGACAATTCAGGGGGGAAAAGGCCAAAACCTCAAAAGCCCTAACAATCAGGGAGGGAAGCTCTTCCCTGCGAAAAAGGCGGGCAGACGTCGGATCATCCCCCTCCTCAGAGGGTAGGGTGACCTCATCTGCCAAATCCAAAGATTCTGATGGAGAGCCCGTAGACAAAACTGGACCATCTGTGTCACCCGGGGACGTTTTGGCAGGAAAGACTGAGAGGCTGCAGCAAGCTAAGTTTGCTGAGGAAGAGACGGGGCTGCCTGAAGAGAAGTTCCTGACTTCTTCAAAAGAAAGGCATTGTGCATTAATAAAACAAAATCCGGGGAAAAAGGAACTGCAAGGGATTCCCCTGCTCCCTGTACATTGCTTTCCTCCATCGGAGCCTGTGCCACAGAAGCGCGCTGCGCCTCTTGTCTATCAACTGCCACGTGCGGAGTGGGTCACACCTGAGAGGAAAAAATGGCGCCCCCCCCAAAGTGCGCTGCACTAACTGCCCCAAAGAAATCCCATCGCGCTGAACACCTGCTGTGGGCTGACGGCGGCAGGACTCACACTCCCCCGATGCTGTTCTCCGGCCCCCACACCGGGAGCAGCGCTTAGCCGCCTCAGAAGGCACTGACATGCTCCACAAACACCTGACCCAAAACTGACTAGGCAGAATGTCTATTTCCTCCATATGATTAAACAAAATCAAAGTCTCTTACCTTTTTTTTTTTAAGTCATGAGAGAAAGGAAACACCCTATCAGGCCAACAGCCCTGGTCGATGGAGGAAAGGTAGGGGGAGACCGGGAGGGACATGGCACCACCAGGTGTACACCACAAGCTGCAAACAGCCACTCAACCCCTGTCTGTGCTAAACTAGGCCCAAAGGACACCAGTAGCCAGATCAAACCAGAGCTGCACAGAGATGTCCCTCCACCTGCTAGATAGAGAGAATACTGAGGTTCAGTTGGCTGCACAGGTCCGCATATAGCAAACCTTGGAGGTTCTCTCTATCTGCACCTGCTGGTAGAGGGACACAACCCACAAGTCTCTGGATTGATCTGTGGGACTCCATGGAACAGTGTTTTGCTCACTAATGGTTGAAGTATCGGCAGCTTAAGTGTACCAGGGGCAAAAGTGAAGTGCTTTGCTCAATAAAGTGGCAGTATCGGCGGCAGAAGTATACCAGTGTGGAATGAAGAAATGATTTTATACTCTGACAGCTGCCATATTAGTAGTTATCATGATACTTTTGTTCTCCAAAAGTGACTGTATTGGAATAAACAATTTTTACAAAAAATTTTTCCAGAAATAAGATTAAGTGAGCTGAAAGAAGCTTACAATAATAAGATTAAGCTAGGCTGCACAATGCATTGTTTGGAGACAGTAAAAGCAACAGAGTAATCAGTGAGGCATACCTTTAAAAAGACCTTTCTGTTGAAAAACAATACGTGGATCCCGAGGGGTCCTTTTGCCAAGGTGCACCAAAAAATGGCCTACTCTGTTGTAGACATGTGTATTGGACGTGTGCAGGTCCATGTTTCAGTGTGACTGCAAAAAAGGCCTTTTTTGAGCCAAAAATGGAAGTGTGGTAAAATGAAAATTGTCACGTGTCCATTTTGGGCCTGATGCCAATTACCACCCGGTCAGCACCGCATGCCAGAAAAGAAAATATATTTACTGGCACATGTACTGGACGCATGTAAGAAATGAAATTACCGCATGGGCCACACGGTAGCCAGGCGGTAGTTCTGAATTGGTGCGCATTGGGTGCACGTAGGCGCCTATGTGGCTTAATAAAAGGGCCCCTGAGTGTGGTAAGCTGTCGGGGCTCCAAATAAAAATCTGAAATGTCACTATTGCAGTTTTAAAAGTACAAATTGGCACTAAAAGACAAAGTAGAAGGAGAAAACTTAAGCATGCACAGAAATCCAAAATGCTGACTTAGTGTCAACTACAAAAGGAATACTGTAGCAGCTCTAAGAAAAAGGGAGAAACCTAACTACAGTGATAGTCAAAGGCACCAGTGGGGGTGCCAAAAAAACTACAAAGGAAGAAAAAAAGTATATAAATATGTTGTATGGGGATAAAAATACCGACACCAATGTTAAATGTACAATGTAAGGTTGATTGTGCAAAGAAAAAAAAAAAAAAAATATATATATATATATATATATATATATATATATATATAAATTTTTGTGGGAAATAAATATGCATATGTTATGATAAACAAAATGTATAAATTCTGTTCCTTGCCACTCATTGTAAAAAGGATAATTAAAAACAATCACATGAGGGGGAATAGAAATATACGAAAATGTTTGTTTTTTTAAAAAGGAATAATTGAACAGAGAATAATTGAACAGAAGGGGTGAACAAACATGTGGATAAAGGTGAGCCGGTTGATATTGTGTATCTGGTTTTTCAGAAGGCGTTTGTCAAAGTACCTCATGAAAGACTGCAGAGGAAATTGGAGAGTCATGGGATAGGAGGTAGTGTTCTATTGTGGATTAAAAACTGGTTAAAAGATAGAAAACAGAGAGTAGGGTTAAATGGTCAGTTTTCTCAATGGAGAAGGGTAGTTAGTGGGGTTTCCCAGGGGTCTGTGCTGGGACAGCTGCTTTTTAACATATTTATAAATGACCTAGAGATGGGAGTAACTAGTGAGGTAATTAAATTTGCTGACGACACAAAGTTAATTCAAAGTTGTTAAATTGCAAGAGGATTGTGAAAAATTACGAGACTGGGAGTCTAAATGGCAGATGATGTTTAATGTGAGCATGTGCAAAGTGATGCATGTGGGAAAGAGGAACCTGAATTATAGCTACATCATGCAAGGTTCCACGTTAGGAGTCACAGACCAAGAAAGGGATCTAGGTGTTGTCATTGATGATAAGTTGAAACCTTCTGCTCAGTGTGCTGCTGCGGCTAAGAAAGCAAATAGAATGTTAGGTATTATTAGGAAAGGAATGGAAAACAAAAATGAGGACGTTATAATGCTTTTGTATCGCTCCATGGTGCGACCGCATCTCGAATATTGTGTTCAATTCTGGTTGCTGCATCTCAAAAAATATATAGTAGAATTAGAAAAGGTGCAGAGAAGGGCGACAAAAATGAGAAAGGGGATGGGACGACTTCCCTGTGAGGAAAGGCTACAGCGGCTAGGGCTCTTCAGCTTGGAGAAAATGTGGCTGAGAGGGAGATATGATAGAGGTCTATAAAATAATGAGTGGAGTTGAACAGGTAGACGTGAAGCATCTGTTAACGCTTTCCAAAAATACTAGGACTGGGGGGCATGCGATGAAGCTACAAAGTAGTAAATTTAAAACAAATCAGAGAAAATGTTTCTTCACTCAACGTGTAATTAAACTCTGGAATTTGTTGCCAGAGAATGTGGTAAAGGCGGTTAGCTTAGCAGAGTTTAAAAAAGGTTTGGACGGTTTCCTAAAGGAAAAGTCCATAGACTATTATTAAATTGGACTTGGGGAAAATCCACTATTTCTGGGATAAGCAGTATAAAATGTTTTGTACTTTTTTGGGATCTTGCCAGGTATTTGTGACTTGGTTTGGCCACTGTTGGAAACAGGATGCTGCGCTTGATGGACCTTTGGTCTGTCCCAGTATGGCAATACTTATGTACTTATGTAAACTTACTGACCATTCTCAAACCAAATATTAAATAAGTATACATTATGATATAAGCCATATGAGAAAGTACATATTTGTATATTTTGTATATAAATAATATCTCAGTCTAGCCATTTAGAAACTGAAGGGGAATGGGGAGAGACACACACAAAAAAACATGCAACCATCCAATAAGCCTCTGTTTTAATGGAAAAAGGATTGTCTCTAGGAGGGAAAGAGGTGGATTTTTTTCTCTTGCATTAATGTGGCCTTGGAGCAGGGGCGTAGCTAGGTGGGGCCATGGGCCCCCACAGATTAAGCCCTGGCCCCCTCTACTTTTGACCCGCCCAGTCGCCGATTCCACTCCCCCCCCCCCCGCTGCTTTGGACACCCCTTCCGCCGCTGACCCTCCCCCATCGCCGCCAGGTTCCTTTGCTGGCGGGGGTCCCCAACCTCCGCCAGCCGAGGTCTTCTTCAGCGCTGGTCGACTCCGGCCCCTTCGTAATTAAACTCTGGAATTCATTGCCAGAAAATGTGGTGAAGGCGGTTAGCTTAGCAGAGTTTAAAAAGGGGTTGGATGGTTTCCTAAAGGACGTCCATAAACCGCTACTAAACGGACTTGGAAAAATCCAAAATTCCAGGAATAACATGTATAGAATGTTTGTACGTTTGGGAAGCTTGCCAGGTGCCCTTGGCCTGGATTGGCCGCTGTCGTGGACAAGATGCTGGGCTCGATGGACCCTTGGTCTTTTCC
This sequence comes from Microcaecilia unicolor, assembly GCF_901765095.1. Classification (NCBI taxonomy): domain Eukaryota; kingdom Metazoa; phylum Chordata; class Amphibia; order Gymnophiona; family Siphonopidae; genus Microcaecilia; species Microcaecilia unicolor. The sequence goes on from NC_044032.1 coordinate 391,787,945, forward strand.
CAGTATGGCATTATTTATGTACTTATATGTACTTATGACCTGTTTCTGACTCCTGACGTCCTGCATGCATGTCCTGAATGGGACTACATACAGGATGTGCACGCAGGATGTCAGGAGTTAGAAGCAGATCATCAGCAAAGATGCCGGAGTCGACCGGCGCTGAAGAAGACATCGACTGGCGGGTTAGGGACCCCCGCCAGCCAAGGTACCTTGCGGCGGTGGGTTGGCGGTGGTCCAAAGTGGTGGGGGTGTCGGCGGCTGGGGGAGGTGGGCTAAACTGTGCCCCCCCCACCTCGGGCTCTGGACCCCCCTCCCGCCGAGGTCTGGCTACGCCCCTGCCTTGAAGGATAGGCAGTCCAAACCTAGGATCCTCATAAGGGGCCTTACCGAGGTAACAATGAGATGTAAGAATGTGGAGATCTCTAGAGTGACAGATTTTAGATTATCCATTGCATCACAGAATTGTTCTTCTAAGGTCAGAACTGCAAGGACACAGTAATGGCAAAAGTAATCTGCTACTCAGTATCTTGTCACTGTAAGGCCTGGCCTAATAGGGTCAAAAGAAACAAAACCTGGATGGATTTTCTATGGCCTCTGCTCATTCCAAATAGAAAGTAAAAGCTATCTTTCATGTAAATGAATGGAATGCCAATTCACATTTATGGGCAAGTGGCCTACAGAAGAATATTCAAAGAATGAATTACTGACTAAAATAGAAATCCAAGTTTAGGCAGAAAATTAGGATGCAGGTGGAGCACCACCCTATGAAGAACAAGTATTACTGTTCCTGTCTCTTTCCTGTACCTCTCAAATTCTATCCAGCCGGCTTCCTCTCCCCATCTTTCCACACTTGGGGGCCCTTTTACTAAGCCGCGTAGGCACCTACACGTGCCCAATGTGCGCCAATTTGGAACTACCGCCCGGCTACCGTGTGGCCCGGGCAGTAATTTCATTTTTTACGCGTGTCCACTACGTGCGCTGGAAAATATATTTTGGGGACCTTTTACTAAGGTGCACCAAAAAGTGGCCTGCGTTGCTGTAGATGCGTGTATTGGATGCACGCAGGTCCATTTTTCAGCGCACCTGGAAAAAAGATATTTGGGGGGGGGGGGCAAAAATGGATGTGCAGCAAAATGAAAATTGGCGTGTGTCCATTTTGGGCCTGAGACCTTACCGCCACCCATTGACTTAGCAGTAAGGTCTCACGCATTAACCAGGCGGTAATCATCAGAGCACGTAAACTGCCGATTACCGCCCAGATAGTGCCACATGGTAGAAAATCAAAAATATTTTCAGACATGCGTACAAAATGGAATTACCGCCTGGGGCTCAAGGTAGCCGGGCGGTAGTTCCAAATTGGCTCGTTGGACACACATAGGACCTATGTGCCTTAGTAAAAGTGCCCTTTTATTTTCCGGTGCACGGCGCTAACTGGGCAGTAATCTGCATTTTATGCACGCTGACGATTACCACTCAGTTAACGCTAAGTGAATGGGTGGCGGTAGGGTCTCAGGCCCAAAATGGACGCGTGCCAAGTTTCATTTGGCTGCACGTCCATTTTCGCCTCCCCTCCCCTCCCCCCCAAAGGCCTTTTTTGCAGGTGCACTGAAAAATGGACCTGCGTGTGTCCAATACACACGTCTACACCAGCGGCCACTTTTCGGCGCACCTTAGTAAAAGGATCTCTTGGCTTCTCCATCTTTCAATCCCTCCTCTTTCTTCTTATTTCCAACCTAATCTTTCAATCCTTTCCTCTCCATCTCTCTCCTTCTTCCCACTTCTTCACTCCTCCTCCTTCACATGTCTCTCTTCTTCTCCTTCCTATTGCTCTCCTATCCAGTAGTCTTCTTTTACTCCTAGTCTTGCCACATCTTCCTCACCATTCCCATCTCTCCTCTTCCCCACTTATCTTGGATGTTTTTCTCTCTGCAGTAACCCCCAACTTCTTAGCCCATATGTGTGTGTATTTGTGTATGGGGTGGGGAGGACAACACAACAGGTAGGAGCAGAGGTGCTTTCTGCTGTCTGTTCTTCAGTTCTCATGAGCAGTGACAACAGAGTAATTTTCTGGGGGACAATGTTTCCAAATGAGTTAGCTTTGCACATACATCAAGAGTAATGAGTCTTATTCCTAAGCCAAAGTATGTGGAGTATCTCTCAAATTTACTACTATCACTCACCGTAGTACTGGCTTTGTGCCAAAGAGAGCTTTTTTTTTTTCTGGAGTTCATAAGATGTAACATGTAGAGACAACCTATCAACGAGTGCTTGGAAATTCCTTTTAATCAAGCCTGTGACACCTCAAATGATGGGAAATATGTATTATCTTTCTGACACATTTTTTTGGTCTACAATTGCATTTTTTGGTATTCAGTGATTCCTCTCTATATATGATTCACGGAATAATTACCTGGCACTGACATCTCTACTATCAATGTAGTTCTTGTATTTATCTCCTTCACCACTATGTCTGGTTTTCTTGCATCCAGCTTTTTATCAGTTGGAATGGGAATGTCCCAGGTGATCAAAACAATTCTCCATAATTCTCTTCAATCCTAATGCTTTCTCAGTAAAGCAATGGTGTAATTTAATGAGATGTACCACCTTATTATGCATTTCTATCCAGAAATTTTCTGCCAACAGAATTTTGCAGCCAGATATGAGTAACCATTGCCAGCTCTTTCTTACAGAATCTACAGATGTGTGCTGTATGTTTTTTTCTGCTCATCCTTAGGTTTCAATTCACCTCTCCTTAACTAATCATGTGTCCAGCTGTTATCAACAAATGGCTCCTGGAGTAACACTTTATATTTTTCACTGCAATGAGGGTCATGGAGAGTCACAACAGGTTCAGAACATTTGGTCCCCATGTCCCCTTCCTCCTCCTACTGATGCCATATATCCAATTTCAAACTGGAAGCAAAGGTGGAGGAAGGCTATAGAGGTTGGTAGCATAGCATATGCTCTGAGTTCCCATGACCTTTTTGTATTTTAAGAATTTATTTCTGCTTTTGGCCATTGTCTCTGGCCCTCTCCATCCAAGCCTGGCATTTTATCTTATTTTGCTGCCCTCCTCTCAGCTTATCTATAAAAAGGAACCGATCTGTGCATATATTTGGTGCTGCTGTGTCAACAGATAACAGAATTGAGTATATGTAAAGGGTTTGAACACCATGGACCACATTTTAAAAATCATGCTAACTCTGGGGTTTAAATGTTGATCTGGATATGTGCTATTAGGGAGATACTGGGCAAGAGTGAGCGTCAACAGGACAATTTAATTCTTCAAATATTAAAATATATATATTCATTCTGTTTTTGACATGTATCCTGGCTCAGCACCCTACCAAACACTGTAATATGGGGGGGGGGGGGGGGGGAGCCTTTTCTCACTCATCAGACTCCCAGAGGCCTCTCGGTGATTTAAAAAAGATTATGTGGCCTCTTGTTGTAAAAGGTTGGGCTACTCTTGGGTTAGGGTTTCACTGAACATTAGTTGTGTGAACCTGATAACTGTAAGCTGTAAGAAGATGGGATTTTATTTAAGATTTTACTTTTTATATTTACAATTTTGCATGACTTGACACCCGGCTAAAAGAGCTCTCTTATGTTGCTCTATGTACCAGAATGCTGCAGCTTGACTGATAGAGGGCTGCAAGTGGCATGACCACTTCACACTCTTCCTTGAAAACTTGTTCTGGCTACCAATACCTTACAGGGCCAAATTTAAAACTCTCCTTGACTTACAAGGTCCTCAGAAAAAATTGGTCAGAGTACCTAAAGAATGAGTTAGCTCTCTACTTGCCTTTAAGGCCTCTAAGATCCGCTCAAGGAGAATCACTATCTCTTTCCTCAAATGACATTGCTAGATATGATACCTGTCAGCTAGCCTTCTCAGGAGTAGCCTCCACGCTCTGGAATGTATTCCTAAAATGGCTACATGTAACTCAAAATCCTCTCTACTTCAGGAAGCAGGTGAAAGCCTGGTTCTTCATGTGGCAATTGACTATCCATTTACTCAGGATCTGGAGTAACTTGACACATATTCTGTAACTAAGACCAGTTCTTGATGCCTATTTCCAGGGCCGGTCTTAGGCAGAGGCGACCGAGGCGGCTGCATAGGGCCCCGCGCCTAAGGGGGCCCCGCGCGGCGCGCCTCAAGTCTGCTTCGCCTCTCCGACCACCGCCACTGCTAGCCTGCCCTCCATGTCCAGCGATGCGACTCTGCAGTGTTCCCCTGCTCCACCTCCCTCCAGCCGTCTGAGCCTCTCCCCCGTCTGAGCCCCCCTTGCCCGACCCACCAAACGACCCTCTTCTACCACCCGACCTGTCGGCACCTCACCTGACCCAGAATTTTAAAACAATCTACAAGCGGCGGTGCCTCGCGTCTGTAAAAGAAGAAAAATCGCTTCATCCATTGGCTGGCCTTCCCTCCTGTCCCGCCCTCTGATGTAACTTCCGCAAGGGCGGGACAGGAGGGAAGGGCGGCCAATGGACGAAGTGATTTTTCTTCTTTTACAGACGCGAGGCACCGCCGCTTGTAGATTGTTTTAAAATGCTGGGTCAGGTGAGGTGCCGGCAGGTCGGGTGGTAGAAGAGGGTCATTTGGCGGGGAGGGGAGGGGGGCTCAGGTGGCTGGAGGGAGAGGGAGCAGGGGAACGAGGAGAGTCACGTCGTTGGACATGGGGGGAGGGCAGGGGGCACAGGAGGGTCGCTGGACATGGGGGGATAGCAGGGGAGGGGGTTTCTGGACATAGGTTGAGGGCAGGGTGCACAGGAGGGTCGCTGGACATGGGTGGATGGCAGGGGAGGGGGTTTCTGGACATAGGTTGAGGGCAGGGGGCACAGGAGGGTCGCTGGACATGGGTGGATGGCAGGGGAGGGGGTTTCTGGACATATGTGGATGGCAGGGGAGGGCAGGGGGCACAGGAGGGTCACTGGACATGTGTGGATGGCAGGGGAGGGGGTTTCTGGACATAGGTGGATGGCAGGGGAGGGCAGGGGGCACAGGAGGGTCACTGGACATGGGTGGATGGCAGGGGATGGGGTTTCTGGACATAGGTTGAGGGCAGGGGGCACAGGAGGGGCGCTGGACATGGGTGGATGGCAGGGGAGGGGGTTTCTGGACATAGGTTGAGGGCAGGGGCACAGGAGGGTCGCTGGACATGGGTGGATGGCAGGGGAGGGGGCTTCTGGACATAGGTGGATGGCAGGGGAGGGCAGGGGGCACAGGAGGGTCGCTGGACATGGGTGGATGGCAGAGGAGTTGGTTTCTGAACTAGGTGGAGGGCAGGGGGCACAGGAGGGTCGCTGGACATGGGTGGATGGCAGGGGAGGGGGGTTTCTGGACATGGGTGGATGGCATGGGAAGGGGGTTTCTGGACATAGGTGGATGGCAGGGGAGGGCAGAGGGGACAGGGGGGTTGCTGGACATAGATGGATGGCAGAGGGGACAGGAGGGTCGCTGGACATGGGTGGATAGAGGAGAGAGAAGAAATGCTGGACATGTATGGAGGCGAGGGAAGAGTGAGGAAGGAGATGAGGTGAGGGAAAAGGAAGAGAGGAGAAAAAGTGCATATGAATATAGAAAATAGGCAGAAGCTGGATCCACTGGACAGTCAAGTCTGCGGAGGACCCAGCTTTTACTTACGGATGTAGGGCAAGAAATGAAGAAGAAAGGCGGAAAGTAAAGAAATAAATGGAAAGGAAGCCCTGGAAACGGAGTTAAGAGGACAGATAGCAGCACAATCGGTACTGAGCCAGCATGATCAGAAAAGCAAAGTCACCAGACAACAAAGGTAGAAAAAACTATTTTATTCAGGATTTATTAATTGGAATATGTCAGTTTTTGGAAATGTGCATCTGTGATATTTTTCATGTACGTTTCAATTTTTGTAGTATTGCTGCATGCTGAGTCTGACTTCTTGAGGTAACTTTCCAGTTCAGTATTTTGCCTTCATGTGTTTTTCAGGTGTGATCAAGGAAGGTGCAGTATTCTGCTAGCGTATAGTTTGAATCCCTTTTTGTTTGTTTTTTTTTCACTAGGTTTTGCACTGGTGTTTTAGAGCCAGGTGTAATTACAGTTGCCTTTCCACGCCACGCATAAGGTTGTAGCTCATTCTGTCCTTGGAATTAGTGCTGTTTATAGTTTGTTAAGGTTATGAGTGTGTTTTTGCACAAGTTTGTGTATAGTGTTTTGCAGTGGAGAGATTGTGTGTTGGCCTTACTAAGGTGGCACCAAACATCAGAAAGGGTGTAGAGCCTAAATCATGACACACTACCTCTAAAAGGGTGTTTTGTGGCTCTACATGAGAATTGTGATATTATGATCCCTTGCTAGCTTCATATTGTTGACAGTCTGCATTTTCCGTATGGCTGGTATATTGGTGTATAAGGTATTAATTGTGACAATTTGTTTTTACTTATTTTTTTCTGTGTGTTGTTAGACAATTATGGATGACAGACAGAGTCGGAGTCTTCTTGAGTCAGAGAGCTGTGGTATATATTTTTAAACAATTTTAATACCTTGGTGGTCTATATGTTTTTATATTGTACATTATATTTCACACATCACTTTATTTTATTGTATATATGGGTTACAGAGTAATAGGGGAATTTGAAAGTACTGAATCTTTTCTTAATATTTTTCCTTTATTCTCCTTTGTTATGAGAATTGGAACTACTAATTGTAGTGGATTTGAACTGAATAATTTCTGGGGAGGGGAGGTTTCATGATAGCATTGTGCTTATTATTTCAATCAGTTTTTTGTACAAGTTTAGCTTCATTTGTCTTTATTTGAAATTTCATAAATAAATGTTCTAAAAATGGAATAATCTTATCAATGAGTGGAGCTAGGGTAGGGGCGGGGCTACGGTGGGGGCGGGACTACAGTGGGGCGGGGCTAGGATGGGGCCCCACCAAATTGGTCTGCATAGGGCCCCGCACTTGCTAAGACCTGACCCGCCTATTTCAAATGCACATATAGGGCCCCTTTTACAAAGCAGAGGTACCTATATTGCTGGTTTGTCGTGTGTCATTTCAGCACTACCGCTGGCCCAGTCTCGTGAGATCCTCTTGTAATTTTTAATTCTCTTGCGATTTAACAACTTTGAATAACTTTGTGTTGGCAGCAAATTTGATTACCTCACTAGCTACTCTCATCTCTAGATCATTTATAAATATGTTAAAAAGCAATGGTCCCAGTACAGACCTCTGGGGAACCCTACTATTTACTCTTCTCCATTGAGAATACTGACCATTTAATCCTATTCTCTGTTTTCTATCTTTTAACCAGTTTTTAATTCACAATAGTACACTACCTCCTATCCCATGACTCTCCAATTTCCTCTGGAGTCTTTCATGAGGTACTTTGTCAAATGCCTTTTGAAAATCCAGATACAAAATATTGACTGGCTCACCTTTATCCACGTTTGTTCACCCCTTCAAAGAAATGTAATAGATTGGTGAGGCAAGATTTCCCTTGACGAAATCCATGTTAGCTTTGTCTCAATAATCCATGCTTTTGAATATGCTCTGTAATTTTGTTCTTTATAATAGTCTCTACTATTTTGCCCGGCACCAACGTTAGGCTCACCGGTCTATAATTGCTCGGATCACCCAGGGCCGTGCCTAGGGTCTCTGGCACCCCCCTGCAGACTATCAGTTGGCGCCCCCCCCCCCCCCCCCCCCCCCCCGTGAAAATGATCGCTCACCACTTGCCACACTGACAGGAATTGTCAGCAATATTCTTAGAAACAAATTGCTATACATTGCAAAATAAGATAGCAGATGTAAATTCTCAAAGTGGACATATTCCAAACACTAAAATGAAAATAAAATGATTTTTTTCTACCTTTGTTGTCTGGTGACTTTCTTTTTCTGATCATGCTGGCCCAGTATCTGATTCTGTTGCTATCTGTCCTCTTAACTCCGTTTCCAGAGCTTCCTTTCCATTTATTTCTTTACTTTCCTCCTTTCTTCTTCATTTCTTGCTCTATATCCCCTGCCCCCTCCATTCATCCCTATCCAGCAATTCCCCTCTCTCTCTGAGCCCTGCAATCCATATCCATCCATGCCCATCTGTCCCATGCCCCCTCCATTCATCCCTATCCAGCAATTCCCCTCTCTCCCTGAGCCCTGCAATCCATATCCATCCATGCCCTCTCTCTCCCCTGCCCTCCCGCTTCCATGTCCCAACTGCCCGCCGGTGCCCTCGTCTCCCCCCCCCCCCGATCCCTTTCCTTTTTTTTTTCTTTTAAATTTACCTCCGTCCGGCAGCGCAGCGTCAGTGAAGGAGGCGGTGCTCCCGACGTCTCTAACCAGCCTTCCCTTCGCTCAGTGTCCCGCCTTCTTCTGACGTCATTTCCTTGACGTCAGAAGAAGGCGGAACACTGAAGGGAAGGTTGGCTAGAGACGTCGGGAGCGCCGCCTCCTTCACTGACGCTGCGCTGCCGGACGGAGGTAAATTTAAAAGAAAAAAAAAGGAAAGGGATCTTGGAGGGGGGGGGGGGAGAAGAGGGCAGGCAGTTGGGACATGGGAGTGGGAGGGCGAGGTAAGCACGGTGCGATGGCGCCCCCCTGCTGTGTTTACCTCGCTTACCGTGTCGGCATGGCCCTGGGATCACCTCTGGAACCTTTTTTAACAAATTGGTGTTACATTGGCCACCATCCAATCTTCCAGTACCATGTTTGAGTTTAAAGTTTTTTTTATTTATAACAATTTAAATTTTTACAAGCGATAAAACAACTTGCTAGAAATACAGAGAAAGTAATATGTAGGAATTATTTCAGTCAGGTAATTCTATTCTCTTGCTTAGACCACTAAATAGGGAGAGTGAAGCAAGATAAGGAGATCAATTAAACAGTAAACAAAAAAAAAACGTGGCATTAACCTGATTATCCCCAGACATTACTCGTCCAATTCACTATTCCACATTGATCATCTGGTTGGCTTCTTCAAGGCCAATACGGTGTATACTCAAATCATTTCATTGAAAGCATACTTATTGTCCAATATTAGTTAGAAATAATACATCTGATTACATTCTCTCTCTTTTAAAAAAACAGAAGTTATTTAACAATATATATACTTAAGTCTCTAATTCAAATCCCACTGATTAAAGTAATCCCAGTCTTCACAGGCTTCACTCCTTTTAAAGTAATAATTTGAGGAAATATTTCTGAGGAAAACTTTAGGAGTCATACCCGGAACTCTGGGAAAAACAATAATCTTGATATTAATCATCTATAATAATATTCATTTTATTATTCAAAATTTCTGGTCTATTATCATTTTCAAAATCATAACTACTTCTTGCTCATGTAGAATCATTTGTTATATCAATTTTTTACTCTCAAAGGGTTCAGTTGAATTGTCCATGTAACTCTCCAATAAAATTATATCTGAAACAAAATTATTCACTGCCACCGTTAGGTCCCGAAGCGCCTTCCAGATGACATTCAATGTAACCTCCACGGGAGCCAAAAACTCCAAGTTGATTTCTCATAGGTGTTTAGAAGTGGTTCCGCCATCTCGGGTTCCGCTGTAAACGTCCTCCGTTTCAGCATATACCTCTAACTCACTCCTCCACTCCTTTGGACCATTTTTGAGTTTAAAGATATTACTAACAATAGTTCCGCAAGTTCATTTTTCAATTCTATCAGTACTTGGGGATGAATACCATCCAGTCCAGGCGATTTGCTTCTCTTCAATTTGTCAAATTGTGTCATTACATCTTCCAGGTTTATTCATTCAGTTTCTCTGACTCGTGAGCTTTTAATATCTTTTCTGGCACCGGTATCTCTCCCAAATCTTCCTTGGTGAAGACCGAAGAAAATAATTAATTTAATCTCTCTGCTATGGCTTTGTCTTCTCTGAATGCCCCTTTTACCCCTCGGTCATCTAGTGGTCCAACTGATTCTTTTGCCAGCTTCTTGCTTTTAATATACCTTCCTTATCAGCGCTTTGTATTTGACTTGCCATTCCTTATGCTGTTTCTTATTATTTTCAGTCGGATCCTTCTTCCATTTTCTGAAGGATTTTCTTTTAGCTCTAATAGCTTCCTTCATCTCATTTTTTAACCATGCTGGCTGTCGTTTAGCCTTACTTTCTCTTTTTTTAATACACAGAATATATTTGGCCTGGGCTTCCAGGATGGTATTTTTCAACAGCATCCATGCTTGATGTAAATTTTTGACCTTCCAGCTGCTCCTCTAAGTTTTTAATTTCACTGTTCTTCTCATTTTATCATATTCTCCTTTTTGAAAGTTAAATGCTAACGTATTGGATTTCCTGTGTGTATTTACTCCAAAGCCGATATCAAATTTGGTTCGATCAGAAATCTGGTTGGATCAGAAAGTTCATCTAACCAATAATGGTGTCAGTCATGTGCAGGAGAACTCCATTCCAGACCAAATCTGACACACTTGCCAGGGCACTTAAGGACTACTACTTTCTCTCAGCTTTGTTCCTATCATCAAGCAGTACTGTTTTGCCTGCAACCACCTGGACTACCTTCTCCCAATCTAGAGGCCAGGATTTCTGGAGTGCTAGATAGCTGACTCTAGCTCTCAGCCCTGGATCTAATGGTACTCCATCAGGACCACTGTCACCACTCCAGCTGCCCCAGACCACAGCTCCCCACCCAATCCATCAGGTTCACCTCTATAGTATAAAATAACCATGAGGGGGACTCCACATCCATTCTCTGTAAGAGTCTACTGTGAAAGTCACCTGCCCAGGCCTTTTCCAGTGTTCCTAGAGAAGAGAAAGAAGCTTTGTGGCACTGGGATAATGGAAGTCACTCTGAAAGGAGTCTGAACCAGGAGAGACATATGGGTCTTAGCCCAAGGTACAACATACAAGTCTGCTGTCCTGACGCCTAGGATCTGCAGAAAGACCATTCTCAAGGAGGACATGGTAACAGGAGATCTGGGCACTGGAGTACAGTCTTGAGCCCTTGAAGTCCAAGACCATAAGACCACATTTCTCTTAGGAGACAAGAGGGCTCCCCTACGCTCCAGAAACTAGGAAGGTCAAAACTAATTTTTATAATCATCATCAGCACAGAGGTTTCACACCTGCACAACTTGGGCTACTGTTGAACTCTCTTGTTAACAAAACTAGGGCTACTGTTAGCTCAAGGGGAGAGAGTCTGAAGCTGTCAATGAGGGATCCAGAATACTGACTCTGGGAATATCTAGTAGAACCCCTTGAAATGTCCCTGTGTATCCATGTGGGGAGCTACATGAAAAGAGGTCTTCATTTTGCATTGGGAATCAGGAACATGTAGACTCAGAGCCCTTTTTTGCGCCCAAAAGTCTGTGGTTAACCATCAATTTTAATAATTGCTTCTGAAACCTACAGTGAGGGTGCAGGGAAGTCCCCCTGAGTAGTCGCCAATCACATAAAAGACTCCCTAAATTTCTGTGGAGCACAGCCAGAATACAGACCTTTGCAACAAGGAGAAGACACCCCAGTCAAATGTTCTGTCTAGAACTACCTCCCTGAGGAATGGAAAGAGATGCCAGAATAACACTGCTCTTGGCCTTTGAATTTGGACCAACAATTATCAGTATTGAGAGAAGGAGAAGGTGAAGAAAGACTTCCCATAAGTACTTCCAGTAAACCTCTGAATTTTGAGAGAGAGGTTCAAAACCTGTCTCCTCTGCATAATGTTACCCATGGGAAGGTCACCACAGCTCCTTCTAGGGGATGTTGGACCCAACATGGGAGGACTCAATCTGGAGCCAATGCATATAGCTGCCTGGAATGACAGATACTATTTTAAAAAAATAATGATTGTTTAAACAGATACTCAAATCATTCTGCCATGGAGGTGACTGACAACTCACCTAGCAATCCACCACCTTATTCTTCTCTTCACCAGGAAAATAATATAAACTTTAAGGCTAGAATCAGGTATAACAGCCTGAGGAGATGCCATCTCTAGCTGTCAAATACATCAGGAAGCACTTGAGTTGGGGAGGCCTATGACCACCCAGGAATATAGAATTCCTCTACAGACTCCTGGCCCATCCGAGACTTCTCAGAGATGATGCCTTAGAAAACAAGGGTCACCAACTTCTCTCTTCCAAGCAACTTCCCCAGTGAATCACTATCCCTTTCTGAGGAGGAAAATCTAGTTCTGTCTGCTGAACTGGCTAACTCCTCCTCCTGCTGCCCCAGTTGGAGCAATGCTCTAGCAACCCAAAACTACTACTACTACTACTTAACATTTCTAAAGCGCTACTAGGGTTACGCAGCGCTGTACAAAACATTGTCTTCTGTCCTGACAGAGTCTCTCGTAATGTCTGACACAGCTAAACCAGTACTAACATCACCAGGAAGACTCAAAACTCTTGATCCAATTATTTTTAATGCAGTTAAATCCAAAGAAAAAGAAAACAGGCACTTACTATTAGATGTATGGGAAATCAGAGTTACTGCAACTTCAGGTCAGAACTTCTTTATCCAGCCCCTCAAACAGGCAGGAAAGGCTGTGGAAATCAGCCTGATTTTGGTAATGTATGCTGCTGCTGCTCACATTTTAAATGTGAGCAGATTATATTATCTATTATATATTATCTATTATATATTAAATAAAATGTTGTAGCTGGTGAAACTGCAATAGGTATTCTAAAAAAACACGAGCTCACAAGGACTTGAAAAGAACAAGTAGCACTACACAGGAGTAGCGCATATCAAGTGAACATGCTGTTTTCTAAGGCACAATGGGAGGGGGAACAAGCTCCTTACCCAGCAAACTTGGAGCAAGCCAACAAGGAAACACTGGGAACAGGAACCATGTGCTCAGAAAGGGCCAATTACAAAAAAACTACAACATTTTATTTAATATATAATAGATAATATAATCTGCTCACATTTAAAATGTGAGCAGCAGCAGCATACATTACCAAAATCAGCATATGGTTCTTTCCACATCGGAGCACATATTAGGGCCAGGAAGGTCTCAAATCAAAACCTGAAGGTGCTTCCCAGCAATTTTTTTATGTATTACAGGCCTAATCTGGCCTTAAAGGCACTCTGGGAAGCTTTACTTGTGTAAAGGGGTAGAAAGCCAGTTCTGTATGTTGTTCCTATTATTGCTCCCCTAGGGAGGTGAGAGTTGCTATGACCTGCATGTGAAACATTAACTCACTAGAGAACTGGAGTTGTTCAGGCTTTGCCACGCCTGAGATTAGATATGTTCAGATGCAGGAACAAGATAAATTGGCTTTCATATAACTAGATATAAATTTACGCTACCATTTGTAGTCTTATAATGGGACCGGTGATCTAGTTTAATGTCATTTGCCATGCAATGGGTCAGGTGGCATTTGCAAGTCTTGCTGGAATGTTGCACAGAGTAATCCATTCCGTGGCCCTTTCTGCTGAATCAAAGTAGACCAATGTATTTCATGCTGTATTTTAAGTATAGCTGGGTAGATAGCATAAACCTTATTCGTTTTTCATTCAGCGTAGCACAAATTGGTGTGAAAATTCTGTTACAGACACTGAGTAATACTGAAAGACCCAGATTGGAATGCCTTTATATCTTACTTCATCCTTTTTCTGCTTACATAAACAAAGCACTTCAGCTTTCTGAACATACAGTAATTGTGGAATTTGGCAATAATTGGCCATGGATGAATTTTCCCATTCCGCTTTAGGCCTTGGCAATATGCATGCTCCAAGTGGATACAACAAAATTCTCCTACACCTCAGTAGAAACTATGCTCCCCATATCATTTCAGCTACATTTTATATGCATAGGCTAGTCAATTGGGGGAATAAATAAGAAATTACCCAATTTATAGGCCCTTACATCTGACATTGGATTTGTAAAGGCCGCAAACATTCTCCATGGGTATCTCAGTTATTAGCTAAATAAGATAATGAATCCTTTTTTCCAGGACATACTACAATATCCTTTAAACAATGGTTCTCTAAAGAAATTATTTATCTATATCAGGTACTGACAGAGGAAGGGAAGATTAAGTTTTTTGACACTCTTTGTACAGAATATGGATTAAGACAGCGAGATCTTTTTGCATAGATTCAGCTATGACACTATATTGATCTCCTTCCTGCATCTTCATTGTGCCTGGAAGCCCCATGAGTTTCTAGCCATAGCATTTTACCTAGATGCTCAGCTCCCAGTGCCTTTATAAATACTTACAAGAGCAAATAAAATATTTTGATTATGACGCTTTGGCATGCAAAGTTGTCTTGTGTCCTGCAAAAATATATAAGCAATTAACTGTTGTACATGCTTTTGTACTGCAGCAGCAAATCATTAAGACATTTTCATAAATGTGCATGAGTAACAGGCTACAAGTAAATTTTTAATACTAGGAGTGATCAAATTGTAAACCAGTCCTATATTTTGTAAAAATAAATAAAATCCTGAAATGCGGGCACTTTTGCATATTTTGGGCCATTTTACATAATTTTACATATCTATGTCCCCAGTGGAGGAACAGCTTAGTGGTTAGAGAACTGGGCTGATGACCAGGGAACTCAGGATTCAAATCTCAATGCTGATCCTTTTGATCTTGGTCAAGTTACCTAACCCTCCTTTGCCTCAGATGCAAAATGAGTTTCTAAGCTCTCGGGGTCAGGGAAATACCTGCTGTGCCTGAAAGTACCTTGCCTAGAGGTGTTAGCTAACTCATAGCTGTTTTTTTAATTTATTTTTCTTTTACAGGCCTAACTTTAAAAGATTTTGTAATGTAATGGTTATAACTAGGGAGATGATTATTAAACCACGACTATTCAATCAGTCTGGTTGCATTATAAGCTAGCCTGTATAATTACCTCATTGAAACATGGAACCACATTTTCTCTTAACCTTTTAAAAATCAAGCTGCATGTCTCAGTTAATAAGAAGAAAATACAGGCTCTGTACCAAGGAAAAGATCTTATGTGCCAAAACTAATATAAGCACAGATGTTCTCAAAATTGTTAAAACAGTTCAATAGGAGCAATATATTTATAGAGGTAACTGGATAGTGAAGGAGGAGGGAGGGAGAGAACCTCCAAGCATGCATTTTACCCAGTTTTTTCAGAGAAGGCATGCAATGGGAGTTCTAAGGCTAGCTTTCTAGAGTTATAGTCCCTTCAAACTGAGCAAAGAATGATAATATCTGAACACACAGATTAATCTTAGATTGAAGTATACTAGGCTTTCTATTCAATGCCATTAACATTTGCACTACTGTGATATCAGGTACAAATTATATCATAATGGTGCCTGTTTAAAAGGGCATTGAGTCAAACAGAATAAATATTCTGCAGAAAACAGATTTCAGTATGGAATCTTCATGTATAGAAATTGTGTGTGTGACGAGAAAGAATATAATGTTGGGGTATACTATCATCCACCTGGCCAAAATGAACAGATAGATGAAATGTTAGCAGAAATTAGGGAAGGCAACAAATGTGGCAAAATAATAATAATAGTTGATTTCTATTACTAAAAAACCCACAATAAATATGCTGATGCAACCTACAATTCTCAGTGGTTCCTGCTAACATTATACAAAAAAATATAATAAATAAATAAAAAAGGGAAACAAAAAAGACCTCAGTCAACCAAGTTTCTAGCACTCTTGGAGCTTTCACTTTTATGCTATGGAAGTGTTAATCATCGGTCAGAAAACTCTGTCTTTTGATTTTCTATTCTCAGTGGTTATTCCTGTTATACATTTTGGATACTCTGTCTGAGACATTGGAAGTTACATGTTATTTGAATATTTTTTAAGATTTCTTTAGGCAGATGGATTTTTTTTTGACCCATGCCAGACTTCCATAGCATAAGTGAAGGCTTGATAAGTGCAATGGGCTTGATTGACTGAGATCATTTTTTTTTACATCTTTCTATATAGTGTTAGCAGAAACCACTGAAAACTATATGTTGCATCAGCAAATGTACTGTTGGTTTTCCATATTGTTTTCTGCTGTCTTCCTTGGTTTGATTTGTCATTTCAATTACCCCAATGTTGACAGGATATCGCATCAGCAAATGCATAAGACAAAGTTCCTAGATGAAATAAATAACTGCTTCACGGAGCCAGCTGATTCAGGAATCAATAAAAGGAGGAGCTATTTTAAATCTAGTCCTTTCGGGAATGCAGGTCTTTATTTTATATTCTACCTATCTTCCTAGGTAGATTACAAGGTGTGAGAGGTAACAGTGTTTGGGCAACTTAGCAACCATAACATCATCAATTTTGAGCTAATAACTATGATACAGTGAAGGCATTAAGGGCCTTGTTTACTAAGGTGCGCCAGCATTTTTAGTGCATGCTAACCGTATGGGCATCTAAATGATTAGCACACGTTAATGGGTAGCACGAGCTAAAAATGCTAATGCACCTCTAGTGCGGCTTAGTATAGGACTCTAAGGAAATTGATTGCACTAGGATTTAACTTTCAAAAGGGCAACTATGATAAAACGAGTAAAATGGTTACAAGGACTTAAAGAAGCAGTTGCAAAGGTTAAGATTTCAAATTAGGCATTGATGTTGTTTAAAAATACCATCTTGAAAGACCAAAGGTGTTCCATGAATTATAAAAAGATGGACAGAAGGCAAAATGACAGCCAGCATGGTTAAAAGGTACAATACAATACAACTCTTTAAATTCTGCAATTACTACTGAAACGGTTTAGTGTGGATTACAATAAGATTAACCAGCTAAACTGGAAAAGAAAAAAAAACAGAGAATATACTGGAATTCCAGAATTAGTCATTAAAATATTTGCTAAAAAAGTATAGTTTGCCTCCAGTATGATAACTACTGGCAGAGTATTTTACATTAAAGCTACCTAGTTGGAAAATAAGAGATTATGAAATTGCTTATATCGCAATTCTGTCACAGTGGGGAATGAGAGTTATCAGGCCTTTTGAATGTAAAGATCTTTGCTTGAATAAAAATCTTATCATAGATAAAAAAAAAATAAAAGCAGAGAGGCTGTGCCATGAATAGCACTAAATACCAGGGTACAGAGCTTAAGGGGTTCATTTTCAAAAGAGAAACAATTTTCAAAAACAGCATAAAGTGGCAATGTCCAAATCACGATTTTCAAAACTTGGGATTTGAGACATTTTTCTCTAAAGTGCATGGAAATTATAAGGTGGCATTGTTTGGGGTGGGATTTGGGCGTTCCCAAAACTTGGATATTTTTCTACCATAATGGAAAAAGTAAAAACGTCCAGGGCTAAAAGTCAGACGTTTTAGTCTACACCTGTTTCAATCACACCTAAGTCACAACAAGGTACCCTAAATGACCAGATGACCACTGGAGGGATTACGGTATGACACCCCCATTACTCCCCCAATGGTCACTGACCCCTCCCACTCTCATGTCCTCCGCAGCTCCTTCCTCACCCCCTTCGCACCCAACCCAAGATGCTGGCTATCCCTACCACCAAGAAACAACAAGGCAAATGAACTGAGACTCCAAAGTGGAAAGCAAGAAAGCAGATCAGTAGTAGATATACACAAACTTTAATAGTAGAGTTGCAAACTAATATGTTGCCCAACACAGGTTGTGTTTCATTCAGCAGGGCTGCATCAGGGACTATGTTATGATCTTCACTGTCAACAGCTTGTTAAAAGGTGCGTGCTATACTTCAACATAAGGTATTAAAAGACATATGTGAACCGCACCGTAGTAGAAAAAACCAGCACAAGTTCTACTCACATAACCAAGGCAAAATTTCAATGAAATGACAGTATGGGCGCCAGCTAGCCCAAACACATGGAGGAAGCTACTCACCAGCGGAGTATAATCCCCTTAGGTCCCCCCACTCGTTTTAGTAAATTCAACCCCCCCTCCAAACCTATAACAATCCTTATAATTAACCAAATTCAATTCCCCCAACCTATTCCTCGCCCCCTAACACAACACAACACACATTAAAACATGGCAACAGGCCCTCAAGTTATCAGAAAAAAATACAGTATTACAAGCATGTAAGGAACAACAGAAATCATCACACCCAAAGAGAAAGTGCAAAGCTCTCCAAGGAAGGAGAGAATAGCTGAAAACAGGGCATCCAAATAAAGAGTTCAGGTGCCAATTCCCAAAGCAGATGGTGCTTTCCTCAGTCTGGCCCCTGGCACCTTATCGGGCTCATTTTCAAAAGAGAAAAACGTCCAAAAAGTGGCATAAGTCTGAATTTGGACGCTTTTCTCACAAAAACGTTCAAATCAGTATTTTCGAAACCTATTTTTAGATGTTTTTCTCTGAAGTCCGCAAGAAGTGCATCTAAATCTCAAGGGGGAGTGCCAGGGGCGTGTTCAAGGTGGAACTTGGGCGTTCCTAAGACTTAGACGTTTTTCAGCCATAATGGAACAAAAAACCATCCAGGACTAAAACTTAAACATTTTGCGCTAGACCTGTTTTTATTACGAATAAGGCACAAAAAGGTGCTCTAAATAACCAGATGACCACTGAAGGGAATCAGGAATGACCTCCCCTTATTCCCCCAGTGGTCACTAATCCCCTCCCACCCCTCAAAAATGTGATGAAAAACATTACTTACCAACCTTTATTCTAGCCTCAGATGTTATATTCAGGTCCATTAGAACATCATGTAGGTCCCTGGAGCAGTCTAGTGTTGGGAGTAGTCTAGTGTTGGGTGCAGTGCTCTGCAGACAGGTGGGACCCAGGCTCCTACCTCCCTTTACCTGTTACACTTGTGGAGGTAAATGTGAATCGCACCTATCTTTTGGCATGGCCATTTGCACTAACTAAAACGTGGTGCAAATGAATGCACCTAAATTAAGCACGGATCCCTGTTATTCTATAACAATGTGCCTAAACTTTAGGAACTGCCCATTTTTGAACTCTCCCTTTAGATCATGTGTAAATTTTAGGTGTGGATCCTGCACCTAAATTTACTTGTGTACATTCCAATTAAATCTAATTAGTGCCAATAATTGCTTGTTAAAAAGCCAATTATTGCTTCTAATTAATTTGTTGTTCAATTAAATTGCGTACACAAATTGTACATGCGCCCAAAAATGTACACATAATTTTTGGTGACTTTTATAGAATTAGGGGGATAATGGTGACTTTTTTTCCAGGGTCTAAGCCCCCCCCCCCCCCCCCCTGTTTTCTCTTTATTTGTCACTGAGATCTTTTTTCCATTGACAATGGGCAGGTGGAGTTTTCCTCTTTTTTACACAGTTTGGGTGGTTTATTGATTTGGATTATTTTCCCTCTGTTTCCCAGTTTAAATGATTTTGCTTAGCCTTTAGGAAAGGCCATATAAGTAGGGTTCCGATCAGTAGATTTAAGGGACAAACTGAAAAACAGTCTTTACAATAAAAAAAATCTACAATTCAATGCATGATTTATTTTAATTACATGTTCGCAATTGTGCTTTCAATTCTGCTCTTGGTCTGTATACTCATCTACTGTATTAGCCAATTTTCTTGTTTTGCATTTACTAATCCATGTTGATAATGACAAGCTTTGTTTAATTTACATTAGAATCTAGAAAAGCTAGGCTATGCTAATTTTCTATGAAAGTTATATAAGATACAAAACTGGTACAATTCTTTACAAAAATGTGGCTCGTGAAAAATATCAATTTATGGATAAAAATATTTTCAAGTATAATTATACTATATCAGATCACAGAATATGACGGGAGGTATTCCTTTTGAGGTGTCATAGCCTACAAAAGATTTGTGGTTTTTACTTATGCTTTTCCCATGGTTTCTAGAATTTCTTCAACTGTGCATCACAGGAGAACCACATTTATGTATATTAAGAATGCATGATCTATATAAATAAAATCCCCCCTCAAACGTTCTGAAGCTCAAATTCCCTCTCAAACGTTCTGAACCTCACTCCCTGACAGTGAAGCACTGAACTCCTGTACTGTTTGTAGGCTAGGCTATCACCCTCACTCATAGACCCTCCCTCAGCCACGCCCCATCTGCACATAAAAAACAACCTCAACGTTCTAAGGCTCACTTTGTGGCTTCAGGGTTCGTAAGTTCGAAGCTCTGTAACCACTTTTAGTAACCATCTATCTGTGCCCCGCCCTCACATCACAACGTTATGACGTTGAGGGCGGGTCATAATGAACACAAGTACACGAAGGTAGGAAGCCCATTCTGTCATCTCTTTCCACTCCCCAACGCAGCCGTCATTCCCATATAGTACCTACGCGTCGCCCCCCCCTCCAAAATCCAATCCCCCCCGTCTTACTCTCACAGATGCCCCTGCACGTCACCCCCCCTCCAAAAATGACAAACCACTCCCATCTGTCTCTCAGCCATCCCTCCACCTGCGCAATGGCACTCCCCTCCCCGACATAGGCCCCGCCCATCCCCCTATGTGCACGGTCACCCCCCTCCAAAATCGCTAGCCCCCATCTGCTACCCTCCCTTCCTCTTACCGGGGTCCCGGCGCAAATTCTGCTGCCTTCCGTTGTCTTCACTATGAACTCTGTGCCCTGACTCTCTGGTCCCGTCCAACAGGAAATGAAGGCGGGACCAGACAGTCAGGACACACAGCTCATAGTGAACACAACGGAAGGCAGCAGAATCTTCGAACTACCTTGCCCTTCAGTTCTGCTACTGCGGTTGGGACCCCGGTAAGAGGAGGGGAGGGTAGTAGAGGGGGGAGGGTTGCCGATTTTGGAGGGGGGCCGCCGTGCACGTCCGCGGGATGGGCGGAGCCTATGCCGGGCATCGGAGAACCTTGCTAGCACCCGTTTCATTGCTGCCAGAAACGGGCCTTCACTACTAGTATATATGAAAAGCTGTACCTACCACAAGACAATATATAGGGATCAATATTCAGCATGGCTTAAGGTGGCCTTTAAACCACACTGAGCAGGTGGTCACAGATATTCAGCAGCGCTTAACTTGACAGTGCTGATGTGCACTGGGTCTAACCACTTATTCCAAAACCAGGCAGTGCAGAAACCATCCAGAGGCAGAGTTGGGGAGGAGCTGGCACTTATGCAGGCAACGGGGGGGGGGGGGGGGGGGGGGGGGGATGGGACTTGCTATACCACCTTTCTGTGTTTTTTGCAACTGCATTTAAAGCGGTTTACATAGTATGTGCAGGTACTTATTTGTACCTGAGACAATGTAGGGTTAAGTGACTTGTCCAGAGTCACAAGGAGCTCCCCTGGATCAAAGTCCGCTGCACTAACCACTAGGCTACTCCTCCATGGGCCATATTTGGTGCTGATACCTATACAGCTAAGGCTTCCTATATTTGTCCGCTTAGGTATGCATATTCCAGTACTGAATATCAGTTGGCACTCACATAACTTCAAGGTTGCAGCTGCCAAATTGAGAATCCAATCCTCCTCCACATCTCCCTAATTTTCTCTTTAAGCTATGGGGCCAGTATTCAGCAACCCAGACACCATAAAAATAAGCAGATGCCTTTTCCACTTATTTTTACTGTCTTATCAATTTAGGTAGCATGGTCTCATCAATGTCAGAAAAGACCAACAGGTTTATTTTCGAAAGAGAAGGGAACCCATCTTAACGACACAAATCGGGAGATGGGTGTCCTTCTCTCAGGGTCGCCCAAATCAGCATAATCGAAAGCCAATTTTGGGTGCCCTCAACTGCTTTCCGTCGCGGGGATGACCAAAGTTCCCAGGGGCATCGGAAGCCTAGCGAAGGCGGAACTGGGGCGTGCTTAACACGTGGGCATCCTCGGCCGATAATGGAAAAAATAAGGGTGTCCCTGACGAGCACTTGGCCGACTTTACTTGGTCCATTTTTTCTTGTGACCAAGCCTCAAAAAGGTGCCCGAACTGACCAGATGACCACCGGAGGGAATCGGGGATCACCTCCCCTTACTCCCCAAAGTGGTCACTAATCCCCTCCCACCCTTAAAAAAAAACTTTAAAAATATTTTTTCCAGCCTCTATGCCAGCCTCAAATGTCACACCCAGCTCCCTGACAGCAGTATGTAGGTCCCTGGAGCAGTTTTAGTGGGTGCAGTGCACTTCAGGAAGGCTGACCCAGGCCCATCCCCCCCCCCCCCCCCCACCTGTTACACTTGTGGTGGTAAATGTGAGCCCTTCAAAACCCACCAGAAACCCACTGTACCCACATGTAGGTGCCCCCTTCACCCCTTAGAGCTATGGTAGTGTTGTACAATTGTGGGTAGTGGGTTTTGGGGGGGGGCTCAGCACCCAAGGTAAGGGAGCTATGCACCTAGGAGCAATTTATGAAGTCCACTGCAGTGCCCCCTAGAGTGCCCGGTTGGTGTCCTGGCATGTGAGGGGGACCAGTGCACTACGAATGCTGGCTCCTCCCATGACCAAATGGCTTGGATTTGGTCGTTTCTGAGATGGGCGTCCTCGGTTTCCAATATCGGCGAAAACCGGGAACGACCATCACTAAGGATGACCATCTCTAAGGTCGACCTAAATGTTGCGATTTGGGCGTTCCCGACCGTATTATTGAAACGAAAGATGGCCACCCATCTTGTTTCAATAATACGGGTTTCCCCGCCCCTTGGCTGGGACGTCCTGCGAGGACGTCCTCAGGAAAACTTGGGCGCCCCGTTCGATTATGCCCCTCCAAGCAACCTACACCCTGATTTAATCAACTTTTATGCTGATTCATGCATTCCTTCCTGTGTGGTAGAAGAACAACTGCTGTTGGCATCACATGGCTCTGCAGGTTACAGCACAAGGGCCAACTGAGACTGGAAGAACACAGTCATCCACATTGCTCAAACTTGCAGAGAGCTGTTCCTGTTACTACACAGCAAAGACTCTTTTCACACTGAGACCACTCATTGGTGTTCACTGTAATTATCATTGGTCCACCCAAACCTTTTATTATTTGATAAACTATTTATACTTTAAAAAAATATATTTCATGTAGTTAAAATCGTTACTTACCAAGCTGCAGCAAAAGGAGGCCTGCACTGGCATCGGTGCATGTTTTTTACGCACGTTGATGCCCCCTTTTACCACAGTGGCTAAAAGGTAGGTCTTTCTTTTTTTCAGGAAATAGCCATGCGGCAAGTGAAGCACTTGTCACGTGGCCATTTCACGGAGGATCCCTTACTGCCACCCACTGAGGTGGCGGTAAGGGCTCCCATGATACAGCGGTAACCAGGCAGCATGCGGCACTGCCCGATTACCACCAGTTACACACCGGCGCTACAAAATTAAAATATTTTTGTAGTGCCGGATATGACGCGTGCTGAGGGTGGGAACTACCGCCAGGCTGCTGTGGTAGAATGGTGGTACTTCCTTTTCAGCGAGTGGTAAGCCCATGTTGGGCTTACCGCTGCTTTGTAAAAGGGGCCCTAAAGCTTTCTCAGCCATTTCAACTTAATGCTGATGGACCCACACTGACATGGTCCATGTTTCGAGAACCTGCTTCAGGGTCTGGTCAAACAGCACTCCTCTACTCAGAATGACAGCGTTCCCACCACTCAGAAGTGAATAAGAAAATTTATACTCACTACATATCAAGCAACACTGCTAATGTTGGTGCTGGGCTGTTATTGAAGCTGTGTGGAATTTGTTGTCCTCACTGTGAAGCTACAGACTGAATAAATTGACTACACCGCAAAGAACACCTGAACATGCATGAAAGTTGACTGGGCGAGAGCACGGGTGGCCCAACCAGTTTCTTTAATGATGTGCAGTCCTAAACGTAGATAGATAAGTTAGGATTGTTATTTGTTTTGTCCTATGAAATGCATCTGGATAGTGGCTGAATACTGTTGCTATATACATAACTTTTGACCCCCTTTCCAATAGTGCATTTAATTCCTCTTGCTCTAAAAAGTGTTGAAATGTCTGGCCAAAAGAAACTCATTGGCCACAAATGGAATATTCTGATACCAGGGTACAAAATTACACTGCAATGATAAGGTGGATTATATTGGTGAAGGGGTGGTGCTATATATTAATGATGACATAGAGTCTAACATGATAAAAATTCTGCAGGAAATAAAATGTAATGTGGAATATATATGAATAGAAATTCCATGTATGATGGGTAAGATTATAGCACTTGTGGTATATTACCATCCACCTGACCAGAATGAACAGATGATGTAAAGCTAAAAGAAATTAGGAAAGTTTACAAATTTGGCTACACAACTAGTGACTGGGTAAATGTCACATCAGGACATTTTGATCGAGGTAAACTATCTAGATGAAATAAATGACTGCTTTATGGAACAACTGGTTTAGGAACAGGAGCTATTTTAAACTTAGTCCTTAGAGAAATGCAGGACTTGGTGCAAGAGGTAACAACAGTGGGGCATTTGGCAATATTTATCAATCAACTGTGACTTAACTGGAGGGACGGCACTAAGGCAAACTACTGCCCTAACTTTGAAAAGAAAGACTACAATAAAATAATAATAAAAAAAAAACTAATAGGAACAGCTGTAAGGTTAAGAGTTTACATCAAGTCACACATTGTTTAAAAATATCATCCTGGAAACCCAGACCAGATTAAAAATGGTGAAAAGAAAGCCAAACAACTGTCGGCATGGTTAAAAAGTGATGTGAAATAGATTATTATAGCCAAAAGAACATCTTTCAAAAAAAAAAAAGAAAGTAGATCAAAAAAGCATAAGCACTGGCGAGTTAGATGCAAAGCCCTGATAAGGCAGGCAAAAAGAGAATTTGAAAAGAAGCTTGCCATAGAGGCAAAACTCATAATAAATCTCTTTTTAAGTATATTCAAAACAAGAAGCCCGTGAGGAAGTCAATTAGACAGTCCAACTTGGCCTATTAGATAATGAAGGGATAAAAAGGGCACTCAGGGAGGACAAGAACATAGCAAAAAGACTGTTTCAGGCTGGAAGATGTTGGTGAGATTGGGTATTTAATGGTAAGATTCTGAAGAGCTGAAATAAATCACAGGGAACCTGGAAGAAATACTAAGGCAAACCTGGATCGGATGGTATACATCCCAGCAATATGAACGAAATAAAAAAATATATTGGACCTATTATTAGCAATTTGTAACAAATTCATCTATGATACCCAAAACATAATGCATATTTTTAAAAAGGCTTCCAGGAGTGGTTGGGAAAAATGTAGTCAATCCTGATATCAGTACCACATGAAATGGTAGAATCTATTCACAAAAACAAAATTGCTAAACATAGTTTAATGAGACAAAGATTTAGCCAAAGAAAATATTGTCTCACTAATCTTCTACATTTTTTGAAGGAGTTACATAAACATATGGATAAAAGCGAGCTGGCTGATGTGGTGCGTAATTTTAGAAAAGATGTCCAACTGAGAATATGGACGTCCAAGTCAGTATATCAGATATGGATGTCCATTTCTCATACATTTTAGAACAAGATCTGCTAACATATACAGCCTGTTTTAAAATACATGACAAATGGACATTCAAATGCTGGTAAAGCGAAAGCTACATACCTGTAGAAGGTATTCTCCGAGGACAGCAGGCTGATTGTTCTCACTGATGGGTGACGTCCATGGCTGCCCCTTCAATCAGAGATCTTCTCTAGCAAAGATGTTTGCTAGCCCTTGCACGCGCACTCACACCGCACATGCGCAACCGTCTTCCCGCCCAAACTCGCTCGTGCTCGTCAGTCCAGTAAATAGCAAAGACAAAGACAAGGGAAAACACAACTTCAAAGGGGAGGCGGGCGGGTTGGTGAGAACAATCAGCCTGCTGTCCTCGGAGAATACCTTCTACAGGTATGTAGCTTTCGCTTTCTCCGAAGACAAGCAGGCTGCTTGTTCTCACTGATGGGGTATCCCTAGCCCCCAGGCTCACTGAAAACAACAAACATTGGTCAATTGGACCTCGCAACGGTGAGGACATAACTGAGATTGACCTAAACTTATTCAACTAACTGAGAGTGCAGCCTAGAACAGAATAAAATGGGCCTAGGGGGGTGGAGTTGGATTCTAAACCCTGAACAAATTCTGCAGCACCGACTGCCCAAACCGACTGTCGTGTCAGTTATCCTGCTGAAGGCAGTAATGCGATGTGAATGTGTGGACAGATGACCACGTCGCAGCCTTGCAAATCTCCTCGATAGTTGCTGACTTCAAGTGGGCCACTGACGCTGCCATGGCTCTAACACTATGAGCCGTGACATGACCCTCAAGAGTCAGCCCAGCCTGGGCATAAGCGAAGGAGATGCAATCTGCTAGCCAATTAGAAATGGTGCATTTCCCGACAGCCTCTCCCCTCCTGTTGGGATTAAAAGAAACAAACATTTGGGCGGACTGTCTGTGGGGCTGTGTCCGCTCCAGATAGAAGGCCAATGCTCTCTTGCAGTCCAATGTGTACAGTTGACGTTCTGCAGGGCGGGTATGTGGACGGGGTAAGAATGTTGGCAAGACAATTGACTGGTTCAGATGGAACTCCGACACCACCTTTGGCAAGAATTTAGGGTGAGTGCGGAGGACTACTCTATTTTGATGAAATTTGGTATAAGGAGCATGAGCTACTAGGGCTTGAAGCTCACTGACTCTATGAGCTGAAGTGACTGCCACCAAGAAAATGACCTTCCAAGTCAAGTACTTCAGATGGCAGGAATCCAGTGGCTCGAAAGGAGGTTTCATCAGCTGGGTGAGAATGACATTGAGATCCCTGACACTGTAGGAGTATTTATGGGGGTCTTTGACAAAAGCAAACCTCTCATGAATCGAACAACTACTACTACTACTTAACATTTCTAGAGTGCTACTAGGGTTACGCAGCGCTGTACAAATTAACAAAGAAGGACGGTCCCTGCTCAAAGGAGCTTACAATCTAAAGGACGAAATGTCAAGTTGGGACAGTCTAAATTTCCTGAGTAGAGGTGTAGTGGTTAGGTGCCGAAAGCTGTCCCGAGATCGGCTTACCTTCCACACGGTAATGGTATGCACTAATCGCACTAAGATGAACTCTTACAGAGTTGGTCTTAAGACCAGACTCGGACAAGTGCAGAAGGTATTCAAGCAGGGTCTGTGTAGGACAAGAGCGAGGATCTAGGGCCTTGCTGTCACACCAGACGGCAAACCTCCGCCATAGAAAGAAGTAACTCTTCTTAGTGTAATCTTTCCTGGAAGCAAGCAAGACTCTGGAGACACTCTGTGAGAGACCCAAGGAGGCAAAATCTACGCTCTCAACATCCAGGCCGTGAGAGCCAGAGACTGGAGGTTGGGGTGCAGAAGTGCCCCCTCGTTCTGAGTAATGAGGGTCGGAAAACACTCCAATCTCCACGGTTCTTCGGAAGACAATTCCAGAGAAGAGGGAACCATATCTGACGCGGCCAAAAGGGAGCGATCAGGATCATGGTGCCTCGATCTTGCTTGAGTTTCAGCAAAGTCTTCCCCACCAAAGGTATGGGAGGATAAGCATACAGGATGCCGTCCCCCCAATCCAGGAGAAAGGCATCCGATTCTAGTCTGCCGTGGGCCTGAAGTCAGGAACAGAACTGAGGGACCTTGTGATTGACTTGACTGGCAAAGAGATCCACCAGGGGGGTGCCCCATACTTGGAAGATCTTGCGTACCACTCTGGAATTGAGCAACCACTCGTGAGGTTGCATTATCCTGCTCAATCTGTCGGCCAGACTGTTGTTTTTTGCCTGCCAGATATGTAGCTTGAAGAAACATGCCGTACTGGGGAGCCCAAAGCCACATTCTGACGGCCTCCTGACACAGGGGGCGAGATCCTGCTTGTTGACGTAATACATGGCAACCTGATTGTCTGTCTGAATTTGAATAATTTGATGGGACAGCCAATCTCTGAAGGCCTTTAGAGCATTCCAGACTGCTTGTAACTCCAGGAGGTTGATCTGTAAACCTTTCTCCTGAAGGGACCAACTCCCTTGGGTGTGAAGTCCATCGAAATGAGCTCCCCACACCAGGAGAGACGCATCCGTTGTCAGCACCTTTTGAGGCTGAGGAATTTGGAAAGGACGTCCCAGAGTCAAATTGGACCGAATTGTCCACCAATGGAGGGACTGAAGAAAACTCGTGGACAGCAGGACTACGTCCTCTAGGTCTCCAGCAGCTTGGTACCACTGAGACGCTAGGGTCCATTGAGCTGATCTCATGTGGAGGCGGGCCATGGGAGTCACATGCACTGTGGAGGCCATGTGGCCGAGCAATCTCAACATCTGCCGAGCTGTGATCTGCTGAGACGCTCGTACCCAAGAAACAAGGGACAGAAGATTGTCGGCCCTCGCTTCCGGGAAGTAGGCATGAGCTGTCTGAGAATCCAGCAGAGCCCCTATGAATTCGAGTTTCTGAACAAGAAGAAGGTGGGATTTTGGATAATTTATCACAAACCCTAGTAGCTCCAGGAATCGAATAGTCATCTGCATAGACTGTAGAGCTCCTGCCTCGGAGGTGTTCTTCACCAGCCAATCGTCGAGGTAAGGGAACACGTGCACTCCCAGTCTGTGTAGAGACGCCGCTACTACAGCCAGGCACTTTGTGAACACCCTGGGCACAGAGGCGAGACCAAAGGGTGGCACACAATACTGAAAGTGCCGTGTTCCCAGATGAAATCGAAGATACTGTCTGTGGGCTGGCAGTATCGGGATATGAGTGTAAGCATCCTTTAAGTCCAGAGAGCATAGCCAATCGTTTTCCTGAATCATGGGAAGAAGGGTGCCCAAGGAAAGCACCCTGAACTTTTCTCGGACCAGATATTTGTTCAGGGCCCTTAGGTCTAGGATGGGACGCATCCCCCATTTTCATTTCCACAAGAAAGTACTTGGAATAGAATCCCAGCCCTTCCTGCCCCGGTGGCACGGGCTCGACCGCATTGGTGCTGAGAAGGGTGGAGAGTTCCTCTGCAAGTACCTGCTTGTGCTGGAAGCTGAAGGACTGAGCTCCCGGTGGACAATTTGGAGGTTTTGTGATCAAATTGAGGGAGTATCCTAGCCAGACTATTTGAAGAACCCACTGGTCAAAGGTTATGAGAGGCCACCTTTGGTGAAAAAATTTCAACCTCCCCCCAACCGGCAGATCATCCGGCACAGACACTTTGATTCCGGCTATGCTCTGCTGGAGCCAGTCAAAAGCCTGTCTCTTGCTTTTGCTGGGGAGCCGCAGGGGCCTGCTGAGTCGCACGCTGTTGACGAGAACGAGCGCGCTGGGGCTTAGCCTGGGCAGCAGGCTGGCGAGAGGGAGGATTGTACCTACGCCTATTAGAAGAATAGGTAACAGTCCTTCGTCCGCCATAAAAACGTCTACCAGTTGAGGTAGATGCTGAAGGCGCCCGACGGGAGAATTTGTCGAATGCGGTGTCCCGCTGGTGGAGCTGCTCTACCACCTGTTCGACATTTTCACCAAAAATATTATCCCCCCGGCAAGGAGAATTTGCAATCTGCTGCTGAATCCTACTCTCTAGGTCGGAGGCACACAGCCATGAGAGTCTGCACATCACCACACCTTGAGCAGCGGCCCTGGACGCGACATCAAAAGTATCGTAAACACCCCTGGCCAGGAATTTACGACACGCCTTCAGCTGCCTGACCACCTGCTGAAAAGGCTTGGCTTACTCAGAAGGGAGCTTATCCACCAAGTCCGCCAACTGCCGCACATTGTTCCGCATATGAATGCTCGTGTAGAGCTGGTAAGATTGGATTTTAGCCACGAGCACTGAGGAATGGTAGGCCTTCCTTCCAAAAGAATCCAAGGTTTTAGAGTCTCTGCCCGGGGGCACCGAAGCATACTCTCTAGAACTCTTGACCTTCTTAAGGGCCACATCCACAACCCCAGTCGTGAGGCAACTGAGTCCACATCAACTCAGGTTCCCCATGGATCTGATACTGGGACTCGATCTTCTTAGGAATGTGGGGATTAGTTAGCGGCTTCGCCCAGTTCTCCAGCAGTGTCTTTTTGAAGACATTATGCATGGGTACTGTGGACGATTCCTTAGGTGGCGAAGGATAGTCCAAAAGCTCAAACATTTCAGCCCTTGGCTCATCCTCCGTAACCACAGGGAAGGGAATTGCCATAGACATTTCCCAAAGGCCGTGAAAGATAGACTCTCGGGAGGAGAAAACTGTCTTTCAGGGGAGGGAGTGGGATCAGAAGGAAGACCGTCAGACTCCTCATCTGAGAAATGTCTGACGTCTTCCTCTGCCTCCCACAAGGCCTCACCATCGGTATCGGACACCAGTTCATGAACCTCTGTCCGAAGCCATGCCCGCCTCGACTCCGTAGACACATGGCCACGATGGGAACGTCGAAAAGTAGACTCCCGCATCAGCGGCGATGAAGCTCCCTCCATCGACGTCGTCGGAGAGTCTGCTTGGGAGGCAGCCGACGCGGGCACCACAAGCAGTACCGGCACTGGAGACCTCACGACGGGCAAGGGGCCAGCCGTCACCTCACTCGATGGCACCGGCGGCGCAAGCACCCCCGGTACCAGAGGAGAAACCCGCAACAGCTCCTCCAGGATCCCTGGAAGGATGGCCTGGAGGCTCTCGTCGAGGAAGGCTGGGAGTCCGGTACAGGAGATGAACTCAGAATCTGTTCGGGGCACGGAGGCGGTACCGGGCTGTCCAGGGTAGAACGCATCGACACCTCCTGAATGGAGGGTGAGCGGTCCTCCCGGCGTCGATGCCTAGTGGGTGCCGACTCCCTCAGCGACCCAGAGCTCTCAGTACCACGTCGGGAAGGTGACCGGTGCCGATGCTTCTTTGCCTTCACACGAAGCATGTCACTGGAACCTCCCGGTACCGACGAGGAGGACGTCGAATCCAAGCACCTCTTCCTCGGGGCCGGGTCCGAAGAAGGTTGATCCCAGGGGGGCTGTACTGCAGGAGCCCTTGAGGCAGGGGGAGACCTACTCGAGGGCTCACCACCACCAGCAGGGGAATGGACAGCCCTCACCTGCACTCCTGACGAACAGGCACCCTCCGACGACATCAGTACCAATGATGATCTCGGTACCGTAGACGCTGGAGCACCGGTCGATGACCTCAGTACCGCAGACGTCGATGCACTGGCTGATGACCTCGATACTGAGACCGTCGAAACACCAGGCGAGGCCCCGAACAAAACGTTCCACTGGGCCAATCTCGCTGCCTGAGTTCTCTTTTTCAATAAACAACAGAGAGTACAGGACGGAGGACGGTGCCCAGCCCCCAGACACTGAAGGCACGAAGCGTGCCTATCAGTGAGCGAGATAGCCTGATTGCACTGGGTGCACTTCTTGAAGCCGCTGGGAGGCTTTGATGACATAGGCGGAAAAATCACACCAGCGAAGTCAAAATTCGCGATGATGGCAAAGGCACCAAAAATAAAAAGGGAGAAAACCCATATGGGCGGCCAACAGGGCCGCTAAAGTGAAAGGAAACTTGACGGGAAAAACAAACTCGAAAATAAAGGAGTTCTTTTCTTTTCTTTTTTAAGAAAGACGCGAACTAGAAATAAAAGAAGACTTCAGAAGCGGAAGAACGCGAGAAAAGTGCGAGGGTCTCCTCAGGGCACAGAACGACGATAAACACAGCAGTCCCGAGCGCGGGAAAAAAGAAGACTGACGAACACGAGCGAGTTCTGGCGGGAAGATGGTCGCGCATGCGCGGTGTGCGTGTGCGCGCGAGGGCTAGCAAACGTCGTTGCTAGAGAAGATCTCCGATTGAAGGGGCTGCCGTGGACGTCACCCATCAGTGAGAACAAGCAGCCTGCTTGTCCTCGGAGAAAAATAAACAACAGGGCAGACAATCCACAAGATCCAATATGGCTGTATGTTTTATCTGTTTTAGGTAATAAACCTTGGAGAGAAAAACCCTTGTCTGACCTGCTGTTTTTTCCATGCAAGTGCTGGTTACATCCAGCAAGAACATCCATTTTACAAACCAAAACATCTAAACTATGAATGGGGCAAAACAAGTGACATGAGAAGTTCTGAGAGAAGAGGACATTTCTCCGGTAAGTGAACGCTACTTTGCTTTGTGCTTTGGGAACTTAAAGATTGGGGTTTAAAGGAGAAATTGTAGGTTAGTGTTAGGCAAAAATAAAAATATAAAAAGCAAATTTTAACAACTAATCTCCATAGTCTTTTCCACTTAGTTTTAAAAGCTTTGTACCACAGCATTAACAGATAGAATCTAACAGCCACTGCAGGATCAAAATGGTAGAGGCTATTATTAAAAACAAAATTACAGAGCACATCCGAGGACATGGATTACTGAGACCGAGTCAGCACAGCTTTTGTGTGGGGAAAACTTGCCTGACCAATTCACTTCAATTCTCTGAAGGAGTAAACAAACATGTGGAAAAAGGGGAGCCGGTTGACATTGTGTATCTGGATTTTCAAAAGGCATTTGACAAAGTACCTCATGAAAGGCTACAGAGGAAATTGGAGGGTCATGGGATAGGAGGAAAAGTCCTATTGTGGATTAAAAACTGGTTGAAGGATAGGAAACAGAGAGTGGGGTTAAATGGGCAGTATTCACAATGGAGAAGGGTAGTTAGTGGGGTTGACACAAAGTTATTCAAAGTCGTTAATTCGTGACAGGATTGTGAAAAATTACAGAAGGACTTTACGAGACTGGGAGACTGGGCGGCTAAATGGCAGATGACGTTTAATGTGAGCAAGTGCAAGGTGATGCATGTGGGAAAAAAGAACCCGAATTATAGCTACGTCATGCAAGGTTCCACGTTAGGAGTTACGGACCAAGAAAGGGATCTGGGTGTCATCGTCGATAATATACTGAAACCTTCTGCTCAGTGTGCTGCTGTGGCTTGGAAAGCGAAGAGAATGTTGGGTATTATTAGGAAAGGTATGGAAAACAGGTGTGAGGATGTTATAATGTCGTTATATCGCTCCATGGTGCGACCGCACCTTGAGTATTGTGTTCAATTCTGGTCACCGCATCTCAAGAAAGATATAGTGGAATTGGAAAAGGTGCAGCGAAGGGCAACTAAAATGATAGCCGGGATGGGACGACTTCCCTATGAAGAAAGACTAAGGAAGCTAGGGCTTTTCAGCTTGGAGAAGAGACGGCTGAGGGGAGACATGATAGAGGTATATAAAATAATGAGTGGAGTGGAACAGGTGGATATGAAGCGTCTGTTCACGCTTTCCAAAAATACTAGGACTAGGGGGCATGCGATGAAACTACAGTGTAGTAAATTTAAAACAAATCGGAGAAAATCTTTCTTCACCGAACGCATAATTAAACTCTGGAATTCGTTGCCGGAGAACGTGGTGAAGGCAGTTAGCTTGGCAGAGTTTAAAAGGGGGTTAGACGGTTTCCTAAAGGACAAGTCCATAAACCGCTACTAAATGGACTTGGGAAAAATCCACAATTCCGGGAATAACATGTATAGAATGTTTGTACGTTTGGGAAGCTTGCCAGGTGCCCTTGGCCTGGATTGGCCGCTGTCGTGGACAGGATGCTGGGCTCGATGGGCCCTTGGTCTTTTCCCAGTGTGGCATTACTTTTGTATTTATGACATCTTTGTGGCAGCATTGGAACATCCATATTATAAAATGGCCACACAGTTGTCCATGGTGGAGGGGTAGCTTAATGGTTAGAGCAGCCAGCTAAGAACCAGAGTTTGCAGGTTCAAGTTCCACTGTGACTGATTTAAAGAAAGAAAGAAAAAATGTACACATTCTGAGCCCTACTTGGGCAGACAAATACATTCTGTGACTTTCTTTATTCCATCCAGTGAAGAACTGCTCAAGCAGAACATCTTTCTGTTACCTAGACATGCTAAGTACCAGGTCTAAATATGGACATCAGTTCTTTTTGACTTGGTTGTCTCTTCTCCTTCTGCAATCGGAGTTGGATGTTAATATCTCTTCATAACGGCGATTAATAAATCCCAATAAATAAATATTTTAGTCCCTCCCTAGTCCCACCCAAACTACACCCAGACCACGGCCCTTTGCCATATGGATGTACAGCAGTTTTAGACATCCATATACAGGCTTTATAAAATCGGGATTTGGACGTCCATGCAATGTGGATGTCTAAATGT
The DNA here is from genome assembly GCF_901765095.1 of Microcaecilia unicolor. Taxonomy (NCBI): domain Eukaryota; kingdom Metazoa; phylum Chordata; class Amphibia; order Gymnophiona; family Siphonopidae; genus Microcaecilia; species Microcaecilia unicolor. The sequence continues at coordinate 391,821,909 of NC_044032.1, forward strand.
TGGTTTTCAGATGTTCAAATCACAAATAGAGCTTCTAAAATAAGGGCCACAGTGTATTTGGATTTTAGAAGACATTTGACAAAGTCTGTCGTGAAAGACTTGAGGAAATTAAAGAATCATGGGATAGGAGGCAATGTCCTACTGTGGACTGAGAACTGCTTATAATATAGAACATGGAAAGTAGGACTAAATGGTTATTTTTTTTTTCAGTGGAGAAAGGTAAAAAGCGGACAGCCCCAGGGATCTGTACAGGAAACAGCACTTTTTAAAGGAGGAGATTCTCTTTCTGTGTTTTTGCAGCAATGGTACTGCCCTGGAAACAGCATAGAAGAATAAACCTTGGATTGTTCTACCTGGATACCCAACTGGGATATGCCTAGGGAAGGAGATACATGTGTTTCTTAGATTATTTCAGGCACTGGTTTTGAGGGAAGGTGTCTTGTTTCTTTTCTGCTGCCTAGTAACAAGTGCAGACCTGCAGTCTGAGGTCCAAAGCCTTATCAGGTTGGAGACATGAAGAATCAATCACCCATATATCAGAGCAACAGTAAAAGGATGGCACTCCCAGAAGAGGAGGCTTTTGTTTCCTTATTCCTGTCTCCCAAGAAGCAGACTGAGCTCTGGACAATGAAAAGAGCTGCAAATACTGTGAGACTGGTACCCTTAGAATTACACATGTCATAGGTCAAGGAATATTAGGGGGATACCTTGAGCAATTGCCAGGGCAGAAGAAGAACAACTCCCAAGTGACGGAAAGATTGGAATCCATGGATACAGGGAAGGAACTGGAGAGACTAGAAGAATTACCCCAAGAGTCTTGCCTGGTGGGGAACCTAGTGGTATGGAAATAGGGCCAAGCTTGAGGGTGGAATCCATGCGGACCTAACAAAGCTGTGGGCTAGAAAGAGAGTGGTCCTCCATAGGAGTTACATAGGAGTATCCTGGGTGAGGAAGAGAGATCAGGTGTGCTTGGAATGGATGGGAAATGAAGTTGATGTGAGGAAGAGAATATGTAAATATCTTCTGAAGGGTCTTCTAAGAAGGTGCTGTACCAAGTTAAGTACCCTCAAGTTAATCAGTAAATTTCAACTTTCAATTATACATTATTATGTGCTGAGGATTCATTTTTAAATCCCCCTTCCCTGAGGGGTGGCAAGCATTATAAAAAGCAAGGTGTCATTTATGTACATACCTGTAACACTTTAGGTGGCCTATTATTAAATTAAGAGTGTGCAATCATGAGCACAAATTTGTTTCATTTGGACACCTAAAATTTCAACGTGGATGCAAATCGCTTATATGTACACCTACGAATTAACTCAAAGTGAATGGGCTGTGTCAGAAATAGCGCATGGCAGCTGCTAGCGCAGCTTAGTAAACGGGTGAAAATTTGGACATGGTTGTGTCCATTTTCTGCTGTGATCATCACAAAAGAGACTGCTATTTGTGTATTATTTTTTACAGACACAGAATGTACTCTCTATCTAGACTAAAATCTATTCTCTCTGCAGTCCAAAGGACCAGAAGATTTTGAACTGCAAACATTGTCTCAATTCTTTGCTTGGCTAGCAAACATTTTGAAGACAATTAAAAAAAAATGTTACTCAAGCAACTAAGAAGATGCCACAATAGTGGCCATTTTGGATGCCACAATGGTGGCCATTTTGGATAACTCAAGCTTTGAGGCTGGAGCAAGTAGGCACTGCTCCTGCCCCACTAGATCCCAGGAACCCCTGGTAAGCCCGTGGAATGGAAAAGAGAAAATAATGGGTTGGAGGGATGCGGGGGTGGGGAGGGATACTAATTACTTTGGTTGAGCCTTGGGGAAGGATGCCAAGTGTTGGATTGTTGTCTACACATAGGGGCCTTTGATACAAGAGGCCTCAATCAAGGAGGGGTGCATGAACTACTGTGGGGAGCCTCAATTAGGGGTGAGTGACATTGGCAGCCTTCAATTTGAGAGGCCCTATAGGGGGCACAATCTGGGGATATGCTATCGAGGGGGATCATGATCAGGGACAGACTGGCATCGGGGGCAATTGATGCCTTTGTGGTGGGCAGGGGGGATAAGATATCAGGGGAGGTTTATTGTAAGAGGCCCCAGACCTTGGGATTTACAGTTGCCTTTACAATAGGCACTTAGACATACCTTAGGGCAGCTGTATGTCTATATTTTTTTAATACAGATGCAGATTCCCTATATGAAATGGAGAATCCATATTTGTATTGTATGCTCACCCAAATCACTTCCTCTCCCTATCCTACAACACCCACCCGCTAATCAAGTGGCCCTTACTATAGGAACATCTTCACATGTAAAGAACATTTAAATGTCTGGAGAAGCCCAGATGTTTAAATGCAATTTCAGAATAGGGGTCATTGACATATAGAAAAGCATGTTTAGATGTCTTCCACATGTGAACAGCTCCTGTTCTGAAACTGCATTTAAACATCTGGGCTTCTCCAGACATTTAAATGTTGTCATTTACATGTGGAGATGTTTCTACCATAAGGGCCACTCGAGTTGTAGCATGATGAGTTTAATTGTCAGAGTTATTGATTTTGCTGGATCAGATGCAACTATAAAAAAATATACAGCTCCAAAGACTTCACTTCTCCCTTCACCCTGGAAACTACTGACAACAAAAACTAGCTGGGTGGTTACCTAAGTCCATCAACACATCTCCAAAGAACAAAAACTCTGAAGATGGACAGCAATCAAAGAGACTATAATTAACAAAAGACAGTGAAACTTCACCTATTCTCAGACAAAGACTCAGACTGAAAAGCCCATCTAAGCCTACTTACTCACAGACAATGGACCCGCAGATGGTCAGACAAAGCTTCATAGATGAAACCAGTTACTAAAAATAGATGAGACCAGTTACTACAAAAGGGGCTTGAATTATCTTGCTGCTGGCCTCTCCCTCTGGACACTTGGCTCATTGATTCCTGACCGGTCTCTCTCTCTCTCTTCTTGGGGATCTGCCTCCTGCCTCTCTGCTGGATTTCAAACACACTCTGACAAAACTTTCTCCACGCTCCAACAACTCTGCAAGAAAGACTTCTATTTCAGCAAGGATCTGCTTCAGCACTCCAACCAGCTACCAGCAGACTCTATCAAAGTGAGTTACCATATCCAGCATAATTTATAATTCAGACTTGATATCTTGAAAAGTACATTTCCACTTGTGAAAGATTCTTAACAACTGCCTCTCTCTTGTAACATTATTACATTACCTGTATTGTAAATAAACCTTTTAAAGTTAAATATATGGTCTTTATGTTCTGAGCACATGTCTTTAAACCTTGTAGTGCAGGTTAATGTAATTCAACAAATATAATATTTAATTCCCCCTTTTTCTTACATATTCTTATGCTTATCATATTACCTTATAGGTAATTGGTGGAGAATAGAAATATATTATTATACATTTATAAATGGTGGAATAATGTGGCCAAGGGAAATTGTGCACAAGATAACAGGGTCCTCCTAAAAGTTATATTGTTACTGAAATTCTATTTTGCTGCTTTATAGAGAATTAGTATTGTGTTTCATTAATAAACTTCCTGTTGGTAAAAGTGAAAACACTCACCACATGTCTTTCCTTGGTAAATCAATCTAGTTTACTGTACCTGTGGCTTTATTTTTAATTTATTCTAGCATGTACCTTGGTGAAGACACACTAATGTGTTGGAACTGGTACCTAGCAACTATCTTCTAACCCTCTTCTCTATTATATATCCACTCCTAAACTTTCATCCTTTTTGAGGTTGGTAACCACTTGTTGTTCAGGCATATTTTCAAGGGCGGTCTTCATGCCAGCAACCCTCACTGAACACCCATGAAATATATGCTTTTCCAGTTATCATTCTTAGCCTCCCTTCTACGTAAAAGGGAGCATTTCTGATACACAAAGCCTACCCCGGCTTCTCCCCTTAACAACTTGTGGAAAGGTAAATATATTCTTCAATTTTACTGCATAACCATGTTTTGGCGTAAAAAGAAAACTGATTTTTCAGCTTATTCTGAGGGTGCCACACATACACACTATTCTAGGTGCAGATAACCCCACTTTGTTTAAGCAATGTATAGTATCCTCTGGACCTAACCCTTGGACTCTTAGCCGATGATATCATCACCACCTCTGATATTGAAACCAAATTTGAAAAGTACTGTTCCTTATATTCAGTTAAGTCAGAGCATAAAAGAAAAGTTGCTTGTCTTTGGTTACTGTGGGCCACATGTAAAAAAATTTTAAAAGAGCGTGCAGAATTGAAAGAGAATTTACAAGCCAAAGAGAAAGAATGTATGGAGACAGATAAAGAAAAGGAGTTTTTAATCACAATGACTACTTGCTTAAGTTATCAAGTAGATTCTCTTAAACAGCAAGTCCAAAAACAGGTAGCCCAAGAAAATCAAATGCAGACCCACATTTCAGCTTTGGAAATACAAGCAAGCCAGGTTCCAGGCTTGAAACACTTAGTCAGAGAATTAACACTGCAGACTCCCACTCTAGGTGAAGATGCTGATCATGCACATTGTCACAGGGAGATACAAAACTTAAAACAAAAGCTGCAGGAGTCTCGCTTGCAGGTCTCAGCGATTACAGGCTTTCAATATACCCCTCCGGACCCAAAGACAGCCACAGCTAAGCCTGTGTCAGCTGTGATAAAGGTATCACAGTCTCAACCTATATAAGGAGGTTTTACTCACACTATTTGCTCCCAACCCTTATCACAGACAGATATAGAAGTGATAGCTAAGCAGGTAAGCAAGATAGACCCCCAATAATTTTTCCCATGCTTGTGTTGTGCTATGGAAATTAGAGCATGAAGAGAAGCTTAATACAGAGGAATTGATTAAAATTGTTTGCCTCTGTATTAAACCTGAATATGCAGAGCAAATGGAAAAAGCTATTAGTTTGGCTAAGCAGATAGGCTTTTCCTTACTCAATTTGGCAACAGCTGCTTGTGTCTCTTTTGGCATGAGAAGGTTTAAGACTCAAAGTGCAGTTATCCAACAGGATAAGAATGAGAGTACTGAAGATTATGTTAGAAAAGCTATACTAATACTGGTGATGACTGGACTAGCCGATGGGAAAGATTCGAGAGGGCAGCCACCAAAAGATCTTTTAGATGTGCACATAGGTACTGAGCTGAGGATCTCGGGGAAATTTGTCAGGGCATGCATCCTGCTACTGCAAGAGCTTTATGTTCTTGGGCACCAGGTGAGCCTGCTTCTGCTAGAGATTTGTGTGTGAAGGCAATGAATGTCCCAAAGTATCAGCCTTATGGTTCACATCCAGTGGCAGCAGCTGGACCTGTTTTATACCCTGATTTAACACAATACCAGGAAATAGGCCCCAACACAGCATCCAAAACCCCAGCACATATATGCACAACCTGTTCTGCGTTCCGACCCAAGCTCCCATAAAAGTAAACCTTTAATGAAAAAAAATCAGTTCCTCAATATGTAGATACTGAAACCCGCAAGCAAACATGTAACATTTTGAAATCTCATGGTGAGAATATTTCATATTGGGAAAACAAACCCACCAGTGTCCTTACAGCAAGAGCCTTGCAGACAGCTACCCAGAAATCTTATAAAAAGAGAAATCTGCCACCAGATAAGCAGGAACTTATAACTAGTCCTACTGTACCAGAAACTGACATTCTCTCAGCCCTTCCTGCAATGTATTTCTATGGAGCATGAGGAGACGTGTCCAGCCTGGACTTCTCCACAGCATGATCCACTCTGCAGATGGCAGTGGGATCCAGGTGGCTGATTTTTGGTATAGGTTGGACAGGAATACAGAGAAAAGGTTTGCACTGAAGTACCATTATAATATTGTTTAAGATTTAAAATGTCTCTTTGTAATGAGTAACTCCCACTTGAGCTGAAACTAAAACTATTGTATCTTGATTGAATTAACAAGCTGTGCTTATTTTTGGAGAGTGAACTAAAGCCTGTCTACACCCTACTTGTATTCCCTGGTATAAGATTGTGTGAAGGGACTGGGAATGAGGGAGTGTCCTAACAAAAGAGCAAGAACAGTGGAGCCATGTGACCTTGTAAATTAATGTGAACGTGTTTTTTTCCTCTCTCTTTCAGAGTTCAAGCTTTAAATTTAGGATTTTTATGGGGCCAGGATTTGATACATACATGGCTATCCCGGAAACATTTTTAATATAAGCAAATCCTTTTCTATTTATGGGATAGTTATGCCATGTATAATTTTTACTTATTTGTGCACATAAGAAGTACTTCTCGCTTAATGGAACTACTTGGGTAATCCAATTGGATACCACATATGCTGTTTTTTAAAAATATAATAGTGTGTTTAATTGCAGTTTAAGCCAAGTCCTGAATCCTGAATCGATCGATGTGATATACATAAGGCCTATTAGAACTCTATGTTTTGTCTGTCATGTGGTCTCCATTTTTATCTGTTTGTTTTATCTTATGGGATACCCAAGAAACTATAAACAGACATTCCTAGACCGTTCCACTCAGCCCTTTCATTAGTCCAAATTGTACCATGTCCTTTTCCAAAACATTCTCACTGGCAGGCAGGATGTGTGTGTATGTATGTGTGTTTGTGTGTGTGTGTGTATATATATATATATATATATATATATATATATATATATATATATATATATATATATATATATATATATGTTCATAAACATGTTCACTACTAGTCAAGCTATGGTTTATTTATATGAGTATATATATTCAATACTTTGAAAAAAAAAAAAGGTTTCTCTTTATACCAGATACAATCAATATAGTGAATGTTTCTGACTTTTTAGTTTATTCTGTACTACAATCAGTACATACAGATGGTCTCTCTCCTGAATGAAATATTAGTTGTGTGCTAAGCACAGTTAATATATCTCTTATGAATTCTATATTAAGTACACTAAACACGAGTATTGCCTATTAATTTACTACATTAAATACAGTAGATGAATACTGTACCCGTTTTACTACACTCAGTACACATACATAGTATCTCTCTGAAAGATATCTCATGGTACCATACCATGACCCTGTTTTCGCTTATTCAGTCAATGATCAATTAGATATTATTTTACAGGATTTATGTATTCCCGTAGATAGGAATAATTATTTTGTATGTGATAGTAACCTAGGAAGTTGTTATGATAATTGCATGCTTAATGGTACCTGTGCCTTTTATCTTTCTAATGATAACACTAGTGTAGTAGTTCCATATTCCCATTCTTGTTTATGTATTAGAACTATCTGTCCTTTTATTATTGCTAATTGTATGCTATTCATAGTAATTGAAGGTTTAAATCTATGTCTATGTGATGTCACTAAAATTACAGGATGTGATTTTAGTTATTCCAGACCAATGTTTCCAATGACCTATCCATGCCCACTCCTGAACTATTACCTATCCCTTAGGTTTTAATGTAATACATCAGTTAGCCTCTGAAATAGAGAACATAGGGAAACATTCATGGTGGGATATTTTCCTTGGAAAGTCAAATACTGGGAATAATGTACTGAATAGATTGTTCCATCCCACTGTGGTGGTATTGATTGGTCAGTTGCTCACTCTTATGCTAATGATTTGGCTAGCATGCTGGGTTGAGAAAGTTTCACCAGATCCAGAAGATGACCTCTTACAACCAGATCTACAGTGCCATACCATGAAGATATCGTGTGGCATCAACTTGGGAGCAACCTATGTCCCTGAGCAGTTGCAAAAAGGAGCTGGTCTCTGGGGGTGGTGCATATGAAACTTGCGTGAATAAAGGCACGGGAGTGTGATTGCAAGCCTGCTAAACCTAGAGCAAAGCCAGACTCTGCCCAAAACCGCATAACTGAATAGAAGCCGAATGGAACTGATGCTAGATGACCACAGAAAACTTGATCAATGGTGAATACCTAGCAACCTAAATGTAAGACATGCGCACGAGCAAACAAAATTAATAATGATGATAATAGTCACAATTCATATTAGGTGACAAGTTCCAAGGTTCAATATCCACTAATCAAAGACTCACTTCTCCCAATATACCCATGTGAACAGTCCAATATCTTTGCTATTGTTTTATTTGAATTCTGCTTCTGTGTTAAGATTGTAACTTTTTATAGTTATTTGTGATTCTCTAGTCCAATATTGTGTAAATATTGTCACTAAGAATCAAGGGAGGGAAATATATAGCAAGATATGAGTTTAATTATCAGAGTTATTGATTTTGCTGGATCAGATACAAATATAAAAAAATATACAGCTCCAAAGACTTCACTTCCCCCTTCTCCCTGGAAACTACTAACAACAAAAACTAGCTGGGTGGTTACCTAAGTCCATCAACACATCTCCAAAGAACAAAAACTCTGAAGATGGGCAGCAATCACAGAAACTACAATTAACAAAAGACAGTGAAACTCCACCTATTCTCAGACAAAGACTCAGACTGAAAAGCCCATCTAAACCCACTTACTCTCAAACAATGCCCCGCAGATGGTCAGATAAAGCCTCATAGATGAAACCAGTTACTACAAAAGGGGCTTGAATTATCTTGCTGCTGGCCTCTCCCCTCTGGACACTTGGCTCATCGATTCCTGACCGGTCTCTCTCTCTATTCTTGGGGATCTGCCTCCTGCCTCTCTGCTGGATTTCAAACACACTCCGACAAGACAGGGCAGTACAACTCTGCAAGAAAGACTTCTATTTCAGCAAGGATCTGCTTCAGCACTCCAACCAGCTACCAGAAGACTCTATCAAAGTGAGTTACCATATCTAGCATAATTTATAATTCAGACTTGATATCTTGAAAAGCACATTTCCACTTGTGAAAGATTCTTAAAAACTTCCCCTCTCTTGTGACATTATTACATTACCTGTATTGTAAATAAACCTTTTAAAGTTAAATATATGGTCTTTATGTTCTGAGCACATGTCTTTAAACCTTGCAGTGCAGGTTAATGTAATTCAATAAATATAATATTTAAAATTCCTCCCTTTTTCTTACATATTCTTATGCTTATCATATTACCTTATAGGTAATTGATGGAGAATAGAAATATATATTTTTCTTACAGAATCACCATTTATATTGCACAAATGACGCCATTTGAAGACAAAACATCTGCAGTGCAATGCCATCTGAATCACTGGCGTGACTTCTCCCATCTCCAATATAAACCAAGTTATCATGTGAGTACAAAATCAAGCACTGTGTCTGCTGGAACCATCTTGAATTTTGGTATCAGAATGACAGAAGCAATTGGGCGTCTATTTAGTTAGAGAAGAAGGCAAGGGGTTTCAGGCACCCAGTGGAAATATACACTTTTAACTTGTTCAGGTTTCTATTTTATTTGAAAGATTGCATGTTTGTATAACAGCCTGCTACTTTGTCAACCTCATCCTTATGAAAATAAGTAAATCAGAATTTTCCTGAGTATGCCCTTAAAATTTCATTCAGGCATCATGTTGATAGGTCAGTCACCACAGTACAAACAGCTTAAAACATGAGTTTTGGCAATAATGTACCATGATTATGTGAATGCCCATAACTTCTCAACAAATGGCAGGGTAAGAAAACATATTTCACCCATTACTATTCAAATAGTTAAAGAAAACATTTTGAGAGTGGAAGGAAATGATTTTGTACCACATTTCAAAATTGAAGAAATGGGCACTGACTTTACTGCACCTGTATAGAGATGCATTTGCACCACTTTCTGAACCACAGTAAAGTCAATGGCTATGCTGTTTTCATAATGCCTGCTAGAAATGCTGAAAAAACACCAGCTTTAAAATCATGTTACTGACCTTTTCTGAAGTCCAACAGCAACAAAATCGTAAACTCTATATTAACAGTACTGGACAAATTTACTTCAGCTCATTGCTGATGAAATTTCATACCTATTTATAATTCATCAATTACTTCAAGAAAAAAAAGAATGTAATGCTGTAACCACAAATATGCATTCTTTTTATAAGTAAAACACTAACTGCATTTAGTATAATTTTTTTACCATTTGCGTAAGAAAATAATTTGCAAATGGTCCCAAGATATTAGGACAGAATATTAGACTCACCATTTTTGTTGGGAAAAAGAAAACAAATTGGCATAGAAACTTAGAGACTCTTTTGCCAAATTGTGGTAAAGTTTTGCACTTACTGCATGTTAATTTTTATATTTAATGTGCGATCAAGTACAAAGTCTATGCAGAAATGGGGACATTTCCAGCATGTTACCATATGTTAATGCATAGAAAAGTACTCTTCTACACACAGGAAGTCCATTTTACATAGAACATAGAGATCACAACTGAGACTTCCAGGTCAGGACGTGCTCAGTTCTGGTGGGTCTTTAGAAAAAGATCTGCCAACACAGAGCCTCTTCTAAAATAACTGCAGAAGTGTACATGGATTTGCTGGCAAGTACAGTGGGAGCTGACATTTTACAAATATGCTGAAGGAAAGGATAGTGAATTTCCTGAAAGAAAATGAGCTGCAAGATCCGAGGCAACATGGTTTTACCGAAGGGAAATCGTGCCAAACGAATCTCATTGAATTCTTTGATTGGGTGACCGGAGAATTGAATCGTGGACGTGCTATAGACGTAATCTACTTAGATTTCAGTAAGGCTTTTGACACAGTTCCCCACAGGAGGCTCTTAAATAAACTGGATGGGCTGAAGATGGGACCCAAAGTGGTGAACTGGATTAGGAACTGGTTGACGGACCGGAGCCAGAGGGTGGTGGTGAATGGAGTTCGCTCGGAGGAGGGAAAGGTGAGTAGTGGAGTGCCTCAGGGATCGGTGCTGGGGCCGATTCTGTTCAATATATTTGTGAGTGACATTGCCGAAGGGTTAGAAGGTAAAGTTTGCCTATTTGCGGATGATACTAAGATTTGTAACACAGTGGACACCCCGGAGGGAGTGGAAAACATGAAAAAGGATCTGAAAAAGCTAGAAGAATGGTCTAAGGTTTGGCAATTAAAATTCAATGCGAAGAAATGCAAAGTGATGCACTTAGGGAGTAGAAATCCACGGGAGGCATATGTGTTAGGCGGGAAGAGTCTGCTAGGTACGGACGGGGAGAGGGATTTTGGGGTGATAGTATCTGAGGATCTGAAGGCGACGAAACAGTGTGACAAGGCGGTGGCCGTAGCTAGAAGGTTGCTAGGCTGTATAGGGAGAGACGTGACCAGCAGAAGAAAAGAGGTGTTGATGCCCCTGTACAAGTCGTTGGTGAGGCCCCACCTGGAGTATTGTGTTCAGTTTTGGAGGCCGTATCTTGCTAAGGATGTAAAAAGAATTGAAGCGGTGCAAAGAAAAGCTACGAGGATGGTATGGGATTTACGTTACAAGACGTATGAGGAGAGACTTGCTGACCTGGACATGTATACCCTGGAGGAAAGGAGAAACAGGGGTGATATGATACAGACGTTCAAATATTTGAAAGGTATTAATCCGCAAACGAACCTTTTCCGGAGATGAGAAGGCGGTAAAACGAGAGGGCATGAAATGAGATTGAAGGGGGCAGACTTAAGAAAAATGTCAGGAAGTATTTTTTCACGGAGAGGGTGGTGGATGCTTGGAATGCCCTCCCGCGGGAGGTGGTGGAGAGGAAAACGGTAACGGAATTCAAACATGCATGGGATAAACATAAAGGAATCCTGTTCAGAAGGAAGGGATCCTCAGGAGCTTAGCCTTGAATGGGTGGCAGAGACGGTTGGGAGGCGGGGCTAGTGCTGGGCAGACTTATATGGTCTGTGCCAGGGCTGGTGGTTGGGAGGCGGGGATAGTGCTGGGTAGACTTATACGGTCTGTGCCAGAGCCGGTGGTGGGAGGCGGGGCTGGTGGTTGGGAGGCGGGGATAGTACTGGGCGGACTTATACGGTCTGTGCCCTGAAAAAGACAGGTACAAATCAAGGTAAGGTATACATAAAAAACTAGCACATATGAGTTTATCTTGTTGGGCAGACTGGATGGACCGTGCAGGACTTTTTCTGCCGTCATCTACTATGTTACTATACAAAATGAAAAAAAATGAATGGCACAGTCTCAACAGTTTCCTCTTGGTGGGGTTGGCACTAACACATGGGAGTGGCAATTTTGAAACTTCCACATGTAGCTGCCCCTTTTAACAAACCTATACCTGAAAATGCTGCCAATTAAGTAGTGAGGCCACAATTTTAACTTGATTTTATTTCAGAGGTAAGGTACACAGAGACAGGGCAGTACAAGTAGTTCAAGGTAAAAAAAATGGGGTACATTTGCTACCTTCAATTCAGAGGTAGAAGTATGGAATTATGAAGAATGATTCCCTTAAACCTCTGTGCAGTCCTAGCCAAAAAGGGCCTTTTTTAAACCTACACATGAGTAGGTGTAAGACCAGATGTGTATTTCCCCCACCCCTCCCCCCATACAAATGTATTCACTTTATGAAATGGGGAATACATGTGTAGATTTTAATTCTGCCCAAGCCCTGATCAAAGCATGCACCCTTGAAATTTCTATGTAGTGTGAATATCCACAAGTAAATGGCAGCTTTCTGAAATTATTTTTACAGGTTGTAGTGGCCAGTGAGGGTCACCACACCGAGCCTCAGGTAAATCCATAGTCTTGGGAAAAGCTTTTCTCTCAGAGTCTGTTCCACCCTGGGAAATTAATCCACACCACCTTTTTCCATTTAAACACAGGAAACACTAATCTCAGAAACTATGCAAATGTTCAAAGTATTCTTTTTTTCCAAGTGCAAGTTCCTTGGCATAGTAGTAGTAGTAGGGTTTAGGCAGGGCTTGTTGCCTTTGTTTCTGATACATAGCATAGAAAATTTTACCTTAAGAGTCAATTCTCCTTTTCTTAGACGTTTAATGCTTCCAAAACAGTTATATGCAGACAGTTCCTCCCAAATGGTTACAGCACAGCTCTCCTATACTAAGGGACCTTTCCTTTCAACTGAGGCTGTTAGATACAATCTTAATTCAACAACAACAACAAAAAGAAAAACCTTTCCACAATCACAGCAAGCAAACCTATATGCCTCTCCACATTTTACAATTGGATAGCTCCCTGAAAGGGCTCCTCCAAGGCTGTGTAAGCACCCTCCTTCCTCTCAGCAGTTTACTGTCATTGCTGAGCACCTGCAGCTGCTTATGCTCACAACTATTCTCTGAAATACAACTGCTCACTGCAATACAAGATAAGCATTAAGGAAAAATTATGTCTTAGCTGATAATTTTCTTTCTTTAGTTACAGCAAATGAATCTAGAGACTTGTGGTTATGACCATCTACCAGTAAGTAGAGATAGAGAGCACTGAACTGAATTCTGTCATACAGGCCTGTATGCTTCCGTTTCAGTTAGTATTTCTCATAACAAAGCAGAAGGAAACATTTAACATATAACCATATCTCTTTCCTCACAGAAACAAGGTATGAACAAGAGAACAACTGTAATCATAAAACACAGGAAATTGTAGCAACAAACCTATACAGAGAAACAGGCTAAAAAACACAGAGTAAGGGTGGGACTCTGAATTCATCTGCTGTGACTAAAGGAAAGAAAATTATCAGGTAAGGGTAAATTAGGCCTTACCTGCTAATTTTCTTTCCTTTAGTCCCTCCGGACCGGCCCAGAATGTGACTGATGGGTTGTGCACGCCTTCCAGCAGGTGGAGACTGAGAAAAAAAAAACTGTGACTCTAGCCAGCCAATAAGAGCCCTTGCCAGCTAGAGAAAGATCCAGTAATAAGGTACCAAAGCAGAAGGAAAGGCATAGAAGAAATAGAAAACCTGTGCATCCAAAAACCTGAGCAGCTACCGGCACATTGCCAACAATGGGTGAGTGCCTTCAAACACATCATGGCCCTTCATACAGGACATTTCAGTAAGCTTCTTTGTTTGTTATTTTATTTATGTATTTTTATTTATTTATTTATTTATTTATTTTATTTAATATAGACCAAGAAACTAACAACACGGCTCCGAACAAACACAGATATCTGAAGGGAGGGATCTGGGCCGGTCCGGAGGGACTAAAGGAAAGAAAATTAGCAGGTAAGGCCTAATTTACCCTTCCTTAGCGTCCCTCCGGACCGGCCCAGAATGTGACTGATGGGAAGTAACAAAGCAGTGAAAATATGGGAGGGACCCTAGCAGCCCCGCCGACAAAAACGCTTGCTTCAAAACGAAACCTGCCGACGACTGAGGACGTCGAAACGTCAGAGCTTAGAAAAAGAATGCAGAGATGACAAAATGACCACCGTATCACTGTCTTGTGGAGGCCCCAGACCACACTCTGTCTACAAGACTATATGACCTGTTGCAGAACGAGCTCCAAAATGCTGTAGAACAAGTTTCCCCGAAAGAAGATAAGCCTAAGTGTACTTAAAATCATCGAGGAATAAATAGGTTTAGAGGCCATGAACCCCTTACGCCTATCTCAAAATACAACAAAGAAGAAGATCAACAGATGTAACCAGAAAAAAATCAAAATAGTGGATGAACCCCCATTTGACATCCAAACACTTCAAATACCGCTGTTTCTCTGAGCCAAAAAAGGAACTTAATCAGGCAAGGCCATCAGCTGAGAAGCATAAAAGCAAAATACCACTTGGAGAGATAGGAAGGAACTGGCCGGAATACTACGCGATCGGCACAGAAGTCCAAGAAAAGCGATATACACAACACCTGCAACTCCGAAACTTGCCTAGCGGAAACAATGGCCAGCAAAAATACTGCCTTCAAAGCCAAGCCTTTCAGAGTACAGGACGACAAAGGGTCAAAGAGAGGCTTAGTAAGAACTGCCAGAACGAAATTCAGACCCCAACGAGGAAAAGTACATCGCTAGGGAAAAGGAAGGAGATTAACCGCGCTCAAAAAACGCACCACAGCTAGAAAACTAGCTAAAGACCTCCTCCAGATACCATCCCAAAAGGACGAGAAAATCGCAATCTGCACCTTAAGAGAAGCGAAAGGAAGAGCTTAGATCAAGTCCCTCTACACAAATGTAACCTTACATAACCGAAGCACGAAAGGAGATTTGTGCATGAGCTTTAGCCTATCCTCAAGATCCTCCAAGAGCGCTCATCAATCAAAGTAATGAGCTAAGAAAAATAACCCCTGCTAAACAATTGAGGCCATTCAAGAGCCAGGCCGTAATACAGCAGAGAACCGGATTCGGATGAATGACAGGACCTCGCTGCACCAGAAGTTTGAAAGAAAAGTTCACCAAAGGACGTGGAAAACCGGCACACCATGGACTTTGAGACCACACCAGTGCTACCAAAATCAGACGTTCCCTGTGTGTGTCGACCTTCCAAAAGAAGACACCCTATCAGAGGACAAGGAAGAAAGGCATACCTTAAACCAGCTGAGAAGCATAGTAGAAGAACGTCCACACTCTGCGCTTTGGAAATCTCATGACGACGGCAAAAATAGAGGAAATCTGCATTACTATCAGAGGACCACAGATCCAACCTGGGATACCCCCAACGATCTAGTAACAACCGCAACACCACTTAGATTGGCGACCACTCTGTCAAAATGAGCCTGTAACGACAGAGAAAAGGTGCTTGAACATTTAGGACCCATGCTACATGAGCCACTGAAAGAGCCACCCGATGAACGTGCGGCCCTTGAAACAATAGCAATGGGATTCACTCCAACGGTAGAGTCCTCATTCCTCTTTGCGGAATGATAAAAATATAACCGCTGCGACATTGCCCAAGATTACATGAACTACTCAGCCTGTCAGTAGCAGAAGAACCCTGAGGAGCGCCAGACGAATCGCTCTGGTCCCCAACCGGTCTAAATGATAATAATGTCTTCTGAAAAGACAGAGACCCTGACCAAACTGCTTCAGAAAATGAACTCCCCGGCCGAGGAGACTGGCATCCGCCGACACTCCAGACTAACAGAGATGATTCAAATGCATATCTTTGGACAAATGAAAGTGCCAAAGCCACCAATGTAGACTGGTCCTGACCTGGAAAGAAAGAAGCAAAGACTGATGAAAGGAAACCTTCTGAGATAACCATCTGGGCAGTTGCAACCTCTGAAGAGACTCCAAGAAAATCCTAGTGCAAGGCACTGCCTCCATCGGTACTGCCATGGTTCCCCAAAACCTGTAGAAACAATCTCTTTCCGATGGACTGAAAATCTGCCAGGAGTGACGAAGTTGAGCCTGGAGCGTGATGACTCGAGGCAACAGTAAACACTCGACTCTGGCTTATGGGAAACCTAACTCTCAGAGGCTCTATCGACTAAGAGGGTAGAAGACGGCTCCTGTGCCTAACTAGCATCCAAGATAGGAACTGCAAGAATTCTGCCCCCCGAGCTGTCACCAGAAGACTCTCGTGACAAGAGTTTGCCCAGAATAACCAATTATCCAACTGAAGATGCAACAAAATGCCCCTTTGTTCTGAGAGCCGCCACTACAGCTACCATAACTTTAGTAAACAAAGGAAACAAAAATCTGCAGGAGAAATAGAAATGTGAAAGTAGGCTTCTGAATGAAACAAGAGAAGTCAGAAACTCCCCTGACCACACTGCGACAAAGACAGGCCGCAAAGTCCCCCTTCGAAAGAGGGCCACTAGAGGTCTTGAGCGACCGGCAAGAAATCTAAAATCGAAGAGAAAATGGGGGAAAGACCTTGTCACTGAACTGTCCGAGGGAAAGAAATTGGACAAAGGTCCAGACGCCCACAGAGAACCGCTCTGATGGCCACAAGTTTGATGCGAGCCCTGGAAAGAGATACTGGAGTAAACTGAAATGCGTACCCTACTCGCATAATCTGCAATACTCAGCAATCCAAAGAAAGGTAGACTCGCCTCTCTTGAACTGGCGCCAAGCAAGCACCTACAGGGAGCAGAGGCAGTACCTGCACCCCTGCATTGCCAAGAGCAGGAGAAGCAATGGATAAAAATCTGACAGCAAGAAGACCCATAATAGCAGACTAATACTAGAGTGCTATAAAAAGTATAACTCATGAGAATTGCCTCAAACTAGCACGTAAACTCCCAGTGACCTGTTACAAAGAACTCCCATACAGATCGGAATTCCAAGAGATGCAACTGGAAAACGCTGCAGAAAATTAGTACCCACCACCTAAAGTAAAACCAGACATTTAGTGGGTAGTCTGGATGCAGATGTGGGTATTGCTGGAGACCGGACACACCTGAAGGACCTACAGAGTGTAAATGCTAAATAGTAGTAGTCTTAATAGTGCCCCCAGTGTGAGAATGCTTATGCTCTGAAAAACTCAATTAGGCTTGATTATAGGAATTTGATCAGCCAAAAAAAAGGAACTAGAAGCTGTAGCTGGTTCGACTTGGCTAATTAGGGCCGAGAGCAGGCACTGAACCAGAAAAATAGTAGCAGTAGTAGTAGTAAGAGGTAGGTGCCAGCTGCGCATCCATCCCCAAATGCCACTGACTGGACATGGCTCAGCACTGGAGAAAAATCATAAGGACAATTATATACTGAGGCTGGAAAACTGTATCAAGAGCAGCGAATGCCAGAATATGTCACCCCACTAAAAAGTGGATAAAGGAGAGGGAGAGGAGGGGAGGAGGGGAAAGGAGGAGAGATATAGGCAAAAAATGCCTGATTATATACTTATATATACCGCTGTCCAGAAGGGAGCATAAGACCACAACCAAAGTGGCCACCTGCAGAGCTGCATGAAAGTAGCAAAAATAAAAACACATACAGAACCCACTTATATTCTATTCCTCTTGTTTTTAGTAAGTCTGCCTGCTAATAAGTTCCCCCTACTGTTATATCAAGGATGTAAGCTCAATGAGCAGGGACTGCCAAGTTGTATATGTTGTACAGCGCTTGAGGAAATCTTTATATTGCTTAGAAAAAGCAAAAACAAGCTAGCAAAGTCAAATTAGCCAGCAAGAGGGAGAAAAGCTTTTTTTTTTTTTTTAAGTAGCTGCCTCTCCCTACCTCTACAGTTCTTACAACGAAGAGCTGGAGGAAACTCACATCAGTCAGACTGCTCCTGACAACAGTCTGCTTTCCAAAGCATCAGAAATTAGGACAGAATGCTTTTACTTCAGGGAGGAATGGGGGGGGAGGGACTCGGCCTACCGAGTGTGACACCCCCGAGGCTCTGAGGGACCCCCACGGGTTTCAGGCTTCAAACAGCAGATTTTTGTTATATCTCTTCAAAAATGCACAGGGACACAGACGAAAATTATACCAACACTCAACAAAAGAGAGAAAAGAAAAGTATAGAAAAGTCTGAGACTGAAGGGCTCACCACCTTCCACCTGCTGGAGACTGAGATTACTGGATCTTTCTCTAGCTGGCAAGGGCTCTTATTGGCTGGCTAGAGTCACAGTTTTTTTTTTTCTCAGTCTCCACCTGCTGGAAGGCGTGCACAACCCATCAGTCACATTCTGGGCCGGTCCGGAGGGACGCTAAGGAATACATAATTTTTCCTTCCTTGTCATCAGCAGCAAATGAATCCAGAGAGTTGTGGGATATAGCAAAGCAGTCCTCAAACAGGGTAGGAATCAGAAACACCTTCAGAGAATACTGATATTCCAAAGGATGCCACAGACCGAGCTGAAATGCCGAAGCAATAATGTTTGGAAAAGATTTGCAATGAGAACCAAGTAGCTGATCTACAGATTTCTTTGAAAGAATAAGAGATTCTGCCCAAGATCTTGAAAGAGCCCTAGTAGAAAGAGCTCTGAGGGAAGTCAGAGGCTGATTTCCCCGAAAGGATATAAGGTGAAATAATGGACTCTTTACTCAAATGAACAACAGTCAGTTTTGAGGCTGTATTCCCTTGAGTCTGCCCAGCTAAGAGCACAAAAAAGTGGTCAGAATGTCAAAACTCACTGATGACATGAAGGTACTGAAGAAGCACTCAGTAGACATCAAGCAACTGCAATGCATCTAAATCTTTCCCATAGTCCTCCTCTTTGAAGGCGGGAAGAAATAAAGGCAGGTTCAAGTGGAAAGGAGAAACCATATTAGGGAAAAAGGAAGAAACAGTATCCGGATATAATGAAAGCTTTCACAGCACGGAAACTGTACTAGTCACTCTCTTATCTAAATTCAAACATGAAGTTGCCGTTGGTAAAAATGTTTTCCTCCTCCAATTTGACATGTCAAGTGCTTTTGATATGATCAATCATAGCATACTCTTACGTTTACTGGACCATTACGGGATTGGAGGTGCTATCCTTAAGTGGATCAAGGGTTTTCTCACTTCAAGATCGTACCAAGTTACTTCAAAAACAAATATTTCATCACCGTGGAAAGCTCATTGTGGAGTACCCCAAGGTTCTCCATTATCACCGATTCTCTTCAACATAATGATGTCCCCTCTGACAAACATCTTATCCAAAGAGGGTTATCACTTGTTTATTTATGCTGATGTCACAATTTATATCCCCTTCAGGCGTGACTTCTCAGATATCTCCAGAGACATTGATCATTGCTTGAACATCATGGATTTATGGGCTAACACATTTCGGCTGAAATTGAACACTGAAAAAATTCATTGTCTTATTGTCTCATCCTCATATAATACTTATAAGCCTGCTACCCTTGTTACTTCAGCTTATTCTCTCCCTATCTCTGATAACCTTAAAATTTTAGGAGTTATTATTGGTAGACACCTTACATTAGAGAGTCAAGTTACGGCCGTTATAAAGAAGATATTTTATTTGATGTAGAAACTAAAACGTATAAGACCCTGTTTTCCAAGGGGTATATTCTGCAGCTTGACGCAATCATTGGCATTAAGCCATTTAGACTATTGCAATGGATTATATGCGGGTTGTAAAGTTCAGCTTCTGAAAAAACTCCAGACAGCCCAGAACACTGCTGCCAGATTGATATTCAATAAACCTGCAGTGTAGGTTAATGTAATTCAACAAATATAATATTTAATATTTAATTCCCCCTTTTTCTTACATATTCTTATGCTTATCACATTACCTTCTAGGTAATTGGTGGAGAATAGAAATATATTATTATACATTTATAGATGGTGGAAGAACGTGGCCAAGGGAAATTGTGCACAAGATAACAGGGTCCTCCTAAAAGTTAAATTGTTACTGAAATTGTATTTTGCTGCTTTATAGAGAATTAGTATTGTGTTTCATTAATAAACTTCCTGCTGCTGGATATCTACATTGAAAATTATATCCCAACTTCTGGATTGGCATGAACCTTTCTCATTTAAAATTTTAATTCTAGGCCTTGATGGCTTCTCTCATCCTATCAAGAGAGACAAAGCCAAACTGGTTAGCATCCTTCTATATGTTGTTATTAAGACAGTGTGCCACTGTTGGAGAGACTTGTCCAAGATTGATTATCTTATTGGTGGAACTCCTTATGCTTAACAGCTAACCTCCCTGTTTACTAAGCCACGATAGCAGCTGCCATGTGCTAATGCTGACACAGCCCATTCACTTTGAATGGGTTGTGTTGGCATTGCCACGTGGCTTAGTAAACAGGGGGATAAACATGAAAGAGTGGTGGCGGACCGCTCAAGAGCATTACAATCTTATGAAAAGGACTGGGCTCCTTTAGCTGAATTCTCACATTACCCTTAACATTACTTTAACTTTTTTCTACTTCATAATTTTTAGACTGTATTAGTTTCTTGATGCTTATTTATATTGTCTGTGCATTGTGAGTTTTATACTGGTTACACCTCACATTCCCATGTGCATTTGTTTTATGTTATATCTGTTCACTTGTTAATTGCTTTTATACCTCACAAACATTGAATAAAAATATTGAACTGAAAAAAATATTTAGGAACATAAAACATTTAAAGTTAAAATGATAAAATATTTTGATACCCACCAGTTAGGACTTAACAAAGATCTGGGTTTCCTATCACATTATAACCCATACAATTATACTGCTTTGTTATCCTCTGATCACCCATTCATCTCTCCCTATCTCTCAACCCCCACCCAACCCTACCTTTCCCCATGAGACTGTCATTGGAATGTTTTTATGTTTTACATATATTCTGATATGTCATTGCTCATTTCTGATCTGAAGTAGAAGATACTGCCTTCAAAAGCTAATCAACAAATGTGTTAATTTAATCTAATAAGAAAGTATCATCTTATTTTCTTTTTCTTTGTTTTCTCTCTATTTATTACAAATAAGAACAAAAATTACAATTTCCAAAGGGCAAGGATACATCGAAAAAGAGGAATCCATCATACCATCCAAACAGAAACTCCTGCAACTGTCAACTTTCATATCCAGTTTACACTATAGCTGCACATTTTTAATTTTATTACTGTCCAAAAAATTATAATTCTAAGCATATTAGCCTATAAAATAGATAAACCTGCAATGCAAATAATCAGATCTGACTGAGCAGCATGCTTTGGTCTAAGCAAGAGCTCAACTTGTTCCACTGCTACCCTCATCCTCCTTTCAGCTCAGATGAGAAGTGTGAGACACAGTGAGAACGTGATCCCAATACCCATGCCTGCTCTTGCTTCCCCTCACCCAAGGGTCGCATGTCAGAAAAAAGTAGCAACAACCACCAAGACTAGCTGCATGTGCTGTGCTCCTCACTGCTGGCCTGCTGTCCACAAGAAGAACCTTCTGAAAGTAGAAGATGGAGGAGGAAGGAGAAGAGCCTGAAAGTGAGAGGGGGCAAACACAGCTCCTAATGGCACCTAAGAGCTTACAGACAATTCTATAAACAGGCGTTTAGAAGTACGTGCCACTTGCACATATCACTGGTGCCAATAATCAGCAGTGACGCACATATATGCACTAGGTGCTATTCGGTATGGTAGTACTTAAGTACTATAGAATGTAACTGCAAGCAGAATATAAGAATAGTCATACTGGGTTAGTCCAATTGTCCATCTAGCCCAGTATCATGCTTCCAACAGTGGCCAATCCAGGTCACAAGTACCTAGCAGAAACTCAAACAGCAGCAACATTCCATGCTATCAATTCCAGGGCAAGCAGTGGCTTCCCCCATGTCCATCTCAATAACAGACTATGGACTTTTCCTCCAGGAACCCGTCCAAACCTTTTTTTTAAACCCAGATACACTAACCACTGTTACTACATCCTCTGGCAATGAGTTTCAGAGTTTAACTATTCTTTGAGTGACAAAATGTTTCCTCCTATTTGTTTTAAAAATATTTCCATGTTTTTTCTGCAAGGAGAATGGGCGGGCCATGGATGTGTCACCAAATAGCATGCACAATTCAGAATACTAAGATTGGCGCACCTAGGTATGCCCACTTACACCAGCCATTGACCTAACACACGTGATCATGCCATTACAGAATTGCCCCTTAATTCTTATTAGCATGTCATATGTAATGAAATGAACTTATGAAATCAATCCGCATTGAGCCTGCCATGAGTGGGAAAGCGCGGGGTACAAATGTAGCAAAAAAATATATATCCAACTAATTTTCAAAACAGCTCTAAATATTTCCATTTATCTTAATCTTCCAAAAGCATAAAGGCCTACAATAGCAGGGTCTAACTCCGTATCAGACATATTGTATCAAGATAGTGACTTTCCCAAGATCAGGCATCAGCAGGGTACACGGAATTTGAACCCTGTCTTCCTCTGATTCTTTGTCCATTGCTCTAACCATTAGGCCTGCTTCGCCTCAGATACCAAGCGCTATACCTACTAGAAGTACAGAATTTCATTTGGACAGCAGTTGGCACGGTAGAACAGGAATAGAAATCCTTACAAAAACAATACAAAACGCTGTCCTTCTTGACCATACTTCTCTGACAGCCCTTTATAAACAAATTCACACAGCTCCACATACTCCAGGTCCTCTCAACAGTGAGTCAACACTTCCAGAAGGGCAACAGGGTTTGACAGTCTTCAGGAAATTAACATTTCCACACTTGGGTGAGGTAATGAAAACATGTCACCTCCAACATGGCAGAAAGACTTTTCCTCTATAATTCATCATCCTAAAAGACACAAAATAGTTGCTTTTCACAGCAGATATTACCATGTGTGTGATTATCAGCAGTACACATGCATATGCCTTACAAGGGATCAAAGCACCTGGCAGGACTGCACATTGTATTTCCTTTGCTCTAAAAGGACTATATTATTTTTCCTGTAACTGACAGGGTTGAAACTAGGGTTGCTCATTATGATACAATGTTTTGTGCTTTCCTCTGCTGATTATGCATCCCACACATGCATACAGTCAACTGTAAAGAACTGCATACTTATACAGCAATGCTTAAACACATATTTCCTAAATCATTTTTATCGGGAAATCTACAGAACATCTGCACAACTTGGGGGGGCTGCCTAGATGTTTTTTTCTTTTTTGGATGGAGATGATTAAGAGAGGAGTCTACCTGGGAAATTAAACATTCTAATGTGCCTTTTGCTTACGGTGTTTCACAACTTGTTGCAATTCAGAGCTGGGACTGAGAACTGCAGTCAGATTTTTAATCACTAATTTGATTGTATTGATTTCTTTCTAATGAATTTAGTAATGATGAAAGATGCTGGATTAAAGTACACAAAATGATGACTTTCCATCTATCTAGATAACAGATATAGTGGAGGGTGAGAGTATAACTTCTCCACATATTTGCTAGTGCACAACAACCCCTTTTGGTGGGAACATTTGTTTTGTTTTTATCTAGCAATTCTCCCTTTCTCTTTCTTGTAGCTCAGCTAGAATCAGTATTGGGATTCTGCAGTGGCGTAGCCAGACAGCCAGTTTTGGGTGGGCCTGAGCCTAAAGTGGGTGGGCACAAAATTATCTCTGCCCTGCCATACCTCCACCTCAAAATATAAATACTTTAGCTAATGAGGATCCTCAAGCTCTGTTAGCTGAAGACTTTTTCCGAAGGCAGCCAGAACTCCCCTCCACCAAGCTCGGCAGGCAGCAGCAATGTCCCTAAGCCACTAATGCCAGCACCACATGCGAACTTAGTAGTCGGTGGCTCAAGGATGCTGTCACTGACTGGAGAGTCTGGCAGAAGGGAATTCTGGCTGCCCTGGGAGGAGGTTCCCAGCTGGGGATGCTTGGGGTTCCCCACCAGTTATAAAGCAAGGGTCAGGGCCAGTGTTAGACATGCTATGGCCCAGGTCAGAAAATAAAGGAGGGCACTTTCTCTGATCCCCTCTCCTCCCTGCCTCCCCTCCAATTTCCCCACCTGCCAATACTAATCACACCGACAGACCGTCACCAAATACAGACCAAGGGATCACAAATTAGAAATTAAAATATTTACACAAAAATTGAATTGAGAACCCCAAGAAGTTAAACTTAACATATACTACAACACTGGAGAAATAACAACAGAAATGCATTTCCTTTCTATTGAACACAATGCAAAGACAATTGCTATGCACATTTCCGAAAGCTAATATATTCCATTTAAAACATTCAAAATAAAATGCTTTTTTCTACCTTTGTTGTCTGGATGTTTTATTTTTCCATTATGTTGGTTCCAATTTCCTGTCTGTCATCTACTAATTCTCCTTCAAGCGGCTGCTGTACATTTGTCTTCTCTCTGCTGTCTATTCCCTCACTACAACTACCTCTGATATAATGGTCATTCCTTTTTAGTTCTGTCCTCTCATTTTTTTCTTTTCTGCCTCTGTCAACTCAAATTTCACCCTCTTTCTCCTCCTTCTCCTCCTTTTTACTTTTCAGCTACCTATCAGATTTCTTCTTCTTTCACCCACTAGCTCTCTCATTCCCCATCTCACTCCTTCCCCAGGCTTCCATTCCCTTCCATCTTTAATCTATTCTCCATGACCATATTTCTACCCTCTGTAATCACTATGCTGTCATCCATTTTCTTGCCACCCTTCTCCTCCCCTTCCTGACCTCTCCCACATGGTTCCACCATTCCCAGCGCCTTCCTTCCTCCACCTTTCTAGCCCAGCATCTGCTCTCTCTTTCTTCCATCCCCACCTTTGTAGCCTGATATATCCTGTCCATTCTCTCTTCCCTCCTGTCCTGTTCCCCATGGTCCAGCATATCTCCTTCTCTCTTCCCTCAATCCCATTGTCTGGCATCTCTCCATCATTTTCATCTGCTCCTGGATCCATCTACTTCTCTCCCCCTCTCCACCTATGCATCTCTTCCTGCCTCTCATCATGTCCTACATCTCTCTATCCCCCTCCCTTGTACCCCAGAGCCAACTTCTCTCTTCCCCTCCCTCCTTCCCATGCAGCATTCATGCCCTTCCTTTGCCATGTCCATTTCTCTCTCTCCCCCTCCTTTGTGCCCCAGGTCCAACATTTCTCTCGTCCCCCCCCCCCCCCCATGCAGCATCTCTCCCTTCCTCCCTTCCACTGTCATGTCCAACGTTTCTCCCCATTTCCCCATGCACCACCTCTCCCTCTCCTTCACCCTTATGTGCAACATTTCTATTTCTCGCACCCCTCTCAGTTCATCCAACACTTTTCTCCCGTCCCTCTTGTGCCCCCTCAACCGGTCCAGCACTTTTCTCCCTTCCCCGCCTCCAGTCTCAGGTCTGGCACCTCTTCGCACTGTAGTTCCAGCGTTCCCTCTTCCACGCCCCGTCCTAAATAGGAAGTTGCGCTGTTGCATCAGTGAGGGCGCCGCGTGATGCGGCATAGCGAACGCCGGAGCCTGTCTGTGTATCTATGAATCACTGCCGGGTAGCACCAATCCTGCAAGCTGGAAGCACCGGCAGAAACAGGGAGGAAAAAAAAGGTGTTGGATCTGTGGGACGACAAGGTGGGAGTGGAGGGAAGGATCATGGGTGGTCGGGGTGCACCATTCCTGGGTGGGCCTTGGGCTTAAGTGGGTGGGCCTGTGCCTACCCAGGCCCACCCGTGGCTACGCCCCTGGGATTCTGATGTCATAGGTCTTCATGCATAACTCCACAGAATGTTGCCATTAATTAATAAGGCTCCTCCCTCCTACTATTTCTAGGCTACTCATGTAGTAACGGGCCTGGGGTCAGAAGCCATGTCCGAGGACTCTTTCCCAAATTCTTCATTGTGGGCCACTAACCTAGTCACTAGCTATCATCCTTATTGATGACCATGACACTTCTTTCCTTCCCCCCAGGGCTGTGAGCACTGCCTTTGAAGAATTCCCAGGCCAAGTCAAATTGGGGTGACGGAGATCTGATCCAGGAATTAAACACTGCCACTTAGCAGATCCACTTGTAATGGTGAAAAGGAAATTTTGTTTCCATGCCTGTTCAATCCACATCTTTTTCTTTTGAGACCCCCCAGGATGTCCACATCAGATCTGGATGGCAATTTTATAGTGATGTGGACACCTGTCCACTGGGAACTGAACTGAAGCCAATAGCTCATTTTGCATAAGCCACCAAATGCATTTCAGATGGTGCTTAGCATGATTTCAACCTGGTGACCTAGAGATGTAAAGTTCTGTAATCCTGTGCCAATCTACTAAGCAATACAATCTTCCTGACTGTATTTAATTTAAAAGATTCCAATTTCTAAAATCTAGTTTCCCAATGTGATAAACAAGTTACTTATGGTTTGAATAAAAACAATGTAACAGTGAAGATGTTATTTGCATAAAATAAAGTACAGCAGCTGGCCTGATGATAGCTCAGTGACTATCTTTGTATTGCCATGCAGGACACATAGGTATAGATTACCAACTGGTTTCCTTTTTTTCTGAACAGGTTGTTTCATTCCTTGTTTTACTCCACTGCATGAAAGAATCTATAGCCTTGCCTTTCTTAAAGAAATCAATGAGGACACCAGAACTACAAGTTTTGGAGGTGGTAGGATAAAGTTAGGCCTGAATCAGTCAGGTCTGAAAAATATGGAGCTAGTTAACAGACCTATCTAGGTGTAGTCCCAAAGCTTGGCATCTTTTCCTAGGGTCAATCAAGGCTAGGAATATTGTGAAGGCTCTTATGCTGACATCACTCAATGTTCAATGTTTCTCGTATCATGACAGTCAATTTGTATCTCGAAAAACAGATTAAAAAACCCTAAGCACATTTTAAATAAATCTCAAGTCTCGGCAAGGAGTTTGTATAAAAAGCGAAGATACTTACTTATAGCAGGTATTCTTCAAAGGACAGCAAGGCTCACATGTGGGTGATGTGTCCCGCGTCGCCTGGTTCGGAGCAGTGGCCAATCTACCCATTCCACTCATTATTTTATAGACCTCTATCATATCTCCCCTCACCCGTCTATTCTCCAAGCTGAAGAGCCCTAGCAACTTTAGCCTTTCCTCATAAGGAAGGTGTCCCATTCGCTTTATCATTTTTGTCACCCTTCTCTGTACCTTTTCTAATTCCACTTTATTTTATTTGAGATGCGGTGACCAGAATTGCACACAGCTTTCAAGGTGCAGTTGCACCAAGGAGCGATACAGAGGCCTTATAACGTCCTCATTTTTGTTTTACATTCCTTTCCTAATAATACCTAACATTCTATTTGCTTTCTTAGCTGCCACTGCACACTGAGCAGAGGGTTTCAATGTATCATTAACGATGATACCTAGATCCATTTCCTGGTCGGTGATTCCTAATGTGGAACCTTGCATCACATAGAATAGTTTGGGTTCCTCTTTCCCACATGCATTACTTTTTGCACTTGCTCACATTAAATGTCATCTGCCATTTGGATGCTCAGTCTCCAAGTCTTGTAAGGTCCGCTTGTAATTATTCACAATCCTCTTGAGATTTAACAACTTTAAATAACTTTGTGTCATCAGCAAATTTAATTACCTCACTAGTTACTCCCATCTCTAGATCATGTTGAGGTTATTAGGCTTTCATCAGCTGGGTGAGGACAACATTGAGGTCTCATGACACAGGTGGAGGTTTGACATGGGGCCTTGTCAACAGCAAACCTCTTATGAATTGAACTGAATGAAATCTCCATAAACCTAGAGGATGTAATAGGGCAATTTGACAATTGCATCAGCCTTCCCTTACATCAGTCCGAAATATTGGAATGTCCTACCGAAAAAACTTAAGGAGCTCGCCGACCACCAACTGTTCAAGAAAAAGACGTCCTTATTCATCAAGGCTTACTCCACTGGCAACTCCAATGCTTAGCTTCTCCCACTTGCCGTCGCTTCACCCCTGTCATCTACCCTGTGTTATCCCCTGTTCCAACCCCTCCTGTCACTTTCTGTTTCTGGGCCATCATTGTCCTGTTTTGTATCCTGATTTATTGTAAGCCACATTGCGCCTGCTCATGTGGGTAAATGTGGGGTAGAAATGTAATAAAATAAATAAATAAATTGAAGAGTAGCAAATCTCTTGGACTGGATGGCATTCATCCCAGAGTACTGATAGAATTGAAAAATAAACTGGCGGAACTATTGTTAGTAATATGTAATTTATCTTTAAAATCGAGCATGGTACCTGAAAATTGGAGGGTAGCCCATGTAACGCCTATATTTAAAAAAAGGTTCCAGAGGGGATCCGGGAAATTATAGATCAGGGAGCCTGACATTGGTACCGGGCAAAATGGTACAGAATAAAGAACAAAATTACAGAGCATATTCAAAAGCATGGATTAATCAGACAAAGCCAACATGGATTTAGTGAAGGGAAATCTTGCCTCACCAATCTATTACATTTCTTTGAAGGGATGAACAAACATGTGGATAAAGGCGAGCTGGTTGATATTGAGGCGTATTTTCAAAGCACTTAGCCTTACAAAGTTCCATAGGTTACTATGGAACTTTGTAAGGCTAAGTGCTTTGAAAATGAGCCCCAATATGTATCTGGATTTTCAAAAGACGTTTGAAAAAGTACCTCATTAAAGACTCCAGAGGAAATTATAGGATAGGAGGTAGTGTCCTATTGTGGATTAAAACCTGGTTAAAGGATAGAAAACAGAGAGTAGGGTTAAATGTTCAGTATTCTCAATGGAGAAGGGTAGATAGTGGGGTTCTTCAGGGGTCTGTGCTGGGACCGCTGCTTTTTAACATATTTATAAATGATTTAGAGATACGAGTAACTAGTGAGGTAATTAAATTTGCTGAAGACACAAAGTTATTCAAAGTTGTTAAATCTTCTCCTACACGAGCACGCAAATATGGAATGCTCTACCCACAGACCTGAAATCAATTGTCGATACAAATAACTTTCGCAAATCTCTGAAGACATACTTCTTCAACAAGGCCTACAACTGCTTCTATTGTGGATGCATACATGCATCAAAATTACTTTAATATTTTCTAAAAATTACATCTATCTATATATTAATACAGGGGTTGATATTCAGCCAGCTGTGCTCAGTGTTTTGCTGCTGCCGGCATTATGCCTGGAAATTCAATGCCAGGCTATGTCTGAGCTTCGGATTTGAATTTCTGGGTTTGCGAATTTCTGGGTTTGCAGAGCCAGCTAATGCATAGACAGTTAAGTGTGATATTCAGCACTTAACCAGCTATGGGGCTCCGCATAAAGATAGGACTAGTTACTTTGGCCAGTTAAGTGCTGAATATCGGCACTTAACTGGCCAAGTGCCAACTCCGTCCCTGAAATACCTCCAAAATAATTGGTTTTGAGATAGCAGCTAACCAGACATTTTCAATGCCACTAACTGGTTATGTGCTGCTGAAAATCACTGATTAGCCCCAAACAGGCGATTTAACTGGCCAGGAGTCGATTCTGGCTGGTTAAATTGCTTTGAATTGCACTCTGAGAGTGTATAATCCTTTTTTTCAAAGTGACAGATAAAGTTAAATTCTTGGGGTTCCTTTTCTTGTTTATGGAAGACAAGGTTGTCTGCACATATTTCAGAACAAGTACCTCTGACTACCGATATAGCTAACTTTATTACAACTTCCAAAACATGAAAGGAGTACCATTGTAAATCTAAAGAAAACTGTCTTTACACTAATGTCTTAATAATTGCAATAATAAATCAAGTTGAATGAACAACTTCCATAGCACTTGCTGTCTTTGGAAAGCACTATGCACTTTAGTTAGTGATGCTTTAGAATGCTTTGGTAACCAAGGATTACCTTTTTTGTTTCCCTAATAATTAAAGGCTAGGGAAGAGGCATGTTGTTTTTGCAATTTCAGGAATGTTTGATCTATTGCCAGCACTAACATTCAGTTATAATCATACTCATTAGTGGTTATATCAATCATGAAAGCCACTGTATACTGTAGCCAGTTGTGGTTTAAAGCCTTAGCCTAATAAATGGAGGCCATTCCATTTCATATGCATAACAGCTGCTGAAACAAGAATAGGAAACTCGTATTTGCATACTAGCTATTGTTTTGCTATCTGTTTCTTCCCATTTTTAATTCTAGTAGAGAGATTAATTTCCCCGGAAGAACAAAAGGGTTAAATTTCCTAAACTTAATGACAAGGTGAAAAGTTGAAAGCCTCTACTCTGCTGTTAGGGTCAATATAGTTACTTCAGTAGTGAATGTATGCTCTATTTTCTTTCAAAAGGAGTTAACATAGGTGGTTATAACCTATTCCCTACCATTCTTCAGCCACTACACAGCTGATTAACCCAAGTCAAGCACCAATTATATGGCCCATATGTTTGTTACTGGCTAACTAATGGAGATGGCCTAGATAACCTACTTAGCCTGCTGTGTACAAAGCTTAGCTGGTTTTACCAGCCCATGCTGTATTCCAAGCTACGAATCCTTTCCCAAACCAATACAGCTTGTACACATGGCATATAGTACTCTGCAGCCCACCTGTTCCACATCTAGCTCCCTGCCTGATAAGTTGTGTGACAAAAACCCCAATACATGTTTTCCTTAGTTGAGAGAGTGCCCCCTGTCTCAATGAGATATGGGTGACTTCCTATCACCCTAACAAAAGGTATTGTCCTTACTTTATCACACCAAGGTATGGGTCCACACATCACAGGCCTGAAGTAACGGTAACGGTAAGGGTAAGGTTAATATATTTGATATACTACCTTTCTGTAGTTTAAGGACATGCCCTAGTTTTTCCAAATTCAAACTATGGGCTGACCAAGACATAGTATTTCTGTGCCCCCTGAACTGTAAGATTAAAAAGGTCCTGTCCAGGTCATCTGGTTATGACTTTTCTTGTTTTCTTGCCCAAAAGACAACAGAATGTCTGATGGTCCCGACGATCTTGCGTCTATGGAGGCAAGATTGAAATAGAATCAAAAAGAATGCATGACTATTCATGATCGGTTGTACTCCTAAAATAAGATGTGAATGCTGATGACTATCAGAACCAGACTTGCCAGTGCAGCATTGGTTGCTAGACCTAATCTGAAAGAAAGTGTTCTAACTTCTATTGGTTCTAAGCTTATCACAATGATTCTAACTTAAGTATTGCCCTAAACTGAAAGTGTTAGTGAGGAAAGGTTATGGCTTCAGTTCAGAATGTGTTGATGTTCTAGCCAGATACCTAACAGAAGTACCAAGAAATTACCACTCAGCGTCACCTTGCATCCCTTTGAATCCTAGCATCCATAGGGTAGGAGCGGGGGTAAGAGTTGTTTGACACTGTTGGGAGGAGACAGGGGGATGGTGCTGTTGGAAGCAGCAACTGATGATATTACTTAAGTAAATAAGTATTGCCATACTGGGAAAGACCAAAGGTCCATCAAGCCCAGTATCATTTTCCAACAGTGGCCAATCCAGGTCACAAATACCTGGCAAAATCCCCAAAAAGTACAAAACATTTTATACTGCTTATCCCAAAAATAGTGGATTTTCCCCAAGTCCATTTAATAATGGTCTATGGACTTTTCCTTTAGGAAGCCGTCCAAACCTTTTTTAAACTCCACTAAGCTAACTGCCTTTACCACATTCTCTGGCAATGAATTCGAGTTTAATTACATGTTGAGTGAAGAAAGATTTTCTCGGATTCATTTTAAATTTACTACATTGTAGCTTCATCGCATGCCCCCTAGTCCTAGTAATTTTGGAAAGCGTAAACAGACGCTTCACATCTACCCGTTCCACTCCACTCATTATTTTATAGACCTCTATCAAATCTCCCCTCAGCCACCTTTTCTCCAAGTTGAAGAGCCCTAGCCGCTTTAGCCTTTCCTCATAGGGAAGTCGTCCCATCCCCTTTATCATTTTCGTCGCCCTTCTCTGCACCTTTTCTAATTCCATTATCAGGCTTTTTTTCCAAACAGAAGGGCACCCATCTTTCGACACAAATCGGGAGATGGGCGTCCTTCTCTCAGGGTCGCCCAAATCGGCATAATCAAAAGCTGATTTTGGGCATCCCCAAATGCTTCTCGTCGCAGGGACAACTAAAGTTCCCGGGGGCGTGTCGGATGCATAGCGAAGGCGGGACTGGGGTGTGCCTAACAGATGGGCGTTCTCAAGCGATAATGGAAAAAAGAAGGGCGTCCCTGACGAACACTTGGCCGACTTTACTTGGTCCTTTTTTTTTTTTTACGACCAAGCAACAAAAATGTGCCCTAAATGACCAGATGACCACCGGAGGGAATCGGGGATGACCTCCCATGACTCCCCCAGTAGTCACTAACCACCTCCCACCCAAAATAAAAAAACAACTTAAAAAGTTTTTAAAGTTCTTTTCTTTGGGGTCGGAGGTGGTTAGTGACCACTGCATGCCTTTTTCCATTCAGTTAGTGCATCAGTTAGTCCACTGCAGTGCCCCCTAGGGTGCCCGGTTGGTCTCCTGGCATGTCAGGGGGACCAGTGCACTACGAATGCTGACTCCTACCCATGAACAAATGACTTGAATTTGGTCGTTTTTGAGATGGGCATCCTCGGTTTCCATTATCGCCAAAAACTGGGGACAAACATCTCTAGGGACGACCATCTCTAAGGTCGACCTAAATGTTGAGATTTGGGAATCCCCGATCGTATTATCGATACGAAAGATGGACGCCCATCTTGTTTCGATAATACAGGTTTCCCCGCTCCTTTGGGGGGATGTCCTGTGAGGTCCTGGGTGCCCTGTTCGATTATGCCCCTCTATATCTTTTTTGAGATGTGGCAACCAGAATTGAGCACAATATTCGAGCGATACAAAGGCATTATAACATCCTCATTTTTGTTTTCCATTCCTTTCCTAATAGTACCTAACATTCCATTTGCTTTCTTAGCCGCAGCAGCACACTGAGCAGAAAGTTTCAACGTATCATCAACAACGACACCTATATCCCTTTCTTGGTCTGTGACTCCTAACGTGGAACCTTGCATGACGTAGCTATAATTCGTGTTCCTCTTTCCCACATGCATCACTTTGCACTTGCTCACATTAAACATTATCTGCCATTTAGACGCCCAGTCTCCCAGTCTTGTAAGGTCCTCTTGTAATTTTTCACAATCCTCCCGCGATTTAACGACTTTGAATAACTTTGTGTCATCAGCAAATTTAATTACCTCACTAGTTAGGCTCACCTTTATCCATATGCTTGTTCACCCCTTCAAAGAAATGTAGTAGATTGGTGAGGCAAGATTTCCCTTCACTAAATGCATGTTGACTTTGTCTCATTAATCAATGCTTTTGAATATGCTCTGTAATTTTGTTCTTAATAATAGTCTCTACCATTTTGCCTGGCACGGACGTCAGACTCACCGGTCTATAATTTCCCGGATCTCCTCTGGAACCTTTTTTAAAAATCGGTGTTGCATTGGCCACCCTCCAATTTTAAAAGCTATTAACGAAATAACAAACTTTCGCAAATCGCTGAAAACCTATCTATTCACCCAGGCTTACCATGAGAATCCATAACTGACTACAACCCATCAACACTTTTCCCTCACTTAGACCGTCTTCTTTCTGTAACTGATTGAATAGATTGAATGCTAGCCTTGTTATTACTATATCTTTGTACTACCAAATATATTTATGCTCCCTGAAATGGCGATGCCATTACAGGTTTTTGTAGCCACATTGAGCCTGCAAATAGGTGGGAAAATGTGGGATACAAGTGCAATAAATAAAAACAAAATAATAATATTACTAACAATAGCTCTGCAAGCTCATTTTTCAGTTCTATCAGTACTCTGGGATGAATACCATCCGGTCCAGAAGATTTGCTACTCTTCAGTTGGAAGAACTGCCCCATTACATCCTCCAGGTTTACAGAGAATTCATTAAGTTTCTCCGATTCGTCAGCTTCGAATACCATTTCCGGCACCGGTATCCCACCCAAATCTTCCTCTGTGAAGACCGAAGCAAAGAATTCATTTAATCTCTCCGCTATGGCTTTGTATTCCCTGATCGCCTCTTTTACTCCTCGGTCATCTAGCAGTCCAACCGATTCTTTTGCCGGCTTCCTGCTTTTAATATACGTAATATGTGTTTCCCTCTTAGCCTTCCGTATCAGCACTTTGCATTTGAATTGACATTCCTTATGCTGTTTCCTGTTATTTTCAGTTGGTTCCTTCTTCCATTTTCTGAAGGATTTTCTTTTAGCTGTAATAGCTTCCTTCACCTCACTTTTTAACCACGTCGGCTGTCGTTTGGTCTTCCCTCCTCCTTTTTTAATACACGGAATATATTTGGCCTGGGTTTCCAGGATGGCGTTTTTGAACAGCATCCACGCCTGATGTAAATTTTTGACCCTCACAGCCGCTCCTCTAAGTTTTTTTTTCACTGTTCTTCTCATTTTCTCATAGTCTCCTTTTTTAAAGTTAAACGCTAACGTATTTGATATCCTATGTATACTTACTTCAAAGCTAATATCAAATCCAATCATATTATAATCACTGTTATCAAGCAGCCCCAGCACCATTACCTCCCGCACCAGATCATGTGCTCCACTAAGGACTAGGTCTAAAATTTTTCCTTCTCTCGTCGGCTCCTGTACCAGCTGCTCCATAAAGCTGTCCTTGATTTCATCAAGGAATTTTACCTCCCTAGCGTGACCCGATGTTACGTTTACCCAGTCAATATTGGGGTAATTGAAATCACCCATTATTATTGTGTTGCCTAGTTTGTTTGCATCCCTAATTTCCTTTAACATTTCTGCATCCGTCTGTTCATCCTGGCCAGGCGGACGGTAGTACACTCCTATCACTATCCTTTTCCCCTTTACACATGGAATTTCAATCCACAGTGATTCCAAGAAGTGTTTTGTTTCCTGCAGAATTTTCAATCTATTTGATTCAAGGCTCTCGTTAATATACAATGCTACCCCTCCACCAATTCGATCCACCCTATCACTATGATATAATTTGTACGCCAGTGTGACAATGTCCCACTGGTTATCCTCCTTCCACCAGGTCTCAGAGATGCCTATTATATCTAATTTTTTATTTAGTGCAATATATTCTAACTCTTCCATCTTATTTCTTAGGCTCCTGGCATTCGCATATAGACATTTCAAACTATGTTTTTTGTTCCTATTTACATCATGCTTAGTAAGACAGTATTAATTTGCAATCTTTTGTCTGATGTCAATTTTTATCTTGCCACACATCCATTTTTGGCCGGTCTACACCAGCGCAGGCCATTTTTCGGCACACCTTAGTAAAAGGACCCCTCAGTGACCGGTCCTTACTGAAGAAGCAAATTCAAAGAAAGAGAACATATATAATGGCACTAGACCATATAAAATATTATACAGAATACAATAAAACGTAAAAATCACCCTAGCCTCTAGTGGAAGCCATTGAAGGCATAATATAAACATAGAAACATGAACAAATTTTGATAATGAAAAAACAATCAACCTGACTGCTGTATTCTGTATTGTTTGTTGTTGTTTTTTAAAGAATACCTTTAGAACAATTTAGTTAAATCACATTGCAATAGTCAATTTAAGACAAAAGGAGTGACTGAACCAACAGTCTGAAATAAGCAATATCAAAATATTTACAAATTCTATGTAAATTGCTCAATAGAAGAAAAGATATTCAGCACCTAACCAGCTATGCTAAGGGGTTAAAATAGGCCACATAAATAGCAAGCCTATCTTTAACCACTAAGCACTTAACCAGTTAGCACTGAATAGTGGCTTAATCGGTTAAGTGCAGCAGTAAAAAAATGAAACCAGATATTCAATGCCAGTTGCCAGACCCGGCATTGAATATCTGGGCTTAATGCTCGCAACAGACAGTAAAAGCGCTGCCCTCCACCGGCTGAATATCAGGGGGTATGAGCATAATTGTTGATATAGAGTTCTAGTTTAGTGCACAGCTGTAGCACGCAACATCCTGGCACTTCATTTTAGGCAAACCATGGGGGTAGCTTCAAGAAAATGCACCAAAACGTAGGAGCAAAAACTATGGGTGCTAAGCACCAATTCTATAATTGCAATTGTGCACAAAATTGCCTCTGTAGAACTGAGCGTAAGTTGGCATGTGTGCACCTAAATTTAGGCACAAGCACTTATGCCATGTCAAAGGTTGGTATAAATGGTCACGCCTAAAGTTGGTACTTGCATGGGTGATATTTTTCTATAACTTCCTTATGCATCTGCTAGACACACCCCTGATCCGCCCATGTTCACATCCGCTTTGTAGTTGTGTGCTACAACGTTTAAGTGCTAAGTTTATAGAATTAACACCTAAGTGTAGTTACATGTAACTACAAATTAGTGTCAATAAGCACCAATTACCACTTAAGAGCTATTATTGGTACTTAAGGCAAATTGGGCCTAATTTAACAATTAAGTTAGGTATGCAACTGGCCTGATTCTATAACTTGAATGCACAAATCTACGCACTAATTGGAAATTTGGGTGGGCAACTTTATAGAATCTGGCCCTATTCCCTGGATTCTACAAATGACTCTTTACACTGCATGCAAAAATTTGGGCGTGCACAGTGGTGTGCTGGAGCAGGCTCTCACAGG
This sequence comes from Microcaecilia unicolor, assembly GCF_901765095.1. Taxonomy (NCBI): domain Eukaryota; kingdom Metazoa; phylum Chordata; class Amphibia; order Gymnophiona; family Siphonopidae; genus Microcaecilia; species Microcaecilia unicolor. The sequence continues at coordinate 391,858,656 of NC_044032.1, forward strand.
CTCGCGAGAGCCGGTTGTTAAGTTTTTAAGAATTTTGGGAGCCGGTTGTTAAAATAGGGCCCTCCATAGCTACTTTAACAACGGGCTCCCAAAATGTGGGCTTGGGCCCCCTGCTGAATTCTCTTTTACTTTACTGGTGGGGATGCTGAGCCCTGCCAGCCAAGTAAATAGGCTGCTGCTGCTCCCCACTCTTTGTTTCCAGCTCTGAGCAGCAGGCTGGGACTTCTCGAGCATGTGAAAGAAGTTCCAGCATGCTGCTCAGAGCAAGATGTTGGGAGTGGTGGCGGTCCATTTATTGGCTGCCAGCAAAGGTATGCCTAGCGCGCCCGCACGAAGGGAGGGAGGAAAGAGAGGCAAGTTTTGCTCTCCACCACCCCACCCCCCCCCGGCCACCCCTAGCCCTTCCAACTGCAGAGCTGGTTACGTCCGGAGAAAGAGCCTGTTGTTAAAAATTTACCAGCACACCCCTGGGCGTGCACCCAATTTGTATGCACAACTGAATTGAACAAGCCAATTAGCACCGATTGTTATTCTCTAGCAATCAATTATTGATGCTAATTGGTATTAATTAAGAACTATATGCATAAGTTTACATGCCTGTATCTGTGTGTAAAATTTATGAGCAGCCATGGGAAAATCATGTGCGGATCAGGAAGTGCTCCTGCAATTTATGCATGTTGTTATAGAATAAGGGATAGCTGCGCCTAATTTAGCCATGAGGAACACCAGGGTTCAGTTACAGTACATGGTCATGCCTAAAAGTAGTTGCAGATTCCAGTGTTAAGCGCTTTTCAATAAATGGTGCCCAACTCGGAGCACTGTTTATAGAATAGCGCTTACTGCTCATTTGTTTCAGCGCCATAGACAGAATATAGCCCTATATGTATAACTGTGCAGTTTAATTTAGGACAGCAAAAAGGCTGTGCTAAATCAAACCTCTTAGCTACAGAATAGTGGCTATCGGCAGCATTCATATAGCTACTAGTGGTCAGCAGTGTATATGTATGTAAAGCATTGCTGACTATACATATAGTGGTACTGAATATGTGTGTGTGTGTGTGTGTGTGTGTGTGTTTTAATGCTGCAGCTAGTGTTTAAAAAACCTATCTATGAATAATGTGATTTACAAATACAACAAACACAACCATCATCCTTTATACATTGAACGTTTCTTCCCTCCACCCTACTCTACCTTCTGCCCTGCCCAACCAACCAATTTGCCATTCCCACTGTTTATCCACTCTCAAATACACGTTTGATTATACCCTGAGCTTAAAGACAGTTCTTTTTTCTATAAACCATTTGAAACCCTTGATACTGATAAATATAATTTTACATATGTTTGTATTTAAATATGCATGAAGTCAGAAGAGTAATAGGGCAAGTGTGAACTAATAGGACTGAAAAATTGATGATATATATCACAAATACATTTAAACAAAACATGGTTCTGGTATTAGTCCAAGTAGCACATTCTACTCCCTTCATTCCTCTTTCCCCACCTGTTTATAATGTTATATTTGGCAGGACATTCAGGAGGCCTATAGTAAATCACATTCCATTCCAACCACCTACAGTAAATCTTCAGGGAATAAAACGTTGGCTAGCTACAGTAAAAACTGGAAAAGTATTCCTTTACAAGATGTCAGGTATCTTGCACATTTTTGCTTTGTTTGAACAAGGTATCGTGTTGGGACGTTTACTGTTGATCATTCTTTCTTTACAAGTGCTGCATAGAAACCTAACTGTAGCTTGAATAAGGATTTCCTGATCTTCTGATTATAAAACAGTGCAAAAGGTACTCGGATTTGGGAGATTATGTCCATGCTGAATGACAACAGAACACAAATTGCTGACCTGCTAATTATTCAACCTCTAACATTTTTTTCCTGTAATGCAACCACCACAGGTCAAGTAGGACTGATGTTTGTGTCCATAATTTTTTGCACACCTCTGAATTTTGCAAAAGTGAGACTATCTACACTGATAAATAGAAAAAAAGGTTTCAGCAAACAATTATTCACCAACTTGACATTACTTTCTTTCTGAAGAAAGAGATATCTTAAGGCAGTTTCTGGTATAATGCAATGCTTTATTAAATAGACTCAGCATTAGTACTATACTACAGTATTTTATCATTTTTTATAAAATTTATGAGGATTCCCATCTTCTCAGCTGACTAATAACTTCTTGTGGGAATTGTCTGGATTTTTTTCAATAAACTGTTTTCCATAGATGATGTGTGTGTGTGTTGTGTGGGGGGGGGGGGGGGGGGGGGGGGAGAAGGGAAGCACTCTTTGAATAAGAAATAAAAACATAAAACTAACTACTTGATTACCTGTAATTAGTGTTCTCCATAGACAGTAGAACAATCAGCCACACAAGTAAGTGTAGAGCAGCACCTAAGGCAGATACTAAGAATTACACCCTCTGTCCTGCTTTATAAATTTGAGCTTGCTTAAACTGTGAGGGGGAGGATTACTGAACTGCAGTGCTGCTTCTCCTCAAGAGCTACTGGGGCCAGACAGAGTTGAGACAAAAGGGAGGGCAACAAATGGGACATCTGCCCCAGGCATCACACAGAATGGGACATCAGGGTGGGCCACTTCCACAATCACAACCCTGCCAGTGGTTTAGCAGCTGCTCCAACCCCCCACTCCATTGTGCATATCCCAGGTAGCCAGTAAAGGAGACATGTTTAATCTGATGTCCATCTCCCTGTTGCCATGGAACAAATCTTGTGATAAGAACTGCAAGCTTTTCTCTATAGTAATAGATGACAGGTTAAATGAGTTCCTACTGTCAGCATGTAAGGTTATGTGGTATGGAGGGGTTCAACCTGTAGGTGACTGCATGCTCTGCTTATCTAAGGAGGAGGTAGAAAGAGGATAACTGAGGGAAGAAAGGACAGGTAAAAGAAAACAGCTTGGGAAATACAAGCCAGGGTGAGATTAGGTGGAGAGTTGGTTGGGGAGAAGGTAAGAGTAGAGGACCGAAGACTGGAATATAAGAGAAGAGGAGAATGCGGGGAAAAAAATCCAAATGGGTGGAGAGACAGAAAAGAGAAAACTGAAAAAAAGAAAGACGAAAAGGAAGCTCATCATTGGACAGATGTAAAGAAGGAAGAGAAACCAGCAGCAAAAAAAAAAAAAACCAGGAAGTCCAAAGCTCCACAGAATATCCCCCCTCCCCCCCCCCCAAAAAAAAACAGTGGTGATAATACAAAGCATACACACAAAGTAGTGTGCAATCAAAAATTTAAAACAGTTCTTTATTGTAACAATGAAGGACCCAACAGTTTCGGCCTGGTGGCCTGCTTCAAGAATCTAAACTATCTGTGCACTTTATGAGATACACAAAATTCTAATGGTGAATCAAGTGACAGGGACCTTTGTAAGACTGCAATGCCAGAGGTTCCCAAATGAGATATCATGTGGTGTTCCCTGGATCACGACATTGCAATCTTACAGAGGTCCCTGTCACTTGATTTACCATCAGAATTTTATATATCTCATAAAGTGCACAAATAGCTTGGATTCTTGAAGCAGGCCACCAGGCCAAAACATAGCCCATGTCAGGTCATTCATTGTTATAATAAAGAACTATTAAAAATTTTTTATTACATGCCACTTTGTGTGTGTGTTTTGTGTTGTCTCCACTGTTTTGGGTTTTTTTGAGAAGGAAGAGAAGACAGAGGAGAGAAGAAATTAAATGTACACTCTGGAAAAGAATTTAGAAGATCGACACAAGAAAAGTGGAAAAAAGTGAATGTGACCAATCCAATTAGAAAAATAACATATCCAGACATCAAAGGTAGAAAATAAGTAAACATGTATTACATTTGTAAAGATTGGGAAAATATCAGCTTTCGGACATGTGCATCTGTTATTCTATTTTGAACCAGTAGCATAGCCAGAGGTCCATTTGGGGGGGCCCAGGAGTGGAATGGGAGAGCATATACTTCCTTTCAGTTCTTCCCCTCGCCCTGCCCCACCGCTGTTGTAACATTTAAATCATATCTTTGCTGGCAGGGGTGCCAACATTGGCAGCTCAAGCACACTGCCGACTTTCATGCTGCTCAGGCAGCACATGCAAGAGCTCGAGCAGTGGACCTCTTGGCTGATGGGTCTTGGTCAGTCCATCACTCCCAGCCTCCTTCGTACTTCCACTTTTGTGAAGAGGAGTCCATATTATCTCAGTTCTCCAAAACTACTTACAGGACCGGTACAAGGGTACTAGGCACCCTAAGCAAATCTTCAGTCTTCTGCCTCTCACCCTCCCTAACTTCAAGTCCATAATCTGACCCTCCCAAAGACAGAAGCTTTTAAATAATAAACTTAATTTTGTCTGTGTATGTGTGTGTCTATATATATATATATATATATATATATATATATATATATATATATATATATATATATATATTTACACTAGTAAAAAAGGCCCGTTTAATGAATCGGGCGCTAACAAGGTTATCATGTAATGGCGATTATAATTGTTGTATACATTTGCAAGATTTTTTTATAAACAATATTTTTAGTGAAAACTTTGTTACAATGAGGGAAAAGCTTTCCTTGTTCAGGATCATCTATGACTTTTACAATTGCATCAGAAGACTTTCAAACTCGTGAAAATGCTACATACAGTTGGCCATGTGTAAACACTGGTTCTAGTAGGAAAATGCCAACTTTTTCAAATGTTTGTCCTTGTGACTTGTTAATTGTCATTGCAAAAGCCAATTTCACAGGAAATTGTTTTCTACGTAATGTAAATGGGAGGTCAGTGTTAGATGGTGCTAGTTCAATACGTGGTATAAAAACAGTACTCCTGCAGTTGACCCAGTGATTACTTGACTAATAATGAGGTTAGGTTTCAAGTCTTTGACTATTAAGCGATTTCCGTTACATAAACCTCTCCTGGTATTTAAATTCCTGAGTAGGATAATTATGGCTCCAATTTTTAAAATGCAGTTTATGGCAAGGCATGCCAGTTGGAGTTTGTTCATGAAGGAATTCTATAGGGTTTAACTGATGTTCCTCATCATTGGAGTCATGAATGGAGTCCGAACTTAATTAAGTAACTGTCTCACTATTTAGAACGGCCTCATTTATCTTGTCTACATGTGCATCTTTGGGGCAAAGAATAGCCTTTTTAGCAAAGTTAAAAACAGTATCTGCGGTAATTTTTTTTTAAAACCAAAAATGGCATTAACTATATCGCTGTCACAAATGTGCTTCTGTGGGATTTCGATAATATCTTTGAAACCGTCTGGACATGGAAGATTTCCATAAGCTAAAGTAATAAGCCAGTCATTGAAATCTGGGTCTATGGAGCGGACATTGTTGTTTAATTTTAATATTTCAAATTTTTTCCATTGTTGATTTAACTTAATGGTTGCTTCAATAATTTGAGCTTGATCACCGTGTGGTACCACTGGTAGAGTTTGTCTAAAATCTCCACCAAGGAGAATAACTTTCCCGCCAAATGGTTTCTGATTATTCATGATGTCTTTGAGGAGTCTATCTACAGCAGTAAAAGCTATACTGGGTGCCATAGTTGATTCATCCCAAATAAGGATTTTAGCATCTCTGATGATGGAAGCATTGATGTTAATCTGATACTTGATGTTGATGTTTCCAGTAGAGGAACAGGTAACTTAAACTGTGAATGATAAGTTCGTCCTACTGGAAGGAGGTTTGCAGCAATTCCTGTAGAAGCAACAGGTAGTGCAATTCCTCCATCTCCTCAGATGTTGCTCAGGATAGTGTTATACAGTGCTTTTTTTGTGCCAGTATGTGCCGGTACAGCGTACCGGCACCTTTTTCTTTTGAGGTCCCACTCCAGTCCATTCCTGCTCCGTTTAAATATTGCCGGTCGCGATTCTCCTCTCTCCCCTGCCCTCCCCTCCCCTCCATGCCAGCAATTCTCTCTCCCCTCCCCTGCCCTCCATGTCCCCTCTCTCCCCTGCCCTCCCTTCCCCTCTCCAAGTCACGACGAACCGGCCGGCAGTGAAGACAGTGGTACTCACTGAGGCAGGCATGCAGGGCACAAGCAGGTTCATCTCCTCTGATCTCGCATTGCTTCCCTCTCAGCGCATCTCGCCCTCAAAGGCGGGACGTGCTGAGAGGGAAGCAACACGAGATCAGAGGAGACGAACCTGCTTGCGCCCTGCATCTGCATGCCTGCCTCAGTGAGTACCGCTGTCTTCACTGCCGGCTGGTTCATCGCAACTTGGAGAGGGCAGGGGAGGGGAGAGAGAATTGCTGGCATGGAGGGGAGGGCAGGGGGAGAGGAGACATGCTGGACATGGGCAGGGGAGGGAGGAGAATTGCTGGGCATGGATGAAGGGAGGGCAGGATCGCTGGACATGGAGGGGAGGGCAGGGGGGAGAGGAGACATGCTGGACATGGGCAGGGGAGGGAGGGGCAGGGCAGGGGAGGGAGGCGACTGAAAGCCCATCTCTTTAACATTGCTTTTGACTCGTAACCACTTGTAACCACTCGCCTCCACCTACCCTCCTCTCTTCCTTCCCGTTCACATTAATTGATTTGATTTGCTTACTTTATTTATTTTTTGTCTATTAGATTGTAAGCTCCTTGAGCAGGGACTGTCTTTCTTCTATGTTTGTGCAGCGCTGCATACGCCTTGTAGCGCTATAGAAATGCTAAATAGTAGTAGTAGTAGTAGGAGACGACATGCTGGGCATGGAGGGCAGGGGAGGGGAGAGAGAAGTGCTGGACATGGAGGGGAGGGCAGGGGGGAGAGGAGACATGCTGGACATGGGCAGGGGAGGGAGGAGAATTGCTGGGCATGGATGAAGGGAGGGAAGGGGGGAGGGCAGAATCGCTGGACATGGAGGGGAGGTGTCACGTATACACAGCAGGAACCTGGGTTTGTGAGCCCTTGGGCCACTGCCGAGAAGCAGCAGCGGCAGGAGAATCACCCCAACACCAGATAAGGCAGACCGGAACTGGAACACAGTGGACTGGAGTAAGGCTTCACCTACACTTGGCCACCTTTCACCAAGAGTTGAGCTCTGGGCTTTCAGGCGGCCGGTAGGACTTGCAGGACAAGGCAGGACACAGCAGCAGGCTGACAAATAACAGGAACACTAGAAACACGCTGGGTTCCAGGAAAAACAGCAGGCAAACGAACAATCCAGAAACAAGCCGGGTCAGGGCAGGCTGTAGACAGAAGAATAGTCCAATAAACAAGCCGGGTCTGGGCAGGTGGCAGGCAGAAGAATAGTCCAATAAACAATCCGGGTCTGGGCAGGCGGCAGGCAGAAGAATAGTCCAAAAAACAAGCAGAGTAAAATTCACCAACACGAAAAGCACAAAGGCACTGCAACACTTCACACCAAAGGAACGCCTCTGAAGAACACTGTTGCAAGGCAACTAGGAACCTTACCAGGTGGATAATAAAGGCAGGTCACAAGGGAGTTCACCAGGTATGGTTGCTGCTTGGTTCCAAAAAACTCCCAAAACAATCTGGAGAGCTGGAAGATCCGGACCGGACCGGACCAGCATATCTTCTGGAACACGGGAAATGGTAAACCATCACTTCGCAGCATTCCCCAGGTCTAAACCCCGGGGACTGAGGTGACTGCGAGCCAGTGACCTGGGTACAACCGTGACAGTATCCCTCCCTTAAGGCCTCCCCGGGCTTCTCGGGAGGTCTGGGTCTCCCTGGATCTTCTGGGTGAAATCGGCTGGCACGATAAGGTAGTCTTCCAATGTCCAGATCCTTAGGCGCCGGCCGGGAGCCGGCCAGTTGAGGGCGAGACTGGGCTTTGTTTACCAAGCGGTGTTGAGTGCCTGGCACTGGAGTGGAGCGGCGAACTAGTCTTTTTTTTTTTTTTTTAATTTTTCTTTATTGAATTTTTCATTTTTACAAGATAGACTTATAAATGGAATACAGCAGTAAAATTGTCATAGGTTTAGTATTACCATGAAACAATTCAACATAATCTCAAACTAATAAGTATTTCAGTATACCTAACAGATATTAACTATGAAATATAGTCTACTTTCTTAGACCACAACAATCAGAAGGAGGGAGAGGAGATAAAGCAATTAAGGAGATAAAACAAGACATTCAAAAAGTAAATAGCCTGGTTCATATTCCCCCGTCAAATTTCCATTTCCTTAATATCTTCTACACATTTACATGGATAGCTTTTTAGCATCTATAAACTTTTTTAGCTGGTCTGGTTCAAAAAATATATATTTATTCCCTAAAAACTTGATACAGCATTTGCAGGGATAAGCCAGCAAAAAGGTAGCACCCATAGTTTTAACCTCTTCTCTGTAAGCTAGAAACGCTCTCCTACGATCCTGAGTAGTTTTTATCATGTCTGGAAAAATCCAGATTTTTTGACCATGAAAAGGTTTAGTAATTCTTGAAGTAAAGTCTTAATAATGCATTTAGATCTTGCTCGAAAACGAACGATATCAATAGAGTCCTTCGACAAGTTATCTCTGAAATAGATTCTTCCAGAAATGCTGATAAGTCTTTCAAGTTTATTTCTGGACCTTGATTATTATCACATGGATTCGCTTTGGAGATTTTATCTGGCAAATAGAAAACTCTATTAATAGGTGGTATTGCTGATTGAGGGTAAGCCAAAACTTCCATTAAGTATTTTTTAAGGAAATCCACTGGAGTAACTCCAATTTGAAAAGGAAAGTTCAGTAACCTCAAATTTAGTCTTCTATTATAATTCTCTAAATGTTCCAATTTAAAGAAGTTTTCATTTTGTCTTTTATCAAAGCATCCGTAACAGATTTTAACGATTGTTATTTCGTTTTTTGAGCAAATTGTTCAGTCTTAACAGTTTCTAAGGTTAATGTTAAAAAATCAAGCTATTACCAGCAATGCTGTATCTCGAGAAGTTTTTGTGACCGTAGTTGTTAGTTGTTGAATTGCTGCCCAAATAGAGTGTAGAGTCACCGCTTGGGGAGCTTGAAGCTCTATGATCGAACCATCTGTGTCCTGGGGAAGAGTTCTGCCGTCTGAGGGCCCCTGGTTACCGACTTCCGGTCCCATCGAGTCCTCATCGCTCATCCGAAGGGCTGCAGGGCAAAGCGGCGGATTAAGCTCTGGCGGGGATAATGATGTCTCCGACCCTAGTGGAAATGCTGCTCCTTCGGCGGATCCAACAGCAGGTTTCCTCATGCCAGTATCCACAGGGGTGCTCGTGGCAAACTGCAGGAGCGTTCGCTGGCCCGGAGGGAGTGATTGGGCTGACGGTAAGACACCCTTCACTGCACCTTTTCGCTTTGTATGCGGCATATTGGAAAAAGGTAATATTGAACAGAGCTCAGCGTTGGCTTCCACAGAGCCTCAAGCCCGAACCGCCATCTTGACTCCTCCCCTCCTGCGGCGAACTAGTCTTTTGATTCTTAGATATCCGGCGCTCCGGATTGTCCTGAAGCTTAGGTCCTGGGGTCGACTTCTTACGTAAAGTGCGGGATCCCTGGCCCCAAGGAGGCGTCTCAGCAGTCCTGTTGGCCAGATCTGGCGACCTGGGCCCGTTACCGGATTCCACTTGGCACTGGCTGATCGGGGGTAAGGCACATGCACAGGTCATCCCCCTTTTAAAAGTCTTAGAGTCCTGAGAGTCACTAATATCCGTCCATGCATCTGAATCCTGGTCCAACTGTTCGCCGACCACACTATCGGTGTCAGGGATGAAACAAAGTTTTCGGCACGACTCGCCCCAGTCCACGATCTCACCTTTACCCCAGTCTAGGACCGGGTTGTGTCCCTGTAGCCAGGGAAGACCTAAAACGATGGGTTGTACTGCTGAAGGAAGGACATATAGAGAGATATCCTCCCGGTGATCGCCAATCTGTAGGCCCACAGGCACCGTTTGAGTATTTACATAGCCTTGGATACTACCATACACCGAAAAAAGCAGAATGGGTCTTAGGTAGTTCTTGTGTAAGAATGTTCAGTTGCTGGACTAGAGATGCGGTTATAAAGCTTCCACCTGCCCCAGAATCCAAAAAGACCTCAGTATGCTCCTGTTTATGACCTAGGTCAAGAACCGCTGGCATGAGAAACTGAGTGCACAGAAGGTTAGAGGATTGGCTTACTACAGTTCCTGCAGTTAATCCTGGCCCTAAAGAGCCGGGTTTCTGTGGGCAGTTGACCGCGTAGTGTCCCGTCTCACCACAGTACAAGCAGAGGTTGAGGGTCCGACATCGCTGTCTTTCTTGACTTGTGAGAGGGGTATGACCTAATTGCATGGGTTCTGCCGGTGGTTGCGGGGGAATCTCCCATGTACGAGGAGCCGGTGGTAGCCCTTGTTGACTCGGCGTCTTCATACCTATCCTTTCAATGGAACGCCATTCTTTGCCCCGCTCCTGAAATCGAATATCAATCATAGTACACAGTTTAATCAGGTCATCCAGCCTGGTGGGAAGTTCGCGTCCGACCAGCTCATCCTTAATCTGCGGTGCCAGACTCTGCCAGAAGGTTGCGAGCAGACTTTCATTATTCCAGTCCAATTCAGAGGCCAAGGTGCGGAACCTAATCGCATAGTCCCCTAAGGTCTGGGTTCCCTGTTTGAGTCTCAGGAGTGCAGAAGTAGCTGAAGTAACCTTCCTTGGTTCTTCAAACACTCGTTTGAAGTGCTCCATGAAGCCCCGGAAATCCTGAAGCACCGGATCGTTCTTTTCCCAAAGCGGGGACGCCCAATCTAAGCGTTGCCGGACAGTAGGGACATTATATAAGCTATCCGGGTTCTCTCCGTAGGAAAATCTTGGGCCGGAGCTCAAAAATTATTTCGCACTGGTTAAGAAACCCTCTACAGCCCTTGGGATTACCGTCATATCTAGGAGGTGACTTTAGACGGATTCCTGATGTGGCCGGAGCTCTCGCTGGTGCTGAACTGGAGGCGTCCGCTGTGGCCCCCATAGAGGCCGCCATCAGTCGCTCTAGCTGCTCCATACGTGCTCCCAACTTATGAAGTATTCTGGCATGCTCCTGCAGCTCCTGCGTGAGGGATGATACCTCCGAGCTCATGGCCTTGCAAACTGTCACGTATACACAGCAGGAACCTGGGTTTGTGAGCCCTTGGGCCACTGCTGAGGAGCAGCAGCAGCGGCGGCAGGAGAATCACCCCAACACCAGATAAGGCAGACCGGAACTGGAACATAGTGGACTGGAGTAAGGCTTCACCTACACTTGGCCACCTTTCACCAAGAGTTGAGCTGTGGGCTTCAGGCGGCCGGTAGGACTTGCAGGACAAGGCAGGACACAGCAGCAGGCTGACAAATAACAGGAACACTAGAAACACGCTGGGTTCCAGGAAAAACAGCAGGCAAACGAACAATCCAGAAACAAGCCGGGTCAGGGCAGGCTGTAGACAGAAGAATAGTCCAATAAACAATCCGGGTCTGGGCAGGCGGCAGGCAGAAGAATAGTCCAATAAACAATCCGGGTCTGGGCAGGCAGCAGGCAGAAGAATAGTCCAAAAAACAAGCAGAGTAATTGTATTGCAGGCAGAGAGTATAGTATGAAATGCTTCCCTTTGCTCATTATTTAGGTTTTCAAGCATTTGTTGAGCTTTACGGTTTTCATCTGCAACGTTGAAGGCAAGTTTAGGATCTTCTATTCTCTGGATGATTGTTGGTAAACCAAAGTGTTCAAGTTTTTTGCCATGTGTAGTCAGAATGTCCTGGATTTTCTGAAGGCACAATTGTTCACAAACAGAGCAATCACCTTGGCAACCATGGATGTGTTGAAAATCTTGTATCATAGTAAGTTTGTATTTTTGGAAAATTTGTAACGCATTTGATGTTACAGAAAAAACACAAATGTATGCAAAAAGGTGTCTGATTTCCTGAGGCATGTTGCATATGACTGCATTGTCTAAGGTGTTCTCCCAGAGAGCTTCATCGTCAATGAGCCCCATTTTCTTGGCTGCATCTTGAAATGTATTATAAAGAATACGTTCAACTGTTTTTAAGTCTTCAAATGACTTAGCCCCTGGTTGGTGTAGTAGAATTAGCCTTAAACAGTAACGCTCAGGGTCTGCTGCAAAATTAACTGCATACATTCTCCCAATTGTTTTGTCATGTCCTGTTTTTCTACGTTTCCACTTTCATTCTGTTTTGTCAAAAGTATAGTACATAGGATATCTACGTACAAAACAGTCTTTGAAGGATCTCTTCTGCATAAGTTTAAACCACGCTGTTAAAGTGGTGTCCCTTGTTTTGGCTCTTTGTACTGCAGCCTCAACTTCGCGAGAATGAAAACAATGTTTTATTGATCTGGTAGTGTACTTCCAATCTATGGATAGTATGTGATTGGTGATTGGCCATGTATCATAGGTTTTAGCAACTATGCATGCAGACGTGGAAAATTGTTTATTTCAGGAATTTCAGCGCATACAATTTGGTCAATTATTTCCTTTCTTTTTGGCTTATGTTCCTCTTTCAAGATAATATATGAGTGTGCGGTAAGCCATGCTTTTGAAATTCATTGACATGAATTTTTGCAAGAGGCACACCAAGTATGTGTTTTTTGCATATATCGTGTAGTAACTCTTGTAGTTTTAAATGAAACACCCTTGCCAATAAGTCAGGTTGAAACTCTGGTGCCTGACCTTTTTTTTTAGATTTTGAGTAATTTCTTCCCATCTTGGGTTGCAGGTCATAGTAATGAACAGATCTGGCTTGCCATATTTGCAAACTATTGCCATTGCATCCTGATAATTTTGATGCATATTTCTTAAGCTGCCGGAAAATGATGATGGTAAAATAAATGCCTGGCCAGGTGTAATTCCTCCATTTGCAGCTTCACTTGCAAGGTGGTCCATTACCCGGAGTATTTTCAACTCTTAACAGTTTTTGATTTTGTAAATATAATTTAGTCTGTTTGCCTCAGTTTTAATATATGCATCAACATAATATTGTTGCGTTAGTTTTCCTGCACTAAGAAAAGGATTGAATTCATCTCTTAATGCCAAACGGTACCCATAGTACTGCATTTGCGTAACTCTTACTCTTGTGTTCTTTGCTTTGCAACGTAGGTGCATTTTGCATTTTGGTTGTTTAGACAAAGGAATATGTATCAGCTCTGATCTCCATATGGAAAGAGTAATGGATTTACCATTGGTTCTAGATTGGGGTCCAACACACTGATTATCTCAGTTTTGTTCTCTTCATTTGGCTTGTTTCGGCAGTGTATTTGTCGTACAAAAGAATTAATTGGACCCATCATGGGTAGTGTTCCGGGCTTGGAGGGTAAGTCCGGGTCTTCCTATGGCATTTACCCATAATAAAGATTAGTGTGCTAATATGCTGCGAGCACAACTCAGGTTAATATATAAGTACATAAGTACATAAGTATTGCCATACTGGGAAAGACCAAAGGTCCATCGAGCCCATCATCCTGTTTCCAATAGTGGCCAATCCAGGTCATAAATACCCGGCAAGATCCCCAAAATGTACAAAACATTTTATACTGCTTATCCCAGAAATAGTGGATTTTCCCCAAGTTCATTTAATAACGGTCTATGGACTTTTAATTTAGGAAGCCGTCCAAACCTTTTTTAAACTCCGTTAAACTAACCACCTTTACCACATTCTCTGGCAATGAATTCCAGAGTTTAATTACATGTTGAGTGAAGAAAAATTTTCTCCGATTCGTTTTAAATTTATTACATTGTAGCTTCATCGCATGCCCCCTAGTCCTAATATTTTTTGAAAATGTGAACAGACACTTCACATCTACCCGTTGAACTTCACCCATTATTTTATAGACCTCTATCATATCTCCCCTCAGCTGCCTTTTCTCCAAGCTGAAGAGCCCTAGCCGCTTTAGCCTTTCCTCATAGGGAAGTTGTCCCATCCCCTTTATTATTTTCGTCGCCCTTCTCTGCACCTTTTCTAATTCCACTATATCTTTTTTGACTGTCCCATTCCCTATTTCTTTCATGGAATACACGTCTATAACAGCAAAGATGTATGTTGGAAGTTAGATCTTCACTTTCACCTGAACAAGTACAGGCCAAATATCATTAAGGTGCTATAACAGCTACCTTCTTACAGCAACTTACTGGCAAGCTCTTAATCACATCTCCACCCTCTCCTTTGAGGTCACTATCAACATTAATGCACACCATACCCTGCCCCCATGATTACAATCCCTTTCCGCTAAGTACACCCTTGATCAAAAAGCCCCATACAATCATCACCCTCCATGTATAAACCTCTCCTTATCATCACCCCCCCCCCTAAGCATATACCCCTCCAGATCAGCACACCCAGTCAACACCCTCCCTCTAATCTACACATCCCATCATATCCTTTCCCCAATCCAAAGACCCTTCAGAAACACAATGTATCTCCCCAATCAGAATTGCTTCAAACTCTCTCACCCTGGAGTTTATTCCCCAAACCTCCAGTCCCTTCCCCTGGAACTAACTCAGAGGTGGTCCAAGCTGATATATGATCCAGGGAGAAGAACAAACCCATTGTGCTTCTGTCCCATGCTGTGCTGGCTCCAAAACGGCAGCAATTGCCCCTAGCAGTAATCTCATGGTACTATCTCCAGGATCACTGCCACCATTTAGGAGCAAGCTCAGCACAAGATAGGAGAATGGGTCCACTCCTGCCCCTGGACACTAGACCATATCTGGGTAGGTCCTGGGAGGGCTGGGGATCTGGGGAATCATGGGAAGGTAGGTTTTGATTAAGATGGAGAGGCTTGGAGACAGGTTTGGGGAATAGGCTCCAGGGTGGTTGGTGACTCCGGTGGGGGGTGGGTTGAAACATTTCTAATTGGGGGGAACATAATGTTCTTGAATGGATGTTTACATCAGGGGATGGGCATGGTGTTCTTGATGGGATGTTTGGATCATGGGGTGTGATCTGGAGGGGTGTAAACTCAGAGGTTGTGATGATCAGGAGTTGTACACAATGGGTGTGCTGATTGTAATAGTGACCTGGTGGGGGGAGAGGGAGATGAGCTCAGAGGATTTTTTTTTGTTACATTTGTACTCCGCGCTTTCCCACTCATGGCAGGCTCAATGCGGCTTATATGGGGCAATGGAGGTTAAGTGACTTGCCCCAGAGTCACAAGGAGCTGCCTGTGCCTGAAGTGGGAATTGAACTCAGTTCCCCAGGACCAAAGTCCACCACCCTAACCACTAGGCCACTCCTCCACTCTTACTGGATAGCCAGTAAGGTGCTGTAAGAGGATAGCTCTTACAACACCTTACTGGCTACACCCCTGTGTGATTCAAAATGCCAGCAATACATGTGTAGGTTTGGAAAATGGAAAGCCAACATGAGTATGGCCTGCCACTTGCACCCGTGGGTTGCTATTTCTAAGTACCCCTTGCATGTGCATTTTTTTGCATGGTTTTTCTCTAAAATGGGATCTCCCCCAAAATGTGTTTCCTTAGCGTCCCTCCGGACCGGCCCAGGATTGGACTGATGGGTTGTGCACGCCTTCCAGCAGATGGAGACTGAGAAAGTTCTGATTCTAGAGATCCAATAAGAGCCCTGGCCATTTGACCTTAGCGTCAGTATTTTCTCAGTCTCCAGCAGGTAGGAGGTGAGCCCATTAGTCTCTCTTTCTTTTTCTCTAATTAAAAAAAAAAAAGAAATCCTTCTGTGCCTAGGGAATCTAGTGTAGGGTCTAAGCAGATAGAAATATTTTTCTG
Source organism: Microcaecilia unicolor (assembly GCF_901765095.1). Lineage (NCBI taxonomy): Eukaryota > Metazoa > Chordata > Amphibia > Gymnophiona > Siphonopidae > Microcaecilia > Microcaecilia unicolor. The sequence goes on from NC_044032.1 coordinate 391,874,338, forward strand.
CTCCAGCCTCTGGGGTGTTAAACTCGGGTGTCCCTGGGTCCCTCCTCCCCCCATCTCCCTTTGCTGTCCAGGGAAGGGCTACCCTTTCGGTGGAAAGGTGTTTAGCCTTTGGGAGAGGCAGCCACTTAAAAAAAAAAGCCTTTCTCTCCCCTAAGCACTAACAAGCAGGCAGCTCCGTTCTGCTCTTCTTGTTTTGTTTTCTTTAAAAAAAAAAGTTCCCTCGTGGTCCACCGGTGTTTTTTGTTTGTGATTTTTTAAAAAAAAGGCGTGCTATGGCGGAGAAATTAAAGCGCTGCTAAGTTTGTCAGCGTAGGGGAGTGGGAGCACTTAACTCCTGCAAGTTTTGTACAGTGGGTGAAGTGTCAGCAGCACCTCTCCCTCCGTCTGCATCGGCAGCCGCTTCTGTTTCAGCACCCTCCCATTTGGCTGCCGAAGTGGCTGGATCAGCTCTTTTGGCGGGGAAGTCCGCCATTTTGCCGCCAGCTGCAGGTTCTGCAGCACGCAAGCCCTCTTCTGAAGCACAGGCTTCAGGGATACAGGAGGCAGGTTCCCTGGTGCATTCTGGAGGGACTTAGGAGGGGGGTTTTCCCCATGAGTTTGGCCTCCAGATGTACCAGGCTTTCTTAATGAAGAAGTCAGGCCTTGGGGTTGCAGTGGCAGGGGAGTCCTCCTTCAGACCGTTACTTTCTGCAAAAAGGGCTAGATGCTGGGATGATCCAGAAGTGGACCCAGCTTCTGACCAGGACAAGAATTTGTCCTTCCTGGAAGAGGAAGGTTTACCGGAGGAGTTTTGGGGAGGACCAGGTTCCTGCGGAGTCTGCTGCAGATCCCTTGCCTCAGGGAGAAGATCCTACTGTGGCCCGCATCTTTCATAGGGATGACCTACAAGAACTCATCTTCTTGGTCTCCTCCACTCTACATTTTGAAGAACAACCGACCCCGATCTCCGAGGTCCGGAAGGTGGACCTGTTGGTCAAGGGCACCAGATCTTCAGGAAGAACCTTTCCCATGCATCAAGACCTTTGGGATGTTATTCAGGCACAGTGGGATGTTCCTGATTCCTCTTTTCATCCAGCCAGGTCAATGACCCGTCTTTACCCGGTGCCAGAAGTGGACAAGACTCTTCTTAAGGTCCCAGTGGTCGACGCGGTGGTCTCAGCGGTTACCAAGCGTAATACGGTTCCGGTGGATAGTGGAACAGCCCTCCAGGATGTCCAGGACAGGAGGTTGGATGCTTTGCTCAAGAATAGTTTTGATGTCTCCTCGTTGGCTGTGCAGGCGACTATCTGTGGTTCCCTGGTGGCCCGAGCCTGCTTCCGCTGGGGGGAGAGGGTCCTGGATAGACCCTCGGATGATCTATCTGCTATTGATACGGAGGTAGCCAAGACTGAGATGGGCTCTGCCTTTTTGGCGGATGCCTTGTATGATCTGTTGAGAGCATCTTTCAAGTCCTTGGCATTGGGGGTCGCAGCACGCCGCTCCCTTTGGTTACGAGGATGGTCAGCGGATGCTGCCTCCAAGTCTAAGCTGATTAAGTTTCCCTTCCGGGGTTCTCTGTTGTTTGGAGAGGAGTTAGATAAATTAGTATGTTCTTTGGGAGACACAAAGGTTCCTCGTCTTCCAGAGGAAAGGCCTTGCCTGTCTAGTCGGGCTGCTTTGTTTGGCCATGGTCGAGCTCAGTCTCAGAGGTCCAGGTTTTTCAACAGAACTCAGTCCTTTCGAGGTTTCCATAGGGGAGGTTGAGACTCAGGAGCTCTTTCCCGGTCACCCTCTCGATCTTCCCAATGAAGGTGCGTGGGCTTCTCCTCTGATTCCTGTAGGAACTCGGCTGTCGCAGTTGTTTCATAGGTGGGCCCACATTACCTCCAACCAGTGTGACTTGGAAGTTATTTGAGATGGCTATGCCTTAGAATTCGCAAAGCCTCTTTCTGACGCCTTTCTGGAGTCTCCCTGCCGCTCTCGCCGCAAAGTGGGCATGGTACGGGACACTCTACAGCGGCTCTTGGACCTTCAAGCTATTTGCCCAGTTCCTCCTTCAGAGTACAGACAGGGTCGTTATTCCATTTACTTTGTGATTCCCAAGAAGGAGGTCTCCTTTCATCCTATTTTGGATCTCAAGGCCGTCAATCGGGCTCTCAAAGTCACAAGTGATAGTGGCCGTTCGTGCCGGCGAGTTTCTAATGGCTTTAGATCTAATGGAAGCTTATCTGCATATTCCTATCCTAACTGTTCATCAAATGTTCCTGTGGTTTGCGATTCTGGGACACCACTTTCAGCTTTGGGCTAGCTACAGCTCCTCGCACGTTCACCAAAGTCATGGTAGTGCTGGCAGCAGCCCTCCGGAAAGAGGGGATCCTGGTCCACCCATACTTGGACGACTGGCTTATCAGAGCGAAGTCTTATCAGGAGAGTCTGCAGGTCACAAACCAAATAGTGTGTTTCTTGCAGTCCCTAGGTTGGGTGGTGAACTCTGCCAAGAGCCGTCTGGTTCCTTCTCAGTCTCTGGAGTATTTAGGGGTTTCCTTCGACATGGCACAGGGTAGTGTTTTTCTTCCCCAGAGCAGAGTCCTCAAACTGCGATCTCAGATTCAAGGGTTACTTGGCAGTCGCGTCCTCTGTGCTTGAGATTATCTTCAGGTTCTGGGCTCCATGGCGGCGACTATAGAGGTTGTCCCCTGGGCCAGGGCACATATGAGGTCTCTCCAATTGTCTCTCCTGTCCAGATGATCTTCTCAGACAGACTCCCTTCTGGTGAGGTTGCCCCTGCATTCCCAGGAGTGCAGCAGTCTCTTCTGGTGGCTGCGGGTGGAGAATCTCACCAGAGGAATGCCGCTGGAGTCTCCCCAGTGGATAGTGTTAACGACCGATGCCATCCTCCAGGGCTGGGAAGCCCTTTGCTTAGGAAGTTTGGCGGAGGGTCTCTGGTCTCCCTTGGAAGCGTCACAATCCATCAATTTGTTGGAGACCAGGGCAATTCGCTGAGCGCTGGAGGAGTTTCATTCCCTGGTGATAGGCAAGGCGGTGCGAGTTCTGTCAGACAATGCCACGGCAGTAGCCTATGTCAACCGCCAGGGGGGAACAAGGAGTCGGCTCTTACAGAGGGAGGCAGCAAGCCTCATGGTGTGGGCAGAACTTCACCTGACCGCCATCTCGGCTTCTTATGTGGTGGGAGTCGAAAACATTCAGGTGGATTTTCTCAGTCATCACACCCTCGATCCAGGGGAATGGTCTCTCAGCTCTTGGGCGTTTCAGTTGATAGTGGCGCAGTGGGGCACTCCAGTTCTAGATCTGTTTGCCTCCAGTCTCAACTCAAAGGTCCCTCGCTTCTTCAGTCGTCGAAGAGACTTAAGAGCAGCAGGGATAGATACCCTATTACAGCAGTGGCCTCCCGGTCTTCTGCACGCGTTTCCTCCATGGCCTGTCTTGGGTCGACTCTTGCAAAGGATCGAGGCTCACGGAGGTCCGGTAGTTCTGGTGGCTCCAGATTGGCCCCGACGTCTATTGGTACGCGGATCTTCAGTGTCTCCCAGTTCACAAGGACCTTCTTTTGCAAGGACCGATACCTCATCCAGACCCAGCTCGATTTTGTCTTATGGCTTTGCTCTTGAATGGGCTCGCTTAACTAAGAGAGGCTATTCCGCTCCAGTTATTTCTACCATGCTTCGGTCGTGTCATTGGTCTACGTCTCTGAATTATATTCGCACCTGGAGGATTTTTGAGGCCTGGTGTTCAGAAAGTGGTATTTCTCCCTTCCGGGCTTCAGTGGCGGGCTTCAGTGGTGGAGATTTTCTGCAGCGGGGCTTTGATAAAGGATTGTCTTTCTCTTCCCTTAAGGTGCAGGTTGCGGATCTTTCCTGTTTCCGAGGTCGGATACGAGGTAAGTCGTTGGCTAGTCTTCCAGATGTCTCCCGTTTCTTGAAGGGAGTTAGTCTCCTTCGTCCACCAGCCAGAGCGGTTTTTCCGTCTTGGGATCTTAACCTCGTGCTTTCCGCACTGATGGGTCCTTCTTTTGAACCATTATCTTCCTGTTCCCTTAAGGATTTGACTCCTTAAAGCAGTGTTTTTGGTGGCCATTGCTTCACCTAGGAGAGTAACGGAGTTGCAAGCTTTTTCCTGCAGACCTCTGTTTTTGGAGTTTTCCAAGGAGCGAGTGGTTCTGCATCCGGTACTTTCCTGCCTAAAGTTGTTTCTCGTTTTCATCTTTCCCAATCAGTCTTCCTTCCTGTCCTGGGGTCTTTTTCATATAGTTGGTAAATAGAATGCTTAGGCAATATGTTTTCGAATATTTTGTTTTGAGCTAATTTTTTGTGTTTATTTTGTTCTTTTAGTAGACCCGACCCTGACGCAGCTATTGCGAAACATGCCACAGGTCGGCCAGTGGTCCCGTTGTTCATAACAGCACTTAAAAGCTAAGTTCCCTTTTTAAGTTTTAAGATATATTCATAAAGAAATACAAATAAACTGTGGGAGAGTTAATATGATGAGAAATCTGGACATATGAAGAGGCAATGGCGAGTTAAGAGTTATTTTTACCTCTTAAATGAATTGCAACTGCACGCTAAGTGCCGCTGAGGTCCACTCTATAAAAACCTTTTACAAAAAAATATATATATATAAAATGTCTACAATTTAGAGCAAATTGTTTCACTGAAAATTGCCTCATTGAAAATTGCTGCATTTAAAGTTTAGTTGAAAGTTTTTAGGCGCTGGGTTTGTTTTGCTGAGGCTGATTGTTTATTCTAGCCCACACCTGAAGAAGAAAACCTTTAAGTTTGACCACCTTAACTGGATTTATAGTATTCCAAACATTTATGCATTCAATGTGTGCATAAATGTTGATTGCCTAGTTCTTCATGACTTTTCTCTTACACAATTAATTACTTTTCCTACGCACTCTCACGGTCACACTCTTGATCTAGTTTTGATTCGTGATGTTGCAGTTTCTTCTGTTTCATCTCTAGCATCTTCTCCTTTGTGCTGGTCAGATCAATTCTTACTTTCTTTTATGCTTTCACACTCTCCTGATTCTCCTTCTTCTGTAAAACGATTTCATTCAACCTCTTCTCCAGTATTGTCCCATTTGAAACCTTACTTTACCTTTAAAGATGTTAATTCTGCTTCCCCTCATTTCTTACAGTTCCCAGCAGATTTTTTCACTCTTCTTCTTGAAGATTCGGTGGCTACTTGGAATTCTGTTCTCTTGGTTCAATTTCCCCGTGTTCCCCACATTTCTCATAGGACTGCTAATCCTTGGTTTCACCATGGACTTCATTTACTATGCCGTCAAGACTGTAGTGTGGAATGTAACTGGAGGAAGACACGATCTACTACTCTTCTCCATAGCTTTTGATCTATTAGCAAATACAGCGAATGATACATACCTGTAGCAGGTGTTCTCCGAGGACAGCAGGCTGATTGTTCTCACGACTGGGTTGACGTCCACGGCAGCCCCCACCAACCGGAAAAAACTTCGCGGGCGGTCCCGCACGCAGGGCACGTCCACCGCGCATGCTCGGCCGTCTTCCCACCCGTGTGCAACCGTTCCCGCTCAGTTGAATGACAAGCAAAGGAATGAGTAAAACGCAACTCCAAAGGGGAGGAGGGAGGGTAGGTGAGAACAATCAGCCTGCTGTCATCGGAGAACACCTGCTACAGGTATGTATCATTCACTTTCTCCGAGGACAAGCAGGCTGCTTGTTCTCACGACTGGGGTATCCCTAGCTCTCAGGCTCACTCAAAACAAGAACCCAGGTCAATTGAACCTCGCAACGGCGAGGGCATAACAGAAATTGACCTACGAAGAACAACTAACTGAGAGTGCAGCCTGAACAGAATAAAATCGGGCCCTGGAGGGTGGAGTTGGATTCAAACCCCAAACAGATTCTGCAGCACTGACTGCCCGAACCGACTGTCGCGTCGGGTATCCTGCTGGAGGCAGTAATGTGATGTGAATGTGTGGACAGATGACCACGTCGCAGCCTTGCAAATCTCTTCAATAGTGGCTGACTTCAAGTGGGCCACTGACGCTGCCATGGCTCTAACACTATGAGCCGTGACATGACCCTCAAGAGCCAGCCCAGCCTGGGCGTAAGTGAAGGAAATGCAATCTGCTAGCCAATTGGAGATGGTGCGTTTCCCGACAGCGACCCCTTTCCTATTGGGGTCGAAAGAAATAAACAATTGGGCGGACTGTCTATGGGGCTGTGTCCGCTCCAGATAGAAGGCCAACACTCGCTTGCAGTCCAATGTGTGCAACTGACGTTCAGCAGGGCGGGTATGTGGTCTGGGAAAGAATGTTGGCAAGACAATTGACTGGTTAAGATGGAACTCCGACACCACCTTTGGCAGGAACTTAGGGTGAGTGCGGAGGACTACTCTGTTATGATGAAATTTTGTATAAGGAGCATGAGCTACCAGGGCTTGAAGCTCACTGACTCTACGAGCTGAAGTAACTGCCACCAAGAAAATGACCTTCCAGGTCAAGTACTTCAGATGGCATGAATTCAGTGGCTCAAAAGGAGGTTTCATCAGCTGGGTGAGGATGACGTTGAGATCCCATGACACTGCAGGAGGCTTGACTGGGGGCCTTGACAAAAGCAAGCCTCTCATGAATCGAACGACTAAAGGCTCTCCAGAGATGGCTTTACCCTCTACACGATGATGGTAAGCACTAATCGCACTAAGGTGATTCCTTACTGAGTTGGTCTTGAGGCCAGACTCTGATAAGTGCAGAAGGTATTCAAGCAGGTTCTGTGCAGGACAAGAACGAGGTTCTAGGGCCTTGCTCTCACACCAAACGACAAACCTCCTCCATTTGAAAAAGTAACTCTTTTTAGTGGAATCCTTTCTAGAGGCAAGCAAGACACGGGAGACACCCTCAGACAAACCCAATGAAGCAAAATCTACGCCCTCAACATCCAGGCCGTGAGAGCCAGAGACTGAAGGTTGGGATGCAGAAGCGCTCCGTCGTTCTGCGAAATGAGAGTCGGAAAACACTCCAATCTCCACGGTTCTTCGGAAAACAACTCCAGAAGTAGAGGGAACCAGATCTGACGGGGCCAAAAAGGCACTATCAGAATCATGGTGCCATGGTCTTGCTTGAGCTTCAGTAAGGTCTTCCCCACCAAAGGTATGGGAGGATAAGCATACAGGAGGCCGGTCCCCCAATGGAGGAGAAAGGCATCCGACGCTAGTCTGCCGTGTGCCTGTAGTCTGGAACAGAACAGAGGCAGCTTGTGGTTGGTCTGAGAGGCAAAAAGGTCTACCGAGGGCGTGCCCCACTCTTGGAAGATCTTGCGTACCACTCTAGAATGGAGCGACCACTCGTGCGGTTGCATGACTCTGCTCAGTCTGTCGGCCAGACTGTTGTTTATGCCTGCCAGGTATGTGGCTTGGAGAAGCATGCCGAACTGGCAGGCCCAATGACACATCCTGCCAGCTTCCTGACACAGGGGGCGAGATCCGGTGCCCCCTTGCTTGTTGATGTAATACATTGTAACCTGATTGTCTGTCCGAATTTGGATGATTTGGCAGGACAGCCGATCTCTGAAGGCCTTCAGTGCGTTCCAGACCGCTCGGAGCTCCAGGAGGTTGATCTGAAGATCTTGTTCCTGGAGGGACCACAGCCCCTGGGTGTGGAGCCCATCGACATGAGCTCCCCACCCCAGGCGAGATGCATCCGTCGTCAGCACCTTCGTGGGCTGCGGAATTTGGAATGGACGTCCCAGAGTCGAATTGGTCTGAATGGTCCACCAGTGCAGCGAATTGCGGCAACTGAGGGACAGGCGGATGACATCTTCTAGATTCCCGGTATCTTGACACCACTGGGATGCTAGGGTCCATTGAGCAGGTCTCATGTGAAGGCGAGCCATGGGAGTCACATGAACCGTGGAGGCCATATGACCCAGGAGTCTCAACATCTGCCGAGCTGTGACTTGCTGGGACGCTCTGGTCTGGGAAGCGAGGGACAGGAGGTTGTGGGCCCTCGCTTCGGGAAGAAAGGCCTGAGCCGTCTGTGAATTCAGCAGAGCTCCTATGAATTCCAGAGATTGGGCTGGCTGGAGATGGGACTTTGGGTAATTTATCACAAACCCCAGCAGCTCGAGGAAGTGAATAGTGCACTGCATGGACCGGAGAGCCCCTGCCTCCGAGGTGTTCTTGACCAGCCAATCGTCGAGATACGGGAACACGTGCACTCCCAGCTTGCGTAGATATGCCGCGACCACCACGAGGCACTTCATGAACACCCGTGGGGCAGAGGCGAGCCCAAACGGCAGCACACAATACTGAAAGTGCCGTGTCCCCAGACGGAATCTGAGATACTGTCTGTGAGCTGGCAGTATCGGGATGTGAGTGTAAGCGTCCTTTAAATCCAGGGAACATAGCCAATCGTCTTTCTGAATCATTGGTAGAAGGGTGCCCAAGGAAAGCATCCTGAACTTCTCTTTGACCAGGTATTTGTTCAGGCCTCTCAGGTCTAGGATGGGGCGCATCTCCCCTGTTTTCTTTTCCACAAGGAAGTACCTGGAATAGAATCCCTGCCCTTCTTGCCCGGGTGGTACTGGCTCGACCGCATTAGCGCTGAGAAGGGCGGAGAGTTCCTCTGCAAGTACCTGCTTGTGATGGGAGCTGAAGGATTGGGCTCCCGGTGGGCAACTTGGTGGAGTGGAGGCCAAATTCAGGGTGTATCTGCACCGCACTATTTGGAGAACCCACTGGTTGGAGGTTATCAAAGGCCACCTTTGGTGAAAAACTTTCAACCTCCCCCCGACCGGCAGGTCGTCCGGTACGGACACTTTGATGGCGGCTATGTTCCCATGGATACAGTCAAAAGCTCGTCCCCGGCTTTTGCTGTGGAGGCGCAGGGGGCTGCTTGGGCACACGCTGTTGATGGGAATGAGCGCGCTGGGACTGTCCCTGTGCCTGAGGAGGCCTTCGGGCCGGCTGGGTGTACCTACGCTTGTTGTAGGCGTAGGGCGCAGCCTGCCTGGCCCGGGAAAAACGTCCACCTGCTGAGGTGGATGCTGAAGGCGCCCGGTGGGAGAGCTTGTCGAGAGCGGTTTCCCGCTGGTGTAGTTGGTCCACCAACTGCTCGATCTTCTCGCCAAAGATGTTATCCCCCCGGCAAGGGACATCTGACAGTCGTTGCTGGGTGCGGTTGTTCAGGTCAGAGGCACGCATCCAGGAGAGTCTGCGCATCACTACACCTTGGGCCGCAGCTCGAGATGCCACATCACAGGTGTGATAGATACCCCTGGACAGGAACTTTCTGCACGCCTTCAGCTGCCTGACCACCTCCTGAAAGGGCCTGGACTGCTCCGGAGGGAGCTTGTCGACCAGGTCCGCCAGTTGATTCACATTGTTCCGCATGTGAATGCTCGTGTAGAGCTGGTATGACTGGATGCGGGTCACGAGCATGGAAGACTGGTAGGCCTTCCTCCCAAACGAGTCCAGAGTGCGAGACTCCCGCCCCGGGGGCGCCGAGGAGGTATCCCTCGAACTCCGTGCTCTCTTGAGAGCAGAGTCCACGACCACCGAGTCATGAGGCAATTGGGGCCGCATCAACTCTGGGTCAGAGTGGATCCTGTATTGGGACTCCGCTTTCTTGGGGATGGTGGGGTTAGATAAGGGCTTCAGCCAGTTCTGAAGCAGTGTCTCTTTGAGGACATTGTGCAACGGCACCGTGGAAGACTCTCTAGGTGGTAATGGATAGTTGAGGACCTCGAGCATCTCAGCCCTCGGCTCATCCACAGAGACCACGGGGAAGGGAATGCAAATAGACATGTCCCTGACGAAGGAGGCAAAGGAGAGGCTCTCAGGAGGCGAGAGCTTCCTCTCCAGTGAAGGAGTGGGGTCGGAGGGAAGGCCCTCAGACTCCTCTGGTTTTCTTTCGGTGCCCGTCATCAGCGCTTGGCGGTAGAGACGAAGAGGAGGTAGAACCCCCCCGGCCTCGAGGGATCGGGTCTGACAGGGTTCGGTCCCGATGGCCCTGGGTAGAGGGAGTGGCCGGGGCCGATTGCCCACGCGGCCGCTCACCCCCGCCGTCGCCGGCAGACCGGCGGGCCAACGGTACCTGTACTTCTGGGGTCGGTGCCATCGTCGGTGCCGATTTCGTCGACATCGGTACCGAAGATCCGGACGTCGAGGGGCCGGCGCAAGTTCCAAAAAGACGGTCCCGAAGAACTTGCCTCGCCACCTACAGTGGTGGAAATAAGTATTTGATCCCTTGCTGATTTTGTAAGTTTGCCCACTGACAAAGACATGAGCAGCCCATAATTGAAGGGTAGGTTATTGGTAACAGTGAGAGATAGCACATCACAAATTAAATCCAGAAAATCACATTGTGGAAAGTATATGAATTTATTTGCATTCTGCAGAGGGAAATAAGTATTTGATCCCCCACCAACCAGTAAGAGATCTGGCCCCTACAGACCAGGTAGATGCTCCAAATCAACTCGTTACCTGCATGACAGACAGCTGTCGGCAATGGTCACCTGTATGAAAGACACCTGTCCACAGACTCAGTGAATCAGTCAGACTCTAACCTCTACAAAATGGCCAAGAGCAAGGAGCTGTCTAAGGATGTCAGGGACAAGATCATACACCTGCACAAGGCTGGAATGGGCTACAAAACCATCAGTAAGACGCTGGGCGAGAAGGAGACAACTGTTGGTGCCATAGTAAGAAAATGGAAGAAGTACAAAATGACTGTCAATCGACAAAGATCTGGGGCTCCACGCAAAATCTCACCTCGTGGGGTATCCTTGATCATGAGGAAGGTTAGAAATCAGCCTACAACTACAAGGGGGGAACTTGTCAATGATCTCAAGGCAGCTGGGACCACTGTCACCACGAAAACCATTGGTAACACATTACGACATAACGGATTGCAATCCTGCAGTGCCCGCAAGGTCCCCCTGCTCCGGAAGGCACATGTGACGGCCCGTCTGAAGTTTGCCAGTGAACACCTGGATGATGCCGAGAGTGATTGGGAGAAGGTGCTGTGGTCAGATGAGACAAAAATTGAGCTCTTTGGCATGAACTCAACTCGCCGTGTTTGGAGGAAGAGAAATGCTGCCTATGACCCAAAGAACACCGTCCCCACTGTCAAGCATGGAGGTGGAAATGTTATGTTTTGGGGGTGTTTCTCTGCTAAGGGCACAGGACTACTTCACCGCATCAATGGGAGAATGGATGGGGCCATGTACCGTACAATTCTGAGTGACAACCTCCTTCCCTCCGCCAGGGCCTTAAAAATGGGTCGTGGCTGGGTCTTCCAGCACGACAATGACCCAAAACATACAGCCAAGGCAACAAAGGAGTGGCTCAGGAAGAAGCACATTAGGGTCATGGAGTGGCCTAGCCAGTCACCAGACCTTAATCCCATTGAAAACTTATGGAGGGAGCTGAAGCTGCGAGTTGCCAAGCGACAGCCCAGAACTCTTAATGATTTAGAGATGATCTGCAAAGAGGAGTGGACCAAAATTCCTCCTGACATGTGTGCAAACCTCATCATCAACTACAGAAGACGTCTGACCGCTGTGCTTGCCAACAAGGGTTTTGCCACCAAGTATTAGGTCTTGTTTGCCAGAGGGATTAAATACTTATTTCCCTCTGCAGAATGCAAATAAATTCATATACTTTCCACAATGTGATTTTCCGGATTTAATTTGTGATGTGCTATCTCTCACTGTTACCAATAACCTACCCTTCAATTATGGGCTGCTCATGTCTTTGTCAGTGGGCAAACTTACAAAATCAGCAAGGGATCAAATACTTATTTCCACCACTGTATGTCCGCTTCCGCAAGCCGAGACACAAGGTGCACGTCTTGATATTATGCTACGGCCCAAGGCACTGGAGGCACCAAGCGTGGGTATCGGTTTGCGAGATCTGCTGGCCGCACCGACCACACTTCTTGAATCCGCTCGGGACCTTCGAGGACATCGACGGAAAAATTGCGTCGGCGAAGTCAAAGTCGTCGATGGTGGCAGTGAAAAGTGCACCCGAAAAAAGAAAACGACCGCGCGGCCACAAGGCCGCAACGAGGCGCCCCCACGGCTAAAAGATGACAAGGGGACAAACTTTTTCTTTTTTTTTTTTTTTTTTTTTAGAGAAGAAAGAAAAAATACGCGAACGCGTTCGTAAAGAGAAAAAAACTCGCGGCTAGGCCGCAATCCAGTTTCCGGGGCTGACAGAGAGAGAGACGGTAACACGTCTCTCTCCAGCGCGGAATAGAAAAAAACTGAGCGGGAACGGTCGCGCACGGGCGGGAAGACGGCCACGCATGCGCGGTGGGCGTGCCCTGCGTGCAGGACCGCCCGCGAAGTTTTGTTTCGGTTGGTGGGGGCTGCCGTGGACGTCAACCCAGTCGTGAGAACAAGCAGCCTGCTTGTCCTCGGAGAACATCATCAACAGCTTGATAAGGTAAAGAAATCTTACCTTTCTAGGGTTATTTCTAATTCTCAATGTCCTTCTAGAAAGTTATTTCAGGCTGTCTTGAGTCGTTCATCTTGCCCTACTTCCAATTCACTTCTTTCAGTGTCATGCCCTTCTGCTGATACTTTGGCATTACACCCGACTCTCAAGCACAGGACCTCCAGTATTATGAAAAAGTTAAAAGAATACAACTCCTAGGGGAGGAGGAGTGTAAGGATACATGTACTGCTGTCCTTGAAGAACACATGGAACAGGCAAGTAACTTCATTTTCTTTCAGAACAAGCAGCCCAGTGTATCCTTACACATGCGCAGGGGCGGACTGACCAATGGAACAATAGGGCAGTGCCTGAGAGCCCACAGCAGTAGGGGGACCACTGTCCCCTAACTTCCATGTAATTTAATCACTTTTAATAGGTGGATAGGGGCCCCTGACCCTTATTGCCCAAGGGCCCAGTTCACTGTCAGTCCACCTCTGCACATGAGAATTCCTAGCTTTCAGGCTCACCAAAAACAACAATGCTAGGTCAATAGAATCTTGCAATGGCAAGATTTTGTTGAAAACCTATTAACCTTAGCTTATATACAAACTGGTTGTGGAGGTGCAGCCTAGAACAGAATAAAATGGGCCTAGGAGGGTGGAGTTGGATTAAAGACACCAAACAAATTCTGCAGGAATGTCTGAACAAAACCGACCGTTACATCGGGTATTCTGCTCAAGGCAGTTATGAGATGTAAATATGTGGATTGAAGACCATGTTGCACCTTTGCAAAGCTCCTCAATGGAGGCTAATATCAAGCGGGCTACTGATGCAGCCATGGCTCTGACATTGTGAGTCATGACATGACCCTCCAGAGTCAGCCCTGCCTGGGTACAAGTGAAGGAGATGCAGTCTATGAGCCAACTGGATAGCATGTGCTTACTGATGGCTGCCCCCAGCCTGTTTGGGTCAAAAGAAACATAAAGCTGAGCAGACTCTCTATGGGTGTTAGTCCATTCCAGATAGAAGGATAAGACTCACTTGCAGTCCAAGGTGTGTAGTGCACTTTCATAGGATGGGCATGAGGTTTGGGAAAAATGTTGGCAGGACAATTGACTGATTAAGCTGGAACTCAGATATCACCTTAGGAAGAAACTTAGGATGTGTGCAGAGAACAACTCTGTTATGGAGAAACTTCTGTACGGTGGATCAGCTATTAAGGCTTGAAGCTCATTGACCCTGCGAGCTAAAATGACCACCACCTGAAATAATATCTTCCAGGTCAAAAACTTTATATGACAGAAATATAGTGGCTCAAAAGGAGCTTTTATCAGCTGGGTAAGGTCGGCGTCACACAGCCGGTGAAACACCATATTGGTAGACTGGCGTTTATGTGATAATAGTCTTGAGAGCACTTAGTCCCCTGAAGAAGCTCGTTGGAAGAGTGAAACGGAAAGCCCCATTGGGTGTATGAGTCGAGAATTAAGCTAAGTGCCATTTTTTAATTGTCAAAAGTCTTGCATTTGATTTACATTAAATGAGGAGCCCTGTTGGACTTGTATTAAGTGAGGAGCTCTACAACCATGGTGCATTTTATACAACTAAATACAAAATGAAAAAAGGATTGAGAGACAATTAAAAAAATTAAAAAATAATAATTAATAATCAGAAGAATTAAAATATAGGCAATCCGGAAGATTTTTTTACCATTGACATGAACGGAGTCCAGTATGAGCTGGCATTAAGATTTTACACTTGCTGTCCAGCCAGGACATTTGAGGTCTTTTCCTCCATTAAATTAGAAGTGAATAACATTGTTTTTGATATTGAGAGGCAGAGATACGAACATTAGGTTGTTTTTCAGCTCATTGTTGTGTCATTGACACTGGAGTTTTACTGAAATAAAAGTCTATATATTGATTTTGAACAAGAAGTTCTACTTGTTGGCCAGCTGATGAAGTTCTGTAGCTTGCTCCTGTGGGAGAGTGTCTGCGTAGTCAAGTATACTTTGCACCAAGGACTTCAAGTAGATGCTCGTATAAAGCTGGTAGGACAGGATGCAGGAAATAAGCATCAAGGCCTGATAAACTTTCCTTCTAAAATAATCCAGGGTTCAGGCCTCTCTGTCTGGGGGCACTGAGGCATGAGTCCTGGAATCCCTGGCCTATTTGAGGGCAGATTCAACCACCATGGAATGATGTGGCAACTGGGCCTTTTCAAATCTGAGAGTCTTCTGGATTCTATACAGAGTATCTATGTTCTTTGGCACAACCTGCACACAGAGAGGAGTCTCTCAATTCTTCATCTGCGCATCCCTCAGAATGTTGTGAAGAGGCACCATCACAGCATCTCAAAGTGGAGAATCATAGCCCAGGCAGTCAACAATTCTGCCCTGGGCTCCAACTCCAACTTAAATGGAATGACTTGTGCCATTTCCTTCACAAAATCAGTGAAAGAGAGGTTCTCTGGAGGAGACTTCCTCCTGTGGTGGAGAGGCGCCTGAAGAATGCCATAAGACCTCTCCTCTGATAAGTATTTTGGCGCCTCCTCAGAAAGTCATGAATGGTCTAAATCAGACTAAGCAAAATACTCCTCATAAGAAGTCTGAATCTGCGCCTGCCTCAGTCTACTTGAAGAACATCCAGGCTTGCATGCTGTGCACTGAGGTACATGTCCACTCCATGACTCTGGGGTAGCTTCCTCCCACAATGTCGAGAGCTGCAATGTATGGGCTGGTGCCAAAGCCAATGCCCTTTGAGGTACCAGCATCGAGGACCATTCCACAGACGAATGATGGGCCTCCAAGCCAGTCTGAGGTGGTTCTGCAGCTGGCACAAGTGCCCTCGATGCCTGAGCACTCTACAGCAGCAACATGCTCACCAGGTGCTCTTGAAGTATGGCCTGGATCCATTCATTGAGGGCAGGCATCAGTAATGCTGGGGCTGGTGTAGGCTGTGATGCCAAACCAAAAGCAGGGTCCTGGCTGCATGGGGACTGAGGCATTGGCACCACAATAATAGAGCTGCTGCAGTCTTCCCCACGTTGATGTTTCTCGGGTGCCGGTGACACCAATGCCCTAGAGCTATCAGCACCATACTTCGAAGGGGACCAATACTGGTGCTTCTTGGCATTTGTCCAATGCTCAAGACCACTGTGCCTCAGTGCTGAAGAGGACCATGTCGAATCCAATGCAGATTGATCCCAGGGCCTGCTACCAGCATCCGATGCCAGTGCACTTTCAGAGTCTGATGCAGTCCTGGCAGCCATTGAGGCCAATGCTTCTGATTCCAATATCGATGTACTGGACTTAAGAGGATCCAAAAAGTTGATCGGACCCAAGATGGCGCTGTGACCGGACGCACCTGAGCTTGCTGCCGAAGAGACTCTGGTGTTCTCTGCTGATTTCG
The DNA here is from genome assembly GCF_901765095.1 of Microcaecilia unicolor. Classification (NCBI taxonomy): domain Eukaryota; kingdom Metazoa; phylum Chordata; class Amphibia; order Gymnophiona; family Siphonopidae; genus Microcaecilia; species Microcaecilia unicolor. The sequence continues at coordinate 391,890,162 of NC_044032.1, forward strand.
CTGCCTTTGAGGTCTCCTAGATGGGGAAACGAAGGGGGAAAGTCAGGGAGCATTCCTCGGCTCCCGGGGCGTCCATAGCGTTGCGACAGACGACCCTGCAGTTTCCTAGTCAGCAGCCGGGACCTCGGGGAACCTCGACCCCTTCTGCCGCTCTCGACGCGTCGGCGTCGATTGAGAGCGCTAACGGGGCTTCCCTGAGCCCCGTAGAGCGCATTGCTCCGCCTCAACCCGGAAGGGAATTACTGACAGCCCAAGCAGGAACGGCGAACGGCGACGCTCAGCCTAACCTCCTCGAGGAAGGGTCTGCGGTGATAGAACATGTTTCCCAGCCTAGAGAAGTACTTTTTCAAGCAGCCATACAGGTACTTCCACTGGACACCGTTTCAAAGCTTTCTCAGGTTGGTGAACAGGCTCAATCCCTCCCTGGAACTTCTGGCGTGGTAAGACCAGCAATTGTGACCTTAGAGTCACTATGGGACATGGTACATGATATTCAAATCTCCATGCAACCTACTTTAAAAAAGAATACTGAAAATATAAGAACTCTTTCTGAAGCTGCGCTACTCCAAGCACAGGTAGCTGCACAACAGGCCACTAAAATGGAAAATTTGAATATTAAATTACAAGAGATGGGAAGTTTAGAGAATGCCTTGGTTAAAGATAATATTTTCCTTCATAAACGAACTGAATACCTTGAAAACCAGATTCGTAGGTTTAACCTTAGGTTCCTAAACTTCCCTAAGTCTCCTCTAATTTCACCTCTTGAAATGGTCAAGAAATATATCGTGGACATTCTTGGAATGGACAAAGACTCATTGCCCCCCATAACAAGGGCCTATTATATCTGGAACCCACAGGGAGACGGTCGAAATCTCCCAAGGGTGGGGGACGAAATGAATTTAACTTCATTCCTTGAGAGCTCACTGGAGATAATTACGCAGAGGTCTACTTTGCTTGTTACCTTTGTGTTGGAGCCTGATCGCAATGCTATACTGAGACTTTCTTTAAGACACTTAGAAAACTTGTTTATGGGTTCAAAGGTTCGTGTTTTTCCTGACCTTTCAAGGCCTACTCAGGTTAGACGCAGGGCTTTTTTAGAACTGCGTCCTAAAGCGCTGGCCTTGGGGTTTAACTTTGTATTACGTTTTCCTTGTATTTGTAATTTGATGCTTGAGGGCAATCAGTTTCAATTTGTAGACCCTAAACAGTTAAAGGAATTTCTTGATGCTAGAGTAGATACGAATCCTATGTGCCCCCCGTAAATAGCAGGCTGGGATCAGTAACCCCGAGATATGCAAAAGGTGGTTTTTTTTTTTTTTTTTATTGCAGTTCGTAATATAATTTCCTGTATCTTGGAACCAATTTCTTTAATTGTGGACGAACAGGCCTTAAATTTTATTCTTAGTTTTGTTGTTTCCTTTTCAATGCCTAATGCATATACATAATTTGTTGTTAAATAATGATTAATACCAATAAAAAAAAAAAAAAAAAAAAAAAAAGAGGATCCAAAAAGTTTCTCCTATTGGTCCTAATATACTTTCTGTGCTCTTTTCTGCATTTTTAAACAGACAGCACAGGTAGAAGGGCCATGGTCAGGCCCAAAGCACCCTATACACCAATTGTGAGGAACCATGACAGAAATCACCCGATTATACTGGATGCACTTTCTGAAGCCACTGGGGGTATTCTGGGCCATCAGAAAAAGAACTATAGCTAAATAAAAGGCTCAACTGTGAGACTAAAAAAGGGCTTATTTCAAACTGAGGCCACTGCTCCAGCCTAAGCAGGCCTTGGAGCTGCAAAAATGAAAGAAAAACTTAATGACCAAAAATAAACTAAAAACTAAAAAGGGGCAAAAAAATTAAAAATATGAAGGAAAAAAAGAAAAATAATGAAGGTATCCGCAAAGGAAGACACAGAAGTGAAAAACCTGTACAAGCGCTGAGGGGAGCTCATGTGAACGTAACCTTCCTGCTCTATGGAAAAACAAAAACTGGAGGTCCACGCTCGAGCATCAGGCAGGAAGGCACGTGGGAATGCAAGATGGGGATGTTCTCAAAAGCCTTTTAAAGGGATACAACGAACCAGGCTCTGTCAGTTGACAACCACGTGTAAGAATACACTGGACTGCTTGTCCTTGGAGAAAAATATGACCACTGTATCACAGTATACATACTTATATCTAACTGTAGAATGAACAATTTTCAAAAAGCCCTTTAACCCCAGTAAGCAGTAAATGACTTTTATAAATTGCCTTTATGATCTCCACTTTAGATAAATGCTTTCTTAACCTGACTGAATGGATATGAGATACACATGAATGGAGAGCAGCCAAGGTGGAAAATCTGACAATTTCTGCTATTGCTCACGTTTCAAACCTGTGCTAATTCAGCCTCTCATGAAGGCCCATTTTACATAAAATATTGAGATGGGAATTGAGATATCCAGGTCAGGACGTTCATAGGTCCCCTGATATCTTATAAAAGCTCTGCAAAGAGCAGAGCATTGTGCAAATACTATATGATGTGTAGGAGCGCACGTGCATCTGCTGGCATGTCTAATAGGAGCATCACTTTTAAAAAGCTGCATGTGGAGAAAAAGAGCAGCCTGCTCTAAAACTGCTGCTCACTACAGCATTGATTCTCTCCATCCTTGCAGCCCCCTACCAAATTGAGACCACCTGAACCCTTCCCATTGTATAAGTTGTCATCCTCCTCCCCTGATCCCCCAACATCATAAATGTGCATTCCCACATCCTCTAAAACCCTCACAATAACCCCTGACAAGAACAGCTCCACAATGAACAGCCCAGCCCTCAACTCTCCTCTGAGCCTTACCAGGGAGTCTCCCTGGTGTCTAGTGGGCTACAGAAGCAATCTCCAGTCAGTGTTGCCCATTCTGGCACTGGGTTCAAAATGGCAGCTGTCAATCCCAAGCAGTAATCTCATGAGTCTGGAAATTACAGGCCTGATAGACTAATATCAATGGTGAGTAAGCTAAAGGAAACATTTCTAAAGCACAGGATTGTGAGGTTTCTAGAATCGAATGAACTGCAGGACCAGAGGCAGCATGGTTTTACTAGAGGCAGGTCTTCTCAGACAAATTTGACTGAATTCTTTGACTGGGTGACCAAACAGTTGGATATGGGAGGGGTGCTATATGTGATGTACTTGGATTTTAGCAAAGCCTTTGACACGGTTCTGCATAGGTGACTGATAAAACATACTGAGTGCTCTCAATATGGGCCCTAAAGTGACTGACTGGGTTAAAAAATAGTTAAATGAAAGGAGACAGGATAGTGGTAAATGGAGTTCACTCTGAGGAAAAGGATGTTATTAGTGGTGTGCCGCAGGGATATGTCCTTGGGCTGGCTCTCCCCGTCCTCTCTCCACTCTTGTAACCCAGAATATCCTCTTCTTCACCTCCTCCCCATTCCACCCCATCCTCATGGTCTAACTTCGCCCTTTCCTTTTTCCTCCATCATCAGGGCCAGTCTTAGCAATTGCAGGACCCTGTAGAGACCAGTTTGGTGGGGCTATTTGCCCCCGCCTAGCCCTGCCCCACTTAGACCCACCACTTGTTGACAAGATGTGTTTTCAAATTTTATTCATGAAATTTCAAATAAGGACAAATCAAGCAAAACTTATACAGAAAAAGTAATTCAAATAAGGGGTGGGGAGGGAATGGGACTTGATAAACAGCCTTTCTGTGTTTTTTTGTAACTACATTCAAAGCGGTTTACATAGTATATACAGATACTTATTTGTACATGGGGCAATGCAGAGTTTGCAATCATAGGAAACCTAGTATTAAGCAATGAAAATGAACTGAATAATTTCTGGTTAAGTCCACTACAATTAGGAGTTCTAATTCTCATAACATAGAAGAGAATAAAGGAAAAATATTAATTAAGAAAAGATTCAGGTATGTAGGCAAAGTACTTTAAAATTCCCCCATTACTGTAACTCACCAATATAGAGATGCAACATATATGAACATGAGCATAAGAGTAACCATACTGGCTCAGACTAATGGTCCATCTAGCCCAGTATCCTGTTTTCCAAACAGTGGTCAAGCCAGGCAGAAACCCAAAATGTGGCAACACTCCATACTACAAATCCCAGGGCAAGCAATTGCTTTCCGTGTCTATCTCAATAGCAGACACACCAGACATCACTGCGGAAACCCAGGCAAAATATCGGCCTGCTTATCCGACATTGCTGCCTGGATGTCCAACCGCCACCTGAAACTGAACATGGCCAAGACCAAACTTATTGTCTTCCCACCCAAACCCACTTCTCCTCTCCCTCCACTCTCTATCTCAGTTGATAACACCCTCATCGTCCCCGTCTCATTTGCCCGCAACCTCGGTGTCATCTTCGACTCCTCCCTCTCCTTCTCTGCGCATATCCAGCAGATAGCCAAGACCTGTCACTTCTTCCTCTATAGAGAACACAAAAAAGAAACAAGTGGAAAAACAACTTCAAGGGATCAATCCAAGACAAGAGATAAGATGCTCCAAAAAAAACTTTATTGAGGACCCAACACGGTCCGTGTTTCGGTTTTTGAAAAAACCTTCATCAGGGGTCTATAACATAACAACAAAAGATAAATAAAAATATATAATAATAACAAAACAACAAAACACATATATGATAAAATGAAAGAAAGATAGAAACAAATTAAATCAAATGTATTACAATCAATTTTAAAAAACCCATAATAATATTAAAAATTTAAAAATTAAAAATATTGATCATTCCTAATATAAATCAAATATTCTCACATAGAATCTGATATATTAACAAGATATTATTATTGTACCATCAGACAAACAGCCAAGTGGGTAAAAAGTAAATAGACTCTATATAATTTAATTGACATTATAAGAACTTATCTACAATAAAACCCAGTAAATCAATACATAATTGTGTATGATATATAGCATAACAAATGACTCTAAATAGAAAGGCAGGTAGTGTTTTAAATGGTTAACAGACAATTTCTTAATCCATACATATAAATAAGGATGTGATTAGATATCGAATAAAATAAAATTAAATTAAAATTAAACATACCAATCAGTAGTTGCACAGAAGATATACTGACAAACAATGGAGCTCATAAAATGTGGTCTCTATTAAAATTTTGTAAATGAGAAAAATAGTTAAATAATTCCTAGCATCCTGTTTGCTTTTTTGGCCACTGCTGCACACTGAACAGAAGATTTCAGCGTATTATCTACAATGACACCCAGATCTTTTTCTTGAGTGCTGACCCCCAAGGTGGAACCTAGCATCCGGTAACTGTGATTCGGATTATTCTTTCCAATGTGCATCACCTTATATTTGTCCATAATAATTTCATCTGTCATTTGGACTTCCAGTCTTCCAATTTCCTAAGGTCTTCCTGCAATATTTCACAGTCTGCACGTGTTTTAACAACCTTGAATAGTTTTGTATCATCTGCAAATCTAATCACCTCACTCGTCGTTCCAATTTCCATATCATTTATAAATATGTCAAACAGTACTGGTCCCAGTACAGATCCCTGTGGCACTCCACTGTTCACTCTATAAGGTGATGCACATTGGAAAAAAGAATCTGAATCACAGTTACCGGATGCTAGGGTCCACCTTGGGGGTCAGCACTCAAGAAAAAGATCTGGGTGTCATTGTAGATAATACGCTGAAATCTTCTGTTCAGTGTGCAGCAGTGGCCAAAAAAGCAAACAGGATGCTAGGAATTATTAGGAAAGGGATGGTGAATAAGACTGAAAATCCTATAATGCCCTTGTATTGCTCAGTGGTGCATCTGCACCTTGAGTATTGCGTTCAGTTCTGGTCACCATATCTCAAAAAAGATATAGTGGAATTAGAAAAGTTTCAAAGAATAGCGACTAAAATGATAAAGGGGATGGAACTTCTCTCGTATGAGGAAAGGCTAAAGAGGTTAGGGTTCCTCAGCTTGGAAAAGAGACGTATGAGTGGAGATAAGATTGAGGTCTACAAAATCCTGAGTGGTGTAGAATGAGTAGAAGTAAATTGATTTTTTTCTCATTTCAAAAGTACAAGATTAGGGGACACTCGAAGAAGTTACATGGAAATACTTTTAAACCAAATAGGAGGAAATATGTTTTCACTAAATGAATAGTTAAGTTCGGGAACTCATTGCCGGAGGAGGTGATAACAGCGGTTAGCGTATCTGGGTTTAAAAAAGATTTGGACAAATTCCTGGAGGAACGTCCATAGTCTACTACTACTACTACTTAACTACTTAACTGTACCCTCTGTTTTCTGTCCAATAACCAATTCCAAATCCACACCAGAACCTTGCCTCTTATCCCATGACCATTTATTTTTCTCAGGCATCTCTCATGAGAAACTTTTATCAAAAGCTTTCTGAAAATCTAGATACACTACATCAACCAGCTCACCTTTACCCACATGTTTATTCATGCCTTCAAAAAAATGAAGGAAGATGGTGAGGCAAGATATCCTTCGGCGGAACCCAAGCTGACTCTGTCCCATTAAACTATGTTTGTCTACGTGTTCTATAATTTTATTCTTTACTAGTAAAAAAGGCCCGTTTCTGACACAAATGAAATGGGCGCTAGCAAGGTTTTCCTCGGAGTGTGTATGTTTGAGAGAGTGTGTGTAAGAGTGACTGTGTGAGAGAGAGTGAATGTACGAGTGTGTGTGTGTGACAGAGAAAGTGAGACTGGGTGTGAGTGTGTCTGTGTGAGAGAGATTGTGTGTGTGAGAATGAGAGTGTGTGCGACTGCGTATCTGAGTCACAGTGTGTGTGAGAGAGAGTGTGTGTGTGAGAGACAGAGAGAGTGTGAGAGAGTATGTGTGCGATACACAGACTCTCTGTGAGCAGCCACCCATGTCCAGCGACCCTCCTCTCTCCCTGCCCCCCCTCCAGCCACCCATGTCCAGCGACCCTCCTCTCTGCCCTGTCCCCCCTCTAGCCACCCTCCTCTCTCCCCTGCCCCCCTCCAGCCACCCATGTCCAGCGACCCTCCTCTCTGCCCTGTCCCCCGCTAGCCACCCTCCTCTCTCCCCTGCCCCCCTACAGTCACCCATGTCCTGCGACCCTCCTCTCTCCCCTGCCCCCCTCCAGCCACCCATGTCTAGCGACTCTCCTCTCTCCCATGCTCCCCTCCAGCAACCCATGTCCAGCGACCCTCCTCTCCCCCTGCCCCCTCCAGCCACCCATGTCCAGCGACTCTCCTCTCTCCCCTGCCCCCCTCCAGCCACCCATGTCCAGCGGCTCTCCTCTCTCCCCTGCCCCCCCTCCAGCCACCCAGGTTGTCCAGCGAATTCTTCGGGGCAGGCAGGAAAGATCCCCAGTGTTGCCTGCCCGCTGCCAACACGGTCCCTCTCCCATTGCCGGATCGCTCTTCAAAATGGACGCCGAAACTTCTACTGACATGGGTGGCTGGAGGGGGGGAGAGGAGGGTCGCTGGACATGGGTGGCTGGAGGGGATTTCAATGCAGGGGGCCTGTCCGGGTGGCAGATGGAGGGGTGGAGTGGTGGCGACCTCGGGGGGGAGGGGGGAGCAGTGGCTGCAGCGATCTCAGGAGGGGGATGGAGGGGGGAATGGTGGCAACCCTGGGGGGGGTGGAGGGGCGACCTCGGGGGGGTGGAGGGGAGAAGCGGTGGCGACCATGGGGGGGAGTGGAGGGGTGAGTGGTGGCGACCTTGGGGGGGGGCGTGGTGGCGAGGGCGGGGCCTTGTGCTGCTATCGTGTGGTTGGTCAGTGTTGCGTGTGACATCAGCCAGGGCTTCAGAGCCTAGCAGACCAACTCTGAAGAGTCACGGACACAGGCAGCCAGACGCATAGAAAGTTGGAGGTGAGAATTATTATATAGGATAATAGTTTCCACTATTTTGCCTGGCACTGACATCAGGCATACTGATCTATAATTTCCCGGATCCCTTTTTAAAAATTGGCGCCACATTGGCTACCCTCCAATCTTCAGGTACTACAGACGATTTTAACGACAGGTTACATATTACTAACAGCAGATCAGCAATTTCATTTGGCTCAGTACATCTTCCAGGTTCACCGATATTTCTTTCAATTCCTCCACATCATCACCCTTGAAAACCATTTCCGGTACAGGCAGATCCCTTACATCTTCTTCCGTAAAGACAGAAGCAAAGAATTCATTCAGTTTCTCCGCTATGACCTTGTCCTCCCTGAGTGCCCCTTTTGCTCCTTCATGATCTAATGGTCCCACAGATTCTCTCGCAGGCTTTCTGCTTCTGATGTACCTGAAAATGTTGTACTGTGAGTTTTAGCCTCTGTGGCAAGTTTCTCTTCATATTCTATTTTAGCCTTCTTTATTAATGCTTTGCATTTGACTTGCCAGTGCTTATGTTGCTTCTTATTTTCTTAATTTGGGTCCTTTTTCCATTTTTTGAAGGACAATCTTTTGGCTGTAATGGCCTCTTTTACTTCACCTTTTAACCATGCCGGCTGATGTTTTCTCTTCTTTCCATCTTTGCAAATATGTGGAATACATCTGGACTGGGCTTCCAAGATGGTATTTTTGAATAACATCCAAGCCTGATTGAGTGTCCTAACCTTTGCAGCTGATCCTTTTAGTTTCTTTTTAACCATTTTCCTCATTTTATTATAGTCGCCCTTTCAAAAATTAAATGCAGCTACAGTAGATTTCTTTTGCGGGTTCACTGTTTCCCAGGGGACCCAACACCGCCACCTCTCGCACTCTGCCCTGCATGCCACCAAGGACCAGATCCAAAATGGATCCTCCCTCTCGTCGGTTCCTGGACCAGCTGCTCCAAGATGCAGTCATTTATTACATCTAGAAATTTTATCTCCCTGGCACTCCCTGATGTTACATTTATGCAGTCAATATCGTGGTAATTGAAATCATCCATTATTATAACATTGCCCAATTTGTCATCTTTCCTAATCTCTACAAACATTTCTTCATCCGTCTGTTCGTTCTATCCCAGCGGATGGTAGTACAGCCCTACAAGAATACTCCTTCTCTTCAAACATGGAATTTCTATCCATTTATTTATTTTATTTCATTTGTATCCCACATTATCCCACCTATTTGAAGGCTCAATGTGACTTACAGAGTTTTGTTAACATTGTCATTGCAAGGTGACATATACATTTAATGTTGTGTAGAGGTTAAATTAGGGTAGAAGAAGAAGGAGGGGAGTGGTTTAGGTAGTTATAGTAGATGAGTTATCTTAATTGAGTGGATTGTCGGGTGGATTATCGTGGCTATTAGTTCTCATTGTATGCCTTACTGAAGAGATATGTCTTAAGAGATTTGCGGAAGATAGTTGTTTCGCTGATTGTTCTCAGGTCCATAGGTAGTGCATTCCACACCTGCATGCCGAGGTACGAGAATGTGGTCGCATGCATCTGCTTGTACTTTAGTCCTTTACAACTGAGGAAGTGCAGGTCAAGAAATTTGCGGGATGATCTTGTGGCATTTCTTGGAGGCAAGTCTACGAGGTTTAGCATGTAGATTGGGGCGTCTGTGTGAATGATTTTGTGTACTATCATGCAGATCTTGAATGTAATGCGTTCTCTAAGTGGGAGCCAGTGAAGTTTCTCTCTCAAGGGTTTTGCACTTTCATATTTGGGATTCCACTCTGCTATCTGTGTCATGTGGAATGTTTATTTTATTTGACTCAATTTCCTCTTTAACATATAGCGCAACCCCCCACCTCCAATTTGATCCTATCATTGCGATACAATTTGTATTTGTACCCTGTTAACACAGTGTCCCATTGATTGTCCTCTTTCCACCAAGTCTCTGACATGCCTATTATATCTACCTCATCCATTAGTGCTATATATTCTAACTCTCCCATCTTAATTTTTAGGCTTCTAGCATTTGTATACGGGCACTTCAAATTGTGTTTTTTCCTTTGATCTACAATCTGCTTAGAAGTTGAAGGGGATAATGTGCATCCTTTATTTTTCCCTCTCATTAAGCACACCTGGCTTACTTTAAGCATTGTTGAAACCTCTCTCTCTTGGGATTCCCTAAATGTCCTGTTTCAACAGTATCCTTCAAGGATACTCCACACCGAACCATGCAATCCTGGGCAATGGCTTTTCCTCACATTCTAGTTTAAAAGCTGCTCTATCTCCTTTTTAAAAATTAGCGCCAGCAGCCTGGTTCCATCCCGGTTAAGGTGGAGTCCATCCTTTCAGAACAGTCTCCCCCTTTCCCAGAATGTCACCCAGTTCCTAACAAATCTAAATCCCTCATCCCTTCACCATCATCTCAACCACGCATTAAGACTTTGGATCTCTGCCTGCCTTTTGGGTCCTGCACATGGAATGGGAAGCATCTCTGAAAATGCGACCCTGGAGGATCTGGACTTCAGCTTTCTACCTAAGTGCCTAAATTTGGTTTCCAGAACCTCCCTTCCACATTTTCCTATGTCATTGGTACCCACATGTACCAAGATAGATGACTCCTCCCCAGCACTATCTAAGATCCTGTCTAGGTGATGAATGAGGTACGCCACCTTCGCACCAGGCAGGCAAGTTACCAGGCGATCTTCATGTCCACCAGCCACCCAGCTATCTATATGCCTAATGATCGAATCACCAACTACAACAGCTGTCCTAACCCTTCCCTCCTGGGCAGAACTTGGAGACATATCCTCGATGCGAGAGGATAGTACATCCCCTGGTGGGCAGGTCCTGGCTACAGGAGTACTTTCTACTTCACCAGGGTGATGCTTTCCTTCTAGCTGACTTCCCTCCTCCAAGGTAGCACAGGGGCTACCAGACTGGAGGTGGGACTTCTGTACAACATCCCCGTAGGTCTCCTCTATGTACCTCTCTGTCTCCCTCAGCTCCACCAAGTCTGCTACTCTAGCCTCAAGAGAATGGACCTGTTCTCTGAGAGCTAGGAGCTCTTTGCTTCGGGCACACACATATAACCACTCACCAACTGGGTGATAATCATACATGTGACACTCAATTCAAAAGACTGGATAGCACCCCTCTCACTGCTGGACTGCTAACTCCATCTTAGTATTTTTGAGGTTTTCAATAATTTAAAACTTGCTACAGTATTAAGGATATTAGCCTAATATAAAGATGTCTTTAGTTTATATGGTATATTGTGTGTTTTATTTAGTGTTTTCTTCTTAGAAGGTAATGAAATGGATTTAAAACTCTGTAAGCGCACTCCTTGCTTGTTATCCTAATTACAATAACTGACTATAAATGAAGAGTTGTGCTAGGGGTGGGTGGTTGTTGGGGAGGGTGGGTGGGATGAAGAGTAAACTAGGTCCTGCAGTGCCTGCTAGAGGCTATCTATCTGTTAATGCTGTGGTACAAAGTTCAAGTTTTAAAACTAAGTGGAAAAGACTATGGAGATTAGTTGATAAAATTTGCTGTTTATATTTTTATTCTGCTTATCACTAACCTGCAATTCCTCCGTTAAATCCCAATCTTTAAGTTCCCAAAGCACAAAGCAAAATAATGTTCACTTACCAGAGAAATGTCCTCTTCTCTCAGAACTTCTAAGAAAGAAAGTTAAGTAGGACCTTTCCTCTTTATAAAGTTTTAAATCTAAGGTGACTGCTTCAAACAGAGCTTTTCAAGCTAACTCAGTAATCAGGTTGCCCTTAATAACCTGTGCAAATATTCTACTTCCTCACACCTTAATTGACACCTAATTGAGGTCAGTAGCAGTGCTACCTCTCCAGAAACCAAAGAACAGAAAATAACTGTCTTTTAGAACAAGATTTGAGCCTTCCTACTAGCTTTTGAAGTTCTTTGGCTGTTAAGTTTCTACCTCTAGAAAACGTTTGTTTAAAACTATGGGGAAAGTGTCTACTTCTACAGAAAATTTCAGTTTAAAACTATGAGGAAAGGGTTGTACACTATGGAAACTAGTTAATAATGCTTGCTTTTCTCTCTCTCTTTTTTGTTCCCCCACTAAGACTAAACTAGGTCCTGCAGTGCGTGCTAGAGGTCTATCTGTTAATGCTGTGGTACAAAGTTCAAGTTTTAAAACTAGGTGGAAAAGAGTGTGGAGATTAGTTGATAAAGAGGCGTATTTTCAAACCACTTAGACAAACAAAGTTCCATACATTACTATGGCACTTTGTAAGTGATTTGAAAATGAGCCCCAAAGTTTGCTTTTTTAATATTTTTATTCTGCCTATCACTAACTTAGAATTCCTCCTTTAAACCCCAATCTTTCCCAACGCACAAAGCAAAATAATGTTCACTTACCTGAGAAATGTCTTCTTCTTTCAGAACTTATCAGAGATCCCCTAGTAGCCAAAAAAAATGTCACGTTCAAAGGTTCCCAAAAAGACATATTTCACTAAAGACAAAATCAGAACATATTTGTAGATAGCAAATATTCCCTAAATCGGCTATAGCAAGCCAAAGAGTATCTAGGGAGACCTCAGCAGATAGGAACGCAACCTCATCTATGAAAAGGCAGCACTGTAAATATTACACCTGACCCTAAAACCCTAATACACTATCTAGTAAGAAAACAGAACAAATTGGACTGCTACAGATCTTTACACCGAAACTACATGCCAGCAGAATAATGCGCGTTGCTCACATGCACAAAACACAGACCATCAGCAAATATGAAACAAGGAATCACAGACTAATGAGATACAATGCAAAAATCTGAACTGGAAAACTGCAGGAGTCAGAATCTGCATATACAGCAATACTAGAGAAAAAGAAATGGAAATGCAAGATAGGAGATGCATATTTCCCAAAGCAGACATGTTCCAACTGATAAATTCAATTTTTCTACCTTTGTAGTCTGAGCATCTCTCCTCATCTGTTCCACTCCTCAACTCTCCCAATCTAGTTCTTATCTCTTCCCTCCCCCAGTCTGGTCTCTATCTCTCTCTTCTTGTGCTCCCCATCTTGGAAGGTCCAGAACGTATCCATCTCCATCTCCTTCTAACCACCCCCCTGGCTCAGGACATGTCCATCTCCCTCCGGCCCCCTTGTCCATCTCCCTCCATGGCCCAGCACATGTCCATTTTCCTCCAGCCTCCCCACCCCAGGCCTACCTCATGTCCATCTCTCTCTAGTTCCCCACTGGGAGTACCCCCCACCAATAGGGCAGCTTATATCTATCTCCATGTTCCTTCCTCCCTCCCTCCCCCCGACAGGTCCAACATATTTCTCTCTTCTCCCCACTGCAAATGAAGCATCTCTCCTTCTCTCCCTCCTGGATCCTCTAAAGTTACTTCAAGCCTGGCGCCAGCTTGCCCAGCTGCTATTAAGGCACGCTGGCGCTAGGGTTTCTGGCGCCCCCTGAAACCTATAAATTGGTGCCCACCCTATATGTATGCAACATCTCCACCCTCGATGCCAACACCTATCCCTCTCCTTGCCCTGCCCCCCCGGCCCCTTCAAGGCCAACACTCAGCCCTCTCTCCTCACCCCCCCTTGATGCTAGCACCTACCCGTCTCTCCTTGCCCCCCCAACGTTATCACCTAACCCTCTTTCCCTGCCCCCCTGAACCTTTCTCTGTCTCTCCCCTCTCTTCTCTCCTGCCAGCTGTCAAAGTCTCCTTTGGGTCGTGACAAAGGCAGGGGCAGCAATGCAAGTCGGCTGCTTTGGCAGCCCTGGAGGCCCTCTCCCAGCCGTGTCCCGCTCTAGACCTGTATTTACAACGAATAATGCACAAAAAGGTGCCCTAAATGATCAGATGACCACTGGAGAGAATCAGAGATGCCCCCCCCCTTACTCCCCCAGTGGTCACTGACCCTCTCCCACCCCCAAAGATGTGATTAAAAATATTACTTACCAGGCTCTATGAGAGCTTCAGATGTTATTGCCAGGCTTATTAGAGCAGCAAGCAGGTCTCTGGAAAAGTGTAGTGCACTACAGAGAGGAGGACGCAGGCCCATATCCAACTCTACCTGTTATACTTGTGGTGGAAAGTGTGAGCCCTCCCACACATCCCAAAACCAACTGTACCCACATATAGGTGACTCCTTCACCCATGAGTGCTATTGTAGTAGTGTACAGTAGGTTTTGGAGATCTCATAATATAAGGGGATAACAGTGAAATGTGTACCTGGGAGCTTTTATATGAAGTTCACTGAAGTGCCTCCTAGTGTGCCCCATTGCTCTCCTGGGATGTCTATATGGCATGTCTACTATCTATGTGATCTTACATGGCCACACATACAAACAACCCACGCGAAGGGTCACACACTCGACTTTATCTCATACAAACTGTCCACTGATCAGAACCTAACCATAACACAAACTAGATGGACAGAAACACCATGGACCGACCATTACAAACTAAACCTATCCCTAAAATGGCGAAAAAGAGGTTCTCTCCACACACGAGAACACACAACTCATACCACGAGAGGCCAAATAGACCCGATTACTTTCTGGCAACAGATATACAACAACGATTGGGCAGCACAAACGGAATCCATATAATACCTCTCAGAATGGGACAAAAGATGCAGACACATACTAGACGAAATAGCATCCTTACAAATAAGAACTTCACGTAGACACAACTCGATACCGTGGTTCAACGACGAACTGAAAAAACTAAAAACACAATCTAGGAAACTGGAACACGGATGGAAAAAAATAAAAGACGAACACACACTCAATGCATGGAAACAACTACAAAGGAAATACAAATACGCAATAAGATAGACCAAAAGGTCGTACTACAAAACTAAAACTGGGTCGGACTACAAAAATACGAAGAAACTATACCTTCTCGTGAACAAACTACTAGACACAACGCCAGTCACCATAACCAACACTGACATCCCATCTGCAGACAACCTTGCTAAATATTTCAAAGAAAAAAATCGTAAACCTACGCAAAACCCTAACTCAGAACAACATGGACATAGAAAACTTTGTTAATGGTCTAGACCCAACCCCTGGTGAATACCCTGCTGACCGAATACGGTCAAATTTTGCTCTCCTCAGCGCCGACAGTTACCCAGGCAATTAAACAATACTCCAACAGCCACTGTCAACTGGACACATGCCCCAGCTACCTAATACAGTCTGCCCCCCACCGCTTCATAACAGATCTCACATCCCACTTAAACTTCATGCTTCAACAGGGTATCTACCCTAAAGAAAAAGGCAACATCCTGCTCACCCCAATACCAAAAGACACCAAGAAAAAAACAAACAACGTTATCAACTACTGCCCAGTAGCATCTATCCCATTAGTAGTCAAACTAATGGAAGGACTGGTGACCAAACAACTCAATGACTACATAAACAAATTCACTGTACTACATGAGTCACAATCAGGATTTTGACCCCTACACAGCACCGAAACAGTACTACTCACTCTCCTAACCAAATTCAAGCAGGAAATAGCAATAGGTAAGAGCATTCTGCTCCTCCAATTTGACATGTCAAGTGCGTTCAACATGGTTAACCATAACATATTGCTAAGACTCCTAGAATACTTCGGAATCAGAGGTGGCACTCTCAATTGGATTAAGGGTTTTCTAACCATAAGAACATATCATGTGAAATCAAAAACAAACATATTGTCACTGTGGAAACCAGGCTGCGGAGTACCGCAAGGATCACCACTATCACCGATCCTTTTCAACCTCACGATGACTCCACTAGCCAAGACCTTATCCACTCAAGGCCTTAACCCATTTATCTATGCTGATGACGTTACATTATACATCCCCTACAAACATGATCTGGTGGAAATCACCAATGAAATCAAGCTAAGCTTAAACATCATGAACTCACGGGCAAATGCATTCCAACTAAAACTCAATACAGAAAAAACACACAGTCTCATCATCTCATCCCAATACAATACATACAAACCCACAAACATTAACACCCCAGGATACACACTCCCTATCTCAGACAGCCTGAAAATTCTCGGACTAACAATCGACCATAACCTTATCACTGGAGACCCAAGTGAAATCCATCATAAAGAAAATGTTTTTCTCAATGTGGAAACTCAAACGCGTGAAACCATTCTTCCCAAGGGAAATATTTCGTAACCTGGTACAGTCAATGGTACTAAGCCACGCAGATTACTGTAATGGAATCTATGTGGGATGCAAGGATCAAATCATAAAGAAACTACAGACCGCCCAAAACACAGCAGCCAGGCTTATATTTGGAAAAACGTGTTTTGACAGCGCCAAACCACTCTGAGAAAAATTGCATTGGCTACCAAAGAACGTATCACTTTCAAAATCTGCATGACTGTTCATAAAATTATTTACGGTGAGTCACCGGGATACATGACAGACCTCATCGACCTGCCAACCAGAAACACCACAAAATCTGCACGATCATACCTAAACCTCCACTAACCACACAGCAAAGGACTCAAATACAAATCCACCTATGCATCCAGCTTTTCCTATGGAATGCATTGCCAAAAGCAGTAAAAACTACGCTCGACCACCTAAATTTTCGGAAAGCACTAAAGACAGTCCTGTTCAGAACAGCATACCCCACCGACCCAACATAAAAATACCCGGACACTTGCGACACAATCATGCATATTTTCAAAGCACTTAGCCTTCCAAAGCTCCATAGAAACCTATGGAACTTTGGAAGGCTAAGTGCTTTGAAAATGGGGCTCAATGTAACCAAAGACCGTAACGGACATTACCTGACTCTTCTTCCCCCTTTCCCTCTCTAAGTTCCCCCCAATTGTACCTACCATACATGTACCTCATTCTACCACAATATCACTTTGTATTCATTCATACCATGTATTTGTTCAGACCGGAATCGGCTAATGCCATTATATGTAAGACACATTGAGCCTGCAAAAAGGTGGGAAAATGTGGGATACAAATGTAACAAATAATAATAATAATAAAAGAATGCTGGCTCCTCCTATATCCCTATGGTTTGATTTTCTCTGTTTTTCACTTGAACTTTTTTTTTTTTTTTTTGGACCAAAAAGATAAACATACAGAGCATGAAAACATCTTGCATGTGGTCATTTTTGAAAAAAAAGATAAACAATTTGCTTTTTCGAAAATGGCCATACTTCCTATTTGGATTTGGGCCATTTAGCGCAAAACATCCAAAGTCAGACTTAGATGTCATATCGAAAATGCCCCTCCATGTGTTTTTGCCTCCAATGCAATCTTCTCTTCAAACTCTCTTTGCCTTCCTTAGCAGCGTTTTGCTTTTGACTTGCCATTCCTTATGCTGTTTCTTATTATTTTTCACTCAGATCCTTCTTCCATTTTCTGAAGGATTTTCTTCTAGCCCTAATAGCTTCCTTCACCACACATTTTAACCATACCTGTTGTCATAGCCTTCCTTCTTCTTTTTTTAATACATGAAATATATCTGGTCTGGGCTTCCAGGATGGTATTTTTGAATAGCATCTATGCAGCTGCTGCTCTAAAAGTAATTATTTTTTAATTTTATATTTACCGTTCTCCTCATTTTATCATAGCCTTCATTTTTGAAGGTTGAATTTAATGTATTGGATTTCCTGTGTGTACTTAATCCAGAGGTTATATCAAATCTGATCATATTATGATCACTGTTATCAAGTGGCCCCAGCACTATTACCTTCTGCACCACATCATGTGCTCCACTAAGGACTAGGTCAAGAATTGTCCCCCCTCTTATTGGTTCCTGAACCAGCTGCTCCATAAAGCAGTTCTTGATTTCATCTAGGAACTTTACCTCCCTAGCATACCCTGATGTTACATTTACCCAGTCAATATTAGGGTAATTTAAATCACCCATTATTATTGAGTTCCCTAGTTTGTTAGCCTCCTTAATTTCTGAAAACAAAGAATCAGCAGAACATAGACAAGAAAACAGAAAAGAGAAACTGGGACCAACATGATGGAAAAATAAAATGTCCAGGCAACAAAGGTATAAAAAAGTGTTTCATTTTGGATTTATTAATTAGAATTTGTGGGATATGCGCATTACAGGTGTTTTTATAATGTGTTCCGTGGCATAGCCAGAGGGCTGATTCTTTGTTGTGGGAGGAGGACTTAAGCTCAAAGAGGGTGGGCACCAAATTTTCTCCCCAACCTCCGCCCTCCCCCAGGTGCCTCCCACTCCCCACCTGAATGCAAAATATAAATAATTGATGTGGCGGGAATCCCTAAGATTCCCCAGCTGAAGACTACCTCCTCTTTTTCTGGTCCACCGACCAAGCTCTGCAGCTGGCAGCAGTGTCCCTGAGCTCCTGCTGCACCCCCCAAGCATGCTTGTTTTTTTACATGTGTCAAAGCCAAGCATGCTTGGTTGGGGGGGAGGGGGGAGCAGAGCAGCTTGGGTATACTGCTGCCGGCTGCAGAGCTTAGAGAGATCTAGTTGCCTTTAATCAATGTCTTCAAGGAACATCAATGACTCGACACAGGCCGTACTTTGGCTCAAAAGGCATTCCTCAGGAGTCTATATATAAAGGTAAATAAATAAATAAATAAATAAATAAATATCATATATAAATGTTATAAAAATTATACAAATAAAGAATGCAAATATATATATATATATATATATATATATATATATATATATATATATATATATATATATATATATATATATATATATATATATATATAGTGCAATCCGCTTAAGTGCAAGGGTCTGGGACCAAAGAAATGCATGCAGTTAACCACAGCGTGCACTTAACCTTTGTGACCCAAAGAAGCTTGACATTTGATAAACATATGTACAGTACTGTTTATTATTATATGTACAGTATACAGTCTCCATTAACTGACATTAGGCTTACTTGAAGTAATCAGTTATAGTCCTCTGTACAATCTTGGGTCTGTGAGTTCCATAGACTACGTCTGCCAGACGGTAAAAACTGTCATAGCACTGACATCCAGTGGCCTCCAGATAGGCCCGCACAGTGTTGAGACTCTCCAGCGCTCTTGAAAAAGTGACAGGAGGAGGTTGTTGAATTTCCTCAGCATGTGCCTTGCTGTTAATTTCTTCATCTATTCCATCATCAGCCGTTGTTGCCTGCGTGTAGGCGCATAACTCAACATCAGTGCTGTCTTCAGCTGTTTGTAGATTGTGATCAACAGCTACATAGCGATGGAACTCCTCTTCAGTAACACCAGCAGAATATGTGTTAGGCAATGCCATTAGTTACTCAGTTTGAGTATTGTTCTCTCCGGTTGAGTGTGTTTTCTTTTATTGTAAGTTTCGTCATGTTTCTGTTCTTTTCTCTGCTTTGGGATTTGTGCTATACTAAAGGGAGAAGGACCAGTACACAGAGGGTCACTGCCTGTTTTTTTAGTGTTCTCTATCTCCACCTGCTGGTAGACGGATACAACCCACCAGTTCCTGGATTCATCTGCTGCGACTAAAGGAAAGAAAATTATCAGGTATGTCTCAATTTTTCCTTCCTTAGCTTCCGTAGCAGATGAATCCAGGAACTGGTGGGATGTACCCAAGCACTCCCTAAACTGAGCGGGAAGTTGCAGCTCCCCGAGAGAGAACCGCCGCCCCAAAGTGCACGTCTTCCCTTGCCGCCACATCCAAACGATAATGTTTAGCAAAAGAAAGATGCGATGCCCACGTCACCGCCCGACAGATCTCAAGAACCGTAAACAGGCTCGTCTCTGCCCAAGAAGAAGCCTGAGCCCGAGTAGAATGCGCTCTCAGAGCCTCTGGAGGAGATTTCCCTGACAGAAGATAAGCTGAAACAATCGCCTCTTTAAGCCACCACGCCACCGTGGCCTTAGACGCAGCAAACCCCCGTCGTGGCCCAGCAAAAAGGACGAACAACTGATCAGAACACCGAAACTCATTCGACATCTGCAAGTACGGCCAAAGAACGTGCCGGACGTCCAAAAGGCGCAGTCACTGAAAAGAATCCGGACAATTCTCTTTCCAGAAAGAGGGTAGAAAAAGCGGCTGATTCAAATGAAACGCTGACACCACCTTAGGAAGAAACGAAGGTACCGTACAAACCATAATCCCGGATTCCAAAAACTGTAAGAAAGAATCTCGACACTGAATCTCAGACACCCTCCGAGTCGACGCCAAAGCCACCAAAAACACCGCTTTAAGCCTAAGATCTTTTTCTGACGCCTGCCGAAGAGGTTCAAAGGGCGCCGACTGCAACGCATGCAAAACCAGCTTCAAACTCCATGTAGGACACGGACAATGCAAAGGCGGCCGAAGTTTTAAGACTCCCCGCAAGAATCGCACTACATCCGGGTGAGCCGCAATCGACGCACCCGCCACCCGGCCTCTGAAACACGCTAGCGCTGCCACCTGTACACGCACGGAATTGTACGCCAGCCCTTTCTTTAAACCTTCCTGCAATAAAGCCAACATCTGGGAAACCGAAGCCCGCATAGGCGACCATGCATGTGCGCTACACCACACTTCAAACACACGCCAAACCCGAGTATAAGCTGTAGTCGTAGACCGCTTGCGAGCTCTCAACAAAGTAGCTATCACTTCGTCCGAATAACCTTTCTTCGTTAACTTTGCCCACTCCATAGAGAAGCGTGAAGGTGGCCACGGTTGAGCGTGGGTATCCAGCCCCTCTGATCCGTGCTCTCGCCTTCTGCTGAAGAATCGCAGTACTTTGGAGTTGGAACTGGACGCCATGAGATCTATCCCTGGAGTGCCCCACTTGCTGCAAATCTGTTGAAATGCTTCCGCAACCAACTCCCATTCCGTGGGATCTAAAGCGTGGCGACTGAGAAAATCCGTGCGTAGATTGTCCAGGCCTGCGATGTGGGCCGCAGATAACAGCTGAAGATGAATCTCTGCCCAAGAATGACGGCGGCCTCGACCGACAAGGCCCTGCTCCGTGTGCCGCCCTGTCGACTGATATAAGCCACAGCTGTCGTATTGTCCGACAGAACCCACACCACTCGGCCTTCCAGAGTCTCGTGAAACGCTAGAAAGGCTAGCTGTACCGCCCTCAGCTCCAAACGTTTGATGGACCACGTGGACTCCTCCTCCATCGACTCTGCGCACAATGGTGTAGCCAGTGAGCTCCCCATCTCGAAAGACTGGCATCCATTGCCACTAGCACCCATTGTAGAAAAGCGAGGGGCAACCCCTGCCTGAGATGAACATCGGAAAGCCACCAAACCAAGTTGGCCTTGGCCGACAGAATCCAAGGCAACCGGCACTGATACTCCAGAGACGTCAGAGACCAATGACTGAGTAAGGCTTGCTGCAGCGGTCTCATGTGAGCTCTTGCCCACGGAATCACGTACAACATAGCTGCCATGAGCCCCAGCACCTGTACGTAATCCCATGCCCGAGGCCGAGGAAGTCCCAACAACCTCCGGATCTGCGACTAACTTTAGACGTCTGCCGTCGGGAAGGAAAACGTACCCCAGGTTTGTGTTGAAAGAAACTCCCAAATAATCGAGAGACTGAGAGGGAGTTAGATGGCTCTTCGGGAAATTGATGACCTAACCCAGGGATTGTAGCACTTCTAACACCCGAGAGGTGGCCGCCCGACTCTCCACCTCCAAGTCCGCCCAGATCAGCCAATTGTCCAGATAAGGATGGACTCTTGAGTCCTTCTTTCCGAAAAACGCCGCTATCAGCGGCAAGGCGCGGAACTGAAAATGTTGTCCCAAGATCGCAAATTGCAGAAATCTCTGATGAGGAGGCAAAATTGGAATATGCAAATACGCCTCCTTGAGATCTAACAAGGTGAGGAACTCCCCCGGCTGCATGGCCGCTATCACCGACCACAGAGTCTCCATGCGGAAGTGCCAAACTGTCAGAGACTCTTCACCTTCCGTAAATCGAGCACCGGCCGAAAGGACCCCCCCCTTTCCGGGGTACAACAAACTAAATGCAATAGCGACCTTCCCGAAGCTTGGACTGAGGTACAGGAACCACCGCTCCTAACTCCAACAGAGAGTACAATGTTTCTGCCACTGCTTTCCGACTGTAGCGCAGTGGGACTCCAAAAAGGCGTCCTTGACGGGTGCCAGCAATTCCAACGTATCCGTGCTCAATCAGATCGAGAACCCAAGGATCTGACGTGAACTTGGCCCTCTGGGAGAACCCAAGGATCTGACGTGAACTTGGCCCTCTGGGAGGGTCAAAAGACCTCCAATACAAGGAATGGAAGAGTGGACTGGAACCCCGTCATTGGGAAGTTCTGTTAGTGCCTCCCTGTCGCTGAGCAGAACTAGCGGCCTTTTTGTCCGAACGAAAGGAATGCTGCTGATATCTGGAACGTTGAAAAGGAGCAGAAGCCTGACCAGGGCGATAACGCCGTGCCTCTCAAAACCTCGGTCTCGTTGAAGAAGTTCGAGGCCCGGATCTGGGTCTGTTCTCCAGCAGACGCTGAGACTTGGAATCTCCCAAATCTTTAACAATCTTTTCCAAATCCTCAACGAACAGCAGCTTACCTCTAAAGGGCAACTTTGTGAGCCGCTGCTTTGAAGCCATATCAGTCGCCCAGTGGCGCAGCCATAGCAGCTGCCGAGCAGAGACCGCCAGTGCCATCTGCTTAGCCGAGGCCCAGACCAAAATGTAAAGAGCATCAGCCAAATACGCAAGCCCCGACTCCATAAGACGGGCAACCTCCACCAATGGAGCTGAGATAGACAGGTTCAAGCTGCATACAAACTACAAATTGAGGCCTGCAGAGTCAAGGCTGACACCTCGAAGGCGCACTTTAAGGAGGCTTCCAAATGGCGGTCCTGCATGTCCTTGAGGGCAACGCCCCCTCAACTGGAAGAGTGATTTTCTTGGTGACCGCCGTAACCAGGGCATCTACCTTCGGAAAGGAGAAGAGACTCAAATAAGACTCCCCCACCGGATAAAGGCGAGCCATAGTGCAAGCTACCTTTAGGTTCTCCTCAGGTTCTAACCACTGATCCGAAATGAGCTCCTGAATAGCTTCATGGACAGGAAAAGCTCGAGTCGGTTTCCTAGTGCTAGCCATCTTAACAATCACGGCTGCCACAGCCACTGCTTCAGCATCTTGAATATTCAGCGCCTGCAAGGACTCTGAAATGAGGGAAGGCAAATCGTCTCTATGAAAAATTCACACCGCCTTAGTGTCATCCTGCTCCTCCTGAACAAGTTCACCTTCTTCAAGGTCTCCGAGTCCTGAGCTCTGCGACCCTCGGTTGGACCCTCCGGCCCCCTCCAACAGCGAAGACTGTGGCCCCAGCGAAGCCACCGAGCCCATCTCGGACCCTGACCCTAGCCTCCGGCGTTTCAGCGACGGCGGGGCCTAAGGAAATGATGGCGATGCTCCGACTCCCAAACCTGACCCCACCTGGCCTGATGGGAGCAAAGACTGCAGGGGGACCGCCAAAACACCCGGCGAAGCCTTTTTTTAAATAAAAAAGCCTGGTGCATAAGTAAAATAAACTCAGGGGAAAACGGATCCCCCTGCCCCTGAGTTGCCACCATCTCCGATGCTGCCGACCCCCGAGACTCCCATGGCAACTGGCTGCCCTCTGCTAGCCTCTTTACCAAAACCGTGCGCTCCTCTGCCTCCAGGACCATGCTGGAAGCGTCCCCTGGGGAATCCAAAATGGCGCCTGCCACAAGCTGCAGAGCGCGGGAAACCCCATCGGAGATCGCCGCTGCCCACGATTCCTCTATGCAGCCAGTGCTGCAGAGTCCGGCTATGCTGCGCCTCTTTCCACAGCGCGAACAGCGCTTGGCAGTCTCAGCTGCCATTACCGTAAGCGCTAACGGCTCGGGCGAACGCGGAGACTGGCACAAAAAAAAACAGCACTCACCCTACCAACGAGGGCAGCAAAGCTCATCCCCGGAGGAGCTGCAAAACGGCGTCCCAATCCTCCAGCACCCGGTCCAACAGAGCTTCGGGTGTGGGAACATGCTGTCTGAGTGCTGATTTTCCTTTTTTTTTTCTTTTACTGTGAGCCAAACATCAGCCAGACACAGAAGCCACAGCACAAGCAAACGACTGGGAGCAGGGGAATCAAGGGTAAGGCAGGGACCTGAAACACAAGTATGCCTTTAAAGTGGGCACCATCAGCCACACACCCCAGCTCAACTGGCACCCCAGGAGCCCCCTCAAACAGACAATCAGGGTTGCCAAAAAAAAAAAAAAAATTCCCACACAAAACCGTCAAAAACCCGCCCAAAAACCACACACACCCGTCATCAACCCCGCCCCTTCCGTCATCACCCCACTCCCGCTGTCATCAACCCCGCCCCGCCGTCATCAGCCCCACCCCTTCCGTCATCAGCCCCGCCCCCACCGTCATCGTCAGCAAACCCCGCCCAAAATGTCACAAACCCCGCCTCTGACATCATTAGCCCCACCCCCCGTCGGCCGAAAAACCGCCCCAAAACCTGCACAGAAAAAACACAACCCGCCGCGGGCAAAAGTTTCCTGCGGCGGGTTGCGGAAAACCACCCATCTGGCAACCGTGCAGACAATCCAGGAGCTGGCAAGCTCCGCCCACCACCTGCTGGAGATAGAGCTAAAGGGAGAAGGACCAGTACACAGAGGGTCACTACCTGTTTCTTTAGTGTTCTCTATCTCCACCTGCTGGTAGACAGATACAACTCACCAGTTCCTGTATTCATGTGCTGCTGAAGCTAAGGAATTTTATTTCTCCAGTGTTGAAGTAGGTGCTGAGTTCTTGGGGTTTCCAGTTCAGTTTGGCCTTCATATTTCTATTTCTAATTTGTGATCCTTTGTTCTATATTTGGGGAAGATCTGTCTATGTTGTGTGTGTGAAGAAGTAATTTAAATTTGTTTTATGTGTGGAAGTAATGGCAGGTGGGGAGATTCGAGGTGGGGCACAGAGGAGAAGGAATCAGGGGCCCTCTCAATAATTTCTGCCATGGGCCCATGCATGTCTAAAACCGTGTCTGCTTCCTTCTATTAACGTGAAAGGAAGTTTGCTCTGATAAAAACAATGAATTTCAGGGTACATAGGTTCTAAGTCTACATTTCTTTGCCAGTAGCATGGAAAACAATGTTGACTCTGTAAGTTGGGGCTCCAAAGAAATCAGTTTATGCAAGTCCAACAGTGAATCATTAATTAAAGCAGAATTCAAACTTTTCTGAACTGAACCTTAAATGGGGAATATGTTCCAACTCACCATGCCTGAATGATGAATTGGAAGTTAGAACAGTTTCTCATAATGGCAGTGCCTTTTTGAAATAGTTCAACTACAGTATGTTATGCCAAGACAGATTTAAAAAAATATGATATATTTGAAAAAGCATGTAAGCATTTGGCAAAATTACAGATTAACAATCACATTGTAATTAGCCAGTACCCCAATATTTTATGTTGGTGAAAATAAAACACATGCATACTACAAACACTCAACAATCTTTCTTTAAAAAGCAGAGGCTTAAGACAATGAATATTATCATGTTATGTACTTAAGTATCAATTAAATACCATTCTGTTTTGGTATATATTTCCCCTTCCCAGTCAGCTTTTTGAAGTTGGCAGCTATACTGTACACCTGTTATTATGCATTACGATAAGATTAAAATATTTTGAGAATCTGGCGTCTTTCCCTTTGAAACTATGCTGGTAGTTGTAACTGTGAGCTGGCTAGATGGACACTGTTCCTGTTTGCTATATAAATATTGCTACGATGAAACTACTGGTGGCCAGCAGCTGGCCTTTCAAGATAAAATCAAATACACGCACTCCTTGACATCCGCTCAGATGGCACGAGAGTTGAAATTCTGTTATTCAGTAGAAGCTGTACGAGAAAAGCTAAAGAATGCTTCTCCAACACCCTCCCCACCAGCAAGACATATGCATTGACCTCAATGGGTGAAATGTAGAGCACTATTTATTCAGGTGCAATAATACAAATCTTTGTAAGCTGTTCTGCAGTGATAAAACAAAGAAGATTCCAAGGAATGTACTCCATGTGTTACTTACAGGCTCCTATTATCAGCAACAAGCATATTTGCAATATCAAATGACACCTAGCAATAAAATGATTATTCTTGTGAGCTGTCAAAGCTATAATCATTAGTAGCTTTACAAAAGAGGTGAAAGTTTATGAGGCAAAGACAGTAGGATGATTAACGCAGGGGAAGTTATTGTAACTCCCTCCCTTCAAATAGCTCAAGTTGTGCTTTCTTTTTGTACAGGTAGAAGAAACTTGTCATCTAAAGTAGACTTATGTATTCACCCTCCCTCCTGATTTATAATTTGACAGATGCTCTTGTAAAAAATTGTTATTGTATGCAATCTAAAAGTTATCAGTATACCAAAATATATTATTCTAACATTAGAACTCCTTCCTTTTCACAATTAGATGAAAATTCTCAGTCTAGCTTAAGAGGGTAAGAAATGTTAGAAGAGTTCATCTCATCAGGAATGATTCCTCCTCTTTTGAAAACTATATTTAGTGAAGTTTAGCTGTGCTTGATTCAAGCATGTGTTAGGCAAAAAAAAAAGTATTTTAGGCTGGCCATCAACCTCTAGTGTGTAATAAATTATCAACTTCATTACAATATACATGTGCATCATTATTTCTTTTCACATATACAAAGTTGCTCCACTGACATCAGAAACATCTGGAATAGGGTGGAGGAAGTGCATAGAGCATGTTCATAGTGTGACAGGGCAGAATATTGTAAAGAAGTTAAAAAAATATGCTTGCCTACACCTCAACCCCCCTTTAGGTTTCTGTCACCACAACTGGTCCACAAGCATAATGACTCTAGGAAGTCACCCATCTTCACCAGCAGGAGAGAACTGGTTTCTGCTGACCCAAAGTCAATTCAAAATGAAAGTTACGGATCTTACACTCTACCCTCACTTCAACTTGCTTGAACAAGATGCAAGCCTAACAAGGGTAGAGGTGGATGCTGCCTCCATCCTGCTTATGAAGACTGGTAGTATACTATAGTGAGCTTTCTAGGTCCCCTGTGTAGCCTGCCAGGCATAGAGTGCCTGTGTTTCCACTAGGACTTAGGCGCCTTTTCACCAAACTGCTGTAAAAAGTGTCCTCAGCGCGTCCTTACTCGGGTCATTCCTGCATGCTAAGGTCATTTTTTTGTAAGAGAAAATGGTCGCTTTTTCTATTTCTTAATTAATGGCTATGCGCTAATTTTCCCATTAGTGAATGGCCATTAGCTTGTGAGCCCCTACTGCCACATATTTTGTAGGCGGTAAGGGCTCATGTGCTAATCAGTTATTGCGCGGCAATGTAGCTGCGCTAACCGATTAGCACAGAACACACCTACTCTCTGCCCCAACACACCCACAGCACTAAAAAATAAAATCTTTGTTTTAAACGCGTGTGAAGGTTGTGCCAATCACAAAATTACCGCAGGACACCTGAGTGCATTCCGCAGTAAGGCCTTTTTCGCAGCTGTAAGCATGTGTTAGTGCTTACCACAGCTTAGAAAAGGACCCCTTAGTTATTACAGAATTTTCAGCTTGCCAGACAGATCCTACTGCTAGTAGATTCTCTCATCAGAACTAGTCAGACATACTTTGCTATGTGGGTGTCTATGTTACAGCTTAGATTTCTAATATTTCATATTAACCATTTTGCCATAGTTTCTAACAGCTCAAAACTCATTATTGAATTAGACTCCAGTTACTCAATGGAATTTCAAATAACATCTGCCCTAAGGGGGGCATATGTCAAATTACAGCTGGTCCATCAATTACAACCTTTTTTTTTTTGGGGGGGGGGGGGATTCCCCAACCTTCCCTACGGTTTAACTTAGTTCAGTTTATTACAGCTGTTTTGATATACTGCCTTTCCATGTCCATCAAGACATACCAAAGTGGTTTACAGTTATAAAACTAGTTAAAAAGGAGAGAAGAAATTACAATGCATGAAAAACAAGAAAGAAGGGAACAATGGTGTTGGAGCAATTCCAGGACCCTCCACCAAAATCCCTCTAGCTTCCCCAAGGGCTAAACAGATATGATAAAAGGGGTACAGGTCTGTTCTTCTCTCGAGTTAAATAACATACAATACACACTACTAAATTGTGCTTTCTCTTCACTCCATCTTTAGCATCTATCGATCCTCTGTGCTTATGCTATATCCTATTAAATTATTTTACTGTTTAAGACACCGCCCCCCTTCCTATGAAAAATTATTTATAAATGTTGCTACCCAGTCTACCCCTTTGGAGTAGACATCCTTCCCTTTAAAATAAGTTTGCTTTTGGTACATTATTAATTGAAGATTTGTGTTTTGTTTCATTTATTTATATACGTAAATTTTTGATGTGCACAAGTTCAGGTTTTGTCTGTTTAAAAGGCCTATTTACTAAAGCACAGTAAGCAGTCAGCACATGAATTAGAATGTACTGTTAGTTTACAAATGTGATTTTACTGTTACTGTACTGGCATGACAGTAAGCGGGTGCTAACTGCATGCTGTGTTATGAGGAAGGTTACGAATGCGGACTCCTTATTGCTATTAGTACATGGTATTTACCACGAACTGTCACCTCTGTTTAAATGATATTGCAGAATGGTTATTCATCAATCACTTATGTTTTTCTTATGGGTCCTTTTACTAAGGTTTGCTACAGATTTAGCGCACGCTAAAAGACAAGACACCATAGGAATATAATGGGTGTTCTTATCATTTAGCGTGCGCTAATCATTAGCATGTGCTAAATCCATTAGCGCACCTAAGTAACAGGACCCCTTAGGCTTCCGCAGCTGGTGTCATGATTGGTGCAGTTGCCAGGTCTTGCCGCATCTGAATAGGTGGAACCAACAGTTTGGTCATTGTGCTGTGACTTTCTTCAGGGTATGCTGTGAGGTCTGCAGTTTGTCTTTATATATAATGGGTTCTCTAACCTGACTGGCTGGGGTTTCAGGTGATTTCTGCAGGAAATTGAGGAGGAAAAGTCTATTGGTCATAAATTTGAATTTTGGCAGAAAAATCCATTGTTCATCAATTTGAATTTTGGTGGAAGAATTCATTGGTCACACATTTGAATTCTGGCAGACAACAGCAACAACCAATCACTTAGTTTTAAATCCCTCTAAGACGAAGCAGACCATGGATGAAGGAGGAGAGCAGACAATAGACAGAAGGGAGAGATAAAGAGGGCAGACACTGGATGGAAAGGGGAGGGGAGGACAAGAGAGAAGGGAGGGAAGAGGCTGGTCCTGGGGGAGGAAAGATATGAAGGGACCGAAGACTGGAGGAAGGAGGAATAAAGGGAGAAGCTGAACATGAGGAGGGATAGGGATATAGAGATGCAATGCTGGACATGGGGAAGGGGGATAGGGACATAGAGGGGTCTTGCTGGAAAGGGCAAGAATAAAGATACAGAGGGGGGGAGATGCTCAACATGGTAGTAAGATAGGGACAGGGACACAGAGGGGAGCTGAACAATGGACATGGACAGAGAAGAAATGACAAATGGACCAGGAGACCTGACAAAAGAGTTAGGAGGACAGGTTAAAGTGGAAACCAGAGACACAATTACAAAAATTAAAAGACCAGACAAAAATGGTTGAAAAATTAATTTCATTTTCTATTTATTGATAGTAGCCTTAAAGAATTTAATCAAATCGAAAAATTGATTCATATGAGTGAATCGAATTGAACTGAATCAAAAACCTTTTGGCCGAATCAGCACTATTTGGTAGTTCCTGATTAATTTAAAGGTGCCAGTTTTCATGGCTTTAACCCATTAGTGCCCAATGTTCCCATATGGGATTTTATTATGGGAACATTGGGCACTAATGGGTTAAGAAAGTCTCTTCTTTTGATGAGGGAGCTGCTCAATAAAACACACCGAAAGGGGAGAGATGTGACTGCTCAGGAGCGGGAACTTTAAAAACTGAACATTCGGATGGAGCTGCTCTATGTGTGGTAATACCTGTGCATGTTCAGTCAAGCCTTAAAGGTTAATGAGCTAGATAGAGCACTGACACACAGGCTCAGTCATGAGACTTCACCTACAAGTGTGTCTGCATTTACCCTGCTTCTCTGTGGAGAATCAATGCTTTCTGCCACATGGACATAGTCTCACCCACCCCAGGGTTTTCCAGTCATATATAGACAAGCGAAAACTCATTAACTTTACTCCTCAGTCACACACAGGCAATCTTGCAGACTGTTAACCCCATCATAGTACACCTGTTCATACCCATTTCAACCAATCAGGATGACTCTTTTTCTCTGTAATAATTGTGGTGCTTTAGTTTCAAGACCAATCATCTGGAGACTTAAGGCTTGTCCTATCTGTCATCAGCTCGCTAGTTTAAAACAGGAGCTCAGTAAAGTAAAGCAGCAATTGGATGCACTTAAAGCAGCTTCTAGGACTGCACAAAATCATACTGCACAGAATCATACCAAATTCTCACCACTGCCTCAAAGGATAAAACCACCTAAGAATAGATGGTTCACGTAGGCTCAGGCAGACTTCGTTATGTGACACAGAAGCATCCGCCCTCATAAGTGTTGCCCCTACAGAATTCTTTTGCTCCATTACAGCACTGTGATGTTCCTGAAAATAGAACTGAGGCGGAAGAAAAAGAAAAAGCAATTAAGGTGGAACAAAAAGATATGAAGGTACCCAAAGAGAATAGACACCCCCAAATCACTAATGTTGAAACACATACCAGGAAATGTAGATGGAAAGCGATGACCACAAATGCTCACAGTCTACGCAATAAAGGTCATGACCTTCAAGCCCTGATGTTGGAGGCAGACTTAGACGTTATTGCAATCACGGAGACGTGGCTCAATGGTTCCCCCATGAATGGGATGCAAACATACCAGCCTATAATCTATTTAGGAAGGATAGAGATGGTTGTAAAGGTGGAGGAGTAGTTTTGTATGTGAGAAATGATATCGCAGTGACTGAAATGACAGGGACCTTGGGAAAGGAAGAAGCAATATGGATCACCTTAAAAAGAGATGATAGAACCTCTGTCCACGTGGGTGTTGTCTACAGACCCCTGACACAATTGGAGGAACTAGATAAAGATCTGATCGCAGATATTCAAAAGTTGGGAAAGAAGAGAGAGGTGCTGTTGCTGGGAGATTTCAATCTGCCGGATGTAGATTGGAAGGTTCCATCTACGGAATCGGAAAGAAGTAGAGAGATCGTGCATGCTTTTCAAAATGCTCTGCTCAGACAAATGGTTACGGAACCCACGAGGGAGCGAGCGACGCTGGATCTGGTGCTCACAAAAGGGGATAGTGTGTCAAATGTCCGAGTGGGTGCCAACCTGGGCAGCAGAGACCATCAAACACTTTGGTTTGATATGACAGCTGAAGTGGAGGGCGGCCACTCAAAACTCAAAGTCCTGGATTTCAAGCATGCTGACTTTAGTAAAATGGGGGAATACCTAAGGAAGGAGCTGATGGGCTGGGAGGATGAACGATGCTGGGCTCGATGGACCCTTGGTCTTTTCCCAGTGTGGCATTACTTACGTACTTATACGTACTTATGTACTAATGGCTTTTATGCTTGTATGTGTGCATATAGATCATAACTGCCAAAATTTCAACTAAGCGCTATTCTTTAAGTACCTATATAACTTTTTATAATTGCAAGGGTTGTATACATGTGAGCAGAGCTTGAGAGGGGTTTATAGACTACTGTAGGTTTGACTGCCTCTATCTGTCTTGACAGCACAGAATATTATATATGGTTTTCTCTTCTCTTTTATTAGTGTATGAATTCATCTTATTCCATCTTGTGCTTGTATTTTGGTAAGACATTAGGTAGGACCGGAAGGATATGAGCAAGGTGTAGTCCTATGGAAACTGATCCCACTGAGTTTGCTGTATTCAACAACTATATCTTCTTTGTGTAACCATTATAGGAAGCTGTATATCCTTGAGACCATCATTTGACCCCTGACACATGCAGTACGCCAAAACACAAGTTATGTCGGGTCCTTCAATAAAGGTCACTTCTTCTGATCCTGGCCTCTGCCTTTTTGTTCCATTGGAGGGCCACTGCACTTTCTTTGGTGATATTCTGCATGTGTTGCTACTTCCCTCTGGTCTGCTTGATTCCAAGGTTTTAGCAAGTACTATCAGCATGCTGTTGGTAACCCAACAATATGTTGTGATTGTAGAGAGGGAATAATCAGATGCCAGTCTCTTCCTGAGATTTCCCTCCCTGGCTTCACTAGATATGGTGGAACTGATTGAGCCTCAGTCTCATGCCAGTTCTTCTCCTTGGCAGTCATCTGAGGCATATAATTGTGGTCTGGATTTACTTCTCTTGGCAGACTCTCATTTCCTTTTACTACTTTTTCTTCAGGGTGCCAGGGTATTCTCCGAAGTCTGTCCACCAGACCCATTTGCCAAACATACTGCTACACAGATTTGTGGCCAGATGACTGAACTATGAGAAAAAGAGGATTCTGTAAATTGAATTTAGCCTGTATACACTCAAGTCAGTTTTCAAAAGGACTTGCATTGGGGGACTCATGATGTGCTGAAAGCGGAGGACACGGTTCTGTTCTGCTCTGGAGCTCCCTTGCTCCAACAGCCATAAAATACCCTTCAACTTACGCTTTCTTTGGACTGAAAGTAACCCCAAGATTTTGGAATCTTGCATGGACAGATTTATGGTGTTTCTGATTTGCGGAATATCCAGTAAAGGAGCCAAATCAGAGAAAGGCAAGCAATGTGGGGCAGAGATAAAGATGGAGGACATACAGTTCTCCCCTTCATGGATGTGCAGCTCTCCCAGATTACGACTGCGATAGGCAATGCGCTGGAACCCCGGTTTCATTGTATGGTTAAATGGAAAAGCTACAGTTGCAGCTTGCTGAAACCATGAAGTGCACCTCCGAATTGGAAAAGTGCATCTCTGATTTGGAAGATGCAGCACTATGGCATGGCCCAGCGCTGCAGGACCTGGAGCAGAAAATTAGAGAACAAGTGGAAAAACTTGATGATATTGAGAACTGCTCTCAGCAGGGGTAATTTGCATCTAGTAGGGCTGCTTGAACATTTGCCTGAGCACAACTTGGGAGCCCTGCTGGAACTTCGGATGTCTAAAGAATTTGCCCTATCTGACAGCATGGGGCCATTTTGCATGGAGCGGGCGCACAGGATAGGCCACCCACAGGAGGACTGCTAGAAGCCTCGTGTGGTTATTATTAAAATACACAACCACATCCATAAGACTGAAATCCTCAGGGGATACAAGCAAAAAAGAGACTCTCTTACGTATGAGGAGGCTCCTATCAACATATTCCAGGATTACTCCATGGCTGTTCAAGAGAAGTGGTGGCGCTTTACTCCCATTTCCTCAGCTTTATATGAAAACTAGTAAAAAAAAAAGCCCGTTTCTGACACAAATGAAACGGGCGCTAGCAAGGTTTGCCTGGGAGTGTGTATGTTTGAGAGAGAGTGTGTGTGAGAGATGGAGTGTGTGTGTCAGAGAGAGAATGAGAGAGAGAGACAGAGTGTTTGAGAGACAGAGTGTCTATGTGTGTGTGACAGAGAGATAGAGTGTGATAGACACAGAGTGTGTCAGAGAGAGTGTATGTGAGAGACAGTGAGTGAGTGTGGGCCCCCCTCCCCGCACCGCCCCATGCGGGGCCCCCCTCCCCTCCCCACCCCACCCCCACCTCTCTGGTCTCAGGACCCCCTCCCCACCTCCCTCTCCCCTGCCTCCCCTCCAGCCATCCATGTCCAGCGACAATAATCTCCTCCTGCCCCCCCTGAAGCCACCCAAGTCCAGCGACCCTCCCCTCCCCCCCCAGCCACCCTTGTGCAGGGATCTTACCCTCCTCCCCCCTCCCCCTTTAGCCACCCATGTCCAGCGATCCTCCCCCCGGTGCATCAAACCCCCTCGCCACCCGCAGCTGGCACTGGTAACGCTGTCCGTCCGCTGGTGCTTCTCTTGTTGAGCAGTAGCGGACGCTACAAAAAGGGAAAAGCATAAATGTTTTTAAAACTCACTTGCGGCACCGCCGACAGCCATCAGGCATTGTCTGTCGGTTCTGCAGCTGCTCCTCCTCTCCCCTCTCATGTCGCTGCGCTCCTCCGGGGTCTTCCTCCAGGGGCAGTGACATGGAGGCGAGAGGAGGAGCGGCTGCAGAGGCGACAGCCAATGCCTGATGGCTGTCTGTGGTGCCGCACTTGAGGAATGCAAAACTTTAGGGTTTTTTCTTTTTGTAGTGGTCGCTGCTGGTCAACAGAACCAGCAGCGGCCGGACATCGTTTCCATTGGCAGGTGCGGGTGGCGAGGGGGGGTGATGTGGTTGGGGGGAGGGGTTGATGTGCTTCGGTGTTGGGGAGGGTTTTTTTTGATGCGCTGCTCCCTGCCACTTGCAGCAAGTGTCTGCAAGTGGCAGGGAGTGGCACATGCACAGCTGATTCCCAGGCAGGCTCCGCGTGTTTCCCTACTCCTTCTCCTTGGCTGTGAATCAACTGTGACGTCAGCCTGTCGTCATTTCCATTGGCAGTTGCGGGTGGCGAGGGGGTGGGGGGGGTTGATGTGCTTCGGGGTTGGGGAGCTGTGTGGCATACGCACAGCTGATTCCCAGGCAGGGGAAGGAGTAGGGAAACACGTGGAGCGTGTTTCCCTACACCTTCTCCTTGTCTGTGAATCTGCTGTGAGTGATGTCACAATGCGGTTGGTGATGTCACTAATCTACACAGTCTAGGCAACCACCTCAGAATGTTGCTTCAAGCCAGGCACAGAATGTTGGAGGTGAGAATTATTATATAGGATAATGTTCGTTTCATGCTTCTCTATCTTGCGATTCTTAAAGATAAACTTCAGGATAAATGGGTATGTCTCGTCTGTGGTCGTGACCCCTCTCAGGCTTACCTTATTTCTGGCGGTCAGCTTCTAAGCTGGCTTCTATCTGGTCTTTCTGAGTGTTCTGTCTCTGTGTGCTGGCTGCTTCCAGCATGGCTCTGATTACTCCACTATACTGCACCTGTGTGTGTTAAGCCTCTCTGTGCTTCAGTATGCTTTCTGCCTGTGTTTTGGTTTGTGTTCCTCTTGCCCTCTGGTGGCCAGACCTGGTGGCTGTATTGGACTGTCTGTGTGCTGTTTCGCGTTCTAGACTTCAGCCCAGTCCAGTGCGGATCTTCCGGCCTGCCAGACTTGCTTGTCTTGTTTGAGCCTGCACAGCACCCGTAGCTGCCTGGTGATTGCTGCAGCTGAATCTCAGCTGCTGCTGGGTTTGTTAGCCATTTGGAAACTCTCTGCTTTGCCTTTGCATCGCCTAAGGCCCTGGTTTGTTGGTGCTTGCTGCACTTCTGCCTAGTCCAGTTTATAGTCTATATTCTTGCCTGATTCTAGTTTAGTCTTTGTGTAGCTTCTTGTATTTTATTGCTTGTTTCCCAGTCTTGTTTCTTGTTTGTATGTCTTTGTCTAGTTCTAGGTTGTCTGTGTTTCTTGTTCAGTGGCTGCCTGGCAGCTTTCAATTCTGTTTCTTGTCTACCAGTGTTTGTTCCCTGTTTCAGTGGCTGCTTGCAGGTTTCAGTTCTGCCCCTTGGCTGTCTGAGAGTCCTAGTCTAGTATTCTGCCTAGCCTCCCTGTGTGCTCTAGTCCCTGAGTGTATACTGCTGGTATCCAGTTCCAGCCCTGTCCGGCAAGTCCTGCCAGCCACCTGCACCCAGGGGCTCAACTCCTGAGGAACGGTGGTCAAGTGCAGGTGAAGTCTAGCTGGCCCTGTCAGAGTTCTGCCTTATCCCTGTGTGGGGTGGTTTTGCCTGCCACTGCCGCTCCTCGGCAGTGGCCCAAGGGCTCACAAACCTAGTTCCTGCTTTTGAAAACGTGACAGGGTAACCTTTGATACAATCTCAACCACCCAGGAGGGCCTCAACACACTTCTGGATCAAGAGAGCACAGCCTAATATTTTAGGACATATTTGTATGCCGACTTGTTTGTTCAGACTGCTATGTTCTGTGGGATGCCTTTAACGGTAACCTTTTGTATCTGCTTCTCAGCTAGATCCATGCTTTTTCTGCTCCAGGGGGTGTTACTTTCTGGGCTGCATATGTACTTGTTTTGGTCTATGAGGAGGGTTTCTGGCAGATTTGTTTCGGTTGAGGGGATGCTTCTACACAGAGTTGTGGCTGATAAGGTACAGGGCACCTTCGCATTGGGATGATCTCTTCACTGCAGTGGGTTAGACCTATGCTGGCTGTGATATGAGGTTCCTGGGAGAGGGGGTTGGGAGGGGGAGAGCTGGGGGGCTGGGGCTTGGGGGAGTGTGGGTGTGGAGGGAGCTTATGGTCAGGGTTGGAGAGGGAAGATCAGTGTGAAGGATGCCTGCACTGAGTGTTGAGTTGAGTGGTTAGAGTGATTTCATGGAACATTTGTGGAATTACCACGCCAGTGAAACACAGCAAAATCCTAGCTGCTCTATAGTGTCACGGCACAGATATTGCTTGCTTACAGGAAGCAAAACTAACTAATGAGGAGCTTGAGAAACTAGCCCAGGGGTAGCAGTAGTTGTGCACAAATCTCTGGCCTACAAGGCAGAGGTTTTGTTGAAAGATGGCCAGGGGTGGTACTTGGTGGTGCGGTTGTGGCTTCAGGGTTGGGAGATTCTATTGGTGGTGGTGTATGGGCCCATGCCGGCTGAGTCCAAATTTTACAGAGATTTACTATGGGTCTGTGTGCCCCATGCATCACAGAATCTGCTGGTGGTAGGAGACATGAACGCAGTTCTAGATCAGGATTTAGATCATTCTGTGTGCAGAGAAAAGACATTGGGAGGGGTGGTGATTGCGCACTTTCAACATTTGTGCACTTCCTGGATCTTGTGGATCCCTGGAGGCTCTTTCATCCGATGGAGAGAGACTACACCCATCTCTTCCTGGCCCATGGAACATTATCGTGGATAGATTATATTTTTGTATGCCATGACTATTTTTCTCTGATACGAGCAACAGGGGTCGAGGCTGTGGGGGTCTCGGACCACTCCCTCGTGTGGATGGAATTGGAGAGTCCTCTGTCATTTTTGGCTCCTACGAATTGCGTGTTCCAGCCTATCTGGTACAGGATCAGGATTTGCTCACCTACCTAGAGAAGCAGTGGGAAGATTATTTACGTAATAACCAAGCACACATAGACCAGCCTATATTATTCTGGGATGTGGCAAAAGCAGTTTTATGGGAGGGCCATAACATTGTTCACTAGTGCTACAAATCACAGGCTGGCTGCAGGAATTGTGGCTTTGGAAGCACAGCTTAAACAAGCTAAACAACTCCATATTCAGATGCCCTTGAAACTTGGCTTTCTACAGAGGTGGCCCTTAACACTCTGCTTCACAAGCAGGCTGCCCGCTTCCTTTTTTTTTTTTAATAGAAAACGTCGTTTTCATAAATATGGGAATAAGACAGGGTGCCTTTTGGCTTGCGTGGTGCGAACATGGGGTGGTTCACGGACAATTTGCATTCTGGAGAAATGGCAGGGTGTGCTTACTATTGAGGTAGATGAGATTGCGGAAATTTTTATGCTCATTTTCGGTCTCTGGACTCTTCATCTGGTACAGGTTCTGATTCATTTCTGACCTACTTGAGCAGCTCAGGGATGCCCTGATTCACATTGCTGGTACAGGAAAGTTTGAATCAACCTCTGCAGGTGAAGGAGCTGCAACACGCAGAGAAGCCAAGTGCGGAGATGGCAGAGGCTGTCCGAAAAACTACTAACGCGGACCCATAACGCTAATGAGGGAGGGGACGCACGCTCACTTTAATGTCTGTTCCCTTACAAAACCGTTCTTCAAACATCCCCAAGGCACTGCCCGCCCCTGTGGAAAACGCGCAGGTGTCAGAAACTGCAAGGAAGGGGGGACATGCACCATGCACGGAATGGGTGGGGGACAGCCCCTTGGACAGAACGGGGGAGGCCCTGCACTTCGGACGAAAAGGAAGGAGTGGTCAGCCTGCACCTCGGATGGAAAGAGAGGTAGGGAAGGAACGGGTCATGGTAGTTGTAGCCACACACACACATATACTGTGTCACACTGTAACTCACTGTCACACACATTACATCTCTCAGACACTTCCTCTATCACACACAAAAACACTCTCTCACATACACACACTGACTCAAACTTACACAATCCAAGGAAACACACACACACACACTCAGACATACACTGTAGGGAGCCTGAAGGGAGCCAGAAGGGGGGTGCCTAGATCCTGAAACTTGGAGGTAGTGGGGGCGGACCCTGAAACTGGGAGGGAGGGAGGTGCCAGAGTCTTCTGGCACGCATGCGCGGACTTCCCGCCCATCACGCGAGCATGTCCCCTCAGTTCTCTTTTGTCCACGACGAGGTGACAGGATTTTTCTTGTTGTCCTCGTTTTGGCCAAGGAAGAAAGTTTTTACATTTTGCCAGCGTCCAGGTAAACACGAGCAGTAGATGATTTGCTTACAACGGTCTTTTTCAAGACCCATCTTACGGTTTTATTTCAAGTTTTATTTAAAGATTTGTTTATCCATTTAAGTTTGAGATATTTTATAACATCATTTCATGAGTATTGTTCTTACTACATTCATAAGACTCCTGACGTAGGCCACCAGGCTGAAACACAACGTTGTGTCGAGTCATTAGTCTTTTGAAAGTATATTTAAATAAATACAGTTTGTTGGTTTTTATTTTAATTTTTGTCTGGTTCCTGTTCTTTGGATAAGCCTGGTTTACATTCCCACTCTTATTTGTATTTATTTTCTATCTCGTGGGATCTATTGAGTTCTCCACGTCTGTGGATTCTCTTTAGTCCATAATGAAAGAAAGAAATAAACATGGCCCGATATTTGAAAATACACAAGAAAAATGTTTAGAAAGAGAATGCACTGCAAACATCAAGATGTTTTGAACTAAACATCTCTGCCAATCAGAAATGCACAACACAAAATGTGCAGCGCCGGTACTGGACCCTGCATTGAGAAAACGTTCCCTCCATATGGCAAACATGCATATATACATGTGGAGGAATGTTCCTTAGTGTGCCTGGTCATGTCTCTGTGCAGAGAACCTAATTTTTCAGTGCCAGAGACAGAGCTCCTGGTTCTCCTGTGCCTGAGGCACAGAAGAGAAATTTTCAAGTACCACCACCACCTGCCACCCCACAATGTCTCCATGAGGGCACAGAGATCCATAGATCCTTTAAAGGTAGCAAACAGACAGCAGAGATAATTAAGGACCAGAGTGTGACCAAATAGTCTCTTAAACTTTAATAAATAAATTCACATAAAACCATATGAAAGAGAGTGTACATAACCGCAGTATGGACTCGACATGGATTGTGTTTCAGTGATAATGCCTGCCTCAGGAGTCCACAGTCTGCCACTCTAAATAAAACATATATGCATTAAAACAAAGACTACATTCATATCTTCATTATGTATAATAAGCATGATAAGAAAATTTTAAGAAACAAAAAACAAACACCAAGCATGACAAAGTGAAATGAAAGGATGCACAAACATAAGTAAAAGTGGACCCAGGATAACAGGGAACTAGAAAATCTTTAGTGAAAAACCTATTAGAAAAAAGCTGCAGTGAGAGACCTGTAGGAAAGTGTAGTGATTATAACAAGAGAGGGGTGTGAAATAAAACACTAAACTATAGATGTTCAATTCATACTAAGGAGAATCCAAAGTAAGGAGATTAAATAGTTAACACCGATAGGTGTCTAAGATGTATGTCAAAATGCTACTTTAGCTGCAGCTAGAGATGTGCAAAACAAAGCAGGAGGCGGGCACCAAAATCAGCACTCAATGCTATTCTATAATGGACATTCATCTTTAAGTGCCCATTATAACATTAAGCAAGATTTTTTTTTGGCACCATTTACTGAATCTAGCCCTTAGTGTGCCTTTTGCAGTATAGCAGTGCCAGTTTGTCCTCATTACAGATAGCTTGACTAGAGGATGGGGAGCTAACATAGACAGCCAATATTCACAAAGAATGTGGTCAATATATGAGTCAACTTTATATTGACCATTTTTCTGCTTTTATCTCTAGGAAGGGTATGCTGGGGATGACTCAATATTTTTCAATATATTTACAGGGAAAAGTTTAGAAAAAAAAACAAAGCTCCTATTTGTGGAACCACTAGCTGCAACAATAAGAACTACTTCCTCTTCTTTTGAGTTTCCTTAGACACATCTGGGAAGATCCCAACTTTAAAGTTTATAAACTTTTTGTCCCAATATTTAAAAAGCATACATAGAAGCAATCCCTTATTCAAAACCAAAGCCAAAATTGCCACCATTGTGGCCAACTCAATTAGTTCAAATTAAGATTTTTCCAGCAAGGCAGAAAAATCAAGGGATTGTAAATCTTCTGATTGATTACCTCCTCCATTCTCTTCACAAAAGGTGTATAGTGAAATTTAACCACAGAAGGAATAGATATAAGAGGAACACTTATAGCCTGTATTCAAACTTTCACTGCACACTACTGTTTAGACCAGGCTTCAGCACTGGACAGTGCCTTTGGTCAAGTTGTGCTGGGCAACCTGTCCTCGTCACCCAACAGCTCTCACACTTTACTGTGTGGGCTTCTGTTAGGACTATGACAATATTTAGATGAGCAGCCTAAGTTTGGGAGTCATCCACTTGTGTGCCAAGCTGAATCCAGCTTGTCGACAGGGAAAGCAATGTTGCTCATTTGTAACAGATGTTTTCCATAGACTGCAAGATTGATAAGGCATACAATCTTTCCCACCTCACTGACAGTTGTCTAACTGTGGTGAGCTTTGAAACTAACTCAGGATCTGAGGAAACAGGAAGAGCTTTACATGTTCAGAACTTTGTGCTAAAGTTATGAGCTGGGGGGGGGGGGGGGGTGGCAAATCCATCCCAGAACCAGCAGTTCATGTCACCCAGCTGTGTGCCTTATCAAACCTGCTGCACAGAAAACATCTGACTGTTAAGTGAGAAACACTGCTGTTTCTTCACTGGCCTGATGAAAAGAGGATAACTCATGAAAGCTTGTCAAAGAAACATTAAGTTCATTCAGTAAAAAGATATCATCTACAATTTGTTTGTTAACCCTTATTTCCATATATCTGAGTGAAGTAAAACACCAGTCACAATTCTTGGCTTCAAAAAGAGGAAACATAACAGAGTCATTGGCAGCAAAGGGAAGAAATAGAACTGGCCTGACACAGTCAAGCTGTCTTGTAGGGTTAATGAAGTCCTATGGTGCACATCTCCTTGCCTCCTCCTCAAACGAGCACAGAATATTAGAACTAAATCCTGGGTGGGCCATAGCATCCTTAGTTGCCTCAGCCAAGACAGATGAAAACCATATATAGAATATCTGCAATATGTCCAGTATCTGGCCTCCGAACTGAAGAAGGACAAGGTGGCAAAAGGCAAAATTCTAGTGAGCTGCAATGTTCTCAGTGACCACAGTCAAAGCAGCTGTGAAGTGTGGAGACAAGTCTATCTTCCCAGTACATAGCTTCTTCTATGATACTAAGAGGCATATTTTCAAAGCACTTAGCCTCCCAAAGTTCCATAGAAACCTATGGAACTTAGCCTCCCAAAGTGCTTTGAAAATATGCCTCTAAATGTCTATTTTCTAATATATTTCCACCATTCATGATGTATTGTAAGCCACATTGAGCCTGCAAAGAGGTGGGAAAATGTGGGATACAAATGCAATAAATAAATACATAAATATCTTGTTTGATGCAGGTATAATTGTGCGCATGTATGTAGTGGAAAGAACAGATGATTAAGTGCCAATCAAGACAGGGGATTCAGGGGCGATTGTGTGATTTTGAGGGCGGTCCCCTTTAACGACAGTGGACCTGACCTGGGGCCCACTATCTGGGTTGCTGCAGCAAGAAACACACAATCTTCCTGGCTGCAAAAACTTTCCTTGAAGAGCAAATGAAAACAAACAAACTTAAGATGATCTTTTTCACCAGTGGTTTTTCTAAAATTG
Organism: Microcaecilia unicolor; assembly: GCF_901765095.1. NCBI lineage: Eukaryota > Metazoa > Chordata > Amphibia > Gymnophiona > Siphonopidae > Microcaecilia > Microcaecilia unicolor. The sequence continues at coordinate 391,932,028 of NC_044032.1, forward strand.
TTGCTCCCCCTGGATGTGCCAGCTGACATAGGTGCCAATATTTCAAAATGATTGGCGGTGCCAAACACAATACAAATTACCTCTCCCCGTGGACATTGAAGGAGCTTGCTCAATATTGGGGGGTGCTCAGCCATCTCTGGGACCTACAGAGCTGGCTCTTCTCTCGGGGACAATTTCTCCAAATGGGTTAGTTTTGCACATACAGATCTAGATTCTATATATGGCACCTGAAAATTCTGTGCAGAAAACAAATACGCCTAGGTGTATTCTCTAGACAGAACAGAACTCTTATCACTTGACTGACTAACCTCACTGCTATTAATGAACAAGCACAACCACTTTAATCCTAATGTCTAAAATGTTTTTTCTATAATTGATGACTCAACATATGTTACAATCCAATCTATTACTCAGGAACTTATATGCAATACCATAATGTATTCTACTTTACCATGTATGTATGCACCTTATGCAATACCACTTTAATCCTTATGTCGAAAACGATCTTTCTATAATTGATGACCTAACATATGTTACAATCCAATCTACCACTCAGGAACCTATATGCAATACCATAATGTATTATTCTTTACCATGTATGTACGCACCTTAATGCAATACCATTTGTAATTCTGTTAACCGGAAATGGCAATCGCCATTACGGCAAATGTAAGCCACATTGAGCCTGCAAATTGGTGGGAAAATGTGGGATACAAATGCTATAAATAAATAAAGCATGCCTATATTTTATAGAATAGGCTTGAATTTCCAGGTAGTATTTCCAGGCAGGTTGAAGAGCGGAGACCACCGAAATGAGCGGAACACGACAGCAGTTGGAAAAAGCTAAGTGATTCCTTGCGGGGTCCCTGGCTATATCTCATATAAGCACCATAAGCACTAGTGGGAATTTGGAATTAGGAGTGCACAAGAAACTGTTTTATTAGTTGGTAGAGACACACACAAATGCCAGTTAGGAAGTGGTCAGTCAGTCTGATGGAGTTTTTCTGAAGCTAGATGATGACACGCTGTACTTAAGCCTTATAGCCTGATACGTGGGCTGGCTGGGTGGCGAAACTGAAGCTTTTTTCTCCATCTGTAAGATTGACCAGAAAGTATACAGTGTGTGGTGTCTCACAGGAGGTTTTACACAGCCAGTGTGAAGCTGTGTTTGAATTTTCAGTTTAAATAAATTAAAGCTTGAGAGAATTAATGGTCATTTGACGAGTATATAGAATAAGCCAAGCGCCTCTCCATGCAACCAAATTTAGTCACGGCCATTTACGCCATGTTTTATTTGGTGTAAATCCCAACACCTAAATTAGTAAATTAGGCACAGAGTGGGTGTATTCTATAACCACACACATAAAATTTAGAAACGCCCACGCCCTGCCTATGCCCTCTTTTCAACTATGCGACTTAGAATTTAAGCTTACTACATTTCAGAATACACTTAGCGAGTTGTGTGTGTAAATCTTAATGCCAATTAGTACTGATAACTGATAACATCCAGTTGACAGTGCTGATTAGCTAGTTAACCAATTAAATTATGTGCACTGTTATAGAATATGCTTTGATTTCCACATGGAAATTAAGGCGCAATATATAGAATCCCGGGGACCATGACAGGAATGAACCTCATTCCTAAGCCAGGACATGTGGAGAATGATCTCAGTCTCTCAAATTTACTGCTAACGCTCGCCGTAATACTTGCATTGTGCCAGAGGGAGCTTTTTTCTGGAGTTCATATGAAGTAACTTGTATAGGTAACTTATCAACATGCGCTTGGAAGTTCTTATTAATCAAGCCTGTGGCACCCAGAACAAAGAGAATTATTTCTGTATTATTCTGCCACATGTTATTTATTTATTTGTTTATGCATGCATGTATGCATTTATATCCCACATTTTTATTCATTTATAGCATTTATACCCCGCTCTTTCCCGCTCGATAGCAGGTTCAGTGCGGCTTACAAGGTATGTTACAGAGTATCACAGAGATAATACAAAGTATGGTACAAAGTATCACAGAGATAACCCAGTTATAGAGAGTAGGACAATAGGACGATACGATTCGTGGGGGAGAGGGTTGGAATTTGGGCGGTGCTAGTGATGTGGATGTGGATTAGGTTTAAGAATTAAGTTGGGTTGTTAGGGTAGGCTTGTTTGAAGTGGTACGTTTCCAGCAGCTTTCGGAAGGGTACATGTTCATTGGTTGTTCGGATGTGTCGAGGTATTGCATTCCAGAGTTTGCTGTCTATAACGGAGAAGTTGGATGCGTAGTAGGTTTTGTATTTGAGGCCTTTGCAATTGGGGAGATGAAGGTTGAGATATGATCGAGAAGATTTGGACCCATTCCTGGCTGGTAGGTCGATCAATTCGGTCATGTAGCGTGGAGATTCGCCATGGAGGATCTTATGGATCATTGTGTGGGCTTTGAAGTTTATGCATTCCTTGATAGGGAGCCAGTGGAGTTTTTCACATAGTAGTGTTGAACTTTCAAATCGTGATTTGCCAAAAATGTGTCTGGCTGCTGTATTTTGGGCGGTTTGCTTTTTTTTCATGATTACCTAGTGGTAAGTTCAATGTGGCTTTCTTAGTGTTGGACTGCATTTCTTGATACTTGACGATCTTCCCCCTCCACGCGATTCACTGAGTAATCGCTTGGGACTGACACCTCTATAATCAATGCCGTTCTGATGTTTTTCTCTTTTACTATTACATATATTTTTCTGGCATCCAGCGTTTTCTCAGTCACAATGAGGATTTCCCAGGTGATCATAACCTCTTTGTTTTCCACAATTGTCTTAGGGTCATGAGCCCAATGTTTTTCTAGTACACAGATGTTGTATTGCTTACAGAGTTTCTAGTGAATGAGACACGCCACCTTGTCGTGCTTTTCTGTATAATTTGTTCCACTATCAGCACTTCTCAACCAGCCATGAGATGAGTAACTATTCAAAAAGATACCTGTGTATTTGCGGGCATACTTCTAGATATTTTACAAAAGTTCTGCATTCAGCAGAACCTTTTGTAAAATACAGGGGAAACTGAGAGCATGCTGCCCTGAACATCTCACTTTCCCTCTCCAAGACCTATCAAAAACAAAATTACAGAGCACATCCAAGGACATGGATTATTGAGACCAAGTCAGCACGGCTTTTGTGTGGGAAAATCTTGCCTGACCAATTTACTTCAATTCTTTGAAGGAGTAAACAAACATGTGGACAAAGGGGAGCCTATTGATATTGTGTATCTGGATTTTCAAAAGGCGTTTGACAAGGTGCCTCATGAAAGGCTACAGAGGAAATTGGAGGGTCATGGGATAGGAGGAAATGTCCTATTGTGGATTAAAAACTGGTTGAAGGATAGGAAACAGACAGTGGGGTTAAATGGGCAGTATTCACAATGGAGAAGGGTAGTTAGTGGGGTTCCTCAGGGGTCTGTGCTAGGACCGCTGCTTTTTAATATATTTATAAATGATTTAGAGATGGGAGTAACTAGCAAGGTAATTAAATTTGCTGATGACACAAAGTTATTCAAAGTCGTTAACTTGTGACAGGATTGTGAAAAATTACAGAAGGACCTTACGAGACTGGGCGGCTAAATGGCAAATGATGTTTAATGTGAGCAAGTGAAAGGTGATGTATGTGGGAAAAAAGTACCCAAATTATAGCTACGTCATGCAAGGTTCCACGTTAGGAGTTACAGACCAAGAAAGGGATCTGGGTGTCGTCGTCGATAATACACTGAAACCTTCTGCTCAATGTGCTGCTACGGCTAGGAAAGTGAATAGAATGTTCACCCAACGCATAATTAAACTCTGGAATTCGTTGCCGGAGAACGTGGTGAAGGCGGTTAGCTTGGCAGAGTTTAAAAAGGGGTTAGACGGTTTCCTAAAGGACAAGTCCATAAACCACTACTAAATGGACTTGGCAAAAATCCACAATTCCAGGAATAACATGTATAGAATGTTTGTACGTATGGGATGCTTGCCAGCTGCCCTTTGCCTGGATTGGCCACTGTCGTGGACAGGATGCTGGGCTCGATGGACCCTTGGTCTTTTCCCAGTGTGGCATTACTTATGTACTTAAAATGAGCCTTTAAGTGTTATGATAATTATATTTTAAAACTCCCATTGCATTGGGAAAAAAGTGAGATACCACATAGTAATAATAGCCCAGATGATGTTTGTCTGGTCAGCGTCAATTCATAACGATAACACGTTCAATATTTATTCCAGGAATGTCTTTGAAAGCAGTCCTTTCAAATGCAAACATTAAGGCAGCCAAGATTAGATTCAGTTTATTTCTTTTCATCTTTGCTGAACGCTAGCCAGTGTATGCTCAAAATGGTGTGGCAGAAGCTCTACCAGCTGTGTATTATGAGGTGGGTTGAAAGGAAATAATTTAGAAAGAAGCTTCAAATCACTTGCCTTCCATACCAAAACAGAGGAAACAAGTGGTACAGATCTGGGAGTTATGCATGCCAGCAAGGGTTTGGCCAAGCCAATTTCCTTCAGTGCAAGAGTTTCAATATAATACAGTTGACAGGTTTCCAGTTTGCCTCTCTTAGGGTCCAATGTTTATAACTCCAGTAGCTGGAATCTACATAATTACATTTTTACTTTGAAAATATAGCTGAACTGTTTTCATTGTCTGCTTTTGTGAACAGCTGCCTCTTCAAGTTGAAACCTCTGCTTATTTTTTTTCTCAAGCATTTAAGGACAAATTCAAACCACATTTAATGCCAGTATCACATGGAAAAAGATTCTCATGGCTCTGCAGAATGGGGCAATTTTTTCATTTGTTTGCTCTTCAAGAACTGCATATGCACAACATTTGTGAGATCAACAGATGCAAGACCCATTTAGCAAACTAGGGCTGTCTATCCAGTTTCTTTTCTAGCTTTTATAGATATAAGCTTTAAAAGTCCATGAAATGTATCTACTGTAATAATGTTAAACATTTGCCTTATGGTCAATGTTTCAGAAACACTGCCCAAAGAATGCACATACCTTGTGTTAATTACTTTTTCTGGGTTATATATATATATATATATATATATATACATACACATACATATACACACAAAGAGCTAGAGAGCACAAATAAATGAAACTAAATAGAAAAAAAATGAAACTACATAGAAAAAAAGCTCACTCATTACATTCTATTGGGTAGGAAGCTTTCCAACATAATATCAAATTTACCAAAATGAAACCTCAAGAATCCAGGTGACCTAAAGAGATGGTCTAAACCTAATTGGACTCATCATCATGGGTTTCCTACCTACCTCTGCAAACAGCCTCAGTGTGGAAAAACTCCACTCTGGAGAAAAGACACTGTGGTAAAACTCCAGAGTGGAGTTTATCATACTGAGGCTGTTTTCAGAGGTAGGTAGGAAACCCATAATGATGAGTCCAATTAGGGTTAGATCATCTCTGTAGGTCACCTGGATTCTTGAAGTTTCATTTTGGTAAATTTGATATTATGTTGGAAAGCTTCCTACCCAATAGAATTTAATGAGTGAGCTTTTTTCTATTTAGTTTCATTTTTTTTTCTATCCCATGATTTAGAAAGCTCAGCTGAAAAGGCTAAAACAGTCCAAAATCTACTAAGTTTAACTGCAAAAATTTGCAGATTTCTTTGTAAACGTTCATGCACAAAATCATTTTGATTTATATTACTAATTAACTGAAAGAAATAGCACTACTGCAATGGAATCTATGCAGGATGTAAGGAACAAGGAAACTCCAGACGGCACAAAACACAGTAGCCAGATTGATATTTGGTAAGACACGATTCCATAGCACCACACCACTCCGTGAAAAATTGCATTGGCTTCCAATCAAAGAACACATGTCTTTCAAAATCTGCACCTTAGTCCATAAGATTATCTATGGTGAAGTCCCAGGTTACATGATCGACCTAATCAATATCCCAATCAGAAATAGTACCAGTTCATCACGGTCTTACCTGGATCTCCACTACCCAAATTGCAAAGGACTAAAATACAAGACAACCCATGCGTCCAACTTCTCTTACATACAGTAAGCACGCGCCTGTGGAACGCATTGCCACAAGTGGTGAAAACAACTTACGATCACCTAAAATTCAGAAAATTATTAAAGATTCACCTATTCGGAAAGGCTTATCCGAATGACTCAACCTAAGTGACTCAACCCTGCAACACTTCACTATCATAGATCGTATTGGACATTGACAAACCCTTTTACCTCACCCCAACTTGATTGAATCTTATCTTCCATATCCCAATACAACATTTTGCACTTATCCCGTACCGGAATAGTAAATGCCTTCACGTTAAAATGTAAGCCACATTGAGCCTGCAAATATGTGGGAAAATGTGGGATACAAATAAATAAATAAATAAATGTTTATTTATATCTTGATTCATTCACATTTTATAACATTGGCAAAGCAAGCAAAATTACCAATAAAAATGGCGCCCAAAAAACGGTGCTGAAAAACATCCGCACAGAGTGCTATTCTATAAACAGCGATCCAAGACAGTAGTCTGCCCCCCTCCCAGCATAGGCCTGTCCCTCTGACCACCCATAGGTCCTCTCTCGGCCTATCTTAAGGACTACTGGTGGTCTAGTGGCCTCTTTGAGGCTGGAATAATCCCCACTCAGTCTTGCTCATCCTAGCTGCATAGTCAAAATGGCTGCTGAGACTCCATGGGAGTTTGCGGCAGCCATTTTGAGATTGGAACAAGCACAGACAAGAGTAACTGGAGATTGCTTTTACCTATGCCAGTTCCAATCTCAAAACGGCTGCTGCGGGAAGTTGCAGCGGCCATTTTGACTGTGCAGTTGGTACAGGCAGGGAGCGAGTGGGGACCACTCCTGCCCTGAAGAAGCCACTAGAGCATAAGGACTTCTTAAGGTAGGCCTGGGGAGGAAGATGGGAGGGTGGAGCATGTGGTTGTGGGGGGTGGGGGGGGCAGAAAGTGGTTGTGGGGGAGAGGGGATTTTCAGGTGAAACAAGATTTCTGGCCAGCTTCGGTGCTGAAGTTGAAATTCAGTTGGCCTCTACTGCCTTGTTTAGTGAATGTATGGACTAAACTCCATGGTGCAGCCTTAGAACTCTCCTTTAAGGAATGAGAGTTCAGTCTGGCAACTATGTCATTACTGCCAGCCAGTATAGATTCTAATATGTTCTTGTAATTTTAAACCAATATGAGAGAATGAATTTAAATCTCCTAGTCAAATAGTGTCTTGTCCGCAAGGAAGGTGAGCCCTTAGGTCCCCGTAAGGCCCCGAAGGACCTCAAAGGACAGCCGTGCAACCCCAAGTCTTCACCCGCGGCGACCGCCGTTCACCAAGGGTTGAGCCCCCAGCTGCAGGCGGTCAACGGGACTTCAGGAGCCGCGGGGTTGACGGACTGACCTGGACTGGAACCAGGAGAGAAGCGGGCAGGTGGAATAGAGAGTCCACAAACAGGCAACAGATCTGGGCAGGCAGCTAACAGCGTAGTCAGAGTCAGGCAAGAGGTCAAGGTAGGCGGCAAGCAGAGTAGTCCGAGTCAGGCGAGAGGTCAAGGCAGGCAGCTAGCAGAGAAAACCAGGAAACAGTCCAAAAGTCCAAAATCAGCAACACCAGGAAACCAACGGAACCACGGAGACTGGCCTCGGGTAACAGAACCCGAAGCAACATCCTATCTCAGGCTCATTCCTTAAATACTGTTCGGCAGTCAGCCACCCAGCCCCCGTAGACATAGCCGGCCAATCAGAACTTGGTTATCGACAGAACCCTTCTGATTGGCTCTGACCGATCTCCCAGGCGGATCTATCGTGCTGGCCTTCCAGTCTAACTCCTCTGAGGCGGAGCTTGGGGTTCCCGCGCCCAAGAATGAAGAAGACGCCGGCCATCGCGCCTCGGCGCCATTTCCCTTACTGGCGCAAACACAGCCCCCGTAGCCGGCGATCGAGAGTCCGGCAGCCGCGATCGCCGGCCTCCGGCCTCGGCCCCGGACTGGGTGGCCATCACCACGGCGAGCCCCGGCTCCCCTCCGTGGCCTCAAGAAAGCCGGCCTACGTCGTGGTGGACGCCGGCTCCTGCTTCCCGCGGAGGAGCAGCCGGAGGGAGCGACGGATGTGACAAATAGAAATGTTGTATTTTCCCCAAATAAATTGCAGCTTTGATGATTTCAAAACAAAAGTATAGGTGAACTTTGTAAAGCTTTGATATTAAAGGGTAAAGGGTCATGGATTTGATATACCGCCTTTCTGTGGGTACTATCAAAGTGGTTTACATATACTACTTGAAGGTACTTTTTCTGTCCTGAGTTGGCTCACAATCTAAGTTTTGTACCTGAGGCAATGGAGGGTTACCACCGAGCCATCAAGAAACATGAAAAATCAGTGGAAGAATTTTAAAAATAGAATATACTTACAAAACAGTGTAATGCAACAAAACTACAGTACAAACACATAAGCTTTACACCCAGCTCATTCAACTACTAAAAGCATGTCTGCATGATATTCAATAAGACCTTCTACCTCCATTTAGATCCTCTTATATATGCAGGTGCCTTTCTTGCTCCTGTTTGCTTGTTATTACTAATGGTGAGAAACAAATAGCCTGTGAAACTGAACTTAGCTTTTCCATCAGTTGTCATTCTCTTATCTTCACTCCAGAAAGAAGTAAACACCTCTGTATCAACTGAGTGTTACAAATAAAGGACCCAATATTCAAAACGATTTAAGCAGGCAGGAGAGGCTTCTGACCACTTAAATGGTGCTGAGTGGATCAAGAGGGCAGTGGCATAGGAAGGGGGGGGGGGGGCGGTCTGCCCCGGGTGCACATCGCTGGGGGGGTGTCAGGTCCGCTGGTTCCCTGCCCTCTGCCCCGGAACAGGTTACTTCCGGGGCAGAGAGAGAAGTGAACCAGCGGAGCCGACGCAGCTCCCAGCAACGTGCACTCGGGGGCGGATCGGCCCTCTCGCCTGCCCCTCGCTTCCTAATTCAATGTAAGAATGCGCTCCGTTGGGGGGAGGGTGCGCTCCGGAGGGGGGAGGGTGCGTGGCGAAGGGGGGGGCGCACAGCGGCAACCCGCCCCGGTTGTCAGCCACCCTCGCTATGGCACTGCAAGAGGGACTCCTTGTGACCTTGGGCAAGTCACCGAACCTTCCATTGCCCCAGGCACAAAAACTTAAGATTGTGAACCCTCTAGGGAAAGAGAAAGTACCTGCATATAATATGTACAGCACTGTGTACATCTAGTAGCACTATAGAAATGATTACCCAGCAGTGCCACTGTATATCCCCTCTGCCTGCTGCAGCACTCCTCGATTAATGCCAAGGTGGGGCTGGGAATTATGTGGGCACCAGAAATATTCAGTGCTGGTGCCAGCATAGATAACCAGGCAAGTAGGACTGCTTAAATAGCATTACTAACTTTACAGCTCTGGATATCAGCCATACTCGCATAACTTCCAAGTTATGACCCAGCACTGAATATCAAGGTCTAATTTAGTCTGTGGTGGCTAAATATTGACCCAGTGGAGTCTGGTATTCAAAAACAGCTGAGCTCCTATGTTAGGTGTCTAAATGTGTTCTCTATTTTCAAAGATAGCTACCTAACTTTGTTCCCTGCCCTATATCTACCCCTGTTGCCACCTACTTTTAGGCTCCAAAATTTAGGAGTGTAGTAATATTTTGAGCATAAGTTTAGGCAATCAGCCCTAGCAAATTTTAAGTGCCTAACTCTCAAAGTTAGGAACATAAATTCTTTGGAATGTTGGCCTTACAGTTTCTCCCTTATGTGTGTAAAGGTAAAAGAAAAGTGCTACAAGAAAAATGAACATACAAGTCTGACACCACTGTAGACAGAAATCAAAGAGCACTAAGCAATTACTGTCATGCTGAAATTTAGAGGTAAATTCAAGAAAAGGCACTAAAAGATAGGTGCCCCATAAGCCTGAGTTCTATAACAGCAATTATACACTTCCACAGTACCCAACAGATTCTGCATGCACATCTTCTAGAATGTTAAGAGCTGTTGCACATATAGCTGCCAATCGGTGCCAATAAGTAAAAATTAAGGCCATTTATGATCTATTATTGCTCATTAACACCAATTAGCTCATGTGCACAGCTGACCTTATTCCATAACTTGCACATGCTAATTTGTTCACTATGTGAAAATTTGGGCTGTTTAATGTCAAGTGAATAGATCTCTAATGTCTGGAGGGAGTCATTTTGACCCCTGAAGAAATTAGATATTTTTATCTTTATGAGCAAATTATTTCATACATCATATATAGAATCTGAGGATTAGTGTGTAAATGCAAAGGTGTGTACTGTGATGAGCCCCTTGTAGCCAAGGGCCCACTCCATATAATCTCCTGTACTCTAGAGGTTACAATTGAACACCTACCACCTCAGACAGTCAAGGGCCTTGGTGGGAGTTCCATGGATCACCATAATCTTGACTATAGCCTGTGTGATGAGAACCTTGTGTAGACTCTCTCCAACTGAAGGTGCACTTGCAATACCTCCTCCATCTAGTGCAGATCTATGGAAGTGCTCCTGAAACAACTTCTACAAATATCTCAGTCAACTGGGGATTTATACTCTTCAGTCAAAGCCTCCAAACTCAGGATGTTCACAGAAGCATCACAAAAGCTTTGCTTCTGAGAGACATTCCAGAAACAACTTATAACTATAGCTGCTCATACCTTCATTCTTAGGTATAGGGGTCCTCCTTCCACTCAGGTGACTGTTCCTCAGTTATCAGTCATCCTGTCCTGACCTCCTCCTTTTGACATTTCCTGTAGAAACAGGTTGCAGTCTTGGTATGCTTGTGGCACGCCTCATGGCACCTTTTCTGGGGAACACAACATTGTACTAGCAGACCACCAAATATGCAAATTAGCCACTTCTTAGGCAAATTATATTTCTCTTAGCATTTCTTATTCAGGCAAGCAGGGAATTTTTCTTTCAGCAAACAGTTCATCAAATCACTCTTCAACTGAGCCCACTTTATGGGGGACATGGGTCTCAGTTTAGAACAGTCACCACCCCTTGGACAGGGCTTTTATTTTCACTCTCACTTTACAGTCCTGTCCTCCATCCCTTGCTGTTAGTTCAAATATTGCTGAGGATACAGTGTTGCCACCACAGGCTACATTATCTAGGTAAGAACCTTATTTATCCTTTAGAGATCCTTTTCCTTCGGTAACTGGGCCCTGGGGTTTCCAGCCCACCTTTATCCTTTCTCTCAGGTGTCCTTCCTTCTCCTTCTTTATGGACCTTCTCATTGGGGTCAGATCCCCATGGTTTTCAGCCAGCCTTTGTCCATCTCCTGGGAGTCTGCTCCTGAGTAACTCACCATTCTTATTTCCTGGAGGTCCCCTTTCTTTCCCCCCAGCTTCTCTTGGAAGGTGCTCTTTATATAGCTGCTAGTAGCTCACCACACCCCTTCTGGGCCCCACCTCCTGGTTCCGGAAGGGTCCAGTATCTTCTCCAGGTGCTTCCTTCTCTAAAGGGAATCTGCTGCTATGGGTCCTCCCCAACCCCTATATGCCTGGCCTTTGCTGAAGCTCCCTCTAGTGACCCTTCAGGTCATTACCCTGGTGTCCCATTGGAGCTCCCTCTATTGATCAGTTCCTGGTATTTACAAGCTTTTCACTATGGATAGCACCCTCTGGTGGCCTCCTCAGGGTAGGGCACGTCCTGTGTTTATCACCAGTACACATGGGTAGAGCATAAGCATAACATAGGCATGGGCTCCCACATGGCATAAGTGGGCATGCCCAATTGTAAGCCCATAGAGGACGATGGTGCTATTATTCTATAAAGAAATCTTGGCGCCCAGATACCATTACAGAATTTGCACTCAGCAAACTGCATCTAGGCAACCCAACTTGGCACCAGTTAAAAATTGGTCCTTAAAGGGTCAACTGACTGATGCAATATTAGGACAGAAATACCCACAGCCCTCACATCAAAAACCTTCATTAATACTCATAATTCCACTCCTCCATAATGCTCCTTAAACCATGTCCAGTTAAAAATATTTTTACTAAACAAACATCAAACAAAATACAAAAAAACATATATGTCTACTTTTTCTGCTATAGTTCTCAAATGTAATAAACCTATCTTGCAATGTTTCTTTGCTCTTCAAATCCTCCAAACACCTGCTAAAATTAAGTTTCACCAGAAGCACAATTCCTCAAAACATACCTCTAGAGGTCTATATTATAAATAAGGACCTCAGGGGTCTAGCTATCAATGTGGGCTACCGTTAAGATGTGTTATTTTACCACTAACTTGTGCTTACTGTAGCACAGGTCCCATTTTATGACCTAGTTACTAATAACTGGGGTCAACCTTAAAATAACACATCTCAAGGGTAGCCCACATTGGTAAATAGCCCCCCCCCCCCCCCCCAAAGTTATCAAGGTGGCAGTAAAAGCAACCTTTTACCTCCACCTTGATTTACTATAGGACTCACCATCTGTAATATCTCACATGCAGCATTAGCCCATCATCAAAGCATGGTCTGATGCTCTTGTGACACATCCTATAGAGGCCATGGTGCTGTGCATGACATCCCCAAAGATCACCGCAACCCCCAAGCACAACCCCCTCCCCCCAATCTGAAGCCCCCCCTGTACAAACCCTCCTCTGAAATGAAAGGCCCCCTATACACAAACCTCCTCCCCCCCTAAATTATTTATAGTGCACAACAAAGCACAAACTGTAAATTCTCCCTAACATTGTAACATCCCAGTTATACACTGTACAGCTGAACACGAGCAAGATGTCAGACCTCAGTAAAACAAATGGTTTTCAACTGAAGTGTGATTCCCTTCTGGATGTCTCTTATCCAGGAGAGGGATAATAGTACTATGATCCCCACTGTGCATATAGCGAAGATAGCTTACCTGTATCAGGTATTCACCGAGGACAGCAGGCTGATTGTTCTCACATGTGGGTCGTCATCCACGGCGGCCCAGGAATCGTAAACGAGTGGGCCTCTTTAGTTAAATCAAAAAGCATATAAACAAGAAACAACAATAACTCCAAAGGGGAGGAGGGCGGGTTTGTGAGAACAATCAGCCTGCTGTCCTTGGAGAATACCTGCTACAGGTAAGTATCTTTGCTTTCTCCGAGGACAAGCAGGCTGCTTGTTCTCACATGTGGGGTATCCCTAGCAACCAGGCTCACTCAAAACAATGAACATTGGTCAATTGGGCCTCGCAATGGCGAAGACATAAAGATTGACCTGAAACCAAAATCAACTAACTGAGAGTGCAGCCTGGAACAAAACAAAAATGGGTCTAGGGGGGTGGTGTTGGATTCTAAACCCCAAACAGATTCTGCAGCACTGCCTGCCCAAAGTGACTGTCACATCAGGTATCCTGGTGAAGGCAGTAGTGAGATGTGAATGTGTGGACTGATGACCATGTTGCAGCCTTGCAAATCTCATCAATGGAGGCCGACTTTAAGTGGGCCACTGACGCAGCCATGTCTCTAACATTATGAGCCTTGACATGGGCTTCTAGAGTCAGCCTAGCTTGGGCATAAGTGGAAGAAATGCAAACTGCTAGCCAATTGGAGATTGTGCGTTTTCCGATGGTGATTCCCCTCCTGTTGGGATCGAAAGAAACTGGGTGGACTGTCTGAAGGGCTGTGTCCACGTAAAAGGCCAATGCTCTCTTGCAGTCCAAGGTATGTAAACTGCTTTCACCAGGGCGGGTATGAGGACGGGAAAACAATGTTGGCAAGACAATTGACTGGTTCAGATGGAACTCCCGACACCACCTTTGGCAGAAACTTAGGGTGCGTGCATGTACTACCAAGGCCTGAAGCTCACTGACCCTACGAGCTGAAGTAACAGCCACCAAGAAAATGACCTTCCAGGTCAAGTATTTCAGATGGCAGGAATTCAGTGGCTCAAAAGGAGCTCTCATCAACTATCCCATGACACTGGTGGAGGTTTGACCGAGGGCTTTGACAAAAGCAAACCTCTCATGAAGCAAACAACTAAAGGCTGTCCAGAGATAGGCTTACCTTCTACATGGCGATGATAAGCACTAATCGTACTAAGGTGAACTCTTACGAAGTTGGTCTTGAGACCAGACTCTGACAAGTGTAGAAGGTATTCAAGCAGGGTCTGTGTAGGACAAGAAAGAGGATCTAGGGCCTTGCTGTCATACCTGACGGCAAACCTCCTCCATTTGAAAGAGTAACACCTTTTGGTGGAATCTTTTCTGGAAGCAAGCAAGATTCGAGAGACACACTCTGAAAGACCCAAGGAGGCAAATTCTAAGCTCTCAACATTCAGGCCGTGAGAGCCAGGGACTGGAGGTTGGGATGTAGAAGCGGCCCCTCGTTCTGAGTGATGAGGACTGGAAAACATTCCAATCTCCACGGTTCCTTGGAGGACAACTCCAGAACAAGAGGGAACCATATCTGATGTGGCCAGAAGGGAGCTATCAGAATCATGGTTCCGCAGTCTTGTTTGAGTTTCAGCAATGACTTCCCTATTAGAGATATGGGAGGATATGCATACAGAAGGCCTGTTCCCCAATGCAGGAGAAAGGCATCTGACGCTGGCCTGTCGTGGGCCTGAAGCCTGGAACAGAACTGAGGGACCTGATTGACCTGAGTGGCAAAAAGATCCACCGAGGGGGTGCCCCTCGCTCGGAAGATCTTGCAGACTACTCCCATATTCAGTGACCACTTGTGAGGTTGCATTACCCTGCTCAGTCTGTCAGCCAGACTGTTGTTTACGCCTGCCAGATAAGTGGCTTGGAGAAACATTCCGAAATGGCGTGCCCAAAGCCACATCTGGATGGCTTCCTGACACGGAGGGCGAGATCCGGTGCCTCCCTGCTTGTTGGTATAATACATGGCAACCTGATTGTCTGTCTGAATCAATATGACTTCGTTGGACAGCCGGTCTCTGAAAGCCTTTAGAGCGTTCCAGATCGCTCACATTCCAGGAGATTGATCTGAAGACCTTTTTCCTGAAAGGACCAAGCTCCTTGAGTGTGAAGTCCATCTACATGAGCTCCCCACTCCAGGACGGATGCATCCATCCTCAGCACTTTTTGTGGCTGAGGAATTTGGAATGGACGTCCCAAGATCAGGGGCGTAGCTACGGGTGGGCCTGGGTGGGCCCAGGCCCGCCCACCCAAGTGCACACACACTGCAGCAGCGCATACCACGGAGACGGCACCCGCTCGCACTCTGGCTAAGCTCTCTCCAAGTTCTGAGGCCCGCCCACCGGTGCCTCCCGTCCCGTGGCCTTTTCACTGCCTCTCAGAACAGAAGCCCATGAGGGAGCGGCCGTACCGCCTTCAGTAGCGCGGAGTCCGTTGGCTGTTCGCCGCATTTGTCCGTTACACACACACCCCTCCCCTTCCGCTAGGGCGCTTGACCTCTCCAGAGACACGCAGTCCTTGGGTCATGCGGGACTACGACGAGGTGACTGGCTTCCTGGGCCAGTGGGGACCCTTCCAGCAGCTCATTTTCTTCCTGCTCAGCATCAGCATCATCCCCAATGGCTTCGTGGTGGTGTTCCTGGCCGCATCTCCCGAACACTGTTGCCTGGTGCCGGACACTGCTAACCTGAGCGAGGCGTGGAGGAAGGTCAGCATCCCTAAGAAGATGGTGGACGGGGTAGCGGTGGACAGCATGTGCTGGCGGTACCGGCTAGACCGGGTGTTCAATTTCTCTGCCCAGGGGCTGCTGCCAGGGCTGGACGTGAACATGTCCGAGATAGAGACGGAGAAATGCCTGGACGGATGGACGTACAGCACGGACGTGTATCACTCCACCATTGTAACAGAGGTATGTGCTGGGACAGTAGGTGATTGTGTTTGTGTTGAACGCTGCACGGTGATATAATAGAAACAGCGACAACATGATGCACCAGGAAACACACACGTACATCAGATTGCCCATTACCACATTATAGCTTTGCATGTAGTTGAAATGATTGCTATGCTGTGGGTAAAGGGCTATGTCTGAGGCTGTATATCAATCTTGGAGCTCTTTTACTAAGCTATAGTAAGCAGCTAGTGCAGGGTTTATTTCGTGGTAGACAGTGTGGATCTATGCTAATATCTCCTGCACTAAAAAGGCAGCCATCGTAGTAAAAATATTGCTAGCTGTCATGAGTGCTGATAGTAGTATGTGCATCTGCCCTACTGGTAGTCTGATGTATTGATTATTTACCACTGGAGCTAGAAACTCAATTACAGAAACTTTCAAACAGTGTTTCTAGAGACTGTCATGTAGCTTTCCTTCAGTGGATACGCAATCACTCAAAACAGTGGAGAAAAAAAAAAGACCTCAGCAAGTCAATAACTGCTTCTTAACTAGCAGTGCAGACATACCAGCCATGGGAGGTCAGAAAAAAACTCCACAAATGGTGCAACTGTATGGGAAGAAGAAATGCCAATAACAATTCAGAACAGAACAGTAATGTCAGCTATGCAGATGACTTCAGTTTCTCAATATTTTCAAATTATATTTTTTCAAACACTACTTATCCAGATCCTTCCAATGCGTAGCTGTTACACATCCCAAGGAATCCTCATTTCACATCTGCTGCTTTAGGGGATTGATTAATTTCCCTTGACCACAGCGATCTTCAATAGGGCAGTGTATGGGAGGCAGGGATAGTGTTGGGCAGACTTATACGGTCTGTGCCAGAGCTGGTGGTTGGGAGGCGGGGATAGTGCTGGGCAGACTTTTATATAGTGTCCACCCATATTAGCTCTGAGCCCACCTAAAATGTCAGGTCTGGCTACTCCACTGCCCAAGATCAAATTGGATCAAATCGTCCACCACTGCAAGGAATTTTGAAAGTCAGTGGACAGTTGGATCACATCCTCTAAACTCCCTGCAGCTTGATACTACTGGGAAGCTAGGGTCCATTGAGCTGATCTCATGTGTAGGTGTGTCATGGGAGTCACGTGAACTGTGGAGGCCATGTGCCCCAGAAGTCTCAACATCTGCCGAGTTGTGATCTGTTGAGACGCTCAAACCAAGGACACTAGGGACAGGAGGTTGTCTGTCCTCACCTCGGGAAGATAACCACGAGCTGTCTTTGTGTTCAATAGAGCTCCAATGAATTCCAATTTTTGAACTGGGGTGATAATTGTTCATGAACCCCAGTAGTTCTAGCACCTGAATAGTCATTCGCATGGACTGCTGAGCGCCTGCCTCCGAGGTGCTCTTCACCAGCCAATCGTCGAGATAAGGGAACACATGCACTCCCAGTCTGTGAATACAGCCAGGCACTTGATAAACACTCTGGGCGCAGACGCCAGACCAAAAGGCAATACACAGTACTGAAAGTGCTGTGTTCCCAGCCGAAATCAAAGATACTTCCTGTGAGCTGGGAGTGTCGAGATGTGGTAGTAAGCATTCTTTAAGTCCAGAGAGCATAGCCGTTCGTTCTCTTGAATCATGGGAAAAAGGGTGCCCAGGGAAACCATCCTGAACTTTTCTCGAACCAGATATTTGTTTAGGCCCCTTAGGTCTAGGATGGGACGCATCCCCCCTGTTTTCTTTTGCACAAGAAAGTACCTGGAATAGAATCCCAGCCCTTCTTCCCCTGGTGGAACGGGTTTGACCGCATTGGCCTTTAGAAGGGTGGAGAGTTCCTCTGCAAGTATCTGCTTCTGCTGGGACCTGTAAGAATGAGCTCCTGGTGGGCAATTTGGAGATTTGGATTCCAGATTGAGGGTGTATCCTAACTGCACTATTTGAAGAACCCACCGGTCGGAGGTTATGAGAGGCCACCTTTGGTGAAAAAGCCTCAACCTCCCCTCTACTGGCAAGTCGTCCGGTACTGTCACTTTTACAGAGGCTATGCTGAACTGGAGCCAGTCAAAAGCCCGTCCCTTGCTTTTGCTGGGGAGCAGAATGGGCCTTAGACGCACGCTGTTCACGAGAACAAGCATGCTGGGGCTGAGCTTGGGCAGGCTGCCGAGAAGCAGGAGTGTACCTACGCCTAGAGTAGGAATAGGGAGCACTTATCTTCCCTCCAAAAAACCTCCTAGATAAGGAGGCTGTAGCAGAAGGTGCCCAGTGGGAGAGAGAATCCATAGCATCATTATGCTTCTTAATCTGATTAACGAGATCCTCTACTTTCTCTCCAAAAAGATTGGCCCCCCGGCAAGGAACATCCACCATCCGCTGCTGGACAGAATGATCCAGGTCAGAGACACGCAGCCATGAGAGTCTGCGCATCACTATACCTTGGACAGCAATGGATGTCACGTCAAAAGTACCCCTGGCCAAGAACTTACGACACGCCTTCTGCTGCCTGACCACCTGGCGAAAAGGTTCAGCCAGCTCCATAAGGAGTGTCTCAACCAATCTGGACAGTTGACTTATTGAGTCCTGCAAGTGTATGCTCGTGAAGAGCTGGTATAACTGGATCTTGGCAGCGAGCATAGCGGCCTGATACGTCTTTCTCCCAAAAGAGTCAAGAGTCCTAGCTTCTCTGCCTGGGGGCACCAAAGCATAGTCACTAGTACTCCTAGCTCTCTTGAGAGTAGAATCCACCACCATGGAATTGTGGGGTAAGTGGGACCTCATCAGTCCAGGTGCACCGTGGATCCGGTATTGGGACTCAGCTTTCTTGGGAACCACAGGGCCAGACAGAGGGGCTGACCAGTTTCGCATAAGGACTTCCTTCAGTACCTTATGCAGAGGTACTGTCACAGCCTCTTTATGTGGAGAGAATAATCCAGGACCTCGAGTATATCAGTCCTGGGCTCATCCTCAACCTCCACAGGGAAGGGAATAGCCGTAGCCATTTCCTGGACAAAGGAGGAAAAAGACAGACTTTCGGGTGGAGATAGTCTTCTTTCCAGCGGAGGAGAAGGGTCAGAGGGAATCCCAAAGGACTCATCAGAAGAGAAGTACCTGGGATCTTCCTCTGATTCCCATGAGCACTCCTGCTCAGTAACAGACACAACCTGTGTCAAGGTACTCTGACACTGGACCTGCCTCGACGCTGAGGAACGATGTCCTCTGTGGCGATGTCGAGAAGTCGACGCCTGATCTGACTGCGGCAAAGCTCCCTCCACTGACAGCCGATGCCGATGCTGCAGGCGGCTCCACAGTCGGAGACCTCACCACAGGAGAAGGGCCAGACACCGCTACAGCAGATGGCACAGAAGGCGCAAGCACCCCCGACACCGAAGCTGATTGTCGCAGTAAGCCTTACAGAAGCTCTGGAAACAAGGCCCGGATACGCTCGTCAAGCGCCGCCATCGGAGAAGACTACGGGGCCATTGGAACAGGAGATGTTGGAATTCGTGGAGGCTCGGGAGAAGGTACCAGGCTGCCAAGAGACCGACGCATCAGCACCTCCTGTACCGAGGGGGAGCGGTCCTCTCGGCGCTGACGCTTCTCGGGTGCCGACTTTCTCGACGCCCCGGAGCTCCTGGTACCATGCATCGAAGGAGAACGATGGTGATGCTTCTTAGCCTTCGCTCATTGCCCATCATCGAAACTCCTCGGTACCGAAGAGAACGCAGAATCCTCACGTCTCCTCGGGGCCAGGTCCGACGAAGGTCAGTCCCAAGGGGCCTGCATAACAGGTGGTCTCGAGACAGGTGGAGACCCACTCGACACCTGACTGCTCCCAGTGCGAGTTGGCCTCTCAGCAGCAATTACCTCTCTCCTCAATGTCGATGCTCCTGTCGATGACGCGAACCTCGGTAGCGATGTCGAAGGACCGGACTGAGCCCCAAAAAGCTTCTCTCATTGGGCCTCTAGAGACACTTGGGTCCATTTCTTCATACGAAGACACAGACTACATGCGGCTGGGCTATGGTCAGGCCCAAGGCATTGGATACACCAAGCGTGGGTATCTGTACCTGAGATGGTCTGTACCTGAGATGGTCCCTTGTTAGAGAATGACTTTCTTAGCCATAGCTAGGGCTATGTGGCTAAATTTTCTCTGGGAGTCCTGGCAGGGCCACCGAGAGACCAAACGTCATACAGTTAGTCTCATACTTACTGTCTAATGGAAGGGAATTCCACCAATAAGCAGCATGGTGAGGCATTGACGAGGACAATATTCCCTTACATTTAATTCCCTTCACAGAAGGATAATGTAATTGCAAAGATCTGCAGTGACAAGTAAGATTACTAGAAGGTGCAAATTCTAAAAGTTCCACTAGATATCCTGGGCCAAAATCACGATAGGCCCTAAAAACGAGCATACATAATTTACCCTCCTGTTTACAAAGCCGCGCTAGCAGCTACCACGCAGCATTGCCGATACAACCCATTCGAAGCGAATGGGCTGTGTCAGCAGTACCACACCACCAGCCGCTAGTGCAGCTTTGTAAACCGGGGCCTTAAATATGACTTTGGTCTCTGTAAGCAGTGTAACTTAATTAAGAGCAGTGAAACTCTATTATGCTTTGTTGCTCTACAGATCATATGAGCATCTGTATTATGTAATGACTAACATTTTTCTTTGGCAAAGCAATCTACATAAAAAATATTACAATAGTCTACTTGAGTCAACTCTAAAGCCTGCATAAGAATTTTAAATTGATTACCCAAATATATCTGAATTTGGCATAGTAAGAACATTTTGAAAAAACCTTCTTTGCCATTGTTGTAAACTGCTTTGTCAGACTTAAATATGAATTTAGAATAATATCTAGAATTTTTAAAGAAGATTCTAGATTAAGTTCCATAGTTTCAATTTTTAATTTGGTAATGGGTGGGGAAGAGCCAACCCAAAGAAACTTGGTTTTATAAATATTCAGCTTTTTTATATGTAATTACCCAATTTTCAATCCTGCATTATGCAATCTCACACTAGACAAGATTTGTCCAGACCCATTGGAACCTCTAACAATATCATTATGTCATTTGCATATGTAAAACTTTTAGAACCTGTTAAACCATGCACTTGTCCTAATGTATTCATTATTACATTGACAAGTATGGGAGACAGAGGAGAACTCTGTGATACTCCACAGGAATGGCACCATCTCTTTGATTCGTGGCCCTGTCTATACACTTTATAGAATCTAGATTTCAAAAATCTTTTAAACCAATGAAGTTCACATCCTGTTATCCCAATTTCACTTAATAATTTCAGAACTATTTCACAATCAATTAAATCAAACACTGCCAACAAGTCAAACTGGAGCACCACAGCATAATAAAGTCTAGAAAACTTTTTCATTTCAGCCATTAAAGAACTGAGAAGACTCTCTGTGCTGAATCCTTTCCTAAAACCTGACTGGAAACTATGTAATACTAGTAAAAAAAATACCCGTTTCTTAAACAAATGAAATGGGTGCTAGCAAGGTTATCATGTAATGGCGATTATGTTTTTAAGGGAATTAAGAGAGAGAGTGTGTGAGACAGAGAGAGAGAGAGAGTGTGTGAGAAAGAGACTGTGTGCGAGAGAGTGTGTGTGTGTGTGTGTGTGAGAGAGAGAGAGAGAGAGAGAGAGAGAGATCCCAGCAATGGTTTGGAGCCTCATACAGTAGCTGAGAGCAGGAACAGACCATGCTGACACCATCAAAGCTTTGCTCTCAGTATCTCTCAGTGGTGTAGCCAGACTGCCAATTTTGGGTAGACCTGAACCCAAAGTGGGTGGGCACAAAATTTTCTCTCTACCCACCCCCCCCCCCCCCCCCCCAGCAAAATTTAGTCACACTCAGATGCATTTGTCACACAGGGTAAAGTGCTGCTTTTCAGTGCATCCGATTTCAGACAATTTATTTAATAACCTAATCCTTTTCAGTGAGCTTTCAGAGGCCAAAACCTCCTGCCTCAGGTCAGTATAATGCTGTTACGGTATCCTCTCCTGACCTAAGGAAGGAAGTATTGGTCTCTGAAACTTTATTAACACCATATTACTTTATCCTAAATTAAAAATAAAATTATTTTCTTTACCTTTGTTGTATGGCCATTTACTTTTTCTCATTGTGTTGCTCCCAGTCTCTAGATTCTGCTTTCCTTCGTTTTCGCTTAACTCTTCTGCCAGGGTTTCCTGGTCATTTGTCATTTTTCTCTCCTTTTTCTTTGCTTTCTTCAATATTTTTCTGCCTCTCTCTGTGTCCAGATTTAATTCATTCTTACTATCCATTCTTTAATTTCCTTCATCTACTTATGGATTTTCATCTTTTTCTCACCCTTGTTCTCCCCATGCCCCTTCCTCTTATTCTCCAATCTTTCACTACTCCCCCTTTCCATGCAGCAGCTCTCCTCTTTCTCTCCCCATCCTTCCAGTGTCTCCCCTCTCTCTCCCCATCCTTCCAATAGTCTCCCCTCTTTCTTTCTGCATCCTTCCATCGTGTCACCTCTTTCTCCCTACCCTTCCATCCAGCGTCTTCCCTCTTTCTCTCCCCATCCTTCTACCCATCTACCTTCTCTCCTGATCCTTCCATCTATTGTCTCTCTCCCTCCTTCTAACCAGTGTCTATCTCTCTACCCTTCTCTATTCAGTGTCCCTTCTCTCTCCACATCCTTCCAGTCTCTCCCCTTTTTCTCTGCATCCTTTCATCCATCTCCCCTCTTTCTCTGCCATCCTTCCATCTGTTTTCCCTCTTTCTCTGCCATCCTCCCATCTGTTTTCCCTCTTTCTATCCCCATCCTTCCGTTTTCCCTCTTTCTCTGCCATCCTCCCATCTGTTTTCCCTCTTTCTCTCCCCATCCTTCCATTTTCCCTCTTTCTCTGCCATCCTCCCATCTGTTTTCCCTCTTTCTCTCCCCATCCTTCCATTTTCCCTCTTTCTCTCCCCATCCTCCGTTTTCCCTCTTTCTCTGCCATCCTCCCATCTGTTTTCTCTCTTTCTCTCCCCATCCTTCCATTTTCCCTCTTTCTCTGCCATCCTCCCATCTGTTTTCCCTCTTTCTCTCCCCATCCTTCCATTTTCCCTCTTTCTCCCCATCCTGCCATCCATTTTCCCTCTCCCGATTCAGGCCCACCAGCCCCAGCTCCCATTGCCGGCCACTGCTGCTTTTCCTGATGAGCAGCAGGGCCGGCGCTACAAAAAGAAGCGCTCAGCTGACTGAGCGCCAACGCAAATGACGACTCTCCGAGGGGCAGTGACGTAAGAGACGGGCGGAGCCTGCAGAGCCAGCAGCCAATGCTTCGAGGCTGCCTGCGGTGCCGCATTTTTTAAAAAACATTTTTTCTCATCGAGTCGTTGTTTGTGTTGGCGCTCAACTCAGTCAGCTGAGCACTTCTTCTTTTTGTAGCGCCGGCCCTGCTGCTCATCAGGAAAAGCAGCAGTGGCCGGCAATGGGAGCTGGGGCTGGCGCGGGCCTGAAGGAAAAGTGGGTGGGCGGGCCAGAGCTGAAATTGGGTGGGCCTGGGCCCACCGGTAGCTACGCCCCTGGTATCTCTATTATCAGAACAGCTCTGTTAAACCTATTATCTTCCCCTCTCCTTTGCTTGTTCAACTCCTACTTCCCCTCCCCTTTCCTTTAACCCTGGAGGCACCATCAAAGCTTTGCTCTCAGTATTGTAGTAGTATCTCTATTGTGGGAACAGCTCTGTTAAACCTGGTATCTTCCCCTCCTCCCCTTTGCTTGTTCAACTTCAGAAACGGAAACCTACTTCCCCTCCCCTTTCCTTTAACCCTGGACTCTGAGGCTGGCTGATGTCAGCCTCTTAAAAATGTTAGGAACCCAGGCAGCCAGAGGTGCAAATTATTATATAAGATATTGTGCCAATCCAAATAATTCATTAATTGCTGTTCTACTAAACTCTCTGTAAGTTTAACAAAAATTGGAATATTTGCCACCGGATGATAGTTAGAAGAGAATTGATGGCCACCTAATGAATTTTCAGTAAAGGGTTCAACATAATTTCTCCCAAATAATGTGAAAAAATTCCCATTTTAAAATGGACATTTTGCTTTGTTGTTACTATATGCTCTGCAGGGTTCATTATATGGGTAACAATTTGTTTGGCAGCTCTCTGTTTATATCACCAAGAGCTTGCCAGCTTTATTACTCCAATGGAGAAGACTATATCTATCTGTATATCTAAGGCTGCTCTTTGATAGTTTATTGAACAAATCTGTTTCTAAGTGTTAGATATTGCTGGTGATTGTTTACTTCATATGTGCTATATGTTTCCTGCAAAACTTTTGTTATTTCTCTCCCAAAGCTAACAATTCTGTATCCCTCTTCTGGCGGGAAACCACTGTGTACACAATCATCTTGCCCCTCAGGACAGCTTTCACTGGCTCCCAATATACTGTAGCAGACACATCTTCAGGTTTATTATCAGTTTTATAATGCATTCTTGAAAGTCTAGATCCAGAGTTCATCTTCCAAGTTATTGGGAGTCACCCCTTGTTGAAAACTAAGATGGGTCCACACCATGCTATGATCTGAAACTGCTCCATCTATCGGAGTCTGGCAAATTGCTGAAAATAAGGTGTTTGCAACTAGAATATAATCTAACCAGGCATATGTTCTGTGAAAGTTGGAGTAAAAAGTAACATCTTTTTCATCATGATGTAAGGCCCTCCAGGCATCTGTTAGCCCCAATTTAGACATGTCAAAATCCACCCCTTTCAAATCAGTTTTTGGATACTTTTTTTGGTGGTTGGCAGTGGGTCCAATGTGATGTTGAAGTTATCCCCTATTATCAACTTGTATTCTGAGAATGTGGCTAACACTGCTACTAACTGCGAAAAAATACATATGAGTAAACATTGGGTACATATACACCACGGAGTGCAACTTTATTTCCAAGCAGCCCTCCCACCCAAATTACAACTCTAACGTCAGACTCACAAAAACAGAAGCCTGCCCTTGCAGATCAGCAACGGCTGTGCCAGAGAAGAAGACCCCCACCAACAAAGGTATCCAACGGTGGCGGCGGCGGCAGGGGAGGGTTGGCGGCGGGAGGGCGGGTCAAAGGGGTTGGTGGTGGGGGGTGGCAAGGGCCATGCCCCCGTGGCCCCACGCAGCTACGCCCCTGGATGAGAGATCATCTCGATGAAAGATCTAAATGGTGGTAGGATCATCCTGCTCAGGTTGAAGGAGCATGCCATCGTCAACATTCTATAACCGCGAGGGTCTAGCTAACTCCCCTGTGCCCGTTACAAGCAAGAAAACCCGCGTTGGACATAGTGGAAAACGTCTGCACAAGCACAGGGTCCTCCACAGGGGACAATGCCCCGAAGTCCTCATCTACAGGAGCTCCCCATTTCCCATCAACAGGACCTGACTGTATATATATGTTACTATGTTACAAGAGCTCCCCGTTTCCCATCAACGGGACCTGACTGGGGTAGAGGGTGAGATTGCGAGAGGTATGCATAATCAAAATAAACTCTGGGGAGAAAAAATTCCCCAAACCCACTGCCGCCTCTAACCCCCCCGCCCCACCAAGGCCGCCGGAGAAGCCCCTGAGCCAATAGCACCTGCGCCCAGCATTCTCAACGTCCGCCCAAGATCCTCCGCCTGCAGCGGCGGAAAATCAGCCTCACACAAGAAATGGCGTGTATGCCCAAGACCTGAGCATGGGAAAAACCTACGTCTGAAGTCGCTGCCGACAGCTCCACTCCCGGGACATCTGAACAACCAGCCAAACACAGTCCCGCTGCAGAACATCTCTTCCTGCAGCGGGAACACCTTTTAACAGCTTCTGCCATCATGGAGCCCCCCCACAGTGCGCACCCACAGGCCGACAAAACACACCAAAAAGGGCAAAACACCTCAGAGAAAAGAGAGCCTCCCGTACAGCAGCAAGTCCCAGACGGAGCTGAACAGTGCTCTCTGGTCCTACCAGGCTTTTCCAGATACAGAGTTCTTCTTCTTCTTTTTTTTTCAATGCTGCAAAGGCTGCTTTAAACAGAGTTGTGAGGAAGGGCAGGCAACCCTCCAGAAATCCCTGTGCCGGATCACTGGGAGAGTGGGGAAGCGGGGTAAGGCAGGGGCCCAGAGCACAGGTATGCCCTCAAAGTTGGCACCTTCAGACACACACATCCTGGCTCAACTGGCCCAAGCCCAGGAGCCCCCCAGTAAGCAGAATTCAGAAGCTGGAAGAATCTGTCCACCACCTGCTGGTGACAGAGATATATTGAAGGACTGAGGAGCTGGACGTCCAGAGTCAATATCTTCAGTTCAGTGTGTCTCTATATCCACCTGTTGGTAGGCGGATACAACCCACCATTTCCTGGATTCATCTGCTGCAGAGGATAAGGAAGCACTGTTTGTGCCTTCCTCACAACCTGTTCCCACTTAGGCAGGAACCATGAGAGTGATGGATGTGGGGAAGGTGGGAACAGTGCCTATGAATCACTGCTCGCTACTGGCAGCCTTCCACAAGCAAAGACAATGTTTAAAGGTACAAGTGAGGGGTTACAGGCCAGGAGAAATAACATAGTAACATAGTAACATAGTAGATGACGGCAGAAAAAGACCTCCACGGTCCATCCAGTCTGCCCAACAAGATAACTCATATTTGCTGCTTTTTGTGTATACCCTACTTTGATTTGTACCTGTGCTCTTCAGGGCACAGACCATATAAGTCTGCCCAGCACTATCCCCGCCTCCCAACCACCAGCCCCTCCTCCCAACCACCGGCTCTGGCACAGACCGTATAAGTCTGCCCAGCACTATCCTCACCTCCCAACCACCAGCCCTGCCTCCCAACCACCGGCTCTGGCACAGACCGTACAAGTCTGTCCAGCACTATCCCTGCCTCCCAACCACCAGTCCCACTTCCCACCACCGGCTCTGGCACAGACTGTATAAGTCTGCCCAGCAATATCCCCGCCTCCCAACCACCAGCCCCGCCTCCCGATCTTGACTAAGCTCCTGAGGATCCATTCCTTCGGCACAGGATTCCTTTATGCTTATCCCACGCATGTTTGAATTCCGTTACCGTTTTCATTTCCACCACCTCCCGCGGGAGGGCATTCCAAGCATCCACTACTCTCTCCGTGAAAAAATAATTCCTGACATTTTTCTTGAGTCTGCCCCCCTTCAATCTCATTTCATGTCCTCTCATTCTACCACCTTCCCATCTCCGGAAAAGGTTCGTTTGCGGATTAATACCTTTCAAATATTTGAACGTCTGTATCATATCACCCCTGTTTCTCCTTTCCTCCAGAGTATACATGTTTAGTTCAGCAAGTCTCTCCTCATACGTCTTGTAACGCAAATCCCATACCATTCTCGTAGCTTTTCTTTGCACCGCTTCAATTCTCTTTACATCCTTAACAAGATACGGCCTCCAAAACTGAACACAATACTCCAGGTGGGGCCTCACCAACGACTTATACAGGGGCATCAACACCCCCTTTCTTCTGCTGGTCACACCTCTCTCTATACAGCCTAACAACCTTCTAGCTACGGCCACCGCCTTGTCACACTGTTTCGTCACCTTCAAATCCTCAGATACTATCATCCCAAGATCCCTCTCTCCGCCCGTACCTATCAGACTCTCCCCGCCTAACTCATACGTCTCCCGTGGATTTCTAATCCCTAAGTGCTTCACTTTGCATTTCTTGGCATTGAATTTTAATTGCCAAACCTTAGACCATTCTTCTAGCTTCCTCAGATCCTTTTTCATGTTTTCCACTCCCTCCCGGGTGTCCACTCTGTTACAGATCTTAGTATCATCCGCAAATAGGCAAACTTTACCTTCTAACCCTTCGGCAATGTCACTCACAAATATATTGAACAAAATCGGCCCCAGCACGGATCCCTGAGGCACTCCACTACTCACCTTTCCTTCCTCTGAGCGAATTCCATTCACCACCACCCTCTGGCGTCTGTCTGTCAACCAGTTCCTAATCCAGTTCACCACTTCAGGTCCTATCTTCAGCCCCTCCAGTTTATTTAAGAGCCTCCTGTGGGGAACCGTGTCAAAAGCTTTGCTGAAATCTAAGTAGATTACGTCCATAGCTCGTCCCTGATTCAATTCTCCTGTCACCCAATCAAAGAACTCAATGAGATTCATTTGGCACGATTTCCCTTTCGTAAAACCATGTTGTCTCGGATCTTGCAACTTATTGGCTTCCAGGAAATTCACTATCCTTTCCTTCAGCATTGCTTCCATTACTTTTCCAATAACCGAAGTGAGGCTTACCGGCCTGTAGTTTCCAGCTTCTTCCCTATCACCACTTTTGTGAAGAGGGACCACCTCCGCCGTTCTCCAATCCCTCAGAAGCTTTCCCGTCTGCAAGGATATATTAAACAAATCTTTAAGAGGACCCACCAAAACCTCTCTGAGCTCCCTCAATATCCTGGGGTGGATCCCGTCCGGTCCCATGCTTTGTCCACCTTTAGCTTTTCAAGTTGTTGATACATGCTTTCTTCTGTGAACGGTGCTCTATCCACTTCATTCTCAATTGTATTATTTCCAGTCCATCGCGGTCCTTCTCCAGGATTTTCCTCTGTGAAAACAGAACAAAAGTATCTATTTAGCAAATTTGCTTTTTCTTCATCATTTTCCACATAGCGGTTCGCAGTGTCTTTTAGTCTCACAATTCCCTTTTTAGTCATTCTCCTTTCACTATATACCTGAAGAAATTTTGTCACCACTCCTTACATTTCTAGCCATATATTCTTCCGCTTGCGCTTTTGCCAGTCGTATCTCTCTCTTGGCTTCTTTCATTTCATCCGGTATTCCTCCATGTGTTCCTTTTCTTGAGTTTTTCTGTATTTCTGGAACGCCAACTCTAAAGAACCGATATGGTTCTCCAAGCAAGTGGTTGAGAAAATAAAGGCTAATTTTCTCAACTACTTGCTTGGAGAACCATATCGGTTTCCTTTTCTCCTTGCTTTTATTACTTTCCTTACATAAAGGGTTCGTGGCCCTATTTATAGCTTCTTTCAGCCTGGACCACTGTCCTTCCACTTCTCGTATTTCCTCCCAGCCCATCATCTCCTTCCTCAGGTATTCCCCCATTTTACTAAAGTCAGCACGCTTGAATCCAGGACTTTGGGTTTTGAGTGGCTGCTCTCCACTTTAGTTGTTATATCAAAACCAATGTCAGATTGCTGGCTGGAGAGGGGAAAGGAAGGAGAGAGAAGCCGGACCATGGGGAGAGGTCAGCTGGTGGGGAGAACTGGGGAGGGGGGTGATGATTATGTCACTGCAGGAGCTGTCAAAGTACCAGAACGGCATTCCAGCCCATTCCGGCACAAATTAAGTCCTAATACAATATATAGATGAGAAGCCCGAAGCTTGGGAGTAATTCACTTGTGTGCCTGAATCAATTCTGCTTGTTGATGGAAAAAACAATGTTGCTCATCTGTAAAAGGTGTTTCTATAGACAGCAGAATTTAAAAATGCACACAACCCCTCTGATCTCCCTGAAGTTGTCTGTGTTGAACCTGGGAACTAACTTAGAAAGTGCATGCTCAGAACTTTGTACTACAATTCTGAGTTCTGAAAAGCAGTTCTGTCCTGATGCCATTGGATGATGCCACCTACTTGTTTGCTTTATCAATCCTGCCGTCTGTTGAAAAAACGAAGATACTTACCTGTAGCAGGTATTCTCCGAGGACAGCAAGTTGATTGTTCTCACATGTGGGTCGGCGTCCACGGCGGCCCAGGAACGGAGGATTTTTCCAGCAAAAATCGATAAAGCTTTGAGACAGCTTCCGGAGCGCGAGTGACTCGCACCATGCATGCACGGCCATCTTCCCACCCGCGCGCGTCCGTTCCCGCCTCAGATATATCAAAAAGCAAATAAAGAACAACAACAACAACAACTCCAAAAGGGGAGGTGGGCGGGGTTGATGAGAACAATCAGCCTGCTGTCCTCAGAGAATACCTGCTACAGGTAAGTATCTTCGCTTTCTCCAAGGACAAGCAGGCTGCTTGTTCTCACATGTGGGGTATCCCTAGCCCCAAGGCTCACTCAAAACAACAAAGAAGGTCAATTGGGCCTGGCAACGGCGAGGACATAACAAAGATTGACCTACAAAGAAACATCTGAGAGTGTAGCCTGGAACAGAACAAAATGTGGGACTAGGGGGGGTGGAATTGGATTATAAACCCCAAACAGATTCTGCAGCACTGACTGCCTAAACCAACTGTTGCGTCGGGAATCCTGCTGAAGGAGTAATGAGATGTGAAAGTGTGGACTGATGACCACGTCACAGCCTTGCAAATCTCTTCTATAGTGGCTGACTTCAAATGAGCCACTGACGCTGCCATGGCTCTAACATTATGAGCCGTGACGTGACCCTCAAGAGTCAGCCCAGCTTGGGCATAAGTGAAGGAAATGCAATCTGCTAGCCATTGGAAATGGTGCGTTTTCCCAACAGCAACTCCCCTTCTGTTGGGATCAAAAGAAACAAACATTTGGGCGGACTGTCTGAAGGGGCCTTGTCCGCTCCACATAGAAGGCCAATGCTCTCTTACAGTCCAATGTATGCAACTGACATTCAGCAGGGAGGGTATGAGGATGGGGAAAGAATGTTTGCAAGAACTTAGGGTGAGTGCGGAGGACTACTCTGTTGTGATGAAACTTGAGGCAAGGAGCATGCACTACCAGGCTTGAAACTCACTGACTCTACAAGCTGAAGTAACAGCCACCAAGAAAATGACCTTCCCGGTCAAATACTTCAGATGGCAGGAATTCAGTGGCTCAAAAGGAGCTTTCATCAGCTGGGTGAGAACGACGTTGAGATCCCATGACACTGGTGGAGGTTTGACAGGGGGCTTTGACAAAAGCAAACCTCTCATGAAGCAAACAACTAAAGGCTGTCCAGAGATAGGCTTACCTTCTACACGATAATGAAAAACACTAATTGCACTAAGATGAACTCTTACGGAGTTGGTCTTGAGACCAGACTCTGATAAGTGTAGAACGTATTCAAGCAGGGTCTGTGTAGGACAACGAGCGAGGATCTAGGGCCTTGCTGTCACACCAGACAGCCAAACCTCCTCCATTTGAAGTAACACCTCTTGGTGAATCTTTTCTGGAAGCAAGCAAGACTCGAGAGACACCCTCTGAAAGACCCAAGGAGGCGAATTCTAAGCTCTCAACATTCAGGTCGTGAGAGCCAGGGACTGGAGGTTGGGATCTAGAAGCGACCCCTCGTTCTGAGTGATGAGGACTGGAAAACATCCTTTTTTTTTTTTTTTTTTATTCTTTATTTATCTTTTTAATCAAATTTACAAGCTATAATACTTGTGCAAGAAAACAGAAGAAGAGGGAACCAAATCTGACTGTGGGCAAAAGGGAGCAATCAGAATCATGGTTCCGCGATCTTGCTTGAGTTTCAGCACAGTCTACCCCACCAGAGGTATGGGAGGATATGCATACAAAAGGCCATTCCCCCAATGAAGGAGAAAAGCATCTGACGCTAGTCTGTCCTGGGCCTGAAGTCTGGAACAGAACTGAGGGACCTTGTGATTGATCTGAGTGGCGAAAAGGTCCACCAAGGGG
Organism: Microcaecilia unicolor; assembly: GCF_901765095.1. Classification (NCBI taxonomy): domain Eukaryota; kingdom Metazoa; phylum Chordata; class Amphibia; order Gymnophiona; family Siphonopidae; genus Microcaecilia; species Microcaecilia unicolor. The sequence goes on from NC_044032.1 coordinate 391,963,442, forward strand.
GGTGCCCCAATCTTGGAAGATCTTGCGCACTATGCGCAAGTTGAACGACCACTCGTGAGGTTGCATGATCCTCCTCAACCTGTCGGCCAGACTGTTGTTTACACCTGCCAGATACGTGGCTTGGAGATACATTCCGAAACAGCGAGCCCAAAGCCACATCTGGACGGCTTCCTGGCACAGGGGGCGAGAACCGGTGCCCCCCTGCTTGTTGATGTAGTACATAGCAACTGATTGTCTGAATTTGAATAATTTGATTGGACAGCCGATCTCTGAAAGCCTTTAGAGCGTTCCAGATCACTCGCAACTCCAGGAGATTGATCTGAAGACTGATTCCTGGAGGGACAAGCTCCTTGAGTGTGGAGCCCATCTACATGCGCTCCCCACCCCAGAAGAGATGCATCTGTTGTCAGCACTTTTAAAGGCTGAGGAATTTGAAAGGACGTCCCAAAGTCAAACTGGATCGAATTGTCCACCACCGAAGGGAATTGTGAAAAGCGGTAGACAGCTGGATCGCATCCTCTAGATTCCCTGCAGCTTGATGCCACAGAGAAGCTAGGGTCCATTGAGCAGATCTCATGTGAAGGCGGGCCATGGGCGTCACATGGACTGTGGAGGCCGAGAAGTCTCAACATCTGCCGAGCTGTGATCTGCTGAGATGCTCTGGCCTTGGAAACTAGGGACCGAAGATTGTCTGCCCTCGCCTTGGGACGATAGGCGCGAGCCGTCCATGAATCCAGCAGAGCCCCAATAAATTCCAGTCTTTGAACAGGGAAAAGATGGGACTTGGGGTAATTTATAACAAACCTGAGTAGCTGCAGTAGTTGAATAGTCATCTGCATGGATTGTAGAGCTCCTGCTTCTGAGGTGTTCTTTACACCAGCCGTCAAGATAAGGGAACACATGCACTCCCAGTCTGCGAAGCGACGCGGCAACTACTGCCAGGCATTTTGTAAAGACCCTTGGCGCAGACATGAGACCAAAGGGTATCACACAATACTGGAAGTGCTGTGTTCCCAGATGAAATCGAAGATACTTCCTGTGAGCTGGAAGTATCGGGATGTGTGTATAAGCAGAGAGTATAGCCAATCTTTTTTCTGAATCATGGGAAGAAGGGTGCCCAGGGAAACCATCCTGTACTTTTCTTGGACCAGGTATTTGTTCAGGGCCCTTAGGTCTAGGATGGGACGCATCCCCCCTGTTTTCTTTTGCACAAGGAAGTACCTGGAATAGAATCCCAGCCCTTCTTGCCCCGGTGGAACGGGCTCGACCGCACTGGCGCTGAGAAGGACGGAGAGTTCCTCTGCAAATACCTGCCTGTGCTGGAACCTGAAGGACTGAGCTCCCGGTGGGCAATTTGGAGGTGTGGAAATCAAATTGAGGATCCTAGCCGGACTATTTGAAGAACCCACCGATCGGAGGTTATGAGAGGCCACCTTTGGTGAAAAACTTTTAGCCTCCCTCCGACCGGTAGATCATCCGGCACAGACACTTTTATAGAGGCTATGCTCAACTGGAGCCAGTCAAAAGCCCGTCCCTTGCTTTTGCTGGGGAGCTGCAGGGGCCTGTCTAGGCGCACGCTGTTGATGAGAACGAGCGCGCTGGGGCTGAGCCTGAGAAGGCTGTTGAGAAGGTGGATTGTACCTACACTTATTGTAAGCATAGGGAGCATTCCTCCTTCCCCTGAAAAAACGTCTACCTGATGAGGTAGATGCTGAAGGCGCCCAGTGGGAGAGTTTGTCGAGGGCGTTTTCCCGCTGGTGGAGCTGCTCGACCACCTGCTCGACTTTCTCGCCAAAATATTATCCCCCCGGCAAGGAACATCCACAAGCTGCTGCTGGACTCTATTGTCCAGGTCAGAGGCATGCAGCCATGAGAGTCTGCGCATCACTGTACCTTGAGCAGCGGATCTGGATGCAACATCAAAAGAGTCGTAAGCACCCCTGGACAGGAATTTACAACACGCCTTCAGCTGCCTGACCACCTCCTGAAAGGCCTGGCGTGCTCCGGAGGGAGCTTGTCCTCCAAGTCCGCCAGTTGCTTCACATTGTTCCGCATATGGATGCTCGTGTGAGCTGGTATGACTGAATCTTGGACTCAAGCATGGAGGACTGATAGGCCTTCCTCCCAAAAGAGTCCAGGGTTCTAGATTCTCGTCCCGGGGGCGCCGAGGCAAATCTCTAGAACTCCTGGCTCTCTTGAGAGTGGAATCCACAACCATAGAGTCGTGAGGTAACTGCGACTTCATCAACTAAGGTTCTCATGAATCCGATATTGGGACTCAGCTTTTTTGGGAATGGTGGGATTACTTAGTGGTTTCATCCAGTTCCTAAGCAATGTCTCCTTTAGGACATTATGCAAAGGGTGGCGAAGGATAGTCAAGTACCTCGAGCATCTCAGTCCTGGGCTCATCCTCAGATACCACAGGGAAGGGAACAGCCACAGATATTTCCCGGACAAATGAAGAGAAAGAAAGGCTCTCCGTGGGAGAAAGCTTTCTTTCTGGTAAAGGAGTAGGATCAGAAGGAAGACCACAAGACTCCTCGGAAGAGAAATACCTGGGATCTTCCTCTTCATCCCACGAGGCATCCTCCTCGGTATCGGACAAGAGTTCTCTAACTGCAGTCCGAAACCGGGCCCATCTCGACGCCGAGGAACCCGTCCTCGATGGCGATGCAGAGAAATCGACTCCCGTGCCGGCGGCGATGAAGCTCCCTCCAGTGACGTCGATGGGGAGTCGACTGGGTGGCAGCCGAGGTCGATGCCGCAGGCGGTACCGGCATCGGGGACCGCACCACAGGCCTCGAGCCAGCTGCCGCTTCCAATCGACGGCACTGAGGGCGCAAGCACCCCGGTGCCGAAGCAGACTGGACGCAGCAGCGCCCCTCCAGAAGGCCTGGAAGAATGGCTTCGGATGCGCTCGTCTAGAGTCGCTGTCGAGGAAGGCTGTGGGGTCGGTGCAGAAGCCAGCATCAGAATCTGTGGAGGCCTTGGAGGCGGTACCAGGCTGTCCAAGGATCGACGCACCGACACCTCTTGTATGGAGGGTGAGCACTCCTCCTGGCGTTGACGCTTCTCGGGTGCTGAATCCCTCGACGCCCCGGAGCTCTCGGTACCGTGCTCGAAGGAGACCGATGACGATGCTTCTTCGCCTTCGCTCGAAGCACATCACTGGTACTCCTCGGTACCGACGATGAGGATGTGGAATCCACATGCCTCCTCGGGGTCAGGTCCAACAGCGGTCGGTCCCGGTGGGCCTGCACAGCAGGAGTCTTCGAGACAGGTGGAGACCCACTCGACGGCTCGCTACTCCAGCTAGTGGTGATGTCCGGACAGCCATTACCTGTGCTTCCCGATGTCGATGCCATCCCCATTGCCAATATTAACACTGCCGACCTCGGTACCAATGTTGACGTTGAGGAATCAGTTGGAGCTCTGAAAAGATGGTCCCGAAGAGCTCTTCTCAACACTTGTGCCGCCTTTTCAAGCTGAAACACAACGTTACAAGCGTCTGGGCGATGGTCGGGCCCAAGGCACTGGATGCACCACGCGTGCCGGGTCATACCCGAGATCGAACCGATGGCACCGAGCAGACTTTTTGAAGCCGCTGAAGTTCTTCGAGGACATGGGCGGAAAAATGACGGTGGCGAAATCAAAGGCTCATTGTGCCAACAGAGGGCACAAAATGAGAGCCGCGTACGCGCGCCTAAGAAGGCTGCGACGAAAGTGAAAGAAAACTTAAAAAAGGGGAAAAATTAAGAAAATAAGGTTTGTTTTTTTTAAACTGAAAAAGAAAAAGACAAAGAGGCAACTTAACACAAAAAGAAAGGGCAAATAAAGAGCGCGAAGACGCCGAAGTCTTTCTCTGGGCCTGAGAGAGACACGCAGCCACTCTCCTCCGCGGAAAAAAGAAAATCTGAGATGGGAAGATGGCCCGCGCATGTGCGGTGCGAGTCCCTCCCGCTCCGGAAGCTGTCTCAAAGCTTTATTCGATTTTTTCTGGAAAAATCCTCTGTTCCTGGGCCGCTGTGGACGCCGACCCACATGTGAGAATAAGCAGCCTGCTTGTTCTCGGAGAACACTTGGTCCAAGTGAGCAATATTCCAAGTGAGCAACATGCTTTTCCCTTATCCGTCTCTTTGCTAAAGAGTTCTATTTCCTTGAATCAATTCAATCACTCTAGTGCAAAATAGAAAAATATTTTTAAAAAGGTCAAGTTATGTGTACCCTTCTTTCTATCACCTTGCAAATGTTGCTTAATGTACAGTAGAAACAATGGGTTCTAATAAAAGTTTACAGAATGTATTTTATCCAACATCTTTCTCCAGTCCTTCTCTTGTAATATAGTCTATGCATAACTAAAAGGTTCAAATAGGAATCAATTCAAGCTGTATTGTCCCTTCAGTAAAACATTAAGAACAATTTCATGCACTAAAAAGTTTCAAATAGGAATCAATTCATGGCTGTATTGTCTTCAGTAAAACATTAAGAAACAATTTCCATGCAGAACTGTTCCATATTTTATTCCAAACCCTTAAAATGAAATTGTTCAGCCAGAGACTGTGAGTCATTAATATATGTCTGAAAATGCCATAAAGAGTATCCCTTTGACTGGACTAAATGGGGTGTATTAGTCTTGTTCTGCACAGTAGACCTAATTAACTGATTAGAACAATAAATTCAGAAAAGTTATGATCATTCAACTGAAAATTAGAGGCAGGTGGTCAGGAATATTTACAGAAAATTGAAGCCATTATGAAAGAATTTCCAAACTGGCAGCATTATATATCTGTATGAAGCATCTGTAAGCATTTTCTTGGTCATTTTTTTCACAAATACTATATGGGATGCAAGTTTGAATTCTCCAGTACACATGTACAGCATATGCATTTGCACTAGCTCAAGGCAAAATTACAGATAGTGGAAACTGCTGTTGTGAATTTGGCAGCTGAAACCAGTCATTTAAATCACTTTAGGAGCTGAATAGGCATTACTACATCTGTATAAAGATGGGATCATTTTGATTGATTTACTAGCAGCTACTCAAAAATAATTGACAACATGCTTTTAATAGTGACCAAATATTAAGAGGCCAACCTTGAGTAGCCCATGCAATTACAAAGTACTAAAGTACTGTTATTCACATGTATGTTACAGACCTTTAAAAAAATTACTGGGTACTTTGAAAATTAGCTAACATAAAATATGCATCTTAAAAGTATATGCCTATTATTGTTTGCTATGGGCCATAGAAAAGTGGGACGAAGGTACACATTCTTTTGAAAATCCAATATGTGCATGCTGTTTTCCTCTGTTTTCTAAAATCCTTCCCCCTCCCCCACCCAGAACACTTCTTTTCAGCTTGGCTAAAAATACATAAAGAATGAAAGCCTGCATACACTTTCAGTGAGACACAGTAAAGTAGATTTAAGAGTCAAATGACTCTTTACTTAAGCAACTCAACAACTGGATAAATAGCTTTCAAAATTCTCCTCCTCAGACAATCTGATTAATTTCTTTGACTGGGTGACCAGAGAGTTGGTTCAAGGGAAAGTGCTAGATGTGGTGCATTTAGATTTTAGCAAATCTACACGCATATTTTTCGCTTCATTGGAGAGAAAAATATGCGTGTAGTCTGTATTTCAAGGTCTTTGCGGGATATTCAAAGTAAAAGTACAGGTGTATGTTCACTTTGAAAATTATCCCGGGGAAAAGTACCTTCAGACATTTGCATATACGTATTCTTAACTACTATTAGTATAAACTAGTAAAAAAGGCCCGTTTCTGACACAAATGAAACGGGTGCTAGCAAGGTTTTCCTAGGAGTGTGTATGTTTGAGAGAGTTTATGTGAGAGTGACTGTGTGTGAGAGAGAGAGAGAGAGTGAGTCTGGGTGCGAGTGGGTCTGTGAGAGAGAGAGTGTGAGAATGAGAGTGAGTTCGTATGTGAGACACAGTGTGTGAGAAAGAGAGGGTGTGTGTGTGAGACACAGACTCTGTGAGACTGAGTGTATGAGACCAAGAAAATGTGTGAGTGACTGTGTGACACATAGAGAGTGAATGTGATACAATGTGAGACATAGAATGTGTGACAGTGTGTGAGAGTGAGAGAGAGAAAGACATTGACTGTGAGAGAGAGAGTGTGTGTGTGACAGAGATACTCCCCCTCTCTCTGGTGTCAGGCCCCCTCTCTCTCTCTCTGGTGTCTGAGCATTACTGTGCAGGCCGCTGAGCTCTGGCTGTGCTTCAAGGAACTGACCAATCCTATTTAATAGAATGCACCTCCAACATTCTGAAGCCAAGAAACCTCGTGTGGTTGGTCATTTCTGCTTGTGACAAACCCGGAAGTACGTGATGTCAATTCAGGAGATGGATACAGAGAGCAGGAGTGCCTCAGCCATGCAGTCAGCTTCAGAATGTTGGAGGTGCGTTTTATTATATAGGATATCTAATATTCAATGTAGTAGAAGAACTGCATAATTTCACTATATATGTCTTAGAGGGTCTTTTACTAAGGACGCTCACATTTTTGGCACATGTTAAATTGTGGGCGTGCTAAACGTTAGAGACGCCATGGGCGTCTCTAATGTTTAGTGTGCCACAATTTAGCGTGCACTAAAAACATGAGCGTACCTTAGTAAAAGACGCCCATAGTATCTTAGTGATGATACAGGATTACAGACTGCCATCAAAGCACTCATTTTATTTTCAATACTAGCTGTTAAGCCTGTAAAAACGGGCGAGATTTCCAGCTACCCTCCTTGCCGCCGCTCCCCCCCCCTCCGTGCCGTGCCCCCTGCACTGACCTGACAGCGCCTCTCCACCTCCGTGTGAAAGCGCTGCAGGCAGGAGGAGGGCGGGAGCAGCAGCGGGGGATGGGGGGAGGATGGAGGTTGGTGCACACGATGTTCATTCCAGGCGGCGCGTCGACAGTGACTTCGACTCTGTTTCCCTCTGTGTCCGCCCTCTGATGTCATCACGTCTTGATGCGAGGGCAGGACCAGAGAGGGAAGTCTCTACTGCGCATTTGCAGGTGAGTCGGTCACTTGCCGTTTATATGTTTGATAGCCTCAGCCAATTAAACCCCTGTACTAGCACCATGTCACCAAACAAAGAACCATAGTAGAGGTGGGACACCTTCAGCTGGAAAGCTACTTAGGGAATAATTAGGAAGTGTAGAGCAATTCTCATAGGGGTAGTTTGCTTTCCTACTTTGGTGTGACAAGAAGTACAGTACAAGTCCTTCTTGGGGATTCGGTTAGTCTGGATTTTCAGGTTTTCTGGATTCTCAGGCAGTACTTTTAAAATTCAAATTTAAGGAGAATGAAGAAATGAACAGGTAAATTTTTGTTGCTTTATTCATTAACAAATGCAGAATGCTTCGTCCAGTGTCTCTCTCTCTTCTGCATATTTCTCTTCCCCATCAGTGTCTCCCTCTCTCTCTTTCACCCCTCCCCATCCAGCATCACCCCATCTCTGTCTCTTCCATCCAGCTAGCATCTTTACATTCTCATTTGACCCATCAAGCGTCTCTTCTCTCTCTCCTTCCTCATCCTGCATCTCTCTCTCTCTCTGTTACCCATCCAATGTATCTCCCTCTATTCAGCATCACCCCCATCACTGCCTCTGCAAGCTTAAGAAAATGCCAGAGCCCAAGGAGGGGGCCCTCTCTCACTTCCCTGCCCTCGGTATAGCTTTTCAGAAGTAAGCAAGTCTTCCGTGCTGCCACGTGTAGTGAAGTGAATTTTAAAGATTGTTTTTCAACTTTGCCTTGACCGACAAGTGCACTCGGTGTCTGTAGTTTTGATTAGAAGTAATTCTGTTCAAAATAATTGTTTTAACTTTGGTGTGAAAATAAGTTGGAATGTAGAAGATAAGACACCGCTCTAATAATTTGGTATGTGAAGGGAGAGGTAGAGCCTGGTTTCGAGTTTCAGACTGGCCAGCTGGACTGAGAAACATGTGAAACACATTCCCAACAGTATGGCTTGTTTACCAAAACAGAGAAATTCTCAAGCATTCTGTAATTTTCCTTAGCTCTGAACATGAGTTCTAAGCCTAATAAAAAAGGGGGGCCTTTTACAGTGAAGCTGGAAGCTCAATCTATGGGTGGATGCACTGCATAGAACCAGACTCCTGGTCAAACTCCGGCTTCGCTGAAAAAGGGGCTTCGCTCAGCTGATGTAAAAAGCCTGGATGATGTAAGGACCGGTGATGGCCGTATGTATATTATATTGTATTATTGCTTCTTTTCCTGGTCTAAAAACTCCTAGCATTGCTTGGATGTAGGGACCGGTGATGTAATGATTGTGATAGGTATTGTTTCTTTTCAGTTATATAGCTAATCATTGTATATATATAAATCATTGTGCATCTTAGATTTTAGAATCTCTAATAAAAGTCCTCATTTACCTAATATGAATCCAAAAGAATCCACAGTAATTACTGAGTAGTCTGTGTCAGTAAGCAGGCTGTAAAACCAGGGCAGAACACACACCGCCAGTGGCAGACTTACTCATAGGCTGCCACTGGCCTGCACCAGGTCTTTCCTCTCTGACCCATCCTGCCCATTCTGATGCAACTTCCTGTATATGGAAGGCAGAATGGGTAAGAGGGAAAGGCCGATGCTTGCCAGAGGCACATAAGCACATAAGCACTGCCACGCTGGGAAAAGACCAAAGGTCCATCAAGCCCAGCACTCTGTCTCCTACAGCGGCCAATCCAGGCCCCAAGAACTTGGCAAAAACCCCCAAATTTAATAACGATCAATGACTTTTCCTTCAGAAATCTGTCCAGACCCCCTTTAAATTCAGCAAGGCCAGCTGTCGTCACTACCTTCTCCGGCAATGAGTTCAGGAGTCTAACTACACGCTGAGTAAAGAAAAACTTTCTCTGATTTGTTTTAAACTAGCCTGTGAGTAAGGCTGCCACTGGTGCAGCAGCACAGAAGACTTATTTACTCTGAAAAGTACATCAGGGATTGGGTAAGGGAGTGAGAAAGAGCAGTGGGCAGGGTTGGGAGTGGTAGTAGAGACCCTAGACCATGTGGAAGGAGGGAAAAGGTGTGCAGCACTTGTAGTCTGGATTCTTGGACGGTCTGGATGTTGCAAATTTTTTTTTTTTTTTTGTTTATTATAAATTTTCAAAATACATTATGAATACACATAAATTTATGCAATTAGAAAATAACAACTTGAGGATATATAATATCATGTTCAACTTTAAATTTAAACTGTTTGTCCACAAAATGTCTGATCCAAGAACAAAGAATATATATAAAGAAGAAAAAAAAAAAAATCGAGTGGAAGGAGAAAACAAATCATGCACAATTCGACATAGCGTTTACTACCAAGTGGATCAACCTTGTTCTTATAGAAATAAATTGAGCTAAATTCTTTGGGTCCAAAAAAATATAGGTAGCTGAGTTCATGGAGATCAAGCACTTACATGGAAATTTAAGGAGAAAAGTTGCTCCTAATCGGGCAACTTTCTCCTTAACATTAAGAATTCCTTTCTCCTTCTCTGAGTATCTTTGGAAATATCTGGAAAGATCTGTATTTTGGCACCCAGGAATTCAGTGTTTAAGTGGCGGAAATCAAGCGAAATATACTGTTCCGATCATGTTCGAGTGCAAATGAAACAATCAATGTGGTCCTATCAGTAATAGTTTCAATTGAATTCTCCAAAAAGCAGTTATATTCAAATCAGGTTGCATTTTTTCTGGCAATGTTCTTAAGGTGGTAATATATTGAGCATAGTAATAGGTGCAAGGCTTCAGGGGATAAGCCCAAAACCTCTTTAAATATTTGTTCAACATGTCCCTGCTGGAAATAAGCAGGGATTTAGGAAAATTCAAAAAACGCAAGTTTTTCCTCCTGGTTTGATTTTCTAAGTACTCAAGTTTCCGTGACTGAATGTTATTGTTTTAACCATATCTGAGGAAATTGTTTAATGGTGTTTAATTTCAGTCTCCAAAAGTTCCACTTTAGTATTCTGTTCTAAAACATTTTCAGTGATTTGTTGTTGTGATTTTTTAATCTCCGCCACTTCTCCAGCCCAAAAGTTAGAACCTTGTTGAATGTTCTTATTTAACACTTGGATAGCGTCCCATAACGTTTCCAGGGTTTATAACAGATGGTCTTACAATACCTCCAATATTCTGGGGAGAGTCCTCCTGTTGATTTTGGTGGCAAAGGTGTTGTAAATTCTGCCTGCTTCGATATTCCGACAGGGTAGAAGTGGCTGTTGGGCCTCCACCTGTAGCCGCCGGGACAATACCTTCCGTGGGAGTTCCCATAGGCTGCAGCACTCCAGTCTCCAAACTCTCTCCCGGTCTTGGAGGCACCTGTCAATGAAGGAGGAGAAAGCGTCACTCCTTCAACGCTATGCGCGAGCTCCTCTACGGGGCTTCCCGAAGGGCATGATTGTTTCTCCCGGCGTCTGCGTTCGCATCTCTTCGAGAGTCAACTGGCGCATGGCTGGGGTTTTCACCGCACTTGTGGAGGTGAGTATCCCGGATTTCCCCTTCCTTTTCCCCATGATAGCTGGGTTCTAGGACTCTCCACGGCCCTGAAAGACTGCACGAAGGTCAGAGCTAGCGTAGCGCACGTCCACTCAGGAGCGCCATCTTGGATCAGCAGTTCTGGATGTTACAATTTTAAAGGGGCCGGATTCTCAGGCGGTCTGGATTTCTGGCATCCAGAGTTTGGAATTGTACTATTGAAAGGTAAAAAAAAAATCATATTGGGGGGAAATTCTATAAATGGCACCCAAAGTTAGGCACTGGGAGATGAAATTTAGGCACACATTTTATAGAAAAGGGTACAGGGCAGATCTGTGCATAAACCCAAATGACTGCTACCTAACACCAATTATTGATTGTTAATGGCTCATTCCCTAATTAGTTTATGCACAGATCTGAGATTTGTGCCCATATTCACATGCTCAGCTTTGAGTGACCTATATAGAATCAGGGGGATTGACAGTAGTGGGGAATAGGGACTCATTCAGCATTAGTACCCACAATATTTGGAGGGATACTGCCCCCTTTGTTCACCTCAAACTATGTTTATGGCCTTTTTATACTGTTTCTTGGGGTATGCAGTATTGTGAAACACGGTGCCTGAAGGTTATTGAATGTGTTGTTATTATTATTAAAGTTTATGCCTTGCCTATCCTGTACACTTCTAGGCAAACAAAAAAAATCAACATAAACAATACAATCTCATTTCGACTCTATAGGACACTGCCCCTTTCCCTTCAGAATACTCCCTCACAGAGTCAGACAGCTACCAGGAAGTATGAAAGGAAGGGCAAGGGTTGAGTTAAAGATGCACAGGAAAGGGAAAAGCGGGCCCACAGCTTTCACTACCTACATGTAGCTACCATAACTTGGCTCAGGTAGACTAAACCATAATTTGAATAACTATGAAAATCCTGTTCTGGAGGCCTGGCTGGAGACTGTACAAAATATGTTTTGGGGGCCTGTCAAACAAGAAAAAAGGGAATGGAGGAGCCAATAGCCACAAGATAGGATGTAAAAACAGGTTTACTTTATTCTCAAATGGTTAATCTTCATCACATAAAAGGTAGCGTACAAAGGTACTCCAAATGATACAAATGACCCAATACTGAAGTTTCAGCAAAATTATAGCCTTCCTCAGGGGTCCTTACAATAACATTAGATTGTAAGCTCTTTGAGCAGGGACTGTCTTTCTTCTATGTTTGTGCAGCGCTGCGTATGCCTTGTAGCGCTATAGAAATGCTAAATAGTAGTAGTAGTAGTAATAACATAAAAATATGGTGTGTAGATACCAATATTTATATAAAGTGAGAGTGCAAAAATATAAATAAAAAGAATGACATAATTTGAAAATGTGTAAAATATTACAGGGTGGTCAAAATGTGAGAGTACTTGAAAATATTAAATACTATAAAGTGATAAAAGCATGTAGAATATATATCAAGAGGAACCAGTGAAGATATTAAAGTGAACTAAGAATGAACATATTAGGCAGTAACTTTTTTACTTTCACTTAAGTAAATTTTGTAATGTGTTCTTCATTGTTCTTAAGTATTAAAGTATACATTTATTTTTACTTTTACTTTGAACAAAACTGTTGACTGGCTCAGCTTTATCCGCATGTCTATTCACCCCTTCAAAGAAATGTAGATTGGTGAGGCAAGATTTCCCTTGACTAAATCTATGTTGGCTTTTGGGCTCATTTTCAAAAGAGGAAAAACATCTAAAAAGTGGCATAAAGCAGCATCTGGACATTTTCTCACAAAAACATCCAAATCAGTATTTTCAAAACCTATTTTAGACGTTTTTCTTTGAAGTCTGTCAGAAATGCGTCCAAACCTCAAGGGGGCGTATCAGGGGTGTGTTCAGGGTGGGACTTGGGCATTCCTGAGACTTAGACGTTTTTCAGCCATAATGGATAGAAAACAAAATGTCCAGGACTAAAACTAAGACGTTTTGAGCCAGACCTGTTTTTATAACGAATAAGGCACAAAAGGTGCCCTAAATAACCAGATGACCACTGGAGGGAATCAGGGATGACCTCCCCTTATTCCCCCAGTGGTCACTAACCTTCTCCCACCCCCCCAAAATGTGATGAAAACATTACTTGCCAGCCTCTGTGGCAACCTCAGATGTTATACTCAGGTCCATTAGAACCTGTTTGTGCAGCGCTGCGTATGCCTTGTAGCGCTATAGAAATGCTAAATAGTAGTAGTAGTAGTAGTAGCATGCAGGTCCCTAGAGTAGTCCTAGTGGTGGGTGCAGTGCACTACAGACAGGTGGACCCAGGCTTCTACCTCCCCTACCTGTTACACTTGTGGAAGAAACTGTTGAGACCTCCAAAACTCACCAGAAACCCACTGTACCCACATATAGGTGCCCCCTTCACCCGTAAGTGGTGTACAGTTGGGGGTAGTGGGTTTTGGGTGGCTCAGCAGACAGGTAAGGGAGCAATGGTCAGATGCGTACCTGGAAGCATTTTATGAAGTCCACTGCAGTGCCCCCTAGGGTGCCCTATTGCTTTCCTGGAATGTCAGGGGGACCAGTGTACCAAAATGCTGACACCTGCTAAATCCCAATGGCTTGATTTTGTGCATTTTGCACTGACTTTTTTTTTTTTTTTTTGCAAAAATAGCCCCAAAAATAAAACATCCAAATCGCAAAACGTTGTTTGAAATAGTATTTTCGAAAACAAAAGATAAATGTTTTTCTTTTTTGAAAATGACCTTCTTTCCTATCCAGATTTGGATGTTTTTTGCAAAACGTCCAAAGTCGGACTTAGACGTCATATCGAAAATGCCCTTCTTTGTCTCATTAATCCATGCTTTTGAATATGCTCTGTAATTTTGTTCTTTATAATAGTCTCTACCATTTTGCCCAGCACCAACATCAGGCTCACTGGTCTATAATTGCCCGGATCACCTCTGGAACCCTTTTAAAAAATTGGTGTTACACTGCCTCCTGCCAATCTTCCGGTACCATGCTTGATTTTAAAGATAAAGATTTTCTCTGACACTTTACCCCTGTGAAGTAACAGGCCTCAGCCTTTGAGTTAGTAAAGAGTTTTGCTTTACTTTTGTAACCTTCATAGCTATATGATCTGAAGGCCCACCTTCAACCCTTGCACACGTTATCACACTCACATACAGTACACACAAAATAAAACAACAGCAGAAAATGTTATAGTGCAATACAAATCCTTGAAAAGGTATGTAAGTCTTCACTTTTTTCTAAAAATAATCAGTCTCTCCTTAAAAATTCTAAATAAATAGTTAACGAAATAAAAATAATTTCCAACAGCAGTTGATTCTATAATGTTGGACCAATTACAGAAAAACTCTCACAATTGGGTTGAAGCAGGGCGTGCTGGAGCCGACTCGCACCAGTTCGCCAGAGCCATTTGTTATGTTTAAAGACGTTGGGAGCTGGTTGTTAAATTTTTTGGCAACCAGCTCCCAAAATGTGGGCTGAAGTGACTCAGGTTCCCTCCTGTCGACGGCGGCATCCAACTGCCCTGTGGCTTGGGCATCTCACTTGCTTTCCTCCTCTCTGACCCTTGCAGCGGCAAAACAAAAAACAGCATGAAACTGTGCGCGGGGCCATAGCCATGCATGTGCCACTGCCTGCTCACTTCCTCCTTCCTCCCCTGACGGGAGGGAGGAGGACAGAAGTCAGAAGCGGCACGCGCAGGTTTTCATGCTGTTTTTTTGTTTTGCCCACCATAATCGTGAGGGTCACAGAGGAGTGAGCGCAGCTCATGGTTCCTTCAGGCCACCGCAGTATCAGATCGAGAGGAGGACGAAAGCTGGTAGCAGTGCGTGCAATGTTTTTTTTTTAAGTATAATATAAAGCACCTCCAACGTTCTGAAGCTGACTCCGTGGCTTCAGTGAAGGGTTCGTAAGGTTCGTAAGTGTGTCACATCTCTCTCTGCCCTGCCCTCGCGTCAAAACGTGATGACATCGAGGGCGGGTAATCAGAAGGCAGGACTGAGGGAGCGAACTCACTTCCAACGTTCTGAAGCTGACTCCGTGGCTTCAGTGAAGGGTTTGTTACATTCGTAAGTCTGTCACATCTCTCTCTGCCCCGCCCTCACATGAAAACATGATGACGTCGAGGGCGGGTAATCAGAAGGTAGGACTGAGGGAACGAACTTGAAGGCTGGAGACGAGCAGACTACAGATGGTCAGGGCTTTCAATAACGCCGCCGCTTCGACGGAGATCAGGGGACAGAGGACAATCGCTGGGTGGCTGGAGGAGGGGGGGCAGGGGACAGGAGAATTGCAGGGTGGCTGGAGGGGGGGCAGGGGAGAGAGCAGAATCGCTGGGTTGCTGAAGGGGGGGCAGGGGAGACAGGATAATTGCTGGGTGGCTGGAAGGGGGGCAGGTGAGAGAAGAGAATCGCTGGATGGGCTGGAGGGGGGGGCAGGTGAGAGAGGAGAATCGCTGGGTGGCTGGAGATGGGGCAGGGGATAGAGGAGAATCGCTGGTGGCTGGAGGGGGGCAAGGGATAGAGGAGAATCGCTGGGTGGCTGGAGGGGGGGCTAGAGGGCAGAGGAGAATCGCTGGGTGGCTGCAGGGGGACAGAGGACAATCACACACACTCTCTCTCTCACAGACACACTGGCACCCAGTCTCACTCTCTCTCTGTCACACACACACACACAGTGCTAGCCAAAAGGGGGAGAGGCAGGGGGTCCTGAGACTACAGGGGAGGGGAGGGGAACATAGAGGGGAGGAGGGGGTCCTGAGACCTGAGAGGGGGAAGGGGGAGGGGATCCTGAGACCAGAGTGGAGGGGGGTCCTCATATCAGAGGGGGAGGGGGGAGGTATCTCTGTCACACACACACACTCTCCTCTCTCTCACACACACTCTCTCACAGTCAGTGTCTTTCTCTCTCTCACTCTCACACAGTCTCCTCACACTATGTCTCACACTGTATCACATTCATGCTCTTTGTGTCACCCAGTCACTCACACACTCTCAGTCTCACACACACTCTTGGTCTCACAGAGAGTCTGTGTATCGCATACATACTCTCTCAAACATACACACTCCGAGGAAAACCTTGCTAGCGCCCGTTTCATTTGTGTCCAGAAATGGGCCTTATTTACTAGTAACGATATAAAGAAAAGAAAATATAAAAAGAATTGTGAAGACTCTCTTTCCTGGGCCAGCGAAGCGAACAGGGAAAAACCTCTTCACCTCACCGTGGACAAGAAAAAACTGAGCGGAACGTTCACGTGACGGGCAGGAAGTCGTACCGCGCATGCGCGGTGTGCGCGGTTCATGCACTAGAAGGCTCTGGCAAAACTTTTTAAATTTTACTGTAGAAAAAGTTGCGTTTCCTGGGCTGCCGTGGACGCCAACCCACATGTGAGAACAAGCAGCCTGCTTGTCCCCGGAGAATGTATATTACCCCAGCATAAATGGTCACACCTACATTTAGGCACACTCAAGGGTGGCCCAAGACAATCTGCCATCTGAGGCAAGCATTGAGCTGCCGCCCCGAATCCTCCACCGCCACCGCACTCCACACTCCGCAATGGTCTAACATCTCCCCCTTCCTTTCTCACCCCCCTTCCTGAATTTACCTTTTATTTCTTGTTTTTCAAAAGGCAGCGGCAGTGATTCCCATAGGCTAACCCTGTCGCCAGCCCTGGCCCCTTCTCTCTACTGCAACTCGTCTCTCTGACGTAATTTTCTGTTTCCTCGGAGGCAGGCTGTAGTAGAGAAGGGGTCAGGACCGGTGACAGGGCAACCTATGGGAATTGCTGGCACCGCCACCTTTTAAAAAACAAGAAAATAAAAGGTAAATTCAGGGAAGGGGGTCGGGGAAGGGCAGGGGTGATGGCACCTCAGGAAGAGTGCCGCCTGTGGCCCCTGCCTCAGTCTAATGGTAGGGCCACCAATGGGCACACCAATGTGGGTTTACGCTAATATTCTGTAACAGAATTGAAAGTGATCAGATGTCTTATAGAATAGATGCTCCTCATGCTGCACCAGAGCACCTAAACGGAGGTGCCCAATTATAGTATTGCTCTCTATACTGCTCAAAGTGGTACCAACTGCACAGCAAAATATTCCATGTTAATTGTTAGTGCACAATAATTACCTCTGCTGTAACTGTAACGTGCAGTCCCACCCATTCCCCACTTCACAATAGCATTTTCTACATGAAGATGGTAATTCTATAAATGGGTACCTCCTTTCAGATGTACCAGTGCATAACAGGCACCCAGATTCCATTAAAGTATACTAGCATAAACCCACACTATTACGCCTAAATGCAGGTGCACCCATTTATGCTAGGTCATGGCAGGTATAAATGGGCACATCTAAGTGTGGTATGAAATGTGTGTAATATACAGTGCATGTAAATATCACCCGCAAATGCTCCATCTACTTGTATGCTTCCTTGCAGTAACGTCCTATAGCACTTATACATGCCCTTATAGACTAACACATAGTGCATTTACACATGCAGTTACAGAATTGCCTTTTAAATAATAAAGCAATTAATGCATACTAACAGTTAACACACTACACTTTTAGTACACACTAAAAAAACATAAACACCCAACACAGTTTTAAAAACACTGCCGCAGAGCATTACTTATTTCTGAAAAATTTGAGTCAGTTGATCCAACAATCCCCTAGATTCATGAAAGAAAAAGCAGATTTTAAAAAAAATCTCATTTTTGCGATACACCTAAGTTCACTTCAGCACAACCATGCCCTCATCAAAAAGTAAAGTTAATGTACAATCCCATTAAAAAAGATTTTATAACCAAATGCAACTGAAAAAAAAGAGGAAATGGTAGGGCCATATCCTTACCCTAATTATTCTCTATTTAATATTCTACTAAGTTACCTGATAGGCTTGCCTTATTCTCTCCTCTTTTACAGGTTCTGTGCTTTTCAAATCGCCTTACTATCTTTTTTTTAGTGCCCATGTCAAAGATAAAAGTTTGGTCAGTGGAAGTCTTTACATAAGCTGAAATACAATAGTGCTGGGAATTCCTCTTTAATTTTAACTTTAAATTTGATCTTTCAGCTGAATGACTGACCACCTTATTACCTGAACTGAACAAGGTCCCCATCAATACTGCATGTTCTAGGTCCAGAGACCAAAGACAAACACTGCCTTTGTTTTATGTGCACCATCCTGTCAAAAAATGAACAGGCATTTCACAGCCATTACTTTCTAAAGTTAAGAAGTTCCACTGGAGAAAAAGGGTTTCTATTAGTACTGCCCCTTTTTTCAACTGTACATTACTTTATTCCATTAAAACCCATCTATTTCATTTTTATCAAACTTTGGCAAAATGAGAAAAAAATAAAACTTCAACATCCATTTTAGCTATTCTCTTCTCTTTACACTTCTTACAAAACAAAGAACAATTTCATGCTCGGTGTTGTTAAATACCGTACTGTACTTTAGAAGGGCTATTTTCTTATCTTACTCATCTGTGAGTGAAAATTGATATTGTAGTCTACATTGATCTTGAACTGCTGTACTAGTGAAACAACCAGCTGAACAAGGGCAGAATTCAGTTTCATCTAAGTACGTCTTTCCTTATTTTTCCTATCCATTTTATCATTTTTGTTTGTGTTACTAATAAGGAAATGGGATCCTTTGATTGCTGTGTTGCTCAGTGAAGTTTTGATCCTCTGCAAAACATATTTTCTGTTTTAAAGTCTACATCTCCATCACCTTATGGTGCAATTACTAAATCCTTATTTACATAGAGGCACAGAAAATCAACAGCCAATAAAGACCATATGGCCCATCTAGTCAGCCCATCCATACCATCTACTATCCCTTCTTCTCCCTTAGAAAGCCTCTGTGCTTGTTCCATGATTTCTTAAAGTCAGATACAGTCTTTCCCCCTGATATTCAGCCGGTGGCAGCACAGTTAGCTGCTGCCACTGGTGCTGACCCCGGATATTCAATGCCGGGCTATTTCTGGTGACCAGCACTGAATATCCGGGGTTTTCTGGCTGGCTTTAACTTAGCCGGCTATGTGAATATTTAGCACTAGCCATTTAAATTAATAGCGGGGCAAAAATAGGACTGCTATTTAAGCAGTCTGATTGGCCTGCTAAACTTTGCCGGCCACTTCTTGAACATTCGTATATAGCCGGTTAGCCGCTATCCCTCAGATTCTATATGGTGTGATGTGAGTTGCATGTGCAAATTAGGTTGTATTCTAATTAAACGCGTGCGACTTAATTATCTTAAGCCAATCAGCGCCAATAATTGCCATTTAACAAGCAATTATTGACACTAATTGATGTGTAGTTGAGCTCTGGAATTCGTTCCCTGAGAATATGAATAAAAGCAGTTAGCTTAGTGGAGTTTAGAAAAGGTTTGAATAATTTCCTAAAAGAAAAGTACACAATCCATTATTAAGATGGACTTGGGAAAAATCCACTGCTTATTTCTAGGATAAGCAGCATAAAATGTATTGTACTGTTCTGGGATCTTGCCAGGTTCTTGTAACCTGGATTGGCCACTGCTGGAAACAGGATGCTAGATTTGATGGACCTTCGGTCTGTTCCAGTATGGCAACGCTTATGTTCTTATGTTAATTAGAATTTACACGCACAACTTTCTAATCGTATTCTGTAAAGTGATGCGTGTAAATTCTAAGCTGCAGTTTGGAAAAGGGGCGTGGCCATGGGAGGGTCGTGGGTATTTCTAAAAGCTATACGCACTGTTACAGAATACACCTGCTCAGTGCCTAATATAGGAATAGGAATTTACACCAAGTTTTACTTGACATAAATGCCCGCGACTAAATATAGTCGTGGGGACAGGCATATCCCCCCTTTCCCATCTTTCTTCCAAAGTATACATATTGAGATCTTTAAGTCTGTCCCCATGTGCTTCAAGTCAAAGACCACTGATCATTTTAGTAGCCACCGTCTGGACTGACTCCATCCTGTTTTATCTTTTTGAAGCAGCAGTCTCCATAACTGTACACTGTATTCTAAATGGGGTCTCACCAAAAACTTATAAAGAGGCACTATCACTTCTTTTTTTCCTGCTGGCCCTTCCTCTCCCTATGCACCTGAGCATACTTCTGGCTTTTGCTATAGCATTTTCTACCTGTTTAGCCCCCTTAAGATCATCAGATACAATCACTCCCCAAGTCCCGCTCTCCTTCAAAACTACAATCCTTATACTGGGTAATTTTATAACAAGGCACCTGGTTAAAGAGGACAAGTAGGCACCTAAAGATACATAGGCACCTATGTATCTTTATAAAATACTAGTGTAAGCAGCAGATTATTCACATATGCTTCCAGATTAGCATATTATGAGGCATATTTTCAAAGCACTTAGCCTTCCAAAGTTCCATAGGTTTCTATGGAACTTTGGAACGCTACGTGCTTTGAAAATATGCCTCTATGTAATCTAAGCATGTACCTGTGAACTCCTTCCACACTGCACCCAAACGTAACCCCTGTATAGGGTAAATTAAAACAACAGCACCAAAAATTAGCATGAAAAACATGGGCACTAAGTGTCATTTCTAAGTCAGCATGCGCACTTTAGATGTGAGCACTAATGCTATGTCAGCGGCTGGTGTAAATAGCCATGCCTCAGTTAGGAAGCTGCATGCATAAGTAATAGTACTCTATCATTTCAAGACATGTGCCCCTGACCCACCTACATGCATGCCCCCTTTGTAGTTGTGTGCTACAGAATTTAGGCACTAGGTTTATAGAATTACTCTTAAGTGCACATAACTTCAAATTAGTGCCAATTTGCGCCAACAAATGCCACTTAAGGACTATTATTGGTATTTAAGGTCAACTGGTGCCTAATTTAACAAATAAGGGCTTCTTTTACAAGTGATGGTAAGGGTTCCTGTGCAAACCTGGCGGTAACTGGGCAGCACTGCATTAAATAGAGTGAAAGTCCTGCTTATAGAGAGTTATGATAAATCTAGGTGAGACATGACAAGGCAAGAAGAAGTGTATGAATTAACAAAGGAGAGAGAAAAGAGTGCACAGAATGAATATGATGCACTGCAAAAAATGAATATATGAGTGTTGATTTGTTGCCTGAATGAGAGTTTGATGTCATAAAATATATCCCAAATCATCATTGAATCTGGAGACCACACCTTCAAAATGATATAAACAGGATGGAGTCGGTCCAGAGGGCAACTACTAAAATTGTCAGTGGTCTTCATCATAAAGTGTACGGGGACAGACTTAAAGATCTAATTATATATACTTTGAAGAAAGTTGGGAGAGGGGAGATATGATACTTAATACTTCTGCGACATAAATGCACAGCAGTAGGTGAGTCTCTTTCAACTCAAAGGAAACTCTGGAACCAGGGAGTATAGGATGAAGGTGAAAGGGGATAGACTCAGAAGTAACCTGAGGAAATGCTTCATGGAAAGAGTGGTGAATTTATGGAATGGCCTCCTAGTGGAAGTGGTGGAGATGAAAACAGTATCTGAATTCACGAAAGGTTGGGACAAGTACTAGGATCTCTAAGTGAGTGATAAGGAGAGTAGATGGCATGATGGCAGACTGGCTAAGCCATATGGTCTTTATCTGCCTACATTTTTCTATGTGTTTTTTTTTTCTAAAATGAAGTGGACAGCCATCAAGAGTGTGGGGTGAGGGAAGAGGGGCATAGAAATTTGAAAAAAAAGGTTGGTCTAGCATTTAGAAGTTTTGAGATACAGATATTTGTCATTCAGCCAACTAGAGACATGAGAGACAAGTATTCAGAGAATGGAGTGGAAATGGAGGGGGTCAGATATACGGTAAAGGATCTGAATATCATCAGCAGAGCAAGAAAAATGTTAGAGAGTGGGACAATGAATAAAAAACTTGGGGAACACCAGATTCAACGTCAAAAACTGAGGAAAGGTGTTGTCATGAGCTAGTTGAAATGTACAATCTGAGAGCAGCTGGTAAACTAGTATAAGACTGTTCCTAGTTATGTTCAGTGAACGCAAACGATGAAGAAGGAGGGAATGGTCAACTAAATCAAATGCAGAGGATAAGTCAAGAGAGACTAACAAAACAGACTGATGTTGCTCCAAAGAGGAATGAATATGTCATGGAATGCAAGAAGGAGTGACTCAGTGCTGTGTCCACAGCAGAGGTCAATCCGAAGAGGATGCAGGCTATTAGTCTTTTCAATGAAGGAGTTGAGTTGGGAAAGAACAAATTCTCCAAGATCTAGGAGAAGAAAGGAAGGTTAGAAATTGGGTGAAAGCTGGAGGGGAGAGAGGGGGTCAAGATTTATTATTTTTTTAAGAAGCGGCCTTACAAGCTCGTGTTTCCAACATAGGGGACTATGCCGTATGAGTCCTCCATATAATATCAGAGGAAGCCTGAGGCCAATGGGTCCTATCAATGCTTGATGTTGAGATGGTGAAGACCTCCTCAATGCCATACCCCAGTGTCTAATGCAGTTCTGGGAGCCATAGGGACTGATGCCATCAATGCCAATTTTGATGGACAGTCTTGTCGGCACCAAATATATTTCTGCGCTGCTGTTCTAGACAATTATTTTGCTGATTTTCTGGCAGTATGCTGTTCCTTTGATTACTTGCAAGTTTACAGCTTCCGTTTGGTGCTTTAGCTGCTTTTTCCAAGAACACTGTATTTTATTGATTTTGTATTTTGTATATATGAAATTGTGAACACTGTTTGCATTCTCGTCTATACTGATTTGTCGACTCCTGAGACAGGTGCCACTGCCCTGAAACGCAGATCTGCATCAAGTCTGTTTAATAATGATTTGTAATACAGTGTTCTTTGTGTTGGTTTGGACTGGTCCTCTCCTACTTCTCTTTTTCCTTTGATCCTGTAAAAAGACATATGTTAATGCAAAAGAGCAAAGGGGTTTTTTTCACAGACGGCGTTCTGTTGATTAAACGGACAATCACAACGTAGTGGGCAATATGCCCTAACTTCGTGGTTCATTTCCATTATTCTAATATATAAAGAAACAGTATGGGCTGTTAATCCTAATCATGTAATCTAATACTGCAGATACTGATAAACAGCCAACACACTCCTAAAAGGTTGTGTAGAGTGGACATACAACAATAAAAAAAAGGGGGGGGGGGGAATACCCTCAGAAACCAGGTATCCACCAAGGTCTGACCAGCAAGGCATCAGTATCTATATAAGATTTTGTGCCCGTGATCTCATCTCTTTCATAGGGTAAACCTTACCACCTCCTTTTAAACAAAACTGCCCAAAGTAAGGACTGAATGTTAAATCAATGCTGAGTAAACAGACTTATCCAAGTCGCAACATAGCTTAATTAACTTAGCTTGTATCTTTGATGGCTTGGTAACCCCACAAATCAACTGTTCATTTTCTTTCAACAGGGCCCAAAACGTTTCACCCACTTCAAGGCTTCATCAGGAACCACCAGTTTAATCACATTGTAGGGGTTTTGATTTCCAGCTAATTGAACTTCACATGGAAACCGGCAAAAATTGTTAATGCGAAAGAGCAAAGGGTTTTTTTCACAGACGGCATTCTGTTTGATTAAACAGACAATCACAACGTAGTGGGCAATATGCCCTAACTTCGTGGTTCATTCCATTATTCCATATTATACACATAAGAACCATTCTGACCCTGAGACAGGCATTTGTACGCCGAAACATGGCCCGTGTTGGTCATTTTCAGATTAAAGGATGACCGTTATCTCTATCCTGAAGGCCCATTGTTGCTTTTTTTCTGTTTCTGGGAATACTACAGTGAAATTACGTTCTGCTTTTCTACCTATACTGGATAATGATGAATCTAACCTGACAAGGAAACAAACACTGAAAATAGTAATGGCTACAATTCTAACATGGATACAATAATGCAACCCCATTAAAGTGGATAATTCTCTCAAACACATTACATTTCCAATCCTAAATATAATGTATGTATTATATTAGGACCCAATAATTTCTATAATGTGATAGAAGAATGTGGCCAGTAGAAGAAAGGTGTTGATGCCCCTATACATGTCATTGGTAAGGTCCAACTTGAATTACTGTATTCAGTCCTAGGAGGCTGTATCTTACTAAATATGTAAAAAGACTGGAAGCAGTTTCAAAGAAAAGCTACGAAAATGGTATGGGATTTGTGTAGTAAGACATACAAGGGAGGCTGATGACCTGAACATGTATGTCCTGGAGGAATGGAAAACTAGGGGTGATATGATACAGATATTCAAATATTTGAAAGGCATTAATCCACAGACAAACCTTTTCCAGAAACAGGAAGGTGGTAGAACTAAAGGACATGAATTGAGATTGAAGGGAGGCCGACTCAGGAATAATGTCAGCAGTATTTTTTTACCAAGAGAGTGGTGGATATTTGGAATGCCCTCCCGTAACAGGTGGTGGAGATGAAAACCATAACAGAATTCAAAAAATGTGTGGGATAAACACATAGAAATCCTGTTTAGAAGGAATCGATCCAAAGAAGATTAGCAAAGAATAGGTGGCAACACTGGTAATTGAGAGGCAAAGCCAGTAATGGGCTGACTTCTACTTTCTGTGCCCAGATCGTGGCTGGATAGATCTGGATAGGCTGGAATGAAGCCACAAGGACAGTGCCGGACACACTTCTATGGTCTATGCCCTGAAAATGACACGGCCAAATCAAGATCAGGTGTGTGTGTGTGTGTGTGGTGTGTGTGTATATATATAATATATATTATATCAGGTAGATGCTCCAAATCAACTCGTTACCTGCATGACAGACAGCTGTCGGCAATGGTCACCTGTATGAAAGACACCTGTCCACAGACTCAGTGAATCAGTCAGACTCTAACCTCTACAAAATGGCCAAGAGCAAGGAGCTGTCTAAGGATGTCAGGGACAAGATCATACACCTGCACAAGGCTGGAATGGGCTACAAAACCATCAGTAAGACGCTGGGCGAGAAGGAGACAACTGTTGGTGCCATAGTAAGAAAATGGAAGAAGTACAAAATGACTGTCAATCGACAAAGATCTGGGGCTCCACGCAAAATCTCACCTCGTGGGGTATCCTTGATCATGAGGAAGGTTAGAAATCAGCCTACAACTACAAGGGGGAACTTGTCAATGATCTCAAGGCAGCTGGGAACACTGTCACCACGAAAACCATTGGTAACACATTACGACATAACGATTGCAATCCTGCAGTGCCCGCAAGGTCCCCCTGCTCCGGAAGGCACATGTGACGGCCCGTCTGAAGTTTGCCAGTGAACACCTGGATGATGCCGAGAGTGATTGGGAGAAGGTGCTGTGGTCAGATGAGACAAAAATTGAGCTCTTTGGCATGAACTCAACTCGCCGTGTTTGGAGGAAGAGAAATGCTGCCTATGACCCAAAGAACACCGTCCCCACTGTCAAGCATGGAGGTGGAAATGTTATGTTTTGGGGGTGTTTCTCTGCTAAGGGCACAGGACTACTTCACCGCATCAATGGGAGAATGGATGGGGCCATGTACCGTACAATTCTGAGTGACAACCTCCTTCCCTCCGCCAGGGCCTTAAAAATGGGTCGTGGGGGTCTTCCAGCACGACAATGACCCAAAACATACAGCCAAGGCAACAAAGGAGTGGCTCAGGAAGAAGCACATTAGGGTCATGGAGTGGCCTAGCCAGTCACCAGACCTTAATCCCATTGAAAACTTATGGAGGGAGCTGAAGCTGCGAGTTGCCAAGCGACAGCCCAATATATAATATATATATATATATATTATAATATATATAGTTTTACCACCTCATACCTTATGTAATGAGGTTTATCTTCTCGGGCAACTGGATGAACCGTACAGGACTTATATCTGCCATCATTTACTATGTTTACTATACCTTCTAAACCTTTACAAGGAATGGAAACCGAGCATTCCGAACACTGAGACAAAAACATCAACAAAAGTCCCAGTGGCAGGTGTAGCTTGGATTTGGTGACACATTAACTTTGCTACACACATAAACAAAGTAAAAGGTGTTCATAGGCACCTGTTTATGCGGTGGCACTGGCAACAGAAAAGCTATAAAATAAATTATGCGTCCATAATAAAAAATATGCTCAAGGGCACAATTTAGACTACTGACATTAAGGCATATAAGAAACCAGTTCTAATTTTCTAAAGCACATTTTGTTGAGCTTCCAAGGAGGAATACTGAGATACAGAAAACCTTGAGTAGCTATTACTTTACAACTTTTTAAAAAGGTATTTATTCTCTTTCCTCACTTGCTTTTCTGGTGGAGATGACATTTTTTTTTTTACTTTCACTTGCCTTAGAGATGTCCAGCAGAAAGATATTTTAGCTACACAAAGAGTAATTGCTTATTATTCTCTGTGGGAAGACATAGCCCTTTACAATAAGGATGATATTTATAGATGACGGGTGTTAATTTCAGTCACCTCGCCTTGAAAAGTCATGATTTTATGATTAAAGTGTTAAAATAAGCAATGGGAAGGGAAATACTCAGAGAAATAACAATTACTATCTCAATTGAACAAAAGGATTTTGTCATGAAGTTTTCTATTTTGTTGTACTCTTTAAGGATACCATGAACATATATATATTTATAGTTTTTTCTGAAGGAATGAATATGTATATATGAATTTGGAATGGGATACTCATCTTATAAGCAAAGAAGGATAAAGCGAATGCTACATACCTGTAGAAGGTATTCTCCGAGGACAGCAGGCTGATTGTTCTCACTGATGGGTGACGTCCACGGCAGCCCCTCCAATCGGAACACATGCACGGCCGTCTTCCCGCCCGAACCGGCTCGTGTTCGTCAGTCCCATATGTAGCAAGACAAACAAGGGAAGACACAACTCCAAGGGGAGGCGGGCGGGTTTGTGAGAACAATCAGCCTGCTGTCCTCGGAGAATACCTTCTACAGGTATGTAGCAATCGCTTTCTTCGAGGACAAGCAGGCTGCTTGTTCTCACTGATGGGGTATCCCTAGCCCCAGGCTTACTCAAACAACAAACATGGTCAATTGGACCTCGCAACGGCGAGGACGTAACTGAGATTGACCTAACAATTTATCCAACTAACTGAGAGTGTAGCCTGGAACAGAATAAACATGGGCCTAGGGGGGTGGAGTTGGATTCTAACCCTGAACAGATTCTGAAGCACTGACTGCCCGAACCGACTGTCGCATCGGTATCCTGCTGCAGGCAGTAATGAGATGTGAATGTGTGGACAGATGACCACGTCACAGCTTTGCAAAATCTCTTCAATAGTGGCTGACTCCAGTGGGCCACTGACGCTGCCATGCTCTAACATTATAGCCCGTGACATGACCCTCAGAGCCAGCCCAGCCTGGGCGTAGTGAAGGAAATGCAATCTGCTAGCCAATTGGATATGGTGCGTTTCCCCACAGCCACTCCCCTCCTGTTGGGATCAAAAGAAACAATTGGGCGGACTGTCTTTGGCTGTGTCACTCCAGATAGAAGGCCAATGCTCTTTTGCAGTCCAATGTGTGCAGCTGACGTTCAGCAGGGCAGGAATGAGGACGGGGAAAGAATGTTGGCAAGGCAATTGACTGGTTCAGATGGAACTCCGACACTACCTTCGGCAAGAACTTAGGGTGAGTGCGAGGACTACTCTGTTATGATGAAATTTGGTGTAAGGGGCCTGGGCTACCAGGGCCTGAAGCTCACTGACTCTACGAGCTGAAGTAACTGCCACCAAGAAAATGACCTTCCAGGTCAAGTACTTCAGATGGCAGGAGTTCAGTGGCTCAAAAGGAGGTTTCATCAGCTGGGTGAGAACGACATTGAGATCCCATGACACTGTAGGAGGTCTGACGGGGGCTTTGACAAAAGCAAACCTCTCATGAAGCGAACAACTAAAGGCTGTCCTGAGATCGGCTTACCTTCCACACGGTAATTGTATGCACTAATTGCGCTAAGGTGACCCTTACAGAGTTGGTCTTAAGACCAGACTCAGACAAGTGCAGAAGGTACTCAAGCAGGGTCTGTGTAGGACAAGAGCGAGGATCTAGGGCCTTGCTGTCACACCAGACGGCAAACCTCCTCCATAGAAAAAAGTAACTCCTCTTAGTGGAATCTTTCCTGGAAGCAAGCAAGATGCGGGAGACACCCTCTGACAGACCCAAAGAGGCAAAGTCTACGCTCTCAACATCCAGGCCGTGAGAACCAGAGACTGGAGGTTGGGATGCAGAAGCGCCTCTTCGTCCTGTGTGATGAGGGTCGGAAAACACTCCAATCTCCACGGTTCTTCGGAGGACAACTCCAGAAGAAGAGGGAACCAGATCTGACGCGGCCAAAAGGGAGCAATCAGAATCATGGTGCCCCGGTCTTGTTTGAGTTTCAACAAAGTCTTCCCCACCAGAGGTATGGGAGGATAAGCATACAGTAGACCTTCCCCCCAATCCAGGAGGAAGGCATCCGATGCCAGTCGATCGTGGGCCTGAAGTCTGGAACAGAACTGAGGGACCTTGTGGTTGGCTTGAGATGCGAAGAGATCTACCAAGGTGGTGCCCCAAACTTGGAAGATCTGGCGCACTACTCCGGAATTGAGCGACCACTCGTGAGGTTGCATAATCCTGCTCAACCTGTCGGCCAGACTGTGTTTACGGCTGCCAGATATGTGGCTTGGAGCCACATGCCGTAACGGCGAGCCCAGAGCCACATGCTGACGGCTTCCTGACACAGGGGGCGAGATCCGTTGCCCCCCTGCTTGTTGATGTAATACATGGCAACCTGGTTGTCTGTCTGAATTTGGATAATTTGGTGGGACAGCCGATCTCTGAAAGCCTTCAGAGCGTTCCAGACCGCTCGTAACTCCAGGAGATTGATCTGTAGATCGCGTTCCTGGAGGGACCAGCTTCCTTGGGTGTGTAGTCCATCGACATGAGCTCCCCACCCAGGAGAGACGCATCCGTAGTCAGCACCTTTTGTGGCTGAGGAATTTGGAAGGGGCATCCCAGAGTCAAATTGGCCCAAATCGTCCACCAGCAAAGGGATTTGAGAAAACTCGTGGACAGGTGGATCACGTCCTCTAGACCCCCAGCAGCCTGAAACCACTGGGAAGCTAGGGTCCATTGAGCAGATCGCATGTGAAGACGAGCCATGGGAGTCACATGGACTGTGGAGGCCATGTGGCCAAGCAATCTCAACATCTGCCGAGCTGTGATCTGCTGGGACGCTTGTACCCAGGAGACGAGGGACAGCAGATTGTTGGCCCTTGTCTCTGGGAGATAGGCACGAGCCGTCCGAGAATCCAGCAGAGCTCCTATGAATTCGAGTCTCTGTACTGGGAGAAGATGGGACTTTGGGTAATTTATCACAAACCCTAGTAGCTCCAGGAGTCGAATAGTCATCTGCATGGACTGTAGAGCTCCTGCCTCGGAAGTGTTCTTCACCAGCCAATCGTCGAGATAAGGGAACACGTGCACTCCGAGCCTGCGAAGCGCTGCTGCTACCACAGCTAGGCACTTCGTGAACACTCTGGGCGCAGAGGCGAGCCCAACAAGTAGCACACAGTACTGGAAGTGACGTGATCCCAGACGAAATCGAAGATACTGTCTGTGAGCTGGCAGTATCGGGATGTGTGTATAAGCGTCCTTTAAGTCCAGAGAGCATAGCCAATCGTTTTTCTGAATCATGGGAAGAAGGGTGCCCAGGGAAAGCATCCTGAACTTTTCCTTGACCGATATTTGTTCAGGGCCCTTAGGTCTAGGATGGGACGCATCCCCCCTGTTTTCTTTTCCACAAGGAAGTACCTGGAATAGAATCCCAGCCCTTCTTGCACCGGTGGCACGGGCTTGACCGCATTGGCGCTGAGAAGAGCGGAGAGTTCCTCTGCAAGTACCTGCTTGTGCTGGAAGCTGAAGGACTGAGCTCCCGGTGGACAATTTGGAGGCATGGCGGCCAAATTGAGGGTGTATCCTTGCCGGACTATTTGGAGAACCCACTGGTCGGAGGTTATGAGAGGCCACCTTTGGTGAAAAACTTTCAACCTCCCCCCGACCGGCAGATCTTCCGGCACGACACTTTGACATCGGCTATGTTCTGCTGGAGCCAGTCAAAAGCTCGCCCCCTGCTTTGCTGGGGAGCTGCGGGGCCTTGCTGAGGCACACGCTGCTGACGAGAGCGAGCGCGCTGGGGCTTAGCCTGGGCCGCAGGCTGTCGAGAGGGAGGATTGCACCTACGCTTACCAGAAGAGTAGGGAAACAGTCCTCCTTCCCCCATAAAAACGTCTACCTGAAGAGGTAGATGCTGAAGGCTCCCGGCGGGAGAATTTGTCGAAAGCGTTATCCCGCTGGTGGAGCTGTTCTACCACCTGTTTGACTTTCTCTCCAAAAATGTTGTCCGCTCGGCAAGGGGAGTCCGCAATCCGCTGCTGGATTCTATTCTCCAGGTCGGAGGCACGCAGCCATGAGAGTCTGCGCATCACCACACCTTGAGCAGCGGCCCTGGACGCAACATCAAAGGTATCATATACCCCTCTGGCCAGGAATTTTCTGCACGCCTTCAGCTGCCAACCACCTCCTGAAACGGCTTGGCTTGCTCAGAAGGGAGCTTGTCCACCAAGCCCGCCAACTGCCGCACATTGTTCCGCATGTGGAATGCTCGTGTAGAGCTGGTAGGACTGAATCTGGGCCACGAGCATAGAAGAATGGTAGGCCTTCCTCCCAAAGGAGTCTAAGGTTCTAGAGTCCTTGCCCGGGGGTGCCGAAGCATGCTCCCTAGACTCTTAGCCTTCTTAAGGGCCAGATCCACCCAACCAGAGTCGTGAGGGCAACTGAGTGCGCATCAGCTCTGGGTCCCCATGGATCGGTACTGGGATTCGATCTTCTTGGGAATGTGGGGATTAGTTAGAGCTTGGTCCAGTTCGCCAGCAATGTCTTTTTTAGGGACATGATGCATAGGTACTGTGGACGCTTCCTTAGGTGGAGAAGGATAGTCCAAGAGCTCAAACATTTCAGCCCTGGGCTCATCCTCCACAACCACCGGGAAGGGGATGGCCGTAGACATCTCCCGAACAAAGGCCGCTAAAGACAGACTCTCGAGAGGAGAAAGCTGCCTTTCAGGGGAGGGAGTGGGATCATAAGGAAAGGCCATCAGACTCCTCGTCAGAGAAATATCTGATGTCCTCCTCCTCCTCCCACGAGGCTCACCATCGGTGTCAGACACAAGTTCATGAACCTGTGTCTGAAGCCGTGCCCGACTCGACTCCGTGGAAACACGGCCACGGTGAGAGCGTCGAGAGGTAGACTCCCTCACCAGCACCGGCAAAGTTCCTTCCGCCGACGTTGTCGGGGAGTCTTCCTGGGAGGCGGCCGCAGCCGGTACCGCAAGCGGTACCGATGTCGGAGACCTCACCCCGGGCAAAGGGCCAGCCGGCGCCTCGCTCGACGGTACTGGGTGGCGCAAGCACCCCCGGTACTGGAGGAGAAGGGCGCAACAGCTCTCCCAGAATCTCTGGAAGAACGGCCCGGAGACTCTCGTGCAGAGCGGCTGTGGAGAAAGACTGGGAAGGCCGATGCAGGCGTCAAGGTCAGAGTCTGTTCCGGGCGTGGAGGCGGTTCCGGCTGTCCAAGGGGGAGCGCATCGACCACCTCCTGAACAGAGGGTGAGCGGGTCCTCCTGGTGCCGATGCCTACTGGGTGCCGATTCCCTCGGCACCCAGAGCTCTCGATACCGAGGCGGGAAGGAGACCGGTGTCGATGCTTCTTTGATTTCTTCAAACGAAGCATGTCACCAGAGCTTCCCGGTACCGACGAGGAGGACGTAGAATCCAACCATCTCTCCTCGGGGCCGAGGCCGAAGAAGGTCTGTCTCGGGGAGGCTGTACCGCAGGAGCCCTCAGGGCGGGAGGAGACCCACCCGAAGGCTCAACACCGCCACCAGCAGGGGAATGGACAGCCCTCACCTGCACTCCAGTCGAAGCACCACCATCCGACGACATCAGCAACAGTGGAGGTCCTAGTACCACCGACGTCGACGCAGCTTCTGATGTCTCGGTACCGATGATGCAGAGGGTCGAAGCCTCGATGCCGTTGATGCAGTCCGATGCCGATGTCCGAAGACTTTGATGCTGTCGACGTCGATGCACTCGACACGTCCCGTGCTGTTGTCGCGAAGAGCCCGAGAACAACACGTTCCACTGGGCCATATCGCTACCTGAGTCCTCTTTTGTAAAAGAGCACAAAGACTGCAGGCCTGCGGGCGGTGCCCAGCCCCCAGACACTGAAGACACGAAGCATGCCTATCAGTGAGCGAGATTACCCGGGCGCACTGGGTGCAACTTTTTGAAGCTGCTGGGAGACTTCGATGACATGGGCGGAAAAATCACGCCGGCGAAATCAAAATTTGCGATGATGATGAAAGGCACCAAAAATAAGGGAGAGAAAACCCTTACCGAGGCCAAAAAAAAGGCCGATCCCGAAAGCGAAGTAAACTTTACGCTGGGGGAAAAACTGGACACCACGGGAAGGGACAAGACCGAAAGGTCTCTCTTTTTTTTTTTTTAGCGAGGGTCAACTTGAGGGGCAACGAAATGGCGGCAAACATGACCATCCCGAGCGCGGACAAAAAGACTGACGAACACGAGCCGGTTCAGGCGGGAAGACGGCCGCGCAATAGCGCAGTGCGCATGGGCGTGCGAGAGCTAGCAAAGGCCTTTGATAGTGAAGTTTCCGATTGGAGGGGCTGCCGTGGACGTTCCCATCAGTGAGAACAAGCAGCCTGCTTGTCCTCGGAGAATGGGGTGTCTCGGTGTTTACGCCAGCTGATTTCTACCGTGAGCTAAAAAACGCTGCCATAGCCTTAGTTAAAGACTTAGCTGGCTCAATATGACCACCAATAGTCTTAAAAAACAGACAAATCTTTTTTTTTTAATTGTGAAGTGTAATAAAAACCTTTATTTAGAAGAAATCATCTTTATAAAATGCACATTATTTATATAATAATCCCTAGTGAATCAGAACTATACTTCTTCCAGTATAAAAATGTTTCAGTGAATGATACATTTAAACCAAAAGGTTGCTATTCTTTATGAATGTTTCTCATAATATTTTAAGCACTAAAAGCAGAGAGACTTAAGACCCAACAGGTTTGCATAAAAGAAGAATGGTTTAGTAAGGCTTAAGTTCTGACTCACCAAAGCAGAAGGATTATAGAAAAAAAAACCCATTTTGTTTTCATTTATAGGAACCATGCAGCTAGCAGTAACAGTAGATATTAATGTATTAGTTGCTCTGTACTATATATACCATTTTCACTTATTGAATCTGCTATAAATTTTATATTCTAAGTATAAAGATGATGTATTTGTAATGTACTTAAGATTATTTGTGTAAAACGTAATTTCCCTAGTGGTTAATTAACTGGACAAATACAACTTAAATTGAAAAGGAAATAAATGTTTATACAATATTCACTTTTAATGATGGAGAGACTTCGAAAAATACCAAAAAGGAAATGATCATGTCAGCACAATACCGTTGATCACATACAACACAATATTATGTTTCACAGAGACTTCAACATAGGAAATGAGTATATAAAAAATCTGCCTCATTCACAATTTTTTCTGAGTCAGCTCTAAGTCTGGTTTTTTTATGACTCTGAGCAAACAAGCTGTAACTGGTTCTTTATACCAGTTTCAATAATGCAGATTTCAAAGCCAAAATGGAATAACCTTATAACTGTTAACAGTGCAAAAATAAGTGTCTGCCGCTTCCAAATCAAACCCCACCTGATCTCTAAATTACAGATCTCTGGAGTATGGGAACAGGAAGGCAAAATTCATTTTTATGTTTTCTTCCATTTATACAAGTGGAAGATCCATACCTGGCTAAATCAGTAGATGTTAGCCCCACATTAAACAACTTGCAGAAATTCATAATGCCTAACAGATTCTACTTGACATTCAGATATGATACTGCAACAGCTGCCATGAAACCAATCAGCACCTAAATAAGTGGTCCTTATCTAGTCCTTGAGAATTCCTCACCAATGCAGGATATCCACAATGAATATGCTAGTACTAAATCATTTCTGTGTCACATTCCACCTCCTTTGATACAACTTACTGTTTCTATATGGGCAAGACACAGCACAAGGAAGGCCCTGAGGCAGCCTGTTTTAGTGCTGCATCATCCTATCAATATCAGCAGTGATCAAGGCAAGTTAGGATGATGGAACACAGGAAGGATGAAGGAAAAGGAAAGCTACTGCTGGACCTGGGGGAGGGAGAGGAAGAAGGGAGGGGAGTGAGAGATGCTGGACCAGTGAGGGGGGTGGAGAGAAAGAGAGAGAGAGAGAGAGAAAGAGACTAGACTGGGACAGGGGACATGGGGGAGAGATGCTGGATAGGAATGGGAGAGAAAGAAAGAGAGAGAGAGAGAGAGAGAGAGAGAGATCAGGCGGGAAGAGAGGCATTGGATTCAGGGATGGAGAGATGCTAGATTGCAAAAGGGGGGAGGCAAGGGAGAGAGAAGGGGAGATACTGGTCCCAGGGTGGAAGGTACATAAGTACATAAGTAGTGCCATACTGGGAAAGACCAAAGGTCCAACTAGCCCAGCATCCTGTCACCGACAGTGGCCAATCCAGGTCAAGGGCACCTGGCACGCTCCCCAAACGTAAAAACATTCCAGACAAGTTATACCTAAAATGCGGAATTTTTCCAAGTCCATTTAATAGCGGTCTATGGACTTGTCCTTTAGGAATCTATCTAACCCCTTTTTAAACTCCGTCAAGCTAACCGCCCGTACCACGTTCTCCGGCAACGAATTCCAGAGTCTAATTACACTTTGGGTGAAGAAAAATTTTCTCCGATTCGTTTTAAATTTACCACACTGTAGCTTCAACTCATGCCCTCTAGTCCTAGTATTTTGGATAGCGTGAACAGTCCGCTTCACATCCACCCGATCCATTCCACTCATTATTTTATACACTTCTATCATATCTCCCCTCAGCCGTCTCTTCTCCAA
Source organism: Microcaecilia unicolor (assembly GCF_901765095.1). Taxonomy (NCBI): domain Eukaryota; kingdom Metazoa; phylum Chordata; class Amphibia; order Gymnophiona; family Siphonopidae; genus Microcaecilia; species Microcaecilia unicolor. The sequence goes on from NC_044032.1 coordinate 391,997,940, forward strand.
GCTGAAAAGCCCTAGCCTTCTCAGCCTCTCTTCGTAGGAAAGTCGTCCCAATCCCACTATCATTTTCGTCGCCCTTCGCTGTACCTTTCCAATTCTACTATATCTTTTTTGAGATACGGAGACCAGTACTGAACACAATACTCCAGTTGCGGTCGCACCATGGAGCGATACAACGGCATTATAACATCCGCATACCTGGACTCCATACCCTTCCTAATAACACCCAACATTCTATTCGCTTTCCCTAGCCGCAGCAGCACACTGAGCAGAAGGTGCGGAGGAAGGGAAGAGAAAGGACAGGGATAGCAGAAGAGAGATTATGGGTATGGAGGGAACATAGGAATAGGGACACAGAGGGGCAATGCTGGACAGAACGGGGATAAGGACACAGAGGGGACAATGCTAGAAAAAGGCTGGGATAGTGACACAGAGGGCTGATGCTGATAACATGCGGAGGGATAGGAATACAGAAGGCGAGAAGCTGCACAGGACAAGCTGAGAATTTGGGGTAAAGAGTTACATGGGGACAGAAATTCACACCATCCCTGCTGGAATCTAAGCCGTCCACACATTCCCCGCTGGAATCCTCCTCCGTCCCCGCCCGTCCCTACAGGTATCTCCATATCTGACTATCTCCATTAAAAAAAGAAAAAGGCGGTATCTACTGCTTTAACAGACTTTTTCACTGTTTGGCTGCTTTCACTCAGCTAAAAGACCTGCAAAAATCCAATCTGGCAAATTATTTTCAATTATTGAATAAACCTGTTAAAGCATGCAATGTCGTCAATTGATTTATAGTAATTCTGTCCTGCACCAGACCACAGCATACAGTAATCTGATTTTAGAGAAGCGGAGTAGCGGAACCATACAGAGCACACTCTGTTGCACGTAATTACAGTATTTACAACAACAGCTGGTTAAGGAAGTAGGTGTTGATAGTGGAGCAGCTCTTGTTCTGCACTCCGATCCCCCAACCCCTCCCCATCCTCCAGAACAATCTGCATTGTAAAGGCTCACTGCAGCACATGAGCACAGCTATGCCCCCAACCCCCATCCCCTCCCCACCTCCTCTGCAGTCTGCATTGCAAACCTCGGTACCAACCTACAAACTCTCTCTACCATACATGCAGCTCACTGTGACTGTGTTCTCCTCTGAGTCCTCTTGACTTCGTTATTGTGCAGCTCTCCACTGGGACACCTCCTCCTCGCTGAACAGTGTGCCATCAGCTCTCCTCTACCATGCTGTGCAGCTCTAGCTTCTCTCTTGTGCACATGGAAGAGGAAAAGGTAGATGGCACTGGGTCAGGAGGTGGGACTGGGAGGTTGAGCCACTACACAATGTGCATGTACATCAGATGACCTGATGGGTTGGCCTGTGCATGTGTGCTGATCAGAAAAGGTGGCCATGGCACAAGGAGTCCTGGGACTTGGAAGTATTAAAGGGAGGCTGGCCTGGTGTACATCTGTGGGAACCCTGCAAGAAACGATGTCCATACTCATGGAATTCCCACTGATCTGGAGGGGATTCCTGTGGACCTGGGGAATTCCCACGGGATTCCCATAGTAACCGCAAGATCCCCACTAACCCTGCTCCCATGCAGCTCGCTATTTTGGGGGAAGATAGGGACAGTGATGCAGAGGGAAGATGGATTGTGGACATGGAGAGAGAAGAAATGTCAAATGGACAAAGAGAGGGAAAAAAAGAGGAAAGCAAAAAAGAGACACTGGGACTAAAGTGAATGAAAAAATAAAATGCTCAGACAATAAAGTATTTTATTCTGAATGTATTAATTGAGCTTTAGGAAATGCACATCTCTGGAATCTTGTATTTCAGTTTGTATTTCTCTTGTCTTGCTGTATATGCACAAGTCTGATTTTTTGAGGTTTTCAGTTCAGTTTTTGCCTTCATATATCTATTACTGATCTGTGGCCTCTAATTTTATATTTGTTGAGATTCTGTCTGTATATTGCATGTTTGATCAGGGTACGGTATTCTGCTAGCATGTACTTGTTCTCCTTCACCCCTCGATAGCCCATTGGGCTTCCACTAGAATATCAGCTTTTTTTACTTGACCCCCATTCTTTGGAATTCCCTCCCATGGCATTTGCATTTAGAAGCCTCTTACACTCTCTTTCATGCTGCATTAAACACATATTTGTTGGGGGGTCACGTGACGCTATGGTGGAGAGAAGACGTGTGTGAGCTTGTCTCCGTGACCTGACTGCTCTATTAGACTCTAAAATAGAATCGGAACCCGAAACGAAGTGTTCCTTGATAAAGAACGTGAAAGGTGAATAAGATATCACAAAAAAGAAACGAAGGAGAGCCAGCATGGCAGCGAAATCTGCACAGAAAGATAAGCTTCGGGGGAAGGGGCTAGAATATAAAATGGTGGCCTCACCTCCTGAGTCTGGGCCGTCGGTGTCTTCAGCATGGATAGGGGGAAATCACATCTGAGATGACGGTGGTGATGGAGGAGCTATTGGAATGCCGTCTTGCTCCCCTTGACAAAAAGCTGGACAATAAATTAGAACAGCTGAGCTCGAAGCTGGAAGAGCTAACTAGAGAATGCGTGGCATATCAGAACAGGACAAGCGAAGTGGAAGAAAAAATGTCCGTAATGGAAGGTTGCCAAGCAGATTTAATGAAACAGTGCAAGGTAATGGAAGCAAAATTAGAAGACTTGGAGAACCGCTCCAGGCGGAATAATATCCGTTTGGTGGGGCTGCCGGAGGCTCTCGGTGGCCGGTCGTTGGAACGAGTGTTGGAACAATGGCTTACAAAGACAATCGATTTTCCTGCCGAATTGGGCCCGCTCCGCATAGAACGAGCCACAGATTGGGAGTACGACAGACGGAGCGGAATAAACCACGAGTGGTGATTTGCAGAGTTTTAAACTTTGCACATAAACAACTCATACTCCAAGCGGCGCGATCTGATAAGCCTCTGACATTTGAGGAATCTCGGATTCTCTGTTTTCAAAGATTATTCGGGCCGCTATAGTGGCGAAACGGCGCGCTTTTTCATCAGTGTGCTCACAACTATTTGCAATGAAGATCCGATTCACGCTTCAATATCCAGCCACTCTGAAAATTACCTACAAGGGGACGACAAGATCTTTTTGTCCGACAAAGAAGCTAAAGGGTATGTTGAACATCTGACAAAATCGGATCAAGCGGCAAACGAAGATGGCGGGCAGACATGAAGGTATGCAGCGGCATATGAGCAGAGGCCCGGTGGTTAGCGGTAAGCGAAAATGAAGATGGTCAGAGAGACCAGTTGCCGCTAACATATTAAAATATGGCACGAAGGACAAAGAGTTGTTTTGTATTAACTTTGAAAGTTAAACTTAGTCGTTTATGGTTCACGTTTATGGACTGGCAGAATATGGAACTTACATTGTGTCACCGAGAGACTATAAGGGGGAGGAGGGACTGCTTAATCGGGGTGTTCGCTTCGGGGTGAACCTCGCATCATCAGACAACATCAAATCTTTTCCCTTGGATTAAGAGATAGCAGTTTGCATCCTACTGCCGAAGTGCCCTCTGCTTGAGAGAGGTGGACACAATGTACAACTGAAGCATAAGGATGAGGGACGGAATAATACTCCATTTAGAGGAGTATCTGTTGGTACAGGAGGCAACGGCCTTGGGGCTGCTTTAGGATGTACCTAGAATCAGAACAGCACTACAGGGGTAAAGTAATCAGAGACATTCAAGGACATTAATGTATTACAGCTGTCTGCTTTACTATAGGTAACGCTTTTGGATGCTGCAAGACAGTAAGGTGACTGTATAACGATGTGGTTAAATCTCTTATTATATTAATGGGGAAGAGGGGAAGTTAATAATATAAGACGTGTATTACAATAGGAGGGGGGCTGGAAGGGGAGGTTTTGCAAATAAAAGGGCTTAAGAGGCTACAAGGGAACATGAAGTGATGGGGCTTGACTTTACGGGAGCGGTGGGGTAAGCGTTAAACGTGATGGCTTTCTATAGGGAAGCATTCAGGGAAGGGGACCATGGGGGGAAGACGGGAGGGGAGGAAGGGGACAGGGAGGAAATAGGGGGTCTATTAAGGTAAGGGATGGTCAGAGGGGTAAAGGAATTAATGGTGGAGGCAGTATACGTGTGGTTGAGGCAATGGAAGGGACGGATGTGTGATGCAGCATGTGGGATCAGCTCAGAAATACAAAAGGCATTATAGGATAAAGGGGGGCTATGGGCTGGGATGGCTCCTCTGGATACATATGCGGGATCAACAGTGGTTAACCAGTGGAATAGGGGATAGGTGGGATTAAAATAGTTACTTGGAATGTGGGTGGTATCCACTCACCCATTAAAACGATCAAAAATTCTCCATTATCTACAGAGAATCAGGGCGGATGTGGTTCTCTTGCAAGAAAACACACCTATCAGACTCAGAACATGCAAAATTGGTAAAATGGTGGGTAGGGGATTGTATAGCATCAGCGGCGGTGGGGCGTAAAGGAGGGGTGTTTATTCTATTTAGAAAAGGGGTAGCCTCACAGATTCACCAGTTGAATAAGGACCCAGGAGGGAGATACATTTTTTGTAATGTCACCATCGCAAGACGACAACTCATGTTGGGAACATCTATGCACCAAACACGTTAGATCTGAAATTTTATAATAAACTGACCATGATTCTCAGTAAAAATGATTCACTCCCTGTGATATTAGGTGGTGATTTTAACACGGCCTGGGACCCGCAGGTGAGAGATCACACCCACCTGCTGACAGGGGCGTTTCCAGAACAAGGGGTCTGCCGGATATTTGTAATACTTTAGATCTTATAGATGTATGGCGCACATTGCACCCTGGGGACAGGGAATACACCCATCAATCGCGAGCACATAACACCCACTCCAGAATTGATTACCTGCTGATATCACGCTCACTTTTTACACACATTGGTGAAGCTATCATAGGACTCTGTATAATATCAGACCATGCAGCGGTATGGATGACGTGGCTTATAGGGGATTTAGAACTGGAGACCCGGGAGTGGTCCTTCCCAAGTTATCTTTATGGTAATGACAAATTTCGAGAATTCTTATCAAACAAATGGGAGGAGTATAAGTATTTTAATGAGGGAACAGTGCAGGGGACAGCAACATACTGGGAAGCAGCTAAAGCTGTATTAAGAGGGGAGATCATTAGTTTTGCTAGTCAGTATAAAAAGGCACGAGACAGGGAAATCTTATGATTGGAGAAACAGTTGGCCAGCTTGCGGAAATGATATGGGAGGTCCCCATGTGCTAGAGTGAGGAAAGAAATGATTTCTGAACAAATTGCTTTGAATTCCCTACTCCATGAACGAGCGGCAAAATCTCAGGCTTATTACAAATATCAGTTATATAAGCATGGAGATAAGGGGGGGCAAACTCTTAGCCAAGCTAGTAGCACCACACTATGTATCAAAGTATATCACCGGTATTAAAGGTAGGGACGGGAAAATAGTGCACACTGACAAACAAATAAGGGAAAAATTCCACAGGTATTTTCAGACTCTTTATAGAGCAGGAGAGTCTCAGGGTATACAGGGGGAGTTATATTTGCAAAATGTGACCATCCCCAGACTGACACAAGGAGAATGTACAACATTGAATTCTCCTATTAATACAGATGAAGTTTTCTGGGCCATCGGCCAGAGCAAATTAGGGAAAGCACCTGGCCCTGATGGATTTAAGGCCGAGTTCTATAAATTGATGGGGAAATCTATAGTCCCGCCGCTAACCGCAGCGTTTAATGACTGGGTGGTCGACGGAAACCTGCCAGAGCGATTAAACTTAGCTCAAATTATAATGCTTCCCAAACCCAACCGGGATCCATTGCTGGTATCATCTTATAGGCCTATTTCATTGCTAAATCATGAAGTCAAAATGTATGCAAAAATAATAGCTAATAGGCTAAGCAAGGTACTGCCCAGGTTAGTTCATGAGGCACAGGTAGGGTTTATTCAAGATCGATCCGTAACTAAAAACTTACGGAGTATATAACGGCATTAGAAAGGCTTAGGAGACACCCGGAACCGGCTATTTTGATCAGCTTTGATGCCGAAAAAGCCTTTGACCGTGTGGAATGGCCTTTTCTGTTCTCTACTCTAGAGTCCTATGGCTTCAGCGGGTTGGTTCGTCAAAGCGATACAGGCATTATATTCTTATCCCCGGGCATGGATATTAGTGAATGGAGGTCGTTCTGAGGAATTTGAGATTAGCAGAGGGACCAGGCAAGGTTGCCCGCTATCGCCGCTCCTGTTTGCTCTATACTTAGACCCTATGGTCAGAGACATTCAAGCATGCCCAGCTATTAGGGGTGTGAGAATTGGCAGGCAGGAGTGCAAGATTGCGGCATTTGCTGATGATCTATTGGTGATAGTTACGGACCCCCAACAGTCTTTGGGGGCTTTATTAGAAACCTTTAGCGAATTTGGAGACTACTCAGGCTTCAAATTAAACCTGGATAAGTCAGAGGCTTTAGCAGTTACCACGGATACTAGGTGTTTGTGGGCTGAGGGCTTTCCATTAAGGTGGGCAGATGTCTCCTTCCGATATCTGGGGGTGCTCCTGACAACCAAAACTGAGGATATATATAAGTTAAATGTCAACAGATTATTAGCGCAAACAGAAAGGCAATTGGACGCCTGGAATGTATTGACGATACCCTTGGTGGGTCATATCAGTCTGATCAGGATGGTAATCCTGCCAAGATGGTTGTATGTAATGCAAATACTACCTCTACGGCTCCTTAAAAAAGACATTCAGCAATTTTACAAGGTTGTGATGAGATTTTGTTGGGCAAAAAAGAAGGCGAAACTTAAGTTGCAGCTTCTGATGGGAAACTGGAGTCAGGGGGGCCTGGGTCTACCTAACCTCAGATTTTATAACTTAGCCTGTCTGTTGAGGTCCCTGAGAGACTGGATCTTTGGAACTAGTATACATACACCGAGAGCGTTGGAAGAGGCGTTTTTTCACCCTTTTAACTTAATCACTTTGTTACACGTCAAAAGACATTTGATACCCAAAGCTGTTAATAAAAGTATCTTATTAAACCCTTTTGGGAAACCTGGCAGTTTTTGGGGGGTAGACTGGGGGGCGACCCGGGTACATCTGAATTAATCACAATTAAAGGGAACCCAGAATTTTCACGGGCCTGGAAAATCCTGTGTTTAAACAGTGGGAGGACAGAGGCTATTTTAATTTAAATACTATACTTGATGATGCAGGGAAATTAAAATCTTTAGACCAATTACTGCCACCTGCCGAGCAGAGATGGGGGGATAGTTATGCATTTCATCAGATTCAACATTATGTTCATTCCCTGGATGGGGCAAAGCTTGGATTTAGACTGGGGGAGAAAGTACAGGCTCTTTATGATGAAGTCTCAACAGAGAACCCGTCTATCTCGGGCATTATAAGAAGTTATGGAGTTTGATCTCACGAGAGGGGCCCGGTCAGCTTAGGCAGAGGTGGGAAGCAGACTTGGGGACAGATTTAACTAGTTGGGACATTGAAAGGCACATTAGGGGGATTCCTAAACTCGTTACGGGCGCTCGGTATAGGGATGTGCGCGTTTAGAACACTCCATAGAGCATATTTCACACAGACCCAATTGTTTAGAGCAGAAGGGATTCAATCACCATTGTGCTTGAAATGTGGTCAGCAGGAAACACGTTTTACCATGCATTTTGGGAATGTGTAAAGATAAAGAGATTTTGGCAACGCATAGTGGAGTTTCTATCTTCTATATTGCCAACACAGATAAGAGGCACACCACATCAATTAGTTTTGGATTGCCGGGGGGGCATTTAGAGGTTTGTTAGCGGATAATATACTTTTGTGCCGCAAATTGAGCTTGGTGGCCCAGAAGTGCATTTTGCAGGCCTGGGTCTCGAAACCCCACCAGAGTATTGGCATTGGCGCAATCAAGTACACCAATTGATGACCTGGGAAGCGCGAGAAGCAAGAGGCTCGTGCAGACGCAAAAAAGAGCTTTCTAAATATCTGTGGACCATTTTTGGGGACATTAACACAGAGAAGTAGAAGCCATATTCTTAATACGCTGTGACCATAGGCTGGTAACACATGCCATATGGAAGTCCATAATGTTGCCCACACTTAAGCACACACACATTTATATACCTGACCATTCGTAGAGGGGAGGTAGGGTAAGTGGGAGGGGACTATGGGGGTGGAGGGAGGGTGGGATAGGGAAGGGGGGAAAGGGGTTATACATGCTCATAGTCTAATGTTAATATAAGGAATATGGGTCTTATGGGATTTGATGGGACCTGACTTATATGGATTTCATGGGTTTATGATGTACGGGTAAGGTACCATTAACACCCCAAGAAGGGGTGGTGGGTATATATAATATAGTAGGATGACGGTTTATACTGTTGGGCCTTGATGGCTAACGTTCATGTTTGATTCTGTTACATTTACGGGTGGCGATGACAAATTTGTTTAATGAAAATAAACTCTTGGCAATGTATACTCTGTGGGGAGGGAGGGAGAAAAATGTTATAAACTTAATGACGAAAAGCTTTTTCAGAAGGTTCTGATGTGGACTTTTGGCTTTGTATGAATATCAATGCTGATATTTGGTTCATCTGTATTATTGGTGATGTCATTAATAAAAAATTGTTGACTACTAAACACATATTTGTTTGAAAAGTGAAAGCTACATACCTGTAGAAGGTATTCTCTGAGGGACAGCAGGCTGATTGTTCTCACATGTGGGTGACATCCACGGCAGCCCTCTGATTGGAGATCTTCACTAGCAAAAGCGTTTGCTAGCCCTCACGTGCGTAATGCGCGACCGTCTTCCCACCCGAATGCGAGCGTGCTCGCCAGTCCAGTAAATAGCAAAAACAAAGACAAGGGAAGACACAACTCCAAAGAGGAGGCGGGCGGGTTGGTGAGAACAATCAGCCTGCTGTCCTCGGAGAATACCTTCTACAGGTATGTAGCTTTCGCTTTCTCCGAGGACAAGCAGGCTGCTTGTTCTCACATGTGGGGTATCCCTAGCCCCCAGGCTCACTCAAAACAACAAACATTGGTCAATTGGGCCTCGCAACGGTGAGGACATACAGTGGTGGAAATAAGTATTTGATCCCTTGCTGATTTTGTAAGTTTGCCCACTGACAAAGACATGAGCAGCCCATAATTGAAGGGTAGGTTATTGGTAACAGTGAGAGATAGCACATCACAAATTAAATCCGGAAAATCACATTGTGGAAAGTATATGAATTTATTTGCATTCTGCAGAGGGAAATAAGTATTTGATCCCCCACCAACCAGTAAGAGATCTGGCCCCTACAGACCAGGTAGATGCTCCAAATCAACTCGTTACCTGCATGACAGACAGCTGTCGGCAATGGTCACCTGTATGAAAGACACCTGTCCACAGGACTCAGTGAATCAGTCAGACTCTAACCTCTACAAAATGGCCAAGAGCAAGGAGCTGTCTAAGGATGTCAGGGACAAGATCATACACCTGCACAAGGCTGGAATGGGCTACAAAACCATCAGTAAGACGCTGGGCGAGAAGGAGACAACTGTTGGTGCCATAGTAAGAAAATGGAAGAAGTACAAAATGACTGTCAATCGACAAAGATCTGGGGCTCCACGCAAAATCTCACCTCGTGGGGTATCCTTTATCATGAGGAAGGTTAGAAATCAGCCTACAACTACAAGGGGGGAACTTGTCAATGATCTCAAGGCAGCTGGGACCACTGTCACCACGAAAACCATTGGTAACACATTACGACATAACGGATTGCAATCCTGCAGTGCCCGCAAGGTCCCCCCTGCTCCGGAAGGCACATGTGACGGCCCGTCTGAAGTTTGCCAGTGAACACCTGGATGATGCCGAGAGTGATTGGGAGAAGGTGCTGTGGTCAGATGAGACAAAAATTGAGCTCTTTGGCATGAACTCAACTCGCCGTGTTTGGAGGAAGAGAAATGCTGCCTATGACCCAAAGAACACCGTCCCCACTGTCAAGCATGGAGGTGGAAATGTTATGTTTTGGGGGTGTTTCTCTGCTAAGGGCACAGGACTACTTCACCGCATCAATGGGAGAATGGATGGGGCCATGTACCGTACAATTCTGAGTGACAACCTCCTTCCCTCCGCCAGGGCCTTAAAAATGGGTCGTGGCTGGGTCTTCCAGCACGACAATGACCCAAAACATACAGCCAAGGCAACAAAGGAGTGGCTCAGGAAGAAGCACATTAGGGTCATGGAGTGGCCTAGCCAGTCACCAGACCTTAATCCCATTGAAAACTTATGGAGGGAGCTGAAGATGCGAGTTGCCAAGCGACAGCCCAGAACTCTTAATGATTTAGAGATGATCTGCAAAGAGGAGTGGACCAAAATCCTCCTGACATGTGTGCAAACCTCATCATCAACTACAGAAGACGTCTGACCGCTGTGCTTGCCAACAAGGGTTTTGCCACCAAGTATTAGGTCTTGTTTGCCAGAGGGATTAAATACTTATTTCCCTCTGCAGAATGCAAATAAATTCATATACTTTCCACAATGTGATTTTCCGGATTTAATTTGTGATGTGCTATCTCTCACTGTTACCAATAACCTACCCTTCAATTATGGGCTGCTCATGTCTTTGTCAGTGGGCAAACTTACAAAATCAGCAAGGGATCAAATACTTATTTCCACCACTGTAACTGAGATTGACCTAAACTTATCCAACTAACTGAGAGTGCAGGCTGGAACAGAATAAAAATGGGCCTAGGGGGGTGGAGTTGGATTCTAAACCCTGAACAGATTCTGTAGCACCGACTGCCTGAACCAACTGTTGCGTCGGGTATCCTGCTGAAGGCAGAAATGCGATGTGAATGTGTGGACAGATGACCACGTCGCAGCCTTGCAAATCTCTTCGATAGTGGCTGACTTCAAAGTGGGCCACTGACGCTGCCATAGCTCTAACACTATGAGCCGTGACATGACCCTCAAGAGTCAGCCCAGCCTGGGTGTAAGCGAAGGAGATGCAATCTGCTAGCCAATTGAGATGGTGCGTTTCCCGACAGTCACTCCCCTTCTGTTGGGATCAAAAGAAACAACATTTGGGCGGACTGTCTGTGGGGCTGTGTCCGCTCCAAGTAAAAGGCCAATGCTCGCTTGCAGTCCAAAGTGTGCAGCTGACGTTCAGCAGGGCGGGGTGTGTGGACAGGGAAAAAATGTTGGCAAGACAATTGACTGGTTCAGATGGAAGTCCAACACCACCTTCGGCAAGAACTTAGGGTGAGTGCGGAGGACTACTTTGTTATGATGAAATTTAGTATAAGGAGCATGAGCTACCAAGGCTTCAAGCTCACTGACTCTGCGAGCTGAAGTAACTGCCACCAAGAAAATGACCTTCCAGGTCAAGTACTTCAGATGGCAAGAATTCAGTGGCTCAAAGGAGCTTTCATCAGCTGGGTGAGAACGACGTTGAGATCCCATGACACTGTAGAAGGTTTGATGGGGGGCTTCAACAAAAGCAAACCTCTCATGAAGCAAACAACTAAAGGCTGAGCTGAGATCGGCTTACCTTCCGCACGGTAATGGTATTTTTTTTTTTTGTTAAATTTGTACCCCGCGCTTTCCCACTCATGGCAGGCTCTATGCGGTGGGCAATGGAGGGTTAAGTGACTTGCCCAGAGTCACAAGGAGCTGCCTGTGCCGGGAATCGAACTCAGTTCCTCAGTTCCCCAGGACCAAAGTCCACCACCCTAACCACTAGGCCACTCCTCCACTCCACTAAATGCACTAAGATGAACTCTTACAGAGTTGGTCTTAAGGCCAGACTCGGACAAGTGCAGAAGGTATTCAAGCAGGGTCTGTGTAGGACATGATCGAGGATCTAGGGCCTTGCTGTCACACCAGACGGCAAACCTCCACCATAGAAAGAAGTAACTCTTCTTAGTGGAATCTTCCTGGAAGCAAGAAAGACTCGGGAGACACCCTCGGACAGACCCAAAGAGGCAAAATCTACGCTCTCAACATCCAGGCCGTGAGAGCCAGGGTCCGGAGGTTGGGATGCAGAAGCGTCCCCTTGTTCTGAGTAATGAGGGTCGGAAAACACTCCAATCTCCACGGTTCTTCGGAGGACAACTCCAGAAGAAGAGGGAACCAGATCTGACACGGCCAAAAGGATGCGATCAGAATCATGGTGCCTCGATCTTGCTTGAGTTTCAACAAAGTCTTCCCCAACAAAGGTATGGGAGGATAAGCATATAGGAGGCCCCTCCCCCAATCCAGGAGAAAGGCATCCGATGCTAGTCTGCCGTGGGTCTGAAGCCTGGAACAGAACTGAGTGAGCTTGTGTTTGGCTCGAGTAGCAAAAAGATCCAACAAGGGGGTGCCCCACACTTGGAAGATCTCGCGTACCACTCTGGAATTGAGCGACCACTCGTGAGGTTGCATGATCCTGCTCAACCTGTCAGCCAGACTGTTGTTTACGCCTGCCAGATACGTGACTTGTAGAAACATGCCATATCGGCGAGCCCAAAGCCACATTCTGACGACCTCCTGACACAGTAGGCGAGATCCGGTGCCCCCCTGCTTGTTGATGTAATACGTGGCAACCTGATTGTCTGTCTGAATTTGAATAATTTGCTGGGACAGCCTATCCCGGAAAGCCTTTAGAGCGTTCCAGACCGCTCGCAACTCCAGGAGGTTGATCTGTAGACCTTGTTCCTGGAGGGACCAACTCCCTTGGGTGTGAAGCCCATCGACATGAGCTCCCCACCCCAGAAGAGACGCATCCGTCGTCAGCACTTTTTGTGGCTGAGGAATTTGGAAGGGACGTCCCAGAGTCAGATTGGACCGAATTGTCCACCAACGCAGGGATTGGAGAAAACTCGTGGACAGCAGGACTACGTCCTCTAGATCCCCAGCAGCTTGGTACCACTGGGAAGCTAGGGTCCATTGAGCTGATCTCATGTGAAGACGGGCCATGTGTCACGGTTGTGCACAGGTTCCTGGCTCGCAGTCACCTCTGTCCCCGGGGTTTAGACCTGGGGAATGCTGCGAGGTGATGGTTTACCGTTTCCCATGTTCCGGAAGATATGCTGGTGCGGTCCGGATCTTCCAGCTCTCCAGATTGTTTTGGGAGTTTTTTGGAACCCAAGCAGCACCCATATCTGGTGAACTCCCTTGTGACCTGCCTTTATTAACCTCATGGTAAGGTTCCTAGTTGCCTTGCAACAGTGTTCTTCAGAGGCGTTCCTTTGGTGTGAGTTGTTGCAGTGCCTTTGTACTTTTCATTTTGGTGACTTTTACTCTGCTTGTTTTTGGACTATTCTTCTGCCTGCCGCCTGCCCAGACCCGGATTGTTTATTGGACTATTCTTCTGCCTGCCGCCTGCCCAGACCTGGATTGTTATTGGACTATTCTTCTGCCTACAGCCTGCCCTGACCTGGCTTGTTTCTGGATTGTTCGTTTGCCTGCGGTTTTCCTGGAACCCCAGTGTGTTTCTAGTGTTACCTGTTTTCTGTCAGCTTGCTGCTGTGTCCTGCAGTCCTGCCTCCCTGTCCTGTCCGGTAAATCCTGCCGGCCACCTGAAGCCAGAAGCTCAACTTCTGGTGAAAAGCGGCAGGTGCAGGTGAAGCCTGGCTCCGGTCCACTGTGTTCCAGTTCCGGTCTGCCTTGTCTTGTGTTGGGGTGATTCTCCTGCTGCTGCCGCTCCTTGGCAGTGGCCCAAGGACTCACAAACCCAGTTTCCTGCTGTGTATACGTGACAGTTTGCAAGGCCATGAGCTCGGAGGTATCATCCCTCATGCAGGCGCTGCAGGAGCATGCCAGGATACTTCAAGGGTTGGGAGCACGTATGGAGCAGCTAGAGCGACTGATGGCGGCCTCTATGGGGGCTGCAGCGGACGCCTCAGGTTCAGGTCCAGCACCAGCAAGAGCTCCGGCCACATCAGGAATCCGTCTGAAGTCACCTCCTAGATATGATGGTAATCCCAAGGGCTGTAGAGGGTTTCTTAACCAGTGCGAAATAATTTTTGTGCTCCAGGCCCAAGATTTTCCTACGGAGAGAACCCGGATAGCTTATATGATGTCCCTGCTGTCCGGCCAAGCCTTAGATTGGGCGTCCCCACTTTGGGAAAAGAACAATCCGGTGCTTCAGAATTTCCGGGGCTTCGTGGAGCACTTCAACGAGAGTTTTGAAGAACCAGAGAAGGCTACTTCAGCTACTTCTGCACTCCTGAGACTCAAACAGGGAGCCCAGACCTTAGGGGACTATGCGATTAGGTTCCGCACCTTAGCCTCTGAATTGGACTGGAATAATGAAAGTCTGCTCGCAACCTTTTGGCAGGGGCTGGCACCGCAGATTAAGGATGAGCTGGCCGGACGCGAACTTCCCACCAGGCTGGATGACCTGATTAAACTGTGTACTATGATTGATATTCGATTTCAGGAGCGGGGGCAAAGAACGGCGTTCCATTCAAAGGATAGGTATGAAGACGCCGAGTCAACAAGGGTTACCACCGGCTCCTCATACATGGGAGATTCCCCCGCAACCACCGGCAGAACCATGCAATTAGGTCATACCCCTCTCAGGAGTCAAGAAAGACAGCGACGTCGGACCCTCAACCTCTGCTTGTATTGTGGTGAGACGGGACACTACGCGGTCAACTATCCACAGAAACCCGGCTCTTTAGGGCCAGGATTAACTGCAGGAACTGTAGTAAGCCAATCCTCTAACCTTCTGCGCACTCAGTTTCTCATGCCAGCGGTACTTGACCTAGGTCATAAACAGGAGCATACTGAGGTCTTTTTGGATTCTGGGGCAGGTGGAAGCTTTATAACCGCATCTCTAGTCCAGCAACTGAACATTCCTACACAAGAACTACCTATGACCATCCCGCCTTTTTCGGTGTATGGTAGTATCCAAGGCTATGTAAATACTCAAACGGTGCCTGTGAGTCTACAGATTGGCGATCACAGGGAGGAAATCTTCTATATGTCCTTCCTTCAGCAGTACAACCATCGTTTTAGGTCTTCCCTGGCTACAGAGACACAACCCGGTCCTAGACTGGGGTAAAGGTGAGATCGTGGACTGGGGTGAGTCGTGCCGAAAACTTTGTTTCATCCCTGACACCGATAGTGTGGTCGGCGAACAGTTGGACCAGGATTCAGATGAATGGACGGATATTAGTGACTCTCAGGACTCTAAGACTTTTACAAGGGGGATGACCTGTGCATGTGCCTTACCCCCGATCAGCCGGTGCCAAGTGGAATTCGGTAACTGGCCCCAGGTCTCAAGATCTGGCCAACAGGACTTCTGAGACGCCTCCTTGGGGCCAGGGAACCCGCACTTTATGTAAGAAGTCGACCCCAGGACCTAAGCTTCAGGACAATCTGGAGCGCCGGAGATCTAAGAATCAAAAGACTAGTTCGCAGCAAACCATGGCCCGTACTTCCACTCCAGTGCCAGGCACTCAACACCGCTTGGTAAACAAAGCCCAGTCTCGCCCTCAACCGGCCAGCTCCTGGCCAGCGCCTAAGGATATGGACATTGGAAGACTACCTAATCGTGCCAGCCGATTTCACCCAGAAGATCCAGGGAAACCCAGACCTCCCGAGAAGCCCGGGGAGGCCTTAAGGGAGAGATACTGTCACGGTTGTGCCCAGGTCCCTGGCTCGCAGTCACCTCGGTCCCCGGGGTTTAGACCTTGGGAATGCTGCGAGGTGATGGTTTACCGTTTCCCATGTTCCGGAAGATATGCTGGTCCGGTCCGGATCTTCCAGCTCTCCAGATTGTTTTGGGAGTTTTTTGGAACCAAGCAGCACCCATATCTGGTGAACTCCCTTGTGACCTGCCTTTATTAACCTCATGGTAAGGTTCCTAGTTGCCTTGCAACAGTGTTCTTCAGAGGCGTTCCTTTGGTGTGAGTTGTTGCAGTGCCTTTGTACTTTTCATTTTGGTGACTTTTACTCTGCTTGTTTTTAGACTATTCTTCTGCCTGCCGCCTGCCCAGACCCGGATTGTTATTGGACTATTCTTCTGCCTACAGTCTGCCCTGTCCCGGCTTGTTTCTGGATTGTTCGTTTGCCTGCGGTTTTCCTGGAACCCAGTGTGTTTCTAGTGTTACCTGTTTTTTGTCAGCCTGCTGCTGTGTCCTGCAGTCCTGCCTCCCTGTCCTGTCCGGTAAGTCCTGCCGGCCACCTGAAGCCAGAAGCTCAACTTCTGGTGAAAAGCGGCCAGGTGCAGGTGAAGCCTGGCTCCAGTCCACTGTGTCTGCCTTGTGTTGGGGTGATTCTCCTGCCGCTGCTGCTCCTCGGCAGTGGCCCAAGGGCTCACAAATCTAGGTTCCTGCTGTGTATATGTGACACCATGGGAGTCACGTGCAGTGTGGAAGCCATGTGGCCCGAGCAATCTCAACATCTGCCGAGCTGTGATCTGCTGAGACGCCCCGCACCCAGGAAACGAGGGGCAAAAGATTGTTGGCCCTTGCTTCCGGAAGGTAGGCACGAGCCATCTGAGAGTTCAGCAGAGCTCCTATGAATTCGAGTTTCTGGACTGGAAGAAGATGGGACTTTGGATAATTTATCACAAACCCTAGCAGCTCCAGGAGTCGAATAGTCATCTGCATGGACTGTAGAGCGCCTGCCTTGGATGTGTTCTTCACCAGCCAATCGTCGCGATAAGAGAACACATGCACTCCCAGTCTGCGTAGAGACACCGCTACGACAGCCAGGCATTTTGTGAACACCCTGGGCGCGGAGGCAAGACCAAAGGGTAGCATACAATACTGAAAGTGCCATGATCCCAGACGGAATCGAAGATACTATCTGTGAGCTGGCAGTATCGGGATGTGAGTGTAAGCATCCTTTAAGTCCAGAGAGCATAGCCAATCGTTTGCCTGAATCATTGGAAGAAGGGAGCCCAGGGAAAGCATCCTGAACTTTTCTCGGACCAGATATTGTTCAGGGCCCTTAGGTCTAGGATGGCACGGGCGTATTGGCGCTGAAAAGGGCGGAGAGTTCCTCTGCAAGTACCTGCTTGTGCTGGAAGCTGAAGGACTGAGCTACCGGTGGGCAATTTGGAGGCTTTGAGACCAAATTGAGGGAGTATCCTAGCCGGACTATTTGAAGAACCCACTGGTTGGAGGTTCTGAGAGGCCACCTTTGTTGAAAAATGTTAACCTCCCCCCAACTGGTAGATCGTCCGGCACGGACACTTTGATTTCGGCTATGCTCTGCTGGAGCCAATCAAAAGCCCGTCCCTTGCTTTTGCTGGGGAGCTGCACGGGCCTGTTGAGGCGCACGCTGTTGATGGGAACGAGCGTGCTGGGGCTTGGCCTGGACAGCAGGCTGGCGAGAGGGAGGATTGTACCTACGCTTACTCGAATAGGGAACAGTCCTCCTTCCCCCATAAAAACGTCTACCAGTTGAGGTAGAAGCTGAAGGTGTCCGGCGGGAGAATTTGTCGAAAGCGGTGTCCCGCTGGTGGAGTTGCTCTACCACCTGTTCGACCTTTTCTCCAAAAATATTATCCCCCCGGCAAGGAGAGTCCGCTATCCATGAGAGTCTGCGCATCACCACACCTTGAGCAGCGGCCCTGGACGTGACATCAAAAGTATCGTAAACACCCCTAGCCAGGAATTTACGACACGCCTTCAGCTGCCTGACCACCTGCTTGGCTTGCTCAGAAGGGAGCTTGTCCACCAAGTATGCCAACTGCCGCACATTGTTCCGCATATGAATGCTCGTGTAGAGCTGGTATGATTGGATTTTGGAAATGAGCATTGAAGAATGATAGGCCTTCCTCCCAAAAGAATCCAAGGTTCTAGGGTCTCTGCCGGGGGTGCCGAAGCATACTCCCTAGAACTCTTGACCTTCTTAAGGGCCAGATCCACCACACCAGAGGCAACTGAGTCTGCATCAACTCCGGGTCCCTATGGATCCGATACTGGGATTCGATCTTCTTAGGAATGTGGGGATTAGTTAACAGCTTCGTCCATTTCTCCAGCAATGTCTTTTTGAGGACATGATGCATGGGTACTATGGATGATTCCTTAGGTGGCGAAGGATAGTCCAAAAGCTCAAACATCTCAGCCTTGGCTCGTCCTCCGTAACCACAGGGAAGGGAATGGCCGTAGACATTTCCCGGACAAAGGCCGCAAATGATAAGCTCTCAGGAGGAGAAAGCTGCCTTTCAGGAGAGGGAGTAGGATCAGAGGGAAGACCATCAGACTCCTCGTCAGAGAAATATCTGGTGTCTTCCTCTGCCTCCCACGAGGCCTCACCATCGGTATCGGACACCAGTTCATGAACTTCTGTCTGAAGCCGTGCCCGCCTCGACTCCGTGGGAACATGGCTACGGTGGGTACGTCGAGAGGAAGACTCCCGTGCCGGGGGCGATGAAGCTCCCTCCATCGATGTCGTCGGGGAGTCCACCTGGGAGGCAGCCGATGCAGGAGACCTCACCACGGGCAAGGGGCCAGCCGTCGCCTCACTCGACAGCACCGGCGGCGCAAGCACCCCCGGTACCGGAGGAGAAGGGCGCAACAGCTCTTCCAGGATCCCTGGAAGGATGGCCCGGAGGCTCTCGTTCAGAGCGGCTGTCGAGGAAGGCAAGGAGTCCGGTACCGGTGACGAGCTCAGAATCTGTCCAGGGCGTGGAGAAGGTACCGGGCTGTCCACAGTAGAGCGCATCGACACCTCCTGTATGGAGGGCGAGCAGTCTTCCAGGCGTCGACGCTTAGTGGGTGCCGGTTCCCTCGGCGACCCAGAGCTCTCGGTACCACGCCTGGAAGGTGACTGGTGCCGATGCTTCTTTGCCCTCACACGAAGCAGGTCACCGGTACCTCCCGGTACTGAAGAGGAGGATGTCGAATCCAAACGCCTCCTCAGGGCCGGGTCCGAAGAAGGTCGATCCCGGGGGGCCTGTACCGCAGGAGACCTCGAGGCAGGCGGAGACCTACTCAAAGGCTCACTGCCACCAGCAGGGGAATGGACAGCCCTCACCTGCGCTCCTGAAGAAGATGCACCCTCCGACGACATCAGTACTAGCGATGACCCTGGTACCGAAGACGTTGAAGCACCAGTCGATGACCTCGGTACCGCAGACGTCGATGTACCGGCCGATGACCTCGGTACCGTAGACGTCGATGCACCAGGCAAGGCCCCGAACAAAATGTTCCACTGTGCCAATCTCGCTACCTGAGTTCTCTTCTTCAACAGAAGACAGAGAGAGCAGGCCTGGGGACGATGCCCGGCCCTCAGACACTGAAGACACGAAACGTGTCTATCAGTGAGTGAGATAGCCTGGCTGCATTGGGTGCACTTTTTGAAGCTGCTGGGAGGCTTCGATGACATGGGCGGAAAAATCACGCCGACGAAGTCAAAATTCGCGATGATGGCAATGGGCACCAAAAAAGAAGGAGAAAAACCCGTACGGGCGGCCAAAAGGCCGCTTTCGAAAGCGAAAGGAAACTTAACGGGGAAAAAACTCGAAAATAAGGTTTTTTTTTTTAAAAAAAGATACAACACGACGGAGAAATCGGAAAGACTTCCGAACGGAAGAACGCGGCGAAAGACGCGAGGGTCTCCTCAGGGCACAGCCGTACTGAGTCACGGAAAAAAGAAGACTGGCGAGCACGCTCGCGTTCGGGCGGGAAGACGGTCGCGTATGCGCACTGTGCATGCACACGCGAGGGCTAGCAAATGCTTTTGCTAGTGAAGATCTCCGATCAGAGGGGCTGCCGTGGACGTCACTCACATGTGAGAACAAGCAGCCTGCTTGTCCTCGGTGAATTGCATTTACAATAGAGTAAAGCTTTCTATTTTGTTTTTTTTGTTGTCTTTTTGAAGAGGAGAAGTGTACTTTAGTACACAGCAGTGAGTCTTTGAGTTTGAACTGATTCTCTAGTTTTGTTTTTTTTGGGGGGGGGGTTTAATGATTGTTTTTCTTTTCTATTTTCTTTTCTATTTTTACTGTACACCACTTTGGTTTGTTTATTCAAACAAAGCGGTATATTAAATCAATAAACAATACTTCTGTGTGGAGATCTTGTAGCAGTCGTTTATTCTTTTTTTCTAACTAGGTGGTGTATTAGAGTTTTAGGATCTGGTGTAATTATTTACAATGCTGCCCTTAAGCCCTGTGACGTAGTGCTGTTATGGTATGGTAAAGTTCCAACTGTGTTTTGCACACTTTTGTGCTTAGTGTCTTGCAGAGGAGGGACTGTATGGTGGCCTTACTAAAATGGCACCAAAAATTTTAATGGAGAGAGTCAAAGGAGCGCAGAAAGATGACACTCCCAAAGACACAAGGGAACCAAAATAGTCATGCATGTGTCATCTTTCGGCGCTACTGCTTTGACTGTCTCTTGCTATGTTCATAGTGCTTTCTGTTCCTTCACCTTGGTGGCTGATCTTAACATCAAAATTTTAATATAATTTTTAGATTGTCATCAGCAGGGCCCACCCATTTTCCCTCCAGGCCCACCCATCTGCATCTTTCGCGCGCTGTCTCTATCCCATTTGTCCCACGGAGGCAGCGCTTCCTTCCTGCCCTGTCTTCTCCCCAAGCTCCGCTGCATTCGGTCCTCCCTGCCCAAGTGGAGATCCTCCCCTTCGCCGGATCGCGGACTGCGCTGCCATGCACACCCGCAGGCTACGCTCCTCGTCCCCCATTGCTGCGTCTCTCTGGCCCTCTGTGATGCACTTCCTTTAGGGCTGTATGAATGCGGCAGGGGAGGAGCGAAGCTGCGTGTGCATGGCAGCGCAGCGCAGCGCGACCGGCGAAGGAGGATTCCACTTGCAGGGAGGGACCGATGCAGCGGAGCTTGGGGAGAAGACAGAGCAGGAAGGAAGCGCTGCCTCCGTGGGACAAAAGGGATAGAGACAGCGTGCGAAGGATGCGGATGGGCGGACCTGGAGGAAAAATGCTGAGCTGCTGGGACATGGGAGGGAGAGGAGAAAGGGGCTGGAGGGGAGGGAGAGAGCTACTGGACATGGGAGGGAGAGGAAGAAGGGACTGGAAGGAAGGGAGAGAGCTACTGGATATGGGAGGGAGAGGAAGAAGGACTGGAGGGAAGGGAGGAGAGCCGCTGGGACATGGGAGGGAGAGGAAGAAGGGACGGGAGGGAAGAGAGAGCCGCTGGGACATGGGAGGGAGAGGAAGGGACTGGAGGGAAGGAGAGAGCCGCTGGGACATGGGATGGAGAGGAAGAAGGGACTGGAGGGAAGGGAGAGAGCTACTGGACATGGGAGGGAGCGGAAGAGGGACTGGAGGGAAGGGAGAGAGCCACTGAGACATGGGAGGGAGAGGAAGAAGGGACTGGAGGGAAGGGAGAGCTGCTGGACATGGCGGAGGATAGGGAGAGAAGGAGGGGAGATGGATGGAAGGATGCAGAGAGAAAGGGAGAGACTGGAAGGATGTGGAGAGAGAGAGAGGGGAGGAACTGAACAGAAAAGGGTAGAGAGATAGAGACACTAGATGGAAGGATCAGGAGAGAGGGTAGATGGGTGGAAGGATGAGGAGGGAAGACACTGGATGGAAGGGTAGGGAGAAAAAGGAGACGCTGGAAGCAAAAGAAGAGGGGAGCTGCTGGATGGAAAGAGGAGAGGACAGAGTAGGGAAAGACTGGAGAATAAGAGGAAGGACATGTGTGAGGGGAACAAGGGTGAGGAAAGATGAAAAGCCATAGGTGGTGAATGGACAGGAAACCCTGGCAAAGAAAGATGAAGGAAAGTATAATCTAGAGACTGGGAGCAACACAATGAGAAAAAGTAAATGGCCATACAACAAAGGTAAAGAAAATAATTTTATTTTAATTTAGGATAAAGTAATGGTACCTTGTGTTAATAAAGTTTCAGAGACCAATACTTCCTTCCTTAGGTCAGGAGAGGATACCATAACAGCGTTATGCTGACCTGAGGCAGGAGGTTTTGGCCTCTGAAAGCTCATTGAAAAGGTGTTAGGCTTTTAAATAAATTTTCCTGAAACCTGATGCACTGAAAAGCAGCACTTTACCCCTAGGTGACAAATGCATCTAATTAGTGTGACTAAATTTTGCTGGGGAAGGGGGATAGAGAGAAAATTTTGTGCCCACCCACTTTAGGTTCAGGCCCATCCAAAATTGGCAGTCTGGCTACGCCACTGGTCATCAGACAGACTTTTAGAAAATGTTGCAAGATCTGAAGTGTGATGAGGTGCAGGTAGCGCCTGTTGATTTTGTGTTCCCCATCTCATGAGATAGCAAACTCAACAAGCTCTCTGAGGGTGAGAGGGGAGGAAGGAAGATATCCATGCATGTGTGTGTGGGGGGGGGGGGGGGGGGGGGTGAGAGAGAGAGAGGACAAAAAAATCTGTGAGCATACTGGCTGAGAGCAAGTGGAATGTGTGAGAGAGAGAAAGAGAGAGGCAGACTGAGAGCAAGTGGCATATGTGACAGAGAAAGAGAAGGGCAGACTGGCTGAGAGCAGGTGGATATGAGAAACAGAGACAGACTGGCGGAGGATAGTGGGATATGAGAGAGAGACAAACAGACTGGATAAGAGCAAGTGGGATGTGTGTGTGAGAGAGAGAGTTTTCATTTTGTATTTGCACAGAAAGGTGCCTTGGCTGATTGGGGCCTATTTATATATTAAAAAAAAAATTTATTCACAAATGTAACAAGCTTGCTAATAGTTACCAATCAGATTCTTGTTTTATTTTCCTACAGAATAAAAGACGATTGGTCCCTATGGGCAACTTCTCCACTTTTGTAAAGAACATTCTTTTCTTTCCTGTTTTTATAAATAGGTCCCACCTGTAAGTTTCATTGTTCATTTTTACTTAGTCAGACAGCATACCACCTGTCAAGGGGCCAGATAGTTTATAGGAGAGTGAAATATAACAGATCATGCCAATTTTGTCTTGTTTGTATGCCAGTTGTAATGATTTGTATTTGTTATGGCATGTTCCCAAGTTAGTTAACACTTTAATAATAAAATGCCCATTTCAAAATCTCTGTTGATCGGAGCTCAGGGTACTCAGTTGGTTCCACTTAGGGAGTATTGGGCTTGAATAGATTGAGAAAAGCACTGTACTAGATCACTGGCAACTCTATAGCAAACTATGAAAGTTTAATACAATCATAATTGTTTAAAGAAAAAAAATCAAGGTTTATGTAAACAGAATTCTAGCTCCCTCTCTTCTCTGAACTTCCTGTTTCAGAGGGGGCAAAAGCCAGCCAGCCTTGAGCATGCACAGATGCTCAAGGCCCTGCACCACTGGTCTCAACAGTTTTGGTGCTCAGCTGGTTGCAGTAATCATTGAACCAGGGAAAATACACAGGGGGCAGGAGAGGTGAGAAAAGTGCTGGAGACCACGGGGGAGGGGGGGGGTGGATTTAGAAAAGGAGAGAAATACTTGAGACCACATAAGGGGAGGGTCAGGGAAGGACAGAAATGCTGGAGAACAAAGGGAGAGGGGAGAAATGCTAAGCACCATGGTGGTGTGGGGGGGGGGGGGGGGGGGGGGGGGGGACAGTTTGACAAACAGGGAAAAAAAAAGGGAATGTTGGACACCATGGGAAGGGGAGACTGAAAGGAAGAGGAGGAGAGACATTCTGGACACCATGGTGGAAGTTTCAGAGGTAGGGAAGGATACTGAATGCCGTGGGGGAGGGGGACTATGGGATGGCAGGTAAGAGAAGGGGAGATGCTGGAACTGAGGGCAGAAGTTAGGTGGGGTTAAGGTGGAGCTTGCCCCCCCCCCCCCCCACCCAAATAAAAAGGTTGCTTCTGGTAAACAGCTATAACACCTTTGCCCAAAAGGTCTGATTCAGCTCTAACTGTCCTGATTTTTTCAAGATGCTCATGATCTGAAAGTATCCATGACTACAAACCCTATAGCTGGTGTAAAGAGCAGAAACTATGGAATCAAAGTAAACAGAAAATGCCAAAATGGATAACTAAGCAGACAGGATGTCACATATCACAAAGGAGAACCAAATCACTGTCAAGAGTACAACACAACAAAAGCTCAAAAGGATTAAAATATGCATCAAAGAGCTGGTGAAAGTCACTCATTCTTCCAAGAAATTTAACACAGCCATTATAAGATCATAGGAATGGCAAATGAGCCCATAATGCCTATTCTATCTGTCCATCCACACCAACTGCTCAGCTCCCCAACTCCTTCCTCTCTTCATACATCCTCTGAGATTCCCCCATGCATTCTTGAATTCAGACACTGTCCTTAAATCTATCACATCCACTGGGAGGCTGATCCATGCATCAATCACCTTTGTTTAAAGAAATATTTCATTAGATTAATCTTGAGTCCAGAGCTTCCTTTGTATTGTAAACGGCCCGCCTTTTTGCGTATTTATAACTTGGAGCTACTTAAATATCCCAGTGATGTGTTTAGTTCAAGGCATGAAAAGTATATATGCAGACTGCATTTTTAAATATTCATGTGTACATCACCAGCAATATTATACCTGCATAAAACACAAGTGCAAATGACCACCCACGCTCTGTACCCATGGCAATTTTCAGAAATAAAATGGACAAACTGTTGCTTTGGAAATTGGTTTATATATGTTT
Source organism: Microcaecilia unicolor (assembly GCF_901765095.1). Classification (NCBI taxonomy): domain Eukaryota; kingdom Metazoa; phylum Chordata; class Amphibia; order Gymnophiona; family Siphonopidae; genus Microcaecilia; species Microcaecilia unicolor. The sequence goes on from NC_044032.1 coordinate 392,022,521, forward strand.
TTATTATTGTTCTTTCATTTTTTAAAGTTATTTTATATACTGCAACCCTGGTTACTAAAGATCTCTTTATAAAGCCACACTAGTAGGTCCCATGCAGCAATGCCAACGGGGCCCATTCAAAGTGAATGGGCTTTATCGGCATTACTGCACCAGGAACTGTTAGCGTGGCTTGATAAAAGAGGCCCTTAATGAAATAGCCCCTAATCTATCAGTATTGCAATGTTGAGATATTTACTTCAACTGGTCAGCTCAAAAACTATGGCATTAAAAAAAATTTTCAAACCATGTGCTTTTTCCAATATACTTACGGTCATTTTTCCATTGCGATTGGCTTCTTCTCTTTGTGCTAATGCTTTAAGAAAATTATCCTTAAGTTCTTTCCCTGCACTTGATAATGTCCTATAAATAAAAAAGGACACATATTACTAACATTCCACTTTTACACAGTTCTGCATACTAAATAAAGAGCTAAAAATCTGCTGTAACATCATGTAAATCAATTGGGGGGGGGGGGGGGGGGGGGGGGGGGGGGATACCAATATGGCTACTTGTTAAATGGGTTATTGTACTGTTAACTCGGTTTATTAGTAACTAGGTCTCATTGCATAAAATAGGACTAGAGCTGTACTGAAAAGCATATTTTACTATTTGGACGAATACAAATAATGAAATATATTATTCAGCCAAATATGAATAATGGGCACTGAGCATTAACATAACAAAAAATGTGAAATCAGAGATCAAGTGTTTATTTCAGTAGGATTTAGCACAGTAGAGCCCCGGATTATTCGTATTCAAATTTAAATCATTATTCGGCTGAATATGAATAATGTATTCTGGGCCAAATCGAATATGAATATTCGAAACAGCCCTAAATGGAACCTGTGCTGAAATAGCACAAGTTGTGGTATAATAACCCATCTTACTCCTAGGGAATCACTCCTGCCCAACCAACACTGGACCAGCAGGTACAGGGCTGGTAGGTCCAATAAACGGTAGGAACCATTTTGGCGAAGGGGGAGCTTGATCAGGGAAGGGTGATGATTGGTGGAGATGTGATCTGGAGGGGGGAAGAATGACACCAGCCCCTCCATGCTACAGACTGAGAGCAATGGGCCACACTTTAAGGTCCAATGCTTCCAGCATGATAAAATAACCAGCTTTTGGCTGGGGTTTTTCTACTGTGATTTTATATCCATAACATGACTTGCAATGTGCATTTGAGGCACACTACAAGTCACATTATCGTTTTTACATAATAATGAGCTGCTTTACATGGATCTTGGTGTTTTGTATCTCATTAATATATAACTCGCGGTGACCTAAATAAGATGTGTTAGAGCCCTTTAAGACATATTAAGAGGCAAATAATGGAACTTGAGGCCCTAACACAACTTGATACTTCCCCCCTTAGTCTGTAGACCCATATATTGTCAATCAGAAACTTCAATATTTAGTAATCATGCTTTCTTGAGCTTAAAGCATTCATTTAAATTGGATTGATTAAAAAATGTGTTCTGAAAGATATCTGAATGATATCAATGATACCACCAGTAACCTCCAGTTAGGATATTTTGGGGCCCATTTTCAAAGCATCAAGACTTACAAAGTTACATAGGTTACTATGGAACTTTGTAAGTCCAAGTGCTTTGAAAATACACCTCCTAGTATTATTTTATTGACATTTAAGATATCTATCTGTTCCGTAATAAAAAAATTTGTATACCACATGTATTCAAATGGCATTTCCTAAACACAATAAACTGAACAGATTTATATAACCCATGTAATCAGAAGGAAAATTTGAAAAAAAAAAACATATTTTAAGATTCATCACTTGTACCACTAAGAAGCTACTAGATAGAACTGAAATCTATATTACTAGTATAAAAGGCCCATTTCGGTAGGCAATGAAACGGGCGCTAGCAAGGTAATCCCCCCCCTGCAGCGTCCTTCCTGTCTCCCCTGCCCCCCTGCAGCCACCCATCTGGTCTCAGGACCATAGGCGTAGTTTGACTGTTCATTTGGGGGGGCAAAGGAAGGGGCGGGGCATATTAGCATATTCATTTCATATATGTATATGCAAATTATGCTAATATGGAGGAAGGAAGGGAGCAAGAGCTGGCTTTTTTGGGAATAACCAGTGTTCGTTTGACGATGGATAGCCACTGAATCGGAGAGGCAGCGGGTTTGGCGGCAGGCAGTGGTGTGCTGGTAAATGTTTAACAACAGACTCTCCCCCCCAGTCCCCCTCTGCGCCCCCCCCCCCCCCCCAAATTGCAGAGCTGGCTTTAGCCGGGGAGAGAGCCTGGGGGGAGGGGTATAAATAAGTAAATATAAACTTTTAATGTTGAGCACCTGATTCTCAAAGTGAACATATTCCAAACACTATAATGAAAATAAAATAATTTTTTTCTACCTTTGTTGTCTGGTGACTGTTTTTCTGATCATGCTGGTCCAGTATCTGATTCTGCTGCTATCTGTCCTCTTAACTCAGTTTCCAGTGCTTCCTTTCCATTTATTTCTTTCCTTTCCTCCTTTCTTCTTCATTTCTGGTCCTCAGCTTCTGCCTATTTTCTTCATCCATGTGCAGTTTTTCTCCTCTCTTCCTTTTCCCTCATCTCATCTCCTTCCTCACTCTTTCCTCCCCTCCATCCATGTCCAGCATTTCTTTTCTCTCCCCTGCCCTCCATCCACCCATGTCCAGCGACCCTTCTCTCCCTTTGCCCTGCAAGCACCCATACCCAGCGACCCTCCTTTCCCTTCCCCCATGCCCAGTGGCCCTCCTTTCCCCTGCCCTCCATCCACCCATGTCCAGCAGTGACCCTCCTCTCCCCTGCCCTCCATCCACTCAGTCCAGCAGTGACCCTCCCCTCCCCTGTCCCCATACCCAGTGGCCCTCCTTTCCCTGCCCTCCATCCACTCAGTCCAGCAGTGACCCTCCTCTCCCCTGTCCCCATGCCCAGTGGCCCTCCTTTCCCCTGCCCTCCATCCACTCAGTCCAGCAGTGACCCTCCTCTCCCCTGTCCCCATACCCAGTGGCCCTCCTTTCCCCTGCCCTCCATCCACCCAGTCCACCAGTGACCCTCCTCTCCCCTGTCCCCATGCCCAGTGGCCCTCCTTTCCCCTGCCCTCCATCCACCCAGTCCAGCAGTGACCCTCCTCTCCCCTGTCCCCATACCCAGTGGCCCTCCTTTCCCCTTCCCTCTATCCACCTTCAGCCACCCATGTCCAGCGACCCTCCCCTCCCCTCCCCCCTCGGCGCATCACCCAAACCCCTACCCCCCCCAGCGCATCACCCACGCCCCTACCTGCCCCTCGGGCAAATCAACCCCCTCGCCACCCGCAGCTGCCAATACTAACGCTGTCCGGCCGCTGCTGCGTCTCCTGTTGAGCAGCAGCGGCCGGTACAAAAAGAAAAAAGCCCCCCAAAAAATTTAAACCTGAAACACGGCTCCGTAGACAGCCATCTGGCATTGGCTGTCATCTCTGCAGCCGCTCCTCCTCTCCCCTCTGACATCGCTGCGCTCCTCCGGGGTCTTCCTGCAGGGGCAGTGACATGGAGGGGAGAGGAGGAGCAGCTGCAGTGACAACAGCCAATGCCAAATGGCTGTCTACGGAGCCGCGTTTCAGGTTAAAAATCTTTTTTTGGCTTTTTTCTTTTTGTACCGGCCGCTGCTGCTCCACAGGAGAAGCAGCAGCGGCCGGACAGCGTTAGTATTGGCAGCTGCGGGTGGTGAGGGAGTTGATGTGCCTGAGGGGGGGGGGGGGTAGAGGCTTTGGTGATGCACCGGGGGAGGGTCTTGGGTGATGCGTCGAGGAGGGGGTAGGGGCTTGGGTGCTGCGCCGGGGCGGAGGGACTTGGGTGTTGCGCCGAGGGGGTGGGCACTGAGAGCTGATTGGTAGGCAGGGGGAGGAGTAGGGAAACACTCCTCCCCCTGCCTGGCTCACGGTTTTGCAGGGCAGGGGCTTGGGTGTTGCGGCGAGGGGGGGCACTGAAAGCTGTTTCTCAGGCAAAGGGAGGAGTAGGGAAACACGCTCCGCGTGTTTCCCTACTCCTCCCCTTGCCTTGGAATCAGCTGTCAGTGACATCACTGATGTCAGTGCATTCTAAACTGCCTAGCAGACCACCTTCGAGGGAGCCACAGTACCAAGCACATTAGAACGTTGGAGGTGAGAATTATTATATAGGATGTCATTACACTACAGAAAGGCAAAAACAAGGCAATTTGAGGCCCTTTTACTAAGCTGTGTTAAAGGGTAAAGGGTCATGAATTTGACATACTGCCTTTCTGTGATACAACCAAAGCAGTTTACATTTATTATAAGCAGCTAACGCTGGTTTTTACTTTGGTACACAGTAGCGTAGGTCTATGCTACTATCTACTGCATTAAATTAGGAGCCCTTGAATTAAAAACCCAGCGTTATCAGCCTAACATGAAAGTGGGTGGGATTTAGGCGCAAGAGAGCAAGTAGAGAAGCAAAAGGCAAGAAGAGAGCAAGGCATCAAATAATTAGTTTGTAATTCACCTGGGTACAAATGACATGGCCAACAACAGCAAGTTTACAGCAGAGAGAGCATTCCAGACGTTTGGGAAGGGACTGAAATCTTTGGTTCAGACTGTGGTTGTCTCTGAAAAAAATCCCACATGGGGAAAAGGAGAGGAAAGACTACGCAAAACAGTGGATTTCAATAAGTGGCTTGAGTCTTGGTGTAAAGAAGAAGGTTTTAGATACATAGAAGCATGTGATAATATGTGGAGAAATAACAGGCTGTACTGTAATGATGGGCTACATCTTTCTGTGATGGGAAAAAGGATCCTTAGGGAAAAATTCAGACAGTATGTTTCTAGACATTTAAACTAGAAGGCGGAGGTGACAAAACGAAACAAGGGAATTAAGAAAGACACCCCCAGAATAAACATGATGGCAGAGGGCAAGGTCATATAAATATAGAAAACCACCTAAACTCACTAAGCATATGGAAAGCAATGAGCACAAATGCTCATAGTCTAGGTAAAAAGGTTCAAGACTTGGAAACCCTGATGATTGAAGAAAACTTGGATATTGTTGCTATTACAGAGACGTGACGTGGTTCAATGATTCCTTGAATGGGATGTGACTATACCGGGCTATAATCTTTTTAGGAAGGATAGAGAGGGCCGAAGAGGTGGAGGAGTGACGCTGTATGTGAGAGACAATATCAGGGCGGCTGAAATGCGGGGAACCTGGTAAAAAGAAGAAGCTTTATGGATTGACCTGAAAAGAGAAGATGGAACCTGTATCCACAAGAGTGTTATCTACAGATCTCCAGCACAAACGGAGAAGCTAGACAAGCATCTGATAGAAGATATTCTAAAGATTGGTATGAAAGGGGAGGTGCTACTGTTGAGAGATTTCAACTTGTCTGATATGGATTGGAACTTCCCCTCTGTGAAATCGGAAAGAAGTAGGGAGATTGTGGACGCCTGTCAAAGTGCCTTGTTCAGACAAATAGTGACAGAATCCATGAGGGAAGGGGTCAAAGCTGGATTCAGTGCTCACAAATGGAGGAAGTGTTTCTAATATCCGGGTGGATGCCCACCTATGTAATAGTGATCATCATATGATATGGTTTGATATAAGGGTGAAGGCGGAGAGTGGACAACTAAACTCAAAATACTGGATTTCAAATGTACTGATTTTGATAAAATGGGGGAATACCTGAAGAAGGAGCTGTTGGTGTGAGAAGACGTAGGAGAAGTGGAAACCCAGTGGTCAAAGCTAAAGCCTGCTATAAATATGACGACTGATCTTTACGCGAGGAAAGTAAACAAAACCAAGAGAAACAGGAAGCTGATGTGGTTCTCCACTCGAGATGCTATAAAAGGCATTGCAGAACAGTTGGGCCCCACATCACTTATGGCCTGGCAGAACAGAATGGCACTGGATATGTTGTTGGCAGATAAAGGTGGAGTCTGCAAAATGTTTGGACTTCTGTTGCACATACATACCCAACAACATCTCACCAGATGGCAGCATCACCAAGACCCTTGATGGATTGACTGCCTTATCCGAAGAACTGGCAGAAAATTCTGGAATCACTGATCCCTTTACCACATGGATGGAGAACTGGTTTGGAAAATGGAGTGGACTCATATCTTCAACATTAGTATCAATCGCTGTAGTTGCAGCCATCTTGGTTACTTGTGGATGTTGCTGCATTCCCTGCCTCCAAATATTGGTTCAAAGATGGATTGATACATCAATGACAAAGGCCATGTATCAACAGATCGAAGATGTTCCTGAACCTTTCAATGATAAATGTCAAATGATAAATAAGATTCGCACTAAATTAAAACTTGAGAAGATCCAGGAGTCTCCATGAATCTGTTGAACTGAAACCAAAGGGTTTAACAGAAGATAAACGACTCCAGGACATAGTGTGTCATGATTATATGCAGGAACATCACATTTTTGACTGCAAACCAATGTTAGAAGGAAAGTTAGCCTTTGGAAAAGGTGGAGTATTTTCCTTGGAAAGTCAGATACTGGGAATAATGTGCTGAATAGATTATTCTAGCCCATTGTGGTGGTATTGATTGGTCAGTTGCTCACTATGATACTAATTATTTGGCTAATATGCTGGATTAAGAGAAAATTTCACCAATATCCAGAAGAGGCTATAGTGTTTTACTCTAAATGACCATATGGCATTAACTTGGGAACAACCTATGCCCCTGAGCAGTTGGAGATGGAGCTGGTCTCTAGGGGTGGTGCATATCATGCTTGCGTGATTGAAGGCATATGAGTGTGACTACAAGTCTAACTAGAGCAAAGCCAGACTCTGCCCAAAGCCACCAGAAGCCTAATGGAACAGATGCCCAATGACCACAGAAACTTGATGAAAGAGTGAATATCTAGCAACTATATGCAAGACATGAGCAGGCGCAAACACATTTAAAGTGATGAGTTCTTTGTTTATAAGAGTCACAATTCCTATTTAGTGATAGATTCCAAGGTTCAAATATCCACCATTAAAAGGCTCACTTCTCCAAAAACACCCATGTAAGCTATTCGTTTGTTTGAATTCCACTCCATATCAATGTTCAGATTGTATTTTTTACTTCTAACATACAAGAACATCATATAGAATGAAAAGGGAAGAAATGTAATGGAAATCAAGATCATTATATATGGAGGGGAGGGGAAGAGAGAGAGGGAGTAGATGCTATACATAGATGGAGGAGATGCTGTACATGGATGAAGGGAGGTGAAAGGAGAGAGGGAGGAGATGCTATAAATGGATGGAGGAGAAAGGAAGAGATGGAAGGGAATCATTATATTTTCTTTCTTATTATTATTTGTTAACCAGAACTATAGCACCTGTTGATTGTGGGATAACAGTATTCCTGGCTATTTAAGGTTACATTGAATCAATACTGACAGACTGCTGACTGAGTTTCCTTATGTTTGGTAGTCTCCCTGCATGCAGGTTTGATTTACAAATAAAGATCTTTATGTAATTGAGCCCAGAGGTCTGCGAATTTCTTCGGTAAAGGGAAAATTTCCATAACAGATAGAGTATGTATGTGCAAGCTGTATCAGGAGACTGAGAGAGTGGAGGAGGGAACGAGTATTTGTATATTCTGTATTAGAGGGCTTCAAGGGTAGATGAGGGAAGAAGTGTGTGTTTGAGTGAGAGGGTGGATGAGGGAAGGAGTATGTGTTTTCTTCACCAGAGGACTCACAGAGGAGGAGGGAAGGAGTATGTGTGTTTTGTGTTGAGGTTTTTAGTTTAGTTTAGCATCTGCCCCCTATCTCTTCAGAATAGTGAGAATCTTAAGAGAACTTTTTGAAATGCTAGTATTGATAGCAGTGAGGTCAAGCTCCTACTCTCACAGGCTGGTACCAGGAAACCTTGCACTGGAGAGCATGCTTCAAATCTAAATAAGAAGGACTAAAATAATTGTGTCCAACTTGTTAAGAATACTTTTTACTTTGTAATAAAAAAAATAGTTTTAAGAGGCTGTACTTTGTTACTTGAGGGTTTTTTCTTTTTTTTTTTTGGCTAAGACTTTCTACTTTTAGTTCCCCACTTTTGAAGCCAGTACTTTTACTTTTTACTTAAGTACTTTTAAGAAGTAATGACCTCATCCCTGGTTAAATGCCATTGAACATAGGTGGTCCGCCAGCTCAGCATGGTTTAAGCGGGCAGAAGTCTTTCCTGCCTACTTACACCATACTGAATAATGGCCCATATATTTTTCTGAGCACTTGTACATATACCCCGGGGCTATCTTCTAAGTACACATCTGAGCATGTAAAAACACTGTTCTATACTCTCAAGCCACTTATAAAATTACCTTCTATATCACTGGCCCTGTTGGTGAAAAAAAAAAACAATGGCTTGAGTTATTAGTGACACACGCTCTATAAATGCTAATTAAAGTTTCAGAATCAGAATGGATATTGAGGGGACAGGAGAGAGGGAGGATACACTATACATGGATGGAGGGGAGGTGAGGGGAAGGGTGAGGAAAGAAATGCTATACATGGATGGAGGGAAGGGGAAACGAGAGAGGGAGGAGAAGCTGTACATGGATGGAGGGGAGGAGAAGGAAGAGAGGAAGGAGGTGCTGTACAAGGTTGGAGGGGAGGGGAAGAAAGAGAGAGAGAGGAGATGCTGTGCATGGATGGAGGGGAGGGGAAGAGAGAGAGGGAGTAGATGCTGTACATAGATGGAGATGCTGTACACGGATGAAGGGAGGTGAAAGGAGAAAGGGAGGAGATGCTATAAATGGATGCAGGAGAAAGGAAGAGATGGAAGACTACATATATCTGAGGAGACAGAGAAATGGAAGAAAGCTGAATGTGAAAGATCAGTGCCAAAGGTACATGTAGGGCAGGAAAGGACAAAGACAGGAGAGATAAGAAATAGCAAATGGAGAGGAGGCCATGGAAACATTCAGAACACAGACACAGAGAAGCAGAACCAGAGACTGGGAACAGATTATTTGAAAAATAAAATCACCAGACAACAAAGGTAGGAAAACTATTTTATTTTCTGTTTAGCGATTAAAAAATGTCAGTTAATGCAATCATCTGGGTCCCGACTACCCGCACGGACAGAAGCGGGAGAGGACAGACCGTGGGAGCGGGCAGGAAGACAGGATGAGGATTTCCAGCACCGCCCCCCCCTTTGGAGGTAGAGACAGAAAGGTAGGGGGCAGATGGGTAGGAGGGAGAGGTGGTGCAAAGGGGGGGGGGGCAGCAAAAGGGAGGGCGGCATGCAGCGGTCCAGTTCTGCCCCGGGCCCAACTGTGTCTCTCAGTAGCCCTGCCTGGAAGCTGAAAGGGAAACACCTAGAGCCACAGTTTCCCGAGTAGAGTAATTGACAAAGACCTACACTAAGCTAGAAATATTCTTAATAACTGGTGGTTACCTGAGCCATCAGACACCAGACCTTTTCTAAAATTTGATAGCTGGTAGCAGTTATTCTCTGTTGTGCCATTAAGGTTGGCTGGCAAAAGCCAAACATTTTTTCTTAACTGCTAAAAGAGTATTTTGAACTTTGCTTTTGAACTGAAGGGTGAAAACTGTAATAAAAAGTAAGGATATCTAAATAAAGGTTACTAAAGCCCTTCTGGGTTGTGGCCATTGTTGAATACTGCTAGAATTTTCTGCATTAAAGCCAGGAGCCTTCTTGTGGGAGTGGTGCTTAAGCTGCTGAAAATAAAAACTAACTCATAAATAATATAATGCCTGGAACTCCATGAGCCTGTGTAAAGGATCACTATTTGTGAGCTGTGTAGACATTCTAGTTAGGTTCGGATATTACTCTATGAGGATTTAATCAAGGTCTACTGCAGCTTGTTGCTCATTTATGCACTTGGAATAAGAAAATCCTGAAGAGACTGCAACAGTGTGTGTATGCTTTCCCTTTGAAAATTACCTAGGGGAAAAGTACCCAAAAACATTTCTCTGAAGATTTTCCTGCAGATATTTTCCCCTGAAGTATGTGTGTGTGTTTTGTTGTTGGGGTTTTTTTTTTGCTTTTTTTTTTTTTTTTTGCAGGAAAATGCAGCCAGTGAAGTGACCAAAGGACAAATTAAACAATAATATAATCATTAAAAAAAAGAACAGAAATCAAAAAAGGATAATTCAACTAAAAGTCCACATGACAGGAGAGGCAAGGCCTAAACATTAAAGGACTATGATACTATCAGGAATAGGTTAAGGAAACAGTAATAATAGGCCTAAATAAATTACAGAGAGACAAAATATTCATTAAATTCTCACTACCCACTTACTCTCCAAAAAGAATTGTAACTGTGAAAGTTTATAGAAAATATATGAGGATTAATCTAAAGAAATTACATAGCTCCTAAAGTAAGGAGAAAGTTCATCCTCCTAGTTTGTGTCCAAGGGGATACATCAGGAAAGAGAGATACCATATTCTCTCTAAGAATCACCCTGGCTATTATTAGAAACACTGGGTTTTCTGAAGTCTAGGGTGGCCTATTAATGGAGGCACCATTTTTCTCCTCCAACCCTTCTTCCTGGGATGAGATTTCTCTCCTCCAACCCTCCTCCCTGTGATAATCACCATTTCTTGCCTCCCTACAATGACTATTTTTCTCCTCTACCCTGTCCCCAGCGATAACCTCTCTTCTACCTGTGGTAACTGGCATGGCTGCCATCCACTCCCATAATTTCTCTTCTTACCTCATCTCAAAGTTATGGTGCTGGGCCAGTGCAGGGCCTTGAGCATTTCCACATGCTTAAAGTACTAAGTATGCGCATGCTCAGGCCTGGAGAATGAGTGGATGCTTAAGGCCCTGCACTGGCCCATCTCCATAACCTCGACACGAGGTAAGAAGAGAGATCCAGTCATTGTTGTGGGGGTGGAGGGGTTAGGAGAGCAATGCTGAGGGGATCGGGTGGGCGATTATTGGGGGAATCCTAATTTTTTATTTATTTGTTACATTTGTACCCCACATTTTCCCACCTATTTGCAGGCTCAATGTGGCTTACATAATACCATAAAGGCGTTCACCAGTCAGTTGATAACAAATACAAGGTTGTATTGTGGTCGAATGAGGTAGGTGTGTGTCAGGCACCTTGAAGGTCGAAGGGGATGAAGATTGTATATTGTCCATTATGATCATTGGTTGTGCTGTGTTGCTGGGTGTTGGGATTTACGCTGGATCGGTGGGGTACGCCTTTTGAAGAGGTTGGTTTTTAGTGATTTTCTGAAGTTTAGATGGTCATGAATTATTTTTACAGTTTTTGGGAGTCCATTCCATAGTTGTGCACTTACGTAGGAGAAGCTAGATGCGTAAGTTGTTTTGTATTTAAGTCCTTTGCAATTTGGGTAGTGTAAGTTTAGGTATGATCATGATGGTCCGATTCTGCTTCTGGTTCGTAGATCTATGAGGTCTGTCATGTATCCTGGGACTACGCCATAGATAATTTTGTGGACAAAGGTGCAGATTTTGAAGATGATACGTTCTTTGATTGGGAGCCAGTGCAGCTTTTTCTCGGAGGGGTTTAGCACTTTCGAAATGTGATTTACCAAATATCAGCCTGGCAGCTGTGTTTTGGGCGGTCTGGAGTTTTTTTGCCAGTTGTGCTTTACATCCCGCATAGATTGCGTTGCAGTAATCTGCATGGCTTAGGACCATTGATTGTATTAGGTTTTGAAAGATTTCCCTAGGGAAGAAAGGTTTTATTCGTTTAAGTTTCCACATTGAATAGAACATTTTCTTTATTACAGAGTTTACTTGGCTCTCAAGGATAAGGTTGCAGTCAATTGTGACGCCGAGTATTTTTAGGCTGTCTGAGGTAAGGAGGGTTGCTCTAGGGTGTTTATGGTTGTGGGTTTGTACTTGTTATGTTGAGATGAGAGGATGAGGCAGTGTGTTTTTTGGGAAACATCCACAATTCCAGGAATAACATGTATAGAATGTTTGTACGTTTGGGAAGCTTGCCAGGTGCCCTTGGCCTGGATTGGCCGCTGTCATGGACAGGATGCTGGGCTCGATGGACCCTTGGTCTTTTCCCAGTATGGCATTACTTATGTACTTATGAATGAATTTGCCCAGTTCATGATGTTCAGGCCGTCATTGATTTCATTGGTTATTTCTGTCAAGTCATGACTGAAGGGAATGTAGATTGTAACGTCATCTGCATAGATGAATGGGTTGAGGCCTCGGTTGGATAGGGACTTTGCCAGTGGGATCATCATCATGTTAAAGAGTATTGGTGATAATGGTGATCCTTGAGGTACTCCACAGGTAGCTTTCCACAGTGGTGGTATGTTTGAGTTTGATTTTACTTGGTAAGTTCTGGTGGTTAGAAAACCCTTTATCCAATTAAGTACATTCCCATCAATCCCGAAGTGGCCAAGGAGTCTTAGTAGTATATTGTGGTTTACCATGTCAAATGCGCTCGACATGTCGAATTGGAGAAAAAGTATGCTTTTACCTGTAGCTATTTCTTGCTTGAATTTGGCCAGGAGTGTGACTAGGACAGTTTCAGTACTGTGGTGGGGGCGGAACTCTGACTGTGAGTCGTGTAGTATTGAGAACTTGTCCATGCATTCCGTAAGCTGTTTGGTCAACAAGCTCTCCATCAGTTTGACTACTAGTGGTATAGACGCAACTGGGCGGTAATTGGTTAGATCGCTTGTGTTTTTCTTGGCGTCTTTTGGAATTGGGGTGAGTAGGATGTTGCCATATTCCTCAGGAAAGAGACCTTGTTGTAGCATGAAGTTTAGGTGGGATGTGAGGTCTGCAATGAAATGGTCAGGAGTGGATTTGAGTAGATGACTGGGACATATGTCCAGTTTGCAGTGGGTGTTGGCAAACCTATGAGTTGTTTTTGTAACTGATTCAGTGGTGAGAGTAAATGTTGATCAGAAACGGTCAGCTGGGCATCCACCAGGGATTTGGTCCAGGTCGTTGAAGAAGTTTTTGATGTCAGTGTTGTGCTGAGGAAGTGTGCTGCGTAGTTTTATTATTTTTTCGTTAAAGTAGTTAGCAAGTTTGTCTGCAGCTGGGATGTCTGTGTTGGTTGTGGTGATAGGGGTGGTGTCTAGTAACTTATTTACGAGTTGGAATAGTTTCTTCATATCTTTGCAGTGCGGTCCTATTTTAGTTTTGTAATAGGACCTTTTGGTTTGTCTTATTGCGTATTTGTATTTTCTGTGTCCTTGTTTCCATGCATTGAGTGTATGTTCATCTTTTGTTTTTTCCCATGCTCGTTCAAGTTTCCTGGATTGTGTTTTGAGTTTTATTAATTCGTCATTGAACCATGGTATTGAGTTCTGTCTTCTTGATATTCTTGTCTTTAAGGGCGTTATTTCATTTAGTACGCTTTTGCATCTGTCCTCCCAATGGTTGAAGTAGTGTATGGAGTCCGTACGTATTTTCCATTCGTTCTCATATATCAGTTGCCAGAATACTTGTGGGTCTATCTGCCCTCTCATGGTGTAGGTTGTGTGTGCTGGTGTATGGTTTAGTCCCTTCTTCCGCCAGTCTAGGGATAGGTTCAGTTTGTAGTGGGTGGTCCAAGGTATTTCTGTCCATTTGATGTCTGTTATTAATAGGTTATAATCTGTGGACAGTGTAGCTGGGTCGCCCATCCAGGACCCAGCCAGGCTCGACCCTGCTTAGCTGCCTCTTCCTCCACACGACTGTTGCCTTCACTCCACAGCAATCTGGCTCCTCTGAGCCTTGGCTCCAGGCCCTGTGAACTCCCAGGACTTCCTCCTCCCTCCGTTCCTTTCACAGAGGCACATTCAAAGCCCAATGTTTATAAGTAAGAGCTTTTATTTTCTTGCTTCAAATCAACAAAACACCCTTCACTCCAGGTTGTTTAGGCTAGCAGCCCAGAGCACAATTCAGGTTCAACACAGTCAAATTCAGGTTCAAAAACAGTCCATATAACTTCAAACTCAGGTTCAAAAACAGTCCATATAACTTCACTTCACTTTAGCTCAGATTACTTCACTTAGGGAACAGTACATTATCAGAGGGAAAAACCAAATAGCTTGGTAGGTTGCAGCCCAGACCTTTTTAGTATGAAACAGTTTACACAGTCTTTCTTGCACCTTCTTATAGCGCGGTTACACAGCTTTATTCCCACCTGGTTCAGGCTGGGGATTCAATTGTGCCCAGCTCTCTTTCTCTCCCACAGGCTGCACCTGTTTCCTCTTTAGTAGAGATTTCCCCCAGTGCCTCAGCCTCTCTCCTCCGGTCTTCCACCAGTCTCTCCAAGGCACAGCTAGCCACCCTCTTACAGCAGCTTTTTGGGTTTGAGCCAGGGCTCCAATCTCCATCTGTTCCTCTCCCAGTCCTTCAGTAATCTCCATTTTATCCTCCTCTTCAACTTCCCCCGCCCCCAATCTCTCCAGCTGGCCCTCATCACCTTCCTCAGAGACCATTTCCCAATCTTCTATCTCCTCCCCTAACTCTTGCACAGCCGGGTGGGGAAGAGAAGGATTCTGGGACTGGTAGTTCCTCCCCTTCTTCCTTAACCCAGCCAAATTCTCTGCCTCCGGTAGCCCAGCTTTCTGAATGTGGGTGTTGTACACATGAAATCTGCCCCGTTGGGATTCCACGGCTCCCTGTACCCCCTTTCTTCATGCCTTCCCGGATCCCCTTTCACCTGCACTCTCACAACAGTTCGTGTGATAGGAGGTCTAGTGTGTGTCCCTTGATGTGGGTAGCTTGCATGTGAGGCCACTTGAGGTCCCAAGACTGTAGGAAGTCTTTGCATTCACGTGCGTTGGTGGAGTTGGGGTCTTCTAGGTGCAGGTTTATGTCGCCTAGTATTAATGTGTTGGTGCTGTTTACACAAGTGTTTGAGATGAAGTCCGTGAAAGTAGGCTGCCTTTCGTTCCAGTTATCGGGCAGTCTGTAAAATAGGACGCAATTCAGAAGATCGATCAGGGATTTGTTATGGATTCTGAATGATGCAATTTCTAGTTGTGGTGTTATGGATTTGGCGATGGTTTTGGTGGTGAATTGGTGAAGACCAAATTTTCCAGCCCGATAACTGGAACGAAAGGCAGCCTACTTTCACGGACTTCATCTCAAACACTTGTGTAAACAGCACCGACACATTAATACTAGGCGACATAAACCTGCACCTGGACAGGAATTTGCGACACGCCTTCAGCTGCCTGACCACCTCATGAAAAGGCCTGGACTGCTCCGGAGGAAGCTTGTCAACCAGGTCTGCCAGTTGCTTCACATTATTCCGCACGTGGATGCTCGTGTAGAGCTGGTAAGACTGGATCTTGGTCACGAGCATGGAGGAATGATAGGCCTTCCTCCCAAAAGAGTCCAGAGTGCGAGACATATGGCAACTCAGTCCTCATCAACTCCGGGTCCCTATGGATCCTATACTGGGACTCGGCTTTCTTCGGGATGGTGGGGTTAAATAAGGGCTTCAGCCAGTTCCGAAGCAGTGTCTCTTTTTGTGCAACGGTACCGTGGAAGACTCTCTAGGTGGTGATGGATAGTTGAGGACCTCGAGCATCTCAGTCCTCGGCTCATCCACAGTAACCACGGGGAAGGGAATGCTCACAGACATATCCCTAACAAAGGAGGCAAAGGAAAGGCTCTCCGGTGGCGAGAGCTTCCTTTCCGGTGAAGGGTCAGAGGGAAGACCACAGGACTCCTCGGAAGAGAAATACCTGGGGTCCTCCTCCTCGGTGTCGGACATGAGCTCCCTGACTTCAGTCCGAAACCGGGCCTGTCTCGACTCAGAGGAACCAAGTCCTCGATGATGACGTCGAGAGGTGGACTCCCGCTCCCAGCGGGGACGAAGTTCCCTCCATCGACGTCGACGGAGATTCCACCTGAGTGGTGGCCGAGACCGATGCCGCAAGCGGTACCGGTGTTGGCGACCGCATCACAGGGCCAGAGCCAGCCAGTGCTTCCATCAACGGTGCCAAGGGCGCAAGCACCCCCAGCACCGGGAGAGACTGGCGCAGCAGCCCTTCCAGGATACCTGGAAGAATGGCCCAGAGGCGCTTGTCCAGAGTCTCTGTCGGGAAAGGCTGAGGGGCTGGTGCAGGAATCGGAAATAGTATCTGCACGGGGCCAGGAGGCGGTACCGGATTGCCCGACGACCGACGCAGAGACACCTCCTGGATGGAGGGGGAGCGGTCCTCCTGGCATCGACGCTTCTCGGGGGCCGAATCCCTCAATGCCCCGGAGCTCCCGGTACCGTGAGAAGGGGGCGACCGATGACAGTGCTTCTTAGCTTGTTTCTTTTGATGCACGTCATCGGCGTTCTGTGGTACCGATGAGGAGGACGTGGAATCCACACGCCTCCTCGGGGTCGGGTCCGAAAAGGGTCGGTCCCGATGGGCCTGCACAGCAGGAACTGTCGAGGCAGGTGGAAGCCCACTCGACTGCTCACTGCTCCCAGCGAGAGGTGGTCGTCGGGTCTGTGGTACCTGCTCTCCTGAGGTCGATGCCATATCTGGTGCCAAAGTCAACGCCGAAGAGCCGGACCAAGCTCCAAAAAGACGATCCCCGCTGAGCTTGTCTCGCCACCTGTGTCCGCTTTTTTAAGCTAAGACACAATTTGCACGCTTTAGGATTATGCTCAGGCCCGAGGCACTGAAGGCACCAAGCTTGGGTGTCGGAAAGCAAGGTTGCCCGGCCGCACCGACCACACTTCTTGAAGCCGCTGGGAATCCTCGATGTCATTGATGGAAAAATTGCGGCGGCGAGGTCAAAATTGTCGTTGGTGGTGGCAAAAAGGGCCACAAAAGGGGAAGAATGCAAATGCAAAACTTAAGGAAAACAAGTTTGGGGTTTTTTTTGTAATTTTTTCAAAACGAAAAGAAGAGAAAAAGAAAGCGCCACTAAACAAGAGAAAAAGCTAACAAATCACCAGACGGTTTCCGAGGGCTCAGAGGAGAGGGACGCAACGCTGTCTCTCTCCACCACGGAAAATGAAAAACTGAGTGGGAGTGGTCGTGCACGGGCGGGAAGACGGCCGTGCATGCGCGGTGGGCGTGCACCGTGCGCGGGACCTCCCGCGACACTTTTTGAGTTTGCTGTGAAACTCTTCCGGTTGGAGGGGGCTGCCGTGGACGTCACCCAGTCGTGAGAACAAGCAGCCTGCTTGTCCTAGGAGAATGAGTTTTACACGCACACCGAGGCCCCCTTTTACCGCAGCTGGTAAAAGGGAAGGTCTTGCTTTCCTACAGGAAATGGCCGAGCAGCAAGTAAAGAACTTGCCGCATGGTCTTTGGCTGAAATCCCGTGCCCATGCTGACTTCATACATTTCAAATTCTTACTGACCTCCTTCCAGTCTGCTCTTTTACTTGCTAAACAGGACTATTACATCCAGTTGACAAATTCTCTTGGCTCAAATCCTCGACATCTCTTTGCCACACTAAACTCTCTCCTCAAAGCGCCTTCACCTCCAACCCCCCCTTAACTTTCCTCCCAGACTCTGGCTGAGTACGTTCATGATAAGGTTCATAAGATTAAACTTGAATTCGCATCCAGGTCACCTCCTCCTCTCCTTCCTTTAGTCCATTCTCTCAACCCTCCAACCCCTGCCTCCTTTTCTTCCTTTTCTGAAAACACTGAAGAGGAAACTACACATCTTATTTCCTCCTCAAAACTAACTACCTGTTCCTTTGATCCTATTCCCACCCATCTACTTAACACTAGGAGGCATATTTTCAAAGCACTTAGCCTTCCAAAGTTCTATAGAAACCTATGGAACTTTGGAAGGCTAAGTGCTTTGAAAATATGCCTCTATCTCTCCTACTGTCATCCCTTTTATCTGTCATATCCTCAATCTTTCACTGTCCACTGTGACTGTTCCTGATGCCTTCAAACATGCTGTAGTCACATCACTCCTTAAAAAACCTTCATTGGACCTTACCTGTCCTTCCAACTATTGCCCCATCTCCGTCCTCCCTTTCCTATCCAAGATACTTGAACATGCTGTTCACCGCCGTTGTCTTGACTTTCTTTCATCTCAAGCTATTCTTGATCCACTTCAATCTCGCTTTCGCCCCCTTCATTCAACTGAAACAGCGCTTGCTAAAGTCTCCAATGATCTGTTTCTGGCCAGATCCAAAGGTCTGTAATCTATCCTCATCCTTCTCGATCTATCTGCTGCTTTTGACACTGTTGATCACAGCCTACTCCTTGATACGCTGTCCTCACTTGGATTTCAGGGCTCTGTTCTTTCCTGGTTTTCTTCTTATCTCTCCCAGCATACCTTTAGTGTATACTCTAGTGGATCCTCCTCTACTTCTATCCCACTGTCAGTTGGTGTACCTCAGGGATCTGTTCTGGGACCTCTTCTTTTCTCCATTTATACTTCTTCCCTTGGTACTCTGATCTCATCCCATGGTTTTCAGTATCATCTTTACGCTGATGACTCCCAGATCTACCGCTCCACACCAGAAATCTCAGCCGAAATCCAGGCCAAAGTATCAGCTTGCCTGTCTGACATTGCTGCCTGGATGTCTCAGCGCCATCTGAAACTAAACATGACCAAGACTGAGCTTCTTATCTTTCCCCCTAAACCAACCTCTCCTCCTCCCCCATTCTCTATTTCTGTGGATAACACTGTCATCCTCCCTGTCTCATCAGTTGTAACCTTGGGGTCATCTTCGACTCGTCCCTCTCCTTCTCTGAACATATTCAGCAGACTGCTAAAACCTGTCGTTTCTTTCTCTATAATAGCACCAAAATTTGTCCTTTCCTTTCTGAACACACTACCAGAACCCTCACCCACACTCTTATCACCTCTCACTTAGACTATTGCAACTTGCTTCTCACAGATCTCCCACTTAGCCATCTCTCTCCTCTTCAATCTGTTCAAAATTCTGTTGCACGACTAATATTCCGCCAGTGTCATTATGCTCATATTAGCCCTCTCCTTAAGTCACTTCACTGACTTCCTATCTGTTTCCGCATACAGTTCAAACTCCTCTTATTGACTTATAAGTGCATTCATTCTGCAGCTCCTCAGTACCTCTCCACTCTCATCTCTCCCTACATTCCTCTCCGGGAACTCCGTTCACTGGGTAAATCTCTCTTATCTGCACCCTTCTCCTCCACTGCTAACTCCAGACTTTGTTCCTTTTATTTTGCTGCACCATATGCCTGGAATAGACTTCCTGAGCCGGTACGTCAAGCTCTATCTCTGGCCGTCTTCAAATGTAAGCTAAAAGCCCACCTTTTTGATGCTGCTTTTAACTCCTAACCCTTATTCACTTGTTCAGAACCCTCATTTTATCATCCTCACTTTAATATTCCCTTATCTCTTGTTTGTCCTGTTTGTCCTAATTAGATTGTAAGCTCTGTCGAGCAGAGACTGTCTCTTCATGTTCAAGTGTACAGCGCCGCGTACATCTAGTAGCGCTTTAGAAATGATAAGTACTAGTAGTAGTATGGCCGTTTCAGAAGGGAGCCCTTATTGCCACCCATTGAGGTGGCGGTAAGGGCTCCTGTGCTAACCTGGCGTTAACCGGACAGCACGTGGCACTGCTTGATTACCACCGGGTACAGTCTGGCACTACAAAAATAAATACATTTTTGTAGTGCCGGAAATTATGGCGCAGTAGGGGTGGGAAGTACCACTGGGCTACTGCGGTAGCCAGGCAGTACTTCCATTATAGTGAGCGGTAAGCCCGTGTTGGACTTACCGATGCTTAGTAAAAGGAGCCCTTAATGATCAATGGCTGGTGCTTCCAAATCTCAAGGAAGCTGAGTTAGAAACCATACGACACAGTGCTTTTCATTTTGCTGCCCCTGCCTTATGGAACTCCCTCCCAATTCACGCAGAAACCTCATTGAAGAACTTTAAAATTTTTCTGAAAACTTGGCTGTTTTGCTCAGCATTTGACCCAATTTAAATAGGTCATGTACTAGTCAGTAGCAGTCTGCTTTGTGTTGGTTCCATATCTCTCCCTTGATTTGTCTCCTTCCTCACTCTCTTCCTGTCTTGTCTGTGTGGAATAGCCTTGTGTATTTCACTATTTTTTACTGTCAACATTTGTAGTTCCTTTCCTTTTCACCAAATCTGTTGTGCATATTTTTATTGTAAATCATTTTGATCTGCGAGTTAGCAAAGGTGGTATCATAAGTCCTAATAAATAATAATAATTACTGGAGTGCTGTATTCCTATAACAGATTTGAGATACTTCATGTGATAGGGATGTCGCCTCAAGTCTTTTTATTTACGAGAAGAATTATGGTCCTGATGTAGGGAGGCAATTATTTAAAAGCAGTTTCAAGATTTTAGAATGCAAACATCTCTAAAACATCTCTATGGTCCTAAGATCAGCATCTAGAAAATTGCAGTAATTTGTTAAAGAACACAAGATTTAGAATTACATAGAATCATCTTCTATTTTTGTAAAGCAGTAAACATTTGGAGTAAAATCCTAACCCTCTCTACTGTGGTGGGCCAGGTTTAGCTGCTATAGACTACAAAATGGAAGAGATTTGCAATTGGTACAGAGCCAAATTTAGCATTCTTTAGGGCGGACAGTTTTGCAGGACGCCAAATAAATGTAAACTGTATCTTTCCTTTACTATCCAAAGGTCTCAGCTGTCTGAAGCTATAACAAGCCAGTTATACTTGTAAGATTTTCCTGGATATCATCAAGAAGGTCTGAAGCTCATAACTACGAAGAGTGTAGGCATAAAATATCCATGATAGAGCCTCCTAATGTCATCTCAAAAGCATCAAATGCTGTAAGAAGTAGACATTTTCACAGTGTACATGGCACTGAAACTGGTTTGAGGAGGCTCCAAGAGAACTGTCCAATACACAAGAGAATTAAGGTGTTAATGGTTTATGGAGTTCAATAAGCTTTCGTTTCTAGAGACTACTTTGGAAAACTTTCTGTACAATTTTACCTTGAAGAGTGTTAACGGAACACCAGAATAAGCCTGGTAGAGCAATATATAGCCTCTATAGCTCTCTAAAAGTGACTGTTGAAGCCTCACAACTAAGTTTTGAAAATCATGACCTGTATGTGATATATAGAGCTTACCTCTAGATGTTCCATTTTTGGATAGCAAAAAAATCTCTGGACTTCTCTGCTGTGCCTCAAAGATCCATGCCAATGCTCTAAAACCATCACTTGAGACTTTGCACAGATTCTCAATAGCTATTTGAGTGCTTAAAGACCGGTCTTATCTCAAATAAGTAGAGTTAGTAGTGTTCAGTAAAAATGAGAAGAATAGGTTGAGCCCCTTTTTGGTAGGGGATAGCCGCTGGCAATCAGTATGATTTCCTGATCTGCACACGAAGCCTTCAACACCAGCTTCAACAACTGGACTTTAGTTCATCAGCATGGAAGACTCGGAGCCTATTTTTCTTGGTCTCAACTACTCCAGGAGACATATTTGTGCAGATATCACAACTAAAGTTATTGTAGTCTTCTCCCAAGCACTTACAGCAAATTTAGAGATGCTCAGTAATGGACATTTTGGAACAAATTCTACATATAGTGCCAGAAAAAAACACGGTAAGTGCTATTCTATAATGGCTTTGAAAGTTAGGCACCATTTATAGAATATTTTTAGAGGGAGAATCTAAAGAACCACCTGTTCAGAAAAGTGTACCCTAACGACCCAACATAAATGCCTCAACCCTGCAACATATTAACACCAAAGATTGTATTGGACATTATCTTACCCCCCTCCTATCCTCTACCCCCCTAAGTTACCTGAATCTTATCTACCCTATTCCATCCTAACATCTAATTGTATTTGTTCCCTACCGGACTTGATGATTGCCTTTACGGTACTATGTAAGCCACATTGAGCCTGCAAATAGGTGGGAAAATGTGGGATACAAATGTAACAAATAAATATATGGCGCCTGGAAAATCCGCAAAAAAATTATTTTTGCCTAAGCGTATTCTATAAGATTTAGGTGCAGTATATAGAATATGCTTAGTTACTATCCCAGTGCCTAAAACTGCATGCATCCATTTACACCAAAGAAAATATGGCATAAATCCCTGTGTAGAGTATGCAGACTGGGCCATATTCTATAACAATGTACCTAAATCTGGGAACGCACACAAAACACCCATTTCTCCATCCATAGCCACGTCCCCTTTTGAACTGTGCACATTAGAATTTAGGCGCAGTTCATTACAGCATACGCTTAGCCAGTTAGGCGCGTAAATTCTAATTATTGGCAATTAGTGATCATTATTGCTTGTTAAGTGCTAACACACTGATTGGCTTATTAAGCCAATTAAGTAATGCGCATTGTAAGGAATACACTTAGATTTAAGCACAGAATTCTAGAATCCGGCAGTTAGCACCTAACTTTAAATGCAAAGATTTATACCAAGTAAACCCCTGGTGATAAAAATACGCATAAATTCTTGGAATGCCCTGATCTGCCCATGACCCTCATGGCTGCGCACACTTTTTGAAACTGTGTGTAAAATTTATGTGCGGATCCAGACGACAAAATGCGCATATCAATTTCAGTTAAGGCTGAGTGCTCATAATTGAATGAACACAAATCTCGCATCAAAAACTCTATTCTGTCAGCACCCTTGGTACAACATTGGGTGGAAAAGGAGCATTTATTTTCTGATCTTAAATGGAGGATAATTGATCAGGTGAGCGTGGGATGGGAGGGTGGTAACATTGCTCAAACTTTAAACTTTAGGGAGCAGCAATGGATATTCAGGTTACATACTTTAGTTCCTGACGGGCTTAACTCGGAAATTGATTGGTGGTCGATGATGTAATCGTAAGGGCTGTGATTTTATTGGTTGTTTAGTGTGGATGGTTGCTCCAATCGTATTGCTCCTTTCTTGATCAGCTGTAGTTCTTTATAATACGAAGGTTCGCGTAGAAACGCCGCGGCCATTTTTTGAAATACAGGGATAGATGCAGGATGAAACGGTAAGAAGTTTACTTTAAAGTAGAATAAATGATGGTTGTTTTTGCTTTATTGTGAGCAGTAATATGCATTTGGTTTGTGTTGCAGTGAGCCTCTTCCTTGATAAAGCTTTATGCGAAACTTGGCCATGTCGGCGGGGGTTCCCTGTTACTGTTAAATCGCTGCCTTTTACAGATAAGTGTTTAAAAAGGATGTATATATTTATTGATGTGAATTTGCACAGTTTTGATATATAAAAGATGGATGTATATCGATAAAAAGAAAAAAGAAGTAAGGGGATTTATATGAGGATTTGCTCCACACCAATTCGCCTGTGCGAGGGAACAACATTGTTCATATGGTTGTGGGAAGCATTCTAATCTGATTATCCCCATGCATTAGACGCATTAGATGATATGCTGTGAATTCCTGCTTTAGATATAACTGTTTGGGACATCTATTACTTGCATAATTGATTGTTAGCACCAATTATCGGCATTAATTGTTTCATTATTCAATTAAATTATGCACAACAATTGAGTGTGTGCCCAAATTATAACCCGCAATTTTAAGCGCCATTTATAGAATTTGGGGGTTTATGTTTCCATTTAGAATAAAACTTGATGCATGGCCTGCTTCTCCAATAAAGTGAGGATGATTGATCAGGTGAAATCAAAGAAATATTTGCTTTTAAAAATAATAAACCCATGTCAAGAAAAAGTTTGACAGGGTAGCCTATTGGCACAACCCCACTGTAAAAAAAAAAGTACAAGCTGGTTTAGCAAGAATAACAAAAGAGAAAGGAAATACTAGATTCAGAATAAAAGCCGGGGGGGGGGGGGGGGGGGGGGGGGGGGAGAAAAAGAAGCACTTTTCAGTGATCTATTAGGCCACAAGAAGAAAATGCATCCAACAGTCTCAGCTGGGAAAAACTAACAGGGGAGAGAGCCTCAGTGTCCCTGCAACATGGGAACTATTGCATAAGCCATGAAAGGCTTTTGACATTCCAGAAAACTCTTAAAGATTCATGTGCATTTGGCGATAAGCATGGTTATATGACCCACTTGTTTGACTTCATGAACTGCTGTCTTCAGAGAAAAATCCAGGTGCAATAACATTACAAATTCTGTAACTTTTAGATTTCTATGCAGTTTGCAGACTTTTTCCCTATATTTTCTTGCCAATTTGATTTTTTATTATCCTTTAGCCATTTTCTTTGGCAGATCCAAAGCATATGTGTTTTAGAGATGTTTGCTTTCTAAAATCCTGAAACTGCTTTTAAATAATTGTCTCCCTACATATGTTCAATGACCCTGAATAAAAAAAATCGAGCAAGAACTTCAGCTGAAAAGAGATAACAGCGATTTGAAATATATTCCTGAGAAAATCTGCAAGAAACTGACCTAGGTATATCGCCATGGGAGCAATATTCAGAACCATGGTTGTCACGCACAGTTCAGTGGAAGATTTATCCATATGCCCAATATTCAGTGGCCCATTTCACCACTGAATATGCACACCTAAACTTAAATGGATAGTTTATCCATTAAAGTTAGGAGTTCTGTTTGTGTGCTTCTCCTATAAATACTCCTATTCTCATAAATTTCTTGGCTTTGCCCCATTACTAATTTTAAATGGATAAATTTTGGTTGAACATCAACTTGTCCAGCCAAAATTTACCCATTAGTTGGCTAAGTAGGGGGCTCATTTTCAAAGCACTTAGATGTACAAAGTTCCATAGGTTATGGAACTTTGTAAGTTTAAGTGCTTTGAAAATATGGCTCCACGAGTTTACTAAAAAAAAAAAAAAACATTTATATGGTTAGCACTGAAAGCTGATGGCACAAGTGTTTTTGAATATTGACTTCTACAATTTCATTTTTAGAAATCCTCATTTGACCCAAGTGTATTGTTAACCATGGCGGCTTCCACTTGTTTTCTTAAGATTTCTTTTTTTTTCCTTTATATTTTATGTTCTCAATACACAAAGGTAAACAGTGTAGGCCACAACGACAAACTTTCAATATACAACCTGAACATACAAAATTTGCAGCTACCTTCAAAGCAGTGTTAGTATTTTCTGTACTGAGTTTTGTCTTACCCTTCCCTCTCTACCTCTCGCTCATGCACCCATCCACTTATAACACACCAATATTCAACTCTCACACTCCATCCAACCCACACATCTCCTCCCCATCCCATCTCCCCTCACTTCAGTCATTTAAGGTAACCTCATTAGGCGAGTATACCTACTGTATATACGTGTCCCACAACTGAGCGTAGTGTCGGTTATTGAGCCTAGGAGAATTAGAGTAGATCCGACTTTCATATTTGCCCACTTCCTTCATTTTTGCCCTCCACACCTCCCCCAATACCTCATCAGGAGAGACCCAGGAATGCAGTATAGCCTTCCGAACCAGGAGCAAAGAGACATAAAGGAATCGTCTGCATGGTAGTGTCAGCCCCTGGGTCAATAGCAGGGACTGATCCCCCAAAAGAAAGGTGGCATAATCCCATTCCAGGGTCCTCTTCAGGACAGCTGTAAACACTTGAAAGGCTTCAGTCCACAACAGAAGGGCCGAACACTCCAGAAAGGAATGTAAAAACATACCCCTCTGAGTCTTACATTTATTACATTGATCACCTGCCCATAATCCCATGCGGGCCCCTCTGACCTTAGAGATGTATGCTCTGTGCAATATCTTATATTGTCTTTCTTGTAATTCAGCTGAGTGCACCATCCTAAACAGTGTATCGAACAAAGCCCCTATCGTTTGCCCTGTATACCCAGTTCCCAGCTCCTCATTCCACCAGCCTGCCAATGTCTCCATGTCATTCAAAGGCCTAGTCTTAACCAGGAGTTTATACCAAGTAGACAAGCTATTCAGCTGGTTGGGAATGTTAAGAAGGACCTGATCGAGAAGACCCCATGACCACGCATCCCCGTATCTTGTTCTTAAGAAAGACCAATAATGCCTAACCTGCAAGTATTGCAATAAATTGGTATTTGGGATATCCCATTGATCCTTCACCTCGCTAAAGGTAAAAAAGGAGTCCTGTCCCTCATGACACAGCTGCCCCAAGGTCCTGCATTCCTCGTCCTCCCATCTAGAAAAGACAGAGTGTCCCATCCCCGCCTGGAACGCTTCATTCCCCACCATACTCAAATACGGGGAGGCATCCGGGGTCCACCCTTGAAACTCTCTCCACCACACCCATGCCCTCCTCAAAGGCTTTAAGAAACCCAATTTACTAGCGATACGAGGGTTGCTACTGGACCTCATATGCAATAAGTTCAAAAAAGTCCATGGGGCACACCAATCTACCAACCCCGTCCTGGGCAGAAAGCGACAACAGCCTCCCACCCCTTCGTACACAAAGCGCATCAAAGCGGCCACATTGTTTAGACGGAGGTCCGGGAGGCCCAATCCCCCTGTCTTTTTATTAAGGGATAATTTATGACATCCAATCCTCGCCCCCTTCCCTCGCCAGATAAAGGTATGCATAATAGAACGAAAGAGCTGCTACTCCCTCCTTAACACCCATATGGGAGCAGCCTGCAAATGATATAAGATCTTGGGCAACATAAAGCGAATGCTACATACCTGTAGAAGGTATTCTCCGAGGACAGCAGGCTGATTGTTCTCACTGATGGGTGACGTCCACGGCAGCCCCTCCAATCGGAATCTTCACTAGCAAAAGCCTTTGCTAGCCCTCGCGCGCCGATGCGCACCGCGCATGCGCGGCCGTCTTCCCGGCCAGAACCGGCTCATGCTGGCCAGTCTCATATGTAGCAAGACAAAGACTAGGGAAGACACAACTCCAAAGGGGAGGCGGGCGGGTTTGTGAGAACAATCAGCCTGCTGTCCTCGGAGAATACCTTCTACAGGTATGTAGCATTCACTTTCTCCGAGGACAAGCAGGCTACTTGTTCTCACTGATGGGGTATCCCTAGCCCCCAGGCTCACTCAAAACAACAACCATGGTCAATTGGGCCTCGCAACGGCGAGGACATAACTGAGATTGACCTAAAAAATTTACCAACTAACTGAGAGTGCAGCCTGGAACAGAACAAACATGGGCCTAGGGGGGTGGAGTTGGATTCTAAACCCCGAACAGATTCTGAAGCACTGACTGCCCGAACCGACTGTCGCGTCGGGTATCCTGCTGCAGGCAGTAATGAGATGTGAATGTGTGGACAGATGACCATGTCGCAACTTTGCAAATCTCTTCAATAGTGGCTGACTTCAAGTGGGCTACCGACGCTGCCATGGCTCTAACATTATGAGCCGTGACATGACCCTCAAGAGCCAGCCCAGCTTGGGCGTAAGTGAAGGAAATGCAATCTGCTAGCCAATTGGATATGGTGCGTTTTCCCAAAGCCACTCCCCTCCTGTTGGGATCAAAAGAAACAAACAATTGGGCGGACTGTCTGTTGGGCTGTGTCCGCTCCAGATAGAAGGCCAATGCTCTCTTGCAGTCCAATGTGTGCAGCTGACGTTCAGCAGGGCAGGAATGAGGACGGGAAAAGAATGTTGGCAAGACAATTGACTGGTTCAGATGGAACTCCGACACCACCTTTGGCAGAAACTTAGGGTGAGTGCGGAGGACTACTCTGTTATGATGAAATTTGGTGTAAGGGGCCTGGGCTACCAGGGCCTGAAGCTCACTGACTCTATGAGCTGAAGTAACTGCCACCAAGAAAATGACCTTCCAGGTCAAGTACTTCAGATGGCAGGAATTCAGAGGCTCAAAAGGAGGTTTCATCAGCTGGGTGAGAACGACATTGAGATCCCATGACACTGTAGGAGGCTTGACAGGGGGCTTTGACAAAAGCAAACCTCTCATGAAGCGAACAACTAAAGGCTGTCCTGAGATCGGCTTACCTTCCACACGGTAATGGTATGCACTGATTGCACTAAGGTGAACCCTTACAGAGTTGGTCTTGATACCAGATTCAGACAAGTGCAGAAGGTATTCAAGCAGGGTCTGTGTAGGACAAGAGCGAGGATCTAGGGCCTTGCTGTCACACCAGACGGCAAACCTCCTCCACAGAAAGAAGTAACTCCTCTTAGTGGAATCTTTCCTGGAAGCAAGCAAGATGCGGGAGACACCCTCTGACAGACCCAAAGAGGCAAAGTCTACGCTCTCAACATCCAGGCCGTGAGAGCCAGGGACCGGAGGTTGGGATGCAGGAGCGCCCCTTCGTCCTGCGTGATGAGGGTCGGAAAACACTCCAATCTCCACGGTTCTTCGGAGGACAACTCCAGAAGAAGAGGGAACCAGATCTGACGCGGCCAAAAAGGAGCAATCAGAATCATGGTGCCTCGGTCTTGCTTGAGTTTCAACAAAGTCTTCCCCACCAGAGGTATGGGAGGATAAGCATACAGCAGACCCTCCCCCAATCCAGGAGGAAGGCATCCGATGCCAGTCTGCCGTGGGCCTGAAGCCTGGAACAGAACTGAGGGACTTTTTGGTTGGCTCGAGATGCGAAGAGGTCTACCAAGGGGGTGCCCCACACCTGGAAGATCTGTCGCACTACGCGGGAATTGAGCGACCACTCGTGAGGTTGCATAATCCTGCTCAACCTGTCGGCCAGACTGTTGTTTACGCCTGCCAGATATGTGGCTTGGAGCACCATGTTGTGACGGCGAGCCCAGAGCCACATGCTGACGGCTTCCTGACACAGGGGGCGAGATCCGGTGCCCCCCTGCTTGTTGACGTAGTACATGGCAACCTGGTTGTCTGTCTGAATTTGGATAATTTGGTGGGACAGCCGATCTCTGAAAGCCTTCAGAGCGTTACAGATCGCTCGCAACTCCAGAAGATTGATCTGCAGATCGCGTTCCTGGAGGGACCAGCTTCCTTGGGTGTGAAGCCCATCGACATGAGCTCCCCATCCCAGGAGAGACGCATCCGTGGTCAGCACTTTTTGTGGCTCAGGAATTTGGAAAGGACGTCCCAGAGTCAAATTGGACCAAATCGTCCACCAATACAGGGATTTGAGAAAACTCATGGACAGGTGGATCACGTCTTCTAGATCCCCAGCAGCCTGAAACCACTGGGAAGCTAGGGTCCATTGGGCAGATCTCATGTGAAGGTGGGCCATGGGAGTCACATGAACTGTGGAGGCCATGTGGCCCAGCAATCTCAACATCTGCCGAGCTGTGACCTGCTGTGACGCTCGCACCCGCGAGACGAGGGACAACAAGTTGTTGGCTCTCGCCTCTGGGAGATAGGCGCGAGCCGTCCGAGAATCCAGCAGAGCTCCTATGAATTCGAGTTTCTGCACTGGGAGAAGATGGGACTTTGGATAATTTATCACAAACCCCAGTAGCTCCAGGAGGCGAATAGTCATCTGCATGGACTGCAGGGCTCCTGCCTCGGATGTGTTCTTCACCAGCCAATCGTCGAGATATGGGAACACGTGCACCCCCAGCCTGCGAAGTGCCGCTGCTACTACAGCCAAGCACTCTGTGAACACCCTGGGCGCAGAGGCGAGCCCAAAGGGTAGCACACAGTACTGGAAGTGACGTGTGCCCAGCTGAAATCGCAGATACTGCCTGTGAGCTGGCAGTATCGGGATGTGTGTGTAGGCATCCTTCAAGTCCAGAGAGCATAGCCAATCGTTTTCCTGAATCATGGGAAGAAGGGTGCCCAGGGAAAGCATCCTGAACTTTTCTTTGACCAGATATTTGTTCAGGGCCCTTAGGTCTAGGATGGGACGCATCCCCCCTGTTTTCTTTTCCACAAGGAAGTACCTGGAATAGAATCCCAGCCCTTCTTGCCCGGATGGCACGGGCTCGACCGCATTGGCGCTGAGAAGGGCGGAGAGTTCCTCTGCAAGTACCTGCTTGTGCTGGAAGCTGTAAGACTGAGCTCCCGGTGGACAATTTGGAGGTTTTGAGGCCAAATTGAGGGTGTATCCTTGCCGGACTATTTGAAGAACCCACTGATCGGAGGTTATGAGAGGCCACCTTTGGTGAAAAGATTTCAACCTCCCTCCGACTGGCAGGTCGCCCGGCACTGACACTTGGATGTCGGCTATGCTCTGCTAGAGCCAGTCAAAAGCTCGTCCCTTGCTTTTGCTGGGGAGCCGAGGGGCCTTGCTGAGGCGCACGCTGCTGACGAGAGCGAGCGCGCTGGGGCTTAGCCTGGGCCGCAGGCTGTCGAGAAGGAGGATTGTACCTACGCTTACCAGAAGAGTAGGGAACAGTCCTCCTTCCCCCAAAAAATCTTCTACCTGTAGAGGTAGAGGCTGAAGGCTGCCGGCTGGAGAACTTGTCGAATGCGGTGTCCCGCTGGTGGAGCTGCTCTACCACCTGTTCGACTTTCTCTCCAAAAATATTATCCGCACGGCAAGGCAAGTCCGCAATCCGCTGCTGGATTCTATTCTCCCAGTCGGAGGCACGCAGCCATGAAAGTCTGCGCATCACCACACCTTGAGCAGCGGCCCTGGACACAACATCAAAGGTGACATACACCCCTCTGGCCAGGAATTTTCTGCACGCCTTCAGCTGCCTGACCACCTCCTGAAAAGGCTTGGCTTGCTCAGGGGGGAGCGCATCCACCAAGCCCGCCAACTGCCTCACATTGTTCCGCATGTGTATGCTCGTGTAGAGCTGGTAGGACTGAATTTTGGCCACGAGCATAGAAGAATGGTAGGCCTTCCTCCCAAAGGAGTCCAAGGTTCTAGAGTCCTTGCCCGGGGGCGCCGAAGCATGCTCCCTAGAACTCTTGGCCTTCTTTAGGGCCAAATCCACAACTCCAGAGTTGTGAGGCAACTGAGTGCGCATCAGCTCTGGGTCCCCATGGATCCGGTACTGGGACTCAATCTTCTTGGGAATGTGGGGGTTAGTTAATGGCTTGGTCCAGTTCGCCAGCAATGTCTTTTTTAGGACATGGTGCATGGGTACTGTGGACGCTTCCTTAGGTGGAGAAGGATAGTCCAGGAGCTCAAACATTTCAGCCCTGGGCTCGTCCTCCACAACCACCGGGAAGGGGATGGCCGTAGACATCTCCCGGACAAAGGAAGCGAAAGACAGACTCTCGGGAGGAGAAAGCTGTCTTTCAGGAGAGGGAGTGGGATCAGAAGGAAGACCCTCAGACTCCTCGTCAGAGAAATATCTGATGTCTTCCTCTTCTTCCCACGAGGCCTCACCCTCAGTGTCAGACACAAGTTCACGAACATGTGTCTGCAACCGTGCCCGGCTCGACTCCGTGGAACCACAGCCACGGTGGGAGCGTCGAGAGGTAGACTCCCTCGCCCGCACCGGCGAAGCTCCCTCCGCCGACGTAGTCGGGGAGCCTTCCTGGGAGGCGACCGCAGTCGGTACCGCACGCGGCACCCCGGGCGATGGACCAGCCGGCGCCTCGCTCGACGGTACCGGTGGCGCGAGCACCCCCGGTACCGGAGGGGTAGGGCGCAACAGCTCTCCCAGGATCTCAGGGAGAATGGCCCGGAGCCTCTCGTTCAGAGCGGCTGCAGAAAAAGGCATGGAGGTCGATGCAGGCGTCGATGTCAGAGTCTGTTCCGGGCGTGGAGGCTGTTCCGGGCTGTCCAGAGTGGAGCGCATCGACACCTCTTGGACAGAGGGTGAGCGGTCCTCTCAGTGCCGATGCCTGCTGGGTGCCGACTCCCTCGGCGACCCAGAGCTCTCGGTGCCGACACGGGAAGGGGACCGGTGTCGATGCTTCTTCGATTTTTTGGAGCGAAGCACTTCACCGGCGCTTCCCGGCACCGACGAGGAGGACGTAGAATCCAACCGTCTCTTCCTCGGGGCCGAGACCGAAGAGGGTCGGTCTCGGGGGGGCTGTACCGCAGGAGCCCTCAGGGTAGGGGGAGACCCACCCGAAGGCTCACCGCCACCAGCAGGGGAATGGACAGCCCTCACCTGCACTCCAGACGAAGCACCACCGTCCGACGACATCAGCAGACGAGGTCCCGGTACCACCGACGTCGATACAGTCATCCGATGTCTCAGCGCCGATGAAGAGGGTCGATGCCTCGATACACTCGATGCACTGGCAGCCGAGGATGAAGGTCTGGACGCTGGAGACGTCGATGCACTCGATACCCCCGGTGCCGATGCCGACGAAGAGCCCGAGAACAAAATGTTCCACTGGGCTAACCTCGCTACCTGAGTCCGCTTTTGTAAAAGGGAACACAGACTACAGGCCTGAGGGCGGTGCCCAGCCCCCAGACACTGAAGACACGACGCGTGCCTGTCAGTGAGCGAGATTACCCGGGCGCACTGGGTGCACTTCTTGAAGCCGCTGGAAGGCTTCGATGTCATGGGCGGAAAAATCACGCCGGCGAGATCAAAACTCGAAATGGCGAAAATTGGCACCACAAAAATAGGGAGAAGAAAATTTCGACCGAGGCCTAACTAAGGCCTACCCCGACGACGAAAGAAAACTTACCGGGGCGAAAAGCTCGAAATACAGGAAGGGAAAAACCAAAAAGTATCTTCCCGAAACACTTCTCAAACTTTCTCTGAAGAAACGAGTCGAAAACGACGTGCGAGGTCAACTTTCCGGGGCACGAACGGCGAAACACGACCGTACCGAGCGCGGACAAAAGAAGACTGGCCGGCACGAGCCGGTTTCGGACGGGAAGACGGCCGCGCATGTGCGGTGCGCAACGGCGCGCGAGGGCTAGCAAAGGCTTTTGCTAGTGAAGATTCCGATTGGAGGGGCTGCCGTGGACGTCACCCATCAGTGAGAACAAGCAGCCTGCTTGTCCTCGGAGAATCATTTTTACCAAAGCTATCCTGCCCATGAGCGACAACGGCAGATCTTTCCATTTCTCACAAAGCTTTTTAACTCTATCCAGAGGGTCAATCACATTTTGCTTATAAAATTTAGAGTTACTAGTACTAAGGAAAATTCCCAAATATTTCACTGATCCCTTGGCCATCTGCAGGGGAAGCCCCATAAGCCCTGGGTCTCCCACTATACCTGAGAGCGGCAGGACCTCCGATTTAGAGCAGTTGACCTTTAGCCCTGATATGTCCCCAAATTCCTCTAGGAGGTAGAGTACTCTTGGTAAATCTCGAACTACATACAGCAGTATATCGTCTGCAAAAAGATTTACACGAAACTTTCTGCTTCCCACTCTTATTCCTCTAATCTCTCCACTACCACGTATTTTTGCTGCTAACGGCTCAATTGCTAACAAAAAAAGGAGAGGGGACAGGGGACACTCCTGCCGTGTGCCCCTTTGCAATGCAAAACGATCCATAAGCCTGCCATTTACTAGGAGCCGTGCCATTGGGCACGCATACAGCTTCTCAATCCAGGACACAAACGCACCAAAAATCCCAAACCACCCCAGGACCGCAAACAGGTACTCCCATGAAATACTATCAAAGGCTTTTTCCATGTCTATCCCCACCAAGGCCTCCAGTCCTCCTTCCCCTTTACATTCCTGAACAGCCATCAGGGCCTGTACAATATTCATGGAGCCACACTTCCTCGGAACAAAGCCCATAGTACTCTTGGCTCTCTTGAGAGCCGAATCCACCACTCCAGAGTCATGAGGCAACTGGGTCTTCATCAACTCTGGGTCCCCGTGGATCCGATACTGGGACACAATCTTTTTGGGAATAGTGGGATTACTTAATGGTTTTATCCAGTTCGCCATCAATGTCTGCTTCAGGACATTATGCAGAGGAACAGTGGACGACTTCTTAGGTGGCGAAGGATAGTCCAGGACCTCGAACATTTCAGCCCTGGGCTCATCCTCAGTAACCACTGGGAAGGGAATGGCCGTAGACATTTACCGGACAAATGAAGAGAAAGACAGACTCTCAGGGGGAGAAAGCTTTCTCTCTGGCGAAGGAGTAGGATCAGAAGGAAGACCACAAGACTCCTCATCAGAGAAATATCTGGGGTCTTCCTCTGCCTCCCACGAGGCCTCATCTTCGGTATCAGGCACAAGTTCTCTGACTTCAGTCCGAAGCCGAGCCCGTCTCGACGACAAGGAACTAAGTCCTCTATGACGATGCGGAGAAGAAGACTCCCTTGCCACCGGCGATGAAGCTCCCTCCAGCGATGACGACAGGGAGTCAACTTGGGTGGCAGCGGAGGCTGATGCCGCAAGCGGTACCGGCATCGCAGTCCTCACCACGGGCGGGGAGCCAACCGCCGCATCCCTCGACAGTACCAACGGCGCAAGCACCGGCGGTACCGGAACAGATGGTCGCAGCAGCCCTTCCAGAATCCCTGGAAAAATGACTCAGAGGCGCTCGTCTAGAGTGTCTGTCGAGCAAGGCAGTGGGGCCGGTACAGGCGACGAACTCAGAATCTGCCTGGGGCGAGGAGGCGGTACCGGGCTGTCCGAAGAAGAGTGTATCGACACCTCCTGTATGGAGGGTGAGCGGTCCTCCCGGCGTCGACGCTTTACGGGTGCCGAATCCTTCGGTGTCCCGGAGCTCTCGGTACCGTGACGGGAAGGTGACCGATGACGGTACTTCTTCGCCTTCGCTCGAAGAACGTCACCGGTACCTCCCGGTACCGACGAGGA
The DNA here is from genome assembly GCF_901765095.1 of Microcaecilia unicolor. Taxonomy (NCBI): domain Eukaryota; kingdom Metazoa; phylum Chordata; class Amphibia; order Gymnophiona; family Siphonopidae; genus Microcaecilia; species Microcaecilia unicolor. The sequence continues at coordinate 392,056,947 of NC_044032.1, forward strand.
CGCGGAATCCACATGTCTCCTCGGGGCCAGGTCCGAAAGGGGTCGGTCCCGGGGGCCTATACCGCTGGAGCCCTCGAGGCAGGTGGAGACCCACTTGATGGCTCACTGCTACCAGCGTGGGAGGGTCTGTGGACAGCCATTACCTGCGCTCCTGACGTCGATGCAGTCTCCGATGCCGACATGGATACAGAGGATGACCTCGGTACCGCTGGCGCCGTCAACGTCGAAGTACCGGACGAGGCTCCGAACAAAAGGTTCCAATGAGCCAATCTCACCGCCTGGGTCCTCTTCTTCAGCTGAAGATACAAAGTGCAGGCATTGGGGCGATGACCAGCCCCCAGACACTGAAGACACGAAACGTGCCTATCAGTGAGCGAGATCATCCGGCTGCACCGCGTGCACTTCTTGAAGCCGCTGGCAGGCTTCGAGGACATGGGTGGAAAAATCGCGCCGGCGAAATCAAAATTCGCGATGATGCCGAAAAAAGGCACCAAAACTGGGAAAAATCCGTACGGGCGGCCAAAATGGCCGCACATGATGATGAAAGGAAACTTACATGGAACAAAACTAAGGAAAATACAGGAAAGTAAAACTTTTTTTTGTAAACAAAAAGACGAGCGAAGTTACTCAGAAAACACTCCGAAGAGCGGCGAAAAACAGCGAAAAACGCTGCGAGGGCTCTCCTGAGGCGCAGAACAACCGAAAACAGCCATCCTGAGCCGCGGAAAAAAAGAGACTGAGGAGCACGCTCGCACTACGGGTGGGAAGACGGTCGCGCATGCACGGTGCACGCATGTGCGCGCAAGGGCTAGCAAACTTTGTTGCTAGGAAGACCTCTGATCCTGGGGCTGCCGTCGGACGTCACCCATCAGTGAGAACAAGCAGCCTGCTTGTCCTCGGAGAATTTCATTTTTGGCACGCGTCCAATATGCATGGCCGAAAAATAATTTTTATTTTCAGATGTGCGTATCGGACACGCGCCAAGTAGCATTTGACACACATAGGTCATTACCACCTGGTTACCGCGTGAGACTTTACCACTAGGTCAATGGGGCAGTAAGGTCGCAGACCCAAAATGGACGTGCGGCAATTTTGATTTTGCCGCAGGTCCATTTTCAGCAAAAATTTTAAAAAGGCCTTTTTTACAGGCGCGTGCCCAAAACCATCACTTATTTATTTATTTGTGACATTTATATCCCATGTTATCCCAAACAAGTTTGAGTTCAATGTGGCTAACAATAAACAGTATAGGATACATAACAAAGAATAATGCATAAAAAAGTAATTTGTTGTAAGAATCCAATTTTACAATACAATATCATAAATATACTGGGATAGCTATGGATGTTTAACATTTAGAAAATCTATTATGAATAAGAAATTGTACATGAAGCAAAGAGAAAGTTAATGGGAAATAGAGTAATAACCAATTCAGGTAATAATTAATTGCTTGATATATGGTTGTTCTTTGTGAGGGTTTGTTTAAATAGGAACAATTTGAGGATTTTGTGGAATCTAGTATATTCCTGTATATTTCTTATTTTGGGTGGTAAGGAGTTCCACCATTTGGTTCCTAGGTAAGTGAAGTCTGCAGAGTGGATAGTTTTGTATTTCACTTTTTTGCAATTTGGGAGGTGTTGTCTGAGATAATTTCTTGCCTCATATTTAGTGTTTCTTTTAGGTAAGTTTATTAATGGTACCATATAGTCTGGAGCTGTGCAATTTAGTATTTGAAAGATAAAGGTACATAATTTGAAGGTAGTTCTTTGCTGATCCAACATCACTCCAAACCCTACACTAAAAGACACAGTAATGTGGGAGAATGGTCAAGAGAAGATGAATAAGCAGATTGGTATATGATTATTATGGCAGGTTTTAAGCCACACAACATCTAAGTAGGCTCTTCAGAGCTGACGAGGTATATCATTCAAATATTAGGTAATATTTTCTGAATCATGCATTTTAGGAGGTCTTAGAGGATGTTTTGATCAAGAAATTTCAGGCTGTTTGCTGAGTAGTCATGGAAGGAGTAGTTACATTTTCCATACCTGTGGTGGAATACAGAAGTAGAACAGTGGGGCTAAAAGTCTGGAATTCAGCCAAGTGAGCTGTTTGATTGGGGTGGGGGAGAGAGAAATGCAGTTGCCTTCCCCTGGCATGGCCTTCTTAATGGCATAAAGTAGAAGCATAGTATGGATAGGGTTTCTAGTTTATTTATTATTTATTTGTTACATTTGTACCCCACATTCTCCCACCTAATTGCAGGCTCAATGTGGCTTACATGGTACCGGAGAGGCTGACTGCCTTGTGGTGAAATGTCTTCCTGGGATGTGGTAGATGCTCAATAGGTGTACGTCTTTTACATTCTGTTATTTAGAAAATTAAAAATGCATTAAAGCAGGAGTTTGTTTCAATGATTAACATTGCATACTCCAGTGGAAGAGTGGCCTAGTGGTTAGAGTGGTAGACTTTGGTCCTGGGGAACTGGGTTCGATTCCCACTGCAGGCACAGGCAGCTCCTTGTGACTCTGGGCAAGTCACTTAACCCTCCATTGTCCCAGGTACAAATAAGTACCTGTATATAATAAGTAAGCCACATTGAGCCTGCTATGAGTGGGAAAGCGTGGGGTACAAATGTAATAAAAAAATAAAATAAAATTTACAACCTGAAAGTAAGCTTGCAGTGTCTGAGTAAGTAAAGCTTTGAATAGGTAACCAGTTATTTTATTTTGGGTTAGTTAGCACAGGGGATTTTAAGATGGGTTGGGTTGCTTAATTTTATTGGATGCTCATATTAAACAGACTTAACAAACATATATAAATTTTACTGAATAAGACCCTTTGTGTTCATAGATTTTATTTTAACATCTTACCTGAAACATTTTGTATTTGTTCTAATTATATTTCATGCTATTTACTTACAGTCAAATTTCTATTTTGTCAAGATGATGTTCCATTCTAATTCTGTCTTCCCAAGTGCTTGCAAATCCTCCCAACTTGGCATTAGCCACAAAATTTAATAAAGGTCTTCTCTATGTATGAGGGAAAGGGATGAGTCAATGCTACCCAGCCAGACTGAGGTTCAAGTACAGTCAGGAAGAACCATCAGCCAATCTTTATAAACAAAATTAACAGGCATCAAAATACTTAGGCAATACAGCTATTAGAGTGGCCAACCACTTCATACTTCAGATTCTATGCAATGTTTAACAAAAATTAAAAATCTTACACTAGTGACCAATATCATAAGAAAAAATATAGCAACTAATGCCATACATGTGTGGTAATGCGAGCGAGGGCGTGTCCAGAGCCTGGACAAAGCAGGGCCCACACAGCAGGTTTAGCAGAACAGAAAACAATACTTTATTAAAAGTGCAAGGTATTAGGGATCCTGTTAGTGTCACAGGCATGGAAGAAAATAATATAAAGTAGTCCTATACAGCAAAGTCCTCCCATGATCCTGCTCCTGCAGCACACACAATTAACAGTGAAAGGCAATAACATACAATTGCATAGCAACAACCATAAAAATCGCCAATATAGCCAACTTTGTAAATGACTTACTGCAAACCCAACTCAGTCGCTTACAAAAAGTCAGATGGAGAAAAGAGCCTCAAAGTTAAGCAAAGTACAGCACAAAGCTGCCATAAATCCTATCAACGGCATAAAAAAACTCCATCAATTCAGTACATTTTTTAGCTCATCATGCACCAGGAATAGCCTCTGGAACAATCAAAATCCAAAATGTGCACTGCAATTCAATTCTCTTCTTAATCAAGACATCAAAATATAAAACTGATTGTTACTTATCTTAAATTATGCAGAAAGAAACATAGTCCTGACAAAAGATCTTTGTTTCAGCTGACCTTCTGGCTGCTTCAGGGGATAGCTTTTTCCAGCAAGTGCTAAAGACCATGACATGTATTACAGTCTCTTGTCATCAATATTCACCAGCCTGCCTCTGCCTGGGTCAAAATCCCAAGTTAAACTTCGCCTACCTGGCTGTCACGGTTGCAGTTCAAAGTCACGGAATGGAGGCATACGCTTCCCTCTTGGCCTCCTTAACCTAGCTGTGCACTGAGCTTTTATACTTCCTGGATCATGCCCTCCTGGTACCCCACCCCTCCCATGACACTTCCCCCAAGAGCGAGATTATGAATTTTAAGGTGGTTAACTCTGTGAGGGGGTGTCCTTAGGGAGAAGTCGGTGTCTATAAGTACGTAAGTATTGCCATACTGGGACAGACCGAAGGTCCATCAAGCCAACAGAACAATACGTTTTCTGCTCCTTATTCTAGAAATAAGCACTGAATTGTCCCCAAGTCCATTTTAATAATGGTCTATGGACTTTTCCTTTAGGAAGCCATCCAAATCTTTTTAAACCCCACTAAGCTAACCGCTTTTACTACATTCTCTGGCAATGAATTTCAGTGTTTAATTACATGTCGAGTGAAGAAATATTTTCTCTGATTCATTTCAAATTTACTACTTTGTAGCTTCATTGCGTGCCACCTAGTCCTAGTATTTTTGGAAAGAGAAAAAAGGGATTCATGTCTACCCCTTCCACTCCACTCATTTTATAGACCTCTATGATATCTCCCCTCAGCCATCTTTTCTCCAAGCTGAAGAGCCCTTTAGACTCCCTCACAACATATGATCTTTCTGTCATAATAAACAATCTTGATTACAACATAAAATTTTATGTACAATTTAATCTATAGTAAGACGGAACATTTTGTTACTGGTTTATAACATGAGCACTGGAGGATTTTGCATGCTAATGAAAATTAACATAAGAAAAACCTCCACTGTAAAGTCATACAAAAAATCTTCAAAATCGTTTTTCCAAATATTATTATATTGTGCTTATATCATGCAGTGGCACCAACCCAAACATTTGAGCCAACTGCTTCAGTTTAATCACTGCACAAAAAACAAATAAAGCGACTTAGACTATAAAGATACTTCAAAAAACTGTGAGCAATACCAGTTTGCTAATATTATTTTTTGGAGTACTTATCTTGTGTGGTGGTGGTGAATAAAGAAACAGCTCCCACTTTTTCTTTTATTTTTTTGTCTGTTCTTTCTCTCTTTGTATGTAGTCAAGAAAATAACTGGCCTCAGGAAGTTGAGGTTATTTCTGTGGGACACTGATGCTGCAACCATTGTGCTATTTACATAGTAACATAGTAGATGATGGAAGATAAAGACCTGTATGGTCAATCCAGTCTGCCCAACAAGATAAACTCCTAGCAGAAGATATTTATTTATTTATTTATTTATTTATTTATTTATTTAATGCATGTATATCCCACATTTTCCCACTAGTTGTAGGCTAGCATATTAAGCAGTACAGTACAAATAGTATTTTTAAACAGTACAAACAGTAAAATGTTAAACAAATGTTGACATTATAGTCAACGTTCGGAATAGTAAGGAAAATAATAGATTTAAGTGATTTAGAATTATTTGAAACCAGAGAAAATAATCTGATTAAGTTGCATCTTTAGAATAAACCTTTTTGAATAGGATGATGTGATACAGTGCTTTTTTTGTAGGAAAAAAAGGTACCGGTACTCATTATGGGGAACCATAGGGACGGGGTCACCATCTATGGCTCCACCCCTATGGTAGCCACACCCACAGTAGTCACATCCCTTTTAACAACCATGGAGCATATAAAAAGGCATCACTTAAAATATTACACCAGTATAGAAGAAAAATAACTTGTGATTTTTTCATTATAAATAATTTCTGTAAGCTGTTACAGCTCAAGTACACCCAAAATGGCACAAACCAAATTAGAGCACAGACCAGGAATTAGGAGAACGCTCTTGCCAAATCTGAAACACAATATGTTATCAAAAACTCAGAACCTAACAAACAGATCCCTATCAGACATTTGGCTTTGCAGTCGCAGAACAGAGATAGTCCCCGACATCACAGTCGAAACCCAGGCCAAAGTCTCGGCCTGCCTCTCAGATATCGCCGCCTGGATGTCCAACCGTCATCTGAAACTGAACATGGCAAAGACTGAGCTCCTTGTCTTCCCACCCAAACCCTTCTCTCCTCTTCCCCCACTCTCTGTCTCTGTTGACAACGCCCTCATCCTCCCCGTCTCGTCAGCCCGCAATCTCGGAGTCATTTTCGACTCCTCCCTCTCCTTCTCTGCCCATATCCAGCAGACAGCTAAGACCTGTCGCTTCTTCCTCTATAACATTAGCAAATTCCGCCCATTCCTCTATGAACAGACCACCCGAACCCTCGTCCACTCACTCGTTACCTCTCGTCTTGACTATTGCAACCTTCTCCTTGCTGGTCTCCCGCTTAGCCACCTATCCCCCCTTCAATCTGTCCAAAATTCCGCTGCATGTCTTATCTACCGCGTGAACCGATACTCTCATATCACCCCTCTCCTCAAGTCGCTTCACTGGCTCCCGATTCGCTACCATATTCAGTTCAAGCTTCTCCTAATGACCTTCAAATGCACTCAATCTGCAGCTCCCCATTACCTCTCTACCCTCCTCTCCCCCTATGTCCCCACCCGTAACCTTCGCTCTCAGGACAAATCACTCCTATCTGTACCCTTCTCCACCACCGCTAACTCCAGACTCCGTCCCTTCTGCCTCGCATCACCTTATGCCTGGAACAGACTCCCCGAACCCATACGCCATGCGCCCTCCCTGCCCATCTTCAAGTCCTTACTCAAGATCCATCTCTTCTCCCTTGCTTTTGGCGCCTAACCACCTTCCCCATTCATGATACACTGACTACACTGACTACATAGTTTGTTACCTTTAGATTGTAAGCTCTCTTGAGCAGGGACTGTCCTTCCCCATGTTTTAACTTGTACAGCGCTGCGTAACCCTAGTAGCGCTATAGAAATGCTAAGTAGTAGTAGTAGTAGTAGATAGTCCCTCTTCAAATACATAAGTACGTAAGTACATATAAGTAATGCCATACTGGGAAAAGACCAAAGGTCCATCGAGCCCAGCATCCTGTCCCCAACAGCGGCCAATCCAGGTCAAGGGCACCTGGCAAGCTTCCCAAATGTACAAACATTTTATTCAAGTTATTCCCGAAATTGTGGATTTTTCCCAAGTCCATTTAGTAGCGGTCTATGGACTTGTCCTTTAGGAAACTGTCCAACCCCTTTTTAAACTCTGCCAAGCTAACCGCCTTCACTACGTTCTCCGGCAACGAATTCCAGAGTTTAATTACGCGTTGGGTGAAGAAAACTTTTCTCCTATTTGTTTTAAATTTACTACACTGTAGTTTCATCGCATGCCCCCTAGTCCTAGTATTTTTGGAAAGCGTGAACAGACGCTTCACATCCACCTGTTCCACTCCACTCGTTATTTTATATACCTCTATCATGTCTCTCCTCAGTCGACAAAAATTAACATGAAATCCCAATAAGCCAGACTCTGCATGCAGCACAATACCAGGAAAACAGAAAGAAACACATTTCCTCCTGTAGAGTGAAAAACAATACAGCAGACGTAAATTCCCAAATTGGACGTATTCCAAACACTAAAATGAAAATAAAATGATTTTTCTACCTTTGTTGTCTGGTGACTTTGTGTTGGTCCCAGTATTTGATTCTGCTTCTATCTGTTCTCTTAACTCTATTTCCAGAGACTCCTGTCCATTAATTTTTTTAATCTCCTCCTTTTTTGTTCACTTCTTGCCCTACATTGATAAGTAGAAGATGGGTCCCTCTGCAGACTTGACTGGAGGAGGTATAGAATGGATCCAGCTTTTGCCTATTTTCTCCATCCATGTGTACTTTTTCTCCTCTCTTCCCTTTCCCTCCTCTCCATCCATGTGCATCTTCTTCCTCTCTCTTCCCTCTCCTCAATCTGTATCCAGCATTTCTCCTCTTTCCCCTCCCCTTACAGGTCCAGCATTTCTCCTCTCACCTCACCTCCATCCATGTGCATCTTCTTCCTCTCTCTTCCCTCCCCTCCTTCCATTCAGCATATCTCCTCTCTACTCCCCTCCCCTCCCCTCCATCCATGTTCACCTCACTTCCTCTCTCTTCTATTCATGTCCAGCATTTCTTCTTTCTCCCCTCCCCTCTCTTCCATCCATCTATGGGCATCTCCTTCCTCAGGGCCTTGCCAATATGGTAAGCGGGGTAAGCACCGCAGGGGGGCGCCGACCTCTGGAGGGCGCCGCCGCGGTGCTTATCCTCGCCGCTTACCTGAGCTCCGTGCTGCCGAGGCCTTTAAACCTTTTACCTCCGAGGCTCCGACAGTCGCAGCAGCATCAGTGAAAGCGCTGCCAACGTCTCCCTTCCCTTCGCGCTCGTTGGTTTCCTCAGTGTCCCGCCTTCTTCTGACGTCAGAAGAAGGCGGAACACTGAGGGAACCAACGAGTGCGAAGGGAAGGGAGACATCGGCAGTGCTTTCACTGACGCTGCTGCGACCGGAGGTAAAAGATTTAAAGGCCCCAGGGCGCGGAGCTGAGGTAAGGGAAGGACAGAGAGGCATGGATGGGAGGGCAGGGCCCAGGGAGAGGACAAATTGCTGGAAATGGAGGGGAGGGGAGAGAGGAGAATTGCTGGCTATGGATGGAGGAGGGTAGGGCAGAGAGGGACAAGGATGGACATGGATGGGAGGGCAGGGCCCAGGGAGAGGAGAAATTGCTGGAAATGGAGGGGAGGGGAGAGAGGAGAATTGGTGGCTATGGATGGAGGAGGGTAGGGCAGAGAGGGACAAGGATGGACATGGGTGGGAGGACATGGCCCAGGGAGAGGAGAAATTTCTGGAAATGGAGGGGAGGGGAGAGAGAAGAATTGCTGGCTATGGATGGAGGAGGGAAGGGCAGAGAGGGACAAGGATGGACGGGCAGGGCCCAGGGGAGGAGAAATTGCTGGAATGGAGGGGAGGGGAGAGAGGAAAATTGCTGGCTATGGATGGAGGATGGAAGGGCAGAGAGGGACATGGATGGACATGGATGGGAGGCCAGGGCCCAGGGAGAGGAGAAATTGCTGGAAATGGAGGGGAGGGGAGAGAGGAGAATTGCTGGCTATGGATGGAGGAGGAAAGGGCAGAGAGGGACAAGGATGGACATGGATGGGAGGATAGGACCCAGGGAGAGAGGATAAATTGCTGGAAATGGATATAGAGCAAGAAATGAAGAAGAAAGGAGGAAAGTAAAGAAAAATGGAAAGGAAGCCCTGGAAACGGAGTTAAGAGGACAGATAGCAGCAGAATCAGATACTGGGCCAGCATGATCAGAAAAAGAAAGTCACCAGACAACAAAGGTAGAAAAAAATCATTTTATTTTCATTTTAGCGTTTGAAATATGTCCACTTTGAGAATTTACATCCGCTATCTTATTTTGCATTGTATAGCAATTTGTTTCTAAGAATATTGCTGACAATTCCTGTCAGTGTGGCAAGTGGTGAGCGATCATTTTCACGGTTAAAAATCATAAAAAATGATTTGTAATCTATTTGTTGAGCAATCCCACAAAGATGCACTCCATCTTTCAGCTCCTATTTCCTTTGCATCTTGTACCACACGGGGGGGGGGGGGGCAGGGGCCAACTGATAGCTTGCAGGGGGGCGCCAGAGACCCTAGGCACGGCCCTGTCCTTCCTCTCTCTTCCCTCTCTTCCATCTATGTCTAACATTTCTCCTCTCCCCTCCCCTCATCCATGTGCATCTCCTCCTTCCCCTCCATCCATGTACAGCATTTCTCCTCTGCCCACTCCTCTCCATCTATGTCCAGCATTTTTCCTCTCTCTTCTCCCATCCAGCCTCACCCACTCCTCTCTATTTCCTCACCTCCCTTGGCCGTCCAATCAACATCATCACTTCTCTTTCCCCTTCTCTCCCCCCCCCCCCCCCCCTTCGAACTTCCTCCTTCTCCCATTGCTGGCACCTGAGAGTCTGGCCACAGCAGTAATCATACAGTACAAGGCCCAGCAGCACCAGTACTAACTCAAGCGCTGAGGAGCCTTCATGCTCATGCACTCAGAAAGGCCCTGTTGGTTCTGCCCTCTCTTTCATGTATGCGTCAGAGGGATGCTACTAACAGGGCCTCCCCGAGCGAATAGGCTCGAAGGCTCCTTAGTGCTGAAGTTAGCACTGGTGCCGGGTCTTGTACTGTCTGATTCCTGCCAGGAGTCTGACTCTCAGACGCAGGCAGAGGGAGGGAAACGGGATCAGCCCCACAGTGATGCCAACGTGGAGCACATATGTATACTTGATCTTGGATTTGTCCTTGCCATTTTCAGAGCGTAGACCATAGACGTCTGCGTGGCCCTGCCCTTGTTCTTCAACTTCTGAAGTTCCTATTGAAGCCCACTCTAGCCCATTCAAATCTGTCCAACCATGATCAGGGCAGAGATCATAGAAAGTCTGCCCAGCACTGGCTTTGCTTCCCAATTACTGGTGTTGCCGTCTAATCACTGCTATGCTTCTTTGGATCCATTCCTTCTAAACAGGATTCCTTTATGTTTGTGAGTTTACTATTGTTACTGACCAAATACATCATTCTAGGCTTGGTTTGGTATATAAATTTCATCATCAATAGACTTGTACCACGCAGCAAGTTATTTACTTGATTAGATGTCCGTGTGATTTGTATTGTATCGGACAAACAAAATGAGCCATCAAAATATGAATTTCTGAACACCTTGGTCACAACCGAAATGCTGTAACTGAAGCTTCTTTGGTGCACCATTGGATACAACATAAACATGCCATACAGGATTTCCAGTTTACTGTCCTCAAGGTTTTGATGGCACTGAGAAGCGGTGATATTTCCCTTCACCTGTGGAGGTGGGAGCAAGGTTGGATCCACTCCCAGCAAACAATTGAACCACTTGGACTGAATAGAGAAAAGGAATCACAAAATTGCCTGCCATTCCACAATTAATTATTTTTCAGTTGGCATTTACCTTTTCACCAATCATACACCCTCTTTTCAGTTTAAAACGATTGGCTGATCACTTTCTTTTAAGTTCCTCATTTAGGGGGTTGTTTGTTCACCTTGTTTCAATATCAGTAGCTGTGTAAGGTATGTCAAATGCTTTTGTATATCTTTTGTGAAGCTTTGCTGTGAATGATCCCGTTCACTAATTGTTTTTTTATAGTTTTCTACAGAGTTTCCAATAGACTTTTGTTGGTCTCTCCGAAGCAGTCAAAGCTAAACATGGTCCATGTAAAGAGGACCAGTTATTTTCTTGACTATACACAGTGCTTTTTTTTATAGGAAAAAAAGGTATCGGTACTCATTATGGGTAACCTTAGGAGTGGAGTCATTATCTATGGCTCCACTCCCACAACAGTCACACCCACAGTAGACACAATCCTTTACCAGCCATGGTTCATATAATGAAGATACATACCTGTAGCAGGTATTCTCTGAGAACAGCAGGCTGAATATTATCACTGATGGGTCGTTGTCCGCAACGGCCCAGGAGACCGGAACTTTTTTAAAAAAAAGAACTTTTGAGAATGCGGCGTCGTGTGGGAAAGGACACACTGCGCATATGCAAGCAGGTTACCGCCCGCGACGCAAGCGTGTCACTTTCAGTTAAATAAAGAGCAAAATATAGAACAGGAACAACTCCAAAAGGGGAGGAGAGTGGGTTGTGATAATATTCAGCCTGCTGTCCTTGGAGAATACCTGCTACAGGTATGTATCTTCATTTTCTCCGAGGACAAGCAGGCTGAATATTATCACTGATGGGGTATCCCTAGCCCCCAGGCTCACTCAAAACAATGAACATTGGTCAATTGGGACCTGCAACGGCGAGGACATAACTTAGATTGACCTAAAAAGAAACACAACTAATTGAGAGTGCAGCCTGGAACAGAACATAAATAGGCCTAGGAGGGTGGAGTTGGATTCTAAACCCCAAACAGATTCTGCAGCACCGACTGCCCAAACTGACTGTTGCGTCGGGTATCCTGCTGAAGGCAGTAGTGAGATGTGAATGTGTGGACAGATCACCACGTTGCAGCCTTGCAAATCTCTTCAATAGAAGCTGACTTCAAATGAGCCACTGACGCAGCCATGGCTCTGACATTGTGAGCCGTGACATAGCCCTCTAGAGTCAACCCAGCTTGGGCATAAGTGAAGGAAATGCAATCTGCTAGCCAATTGGAGATTGTGCGTTTTACGATGGCAACTCCCCTCCTGTTGGGGTCGAAAGAAACAAACAATTGGGCGGACTGTCTGTAGGGCTTAGTCCGCTCCACGTAAAAGGCCAACGCTCTCTTACAGTCCAAGGTGTGCAACTTGTCCTCACCAGGGCAGGTATGTGGAGGGGGAAAAATGTTGGCAAGACAATTGACTGGTTCAGAAGGAACTCCGACACCACCTTCGGCAAGAACTTAGGGTGAGTGCGGAGGACAACTCTGTTATGGTGAAATTTGATATAAGGTGCATGCACTACCAGGGCTTGGAGCTCACTGACTCTGCGAGCTGAACTAACAGCCACCAAGAAAATGATCTTCCAGGTCAAGTACTTCAGATGGCAGGAATTCAATGGTTCAAAAGGAGCTTTCATCAGCTGGGTGAGAACGACATTGAGATCCCATGACACTGGTGGAGGTTTGATAGGGGGCTTTGACATAAGCATACCTCTCATGAAGCGAACTACTAAAGGCTGTCCAGAGATAGGCTGACCTTCTACATGCTGATGGTAAGCACCGATTGCGCTAAGGTGAACCCTTACAGAGTTGGTGTTGAGACCAGACTCTGATAAATGTAGAAGGTGTTCAAGCAGGGTCCGTGTAGGACAAGAAAAAAGGATCTAGGGCCTTGCTGTCACAACAGACGGCAAACCTCCTCCATTTGAAAGAATAACACCTTTTCGTGGAATCTTTCCTGGAAGCAAGCAAGACTCGGGAGACACCCTTCGAAAGACCCAAGGAGGCAATTTCTAAGCTCTCGACATCCAAGCCGTGAGAGCCAGAGACTGGAGGTTGGTATGTAGAAGTGACCCCTCGTTCTGGGTGATGAGGGTCGGAAAACACTCCAATCTCCATGGTTCAGAGGACAACTCCAGAAGAAAAGGGAACCAGATCTGACAGGGCCAAAAAGGTGCAATCAGAATCATGGTTCCACGGTCTTGCTTGAGTTTCAGCAAAGTCTTCCCTACTAGTGGTATGGGAGGATAAGCGTACAGAAGGCCTGTCTCCGAATGAAAGAGAAAGGCACCTGACGCTAGTCTGTCATGGGCCTGAAGCCTAGAACAGAATTGAGGGACTTTGTGATTGGTCTGAGTGGCAAAAAGATCCACCGAGGGGGTGCCCCACGCTCGGAAGATCTTGTGGACAACGCCCATATTTAGCGACCACTCATGAGGTTGTATAATCCTGCTCAACTTGTCGGCCAGACTGTTTTTACGCCTGCCAGATAAGTGGATTGGAGAAACATGCCGTGATGGTGTGCCCAAAGCCACATCCTGACGGCTTCCTGACATAGAGGGCGAGATCCGGTGCCCCCCTGCTTGTTGGTGTAATACATAACAACCTGATTGTCTATCTGGATTAGGATGATCTGGTTGGAGAGCCGATCTCTGAAAGCCTTGAGAGCATTCCAGATCGCTCGTAGTTCTAGGAGGTGGGATCTGAAGATCTTTTTCCTGAGAGGACCAAGCTCCCTGAGTGTGAAGCCGATCTACGTGAGCTCCCCACCCTAGGAGGGATGCATCCGTCGTCAGCACTTTTTGTGGTTGAGGAATTTGGAATGGATGTCCCAAGGTCAGATTGGATTGAATGGTCCACCACTGAAGAGATCTGCAAAACATAGTGGAGAGATGGATTACATGCTCTAGATCCCCTGTGGCCTGGCACCACTGGGAAGCTAGGATCCATTGAGCTGATCTCATATGCAGGCGTGCCATGGGAGTCACATGAACCGTGGAGGCCATGTGCCCTAAAAGTCTCAACATCTGCCGAGATGTGATCTGTTGAGACGCTCAAGCCAAAGACACTAGGGTCAGGAGATTGTCTGCCCTTGCCTGGAAAAGATAAGCTCAAGACGTCTGTGTGTCCAACAGAGCTCCAATGAACTCCAATCTCTGCACGGGGACAAGATGGGACATGGGATAATTGATTACAAACCAGAGTAGCTCCAGCAGTCGAATAGTCATCCGAATGGACTGTAGAGCTCCTGCCTCCGAGGTGCTCTTCACCAGCCAATCGTCGAGATAAGGGAAGACATGCACTCCCAGTCTGCGTAGCGATGCTGCGACAACTGCCAAGCACTTTGTGAAGACCCTGGGCGCAGATGCAAGACCAAAGGGCAGTACTGTCAGGTCTCTCGGGGAAATGTGAGCCCTTGGGCTGCTGTCACGGAGGTGGCAGCAGCAGGCAAAACCACCCAGCAGGAGACAGGCAACCCTAAGACGGGCTGAAGTAGACAGGACTGGAGTGGCTGGCTGGAGCTGAAGAGGAAAGCAACAAGGAATCCAGGAACAACGTCCTACAGCAGGGTTCAGGCTTGAGAAGCAGGATACAGGATACTCAATACAGGCTTCTCCCACAGGATTCGGGAAACTGGCACAGCTTGACTAGATCCGGGTTCACCCAAACACTAGGCAGGCAGGGTGTCCATGGAAGCTTAGCTTGGCAGGAAAGAGGACACAGTAGCTACATACAAGCTAAGCTCAAGGGAATGGGAATGACAGATACGCTTGCCAGAGGAAGGGTAAGACTGGAGCTACAGTAGCTAACAGATAGAAAGGAGAGAAATGGCTGCAGCATCAGCCGCTAACCAACCTCAGACAGGGAGCAGAGCCACTGCACAGGGATAACAGAAAGGCAAGAAGCCCACAGAGAATAATATACACAGAAAGGCTGAAAGCCTACAGGTCAGAGAGATACACCCAGAAAGGCTAGAAGCCCACAGAAAGGCTGGAAACCCCCAGGCCGCAGTAATACACCCAGAAGGCCTGGAAGCCCACAGATAAAGGGATATACGCAGATAGACTGGAGGCCCTCAGAGCAATGGACACAGAAGAGCTGGAAGCCCACAGAGCAACAGACACAGAAGGACTGGTAGCCCACAGAGCAATAGACACAGAAGAGCTGGAAGTCCACTGAGCAATAAACACAGAAGAGATGGAAGCCCACAGAGCAATAAACACAAAAGGGCTGAAAGCCCACAGAGCAATAATACCCTGAGCCAGAAGGCAAGGCCCACAGGTGATAGTAACTAGCAAAGCAGAAGGACTGGAAGCCCACAAGAAAAGACAAGGAAAGCTAACTGTGCAAACAGCACACTAACCCTGGGACCTAAGGCACTGTGTAGGCATTGGCAATGCAAAGGCACTGAAGACTAGAGCACCAGTTCCTTTAGAAGGCCCTGACAGATGAGGTCACCCCTTCAGGCCACAGGCATGGAGCATACAGAAGCCCAGAGACACCTAACCCACACAGGTGTAGTCTAGTGAGGTAATTAGTGTCAGGCTGGAAGCAGCCAGCCCACCCAGCCTGAGACAGAGCTACCTCAGGAACAGCCCACTGAAGTACAGAGAGGCCCAATACACACAAGTGTAGAGTAGTGAAGCAATTAGAGCAGCCAGCCCACAGAGACAGAGATAGAGCTAACTCAGGAACAGTATACTGAAGCACAGAGAGGTTAAACCCACACAGGTGCAGTACACTGAGGCAATCAGCGCCATGCTGAAAGTGGCCAGCACCCAGAGACAGAAACAGAGCCAACTCAGAAGCAGTCAGAAACCAGCACAGACACTGATTCCCAGAAATAGGGTAAGTCTGAGGGTGGTCACGACCACAAACGTGACAAGTACACAGTACTGAAAGTGCTGAGTTCCCAACTGAAATCGAAGATACTTCCTGTGAAATGGAGTATCAAAATGTGAGTATAGGCATCCTTTTAGTCCAGAGAGCATAGCCAATCGTTTTCCTGAATCATGGGAAGAAGGGTGTCAAGGGAAACCATCCTGATCTTTTCTTGGAGAAGGAATTTGTTCAGGGCCCTTAGGTTTAGGATGGGACGCATCCCCCTGTTTTCTTTTGCACAAGGAAGTACCTGGAATAGAATCCCAGCCCTTCTTCCCCTGGTGGAACGAGTTCGACCGCATTGGCCTTTAGAAGGGCGGAGAGTTCCTCTGCAAGTACCTGCTTGTGCTGGGAGTATGAAGGACTGAGCTCCCGGTGGGCAATTTGGAGGCTTGGATACCAGATTGAGAGTGTATCCTAACCGGACTATTTGAAGAACCCACCTGTCGGAGGTTATAAGAGGCCACCTTTGGTGAAAAAATATCAACCTCCCCCCGACAGACAGGTCGTCCGGCACGGACACGTTTTCCGAGGCTATGCTTAAATGGAGCCAGTCAAAAGTCCATCCCTTGCTTTTGCTGGGGAGCCCTAGGGGCCTTAGGCACATGGCGGTGACGGGAATGCGCATGGTGGGGGTGAGCCTGAACCGGCTGCCGAGAACCAGGATTGTACCTATGCCTGTTATAGGAATAGGGAGCACTCCTCTTCCCTCCAAAAAACCTCCTAGAAGAGGAGGCAGTAGCAGAAGACGTCTGGCGGGAGAGAGAATCCATGGCATCATGGTGCTTTTTGATCTGATCAACCATGTCCTCTACTTTTTCTCCAAAAAGATTATCCCCTTGGCAAGGAGCATCCGCCATTCGCTGCTGGGTCTTCTGATCCAGGTCAGAGACACGCAGCCATGAAAGTCTGTGCATCACTATACCTTGAGCAGCTACTCGGGATGCCACATCAAAAGTGTTGTAAGACCCCCTAGCCAGGAATTTGCGACATGCCTTCTGCTGCCTGACCACCTGGTGAAAAGGCTCAGCGAGCTCTGGAGGAAGTGCTTCAACTAAACTGGACAGTTGCCTCATTGAGTTCCGCAAGTGGATGCTCGTGTAGAGCTGGTAAGTCTGGATCTTGGCGGCAAGCATAGCGGCCTGATACGTTTTTCTCCCTAAAGAATCCAAGGTCCTAGACTCTCTGCCTGGGGGCGCCGAGGCATAGTCTCTAGTACTCTTGGCTCTTCTAATAGCAGAGTCCACCACCATGGAATCGTGAGGAAGTTGGGCCTTCACCATTACAGGTTCTCCATGGACTCTGTACTGGGACTCTGATATTTTGGGGACCACTGGGTTAGAAAGCGGGCACGACCAATTTCACATAAGTACTTCCCTCAGTGTATTATGCAAGTGGGCCGTAGCAACCTCAGCAGGCGGAGAAGGATAATCCAAGACCTCGAGCATCTCGGCCCTGGGCTCATCCACAACGTCCATAAGGAATGGAATGTCCTTAGACATTTCCCGAACAAAAGATGAAAAAGAGAGACTCTCAGGTGGAGACATTCTACTCTCAACTGGCGGAGTAGGATCAGAGGGAACCCCACAAGATTCTTCCTCTGAAAAGTATCTGGGGTCTTCCTCCTCTTCCCATGAGCGCTCCTCATCGGTATTGGACAAAAGCTCCCAAGGGCAGCCCGAACCCGAGCCTGTCTCGACGTCGAGGATCAACGACCTCGTGGGGGGTGTTGAGAAGTTGACTCCTGCCTGGACTCCAGCAAAGCTTCCTCCACCTACATCGAGGGGGAATCAACCCGAGTGGCAGCGAGGACCTCCTCACAGGTGATGGCTCAGATCCTGCCTCTACAGTCGATACGGAAGGCGCAAGCACCCCCGACACCGAGGCAGACCAGCGAAGCACCCTTTCAGAAGCTCTGGAAGAAGGGCCCTGATGCACTCATCGAGAGCTTCCATCGGAAAAGGCTGGGAGGCCGGTGCAGGGGTCGGTTGCTTAATCTGAGAAGGTTTGAGAGCCGGTACCAGGCTGCCAGACCGACGCATCGGCACCTCCTGTATGGAGGGTGAGCGGTCCTTCCGGCGCCGACGCTTCACGGGTGCCGACTCTCTCAGCTCCCCGGAGCTCCCGGTACCGTGCTTGGAAGGAGATTGATGATGGTGCTTCTTAGCCTTTGCTCGACGCCCGTCATCAAGACTCTTCGGTACCGAAGAGGAGGACGTGGAATCCTCACATCTCCTCAGGACCGGGTCCGACGAAGGTCAGTCCCGGGGGGTCTGCATAGCAGTAGGCCTCGAGATGGGTGGAGACCCACTCAATGCCTCGCTGCTCCCAGCTCGATACAGTCTTTCGGCAGCCATTACCTGTGATCTTGGTGTCTCTGCTTCCCTCGATGTCGACGCTGATTCAGATGCCCTCGGTACCAATGTCGATGCCGACGTCATAGGACCGGACCGGTCAGGAAAAAGTTTGTCACGCTGAGCCTCTCGAGCCACTTGGGTCCGCTTCTTCATCAATTTACACAGCTTACAGGCAGCTGGGAGATGGTCAGGTCCAAGACACTGAAGACACCACGCGTGGGGGTAGGTGCTCCCAATGGTTCGGTTGCGAGTACAATGCTTGAAGCCGCTGGGAGTCTTCGATGACATGGGGGGGAAAATAGTGGCAGTGAAATTAAAAGGCTCGATGGTGCCAATAAAAAAGGGCACAAAAAAAGGGAAAAAGACCCGGCCGAGCGGCCTAAAGGCCGGCTGCGATGAAAAATAAAAGAAACTTGAAAGGGTGAGGAAAACTAAGAAATAGAGGAAAACAGAATTTTTTTTTTTATACTAAGACCAATAACTATTAAAAGTAAAGAAGAAAATAGCGGTAAACGCTAGAAGTCATCTCCTGAGCTAGAAAAAACATTGCAGCGGCGAAAATCCTGACTGCCCAGAATTGCGGAAGAAGAGAAACTAAAGGTGACACGCTCGCGTCGCAGGCTGGAACCTGCTCGCGCATGAGCGGTGCGTCTTGTCCCACGCGACGCCGTGTTCTCAAAAGTTCTTCTTTTAAAAAAAAAGTTCCGGTCTCCTGGGCCATCGCGGACGACGACCCATCAGTGATAATATTCAGCCTGCTTGTCCTCGGAGAAAAACAGGTATCACTGAAAATATTACACCGGTATAGGAAAAGAAAAATAACTTGTGATTTTTTTTCATTATATATAATTTCTGTAAGCTGTTACAGCTCCGATATACCTAAATGACAGAAACCAAATAAGCACACAGACCAGGAATTAGAAGTTTCACCAAATCTGAAACACAATATGACATCAAAATCTCAGAACCTAACAAACAGATCTCTGTTTAGACATCTGACCTTGCAGTCACACATGCAGAGCAAAGATAGCCCCTCTTTAACCTGAAATCCTAAGAAGCTAGACTCTGCATGCAGCACAATAAGAGGAAAACAGAAAGAAACATGTTTCCTCCTATACAGTGCAAACTAAGACAACAGATGCAAATTCTCAAATTGGACATATTCCGAACACTAAAATGAAAATAAAACTATTTTTCTACCTTTATTGTCTGGTGACTTTGTTTTTCTGATCATGTTGGTATCAGGTTTTGATTCTGCTGCTATCTGTTCTCTTAACTCTATTTCCAGGGCTCCCTGTCCATTTATTTATTTACTTTCCTCCTTTCTTCTTCACTTCTTGCCCTACATCCATAAGTAAAAGCTGGGTCCTCCACAGGCTTGACAAAGCAAATGCTACATACCTGTAGAAGGTATTCTCCGAGGACAGCAGGCTGATTGTTCTCACTGATGGGTGACGTCCACGGCAGCCCCTCCAATCGGAATCTTCACTAGCAAAAGCCTTTGCTAGCCCTCGCGCGCCGATGCGCATGCGCGGCCATCTTCCCGCCCTAAACCGGCTCGTGCCGGCCAGTCTCATATGTAGCAAGACAAAGAGAAGAGAAGACACAACTCCAAAGGGGAGGCGGGCGGGTTTGTGAGAACAATCAGCCTGCTGTCCTCGGAGAATACCTTCTACAGGTATGTAGCATTCGCTTTCTCCGAGGGCAAGCAGGCTGCTTGTTCTCACTGATGGGGTATCCCTAGCTCCCAGGCTCACTCAAAACAACAAACATGGTCAATTGAGCCTCACAACGGCGAGGACATAACTGAGATTGACCTAACAATTTTTCCAACTAACTGAGAGTGTAGCCTGGAACAGAATAAAACATGGGCCTAGGGGGGTGGAGTTGGATCCTAAACCCCAAACAGATTCTGAAGCACTGACTGCCCGAACCGACTGTCGCGTCGGGTATCCTGCTGCAGGCAGTAATGAGATGTGAATGTGTGGACAGATGACCACGTCGCAGCTTTGTAAATCTCTTCAATAGTGGCTGACTTCAAGTGGGCTACCGACGCTGCCATGGCTCTAACATTATGAGCCGTGACATGACCCTCAAGAGCCAGCCCAGCTTGGGCGTAAGTGAAGGAAATGCAATCTGCTAGCCAATTGGATATGGTGCGTTTCCACACAGCCACTCCCCTCCTGTTGGGATCAAAAGAAACAAACAATTGGGCGGACTGTCTGTTGGGCTGTGTCCGCTCCAGATAGAAGGCCAATGCTCTCTTGCAGTCCAACGTGTGCAGCTGACGTTCAGCAGGGCAGGAATGAGGACGGGGAAAGAATGTTGGCAAGACAACTGACTGGTTCAGATGGAACTCCGACACAACCTTTGGCAAGAACTTAGGGTGAGTGTGGAGGACTACTCTGTTATGATGAAATTTGGTGTAAGGAGCCTGGGCTACCAGGGCCTGAAGCTCACTGACTCTACGAGCTGAAGTAACTGCCACCAAGAAAATGACCTTCCAGGTCAAGTACTTCAGATGGCAGGAGTTCAGTGGCTCAAAAGGAGGTTTCATCAGCTGGGTGAGAACGACATTGAGATCCCATGACACTGTAGGAGGCTTGACAGGGGGCTTTGACAAAAGCAAACCTCTCATGAAGCGAACAACTAAAGGCTGTCCTGAGATCGGCTTACCTTCCACACGGTAATGGTATGCACTGATTGCACTAAGGTGAACCCTTACAGAGTTGGTCTTGAGACCAGACTCAGACAAGTGCAGAAAGTATTCAAGCAGGGTCTGTGTAGGACAAGAGCGAGGATCTAGGGCCTTGCTGTCACACCAGACGGCAAACCTCCTCCATAGAAAGAAGTAACTCCTCTTAGTGGAATCTTTCCTGGAAGCAAGCAAGATGCGGGAGACACCCTCTGACAGACCCAAAGAGGCAAAGTCTACGCTCTCAACATCCAGGCCGTGAGAGCCAGAGACTGGAGGTTGGGATGCAGAAGCGCCCCCTCATCCTGTGTGATGAGGGTCAGAAAACACTCCAATCTCCACGGGTCTTCGGAGGACAACTCCAGAATAAGAGGAAACCAGATCTGACGCGGCCAAAAAGGAGTAATCAGAATCATGGTGCCTCGGTCTTGCTTGAGTTTCAACAAAGTCTTCCCCACCAGAGGTATGGGAGGATAAGCATACAGCAGACCCTCCCCCCAGTCCAGGAGGAAGGCATCCGATGCCAGTCTGCCGGGGGCCTGAAGCCTGGAACAGAACTGAGGGACTTTGTGGTTGGCTCGAGATGCGAAGAGATCTACCAAGGTGGTGCCCCACACCTGGAAGATCTGTCGCACTACACGGGAATTGAGCGACCACTCGTGAGGTTGCATAATCCTGCTCAACCTGTCGGCCAGACTGTTGTTTACGCCTGCCAGATATGTGGCTGGAGCACCATGCCGTGACGGCGAGCCCAGAGCCACATGCTGACGGCTTCCTGACACAGGGGGCGAGATCCGGTCCCCCCCCCCCTGCTTGTTGATGTAATACATGGCAACCTGGTTGTCTGTCTGAATTTGGATAATTTGGTGGGACAGCCGATCTCTGAAAGCCTTCAGAGTGTTCCAGACCGCTCGTAACTCCAGGAGATTGATCTGCAGATTGCGTTCCTGGAGGGACCAGCTTCCTTGGGTGTGAAGCCCATCGACATGAGCTCCCCACCCCAGGAGAGACGCATCCGTGGTCAGCACTTTTTGTGGCTGAGGAATTTGGAAAGGACGTCCCAGAGTCAAATTGGACCAAATCGTCCACCAATACAGGGATTTCAGAAAACTCGTGGACAGGTGGATCACGTCTTCTAGATCCCCAGCAGCCTGAAACCACTGGGAAGCTAGGGTCCATTGAGCAGATCTCATGTGACGGCGGGCCATGAGAGTCACATGAACTGTGGAGGCCATGTGGCCCAGCAATCTCAACATCTGCCGAGCTGTGATCTGCTGGGACGCTCGCACCCGCGAGACGAGGGACAACAAGTTGTTGGCTCTCGTCTCTAGGAGATAGGCGCGAGCCGTCCGAGAGTCCAGCAGAGCTCCTATGAATTCGAGTTTCTGCACTGGAAGAAGGTGGGACTTTGGATAATTTATCACAAACCCCAGTAGCTCCAGGAGGCGAATAGTCATCTGCATGGACTGTAGAGCTCCTGCCTCGGATGTGTTCTTCACCAGCCAATCGTCGAGATATGGGAACACGTGTACCCCCAGTCTGCGAAGTGCCGCTGCTACTACAGCCAAGCACTTCGTGAACACTCTGGGCGCAGAGGCGAGCCCAAAGGGTAGCACACAGTACTGGGAGTGACGTGTGCCCAGCTGAAATGGAAGAAGGAACCGTCTGAAAATAACAAGAAACAGCATAAGGAGTGTCAAAGCAAATGCAAGGCGCAGATTAAGAAGGCCAAGAGGGAGTATGAAAAAAAGATAGCATTAGAGGCAAAAACACATAGTAAAAAATTTTTTCGGTATATTAAAAGCAGGAAGCCGGCAAAAGAATCGGTTGGGCCGCTGGATGACCGAGGGGTAAAAGGGGCGATCAAGGAAGACAAAGACGTAGCGGAGAGACTGAATGAATTCTTTGCTTCGGTCTTCACCGAGGAAGATTTGGGTGGGATACCGGTGTCGGAAATGGTATTTCAAGCGGACGAGTCGGAGAAACTTACTGACTTCACGGTAAACCTGGAGGACGTAATGGGGCAGTTCGGCAAACTGAAGAGTAGCAAATCTCCTGGACCGGATGGTATTCATCCTAGAGTACTGATAGAACTGAAAAACGAGCTTGCGGAGCTACTGCTAGTGATATGCAACTTATCCTTAAAATCGAGCGTGGTACCGGAAGATTGGAGGGTGGCCAATGTAACGCCCATTTTTTAAAAAGGCTCCAGGGGAGATCCGGGAAATTATAGACCGGTGAGTCTGACGTCGGTGCCTGGGAAAATGGTAGAGGCTATTATTAAAAACAAAATTACAGAGCACATCCGAGGACATGGATTACTGAGACCAAGTCAGCATGGCTTTTGTGTGGGGAAATCTTGCCTGACCAATTTACTTCAATTCTTTGAAGGAGTGAACAAACATGTGGACAAAGGGGAGTCGGTTGATATTGTGTATCTGGATTTTCAAAAGGCGTTTGACAAGGTACCTCATGAAAGGCTACAGAGGAAATTGGAGGGTCATGGGATAGGAGGAAATGTCCTATTGTGGATTAAAAACTGGTTGAAGGATAGGAAACAGAGAGTGGGGTTAAATGGGCAGTACTCACAATGGAGAAGGGTAGTTAGTGGGGTTCCTCAGGGGTCCATGCTAGGACCGCTGCTTTTTAATATATTTATAAATGATTTAGAGATGGGAGTAACTAGCAAGGTAATTAAATTTGCTGATGACACAAAGTTATTCAAAGTCATTAAATCGTGACAGGATTGTGAAAAATTACAAGAGGACCTTACGAGACTGGGAGACTGGGCGGCTAAATGGCAGATGATGTTTAATGTGAGCAAGTGCAAGGTGATGCATGTGGGAAAAAAGAACCCGAATTATAGCTACATCATGCAAGGTTCCACGTTAGGAGTTACGGACCAAGAAAGGGATCTGGGTGTCGTCGTCGATAACACACTGAAACCTTCTGCTCAGTGTGCTGCTGCGGCTAAGAAAGCGAATAGAATGTTGGGTATTATTAGGAAAGGTATGGAAAATAGGTGTGAGGATGTTATAATGCCGTTGTATCGCTCCATGGTGCGACCGCACCTTGAGTATTGTGTTCAATTCTGGTCGCCGCATCTCAAGAAAGATATAGTAGAATTGGAAAAGGTGCAGCGAAGGGCGACTAAAATGATAGCGGGGATGGGACGACTTCCCTATGAAGAAAGACTAAGGAGGCTAGGGCTATACAGCTTGGAGAAGAGACGGCTGAGGGGAGACATGATAGAGGTATATAAAATAATGAGTGGAGTGGAACAGGTGGATGTGAAGCTTCTGTTCACGCTTTCCAAAAATACTAGGACTAGGGGGCATGCGATGAAACTACAGTGTAGTAAATTTAAAACAAATCGGAGAAAATTTTTCTTCACCCAACGTGTAATTAAACTCTGGAATTCGTTGCCGGAGAAAGTGGTGAAGGCGGTTAGCTTAGCAGAGTTTAAAAAGGGGTTGGACGGTTTCCTAAAGGACAAGTCCATAAACCGCTACTAAACGGACTTGGAAAAATCCAAAATTCCAGGAATAACATGTATAGAATGTTTGTACGTTTGGGAAGCTTGCCAGGTGCCCTTGGCCTGGATTGGCCGCTGTCGTGGACAGGATGCTGGGCTCGATGGACCCTTGGTCTTTTCCCAGTATGGCATTACTTATGAAATCGCAGATACTGTCTGTGAGCTGGCAGTATCGGGATGTGTGTGTAGGCGTCCTTCAAGTCCAGAGAGCATAGCCAATCGTTTTCCTGAATCATGGGGAGAAGGGTGCCCAGGGAAAGCATCCTGAACTTTTCTTTGACCAGATATTTGTTCAGGGCCCTTAGGTCTAGGATGGGACGCATCCCCCCTGTTTCCTTTTCCACAAGGAAGTACCTGGAATAGAATCCCAGCCATTCTTGCCCGGATGGCATGGGCTCGACCGCATTGGCGCTGAGAAGGGCGGAGAGTTCCTCTGCAAGTACCTGCTTGTGCTGGAAGCTGTAAGACTGAGCTCCCGGTGGACAATTTGGAGGTTTTGAGGCCAAATTGAGGGTGTATCCTTGCCGGACTATTTGGAGAACCCACTGATCGGAGGTTATGAGAGGCCACCTTTGGTGAAAAACTTTCAACCTCCCTCCGACTGGCAGGTCGCCCGGCACTGACACTTGGATGTCGGCTATGCTCTGCTGGAGCCAGTCAAAAGCTCGTCCCTTGCTTTTGCTGGGGAGCCGAGGGGCCTTGCTGAGGCGCAGGCTGCTGACGAGAGCGAGCGCGCTGGGGCTTAGCCTGGGCCGCAGGCTGTCGAGAAGGAGGGTGTACCTACGCTTACCAGAAGAGTAGGGAACAGTCCTCCTTCCCCACCAAAATCGTCTACCTGTAGAGGTAGAAGCTGAAGGCTGCCGGCGGGAGAACTTGTCGAAAGCGGTATCCCGCTGGTGGAGCTGCTCTACCACCTGCTCGACTTTTTCTCCAAAAATGTTATCCGCAAGGCAAGGCGAGTCCGCAATCCGCTGCTGGAGTCTATTCTCCAGGTCGGAGGCACGCAGCCATGAGAGTCTGCGCATCACCACACGTTGAGCAGCGGCCCTGGACGCAACATCAAAGGTGTCATACACCCCTCTGGCCAGGAATTTTCTGCACGCCTCCAGCTGCCTGACCACCTCCTGAAATGGCTTGGCTTGCTCAGGGGGAGCTTGTCCACCAAGCCCGCCAACTGCCGCACATTGTTCCGCATGTGTATGCTCGTGTAGAGCTGGTAAGACTGAATTTTGGCCACGAGCATAGAGGAATGGTAGGCCTTCCTCCCAAAGGAGTCTAAGGTTCTAGAGTCCTTGCCCAGGGGCGCTGAAGCATGCTCCCTAGAACTCTTAGCCTTCTTTAGGGCCAAATCCACAACTCCAGAGTCGTGAGGCAATTGAGTGCGCATCAGCTCTGGGTCGCCATGGATCCAGTACTGGGACTCGATCTTCTTGGGAATGTGGGGATTACTTAGTGGCTTGGTCCAGTTCGCCAGCAATGTCTTTTTTAGGACATGATGCATAGGTACTGTGGACGCTTCCTTAGGTGGAGAAGGATAGTCCAGGAGCTCAAACATTTCAGCCCTGGGCTCGTCCTCCACAACCACCGGGAAGGGGATGGCCGTAGACATCTCCCGGACAAAGGAAGCGAAAGACAGACTCTCGGGAGGAGAAAGCTGCCTTTCAGGAGAGGGAGTGGGATCAGAAGGTAGGCCATCAGACTCCTTGTCAGAGAAATATCTGATGTCCTCCTCCTCCTCCCACGAGGCCTCACCGTCGGTATCAGACACAAGTTCGCGGACCTGTGTCTGAAGCCGTGCCCAGCTCGACTCCGTGGAACCACAGCCACGGTGGGAGCGTCGAGAGGTAGACTCCCTCGCCCGCACCTGCGAAGCTCCCTCCGCCGACGTCGTCAGAGAGCCTTCCTGGGAGGCTACCGCAGTCGGTACCGCAAGCGGTATCGATGTCGGAGACCTCACCCCGGGCAAGGGGCCAGCCGGCGCCTCACTCGACGGTACCGGTGGCGCAAGCACCCCCGGTACCGGAGGGGAAGGGCGCAACAGCTCTCCCAGGATCTCTGGGAGAACGGCCCGGAGACTCTCGTGCAGAGCGGCTGTGGAGAAAGACATGGAAGCCGATGCAGGCGTCGATGTCAGAGTCTGTTCCGGGCGTGGAGGCTGTTCCGGGCTGTCCATAGTGGAGCGCATCGACACCTCTTGAACAGAGGGTGAGCGGTCCTCTCGGTGCCGATGCCTACTGGGTGCCGACTCCCTCGTCGACCCAGATCTCTCGGTGCCGACACGGGAAGGGGACCAGTGTCGATGCTTCTTCGACTTCTTGGGACGAAGCATGTCACCGGAGCTTCCTGGCACCGACGAGGAGGACGTAGAATCCAACCGTCGCTTCCTCGGGGCCGAGGCCGAAGAAGGTCGGTCTCGGGGGGGCTGTACCGCAGGAGCCCTCAGGGTAGGGGGAGACCCACTCGAAGGCTCACCGCCACCAGCAGGGGAATGGACAGCCCTCACCTGCACTCCAGACGAAGCACCACCGTCCGACGACATCAGCAGACGAGGAGGTCCCGGTACCACCGACGCCGACGCAGCCTTCCGATGTCTCAGCCCCGATGCAGAGGGTCGATGCCTCGATGCACTCGATGCAATCGCGGCCGAGGATGAAGGTCTGGACGCTGGCGATGTCGATGCACTCGATTCTCCCGGTGCCGATGCCGACGAAGAGCTCGAGAACAAAACGTTCCACTGGGCCAATCTCGCTACCTGAGTCCGCTTTTGTAAAAGAGAGCACAGACTAAAGGCCTGCGGGCGGTGCCCAGCCCCCAGACACTGAAGACACGACGCGTGCCTATCAGTGAGTGAGATTACCCGGGCGCACTGGGTGCACTTCTTGAAGCCGGTGGGAAACTTCGATGTCATGGGCGGAAAAATCGCGCCAGCGAGGTCAAAACTCGTAATGGCGAAGATGGCACCACAAAAAAGGGGAAGAAAAACTTCGAACCGAGGCCTCCAAGGGGCCTACCCCGACGACGAAAGAAAACTTAACGGGGCAAAACTAGAAATATAGGAAGGGGAACAGACCAAAAAGGTCTCCTTCCTAATGTTTTTTTTTTTTCGTAGTGAAGTCCAAAAAAAGACGCGCGAGGTCGACTTTCGGGGTGCGAACGGCGTAAACACGACCGTACCGAGTGCGTTCAAAGAAGACTGGCCGGCACAAGCCGGTTTCGGGCGGGAAGACGGCCGCGCATGCGCGGTGCGCATCGGCGCGCGAGGGCTAGCAAAGGCTTTTGCTAGTGAAGATTCCGATTGGAGGGGCTGCCGTGGACGTCACCCATCAGTGAGAACAAGCAGCCTGCTTGTCCTCGGAGAAGAGGAGGTATAGAGTGGATCCAGCATTTACTTACTTTCTCCATCCATTTGCAGATTTTTTACTCTCTTCCCTTTCCCTCATCTTCATCCATGTGCATCTTCTATTCTCTTCCCTTCCCTCCATCCATGTCCAGCATTTCTCCTCTATCTCTCATGCCTTGCATCCATGTCCAGCATTTTACCCCTCCCCCCATCCATGTGCATCTCCTTCCTCTCTCTTCCCTCCCTTCCATCCATGTCTGGCATTTCTTCTCTTCGCCCTCCATCCATGTCCATCATTTCTCCCCTCTCTCTCTCTCTCTCTCCTCCCTTTCATCCATGTGCATCTCCTTCCTACTTCTCCTCTCCTTTCCATCCATGTCCAGCATTTCTCATCTCTCCCCTCCCATCCATCCATGTCCAGCTTTTCACCTCTCTTCCCTGCCTATGGGTCCTTATTCCACAGCTTCCTTTCTATTGAGGCTTACCTCCTGTGCATTTATGCCACGAAGGTATTTAAATGTCTCACATATCTCCCTTCTCCTGCCTTTCTTCCAAAGTACATATTGAGATCTTTGTCTGTCCCCATACACTTTATGACAAAGACCACCAACAATTTTAGCAGCCACCCACTGTTCCGCTCTTGATGAAGTTGCACTGGCTTCCTATGGAGGCCAGAGCCCAGTTTAAGCTGTGTACTCTTATTCATAAGATTCTAAATGGCTTAGCACCCTTTTATCCTTGTGATTGGGCTAGTGTACTTCATATTAATTCCTTTTATAGTATTTGTAAATTAATGCTTTGGTATTTTCCATCTGTTAGACAATTAAAATATAGGTCCATATTTAATTCTTCCCTTTACTATCAATCAGTGGTATCTTGGAATTCTCTATCCTTGGGAATTTGCACAAATTCTAACCATTTGATATTTAGAAAAATTCTAAAAACTTGGTTATTTGAAAAAAGCATTTGACCTAATTAAGTAATTTTAATTATTGTGCAATATGTAATTCATGACCTATCTTTGTCAGCGTCTTGGTATTATAACCCACATTGAACTATTCAGGTATATGCAGGCTAGAAGCAATGCATAACATAACATCTGCCCTTCTCCAGTCCTCTAGGTTCATTCCCAACTCTATTGACCCATTGAAAGGGTCAGACAGTGAAGCCAAGCAGAGACTCCAAAACTTCTTCAAGTTCCTTCAGTACCCTTGGATGTAGGCCATCTGGCCCCATCGCTTTGTCCATCTTTAGTTTAGTTTATTAGAAAGAGGCAAAAGGTATAAGAGCAACATAAGACTGCAAAATACAATGTGTACAAAATACAACAATTCTCTTAATTGTCCACCTTTAGTTTAGCTAGCTCCTCATATACACAGTCCTCTGAAAATTATTCAAGGTCTATCACATTCACATTCCCATTTATGTTTGTCATTCTGCTCCCTGGCCCTTCATCTGTGAACACAGAACATAAATATCTGTTCAGAAATTCTGCCTTCTCCTTATCAGCTTCTACATATTCCTCCCCTTCACCCTTGATTCTCTCAATACCACTTTTGCACTTTTTCCTATCACTAACATATCTAAAAAGAATGTCCTGTTCCTCCATTAAACACTAGCTATGGTATTTAAATATATTCTATATTTCTAGTGTGTCTATCTGGAAAATAAGCCATGCTCCAATCACCTCCCATTTAGACTACTATAACCTCATCAATTATAGGTCTCCTACTAAACCATCTCTCCTCCCTCTATCTGTTCAAAATTTTGCTCCATGACAGACCTTTCAACAATATCACTAAACTTACATAACTCCTATTCTCAAGTTACTCCATGGCTCCCTATCCATTTCTGTAAACAGTTCAAACTTCTCTTAAGGAAGACTGTTCTGCTGGCGGGGCCTTGGGAACCCACCAGCCAAGGTATTTACAGTTGCGAGGGGGGGGGAGTGATCCTGGGGGGGGGGGGCGTTAGCGGCAGCGACGATCCCTGGGAGGGTGGTGGTGCAACAATCCGGGGGGGGGGGGGGGGCGGATTAGTGGTGGTGGCCCTGCCTCAGGCCCGGCTCAGTCTCTCGGCGGCCCTGCTCTATCACAACAGACTGCTGGACATCCCATGAAAAATTTTACATTGGCGTGACTGTCAACTAGATTGATAGATTGCTTGTCTGGCCTTAAGACTAAAGAGCTTCCATACATTTGACATTCTTGCATCAGTTCTTGAAGATATTCAGAGTGTGCCATCAGGTGAAAAATAGTTAGAACAACAACAAACAATGATTTCAACTTTGTGAAAGCCTTCTCTGTAATTGGACAGCATGACAATGATAAAAAAGATGAAAATGCAAGTGATGAATTAGCACTACTACTAATACAGATGATAATGATAATGATGATGATAAAGCATTCTTTGCTATAAGTACATCAAGGGTTTCAGACAGAGATTCCTTTGATCAATACCTGCAGACCCAGTTAAAAGGCATCAGTAATATCGTGGCCTGGCCTGATTTGAAGGAACTTTTTATCAGACTGAACAATCAACTTCCTGATAGTGCAGTTGTTGAATACGTTTTTAGGTCGCTGCATCTCAAAAAAGATATAGTGGAATTAGAAAAGGTGAAGAGAAGGGCGACGATAATGATAAAGGGGATGGGATGACTTCCCTATGAGGAAAGGCTAAAGCGGCTAGGACTCTTCAGTTTGGAGAAAAGGCGGCTGAGGTCTATAAAATAATCAGTGGAGTTGAACGGGTAGATGTGAAACATCTGTGTACGCTTTCCAAAAATACTAGGACTAGGGGGCATGCGATGAAGCTACAAAGTAGTAAATTTAACATGAATCAGAGAAAATGTTTCTTCACTCAACGTGTAATTCAACTCTGGAATTCGTTGCCAAAGAATGTGGTAAAGGCGGTTAGCTTAGCAGAGTTTAAAAAAGGTTTGGATGGTCTCCTAAAGGAAAAGTACATAGATTGGGGAAAATCCACTATTTCTGGGATAAGCAGTATAAAATGTTTTGTACTTTTTTGGGATCTTGCCAGGTATTTCTGACCTGGATTGGCCACTGTTGGAAGCAGGATGCTGGGCTTGATGGACGTTTGGTCTGTCCCAGTATGGCAATACCTATGTACTTATGACTTGCAAATGTATTTATTGTATCTCAAATATGTATCTCTCCTTTCTTATCTCTCCCTCTGTGTCAGCTATACTTCTCCCAGGAACTCCATTCATCAGATAAGTTAACTCTTTATTTGTACCCTTCTCCACTGCCAAACCCAGTCTCAGTTCCTTCCATTTTGCTGTGTCTTAATCCTGGAATAGACTTCCTGAGCCAGTACATCATGCTTCTTCTCTGGCCCTATTCAAATCCAAGCTAAAAGCCCACCTTTTTGAGGCTGCTTTTAACTCCTAACCATTTATTCACATTTTAAATACCAATGTTGTTTTAATCATTTCCATAATAAACAAAATTCCATAATTTCTTATCTGTCCTATTTATTTATTTACTTACTTAATTATTGAGATTTATTAACCACCTTTGTTAAAAGTTTCACCCATGGCGGTGTAGAGCAGGTATAGCTTGACATAAAATTTATAATAATGTTAATAGCATAAGAAGTCAATTCAATTCTTGTATACTGCTAATATCCCCTTTCCAGGGTTCAGTGCGGTTTATACTCTAGGTGAGACAAAAGCAGATAGTGTTAGCGTAAGGTATGAGAAACATTAGAGACCACTGGTGTAATGCATGAGACTAAAATCATTAAAGGAAAGGATAATGGATGATACTGGGAAGTAGAATTCATGATGGCCTATTATGAAGCAGTCTTTGGGAAGAGAAAGGTTTGTAGCCTCTTCCTGAAGTTGAGGTAGCTGTTTTCTGTTCTGGTGGGAATAGGTAGAGAGTTCCATATTTTGACTCTAAGTACGGGGAATAGAGAGCTGAAAATCTTCTGATTTTGAATTGTCTTCTGAAATGGTGATGCTAGCATTCGTTGTTGTTTCAGTCTGTTAGACTGGACCAGATATAGAAAGAAACATGACCCATCCAGTCTGCCCATCCTCTGTAACCCCTAATTCTTCCTGTTCCTAAGTGATCCCACATGCTTATCCCATGCCTTTTAAATTCTGGAACAGTCCTCGACTCCACCACCTCCAAGGGAAGGCCATTCCACACCTCCACCACCCTTTCTGTGAAATAATACTTCCTTAGGTTACTCCTAAGCCTATTCCCTCTTAACTTGGTCGTATTCCCCCTCATTCCACAGCTCTCCTTCATTTGAAAAGGCTCTCTTCCTGTACATAAATGCCCTTGGGATATTTAAACATTTCTATCCTGTCTCCTCTCTCCCAGCGTATACATGTTAAGGTTCATAAGCCTGTCCCTATAATTTTTGCATTCAAGACCGCTTACTAATTTCGTAGCCGCCCTCTGGACCGACTCCATCCTGTTTATATCTTTCCGTAGGTGCGGTCTCCAGAACTGCACGCAGTACTCCAATGGGGCCTCACCAGAGACTTATACAATGGCACTATCATCTCCTTTTTCCTGCTGGTCATGCCTCTCTTTATGCACCCAAGCATCCTTCTGGCTTTGGCCGTCGCTTTTTCTACCTGTTTGAAAGCTTTAAGGCCGTCAGACACAATCACCCCCAAGTCCCACTCTTCCTTCGCACACTGAAGCACCACACCCCCTATATTGTACTGTTCCCTCAGATTTTTGCGACCCAAGTGCATGACCATGCATTTTTGGGGATTAAACCTTAGTTGCCAAATATCGGTCCATTCCTCTAGCTTCGCTAGGTCCTTCCTCATGTCATTCACACCTCCAGGGTGTCCACCCTGTGCAGAGTTTAGTATCATCTGCAAAGAGACAAACCTTACTAGACAAACCTTCCGCAATATCGTTCACAAAGACGTTTAAAAAGAGCTGGCCCTAGGACCGATCCCTGCGGTACTCCACTGACGACATCCTTTTCTTCAGAGCAAGCTCCATTTACCATCACCCTCTGTCTCCTACCATTCAACCACTTTTTTACCCAATCAGCTACTCTAGGTCCCACACCGAGGGCACTCAATTTATTTATCAGTCGCCTGTGCGGAACTGTGTCAAAAGCTTTACTGAAATCCAAGTATACCACATCAAGCGCCCCTCCCACATCCAACTGTTTGGTCACCCAGTCGAAGAAGACAGTCAGATTCGTCTGACACGACCTGCCACTAGTGAAGCCATGCTGCCTCGGGTCCCGCATTCGATGTAGTTCAAGAAATGTCACAATCCTCCTCTTTAGAAGCATTTCCATTAGCTTACTCACCACCGAGGTCAGACTGACAGGTCTGTAATTCCCTACCCTCCTCCTTACTTCCACTCTTGTGCAAAGGAACCACATCCACCATTCTCCAGTCCACCAGGACCACTCCAGTTTCTAAGGAAGCATTGAAGAGAGGTACGTCAGTGGAGCTGACAGAACTTCTCCGAGTTCCTTAAGCACCCTCGGGTGTATCCCATCAGGCCCCATCGCTCTGTCTACTTTTAGTTTGGCAAGCTCCTCACAAACACAGTCCTCCGTAAACGGTCTACCATACAGCCATCCCCTTTAGCCTTTGTTTTCTGCAGCCCTACCTCCCCAGTTTTTCATTCATGAACACAGAGCTAAAATAATTATTAAGCAGTTCAGCTTTATCCTTATCATCTTCCACATATTTCTCTCCCTCAGCTTTGAGCCTCACAATGCTATTATGGCACTTCCTCTTGTCACTTACATATCTGAAAAAGGTCTTGTCCCCCAATTTTACAGAATTAGCCATCTTTTCCTCCATTTGCCGCTTCGCTTTCCTGATAGCTTTTCCAGCTTCTCTTCGCTTATTTAGGTATTCTCTCCTGTCTTCATCTTTCTGAGTCATCTTATAATGTACAAAGGCTAGCCTCCTTTCCCTTATCTTTTCAGCTGCTACATTTGAGTACCAGAGAGGCCTTCTTTTCTTCTTACTTTTATGTAATTTTCTAACATAAAGGTTAGTTGCCTCCTTTCAGTCTTGTCCATTGCTGTTCTACATCCTTCAGCTGTTCCCATCCCGCTAACTGTTCCTTGAGAAATTCCCCCATCTCAGCAAGTTAGTACCTTTGAAATCCAGGACCTTCAATCTTGAGTGAGCCCTCTCTTCTGTTTTAATATTGAACCATACCATACGATGATCACTAGATGCCAAATGGCCCGCCACCTTAACATCAGAAACGTACTCTCCATTTGTAAGCACCAGGTCCAGAACAGCTCCATCCCGTGTCGGTTCCATCACCCACTGCTGGAACAATTCTTCCTGTAGAGAATCTAAGATCTCTTTGCTTCTAGACGACCCCGCAGCCGGGACACCCCAATCATCATTCGGCATACTGAAGTCACCTATCAGTAGTACTTCCCCTTTCCTAGCTATCTTGCGGATGTCTTAAATTAAGTCCCTGTCCATTTCCTCCGACTGTGAGGGAGGTCTGTATATCACTCCGATATAGATACATTTTCCTTTCCCTCTTTCCAGTTTAACCCACAGCACCTCTTCCATACCCCACGTGTCCTGCAGTTCTGTCACTTGGATATCATTCTTAGCATATAATGCCACACCTCCACCCTTTTTTCCTACTCTGTACTTCCTGAATAGACTATAGCCAAGTATAGCAACATCCCAGTCATGGTTCTCCGTGAACCACGTTGTCATGACCGCCACTAAATCCAAATCCGCTTCTATCATTGTAGCCTCAAGATCTAGAAGTTTGTTTCCCATACTACAGGCATTGGTATACAAGGTTCTCCAGATTTTACTCTTTTTATTCACTTCTATAGAGGCATTTGATGTCCTACCTTCCTTGGGGTTAATTATGGTTTTGTGGCCTTTTATACCCATCCCCATCAATTTTAGTTTAAAGCCCTCTTTAGCCAGCCTGTTGCTGAAGACACTCCTTCCCTTCCTTGACAGATGGACACCATCACCACTCAGTACCTCTTGGAAAATCATCCCATGGTCTACAAAACCAAAGCGCTCTTGTCGGCACCAACCACGTATTTATCTCCAAGATGCGAGCTTCTCTCATTCGACCTTTACCGTCGACAGGGAGGATCAATGAGAACACCATCTGTACACCTAGACAGGGCTGCCAAGAGGGGGGGACAGGGGGGACAAAAGTCCCCAGGCCCGGGCCTCCGGAGGGGGCCCGGCGACACCGCAGTCCGACCTGTCCTCCCTCCGTCGCTCCCAGCACTAACCTTAAATGCCTCCTTTCACCACGTTCGCAGCAAGCAGCAGCAGGGCAGGCCACTCCTTCCTTCCGTGTCCTGCCCTCGTCCGACGTAACGTCCGCGAGGATGGGGCACGGAAGGAAGGAGAGGTCTGCCCTGCTGCTGCCTGCTGCAAACGTGCTGAAATGAGGCGTTTAAGGTTAGTGCAGGGCCCGGCCCGGTAGCTGGTGGAGGGGGGGCCGGCGACCTCGGGAGGGGGGCCCGGCGGCGACGACGACGACCTAGGGTGGTGGTGGGGGCCCGGGGGTGGCCTTGTTCCGGGCCCGGCTCTGGCTCTCGGCGGCCTTGCACCTAGATAATTCACCCTCTGACCCAAAGCCACAAAGTCTTGTATGATACGTTCAGTACTATATTTAGCTGTATCATTTGTGCCAACATGGATGAGTAGCATAGGAGCGTGGTCTGTAGGCTTGATGAGTCTAGGCAATCTTTCCACAATATCGTGAATCTGGGCACCAGGCAGACAGCACACCTCTCTGGACAACATATCTGGCTGGCAGATGGGCGCTTCGGTACCCCTGAGAAGTGAATCTCCAACCACCACTACCTTTCACTTTCTTTGGGCCAATTGTCTGGCTGTGATGGCATTTTTGGTCATTGTTTCCTCCTGTATTTTAGATGTTTCTAGCTCTTCTACCTCCATGGCTATAAACCGATTCTTTAGCTGAATAGAAGGTGGAGTTGGAGGATTGATCTTGTGGGACTTGGTGACCTGCTTCCAGCTGTGCTCTGTCTGCCCAAGATCTTCTCTCTCTTTGCTGGAAGTTCTCAATGTTTTGACCTGCGTCTCTGGGTCAAATTTCAGGTTGTCCCAGATGTTTCTTAGTCTTACCACTTCTTCTCTTAGTTCTTGTACTTCTTTCACAAGGGACTCAATGTATATACTGTACATTTATCACATGAAACCAGAATCTTGTCTTGGTCCAAGGGTTTGGTCTTGACAGTGGTAGAAGCTGTACTGAAAGTAGTAGCTTTAGGGGTTCTTTGTTTCTAAACCATAGTTCCAAATGTAGGGGCTGTTGTAAAGCGAATGCTACATACCTGTAGAAGGTATTCTCCGAGGACAGCAGGCTGATTGTTCTCACTGATGGGGTGACGTCCACGGCAGCCCCTCCAATCGGAAACTTCTCTAGCAAAGTCCTTTGCTAGTCCTCGCGCGCCCACGCGCACCGCGCATGCGCGGCCGTCTTCCCGCCCGAAACCGGCTCGAGCCGGCCAGTCCAGTATGTAGCAAGACAATACACTTCAAGGGAAGACACAACTCCAACGGGGAGGCGGGCGGGGTTGTGAGAACAATCAGCCTGCTGTCCTCGGAGAATACCTTCTACAGGTATGTAGCATTCGCTTTCTCCGAGGACAAGCAGGCTGCTTGTTCTCACTGATGGGGTATCCCTAGCCCCCAGGCTCACTCAAAACAACAACCATGGTCAATTGGGCCTCGCAACGGCGAGGACATACTGAGATTGACCTAAAAAAATTTACCAACTAACTGAGAGTGCAGCCTGGAACAGAACAAACAGGGCCCTCGGGGGGTGGAGTTGGATCCTAAAGCCCAAACAGGTTCTGAAGAACTGACTGCCCGAACCGACTGTCGCGTCGGGTATCCTGCTGCAGGCAGTAATGAGATGTGAATGTGTGGACAGATGACCACGTCGCAGCTTTGCAAATTTCTTCAATGGAGGCTGACTTCAAGTGGGCTACCGACGCAGCCATGGCTCTAACATTATGAGCCGTGACATGACCCTCAAGAGCCAGCCCTGCCTGGGCGTAAGTGAAGGAAATGCAATCTGCTAGCCAATTGGATATGGTGCGTTTCCCTACAGCCACTCCCCTCCTATTGGGATCAAAGAAACAAACAATTGGGCGGACTGTCTGTGGGGCTGTGTCCGCTCCAGGTAGAAGGCCAATGCTCTCTTGCAGTCCAATGTGTGCAGCTGACGTTCAGCAGGGCAGGAATGAGGACGGGGAAAGAATGTTGGCAAGACAATTGACTGGTTCAGATGGAACTCCGACACGACCTTTGGCAAGAACTTAGGGTGAGTGCGGAGGACTACTCTGTTATGATGAAATTTGGTGTAAGGGGCCTGGGCTACCAGGGCCTGAAGCTCACTGACTCTACGAGCTGAAGTAACTGCCACCAAGAAAATGACCTTCCAGGTCAAGTACTTCAGATGGCAGGAATTCAGTGGCTCAAAGGAGGTTTCATCAGCTGGGTGAGAACGACATTGAGATCCCATGACACTGTAGGAGGCTTGACAGGGGGCTTTGACAAAAGCAAACCTCTCATGAAGCGAACAACTAAAGGCTGTCCTGAGATCGGCTTACCTTCCACATGGTAATGGTATGCACTGATTGCGCTAAGGTGAACTCTTACAGAGTTGGTCTTGAGACCAGACTCAGACAAGTGCAGAAGGTATTCAAGCAGGGTCTGTGTAGGACAAGAGCGAGGAGCTAGGGCCTTGCTGTCACACCAGACGGCAAACCTCCTCCACAGAAAGAAGTAACTCCTCTTAGTGGAATCTTTCCTGGAAGCAAGCAAGACGCGGGAGACACCCTCTGACAGACCGAAAGAGGCAAAGTCTACGCTCTCAACATCCAGGCCGTGAGAGCCAGGGACCGGAGGCTGGGATGCAGAAGAGCCCCTTCGTCCTGCGTGATGAGGGTCGGAAAACACTCCAATCTCCACGGTTCTTCGGAGGATAACTCCAGAAGAAGAGGGAACCAGATCTGACGCGGCCAAAAAGGAGCAATCAGAATCATGGTGCCTCGGTCTTGCTTGAGTTTCAACAAAGTCTTCCCCACCAGAGGAATGGGAGGATAAGCATACAGCAGGCCCTCCCCCCAATGCAGGAGGAAGGCATCCGATGCCAGTCTGCCGGGGGCCTGAAGCCTGGAACAGAACTGAGGGACTTTGTGGTTCACTCGAGATGCGAAGAGATCCACCAAGGGGGTGCCCCACGCTTGGAAGATCTGGCGCACCACTCGAGTTGAGCGACCACTCGTGAGGTTGCATAATCCTGCTCAGTCTGTCGGCCAGACTGTTGTTTACGCCTGCCAGATATGTGGCTTGGAGCACCATGCCGAGTCGGCGAGCCCAGAGCCACATGCTGACGGCTTCCTGACACAGGGGGCGAGATCCGGTGCCCCCCCTGCTTGTTGACATAGTACATGGCAACCTGGTTGTCTGTCTGAATTTGGATAATTTGATGGGACAGCCGATCTCTGAAAGCCTTCAGAGCGTTCCAGATCGCTCGCAACTCCAGGAGATTGATCTGTAGACCACGTTCCTGGAGGGACCAGCTTCCTTGGGTGTGAAGCCCATCGACATGAGCTCCCCATCCCAGGAGAGACGCATCCGTTGTCAGCACTTTTTGTGGCTGAGGAATTTGGAAAGGACGTCCCAGAGTCAAATTGGACCAGATTGTCCACCAATACAGGGATTCGAGAAAACTCGTGGACAGGTGGATCACGTCTTCTAGACCCCCAGCAGCCTGATACCACTGGGAGGCTAGGGTCCATTGAGCAGATCTCATGTGAAGACGGGCCATGGGAGTCACATGAACTGTGGAGGCCATGTGGCCCAGCAATCTCAACATCTGCCGAGCTGTGATCTGCTGGGACGCTCGCACCCGCGAGACGAGGGACAACAAGTTGTTGGCCCTCGTCTCTGGGAGATAGGCGCGAGCCGTCCGAGAATCCAGCAGAGCTCCTATGAATTCGAGTTTCTGCACTGGGAGATGGGGGGACTTTGGATAATTTATCACAAACCCGAGTAGCTCCAGGAGGCGAATAGTCATCTGCATGGACTGCAGGGCTCCTGCCTCGGATGTGTTCTTCACCAGCCAATCGTCGAGATATGGGAACACGTGCACCCCCAGCCTGCGAAGTGCCGCTGCTACCACAGCTAGGCACTTTGTGAACACCCTGGGCGCAGAGGCGAGCCCAAAGGGTAGCACACAGTACTGGAAGTGGCGTGTGCCCAACTGAAATCGCAGATACTGTCTGTGAGCTGGCAGTATCGGGATGTGTGTGTAGGCATCCTTCAAGTCCAGAGAGCATAGCCAATCTTTTTGCTGAATCATGGGGAGAAGGGTGCCCAGGGAAAGCATCCTGAACTTTTCTTTTATGAGATATTTGTTCAGGGCCCTTAGGTCTAGGATGGGACGCATCCCCCCTGTTTTCTTTTCCACAAGGAAGTACCTGGAATAGAATCCCAGCCCTTCTTGCCCGGATGGCACGGGCTCGACCGCATTGGCGCTGAGAAGGGCGGAGAGTTCTTCTGCAAGTACCTGCTTGTGCTGGAAGCTGTAAGACTGAGCTCCCGGTGGACAATTTGGAGGTTTTGAGGCCAAATTGAGGGTGTATCCTTGCCGGACTATTTGAAGAACCCACTGGTCGGAGGTAATGAGAGGCCACCTTTGGTGAAAAGCTTCAACCTCCCCCCGACCGGCAGGTCGCCCGGCACTGACACTTGGATGTCGGCTATGCTCTGCTGGAGCCAGTCAAAAGCTCGTCCCTTGCTTTTGCTGGGGAGCCGCGGGGCCTTGCTGAGGCGCACGCTGCTGACGAGAGCGAGCGCGCTGGGGCTTAGCCTGGGCCGCAGGCTGTCGAGAAGGAGGATTGTACCTACGCTTACTAGAAGCATAGGGAACAGTCTTCCTTCCCCCAAAAAATCTTCTACCTGTAGAGGTAGATGCTGAAGGCTGCCGGCGGGAGAATTTGTCGAATGCGGTGTCCCGCTGGTGGAGATGCTCTACCACCTGTTCGACCTTCTCTCCAAAAATGTTATCCGCACGGCAAGGCGAGTCCGCAATCCGCTGCTGGAGTCTATTCTCCAGGTCGGCGGCACGCAGCCATGAGAGCCTGCGCATCACCACACCTTGAGCAGCGGCCCTGGACGCAACATCAAAGGTGTCATACACCCCTCTGGCCAGGAATTTTCTGCACGCCTTCAGCTGCCTGACCACCTCCTGAAAAGGCTTGGCCTGCTCAGGGGGAAGAGCATCAACCAAGCCCGCCAACTGCCGCACATTGTTCCGCATATGTATGCTCGTGTAGAGCTGGTACGACTGAATTTTGGCCACGAGCATAGAAGAATGGTAGGCCTTCCTCCCAAAGGAGTCTAAGGTTCTAGGGTCTTTGCCCGGGGGCGCCGAAGCATGCTCCCTAGAACTCTTAGCCTTCTTTAGGGCCAAATCCACAACTCCAGAGTCATGAGGCAACTGGGTGCGCATCAGCTCTGGGTCCCCATGGATCCGGTACTGGGACTCGATCTTCTTGGGAATGTGGGGATTACTTAGTGGCTTGGTCCAGTTCGCAAGCAATGTCTTCTTTAGGACATGGTGCAAGGGAACAGTGGACGCTTCCTTAGGTGGAGAAGGATAGTCCAGGAGCTCAAACATTTCAGCCCTGGGCTCGTCCTCCACAACCACCGGGAAGGGGATGGCCGTAGACATCTCCCGGACAAAGGAAGCGAAAGACAGACTCTCAGGAGGAGAAAGCTGCCTTTCAGGAGAGGGAGTAGGATCAGAAGGAAGACTCTCAGACTCCTCGTCCGAGAAATATCTGGGGTCTTCCTCTTCCTCCCACGAGGCCTCACCCTCGGTGTCAGACACAAGTTCACGAACCTGTGTCTGCAACCTCGCCCGGCTCGACTCCGTGGAGCCACGTCACGATGGGGGCGTCGAGAGGTAGACTCCCTCGCCCGCATCGGCGAAGCTCCCTCCGCCGACGTAGTCGGGGAGCCCTCCTGGGAGGTGGCCGCAGTCAGCACCGCACGCGGTACCGACGTCGGGGACCTCACCCCGGGCGATGGGCCAGCCGGCGCCACGCTCGACGGTACCGGAGGCGCAAGCACCGCCGGTACCGGAGGGGAAGGGCGCAACAGCTCTCCCAGAATCTCTGGGAGAACGGCCCGGAGGCTCTCGTTCAGAGCGGCTGCAGAGAAAGGCAAAGAGGTCGATGCAGGCGTCGACGTCAGAACCTGTTCCGGGCGAGGAGGCTGTTCCGGGCTGTCCAGAGTGGAGCGCATCGACACCTCCTGAACAGAGGGTGAGCGATCCTCTCGGTGCCGATGCCTGCTGGGTGCCGACTCCCTCGGCGACCCAGAGCTCTCGGTGCCGACGCGGGGAGGCGACCGGTGTCGATGCTTCTTCGACTTCTTCCGAAGCATGTCACCGGAGCTCCCCGGCACCGACGAGGAGGACGTAGAATCCAGCCGTCGCTTCCTCGGGGCCGAGGCCGAAGGAGGTCGGTCTCGGGGGGGCTGTACCGCAGGAGCCCTCAGGGTAGGAGGAGACCCACCCGAAGGCTCACCGCCACCAGCAGGGGAATGGACAGCCCTCACCTGCACTCCTGACGATGCACCACCGTCCGACGACATCAGCAGACGAGGTCCCGGTACCACCGACGTCGATGCAGTCGCCCGATACCTTGGCGCCGATGCAGAGGCCCGATGCCTCGATGCACTCGATACAGTGGCGGCCGAGGAAGATGGTCTGGACGCTGACGACGTCGATGCACTCGAAGATCCCGGTGCCGATGCCGACGAAGAGCCCGAGAACAACACGTTCCACTGGGCTAATCTCGCTACCTGAGTCCGCCTTTGAAGCAGGGAACACAGACTACAGTTCTGAGGGTGGTGCTCGGCCCCCAGACACTGAAGACATGACGAGTGTCTATCAGTGAGCGAGATTACCCGGGCGCACTGGGTGCACTTCTTGAAGCCGCTGGAAGGCTTCGATGTCATGGGCGGAAAAATCACGCCGGCGAAATCAAAATCCGAAATGACGGAAAAAGAGCACCAAAAAATTTAGAAGGGAGAAAATCTCGACCGAGGCCGAAAAGAGGCCTACCCCGACGACGAAAGAAAACTTAACGGGGGCAAAAAGCTGGAAGTACGGGAAGGGGTGGTCTGAAACCCGGAGTGGGTTTTCGAAGCACTTCCCGACACTTTAAAGACTTTTTCCGAAGAAAAAAACACGTCAAAAATAAATTTGGACGCGCGAGGTCGACTTTCCGGGGCTCGACCCGGCGAAACACGACCGTACCGAGTGCGGACAAAAGAAGACTGGCCGGCTCGAGCCGGTTTCGGGCGGGAAGACGGCCGCGCATGCGCGGTGCGTGCGGGCGCGCGAGGACTAGCAAAGGACTTTGCTAGAGAAGTTTCCGATTGGAGGGGCTGCCGTGGACGTCACCCCATCAGTGAGAACAAGCAGCCTGCTTGTCCTCGGAGAATAATAAAATATGTAGCCTGTCACACAACTACCTGTTATTTCTCCTACTCCTGTTCTATGGGATATAGGGGGTAGGTAGTTAATGTGTAGCTTTAGGGTAAGAACTGAGAACCTGTTAAGATTTACTGAGTGGGTGGAATTCAATGTATGTATATGACTATTGAAATTCAGTGATTGGGTATTTGTTTTTTTTGTTCCCTGATGGACCGGTTGGTTGTAGACCTAATTCAATAGATTAATCTTGCAAAGTAAGACCTAGAATAAATCTGATCCTGATCTATGGGTATAACTGATTAACAATGATTTTTTGATTATACTGCCAATACGGTACTGCCAACAGTGAGAGAAGCTTGATGAACAAGTTTAAGGAAGAGAAGGAAGATTGGTATCCTATGTGATATATAATGAGAATAGCAACCAATGGGGATATATATATATATATATATATATATATTTTTTTTTTAGATTTTGCTCACACCTTTTCAGTAGTAGCTCAAGGTGAGTTACACTCAGGTACACTGGTTATTTCTCTGCCCCAGGAAGGCTCACAATCTAAGCTTGTACCTGAGGCAATGGAGGGTTAAGTGACTTGCCCAAGATCACAAGGAGGAGCAGCAGCAGGATTTGTCCTTCTTATCTAGAGCAGGAAGCCCTTGATACTGAGCAGAAGGTTGGGGATATAC
The DNA here is from genome assembly GCF_901765095.1 of Microcaecilia unicolor. Classification (NCBI taxonomy): domain Eukaryota; kingdom Metazoa; phylum Chordata; class Amphibia; order Gymnophiona; family Siphonopidae; genus Microcaecilia; species Microcaecilia unicolor. Next base: position 392,099,853 of record NC_044032.1, read on the forward strand.
TGTGATAATGAATGGCTTACTTTTCAGAAACAGTTGTAATTTGGGTGGAGTTAATTTGTGATAAGTAGTGTATTTAGGAAAGCTATTTAGGAAGTGTCAGTCTTGGGGTGGGTGGCTTGAGGGGCAGGGTGGGTGGGCTTAAACTTAAAACCTGTGGAATGTGTTTGCTGTAAAACTTCTCTCTAGAACTGTATTAAGCCACTTATCTACACAGCTGGTTGGGATTAGGGGAAGACAAGGTTAAGAAATGCACCAGAAATGCCCATAACCACAGCTCTAAGGTAGGGATAACCAGAAATAATACCGGAACAAGTCTTATCTGTGAGCTTCCTTCAGGCAGGAGTCAGAAAGGGACCTCGTGGTTGCCTTCAGCTCTCTCAAAGCAGAAGCTTTAGCCACACCTAAGCTTTACAAATTGTCTACATAAAAACAGGTGGGAGAGAGGGAGGGCTCAGCACACTTTAAGGAAAAAGAAAAGAGATCTCATTCAGAGTTATAGGAGTTTTTAAATCTAGTACTCAGATTAACAGATATCAATAAGCAAATTAGAAAACACAGCAAGCAGATCATAATATTAGCAGAGCAGATAAAAACAGGTTTGTTTGTTTTTTTGGATAGATATAAATGCAGTGACAAGGACAGACATGGATTGCGGGGAGAGATGCCCAAAACCACAGCTCTAAGGTAGGGATAACCAGAAATAATGCTATAACAAGCAGGGCCGGCCCTAAGGTTTCTAGCGCCCTCCTGCAGTCTATTAGTTGGCACCCCTACCCATCCAGAGGCGGGATCACTATGGCTCCGCCCCCACAGAAGACACACCCCTTTTACCAGCCATGGCATCATTGAAAATATTACACCAGTATAGAAGAAAAATAACTTAGCACCAGGGGCGTATCTGCTTGGGGCCACAGGGGCCTGGGCCCCCGCAGATTTCACCCTGGCACCCCTCCCCGCCGTCAACCCTCCCCCGTTGCTTACTTTTGCTGGCGGGGGGCCCCAACCCCCGCCAGCCGAGGTCCGACCCGCAATCTCCATATTTCGTCTTCCTCCGTGGCCATGTGCTTCAAGGAAGTAACGCTGCAGTGGAAAAGGGTGGGTCAGGTGCAGCACTAAACAGCAGTCTCTGACAAAACAAGGGTTCAGGCTCTGCTGTGCTGTCTCTGTCTGAGCCCTCTCTGGGCAGAGGACAGAGGTTAGCTGAGCTCCCATAAGTTATTTCAGAGCCAGATTCAGTTGGAGCAGTGACGTCCTCTGACAAACACAAGGAGGATATTTCTCTGCTTGGGAGGGGGGAGGGGACGGGACAGAGAGCTGACAGCTTTGGAACCAGACTGAGATGAGCAGCAGACATTAGATACTCAGCAGAGCTTGATTGCTTGCAAAGTGACGCCCTTGAAGGCAGGCGCCCTCCTGCAGTGCTTATCCTGCTTACCGGGTTTGACCGGCCCTGATAACAAGTCTTATCTGTGAGCTTCCTTCAGGCAGGAAGGAAGCGGTCTTAGTCAGCAGTTCAGAGGTGAAGCCCTGTAAGATTTGAAAAACTAAACAAGCAACTTTGAACCTGAGTCTTTGTGCTATGGAAAGTCAGTGCAGTTTGTTTAGATGAGCTGAAACACTGGTATATCTAGTCAATCTGTATATTAGTCTTGCAGCTGTATTCTGTATGATTTGTAGTTTTTTTCTGATATTGGCACTTAATACAAAGAAATAGAATGTTACAGTAATCCAAGTGAGGTAGGACTAACATTTGGACTAATAGTGTGAAGGCTTTTTGGTCAAAGAATGGTCTGACTAGACACAGCTGTCTCGTTTTGAATAGTGTTTTCTTCAATAGCTGATAAATATGGGAAGAGAAGGTGAGTGAAGAATCAAGCAAGACCTCTAATACTCTGGTTTCAAATTCGACTGTAAAGCTTTGACCACTGGACAAAGATATTGATGATGGGACCTCAACTACCTGATTTCGGAACCACAGGACCTTGTTTTTTTGTGCATTCAGTTTCAGTTTATTGCTTAGGGCCCTGGAGCTAACAGCAGTCATACCATTCGCTACAGACTGAGTTGGACCTTTGTTTGATGCTCTTACTGGTAAAAGAAGCAGGATGCCGTCTGCACAGGATAATAGTAGTGCATTAGGTCGCAGGTGTATTCAAGCAAGGAATAACATAAAGAAGTTGAAAAGGATCGGTAAGAGGGGAGAGCCCTGACGGACCCCATAGTTAGTAGACTAATTGGAAAGTTGGTTGTTTTGCTTTACAGAACAGCTTTGTTTTGAAATGAATTCACAGAACCATTTGAGCACAGTCCCTGTTATTCCTATCTGATCCAGGCATTCAAATAGCAATGTGTGATCAACCGCATCAAACGCCGTCAATATATCGAATTGGAGAATTACTTGGTCGCCTTTTCATAGGTGTTGTTTGACATATATAGTTAGAACAAACAGTAATGTTTCTGTACTATGTGATGATCTGAAGCCAAATTGTGACCAGTGTAAAATAGAAACATTTTCCAGATAAAAAGAGAGTTGTTTACTAATGTAGGTTTCTAATGCTTTAGTACAAAGGAGTATGCTTGCCACTAGATGGTAGTTTGCAGGTGATGTTACGCCTAGCCCAGATCCCTTCAGTAGTGGAGCGAGAACAATTTTGCCCATATCAGGAGGAAGAGAGACAGTTTTTACCAGCTCATTGAGATCATCGAGTAACCAGTTTACTGCTTCCATAGTGATGGATTTGAGTAGGTGTTTTGGGCATTGATCCAGGGAGCAGTTGGCTAGGGAGCATTTCAATACTTGATGATACTTAGTGCTGATCACCTGGGGATGGTTAACTAGGCCATCTGTATATGTCAAAGGTAAGGGTTCTCTCTTATATGCAAATGGAATGAGCAGGCTCCATCTCTCAAACAGAACTAGGCAACAAAGTGGTCATTATATCTGTGTGGTGGGACACCTCGGTGGAACAAGCTTAAGCAGGCCAGGAAACATCCACTATAACAAACTGTTTTGTCTCAGTAGTGAAATCATCACCCTGTAAAGCATGTGCTGTATATATCATGTGGCACAATAAGGCAGAACAGGCAACACAAAGAGCAGAGTAGGCAGCCTCATCCAAAAAATGCAGAGATTCCCATTTGTGAAGTCCACCAAAGGAACACACCAGTATGCCTCGACACAGCGGCCAGTAAAATGACTGAATATAAGCATAAATACAAACAATGCGGTAAACTTGTAGATGGCAAATTGAAGCCTGGTAATAGGACTAATATGATACACCATCAGACATATAAACATTTACTCCTGAATTCTATACAAAGCGCTAAAAAATGTGTGTACAAATATGGGCGGGCGCCCAATTTGCACATATTTAATTGAATGAGCCAATTAGCGCCAATAATTGAGATCTTAACAAGCAATTATCGGTGCTAATTGGAATTAATATTTACATGCAGGCCCAAAAAAGGGGGCACAGCCATGGGAGGGTCATGGGCGGATCAGGGGTGTTCCTTTAATTTATGCACGTTGTTATAGAATAAAGGGGATCTGCGCCTAATTTAGGCACTGGAATTTACACCAATGTTTCATTATTTTAATTGGTCACACCTAAATATAGTCGCAGTTCCCAGTGCTACAGTGCCTAACTTTAAATGGTTTTTTTTGCACCAATTTCAATCTGTTGTTGATTGACTGTAAGCTCTGTTCAGCAGTGACTGTCTCTTACATGATTCAGTACAGCACTGCGTATGTCTAGTAGTGTTATAGATGTGATAAATAGTACTAATAGTAATTGTTTTCCAGAGTCACTTTCCTTCCTCTAAGGAGCTCAAGTTTCTGGTGACCCAGACCCCAAACCACATTCAGGTGGAAACTGAAGCCCTTTTAGAAGAAGTAGTACCAATCAAAGATCCCCCACTTACCTGCCTGCTTGATTTAGGGTCACCTTGTTCACTTGCAGTTTAGTTTATTTGAGATCTGATATACCACTTTCCAAAAGGATCACAGCGGTGTACAATAAAATTAAAATCAACACAAGGAAAAAAACTCCAACTCAATTGGAAGACCAACAAGAGAATCCACAAGCTCCGGCAACTCCACCTCAGCTGCCTGTACAAGGACCACTAAGAAACAAAAGCAGGCCCAGGGCAAACATTCTTAGGGAGCCTCCCACCCCACCAAACGCAGGGGCGTAGCCAGCAACCATGGGGGGGGGGGGACTCTAGGGCCACCCATTCCTTTTTGCTTTCTCCCCAACTCCATTCCCCCATTAAAATTGTTACCTTTTCTAGCAGGGATGCCCAAGCCCTGCCACAGCCAAAAGCTCTGTGGCTCGAACCTCCTCTGGTGTAAGGATGCTTTCTAACCATCAACACCAGCACCCCTTGCACATGCTCAGTTTCATGTGTGCAAACTAAGCAAGCTCGGAGTGCTGGCAATGGCGGCTAGAAAACATGCTGCTGGAAGGTTCGGGCTTCAGAGCTATTTGGCCGGCAGGGCTTGGGTTTATCCCCGCCAGTCATTCAAGGTACTGCAGTTGGGCAGGCCCAAGCCCAAAGTGAAGGGGCCAAGGCCCCCCCCATTGCCACTGGTTAGTCAGGCCCCCCCTTCAAGGCTTGAGCTCAGGGAATCTTGCCCCCCCCAATCTCTCGGCAAGCCTGGCCTGCACTTGGTGTCTCTTCCTCTCTTCTAACGTCAACATCCAGGGACTCTCCAGGTTGGGGCGGGATAGAGCTGTCACCAGAGCTCAGCTAAATTTCCTGCTCCCAATGGCAGGTGTGCTGTGGATCAAATGTTGATCCATCAGTCCTCACGCTGTCAGCAAGGGTACACAAGAAGCTGAAAGCATTTAACCTTCCATTTCCCCATCTCTGAAGCAATACAAGTAAGCATGCTAAGAATCTTAACAAGACACCTCTCACATACCTGCATGCAATGCCATTGAATCCCATCAAACTCTTTAAACGTTTTTAAGTTTAAATTGGTGAGGGAGTGGAGTACCGAAGGGACACAATTCTCTTGGCAGATAATCTTCACTTCAATAAAGACAGAAGAAAGTGCTAATGCTTTGGGCAGTAGTGTAGAAAGAGAAAAACTGAGGGGATTTACAATGAAGCAGCTGGCAGAGACTCCCATACATATTCCGAAAAGCCTAGGTTCACTAGCTTTGAAAAAGCTAGTCTGCTTTCTTGCCATCAGATGACATCACTCACTTGTGTGGCTGATTAATCTTGGTTAATGACAGAAAAAAACAACTTAAATAGCTCATAATAATTTTCTAATTTTGAAATACCTGTAGTTTTAGTATTGCTTCTGTTCTTTATATTGTTACTTGTATTTATTTCATTATGAGTTTGTCACAGCTTTATTTATTTATTTATTTATTGCATTTGTATCCCACATTTTCCCACCTCTTTGCAGGTCAATGTGGCTTACAATACATGAATGGTGGAAATATTAGAAAATAAACATTTAATGTTTCAGAAGGATCTTACTAAATGATTAGCACTTATTAATCTAAATCACTACACCTGTCAATGGAGACTGCAAAGAAACAATTACTTTTATAGAAAAAAAATCACTTCAAAAGAAGACGTAATCAGTTTCTAACTTCAAGAGATGTTTATGCAACCTTGTAAAATGGGGATGAGGTTCCAACAAACTGATTTATATTAAATTCCAAGTTCAGGACTCCTAAATCAACAACCTAACAGTGCATGACAGTGAAAGTTCAGGGACAGCGTTTCTTGTCACAGCTGAAAGCAAACTGAAGACTGTGTTTGACAGATTACTATAAGGTCATGCACTGCCAAGGCCTAAATGTAAACACAGGTGTTGCACAAAGCAATGTAAAGGGCTATCCCATCTAGCAACTAAAGAAACAAGAGGCACTCAGTGTTTTGAATCTGAATGCTGCACTTAAAAAAAAAACAAGTTTGTAAACACTTATGTTCTTCAGAAATTTATCAAGCCTAAATCTCTTAATCAAAAATGATTAATTTAAAGCTAAATACCATAGCCATTTGGCTTTCCTGTGCTCCCTCCTAGTTTCATTTTTCTTGGGAACGTCTGAACTCTGAGGACCTCTGTGGAAGCTGATTTCAATACTTTGCATTTGTTGAGTGGCCTTAACTCACTAATGGGCCCTTTTACAAAGTGTCGGTAAGCCTCGGTAAGCGTCAGGCTCCTAGGTTACCGAGGGCGAGGGAGCCCTTACCGCCACCTCAGTGGGTGGTGGTAAATGCTCCCTGCCGCATTTATCTTGCCACATTGGTCATTTATTGGGGAGCATTTTACCCACTGCAGTAAAAAGGGCCCTTGTGCATGGGAAAAACAGCCCCCACTGCTACCGCAGGGCCCTTTTATCTGCAGCTTAGTAAAGAGACCCCTAACGACCAGGATTATCCTAAAATCATAATTAAAACCTGATATTCATTTCTCACCTCTTATCAATAAATTCTATTAACCAGTCATGCCAAGTCACACACATTCGGTTTCCTGATCCAGTTCACATGCTTAAGGGGCCCGATCTCACACACTGGCTTCCTCCCTACTGCCTTGCGGTCTCCCATGCGACTCTGGCATTGCATCACCTCTCTTTCCCCTCCCCCATTCTCTCCGGCAGGTCTGGCATCTCTTCTTCCCTTTCCTATGTCCCCCACACACACACACACCATATGGGTCCTACAAACGTGCCTGTTTTCTGGCACTCTTACATCAGGCCATCTCTTGCCAGCGCTGGGGTCCTTCCCTCTGTTGCAGCTTCCTGCAGCTACGTTGGTAGGATGTGGCAGAGATAAAGAAGCCTCAGAGCGGCTGGAGCAAGCTTGATATAAACAGTCCTGGTGAACCTGCAAGTTTGTAGAGGAAGCATAGGGGCGGGGACTAGGGAGAGGGAAGATGCCAGACACACAGGAGGAAGGGGGTGAAAATGCTATATTTGAATGGAAGAGGTGGGAATTGGTGGAATGCTGCACTGGAAGGGAAGGGAGAGGGGGAAATGCTGCACATGGATGAAAGGTGTAGGGAGTGGGGAAAATGTACATGATGGGAAGGGAGGATGGATGCTGCACATGGATGGAGAGGGATAAGAAGAAAGGAAAGGATCCCAAGTTGGTGGGGAGAGGAAGGGAGAAAAGAAGAGATGCCAAGATAGTGGGAGAGAAAGAAGAAGAGATGCCAAGATGGGGGGGGGGGGGGTGAGGAGGAGGAAGAGATGCCAGGATGTGTGGGGAAAGAAGGAGAGATGCTGGACCTGCAAAGTGGAGACAGAACAGGAGCGAGGAAAGAGACAGGAGCCCTTGCTGGACCCCTGGGTAGAAGGAGGAAAGAGACAGGGAGAGATGCTGACTTGGGAGGGGGAAGGAAGAGAGATGTCAGCACATGGGGGGGGGGGCGTAGGGGCACAGAAGAGTTATATTGGATAGGGTAAGAATAGGGAAACAGAGATGGGAGATGCTCAATATAGTGGGAAGATAGGGCCAAGGACACAGGGTTGATGCTGGTTTGGATAGATTGAGACGCAGAAAGAAGACAGATGGTGGACTTGGAGAGAACAGAAGTGCCAAATGGACAAGGAGACTCTGGCAAGATAGTTAAGAGAAGACAGAGGAAAGCAGAAACCAGAGACCGAAACCAATTCCATTAGAATAATAATGACCAGATGACAAAGGTATTGATTAGAATATGTCAGTTTTTGGAATGTACTTCTGCCAGAACTAGTTATAGACACAGCTGGGGCCCACAAGAAAAACCTCACGCATTGGCCTTCAATCTCCACCATAGCAGTGGTAAATCTCCAGCTTTGGGATGGGCCACCCTTGACATCTCTATACTAAGTGTCCATGGCCGAGGGTAATTTCGCAAAGAGAAAAGAACCATTATAGCTGTTTTTTCTGATTTCTTAAAGATGTAACAAGTATTGCACAGACATATATCCAAATTACAGCAGCAGATGAAGTTCCAGATTTTTATTGGACCCACACAGTTTTTTTCAAATGGCATAATGGCTTTAAGAAGTGTGCTTACTGAAATTATTACATGCGTGTGCCAGATTTTTATCTATACACAAAATTCAAATGCACTGCATAAAGTACATATTGAAAAATCACTAGTAACACTGCAAATCTTATTTTTACAATGATTACTGGAATGTTTTGAGTTTTGGTCACTCTGAAATTGGTGTGTTGGGTGCGGGGGGAGAGAGGAAGGGTGGTCACAAACTTTAATTTTTGCCACTACAGATGTTGGATAAAAACAGGAAGACGGAGTGCTGTTAAAATGTTAAAACCAATTAGGTAAGTCTCTGTTTCCCCTTCCCCACGTAGCCATCGTTCTGGTACACTCAAAGCAAAGAACCTATGAGCTGCTGCACCCATGTTGTCGTTCTTTATTGTTGGTGCCATTTTTCTTTAATCTTACTTATATTTTCAAACATGCCAACTTGTGGAGCATACAGATGTACAGAGGAGGTATAATAATGGAATAACTTTTTATAAGTAGAGTAGTAATTTGTTATAAATCGTAATCAGTGTGCCATTAGGAAGGCCTAGCACTGTTATATTTGTGCAGATATTTTTTTTTCTCCTGGTAAAAGGGCCACTAAAATAGACATCAAGTTATGAAAATCAGGTGCTCAACATTCAGAGTTTCTACCTATTTATTTACTTATTTATGACATTTTTATATCCCACATTAAAAATGAATTAGGTTGAAACCTGGGAGCATTTAAAATCTTGTTTTTCCTGTGCCTATATCAAAAGAAAAAGGTGGCATGTGGGAACTTACTCCTTTTGTTTTGTGGATTGCAGTGGTAAATTATAACAATGCACTTTCTCTTTTTTTATTACTACTATTTCAGAGAGGTACTGAATAATGAGGGAAGGGATTCCATCATGCAGAAGTTCTGAACAATGTGAGTCTACATGTGCCAACATTCTCCAGTTCAGCACACTATTACCCGCCAAGCACAAAGTTAATTATGTTTAGTATAAAATAAATCATCTCAGGCTATCTGCTATATGAATATTGCATCACTGTTTCATTATTGCTACACCATGTATTACATATTTTGGGTATTTGCGTTAAACTTCGATTGTGTTGTTTATCCAGGCTTATATGCACATGGTTTTGTTTTTTAAACCCATTGGTGAATTATAAGGGTGGTTGAACAATTAGGTATAAATTGTGTTGTTTCTGGTTTTACTTGTTTTGGAGTGCTTTGGGTCCTGCTGATCTGAACATCTGTTGTCTGAAATTTTGGAAGATGGAAATTAGAAAATAAAAATTAATGTGACAGAACAGTGTGCTTTAAGCCTGTAAAATTGCCTTTATTAAATCTTAAAGTGCATTTCTCTAGTTTGGCCAATAGTTAACACAGATAAGAAAATGCATGAGTGCAGCCTTTTTCAAATGTTGTTGTTGACTGGGCTCTGATTGGCCCAGGAGAAAAGAGAGAGAGAGAGAGAGAGAGAGAGAGAGAGAGAGAGAGATCTTTGCTGAAGCCCTGTAAAAACAGTTATATTTGATAACAGGTGAACAGCTATCTCCCCAGGTACTGATCTCCCCAAGTACTTTTTAGGAAGTAACCAAATGTTTAGTTAGTGTTATAATTGATCCATATTTCAGTTACCTGTTATTGTTTGCTGATTGCACATTTATTTTTGTTCATTGTTCAAGTGTGACAATAAACCTGTTTAGTCTGTTGACTCTGCCTGGACTGATAAAGAATGCTGGTGGTTTGTGTGTTGGGTCTGTGAGTGCTTTCTGGGAACTGTGGGACCACTGGGAATGTTGCACCAGTAACCCAGAAATCACTTGGGATATGCATGGTAAATAAGTTCCATATTAGATTAGATATTGAATAAAGAGCATTTTATGGAACACTCTAGAGCCTGGCAGTCTTTGGAGGCATAAAGAGTGGGGTCCCAGGGACTAGATAGACTGGGAAGAAAAGCTTGCAAAGAATTAGGAACCCACAGCCTGTAGCCAAAACCCTCAAAGCATTCTCCCTCTCAGTCAGAGAAGTTGTCCAGACCAAAGTCTGGGAGACATACGGAAAGAATTGGGCACATTCACAGGAGGGCACCAGTTCACAGAATATATAAGCATTGCTTTTCAAGATTGGAGAATAGGAACATTTTTGATTTTGTCATATTGTTATATTATCAAAACTATGAATTGCTTAGAAATTATTATTACCTGTTAATAATGTTATTGTTTGCACCAATACATTTATTCTTTATAAGATTTTTATTCATTGAAATTATGGGGATCATTTTCAAAAGAGAAAAACATCTCAAAATGCCATAAAGAGGCATTTGGACATTTTTCTCTGAAAAACCTCCATATCTCAATTTTTGAAACTTGGATTTCAGATGTTTTTTTTTCTCTAGCGCATGCAAATCACAAGGGTTGTGTAGGGGCGGGATTTGGGCATTCTCAAAACTTGAACGGGCTAAAAGTTATACATTTTGGTCTAGACCTATTTCAATAACAAATAAGCACAAAAAGGTACCCTAAATGACCCTGGACGGATTAAGGCATGACTTCCTCCTTACTCACCCAGTGGTCACTGACCCACTCCCACCCCCAAAGATGTGAAAGAAACAATAAATACCAGCCTCTATGAGAGCTTCGGATGTTATGGCCAGTCCTGTTAGAGCAGCAAGAAGGTCCCTGGAGTAGCCTAGTGGTTGGTGCAGTAGACTGAAGAGAAGGGGACTCAGGCCCACATCCCATTCTAACTGGTACACTTGAGGTGGAATGTGTGAGTCTGCCAAAACCCACCAAAAACCTACTGTGCCTACAAATAGGTGACACTTGAAGCATAAGGGCTATTGTAGTGGTGTATAGTTGGGTACAGAAGGTTTTTGCTGAGTTTTGGAGGCTCCCCATACAATATAAGGGAATAACGGTGAAATGTGTACCAGTAACCTTTTATGTGAAGTCCACTGCAGTGCCCTCTAGGGTGCCCCACTGATCTGCTGGGTTGTCTGTGTGGCCAGTCTACTAAGAACACTGGCCCTCCCATAGTAACATAGTAGATGACGGCAGAAAAAGACCTGCACGGTCCATCCAGTCTGCCCAACAAGACAACTCATGTGTGCTACTTTTTGTGTATACCCTACTTTGATTTGTACCTATGCTCTTCAGGACACTTCAGGGCACAGACCATATAAGTCTGCCCAGCACTATCCCCACCTCCCAACCACCAGCCCCGCCTCCCAACCACCAGCTCTGGCACAGACCGTGTAAGTCTGCCCAGCACTATCCCCGCCTCCCACCACCGGCTCTGGCACAGACCGTATAAGTCTGCCCAGCACTATCCCTGTCTCCCACCACCGGCTCTGACACAGACCGTATAAGTCTGCCCAGCACTATCCCCGCCTCCCACCACCGGCTCTGGCACAGACAGTATAAGTCTGCCCAGCACTATCCCTGCCTCCCAACCTCCAGTCCCGCCTCCCACCACTGGCTCTGGCACAGACCGTATAAGTCTGCCCCGCACTAGACCCTCACCTAGTGAGAGAATCAAACTCCACAGAACAAGAAGAGACTCCAGAGTCGAGAGAACCAACTAACTGCAGCGCTAGTCTTTCCAGAACCATGAAGAAAACGGGCAGCAGCACACCAGGGTACAACCGTGGGAAGAGTACTCCTCAACCAGCTCGCTCTGGACTAGGGATGAAAGAACAGAGCCAAGAGAACAAAAGGAGACAAAAAAAGAACGTCGAGAGCCACACTGTGGAGAAAAGACCCCCAAAGTGCCAAGAGGTCACAAAAGGAGCAGAGCCTAATTCAAACTCCAGCAATGGAGAAGCTTCTCACCAGCCACCAAGAGGCTACGGCAAGAAAAGGTGCCACAGGAATGGTAGCTAACAGGAGACAAGACAGCCTTGTCTAGCAGTCTAAACTGCGGTATGCCACAGCTTCTGAGAAGTTACTGTATCCAACCCGCAGAAAAAATCTGGGGTTGACCAACAAGGTGAAACAGTGCCCAACAGGCAAAGGTGAAAATATGCTCCACAGTCAGAGACTGAACTGTGCTCAAGGGACAGAAAAGAAGCTGCACTCATCAGGCAGAGTAGGATCCGTGCTCAACGAGAACAAACGGATTTGCCCTCAAAGCACACAAACTGAGCCACACACCACGGGCAGAGAAAGAGTTGCACACCTCTGAGAAATATAGAAATGCACTGAACAAGCAGAGTAACAGACAGAGGATGAGCAGTGCCCCACTGAGAGCTGGATGTTAGAGGTACCTGCAGAACTGAAGCTGCGGTAGCGATGGAACTGTGTATATAACGCAGACAAGGAGCTGCTTTCCACAAGCAAACAAGGAGCTGCGATCCGGATGCCAGCACGGAGCTGCGCTCCTGACACCGGCAAGGAACTGCGCTCCAGACGTCAGCAAGGAGCAGTGCTCCACACGCTGACAAGGAGCTATGCTTCCTACACAGACATGAAGCTGTGTAGCACCAGTCACAGAGCTGTGCTCCACTTTACCCAATTTGCAGATAAGAGTTGTGCTAAACACAGAGATGGAGCTACACTCCAGGTGGTGGAGCTGCGCTCTGCACGCAGACAGGGAGCTGCGTTCCATATGCAAAGAGAGAGCTGCATGCCACACACAGTCAAGGAGCTGCGTTCCACAGGCAGACACAGAGCTGTGTTCTACATGCAGACACAGGACTGTGCCCCACGCTGAGACCTGCAGAGAAAGAACTACACTCAACATGTGACAATGGAGCTGCGTTCAACATGCAGAGATGAAAGGTTGCAGAATAAGCAGCAAAGGAACTTCACTCAACATGCCATGATAGAGCTGTCCTCAACATACAGTGATGGAGCTAAAGCCAACCTGGAACTGTGCCCAGAGTGCAGCGATGGAGCCATGCCTAACATGGAATGGTGGAACTGCATGGAATAATGAAGCAGCGTTCAACATGCAGCGATGGAGCAGTGTTCAACATGCAGCAATGAAGCTGTGCTCAACATGCAGCGATGAAGCTGTGCTCAACATGCAGCGATGGAGCTGTGCTCAAATGCAGCGATGGAACCGCGCTCAACATGCAGCGATGGAGCTGTGCTCAAATGTAGTGATAGAGCTGTGCTCAACATGCAGCGATGGAGCTGTGCTCAACAAGCAAAATGCATAGATGGAGTCCCAGGGAACAGCCAGAGAAGGTACTGCAAGGAGGCCAACAGGAAAGGAGCACAACTTGTGGAAATGCAGACCTGGTGCTGCACTCCCCTGGCCCAGAGGGACTAAAACTACATGAAGAGAAAGCCCCATGACCAAAGAGACACCCTCGGCCCTGAAGTGGTCTCTGAACCACAATGACCACCCTCCTAGGCAACCGATATGGAGCAGCAGCCAACGTAGAGAAAAAACTCCCGCCAAGAGGGAGGTAAGCATCACGGAGCTGGAATCCTCAGACCATAGGGAGCAAAATGCAGCCATAAGGCAGTGAGGAAGAAACAACTCTTGCCAGGTCAGGAACAAAGAGGAAGCTGGCCACTAACACCAAACTGAGGAAAAACCAGATAAGGGAGAGTCAAACTCCAGACCTAGAACAGATCCACTTCCCTGCAGAAAAGTAGAGAAAAGCGCACAGCTAAGAGGCGATAATCCAGATGCACAGCAATAGATCTACTAAGCAGGAAAGGACTGTGTCCCTTACAGAAAATGGAAGGAGAGCCAAATGTGCCAAGAGAGAGGCACCTGAAACTAGAAAAGGCAAAATCCGCCTGTGCCAGGCTAAAACTCCCGCTCAAAAGCAAGGGAAGCAAGGAAAAGCTGTGGCAAACTAGTCCTAAAAAGGCACATACCCATAAAGAGACATTGAACTAAGTCCAAGCAAAAGACTGGCAAGAATGGCACTCCCGAGGGTACTCAGAAGAGGGATTTGAGCTAGCAGTTGCACACCAAGGGCAACTCAGACCCCTACCAGAAGGAAAGTACCCTGCAGACAAACCAGAGCAGACAGGAGGGATCCACAGGGCAGAGAGAACCAGAACCTCCCTACGGAAGGGAGGAAAAACTGCTGCCAAAACAAGAATCAAATAGCAGGGGTGTCTCAAGAAAGATGCCAGAAGCAGCAGAGACCAGACGGTCTGAAAAAGAACTGACCAATAGCCGCATAAGGCTGACAGAAATGAAAAAATAGCCCTGGACTAAAAAGACTGAGCCTGCAGCCAAACGTAGCCAGCGAGAGACTTCCCACTCTTTGGAAATGGCAGACTAAGACCTCCGAACCGCAAAGGTACAAGTTCCATAAACTGGGCCGCCCTCTGAACCAGCCGCCATCTAGGACCGTGAAGAGGAAAAAAACAACTGAGTTTTGTGATCCAGACACAAGCCGTGTCCCACAAAAAAAATCAAAGCAACTGGTACCAGCTCAGAAGGGTCCAAGATCAGAATCAGATGCCAGCCAACGAAATTCAAAGAAACTTCGCAAGCGGCCCCCTTGAATATATTGCCAAAGGCGGGGAAATAAATCAGGTAACAGGCAAGAGAAAGAAGGAAAAACAAAGCTTCTTCTTTTTTTTTTTTTTTTTAAAACAACCTTCCTTACTAGTGACAGGAATTAAAAAAGGTTTACCTCAGAGGCAGAAAAGGACGGAAAAACAGTTTCCTTTTTTTTTTTTTTATAAACAATCTTCTTCACTAGTGACAGGAATAAATAAAGGCTTACCTCAGAGGCAGAAATTCAGATATACCTACCACCACAGAAGAGAAGAACCCCACAAGTTACTCCATGCCACAATCAACCATCACCCTGCTACAATCAACCATCACCCTGCTAGAAAGACAGCCAGGGGAGGTAGGGAAGGGGAGGGAACCAGGGTCACTGGATATCACCCTAGCTGGCAGATGAGGAACTCAGCACCACTGAGTATCATCTAAAACTAGTCTCAACACGGCTACCAGCACACCCCTGGCTCCACTGCCACCAGAAGAATCCGGGACAGGAGCTACCAGCCAGCAATCCAGAGCAGCTGCACGATCCATCCACCATCCGCTGGGAGACAGAGAAAATACTGAACATTCCAAGCTGGACGATACCCTTAAGGGGTGGTTTACTTGGAACTATTTTCTCTGTCTCCTTCCGCTGGTAGATGGACATAACCCATTAGTCTAGACTGGTCTGGTGTAGATGACAAGGAATGGTTGTTTTTGCCACTAGCATAGAGGTCAGTAACTCCTGGTACTTCTTTGAAAAGCTCAAGTAGATACCTAGGATCAAAATGTAACAATGGAACGTCAAGTGAATTCTCTAGTCAAGAGTTGTTCTTGAATTTTACTAAATTTAAGAAAGATTCAGAAATATCTACACCGGGAAAAGTTTGGATTGGTTGTACAGGCCTTGTTGCTATCCAAATTAGATTATTCTAATGTGGTTTATTTGGGTCACTCAAAATATCTACTACGGAGATGACAAAGAGGGGCATTTTCAAAAGGAACATCTAAGTCGGAATTTGGACGTTTTACAAAGACATCCAAATTCAGAGGCAGGGAGAAAGTAATTTGGATGTCCATCTTTCGTTTCAAAAATACCAATGATGTCCTTAAGATTTGGGCATCCTTAGATTTGGATGTGTTTGATTTTCGTCGATTTTCGAAACCAAAGACGTCCAAGTCTAAAACGTCCAAATGCAAGTCATTTGGACGTGGGAGGAGCCAGCATTTGTAGTGCACTGGTCCCCCTGACATGCCAGGACAGCAATGGGGCACCCTAGGGGGCACTGCAGTGGACTTCATAAAATGCTCCCAGGCATATAGCTCCCTTACCTTGTGTGCTGAGCCTCCCAAACCCCCCAAACCCACTACCCCAACTGTACACCACTACCCTCTTACGGGTGAAGGGAGCACCTATATGTGGGTACAGAAGGTTTCTGATGGGTTTTGGAGGGCTCACTGTTTCCTCCACAAATGTAACAGGTAGGGGGGTATGGACCTGGGTCCACCTGTCTGAAGTGCACTGCACCCACTAAATCTGCTTCAGGGACCTGCATGCACTGTTACGGACCCGAGTTTGACATCTGAGGATGGCAACAAGGCTGGCAATCAATATTTTTAATGATGTTTTTTTAGGATGGGAGGGTGTTAGTGACCACTGGGGGAGTAAGGGGAGGTCATCCCCAATTCCCTCCGGTGGTCATCTGGTCATTTCAGGCACCTTTTTGTGCATTATTCGCAATAAAAACAGGTCCAGGTGAAAACATCCAAGATTTAGTCTTGGACATCTCTGCTTTTTTCCATTATGGTTCAAAAACGTCCAAATCTTAGGAACGCCCAAGTCCCGCCTTAACCACGCCTCCAGTACGCCTCCCTCAGATTTGGACATCGTTGCGACGGACTCTCACTAGAGACGTCCAAAATCGGGTTTTGATTATACCGATTTGGACGTCTCTGAGAGATGGACGTCCAAGTGCCGAGTTATGTCAGAAGATGGACATCCATCTCTTTTGAAAACGAGCCTGAAAGTCTACAAAATACCTCTATTCATTTGATCTGTTCCCTGAACAAATTTGATTGAGTGACAGCATGGTATATTCAACTACACTGGTTACCTATAGAAGCCAGAATTTATTGTAAACTGTACGGTCTAATATTTAAAATTGTTCAGGGAATTGTTCCGCCTTATATGTATAGATTAATCAATTTCTCTAATTCTATCAAAAGGTACGAGACACGTGATCAACCAAAATTAGTATTTCCGACATGTAAGGGTATAAAATAAAAGAGAATGTTCTGTCATTTTTTTACCAGGCAACAAAAATGTGGACTACATCACCTATATCTATTAGACAATTAGCACAGACAGAGAGTGGGAAAGAGGCTCAGCTGACAGGAATCAACGTTAATGCATAGGCTGTACGGAGAGGTAGGTTTAAATAGATTTGACGTCTGCTGCCTCAGACATCAGCTCAATCCTTAACAGGCCAATCAGAAGCAAGTCCCAGTCATTCCCCTGCCAATCTTAGCAGAATCATAGCATCAGAACTGGAATTGCATGAACATGAATTGCTGCTTTTTTATGCAGTATTGTATACCTTTATTATTGTAAACTGCTTTAGAACCTTGGCTGTGTTAAGTGGTATAAAAGTTAATAAATCAAATGAAATCGCTTTCCCAACTCAGAGTACTCAGTTTTCATTAAGTGGATTTCCTACAGGAACACAGCCTGGGCCTTTTCAAGATTTGAGATTACTTAACAGGAGAAGACACACCCCTCACATTCAGAGACACTATCTTCAAGATAACAATCAAAAACATACCCACAGTAGTTGCTCTTATACATTCCCCCACATATGTGAGGAGTAGACTAATGGTTAGTGCAAGGCTATGTGGTTTCACTAGAGGCAGGTGTTGTCAGACAAATCTGATTAATTTGTTTGACTGGGTGACTGGAGAGTTGGATCAAGGGAGAGCACTAGATGTAGTGTATTTAGATTTTAGCAAAGCCTTTGACACAATTCCACATAGACTAATAAATAAACTGAGTGCCCTCGGTATGTGCCCTAAGTGACTGAATGGGTTAGAAACTGGTTGAAAATGACAGAGGGTAGTGGTAAATGGAGTTCATTCTGAGGAAAAAGATGTTACCAGTGGAGTGCCACAAGGTTCAATTCTTGGGCCAGTTATTTTTTACATTTTTAGAAGCAATATTGCTGAAGAGCAGTCTGGTAAAGTTTGCCTCTTTACGGATAATACCAACATCTGCAATAGGGTAGACATCTCTGATGGTGTGGATAACACAAAGAAGGACTTAGCAAAGCTAGAGCAACAGTCTGAAATTTGGCAGCTAAGATTTAATGCTAAAAAATGCAGGGTCATGCATCTAGGCTGAAAAAACCCAAGGGGATGGTATAGTTTAGGGGGTGAAGAACATTTGTGTACTAATGAGGAGCGAGACTTGGATGTGATTGTATGTGATGATCTTAAGGTGGTCAAACAAGTAGAAAAGGCAATGGCGAAAGGTAGAAGGATGATTAGGTTCACAGAGAGAGGAATAGCCAGTAGGAAAAGAGAGGTGATGATGCCCCTCTATAAGACTCTGGTGAGACCTCATTTAGAATATTGTGTACAATTCTGGAGACCACACCTTCAAAAAGACATAAACAGGATGGAGTCATTCCAGAGGATGGCTACTAAAATGGTCAGTGGTCTTTGTCATAAAGTGTATGGGGACAGACTTAAATATCTCAATATGTATACCATAGAAGAAAGGTGGGAAACGGAGATATGATAGAGACATTTTATTACGTAAACATAAATGCACAGGAGGCGAACCTTTTTCAATTGAAAGGAAGCTCTGGAACAAGAGGGCATAGGATGAAGGCGAAAGGGATAGACTCAGAAGTAACTGGAGGAAATACTTCTTCAGGGGTGGCGAATTCGTGGAACAGCCTCCCGGTGAAAGTGATGAAGATGAAAACAGTATCTGAGATTGGGACAAGTACATAGGATCTCTAAGGGAGTGATAGGGAGAGTAGATGGCATGGATGGGTAGACTGGATAGGCCATGTGGAGGGGCATAATCAAACGTGAACGCCTATCTCCATGGGCGTCTATGTCCGAGAACGGGTATGTGAAGGGGTGGGACAAACCGTATTTTCGAAAAAAATGGGCGGCCATCTTTTTTCCGATAATACTGTTTGTGCCTGGCAAATGCATCGGATTTGTGCGGATTTGAGCTGGGCGGTATTGTTTTTCAGCGATAATGGAAACCAAAGGCGCCCAGCTCCAAAACGACCAAATCCAAGGCATTGGGTTGTGGGAGGGGCCAGGATTCATAGTGCACTGGTCCCCCTGACATGCCAGGACACCAACCGGGCACCCTAGGGGGCACTTGTAACAATTAAAAAAACAAAGCAAACTACCTCTGAAGTCCATAGCTCCCTTCCCTTGGGTGCTGAGCCCCCCAAATCCCCCAAAACCCACTCCCCACAACTCTACACCATTACCATAGTATGGCTGAAGGGGGGCACCTAGATGTGGGTACAGTGGGTTTTGGGGGAGGTTTGGAAGGATCCCATTTACCACCACAAGTGTAACAGGTAGGGGGGGATGGGCCTGGGTCCACCTGGCTGATGTCCATTGCACCCACTAACAACTGCTCCAGGGACCTGCATACTGCTGTGATGGAGCTGGGTATGACATTTGAGGCTAGCATACAGGCTGGAAAAAAAACGTTTTTAAAGTTGTTTTTTTTTTGGGTGGGAGGGGGTTAGTGACCACTGGGGGAGTCAGGGCTGGTCATCCCCGATTCCCTCCGGTGGTCATCTGGTCATTTAGGGCACTTTTTTGGGACTAGTTCGTTAAAAAAAGGATTTTAAAAAAGTGACCCAAATTCACGCTAAAAATGCCTTTCTTTTTTTGATTATCGGCCGAGGACGCCCATCTCTCCTCGGCCGATAAACACGCCCCAGCCCCGCCTTCACCACGCCTCCGACACCCCCCGTCAACTTTGGCCGTTTTCGCGACAGATTGCACTTGAAGACGCCCAAAATCGACTTTCGATTATACCGATTTGGCCGCCCACGGGAGAAAGACGCCCCTCTCCCGATTTGGGTCGAAATATGGGCGTCTTTCTCTTTCAAAAATAAGGCGGATAGTCTTTATCGGCCTATGTTTTTCTATCCAGACGATATTCAGTGCTATTTAACGCGCCAGGAATGGCTCCTGGCCGGTTAAATAGTATTTAACCAGCTAACACTAATATTCAGCACGGGATAGCCAGTTATCTCCGCTGAATATTAGAACTTAAGTGGCTAACCGGCTATATCATGCGATACAACCTGCTAGCTGTGAATATTCAGCATTTCACCAACTAAGTTTAGCGGCCAAATAGGACCGCCTAAATAGAAGTTCTATCTTTGGCCGCTATAAACTTAACCGGCCAGTGCTGAATATTAACTTGGCCAGTTAAGTTTAAGCCAGCCCAAAAAAACCCTGGCTATTCAATGATGGTCACCAGAAATGGCCCAGCATTTAATATTCGGGTTCAGTGCTGATCATAGGACTTTGCAGTCTGCCTCCCGCAGCTGAATATCAGCTGGCATGTTTCTATGTGAAGTCAAGTACCCTTTCTATACATGATCTATGAGATCATATCCCTGGCCTTAGCAGTTTTATTGCCAGAACCATTTTTTAAAAACTTTGAAACCAGTTTTCAATGAATTGGAAGAATTTAAAACCAACCCAACTAACAAACCCCATGCAGGTGGCCTCTGCTACCAAACAGCCCCCTCCAAAGCACAGGAATGCTAGAAACACTGCTGAAGAATAACTCATTGACAGGAAGAAACACCCCCGATGCCTGTACCCCACCCCACCTCCAGCCCCAATCATACCAATGCTTAACAACCCTCCATACCATACAAGCTCTCTAAGAAAAGCAAACAATCACAGTCCTGGAGGAACACATCCGACTGGACTCCTTCCTACCCTAAACCTCACCTTCACCAAACACATCCCCTCCCCCTCACAAAGACCATACACAAACATTACAACTAATACATCTACCCACCAAGCAAACTCCCTACAACCATCATGTCCCTTGATGCACATCTATTCCATACTAATCCCAACAAATATTTAGCCCATTTACCCTTCAGTCCACTGCAACTACTCCAGAATGGTCTACCAAACGTAGTCCTGGGATGTTACAACTACATATCAACATCTACCCCTAAATTCCAAAACTCCCTTTCTATCCCCACCCGTACATACACACAGTACCCACAACCAAGCAAGAACAAGGAACCCAACAACCTATCAACTATGGCCAAAAGCACACCCCATAAACAAAGCAGCTTTATCCATCCCACAGCATTTATTACACACACTTACACACACACACTTACACACACACACTTACACACACACACACACACACACACACACACACACACACACACACACACACACACACACACACACACACACACACACACACACACACACACACACACACAATTTTACAGGGCTGTGCTTTCCACAGCTTCCAGAGCCATGCACTTGTATCTAAACATCTAGTAGTTCCTATGTCCCTGGCTCCTTCAGCTGCAAGCTAACCCAGTCTGAGACTACACACACACACAATTTTACAGGGCTGTGCTTTCCACAGCTTCCAGAGCCATGCACTTGTATCTAAACATCTAGTAGTTCCTATGTCCCTGGCTCCTTCAGCTGCAAGCTAACCCAGTCTGAGACTACACCTTCTGAAGGATCCACAGGAAATCTTTAACAGCAGCTGAAGTAGTTTCAAAGAAGATAGATTTGGTCACATCAGTGGCGTTCCTAGGCTGCCTGACACCCAGGGCGGATCGCCAATGTGCCCCCCCCCCCCCCGGCGAAATTACATCCCCCCATCACTGGCAAAATTACACCCTCCCCCTCCCCGGGCGCATTTTTACCTGCTGGGGAGGGGGGGGGTGCCGCACGCCTGTTGGCCGAGTCCGCTCCTTCCCTCCCTGCTGCTCCCTCTGCCCCGGAACAGGAAGTAACCTGTTCCGCGCAGAGGGAGCAGCAGGGAGGGACCGAGCTGACTCAGCCAACAGGCGCGCGGCACCCCCCCCCCCCCCCAGCTGCGTGCACCCGGGCGGACCGCCCCCCCCGCCTTGGTACGCCACTGGCTCACATAAACAACTCTCAGCCTGGCTAGGTATACAGTGAGTAGAAGAATGAACGAGTCCTATGCTCTTGCTTGTTATCAGAATCACTTTTGCAGCGTTATCAACAAGACAGACAGTTTTAATGCAAAACAAGTGAACATAACAAAATGGAGATTTCAGAGCACATGTTTTCCTTCCAGGCTGCTCTCTCTAACAGACTCATTCATAACTGAGAGGGAGCACTTCCTGCATTTTCATGCTATCCAAAGACAAGAAGCACATCCTGTGAACTGTGACTAGCATTACACTGACATACACAGATTCTCAGGGCTGCTGATGGGGGGAGGGGGGAAATTCCATCCGGGTCCAGCCTCCAAGGGGGTGGCCAGCACTGGGATCTGTCTCTCTCCTGCTCCTGATAGGACCTTGGTGATCAAGTCCCGACAGGTGCAGGAGAGAGAAAACTCCAGCACCAGCCCTCCCCCCATAGAGGCTGGGGAGGAGTAGACACAGGGCTTCGAGGCCTCTGGTTTGGCTAGCAGGAGTCCCCAAGCCCCGCCAGCAGAAGCATTCCTCCAGCGCTGTTCTCTGCCGCATTGCCTGCCCTGAGGCTGCTTTTCCCCTCACGGTGTGCATGTTTGACGTGAGGGGAAAAGCAGCCACAGGTCAGGCAATACGGTGGAGAAGATCACTGGAGAAAGGCTTCTGCTGGCAGGGCGTGGGGACCCCCACCAACCAAGGTATGTGGAGTTGCAGTGAAGGGCAGGGAGGTGGGGCAAAACATGCCCCCCCCCCCACACACACACACACTTTGGGCTCCGCCCACCCCCTAATTATTTAAGTCTTGCTACGCGGCGGTTGGAGGGGCAGGGGGGGCAGGGGTGGCAGCAACGGTCCAGGGGGGGCCAAGCAACAGCAGCCCTACCCTGCGGCCCAGTAGATTCAACACAGCACTGAGAGCTATTGTTGCTAACACAGACTGCATTAACAATACATACCTAACACCCCTACTCAACATCTTCTCAAATAAGTCCCAACATGAATCTTAATACTTTCAAACCTTGACCTTGGTATTGGCTTAGTCATTATCCATTTCCAGTGAGCGAGACGTTTATTTCAGCTTCTCCAGCCGACACAGACAGCGTTCAATGTTTTGAGTTTTGAAGATTTTTATAGCGACCATTGAAAGACTATTTATACAGTCTTTCTATAAAGGTTTTGCTTCTCTAACAAGGTTCCGATTGACAGAACATTCTCAATATAAATATTCAAACGACAAGAGAATACACATATGGTGTAAAGACTCCTGATGCAGGCCAGTTTGGCCGAAACATGGCTGTGTCGAGTCATATCACCTTTCAATAAAATCTTGAGTTTCAATATATATAATTTTTGTGTCGTCTTGATTTGTTTTGCACTTTTTTAGATTCTTATTTTTTGAATTTTATTTTTTAATTTTCCTATTTTTAATTTTGGTATTTTGGGTTTTTATTTTACATTTTTTTTATTTTTATATTTTTATTACTTATCGTTTTTTTGTGTCATCTTCACTGTTTTTGGCTATTGGCTTAGTCATAACATCTGCCAAAATATTATCAGTCTCACAATATTCAAACACAATCACCTCTTGTTCCACTAGGACACGGAGATAGTGATGCTTGGCATCAATATGTATGGTTCTGGCATTGTTCCACTAGGTCATGGAGATAGTGATGCTTGACATCAATATGCTTGGTTCTGGAATTTATTTTTTCACTGTTTGCCAGTTTTATACATCTTTGATTGTCCTCAAATAAAATAGTTGGCTGAGCAATTGACTCCCCAAGATCCTGAAGTAGCTGATGCAGACAAACAACTTCTTGGCTTGTGTAAGCCACTGAAATGTATTCCACTTCTGTTGCTGACAGTACAACTGTCAATTGCCTTTTACTGGACCATGAGATCAGACTGTCACCAAGGTTAAACGAGTAGACACTTGTTGATTTACGATCAATGGCATTGTCGGCCCAATCAGAGTCGACATATCCTTCAAGCTCAAAATCCCCTTTTGCTGACATTTTTAGACTCAAGTCCTATGTGCGTTTAAGGTACTGCATGACTGTTTTATCATTTATATATTTATTTGTTTCAAATATCAACAAGTATTACACTTGAAACAGAAAAAGTACATTCATCAGAAATTACTAATAAGGAAATATAAACATATTAATATTAATGTTACTTGACTAGTACTTCCAGTCCACATTTAAGATCCAAGATTAACATTTATGGAGAATTAACTAAGAAATTCCTCAAAGGAAATATAAACCGGTTTTCATGGTTCTTATTTACATTCAAGGCTATTACCGATGAGAACTTCTGGCTGATATAAATTCAGAGAGCTGCACAGAATCAAAAAAGGCATACTTAACCGACTGATAACAAACAATACACTTGCAAGGATAACGTAAAAGAAAAGTAGCTCCCATTTGGAGAACCCCTGGTTTTAACAGAAGAAACTGTCTGCGTCTTTTTTGGGTATCTTTAGACACATCCGAAAATATACATAGTTTGAAACCCAGGAAATCATTATCTCTGTTTCTAAAAAAATTTTTCATAATTAAGACTTTATCCAAAGATAAAGCTAAAGTAACTAACATGGTTGAAGCAGTCACTAAGTCCTCTGTTGGGGTTTCTAATAGTGCAGAGACATCAAGGGATTGGTCAGGTTGCTGTGCTGCAGTATCCAATATTTTAATTGGTAGGTAATAGGATTGTACAATAGGAGGAAGAGTATTATCTAAGAATCCTAATATTTCTTTTAAATATCTGTTTAACATTTCTCTTGGAGCAGTTGTTACTGTTCTCGGGAAGTTTAAAAATCTAAAATTATTTGATCTTTGAGTATTCTCCAAGTTTTCAATTTTTCTCCTCATATTAGTTACATCTTTAATAGTAACTCTTTGCAAGTCTTGAACTTTCTCAAATTTCTCAGATAAAGATTTAGTCTTAAGAGTCATATCCTTCCTTTCTGACTCTGCTACCACAACAGTTTCTTCTAGTTGTTTAACCCGAGTTTCAATAGACTGTATCTGTGGACACAACACTTTTCCCAAATTCACAATTAATGCCCAAAGGCTTTCTAAGGTAATATCTGTGGGTTTCTCTTCAAGAAAATTCAAAGTACCTTGACCTCGTGTGCGGTCGGGTTGGATTTCCTCCACTCCCAAGTTCACAACAGCCATTGTTCCTCCCGCAAACTGAGTTGGACGCTCCAGAGCGAGCAGAGAGGAACTTCCACCCTGTGCTCCTCCACTCTCCAGGATCAGATTACCAGCTCCCGTCGACTCACTCGTAGCACTGTCTAGAAGCTGCGGGGACGACGCCATCACTGGGGAGGGATCGCTCTGGGGTTGCGGGGGCGGAGTTCGTCGGTCGGGGCTGAGTGTCACATCGAGCAGGGGCAGCATCTCAGGCGCTTCAATCGTCCCGGGCGCCACCAATCCGCCGCTCACCGACCCAATTGGAACCTGGAGTCCCCGCAAAAAAGTATCAATGGGACCACTTATCGTTGAGGTACGCCGGTCTGTGGAAGCTATGGCCGCCGCTTTCCCTTGACGCTTCGCCACTGCGGAAATCTGGCAGAGCGTAGGAACTCACAACCGATTCAGGCGGCCATCTTGGATCTCCTGCATGACTGTTTTAAATGGTATTCCAATCTCTTTGACAAAGTTTACTGACACGTTTACAAAGTTAAGACATTGCCACTGTAATATCTGTCTAAGTAGTGGTTTTCACATATAAAAGTGCCCCCACTGCTCGTCTGTATTGTTCATCATTCTCTCCTTCCAATTTCAGATATGATATATCTATTGGTGTTGAAGCACCTTTCGTCTCTGATATAACAAATTGTCTGAGTATTGCACTGATCTTTGCAGATTGATTCCGGAGAAAGCTCCCACCTTCTTGCTACTGAATGTGGTTTCCTAGATAGTCCTTAGTAGTAAAGTGCCGATTAAAAATTTCACATAGCCTTGAAATTTCTGCACTTTCTTCATGGATAATGATCACATCATCCACATATATTAACAGATATATCCACTTTCCATTCTTAAACTTGAAATACAGGCATGGGTCAGCCTTGCTTGGCGTGAACTCTTGCTCCAGCAAGATTTTATTTATTTGCATTTCCAAACTCTGGCCAAATGCTTGAGAGAGATTTCTGCAGTTTGCAGACAAGATGCCCCTTGCCTTTTGTAATGTAACCTTCAGGTTGTCCCATGTACAGCTCCTCTTCAATACTACCATTGAGAAAAGCAGTTTTAATGTCAAAATGTCTTACTTCCATGTTTCTTAAAGCAGGTAGAGCAAGGACAGTTCTGAAGGTGCTTTGCTTAGCAACTGGTGCAAACGTGGCATCATAATTTTCTCCATATTTTTGAGAAAAATCCTTTGCTACCAATCTTGCTTTATGCCTGTGTATTTTTCCTTCAGCGTCACACTTGGTCTTAAAACTCCACTTACATCCAATAGTATATTTTCCTGGCGGCAGCTCTGTAAGCTCTCAGGTATGAAGCTTTTTTGTCTTTCATAGGCAGGCAATTTCTGCATGTTTTTCCAAGACTCTGGCTCAGGCTCTGGTTATACACAAGCAATGTAAGATCAGCGCTTGGGTGGAATACCCTTGTTACATCTTGCAGAACTCCTGTCTGAAGGTAAAAGCTGCTGCTCCACTTCCTCTTCAGCACTAATGAGAGAACTTGTGACCTCAGTTTCATTTTGCTCATCTTCAGAGGCCTTTACCTGAACCTCTTGCTTAGGCTGAGTTGTTTCAAGTTGTCTCTTGACCCTTTAGAGATACTGAAGTTTCATCAATCACCATTCTCCTGCTCATTGTTACCCTGTTGGTGTCTGTGTGCAGAATCCTGTACCCTTTTTGAGATTCACTGTAGCCTACAAGCTCTCCTTCTTCTGCACATGGTTCACACTTCGTGCATTTTTCCTTTGGAATATGTACAAACACTCTGAATCCAAAGATTTTAACATGCCACAGGTCAGATTTCTTTCCATGACATAATTCATATGGAGTTCTTTCAGTCTCCTTTCCACATAAACAATTCTGCATATAGCACACTGTTATGATGGCTTCTCCCCAGTAAGTGGCTGGCATGTCTAAATCAAACAGCATGCTCTGTCCGCTTTCAAAGTGTCCTGTTCATCCTTTCAGCTGCACCATTTTGCTTTGAGTTATAAGGAACTGTAGTCCGGAATGCAATCCCATGGTTTTTTTTTTTTCAAAATAGCTTGTGTCTTGGTACCTGCATATTCTGTGCCATTATCTGCATGTAATTCTTTGGGAAATGTGCAAAATTTGTTGCTTACATCGGCAAAATATTCCTCTAGTTTTTCAGAAACTTCATCCTTAGTGTGCAGAAGGTACACCATTGTATATCTTGAGCAATCATCTATGAATGTAAGAAAATACTTTTTTTCTTTACTGGGGTCTCACGTCTTATAGGCCCATATGCATTCGTGTGAATGAAGTCCAAACATTTGTCAGCTCTGCTGTTACTAGCCTTTGGAAAAGGTTTCCTTGTAATTTTAGCTTTCAAACAGGTTGCACAATACAATTTATTTCTTCACTGCATGGTTCAATATTGATACCTCAGGCCTGTTGATTTAGGGATAATTTCTTAATAGAGTCTGGATTCCTGTGCCCTAGTCGGCAATGTCATGCGTGAATGCAATTAACATGATCTAACATGGTGTAGCAATATTCACAGATTCAGTACAATTCAATTGATAAAGCTCACCTGCAAGTTTACCGTCTGCCACTGTATGATGTCCATTTGTGATAAGACATTTATCAGTTTGAAATGTCACTACATGTCCCTGGTTAGTGAGTTTTCTCACGGATAGCAGATTACCTTGAAGCTTGGGCACATACAGTCCATCATTGATTTGATGATGAGTAATCATTTAATAATGGACTGGATGTAGGGGAATGTAAGGGGGTTGTGTATGTATGAAGGAATGAAATGGGATTGCATGAGGTGAACAAAGGTTGTGATTGTGAAGATATATTTTAGTAAGAGTTTGTAAAAATTGAGTTTACATAATAAAGTTTTGTATATGGCATAGTTGCTGTGTAATGGTTATCTGATAATTCTGGTATGTGCAGTGCTTTTTTTGTGCCGGTACGCAACGGTACGGCGTACCGGCACCTTTTTTTTTGGCTCCCCCCCGCCCCGTGAGTCTATGTCCCGCACGCAGTGCCAGCCCCCATTTCCGGCCGCTGCTGCTTCTCCTGTTGAGCAGCAGCGGCCGCGTTTCAGCCAGGTTTGAAGTTTTTTTTTTTTTTTAAATCTTTTTCTTTGTGTAGCGGCTGCTGCTTCTCCTGTTGAGCAGCAGCGGCCGCTACACAAAGAAAAAGATTTAAAAAAAAAAAAAAAACTTCAAACCTGGCTGAAACGCGGCACCCCGGCACTGTAGACAGCCATTAGGCATTGGCTGTTGCCCCGCAGCCGCTCCTCCTCTTGCCTTACGTCACTACGCTCCTCCGGGGTCTTCCTCCAGGGGCAGTGACGTAGAGGCAAGAGGAGGAGCGGCTGCGGGGCAACAGCCAATGACTAATGGCTGTCTACAGTGCCGGGGTGCCGCGTTTCAGCCAGGTTTGAAGTTTTTTTTTTTAAATCTTCTTTTTCTTTGTGTGTAGCGGCCGCTGCTGCTCAACAGGAGACAGCAGCGGCCGGAAATGGGGGCTGGTGCCGCGTGCGTCGCGACTTCGCGCCGTTCGCGGGGAAACTTGGCAGGGAGAGGGAAACCAACAGAGGGAAGGATTGGGGAGAGAGGGAAACCAACAGAGGGAAGGATTGGGAAGAGAGGGAAAACAACAGAGGGAAGGATTGGGGAGAGAGAGAAAGAGGGAAAACAACAGAGGGAAGGATTGGGGAGAGAGAGGGGAAAACAGATGGAAGGATGGGGAGAGAGAGGGAAAAACAGATGGAAGGATGGGGAGAGAGAAGGAAAAACAGATGGAAGGATTGGGGAGAGAGGGGAAAAACAGATGGAAGGATGGGGAGAGAGAGGGAAAAAACACAGATGGAAGGATTGGGGAGAGAGGGAAAAACAGATGGAAGGATGGGGAAAGAGAGAGGGAAAAACACAGATGGAAGGATTGGGGAGAGAGGGAAAAACAGATGGAAGGATGGGGAAAGAGAGAGGGAAAAACAGATGGAAGGATGGGGAAAGAGAGGGGAAAAACAGATGGAAGGATGGGAGAGAGAGAAAGAAAGAGGGAAAACAACAGAGGGAAGGATTGGGGAGAGAGAGAAAGAGGGAAAACAACAGAGGGAAGGATTGGGGAGAGAGGGGAAAACAGATGGAAGGATGGGGAGAGAGAGGGAAAAAACAGATGGAAGGATGGGGAGAGAGAAGGAAAAACAGATGGAAGGATTGGGGAGAGAGGGGAAAAACAGATGGAAGGATGGGGAGAGAGAGGGAAAAAACACAGATGGAAGGATTGGGGAGAGAGGGAAAAACAGATGGAAGGATGGGAAAGAGAGAGGGAAAAACACAGATGGAAGGATTGGGGAGAGAGGGAAAAACAGATGGAAGGATGGGGAAAGAGAGGGAAAAAACAGATGGAAGGATTGGGGAGAGAGGGGAAAAACAGATGGAAGGATGGGGAGAGAGAGAAAGAAAGAGGGAAAACAACAGAGGGAAGGATTGGGGAGAGAGAGAGGGAAAACAACAGAGGGAAGGATTGGGGAGAGAGAGAGAGAGGGAAAACAACAGAGGGAAGGATTGGGAGGGAGAGAGGGAAAACAACAGAGGGAAGGATTGGGGAGAGAGAGAGAGAGAGGGAAAACAACAGAGGGAAGGATTGGGGAGAGAGAGGGTAAAACAGATGGAAGGATGGGGAGAGAGAGGGAAAAACAAATGGAAAGCTTGGGGAGAGAGGGGAAAAACAGATGGAAGGATTGGGGAGAGAGGGGAAAAACAGATGGAAGGATGGGGAGAGAGAGAAAGAGGGAAAACAGAGGGAAGGATTGGGGAGGGAGAAAGAGGGAAAACAACAGAGGGAAGGATTGGGGAGAGAGGGGAAAACAGATGGAAGGATGGGGAGAGAGAGGGAAAAACAGATGGAAGGATGGGGGAGAGAGAGGGAAAACAACAGAGGGAAGGATTGGGGAGAGAGAGAAAGAGGGAAAACAACAGAGGGAAGGATTGGGGAGAGAGAAAGAGGGAAAACAACAGATGGAAGGATGGGGAGAGAGAGAAAGAGGGAAAACAACAGAGGGAAGGATTGGGGAGAGAGAGAGGGAAAACAACAGAGGGAAGTATTGGGGAGAGAGAGAAAGAGGGAAAACAACAGAGGGAAGGATTGGGGAGAGAGAAAGAGGGAAAACAACAGAGGGAAGGATAGGGAGAGAGAAAGAGGGGAAAACAACAGAGGGAAGGATTGGGGAGAGAGGGGAAAACAGATGGAAGGATGGGGAGAGAGAGGGAAAAACAGATGGGAAGGATTGGGGAGAGAGGGGAAAAACAGATGGAAGGATGGGGAGAGACAGAGGGAAAAACACAGATGGAAGGATTGGGGAGAGAGGGAAAAACAGATGGAAGGATGCGGAAAGAGAGAGGGAAAACAACAGATGGAAGGATGGGGGAGAGAGAGAAAGAGGGAAAACAACAGAGGGAAGGATTGGGGAGAGAGAGAGGGAAAACAACAGAGGGAAGTATTGGGGAGAGAGAGAAAGAGGGAAACCAACAGAGGGAAGGATTGGGGAGAGAGAGAAAGGGAAAACAACAGAGGGAAGGATTGGGGAGAGAGAAAGAGGGAAAATAACAGAGGGAAGGATTGGGGAGAGAGAGAAAGAGGGAAAACAACAGAGGGAAGGATTGGGGAGAGAGAAAGAGGGTAAACAACAGAGGGAAGGATTGGGGAGAGAGAGAAAGAGGGAAAACAACAGAGGGAAGGATTGGGGAGAGAGAGGGTAAAACAGATGGAAGGATGGGGAGAGAGAGGGAAAAACAAATGGAAAGCTTGGAGAGAGAGAGGGAAAACAACAGGGAAGGATTGGGGAGAGAGAGAAAGGGAAAACAACAGAGGGAAGGATTGGGGAGAGAGAGGGGAAAACAGATGGAAGGATGGGGAGAGAGAGGGAAAAAACAGATGGAAGGATGGGGAGAGAGAGGGAAAACAACAGAGGGAAGGATTGGGGAGAGAGGGGAAAAACAGATGGAAGGATGGGGAGAGAGAGGGAAAAACACAGATGGAAGGATTGGGAGAGAAAGCAGAGCTGCTGGATGGACAAGGGGGATAGAGAAAGACTGGAGAATAAGAGGAAGGGGCATGGGGAGAACAAGGGTGAGGAAAAGATGAAAAGCCACAGGTAGATGAAGGAAATTAAAGAATGGATAGTAAGAATGAATTAAATCTGGACAGAGAGCGAGTCTGAAAATATTGAAGAAAGCAAAGAAAAAGGAGGCAAAAATGACAAATGGCACAGAAGAGTTAAGCGAAAACAAAGGAAAGCAGAATCACAGACTGGGACCAATATGGAAAGAAAAACAGTCACCAGACAACAAAGGTAGAAAAAAAATCATTTTATTTTCATTTTAGTGTTTGTAATATGTCCAATTTGAGAATTTACATTGGCTGTCTTATTTTGCACTGGGTATACTGGAGCTGTAAGAGCTTACAGAGATTATTTATAATGAAAAAAAATCACATTATTTTTTTCTCCTACAGTAACTGTAATATTTTCAATGATGTCTGTTTATATGCGCCATGGCTGGTATAGGGTGTGTGGCTATCATAGGGGTGGAGCCATATGTGGTGACCCCGCCCACAATGAGTACCGGCACCTTTTTTTCTACAAAAAAAGCACTGGGTATGTGAGATGTGGTACTTTGAACTGTTCTGAAGCATTGTCCATGGCTGCCATATTCTGCCCCCCAAACCCACTGTACCCACATGTAGGTGCCCCCCTTCACCCCTTAGGGCTATAGTAATGGTGTAGACTTGTGGGCGGTGGGTTTTGAGGGGGATTTGGGGGGCTCAACACCCAAGGGAAGGGTGCTATGCACCTGGGAGCTCTTTTACCTTTTTTTTTTGTTTTTGTAAAAGTGCCCCCTAGGGTGCCCGGTTGGTGTCCTGGCATGTGAGGGGGACCAGTGCACTATGACTCCTGGCCCCTCCCACGAACAAATGCCTTGGATTTATTCGTTTTTGACCTGGGCGCTTTCATTTTCCATTATCACTGAAAAACAAAAACGCCCAGCTCACAAATTGTCGAATAAAACATGGACGTCTATTTTTTTCGAAAATACGGTTCTGTCCGCCCCTTAACGGACCCGTTCTCGGAGATAAACGCCCATGGAGATAGACGTTTTTGTTCAATTATGCCCCTCTCTGTGAACTGTGACTTGCATTACCCTGACATACAGATTCTACACAGCACTGAGAACTGTTGTTGCTAACACAGACTGCATTAATAATTCATGTCTAATATTGCTTCACCTCCAAATAGCTCTGACATTCTGCTGCAGTCCAGCGGGAAATCGGTAACAGATGCACTTGGTAATACAGAAAATTACATAAAAGAGGAAAAGAAGCCTGCTCTAGTTCTTAAACATAGTAGCTGAAAAGGTAAGGAAAAGAAGGTTAGCCATCATACATTACATGATGACTCAAACAGAGGAGGACAGGCAAAAATACCAGGAAAAGCTAACAGAAGCTGGAAAAGCTGTCAGGAATGCGAACAGGCAAATGGAAGACAAGATAACCAATACGGTAAAATTGGGGAACAAGATATTTTTCATATATATAAATGACAAGAGAAAGTGCTATAATAGCATCATGAGGCTCAAAGCTGAGGGGGAGGAATATATAGAAGCTGATAAGGATAAAGCTGAACTACTTAACAATTATTTCTGCTCTGTGTTCACGGATGAAAGGCCAGGGGTAGGACGGTAGAAAACAAATGCAAATGGGGGTGGATGGATGATAGACCGGGACTGATTCTCAGAAGACTGTGTTCGTGAGGAGCTAGCTAAACTAAAAGTAGACAAAGTGATGGAGCCTGATGAGGCCCAATTTCAACTATACCATTTCTGGGAAAACAGGTTTGAAACAATTGGATGAATTTGTGGAGATAGTTGATGGATTAGATCCTTTCCAATATGGATTTAAATGTGCTCATAGTGTTGAGACATTGTTGATTTCGATAGTAGATTATTTAAAGCGAAACATGGATAATAATGTGTTATTGTCTAGTATCCCTGGATGTTTCTAGTGAATTTGAATCTGTTAATTTGAAATTGATGCTTGATAAGTTACAAAGTTTAGGGGTTACAGGATGAGTATTGCAGTGGTTTGTCTTCGTATTTGATGGGAAGGTCAATGATAGTGAGGAATGGATTGCAGGTTTCAACATCTGTACAGGTTGAATGTGGAGTTCCACAGAGATCAACCTTGTCAGAACTGTTATTCAATATATATTTAGCACCTTTCGGTAACATGTTTCAGTCACTAGGGATTAATTATCGAGTGCATGCAGATGATGTGTAATTTGTTTCCCGATATTGAAATGAGAAGAAAGTTTAAATTTGCGGTTGAGTTGATATATGGTAGGAAAGAAACAGTGGATGGAAGAGAATGGTATAGTTTTAAATACGGTGAAAACAGAGGTAATGATTGTGGGACAGGAAGAATTGAAGGAGTGGCCTGAGACTATTTGCTTAGGAGATATAAGTGTTTTGGTTAAGAAAGAGATGAAATTGTTGGGGGTGATGCTGGATAAGTTGCTAATTATGCTCAGGCAGCCTTTACCCAATTACATATGATTTTCAGATGAAAATCTATAATAACTTTGTATGATTACCATTGTGTGGTTCAAAGTATGATTTTGATATGACTGGACTACTGTACTGCCTTGTACTCTGGTATGGCTGCTTCAGGAGTTAAGGCATTGCAGATAGTCCAGAATGCTGCCGTGAGAACAATTGTGGGTTTATCTAGATTTTCACATGTGACACCTGCTCTTAAGCATCTACACTGGCTTCCAGTGGCACAAAGGATTCATTTTAAGGTGCTGACAATTGTTCATCAGGAATTGTTTGCTTCTCCTCCATTTTATCTGAAGCAAGCAGTGCAGGTATACCATCCCACATGTATGTTAAGATCAGAATCTACTATACGTATTTCTGTTGATGCAGTAATACAATTGTAATATGCTGATACAAGAGCTTCGGCTTTTGTGTCAGCTGGAATCTCCTTGTGGAATAAACTATCTGGCCAGCTGTGGTGATGCTCTGACCTTAGGCAGTTTAAAAAACTTTTGTACACAAAACTGTTTGTTTCTGTGTTTTGATAGTTGTAAATTTTTATTTACCACCTTTTTGAAGGAATTCACTCAAGGCAGTGTAAGTCTGCTGTTTGATGCTGAATAATGCTTTTGTAATTGATTATGAATGTTTTTATGGAAACCACCTAGTTATAGGTGGTATATAAGTTTTTCAAATAAATAAATACATCTGAGGATGCTTAAGGAACTGAGAAAGGTTCTGGCGGCTCCGTTGTCTGATATCTTCAATGCTTTCTTAGAGTCTGGAGTGGTGCTGGAAGACTGAATAAGGGCAGATGTGGTCCCTCTGCACAAGAGTGGAAGTAAGGAGGAGGTTAGAAATTACAGACCTGTCATTCGGACCTCGGTTGTGAGCAAACTAATGGAAATGCTTTTAAAGCGGAAGATTGTGAGGTTTCTCGAATTGAATGGACTGCAGGATTCGAAGCAGCATGGCTTCACTACAGGCAGGTCATGTCAGACAAACCTGATTTCTTTGACTGGGTGACCAAACACTTGGACTTGGGAGGTGCGCTAGATGTGGTGTACTTGGATTTTAGCAAAGCCTTTGACACAGTTCCGCACAGCGACTGATAAATAAACTGAATGCCCTTGGTATGGGCACTAAAGTGACTAACTGGGTTAAAAACTGGTTAAATGGAACGAAACAGAGGGTAGTGGTAAATGAAGCTTGCTCTGAGGAAAGGGATATTATCAGTAGTGTACCGCATGGGTCAGTCCTCGGACCGGCTCTTTTTAATATCTTTGTGAGTGATATTGCAGAAGGGCTATCTGGTAAGGTTTGTCTCTTTGTGGATGATACCAACCTCTGTAATAGGATGGACATCCCAGAGGGTGTGGATAGCACGAGGAAGGATCTAGCAAAGTTTGAAGAATGGTTCAACAATTGGCAACTAAGATTGAATGCTAAGAAATGCAGGGTCATGCACTTGGGTTACAAGAATCCAGGGGACCGGTACAATAGAGGGGGTGAAGTGCTTCTGTGTATGAAAGAAGAGCAGAACTTGGGGGTGATTGTGTCTGATGACCTTAATGTCTCCAAACAGGTAGAAAAAGCGACGGTCAAAGCCAGAAGGATGCTTGGCTGCATAAGGAGAAAGATGACCAGCAGGAAAAAAGAGGTGATAGTGCCCTTATGTAAGTCTCTGGTAAGGCCCCATTTAGAGTACTGTGTGTAATTCTGGAGACTGCATCTACAGAAGGATATAAACAGCATGAAGTTGGTCCAGAGGGTGGCTACAAAATTGGTAAGTGGTCTCGGACATAAAACATATAAGGACAGGCTTAGGAACCTCAACATGTATATGCTGGAAGAGAGGCGGGAAGAGAGGGGATATGATAGAGACGTTTAAATATCTCAGTAGTGTTAATACATAGGAGATGAGCTTTTTTCAAATGAAAGAAAACTCTGGAATGAGGGGGAATACGATGGAGTTAAGAGGAAACAGGCTTAGAGGAAATCTAAGAAAAAACTCTTTCACAGAAGGGGAGGTGGATGCGTGGGATGGCCTCCCAGTGGAGGTTGTAGAATCAAGAACAGTGTCAGAATTTAAGAAAGCGTGGGACAGGCATGTGGGATCCCTTAGGAAAGGAAGAGTTAGTGGTTACTGAGGATGGGCAGACTGGATGGGCCACTTGGTCCTTATCTGCCTTCATGTTTCTCTGTTTCTCCCAAGCTGCCCTCAGAATTTATGCATTGTCACCAAAGTTGTGCAGTCAGAGAAGCAAAGCCCACAGTCAACCTCCCTGATGTGGAGTGGGTGCCAGAGCCCTATTCTCTTGATCAATCTTCAGGCTGCCATTTTTGTAATCCAAGCCCAAACGTGAAGGCAGTAATGGCAAGAGGTTGGCCTGGTTCAACCCTCCAGGTTCAAAAGTAAATTATACACCAGCTCCTGTTTTCCGAATCATCATAGTGCTCCTTCAGCTTTTTGAGTCTTCTTTTAAGCCCCTCCAGCTTTCCACAATCAAATACTGCTAAGTGCCCCAGCATGCCAACAGGGGATTCAGCCTCATCTAGCTGCTCACTGTGATGGTCAACACCAGTCGAGTGACCTTTTCAACCGAAGTTTTCAGTTTAGAATCCAAACTGTTAGAAATCTTGGTGGCCAATCCTACCATTTCAGCATGAATGGTCTCGGTGGTGCAGAGTGACACTAGTGCCCTCACCCATTCCTCATCTCCCTACACTACTTCCTCAACCAAAGCCACCTTCGCATCCATTGCCTTCTTACCAGTGTCATTGGGAGTTTGAGGACTGGTCTCCCCACATTTGCTATGCTGTTTGCCCATGGCTTGATCAAGTTGCTGTCTTGTCAGCTCATAATCTTAAGGGTCATCTTTGACTCCTCTCTCTCTTTCTTTGCGCATATCCAACAGACTGCTAAAACCTGTTTTTGTTTCCATCTGTATAACATCACCAAAATTTGCCCCTTCCTTTCTGACCATGCTACCAAAACCCTTATCCATAATCATCACCTCACGCTTTAGTTTACTGCAACTTGCTTCTCACAGGTCTCCCATTAAATCATCTCTCCCCTTCAGGCTGTTCAAAATTCTGCTGCATTTTCTACCCGTGTCGCTATGCTCACATTAGCCCTCTCCTCGTCACTTCATTAGCTCCCTATCCATCTCCACATACAATTCAAATGCCTCTCCTACAAGTACATTCATTATGCATCTCCTCAGTATTTCTCCACTCTTATCTCTCCACCCCTCCCCGGGAACTCCATTCATAAAACAAGTCTCTCTTATCTGTATCCTTCTCTTCTACTGTCAACTTCAGACTCTGGGCCAGATGCACTAAACTTTAACGACCCTTTTACAACTCTTTAACGAACAAGTTTTAAACCGTGACATGCATTAAAGGCCTTTTTCCGAAGACGACAGCAGCTAACGAAAATGGAACGCAGATGAGCAAATTGTTTAGAAACCCTATTAGAATGAGATGCATCAAAGTTTACCGCTTGCCCTAACGCAGGAAAACCACCGGAAAGCTAACGAGAGGTCTGTACCTCTCGTTAGGGCTGCCCAGCTTCCAAACTGTAATGTAAAAAAAAAATCGGGAGGGAGGGGGCAAAAACTTATGTCAGATGGGGGCGGGCCCAGCTCAGGGAAGGAGAGACGTCCTGAAGACTCGCGGTTATCAGATGTTCTTCTTGCCTGTGCAGCGCCTTCACACAGAGGTGAGAGGCGCTGCGCGGGCCCGGTAAGGCGGAGGGGGGGCCCGGTGGAGGGCGGGAGCGGCGGCGCCGACCTCAGGGGGGGCGGCAGGGGCAGAGGATGGCAGGAGGCGGAGCTGTGGGCGAAAGAAAGGAAGAGAGGAAGGGAGGGGGGCCGGGGCTGCTAAAGTTTGGATTTCTATGCTGCAGGGGGAAGCGGGGAGCAGCTTTGACCTCGGGCGGGGGGGGGGGCAAGGCCGTCCATACAGGACGCTCCTGACGAGCGCCTTTGCCCCCTCCCGAAACACACGTGTTTGTGTTTTGTGTTTTTTTGTTGTTGTTTTGACGTTTGTGGCATGCGCAGAGCAGCCAGCATAACGCTTGGCTGCTCTGCGCATGCTTTAGGGGCCGATTACCGACGGGGATTACACCAGTTTAATGCATTGTACTTTACAATACCGCACCGAACATGTGCGACTTGTTTTTTTGGGTGCATTCTTTGTTTTTTTTCAAATTCGTTAGGGACTTTTACGTTTTAGATTTTTTTACGTTTGGTTGATGCATCTGGCCCTCTGTTCCTTTTATCTTGCTATACGGTATGCCTGGAATAGACTTGCTGAGTTAGTACATCATGCTCCAACTTGGGTTGTATTCAAATCTAGGCTAAAAGCCCACCTTTTTAAGGCTGTTTTAAAGTCCTAATTCCTATACACTGTTCAGTACCCATGTCTGTTTTTATCATTCCCACAATAAGTAATTCCCTAATCCCTTATTTGTCCTGTTTGTCTGTCTTGAATAGATTGTAAGCTCTGTTATGTAGGGACTGTCTCATATGTGTTCAGTGAACAGCACTGCATATGTCTAGTGGCACTATAGAAATAAGAAACAGTAGTAATAGCAATAGAGATGGCATGGGTTTTAAAAAAATCAGGATAGTAATCCGAAAGCTGCTGAAACTGCTCACACATCTTTTCTGCTCAGCTCATCACTGGAACCTAATTAGCGTTTTTGTCTGTTTTGTGCCTAAGTATTTGTCATAAATGCAGAATCCACACAGATTAGCAGTGCCAGATCTGTGAAATAAAAATGCTATGTAAATGAATAAATACGTTAAAAAACGTGGAGGGGCATA
The DNA here is from genome assembly GCF_901765095.1 of Microcaecilia unicolor. Lineage (NCBI taxonomy): Eukaryota > Metazoa > Chordata > Amphibia > Gymnophiona > Siphonopidae > Microcaecilia > Microcaecilia unicolor. Next base: position 392,138,121 of record NC_044032.1, read on the forward strand.
ATCGAACGGGGCGCCCAAGTTTTCCTGAGGATGTCCTCACAGGACGTCCCAGCGAAGGGGTGGGGAAAACCCGTAATATCAAAACAAGATGGGCGTCCATCTTTCGTTTCGATAATACGGTCGGGGACGTCCAAATCTCAACATTTAGGTCGACCTTAGAGATGGTCATCCCCGATTTTCGGCGACGATGGAAACCGAGGACACCCATCTCAGAAACGACCAAATCCAAGCCATTTGGTCGTGGGAGGAGCCAGCATTCGTAGTGCACTGGCCCCCTGACATGCCAGAATACCAACCGGGCACCCTAGGGGGGCACTGCAGTGGACTTCAGAAAAAGCTCCCAGGTGCATAGCTCCCTTACCTTGTGTCCAATGGAAAGCAGGTGAGAACACCCAAAATCAGCTTTCGATTATGCCAATTTGGGCGACCCTGTGAGAAGGACGCCCATCTTCCGATTTGTGTTGAAATATGGGTGCCCTTCTCTTTTGAAACTAAACCTGATAGTCTCAAATATTGGCTATATTCCAAAAGGCTCTCTTCCTATATAATAATTCTCACCACCAATGTTCTAATGTGGGACTGCCTGTGTCCGTGGCTCCTGGAGTTGCTGAGCTAGGCTCCGTAGCAAGGATGACATCACTCCAACTGATTCCCAGGCAGGGGGAGGAGTAGGGAAACAAGCGGAACGTGCTTCCCTACTCCTCCCCCTGCCTGGGAATCAGCTGTCAGTGCGCCGCTCCCTGCCACTTCGGAGCAAGTGGGAGGGAGCGGTGCATCAAAAAACTACAAGTGCGGCACCACATTAACCCCCCTCGGCGCATCACCCAAGCCCCCCCCCCCCCGGCACATCAAACACCCCCTCCCCCACCTGAAGCACATCAACACCCCCCCCCCCTCGGGCACATCAACCCCCTCGCCACCCGCAGCTGCCACTGGTAACGCTGTCCGGCCCTGCTGCTTCTCCTGTTGAGCAGCAGCGGCCGCTACAAAAAGAAAAAAAAACATAAATGTTTTTAAACCCAGCCCAAATCATTTGCAAATGCCCGAGTCTTAAAACGCAGTCTCTGCAGCCGCTTCTCCTCTCGCCTCCACGTCACTGCCCCTGGAGTAAGATCATTGGCAGCTGCGGGTGGCGAGGGGGTTTGATGCGCCAGGGGGAGGGGAGGGTCAATGGACATGGGTGGCTGCAGGGGGGCAGGGGGAGAGGAGGGTCGCTGGACATGGATGGCTGGAGGGGGTCAGGGGAGAGGGAGGTGGGGAGGGAGTCCTGAGACCAGAGAGGTGGGGGTGGGGAGGGGGGCCCTACGAGAGGGGGGTGGGGCTCATACTCACTCACATACACTCTGACACACTCCCTATCACACTCATCTCTCTATCACACACACAGACACTGTCTCTCACACACTCTCACTCTCACACAAACACACACACACACAGTCTCTGTCTCTCTCTCATTTTCTCTCTGACACACACACTCCATCTCTCACACACACTCTCTCTCAAACATACACACTCCGAGGAACACCTTGCTAGCGCCCGTTTCATTTGTGTCAGAAACGGGCCTTTTTTTACTAGTATATAGATAACTGGAACAATGAGCAGTTCTCTGATGTTGCATCAAAATTGTGTGAAATTCCACAGACAACTGAAATACCATTTAAAAAAAAACTACTGTGGCAGCTCAAATAGCTGAGTAATGTTCTGTGGCTAAGTGTGGAAATAGCTTTTTGGAATTCTGAAGGGTTTGGTTGAGTTTCAAAATAAACAGATCCCTCTAAGCAGGAGCTAACAACTGTGATCTATATGCAAGGCTAAATTCCATGAAAACAAGATTACATTCAGCTATCATTTATTCTCTTCAGCTGTGTAAACAGATAATTGAAAAACATGCATAACACAAAGTGAGAAAGCAAAACTCTCTAAGAGAGTGCAAAACCAGTCCTTACAAGTGGGAGATTTCATCTTCAGAAGCTTGATGCTGAAGTAGTATAAACAAAGCTCAAGGGATTTCCAGAATGTTCTACTGAATGCACCTTAATTTAGTGCAAAGTGTCATGGTCGTGCCCTGGTTTCAGGCTCTCAGTCATCTCGCCCCCTGGTGGCCAGGCCTGGTGGCTGCATTGGATTGTCTGTGTGCTGTTTCCCGTTCCAGACTTCAGCCAAGTCCAGTCCGGATCTTCCGGCCTGCCAAACTTGCTTGTATTGTTTGAGCCTGCACAGCACCCGTAGCTGCCTGGTGATTGCTGCAGCTGAATCTCAGCAGCTGCTGGGCTTATTAGCCATTTGGAAACTCTCTGCTTTCCCTTTGCATCGCCTAAGGCCCTGGTTTGTTGGTGCTTGTTGCACTTCTGCCTAGCTTGGTTTTTATTCTAGGTCCTTGTCTGATGCTAGTTAATCTGTGTGTAGTTTAGCTTAGGGTTATTGCTTGTTTCCTAGACTTGTTCCTTGTTTGTCTTTTTGTGTTTAGTTTCTGTTTGTCTGTGTTTCTTGTTCAGGCAGCTTTCAGTGCTGTCTCGTGTTTGTCAGTGTTTGTTCCCTGTTTTAGTGGCTGCTTGCAGCTTCCAGTTCCTACCCTGTCCTGTAAGTCCTATCGGCCGCCTGCAGCCAGGGGCTCAACTCCTCGGGAAGGGCGGCTAGTGCAGGTGAAGTCTTGCTGTTCCTATCTGAGTTCTGTCTGGTTCCTGGTGTGGGGTGGTTTTGCCTGCCACTGCCGCTCCTCGGCAGTGGCCCAAGGGCTCACTAACCTAGTTACTGCTTTGAAAATGTGACACAAAGATATAAAAAGAAGCCAACTCCTTAGTGAGGCAGATGGGTTTCTGAGGACTACCATCCTCCTATTCTCAGAGAACTACTGTTAAAAGTAAGAAATTTCCGATTTATAGTCAGCTGGTGAAAAAAAGAGGCGCAGCTGCGAGGGTCAAAAATTTACATCAGGCGTGGATGCTGTTCAAAAACACCATCCTGGAAGCCCAGGCCAAATATATTTCGCGTATTAAAAAAGGAGGACGGAATACCAAACAACAGCTGGCATGGTTAAAAAGTGAGGTGAAGGAAGCTATTAGAGCTAAAAGAAAATCCTTCAGAAAATGGAGGAATGAACCAACTGAAAATAATAAGAAACAGCATAAGGAATGTCAAGTCAAATGCAAAGCGCTGATAAGGAAGGCTAAGAGGGACTTCGAAAAAAGATTGCGTTGGAGGTAAAAACACATGGTAAAATTTTTTTTAGGCATATTAAAAGCAGGAAGCCGGCAAAAGAATCGGTTGGACCGCTAGATGACCGAGGAGTAAAAGGGGCGATCAGGGAAGACAAAGCCGTAGAGGAGAGATTAAATGAATTCTTTGCTTCGGTCTTCACAGAGGAAGATTTGGGTGAGATACCAATGCCAGAAATGGTTTGAAGCTGACGAGTCAGAGAAACTGAATGAATTCTCTATAAACTTGGAGGATGTAATGGGGCAGTTCTACAAACTGAAGAGCAGCAAATCTCCTGGACCGGATGGTATTCATCCCAGAGTACTGCTAGAAGTGAAAAATGAACTTGTGGATCTATTGTTAGTAATATGAAATTTATCCTTAAAATTGAGTGTGGTACTGGAAGATTGGATGGTGGCCAATATAACGCTGATTTTTTAAAAAGGTTCCAGGGGAGATCCAGGAAATTATAGACCGGTGAGTCTGACGTCGGTGCCGGAAAAAATAGTACAGACTATTATAAAGAATAACATTACAGAGCATATTCAAAAGCATGGATTAATGAGACAAAGCCAACATGGATTTAGTGAAGGGAAATCTTGCCTCACCAATCTAATACATTTCTTTGAAGGGGTGAACAAACATGTGGACAAAGGTGAGCTGGTTGATATTGTGTATCTGGATTTTCAGAAGGCGTTTGACAAAGTACCCCATGAAAGACTCCAGAGGAAATTGGAGAGTCATGGGATAGTAGGAGGTAGGGTTCTATTGTGGATTAAAAACTGGCTAAAAGATAGAAAACAGAGAGTAGGGTTAAAAGCGAATGCTACATACCTGTAGAAGGTATTCTCCGAGGACAGCAGGCTGATTGTTCTCACTGATGGGTGACGTCCACGGCAGCCCCTCCAATCGGAATCTTCACTAGCAAAGTCCTTTGCTAGTCCTCGCGCGCCCGCGCGCACCGCGCATGCGCGGCCGTCTTCCCGCCCGAAACCGGCTCGAGCCGGCCAGTCCAGTATGTAGCAAGACAATACAAGGGAAGACACAACTCCAAAGGGGAGGCGGGCGGGTTTGTGAGAACAATCAGCCTGCTGTCCTCGGAGAATACCTTCTACAGGTATGTAGCATTCGCTTTCTCCGAGGACAAGCAGGCTGCTTGTTCTCACTGATGGGGTATCCCTAGCCCCCAGGCTCACTCAAAACAACAACCATGGTCAATTGGGCCTCGCAACGGCGAGGACATAACTGAGATTGACCTAAAAAATTTACCAACTAACTGAGAGTGTAGCCTGGAACAGAACAAACAGGGCCCTCGGGGGGTGGAGTTGGATCCTAAAGCCCAAACAGGTTCTGAAGAACTGACTGCCCGAACCGACTGTCGCGTCGGGTATCCTGCTGCAGGCAGTAATGAGATGTGAATGTGTGGACAGATGACCACGTCGCAGCTTTGCAAATTTCTTCAATAGAGGCTGACTTCAAGTGGGCTACCGACGCAGCCATGGCTCTAACATTATGAGCCGTGACATGACCCTCAAGAGCCATCCCCGCCTGGGCGTAAGTGAAGGAAATGCAATCTGCTAGCCAATTGGATATGGTGCGTTTCCCCACAGCCACTCCCCTCCTATTGGGATCAAAAGAAACAAACAATTGGGCGGACTGTCTGTTGGGCTGTGTCCGCTCCAAATAGAAGGCCAATGCTCTCTTGCAGTCCAATGTGTGCAGCTGACGTTCAGCAGGGCAGGAATGAGGACGGGGAAAGAATGTTGGCAAGACAATTGACTGGTTCAGATGGAACTCCGACACGACCTTTGGCAAGAACTTAGGGTGAGTGCGGAGGACTACTCTGTTATGATGAAATTTGGTGTAAGGGGCCTGGGCTACCAGGGCCTGAAGCTCACTGACTCTACGAGCTGAAGTAACTGCCACCAAGAAAATGACCTTCCAGGTCAAGTACTTCAGATGGCAGGAATTCAGTGGCTCAAAAGGAGGTTTCATCAGCTGGGTGAGAACGACATTGAGATCCCATGACACTGTAGGAGGCTTGACAGGGGGCTTTGACAAAAGCAAACCTCTCATGAAGCGAACAACTAAAGGCTGTCCTGAGATCGGCTTACCTTCCACACGGTAATGGTATGCACTGATTGCACTAAGGTGAACCCTTACAGAGTTGGTCTTGAGACCAGACTCAGACAAGTGCAGAAGGTATTCAAGCAGGGTCTGTGTAGGACAAGAGCGAGGATCTAGGGCCTTGCTGTCACACCAGACGGCAAACCTCCTCCATAAAAAGAAGTAACTCCTCTTAGTGGACTCTTTCCTGGAAGCAAGCAAGATGCGGGAGACACCCTCTGACAGACCCAAAGAGGCAAAGTCTACGCTCTCAACATCCAGGCCGTGAGAGCCAGGGACCGGAGGCTGGGATGCAGAAGAGCCCCTTCGTCCTGCGTGATGAGGGTCGGAAAACACTCCAATCTCCACGGTTCTTCGGAGGATAACTCCAGAAGAAGAGGGAACCAGATCTGACGCGGCCAAAAAGGAGCAATCAGAATCATGGTGCCTCGGTCTTGCTTGAGTTTCAACAAAGTCTTCCCTACCAGAGGAATGGGAGGATAAGCATACAGCAGGCCCTCCCCCCAATCCAGGAGGAAGGCATCCGATGCCAGTCTGCCGGGGGCCTGAAGCCTGGAACAGAACTGAGGGACTTTGTGGTTCGCTCGAGATGCGAAGAGATCCACCAAGGGGGTGCCCCACGCTTGGAAGATCTGGCGCACCACTCGGGAATTGAGCGACCACTCGTGAGGTTGCATAATCCTGCTCAGTCTGTCGGCCAGACTGTTGTTTACGCCTGCCAGATATGTGGCTTGGAGCACCATGCCGTGACGGCGAGCCCAGAGCCACATGCTGACGGCTTCCTGACACAGGGGGCGAGATCCGGTGCCCCCCTGCTTGTTGACATAGTACATGGCAACCTGGTTGTCTGTCTGAATTTGGATAATTTGGTGGGACAGCCGATCTCTGAAAGCCTTCAGAGCGTTCCAGATCGCTCGCAACTCCAGGAGATTGATCTGTAGACCGCGTTCCTGGAGGGACCAGCTTCCTTGGGTGTGAAGCCCATCGACATGAGCTCCCCATCCCAGGAGAGACGCATCCGTGGTCAGCACTTTTTGTGGCTGAGGAATTTGGAAAGGACGTCCCAGAGTCAAATTGGACCAAATCGTCCACCAATACAGGGATTCGAGAAAACTCGTGGACAGGTGGATCACGTCTTCTAGATCCCCAGCAGCCTGAAACCACTGAGAAGCTAGGGTCCATTGAGCAGATCTCATGTGAAGGCGGGCCATGGGAGTCACATGAACTGTGGAGGCCATGAGGCATATTTTCAAAGCACTTAGCCTCCCAAAGTTCCATAGAAACCTATGGAACTTAGCCTCCCAAAGTGCTTTGAAAATATGCCTCCATGTGGCCCAGCAATCTCAACATCTGCCGAGCTGTGATCTGCTGGGACGTTCGCACCCGCGAGACGAGGGACAACAAGTTGTTGGCCCTCGTCTCTGGGAGATAGGCGCGAGCCGTCCGAGAATCCAGCAGAGCTCCTATGAATTCGAGTCTCTGTGCTGGGAGAAGATGGGACTTTGGGTAATTTATCACAAAACCCAGTAGCTCCAGGAGGCGAATAGTCATCTGCATGGACTGCAGGGCTCCTGCCTCGGACGTGTTCTTCACCAGCCAATCGTCGAGATATGGGAAGACGTGCACCCCCAGCCTGCGAAGTGCTGCTGCTACTACAGCCAAGCACTTTGTGAACACCCTGGGCGCAGAGGCGAGCCCAAAGGGTAGCACACAGTACTGGAAGTGACGTGTGCCCAGCTGAAATCGCAGATACTGTCTGTGAGCTGGCAGTATCGGGATGTGTGTGTAGGCATCCTTCAAGTCCAGAGAGCATAGCCAATCGTTTTCCTGAATCATGGGAAGTAGGGTGCCCAGGGAAAGCAACCTGAACTTTTCTTTTACGAGATATTTGTTCAGGGCCCTTAGGTCTAGGATGGGACGCATCCCCCCTGTTTTCTTTTCTACAAGGAAGTACCTGGAATAGAATCCCAGCCCTTCTTGCCCGGATGGCACGGGCTCGACCGCATTGGCGCTGAGAAGGGCGGAGAGTTCCTCTGCAAGTACCTGCTTGTGCTGGAAGCTGTAAGACTGAGCTCCCGGTGGACAATTTGGAGGTTTTGAGGCCAAATTGAGGGTGTATCCTTGCCGGACTATTTGCAGAACCCACTGATCGGAGGTTATGAGAGGCCACCTTTGGTGAAAAGCTTTCAACCTCCCCCCGACCGGCAGGTCGCCCGGCACGGACACTTGGATGTCGGCTATGCTCTGCTGGAGCCAGTCAAAAGCTCGCCCCTTGCTTTTGCTGGGGAGCCGCGGGGCCTTGCTGAGGCGCACGCTGCTGATGAGAGCGAGCGTGCTGGGGCTTAGCCTGGGCCACAGGCTGTCGAGAAGGGGGATTGTACCTACGCTTGCCAGAAGAGTAGGGAACAGTCCTCCTTCCCCCAAAAAATCTTCTACCTGTAGAGGTAGAGGCTGAAGGCTGCCGGCGGGAGAACTTGTTGAATGCGGTGTCCTGCTGGTGGAGATGCTCTACCACCTGCTCGACCTTCTCTCCAAAAATATTGTCCGCACAGCAAGGCGAGTCCGCAATCCGCTGCTGGAGTCTATTCTCCAGGTCGGAGGCACGCAGCCATGAGAGCCTGCGCATCACCACACCTTGAGCAGCGGCCCTGGACGCAACATCAAAGGTGTCATACACCCCTCTGGCCAGGAATTTTCTGCACGCCTTCAGCTGCCTGACCACCTCCTGAAAAGGCTTGGCTTGCTCGGGGGGGAGAGCATCAACCAAGCCCGCCAACTGCCGCACATTGTTCCGCATGTGTATGCTCGTGTAGAGCTGGTAAGACTGGATTTTGGCCACGAGCATAGAGGAATGGTAGGCCTTCCTCCCAAAGGAGTCTAAGGTTCTAGAGTCTTTGCCCGGGGGCGCCGAAGCATGCTCCCTAGAACTCTTAGCCTTCTTTAGGGCCAGATCCACAACTCCAGAGTCGTGAGGCAACTGGGTGCGCATCAGCTCTGGGTCCCCATGGATCCGGTACTGGGACTCGATCTTCTTGGGAATGTGGGGATTACTTAATGGCTTGGTCCAGTTCGCAAGCAATGTCTTTTTCAGGACATGGTGCAAGGGAACAGTGGACGCTTCCTTAGGTGGAGAAGGATAGTCCAGGAGCTCAAACATTTCAGCCCTGGGCTCGTCCTCCACAACCACCGGGAAGGGGATGGCCGTAGACATCTCCCGGACAAAGGAAGCGAAAGACAGACTCTCAGGAGGAGAAAGCTGTCTTTCAGGAGAGGGAGTGGAATCGGAAGGAAGACCCTCAGACTCCTCGTCAGAGAAATATCTGGGGTCTTCTTCCTCTTCCCACGAGGCCTCACCCTCGGTGTCAGACACAAGTTCACGAACCTGTGTCTGCAACCTCGCCCGGCTCGACTCAGTGGAGCCACGTCCACGATGGGGGCGTCGAGAGGTAGACTCCCCTCGCCCGCATCGGCGAAGCTCCCTCCGCCGACGTAGTCGGGGAGCCTTCCTGGGAGGTGGCCGCAGTCGGCACCGCACGCGGTACCGACGTCGGGGACCTCACCCCGGGCGATGGGCCAGCCGGCGCCACGCTCGACGGTACCGGAGGCGCAAGCACCGCCGGTACCGGAGGGGTAGGGCGCAACAGCTCTCCCAGAATCTCTGGGAGAACGGCCCGGAGGCTCTCGTTCAGAGCGGCTGCAGAGAAAGGCATGGAGGTCGATGCAGGCGTCGACGTCAGAACCTGTTCCGGGCGTGGAGGCTGTTCCGGGCTGTCCAGAATGGAGCGCATCGACACCTCCTGAACAGAGGGTGAGCGGTCCTCTCGGTGCCGATGCCTGCTGGGTGCCGACTCCCTCGGCGACCCAGAGCTCTCGGTGCCGACGCGGGGAGGAGACCGGTGTCGATGCTTCTTCGACTTCTTCCGAAGCATGTGACCGGAGCTCCCCGGCACCGACGAGGAGGACGTAGAATCCAGCCGTCGCTTCCTCGGGGCCGAGGTCGAAGGAGGTCGATCTCGGGGGGACTGTACCGCAGGAGCCCTCAGGGTAGGGGGAGACCCACCCGAAGGCTCACCGCCACCAGCAGGGGAATGGACAGCCCTCACCTGCACTCCTGACGATGCACCACCGTCCGACGACATCAGCAGACGAGGTCCCCGGTACCACCGACGTCGATGCAGCTATCCGATGTCTCGGCGCCGATGCAGAGGGCCGATGCCTCGATGCACTCGATGCACTGGCGGCCGAGGATGAAGGTCTGGACGCTGACGACGTCGATGCACTCGATGGCCTTGGTGTCGATGCCGACGAAGAGCCCGAGAACAAAACGTTCCACTGGGCCAATCTCGCTACCTGAGTCCGCCTTTGTAACAGGGAACACAGACTACAGTTCTGAGGACGGTGCTCGGCCCCCAGACACTGAAGACACGACGAGTGCCTATCAGTGAGCGAGATTACCCGGGCGCACTGGGTGCACTTCTTGAAGCCGCTGGAAGGCTTCGATGTCATGGGCGGAAAAATCACGCCGGCGAAATCAAAATCCGAAATGGCGAATTGAAGCACCAAAAAGTTTTAGGGAGAAAATCTCGACCGAGGCCGAAAGAGGCCTACCCCGACGACGAAAGAAAACTTACCGGGACAAAGACTGAAAAATACGGGAAGGGACAAACGAAGCCCGGGGGGCTTCCGGAGCACTTCCCAACAATTTTTAAAAGATTTTCCGAAGAAAACACATGTCAACGAAAAAAAGGACGCGCGAGGTCGACTTTCCGGGGCTCGACACGGCGAAAACACGACCGTACCGAGTGCGGACAAAAGAAGACTGGCCGGCTCGAGCCGGTTTCGAGCGGGAAGACGGCCGCGCATGCGCGGTGCGCGCGGGCGCGCGAGGACTAGCAAAGGACTTTGCTAGTGAAGATTCCGATTGGAGGGGCTGTCGTGGACGTCACCCATCAGTGAGAACAAGCAGCCTGCTTGTCCTCGGAGAATGGTCATTATTCAATGGAGAAGGGTAGTTAGTGGGGTTTGCCAGGGGTCTATGCTGGGACAGCTGCTTTTTAACATATTTATAAATAACATAGTAACATAGTAGATGACGGCAGAAAAAGACCTGCACGATCCACCCAGTCTGCCCAACAAGATAAACTCACATGTGCCATTTTTTGTGTATACCTTACCTTGATTTGTACCTGTCTTTTTCAGGGCACAGACCGCTACTGAATATCACCAATGTCCATATAACTCCTAGCTCCAGCCCCAAAATGCTTCAGTACTAACCAGTGATGTTGTGGTGGTCAGAATCAATATGCAATGGCACTGTCTAGTTAAGTGGCAATTTAAATAGCTATGCTACAGAAGCTTGGTATAGTGGGTAAAGTGTATGATTGGTTTGCATCCTATTTGTCTGACTGTGTTTTGTTAGTTCAGAGCGGAGGAGGGGTTTCTAAATCTATTCCCATTTTGAGAGGGGTCCCACAGGGGTCTGTTTTATCTTTGCTTTTGTTTAACATTTATATGGCCCCTTTGTATGAAGTTTTTGAAACATCAGATGTTGAGTACCGGCTTTACGCCAATGATATACAATTTTTTTTCCAACAGTATCATGGGGAGAACAGCTGTCCTCATGTTTGACATCTTGTATGAATGTAATTTGTAAGTGAATGACAACTAATAAACTTAACTTAAATGTGGATAAAACTGAAATTCTTGTGATAGGGAAAATGGAGGATGAATGTTGGCCTCAGATTCTTCATGTGGGTGCAATTGATGTACCAGTGCAGAAGGGACGTCCAAATCTTGAAATTTAGGTCATCCCTAGACTTGGTTGTTTCTGATTTTCGGCGATAATGGAAACCAAGGATGTCCATATCAGAAACAACTGAATGCAAGCCCTTTGGTCATGGGAGGAGCCAGCATTTGTAGTGCACTGGTCCCCCTGACATGCCAGGACACCAACTGGGCACCCTAGGGAGCACTGCAGTGGACTTCATAAATTGCTCCTAGGTACATAGCTCCCTTACCTTGTGTGCTGAGCCCCCCAAACACCCCCCCCAAACCCCACTACCCACAACTGTACACCACTACCATAACCCTTACAGGTGAAGGGGGGCACCTAGTTGTGGGTACAGTGGGTTTGTGGTGGGTTTTGGAGAGCTCGCTGTTTCCTGCACAAACGTAACAGGTAGGGGGGGATGGGCCTGGGTCCGCCAGTCTGAAGTGCACTGCACCCACTAAAACTGCTCCAAGGACCTGCATACTACTGTCATGGACCTGAGCATGACATCTGAGGCTGGCAAACAATATTTTGAAAGATATTTTTTGAGGGTGGGAGAGAGGTTAGTGACCACTGGGGGAGTAAGGGGGTCACTTCGGGCACCTTTTTGCGCCTTAGTCTTAAGAAAAACACGGCCAGGTAAAGTTGTCCATGTGTTCATCAGGGTCGTCCTTGTTTCTTTCGATTATGGGTCGAGGAGATCCTAGTGTTAGGCATGCCCAAGTCCTGCCTTCGCTACGCCTCCGATATGCCCCCTTGTTTGGCTGTCCCCGTGACGGAAAGCAGTTGGTGATGTCCAAAATCAGCTTTCAATTATACCGATTTGGACGACCCTGTGAGAAGGACGCCCATCTTCCGATTTGTGTCGAAAGATGGGCGTCCTTCTCTTTCGAAAATGAGCCTGTTTTTTTTCTTGGTCATGTTAGTTTCAGGTGGCGATGAAACATCCAGGCAGCAATGTCAGACAGGCAAGCTGATACTTGTGCCTGGATTCCTGCTGAGGTGAGATAGATCTGGGAGTCATCAGCATAAAGGTGATACTGAAAACCATGGGATGAGATCAAGGGAAGAAGTATAGATGGAGAAAACAAGAGGCCCCAAGACAGATCCCTGAGGTACACCAATTAATAGTGGGATAGAAGTGGAGGAAGATCCACCAGAGTATACACTAAAAGTGTGATGGGAGAGATAATAAGAAAACCAGGAAAAAACAAAGCCCTGAAATCCAAGTAAGGACAGCGAATCAAGGAGTAAGCGGTAATCAACAGTGGTAAAAGCAGCAGATAGATTGAGAAGGATGAGGATAGAATAAAGACCTTTGGATATGGCCAGGAACAGGTCATTGGAGACTTTAGCAAGAGCTGTTTCAGTTGAACGAAGTGGGTGAAAGCCAGATTGAAGCTGATCAAGAACAGCTTGAGATGAAAGAAAGTCAAGACAATGGCGATGAACAGCACGTTGAAGTATCTTGGACAGGAAAGAGAGGAGGGAGATGGGGCGATAGTTAGAAGGACAGGTAGGGTCTAATGAAAGTTCTTTTTGAGGAATGGTGCAACTACGGCATGTCTGAAGACATCAGGAACAGTTGCAGTGGAAAGTGAAAAATTGAGGATATGACAGATAGAAGGGTTGACAGTAAGAGAAATAATGCTAAGTAGATGGGTGGGAATAGGATCAGAGGAACAGGTAGTCAGTTTGGAGAGGAAAGAAAATGTGCAGTTTCAGAAAAAGAAGAAAAGAAGGCAGGGGTTAAAGGAGGGTTGAGAGAATGGACTGGTGGAAGGTGAGGTGGAGGAGACTTGGTTGAGAACTGAAGGTTAATCTTGTGAACCTTATCATGAAAGTACTCAGCCAGGGTCTGGGAACTGAAGTGGAGGTTGGAGGTGAAGACACTTTGAGGAGAGAGTTCAGTGTGGCAAACAGACATCAAGGGATTGAGCCAAGAGAGTTTATCAACTGGATATAGTAGTCCTGTTTTGCAAATAAAAGAGAAGACTGTAAGGAGGTCAGCAAGAATTTGAAAAGTATGAAATCAGCATGGGCAAGGGATTTCAGCCAAAGGTGCTCGGCAGACTACGTACAGGAATGCAGGTAGCGGATTCTAGAGGTCAGCCGAGGCTGGGATTCAATACGCCTTATAGAACAGGGAATGGGAGGAGCAAGAGTATCCAGAGCAGAGGAGAGAATAGTATTATAGGAAGAGACAGCCTAATTTGACTGACTTGGATAACAGAATGGTTGAGAAGAAGTTTGAAACACTGGAGGATAGATTGGAAGAGAGGTACTGTGGGATATTATGCATGATTTGAACTCTTCCATTAAAAAAAATGTTAGTTAAAGAGCATGAGGATGCAGAAGTATTTTCTCAAACTGTGGTAGAATATTCTCAAGAGCTATCTACTTTCAGTACTCAGGTTGACTCCATGGAAGGAAGATTTGAAGAATTACATCAGACAACACAAGCTCTAGTCAGAGACCATCTTTACTTACATAGGAAAGTTGAATATATGGAAAACTTGGTTAGACGAAACAATCTGTGCTTTTTGAATTTTCCTACATCACTGTTGGTGATGCCTGTAGATATGGTCAAGAAATACTGCATGGAGATTCTTAAAATTCCATCAGAATCCCTACCATCAATTTTACGAGCTTATTATTTAATGTTGAAGGGAACAGAGACTGCAGAAGTTAATCAACAGATGAGTCAGCTGGCTTTCACCTTACAGGATTTTTAGAATCTTTTTTAGAGATATTGACACAAAGAACATCATTGATTTGCATTAGAGATAGACCATTTTCATTTTTCACAAACGTACAAAATCATATAGAAAATGCCCCTCTATATCTTCAAATCATTTAGTAAGGCAGATCGTACTCTCATCAGAGTAGTCAAAAAAGAGTCCCATACTTTCAAACATCACTTTTTTGATTTGGGACCACACATTACAGCAATCATCTTTTCCATTCATAGCAGTTCATGCATATCATTACACCAAAGAATAAGAGTAGGCAGGGTGGAAGCTATCTATTGCAACACTTTGCTATCAAACATGCTTTCTGTTAGAAAAGAGTGAATACTGGGGTTCCTTCCACAATGTAGTCTAGGAAGTCTAAAAGACATCTGTGAGGCTGTGCTACTCAAATTTGACTGTACAGTGGGGGAAATAAGTATTTGATCCCTTGCTGATTTTGTAAGTTTGCCCACTGACAAAGACATGAGCAGCCCATAATTGAAGGGTAGGTTATTGGTAACAGTGAGAGATAGCACATCACAAATTAAATCCGGAAAATCACATTGTGGAAAGTATATGAATTTATTTGCATTCTGCAGAGGGAAATAAGTATTTGATCCCCCACCAACCAGTAAGAGATCTGGCCCCTACAGACCAGGTAGATGCTCCAAATCAACTCGTTACCTGCATGACAGACAGCTGTCGGCAATGGTCACCTGTATGAAAGACACCTGTCCACAGACTCAGTGAATCAGTCAGACTCTAACCTCTACAAAATGGCCAAGAGCAAGGAGCTGTCTAAGGATGTCAGGGACAAGATCATACACCTGCACAAGGCTGGAATGGGCTACAAAACCATCAGTAAGACGCTGGGCGAGAAGGAGACAACTGTTGGTGCCATAGTAAGAAAATGGAAGAAGTACAAAATGACTGTCAATCGACAAAGATCTGGGGCTCCACGCAAAATCTCACCTCGTGGGGTATCCTTGATCATGAGGAAGGTTAGAAATCAGCCTACAACTACAAGGGGGGAACTTGTCAATGATCTCAAGGCAGCTGGGACCACTGTCACCACGAAAACCATTGGTAACACATTACGACATAACGGATTGCAATCCTGCAGTGCCCGCAAGGTCCCCCTGCTCCGGAAGGCACATGTGACGGCCCGTCTGAAGTTTGCCAGTGAACACCTGGATGATGCCGAGAGTGATTGGGAGAAGGTGCTGTGGTCAGATGAGACAAAAATTGAGCTCTTTGGCATGAACTCAACTCGCCGTGTTTGGAGGAAGAGAAATGCTGCCTATGACCCAAAGAACACCGTCCCCACTGTCAAGCATGGAGGTGGAAATGTTATGTTTTGGGGGTGTTTCTCTGCTAAGGGCACAGGACTACTTCACCGCATCAATGGGAGAATGGATGGGGCCATGTACCGTACAATTCTGAGTGACAACCTCCTTCCCTCCGCCAGGGCCTTAAAAATGGGTCGTGGCTGGGTCTGCCAGCACGACAATGACCCAAAACATACAGCCAAGGCAACAAAGGAGTGGCTCAGGAAGAAGCACATTAGGGTCATGGAGTGGCCTAGCCAGTCACCAGACCTTAATCCCATTGAAAACTTATGGAGGGAGCTGAAGCTGCGAGTTGCCAAGCGACAGCCCAGAACTCTTAATGATTTAGAGATGATCTGCAAAGAGGAGTGGACCAAAATTCCTCCTGACATGTGTGCAAACCTCATCATCAACTACAGAAGACATCTGACCGCTGTGCTTGCCAACAAGGGTTTTGCCACCAAGTATTAGGTCTTGTTTGCCAGAGGGATTAAATACTTATTTCCCTCTGCAGAATGCAAATAAATTCATATACTTTCCACAATGTGATTTTCCGGATTTAATTTGTGATGTGCTATCTCTCACTGTTACCAATAACCTACCCTTCAATTATGGGCTGCTCATGTCTTTGTCAGTGGGCAAACTTACAAAATCAGCAAGGGATCAAATACTTATTTCCCCCACTGTATATAGAGATCAGATGATTCTGTAAAGTGGCCTAAAAATGTAAGATCAGTGGGCAGTCCCAAATGGTAAAATTATGTATAATCATACCTGATAATTTTCTTTCCATTAATCATAGCTGATCAATCCATAGACTGGTGGGTTGTGTCCATCTACCAGCAGGTGGAGATAGAGAGCAAACTTTTGCCTCCCTATATGTGGTCATGTGCTGCCGGAAACTCCTCAGTATGTCGATATCAAAGCTCCATCCGCAGGACTCAGCACTTAGAGAATTACACCCACGAAGGGACACTCTGCCCAGCTCACCACCGCCGAAACGGGGGAGGGGAATTAACCCAGCTCATCCCCACACAAGTGGGGGAGGGGAATCCGTCCAGCTCATCCCCGCGGAGCGGGGGAGGGACACCACACCCGCCGATGCGGGGGGATCTGGCTTATCCTGCAACCGCAACCGCGGGAGGAGCTGACTGACCCTAACACCGCCGAAGCGGGAGGGGTACAAAGCTGCCCTACAGCCGCACAAAGCGGGAGGGAGTGCCGGCAGAATTTATGTCTCAATCCAGCCCCGTAAAACGGAGGGGAGAGGAATGCAGCAGCTCACTGTAACACAAACTCGTCTCAACTCTTGAAGAATCCAAGTGAAAGAAGAACTTGAACACGAAGTCCTCCTGAAGTAACTGAAGGCTAAACTTGAACCTAAAATTCAACCAGAATATAAACAGTACAGATATCTGGGAGGGGCTATGGATTGATCAGCTATGATTAATGGAAAGAAAATTATCAGGTATGATTATACATAATTTTACCTTCCATATCATCAAGCTGATCAATCCATAGACTGGTGGGATGTACCGAAGCAGTACTCACCCAGGGCGGGACATAGAAATCCCTGACCTCAACACTGAAGCTCCAAACCGGGCCTCCGCCCGTGCAGCCACAGTCAAACGGTAATGCTTGGAGAATGTATGAGCCGAAGCCCACGTTGCCGCCTTGCATATCTCTTCCAAGGAGACGGATCCGGCCTCTGCCATCGAGGCCGCCTGAGCTCTCGTGGAGTGAGCCTTCAGCTGGATAGGCGGCACCTTCCCCGCGGCCACATAAGCCGCTGCAATGGCTTCCTTGACCCATCTTGCCACTGTAGGCTTAGCAGCCTGCAGACCCTTACGAGGACCTGCAAACAGGACAAACAGATGATCTGATTTCCGGAAATCATTGGTCACTTCCAAGTATCTGATGATGACTCGTCTCACATCCAGATATTCAAGAGCGGAGTACTCCTCTGGGTAGTCCTCCCTACGAAAGGAAGGGAGACAGAGCTGCTGATTCACATGGAAGCGAGAAACAATCTTGGGCAGGAAGGAAGGCACTGTGCGAATAGTCACTCCTGCCTCAGTGAACTGCAGAAAAGGCTCTCGACATGAGAGCGCCTGGAGCTCGGAAACTCTTCTGGCTGAAGTGATAGCCACCAAAAAGACTGCTTTCAACGTCAGGTCTTTCAGAGATGCCCTCAACAAGGGTTCCAAAGGCGGCTTCTGCAATGCTCTTAGCACCAGGTTGAGATTCCACGCAGGCACCACTGAGTGCAGAGGAGGGCGCAGGTGATTAACTCCCTTGAGAAAGCGCACCACATCTGGCTGCGAAGCCAGGGAAGCACCCTTCAGGCGGCCCCTGAAGCAAGCCAGAGCCGCTACCTGGACTTTAAGGGAACTGAGCGACAGGCCTTTCTCCAGACCTTCTTGCAGGAACGCCAACACTGAAGAAATTGGAGCAGTGAAGGGAGAAAGTGAGCCTGCTTCACACCATGCTGCAAAGATACGCCAAACCCTGGCGTAATCAGTAGAAGTAGAGCGCTTCCTCGCTCTCAGCATAGTGGCGATGACCTTGTCTGAGAAGCCCTTCTTCCTCAGACGCTGCCGCTCAATAGCCAGGCCGTAAGACCAAAGGGAGAGGGATCCTCCATCACCACGGGACCCTGATGTAACAGGCCCTGCTCCACTGACAGCCGCAGAGGATCGTCGACTGAGAGCCTGATCAAGTCCGCATACCAGGGACGTCTGGGCCAATCCGGACCCACCAGGATTACCCTGCCGGGATGCTTTGCCACCCGGTCTAGCACCCTGCCCAACATGGGCCAGGGCGGGAACACATAGAGGAGCTCTTGTGTCGGCCACTGTTGGAGAAGAGCATCTACTCCCAGGGATCGAGGGTCCCGTCCTCTGCTGAAAAAGCGCGGCACTTGGCAATTGGGCGATGACGCCATCAGATCTAGGCTCGGCTGGCCCCAGCGCTTCGTGATGTCCAAGAACGCCTGAGCAGATAGTTGCCACTCTCCGGGCTCCAAGGTATGGCGACTGAGAAAGTCCGCCTTGACATTCATGACTCCGGCAATGTGGGCCGCTGAAAGCTGCTCCAGGTTCGCTTCCGCCCACTGGCAAAGACTCATAGCCTCCTTGGCTAGAGGGGCACTCTTGGTACCTCCCTGGCGGTTGATATAGGCCACAGCCGTGGCATTGTCCGACAGGACCCGTACAGGCTTCAACACCAGTACCGGGATGAACTCCAATAACACCAACCGAATGGCTCTGAGTTCCAGGAGGTTGATAGACCACTTGCCTCTGCAGGAGACTAGAGCCCCTGCGCTGTCCTTCCCAAGCAGTGGGCTCCCCAGCCCATCAAAGAGGCGTCTGTCGTGACGACAATCCACTCCGGGGTCACCAGAGGCAATCATAAGTACATAAGTACATAAGTAGTGCCATACTGGGAAAGACCAAAGGTCCATCTAGCCCAGCATCCTGTCACCGACAGTGGCCAATCCAGGTCAAGGGCACCTGGCACGCTCCCCAAACGTAAAAACATTCCAGACAAGTTATACCTAAAAATGAGGAATTTTTCCAGTCCATTTAATAGCGGTCTATGGACTTGTCCTTTAGGAATCTATCTAACCCCTTTTTAAACTCCATCAAGCTAACCGCCCGTACCACGTTCTCCGGCAATGAATTCCAGAGTCTAATTACACGTTGGGTGAAGAAAAATTTTCTCCGATTCGTTTTAAATTTACCACACTGTAGCTTCAACTCATGCCCTCTAGTCCTAGTATTTTTGGATAGCGTGAACAGTCGCTTCACATCCACCCGATCCATTCCACTCATTATTTTATACACTTCTATCATATCTCCCCTCAGCCGTCTCTTCTCCAAGCTGAAAAGCCCTAGCCTTCTCAGCCTCTCTTCATAGGAAAGTCGTCCCATCCCCACTATCATTTTCGTCGCCCTTCGCTGTACCTTTTCCAATTCTACTATATCTTTTTTGAGATACGGAGACCAGTACTGAACACAATACTCCAGGTGCGGTCGCACCATGGAGCGATACAACGGCATTATAACATCCGCACACCTGGACTCCATACCCTTCTTAATAACACCCAACATTCTATTCGCTTTCCTAGCCGCAGCAGCACACTGAGCAGAAGGTTTCAGCGTATCATCGATGACGACACCCAGATCCCTTTCTTGATCCGTAACTCCTAACGCGGAACCTTGCAAGACGTAGCTATAATTCGGGTTCCTCTTACCCACATGCATTACTTTGCACTTGTCAGTCCCAAGCCCGAATAGGAGAGGCTACTAGGAACTAGTCCACCTGAGCCTGAAGCTTGACAATCCGATTGTCTGGCAGGAACACTCTGCCCACTTGGGTGTCGAATCGAACTCCCAGATACTCCAGGGACTGAGTCGGGCGCAGCTGGCTCTTCTTCCAGTTGATGATCCATCCCAGGGAGCTCAAAAGAGCAACTACCCGGTCCATAGCTTTGCCGCACTCTGCATAAGAGGGGGCTCGGATCAACCAGTCGTCCAGATAAGGATGGACTTGTACTCCTTCCTTTAGCAGGAAGGCCGCTATGACCCCCATTACTTTGGAAAAGGTCCGCGGAGCAGTAGCCAACCCGAAAGGGAGGGCTCTGAACTGGAAGTGTCGTCTCAGGACTGTAAAACGCAGAAAGCGTTGGAGAGGAGGCCAGATGGGAATATGCAGGTACGCTTCCTTGATGTCCAAGGAAGCCAAGAACTCTCCTGCCTTCACTGCCGCTATAACAGAGCGGAGAGTCTCCATGCGAAAGTGCCTCACTTTCCAGGCCCGATTGACCCCTTTGAGGTCGAGGATAGGCCGGACAGAACCTCCTTTCTTTGGAACCACAAAGTAAATGGAGTAACGTCCCTTGCCAATCTGATTTTTTTTTTTTTTTTTTTTGGCACCGGAACGACCGCACCCAGGCGGATCAGGTTGTCCAAGGTCTGCTGCACTACCACAGCTTGACCGGAGACTTGCAGGGAGAGAGTACAAACCCGTCTCTTAAGGGTTGGCAGAACTCTAGCTTGTAGCCGTCTCTGATGACTTCCAGCACCCACGCGTCTGAAGTTATAGTGGTCCACTCGCCCAGAAACGAGGACAGCCGTCCTCCAATCTGCACTGGGGCGTGGACCAAGGCCCCGTCATTGGGTACGAGACCCTGGGGGAGGACCGGAGGGAGCACCTCCGGGACGGCGGTCTCTGCGAAAGGAATGCTGCTTGGGGGAGAAATTCCTCTTGAAGGAAGAGGGGGCAGAGGAACCCGACTTGCCCGGGCGGTACCGACGGGCTTCCTGCAACCGTCCTCTGGAGGTACCGGGACGAGTACTAACCCGAGCCCTGACCTCTGGTAATTTCTTGCCCTTAGACGTGCCGAGATCGGTCACGATTTTGTCCAGCTCGACCCCAAAGAGCAGCTTGCCTTTAAAAGGCAATCTAGCCAGGCGGGATTTAGAGGCGTGGTCAGCAGACCAATGTTTCAGCCAAAGCCACCGCCGCGCAGAGACTGTCTGAGCCATGCCTTTAGCTGAGGCTCTCCAGACATCATACAGCAAGTCTGCCAAATAGGCTAAGCCCGATTCCAGGGCCGGCCAATCAGCCCTCAAGGCATGATCTGAGGGGGAAGCCCGCTGCACCATAGACCGGCACGCCCTGGCCACATAGGAGCCGCAAACTGAGGCCTGCAAACTTAAAGCAGCTGCCTCAAAGGACGACCTTAAGGCCGCCTCCAATCTTCTGTCTTGGGCGTCCTTTAGGGCCGTGCCACCTTCCACCGGCAACGCCGTTTTCTTAGTCACCGCAGTGATTAAAGAATCCACGGTAGGCCACAGAAAGGCCTCACGTTCACTCACAGCCAAAGGATAGAGGCGGGACATAGCCCTAGCCACTTTAAGGCTTGTTTCCGGGACATCCCATTGAGCCGCAATTAAGGTGTGCATGGCATCATGCACGTGGAAGGTTCTAGGCGGGCGCTTCGTCCCCAGCATAATGGCAGAGCCAACAGGGGCTGAGGGAGAGACGTCCTCCGGAGAGGAAATCTTCAAAGTGTCCATGGCCTGTAACAACAGGTTGGGCAAATCCTCTGGGCTAAAAAGCCGCGCTGCAGAGGGGTCATCCGCTCCATCCGAGCGGGGATCTATCTCCTCCAAGGAATCCGCAAAGGATCGTTGGGAGACCTCAGACACGCTGCCCTCATCTACATCGGAGGAGACAAAGTCCTCCAAGGCCTGGAAATCAACCCGAGGGCGTTTACCTCTGGGAACCTCAACCTCTTATCAGAAGAGGGAGCAGGGGCAGCGTTTTGCATGAGGAAAGCCTGATGCAGCAGCAAAACAAACTCGGGGGAGAAACCCCCCAGACTGTGCACTTCCGCAGCCTGGGCAACAGCCCTAGACGCACTCTCAACCGGCGCTCGCAATAGCGGGGGAGAGACATGCTGCGCATCCAAAATGGCGTCCGGCGCGAAACTCCGCGAAGGAGCCGCGCGGGAAGAACGGCGCTTAACTTTAGCCGCTTTTGTGCCGTCGCCCAAATTAAGGGCGTTCATGGCATTAATGTCTCCAACCTCAAGGGCGGCCCACGAAGAAGCCGTCCGAGCCGCGTGGCCGGCCAAGATGGCGGAGGCGAGGAGCAGGGGATGGGCGTTTATGGCGGGAAAAACCGCCACGCCGGAGGAACGACCGGGACATTCATCGGTCACTAAACTGTCACCCATCAAGGGCGAATCAGGTTGTAAAACCCCCGCATCCCCTCTAGAAGCGCTCCAGCGATCCGGGGAGCGACCCTTTGCGCCCTCGCCCTCCGACGCCATTGCCACGAGGAGAAGAATCGGGGAACCCCCTGCCCGCTATAAAAAGGTAAAATTACCTGCTTGCCGCTCCGAGCTGTAACGAACTGGTGTCCCAGTGAGTAGCTGCAATGAACGTTTAAAGAAACGTCGAATTAAACGCCTTTAAAGACGTTTAAAAAATTTTTTTTTTTTTTTTTAAACGGAGCCAGCGGGAGGGGGGGAGAAAAGGAGGGACCTGGCACCACCAGGTTTGCACTTGCTCAAAAGAGCCCTCAACCCCAGGCCTCAACAAAACCTAAGGATTAGGCTTGGAGGCCTAGCCAGAGCTGCTGCTGTGTGTGACCACCACCTGCTGAGATAGAGAACATACTGGGGAGTTTCCGGCAGCACATGACCACATATAGGGAGGCAAAAGTTTGCTCTCTATCTCCACCTGCTGGTAGATGGACACAACCCACCAGTCTATGGATTGATCAGCTTGATGATATGGAAACAATGTTTATATATGTAACATTTGGAGAAGCACACTTAGGACATTTACCATCCTTTGGAATGTCCATTTTCCAAGCACAAACCAGATAAATATACATATGCATCAAAAATTTGTAATGAATTTCTCACAATTATGCACTATTCAGAAGTATCCATATCAATCCCTTTTAAGACCTCATTGACTGAAATTTCTGGCATAATCCAAACCAGTTTTTCAATTATGGAATCCTGGGCTAATGCATTTCAATTTAAACTCAACAAGGATAAAACACAATGTATTGGGTTTTTTTTTCACAACATAACAAATCAATTCCCAAGGCATTGGTTACTCCTGCTTATACCCTCCCAATCTCGAGCAGTTTGAAAATTCTTGGGGTCACGTTGGACAGCCATCTGTCACTTGATAGTCATGTTAAGCTGATTACGAAAAAATGTTCTTATCATTGTGGAAGCTTAAACGCATCAAACAACTCCTGCCAAGAGATATTTTTCGAACCCTGATACATTCATTGGTCCTAAGCCACATCGATTACTGTAGTGGATTATTCGCTGGCTGTACACTCTGTATTCTGAGGAAGCTCCAGATGGTTCAAAACACCGTGGCCAGGCTAATTTTTGGAAAAACTCGCTTCAACAGTGCGCAGCCTCTCTGTGAGAGTCTTCACTGGCTGTCCATTAAAGACCATATTGAATTCAAAATCTGCGCCTTAACACATAAAATTATTTACGGAGAAGCACCAGTTTACATGTGTGATTTGATAGATTTACCTCCCAGAAATTCATCGGTGTCATCTCGTACTTATCTTATTCTGCACTATCCTTCCTGCAGGAATCTAAAGTACAAGTCAATCTATGCTTCATCCTTTTCATACATCAGCCCGGAAGTCCTGGTTGCCGCCTGCACCTGGGGGCTCAACTTCCGGGGAACGGCGGTCGCTTCCCAAGTGAAGCTAGGGGTTGTCTGGCTGCCTGACCAAGTGCGGTGTCACTCCATCTTCGCCGTGCTCAGTCGGGGCACAAGGGCTCACATTCCCAGACATAACATCAGATTTCCTGCTTTTTTGCCTTTGTCTGCTTTCCTTTCGTTGCTCCCGCTTTCCCATCCGTATTCTCTTATTTAGCTGCTTAAGTTTTGTATTTGCTACTTTCTATTTTACTATTATATCCTGTTGTACTATGTAATTTTATTGTATCTTTTTTAGCCACATTGAGCTCGCACATGGTGGGAAAATGTAGGATACAAGTGAACCAAATAAATAAATAAGTATGGGACCAGCCCGCAAGCCAACCTTTAACCGGTCTAGAGTAGTCACCAAGATCTTGTATCCACTTAGTCACAATCTCTTGAAAGGGCTGGGGGATCACTCAACTTTTTTTAGGCCTTTGTACTATCTGCCCATCAAACCTTTAGTGATTGCTAGGAGAGGCCAATGCTCATCAAAGGCAGATTCCCAGAAATCCACACTATGTGCAGTTATTACAGCATGAACATAATGACACAACTATAAATAAGAAAACCAATCCTGATTGTGCAAATTATAAGTTGCATATATTGTATCATTGGGCAGAAGAGTTGCTTCCTCCAGTAAATGGGACACAAGGGACAAGCCATGTTTGCTTTATCGTTTATAAACACTACTGGACATACCTTGTGGAAAATCTCCATTGCCCACAATTGGTAAGTATTTAGAATAATGAGAATGCAATTCAAATCATTTTCTCAGCACATACCAGGCCCAATGCATTGGTTTAAGCAGAGTATGGTTTCAAAAAGATTTAGATAGGTAACTCGCTAGGGGCGTAGCCACGGGTGGGCCCAGGCCCACCCACTTTCACTCAAGACCCACCCAGTGATGCATGATCCAGCATCTCTCGATTGCTCCTGTCCCATCCTCCCTACAGGTCCAGCAGCAGTGCTCTTTATTTCCCTCCCTCAACTCCCACCATGGCCTTACAATTTTACAATACCAGTGATGCCTGGCAGCGGTTCAAACACGCCTGCTCCAGGGCCTTCCTTCTGCTGCGTCCCATCCTCTATAAACAGGAAGTTATATCACAGTGGGCGGGATGTGGCAGAGGGAAGGCCCCAGAGCAGGCCTGTCTGAATTAGTGCCGAGTAGCACCGGTATTGTAAAATTGAAAGCGTTGTGGTGGGGGAAAGGAAGAGCAAGAGCACCACTGCTGGATCTGCAGGGGAGGGGACAAGAGGTTAGAGAGAGGTGCTAAACCTACAGGGGATGGGGAGGAGAGAGATTTGAGATGCAGGTCCTGCGGGGAGAAGACAGGTACTGGATCTGCAGGGGGGGTGGTGGTTGGAGAGAGAAGCTGGACTTCCAGTAGGAACTGGAGAAGTGCTGGACCTGTGGGGTGGGGGGGAAGGGGTGAGAGGTGCTGGACCTGCAAAGGGGGGCACTGGAGGGAAAGGGGAGAGGTGCTGGACCTGTAGGGGGGGGGGTAAAGGTTGGAGTGGTGCTGGACCTGCAGAAGTGGTGGGCTGAAGGGAGAGAGGTGCCAGACTAAGAGGATGAAGGAAGAGGGGGTCAAATGCTGAACTCACAGTGGGAGAAAGAACCAGATGCTAGAAGGGAGAGGGAATAGAAAGGGAGAGAAGCTAGGATGGTGTGAGAAGAGAGGGACACACTGTTGTGGGGGAAAGAGATAGGGGAGATGCTGGACAGAGGATGGTATACAGAATCAGATACAGAGGAGATGATGGGCACTGGGTGGGAGAATAGGGACTGAGACACAAAGGGGAGATGCTGCATGGGTATGGCATATGGACGCAGAGGGACAATACCTGATATGAGGGGGGATATTGGAAAAGAGAGACAATGCTGAACACTGGGGGGGGGGGGGGGGTTATATGGCTACAGAGAGGAGATACTAGACATGGAGAAGAACAGGAACACAGAAGAGAGATGATGGACGTGGGGGAGGGTGTAGGGACACACAGGGGTGATGATAGATGTGAGGATATGAACAAGGGAGATGTTGGACAAGGAAATATAGGGACATAGATGGAAGATGGATGGTTGACATAGAGAGAGAAGAAATGCCAACTGGACTTTAGACCCTGGTGCATGAGTTAAGGGAGGAAAGAGGGAAGCAGAAACCAGAGACTGGGCCCAATATGATTTGAAAGATAAAATGACTAGGGCTGTTCATTAATAAAATGTTTTAATCACACAAATAAGTGTGATAAAAATGTTTTAAAGCGTGATTAATCACATGATCCAAGTGTGAAAGAGTTGAAATAAATGTAGCATGTACACATAGTTGTTTACATTTTTTATTGATCCTAAACCAATAACTTTGATTCCAGTTTCCTTAAAAGAACATAATCCTCCTCTCCGAAGGGACACCACCTTGTAGGGGTGGAGGGGCTTGTGTGTTTCAATGACTTAGAGGGCTATGCTGAAGGGTTACCCATATCAGACAGGCCTCTGAGGAGAAACCACACAAAGAGTGTCCCAAACTGGGAGAGTGGTAAGATGGTGACCTGAAGTTCGTATGCCCAACGGCCCAGCTGCCCTCTGAAGTTTCGTCTTCTTTACGTAAATTTCCTCTCTGCAATTGCAGTTACCTTAACTGAGAGGAAGGGGACAACCGGCGGTCAGCCGCCGATGGCCAGCGTTTTATCCCCTGAGCAGCAAGTGCGGGACCGCTGCGCGACGAACTGCCCACAGATGAAAGGGTTGGCGAGTCCTTTGATTAGCATCGGTGAAGGAGCGTCGACGCTCTTGGACCTGGAAAAAACAACTCCATCGCTCCTCAATTATTCAACCACCATGCCCAAAGGAGTGGAGGAGTGAGTTAGAGGTATATGCTGAAACAGAGGACGTTGACAGCAGAACCCGAATCGGCGGAACCACTCCTAAACACCTATGAGAAATCAACTTGGAGTTTTTGGCTCCCATGGAGGTTACATTGAATACCATCTGGAAGGCGCTTTGGGACCTAACGGTGGCAGTAAATAATTTTGTTTCAGATATAATTTTATTAGAGAGTTACATGGACAATTCAACTGAACCCTTTGAGAGTAAAAAATTGATATAACAAATGATTCTACATGAGCAAGAAGTGGTTATGATTTTGAAAATGATAATAGACCAGAAATTTTGAATAATAAAATGAATATACAGTGGGGGAAATAAGTATTTGATCCCTTGCTGATTTTGTAAGTTTGCCCACTGACAAAGACATGAGCAGCCCATAATTGAAGGGTAGGTTATTGGTAACAGTGAGAGATAGCACATCACAAATTAAATCCGGAAAATCACATTGTGGAAAGTATATGAATTTATTTGCATTCTGCAGAGGGAAATAAGTATTTAATCCCTCTGGCAAACAAGACCTAATACTTGGTGGCAAAACCCTTGTTGGCAAGCACAGCGGTCAGATGTCTTCTGTAGTTGATGATGAGGTTTGCACACATGTCAGGAGGAATTTTGGTCCACTCCTCTTTGCAGATCATCTCTAAATCATTAAGAGTTCTGGGCTGTCGCTTGGCAACTCGCAGCTTCAGCTCCCTCCATAAGTTTTCAATGGGATTAAGGTCTGGTGACTGGCTAGGCCACTCCATGACCCTAATGTGCTTCTTCCTGAGCCACTCCTTTGTTGCCTTGGCTGTATGTTTTGGGTCATTGTCGTGCTGGAAGACCCAGCCACGACCCATTTTTAAGGCCCTGGCGGAGGGAAGGAGGTTGTCACTCAGAATTGTACGGTACATGGCCCCATCCATTCTCCCATTGATGCGGTGAAGTAGTCCTGTGCCCTTAGCAGAGAAACACCCCCAAAACATAACATTTCCACCTCCATGCTTGACAGTGGGGACGGTGTTCTTTGGGTCATAGGCAGCATTTCTCTTCCTCCAAACACGGCGAGTTGAGTTCATGCCAAAGAGCTCAATTTTTGTCTCATCTGACCACAGCACCTTCTCCCAATCACTCTCGGCATCATCCAGGTGTTCACTGGCAAACTTCAGACGGGCCGTCACATGTGCCTTCCGGAGCAGGGGGACCTTGCGGGCACTGCAGGATTGCAATCCGTTATGTCGTAATGTGTTACCAATGGTTTTCGTGGTGACAGTGGTCCCAGCTGCCTTGAGATCATTGACAAGTTCCCCCCTTGTAGTTGTAGGCTGATTTCTAACCTTCCTCATGATCAAGGATACCCCACGAGGTGAGATTTTGCGTGGAGCCCCAGATCTTTGTCGATTGACAGTCATTTTGTACTTCTTCCATTTTCTTACTATGGCACCAACAGTTGTCTCCTTCTCGCCCAGCGTCTTACTGATGGTTTTGTAGCCCATTCCAGCCTTGTGCAGGTGTATGATCTTGTCCCTGACATCCTTAGACAGCTCCTTGCTCTTGGCCATTTTGTAGAGGTTAGAGTCTGACTGATTCACTGAGTCTGTGGACAGGTGTCTTTCATACAGGTGACCATTGCCGACAGCTGTCTGTCATGCAGGTAACGAGTTGATTTGGAGCATCTACCTGGTCTGTAGGGGCCAGATCTCTTACTGGTTGGTGGGGGATCAAATACTTATTTCCCTCTGCAGAATGCAAATAAATTCATATACTTTCCACAATGTGATTTTCCGGATTTAATTTGTGATGTGCTATCTCTCACTGTTACCAATAACCTACCCTTCAATTATGGGCTGCTCATGTCTTTGTCAGTGGGCAAACTTACAAAATCAGCAAGGGATCAAATACTTATTTCCCCCACTGTAAGTATATAAGTGATGCCATACTGGGAAAAGACCAAGGGTCCATCGAGCCCAGCATCCTGTCCACGACAGCGGCCAATCCAGGCCAAGGGCACCTGGCAAGCTTCCCAAACATACAAATATTCTATACATGTTATTCCTGGAATTGTGGATTTTTCCCAAGTCCATTTAGTAGTGGTTTATGGACTCTGATGCTTGAAAAAAACTTGGATATTGTTGCTATTACAGAGACGTGGTTCAATGATTCCCATGAATGGGATGTGACTATACCGGGCTATAATCTTTTTAGGAAGGATAGAGAGGGTCGAAGGGGTGGAGAAGTGGTGCTATATGTGAGAAACAATATCAGAGCGGCTGAAATGGGGGGGACCTGGGGAGAGGAAGATGCTTTATAGATCGACCTAGAAAGAGAAGATGGAACCTGTATCCACAAGGGGGTTATCTACAGACCTCCGGCACAAACGGAGAATCCAGACAAGGATCTGATAAAAGATTGGAATAAAAGGGGAGGTGAAACCGTTGGGAGATTTCAACTTGTCTGATGTGGATTGGAATGTCCCGTATGCGGAATCGGAAAGAAGTAGGGATATTGTGGATGCCTGTCAAAGTGCCTTGCTCAGACAAATGGTGACAGAACCCACGAGGGAAGGGTCGATGCTGGATCTAGTGCTCAAAAATGGAGGAAGTGTTTCCAATATCTGGGTGGGTGCCCACCTATCTAATAGTGATCATCATACCATATGGTTTGATATAAGGTCAAAGGCGGAGTGTGGACACACAAAACTCAGTACTGGATTTCAGATGTACTTATTTTGATAAAATGGGGGAATACCTGAAGAAGGAGCTGTTGGAGTGGAAAGGCGTAGGAGAAGTGGAAAATCAGTGGTCAAAGCTAAAGGCTGCTATAAATATGGCAACTGATCTTTATGCAAGGAAAGTAAACAAAACAGGAAGCCTATATGGTTCTCCAAACAAGTAGCTGAAAAAATAAGAGCAAAAGAGGCTTTGTTCAAGAAATACAAAAGAACGCAACGAGAGGATCACGGAAAAGATTATCGGATTAAACTCAAGGGAAATGGCTAGCTAAAGCACGAGCGGAAGAAAAAATAGCTAAAGATGTAAAGAGAGGTGACAAAACCTCTTTCAGATATAATGGAGAAAGGAGAAAAGATAGGAATAGAATTGCAAGACTGAAAGATAATGAGAATGGTTATGTGGAGAGTGAGAAGGATAAAGCAAACGTGCTAACCAATTACTTCTCTTCAGTATTCATGGAGGAAAATCCTGGAGAAGGACTGCGGTTGGCTGCCGAGAGAATATCTGGGAATGGAGTGGATACTGCACTGTTTACAGAAGAAAGAATTTATAAACAGATGCCGAATCTGAAGGTGGACAAAGGTATGGGGTCGGATGGGATACATCCCAGGATACTGAGGGAGCTCAGGGAGGTCCTGGCAGGACCTCCTAAAGATTTATTTAATAGACCTTTAGAGACGGGAGAGGTTCCGCGAGATTGGAGATGAGCGGATGTGGTCCCTCTTCACAAAAGTGGAGACAGGGAAGACGTGGGAAACTATAAACTGGTAAGTCTCACATCAGTGGTAGGAAAAATAATGGAGTTGCTGCTGAAAGAAAGGATAGTTAACTTTCTAGAAGCCAACAGGTTACAGAACACAAGGCAACATGACTTTACCAAAGAAAAATCCTGCTAAACGAATCTCATTGACTTCTTTGACTGGGTGACCAAAGAACTGGATGAAGGACGTGCACTAGATGTAATCTACTTGGATTTCGGCAAAGCCTTTGATACGGTCCCCCACAGAAGACTCGTAAATAAGCTGAAAGGGCTGAACTTAGGTCCGAAAGTGGTGAACTGGATAAGAAACTGGTTGACCGACAGGTAGCAGAGGGTGGTGGTAAATGGAATCCGCTCGGAGGATAGGAAGGTGAGCAGTAGAGTTCCTCAGGGGTCGGTGCTGGGAAAATGTGGGATACAAATGCAATAAATAAATAAATAAATAATATATTTGTGAGAGATATTGCCGAAGGGTTGGAAGGAAAAGTTTGCCTTTTTGCGGATGACACGAAAATAGCCAATAGAGTGGATACCCTGGAGGGAGTAGAAACAATGAGAAGGCGTCACCAGTGACTGGGTGGGACAGCAAATCGGGACTTCCTGTAGAAAGGATTCAGGAATTTATGATGGGGGAATGATTATTTTCTACCGAAACAGAGATGGGAATAGACTGGAATGACATTCTACGGTTGAATAAACTAATCATACGGACAGAATTCCACATTAGAACGCTAATTGAGTACTTTCATAAGCAGCGAGTACCTCGGGGGCTAAGATGGAATAAAGAACCACGGTTCCTTGATGATAAAGAGTTTGTCATGCAATGGAATGGTATAATATCACACTGCTCGTTGGACTTGATGCTTCTAACAGATAAATTAGAAAAACTGATTGAACAGAAAAAAGAATTACAAGATCAAATAGAAAAAATGAGAGCTTCTTTGGAACAAACTGTATTTGAAGCTCAATTTCAACAGCACAATAACATCAAAGAAAAATACCAATAGGAAATTACAGCACAAAAAATAGCCAAGTACAAGAGAGACGAGATGGACTACACAAAGGGCTATATATATCCATGGATGGATACAAATAGACGATCCAAAAGATATAAACGTATGAAACGTGTGGTATTCACCAATAACTCGAGTGAATCATCAGAAGAGGGTACAAGAGAACAGGGCAAAGCCAAGTCTAAACAGAGTGGAATGACCGATATAACCCCTACAACAGCACCACCTTTTTTAGAGGCATCGACGACACAGGAAGAATCAATGCAGGCTCAAACCAGATCGGGCAAATACCACTGACAGCAGCAGACGCTGAAAGACTGATATATAATCTATCATCAAAAGATATGACCGCCCCCCAGATGGAGGTCTTACAGTTAGGACTATCATACATCCCATTCACCACATATGATCAATTCACTAATCGTCAATTTCTAAATCAGTTTTTCAGAAGGCTTAAATTGAAAGCATACTTCAGGGAAGAACCATTGGATACACCCATCATAGAATCAACTACACCATCATTTCTAATGAAATACCGGATCCCCTCCACATGGATGCCCCCCTGCCCTCCTGATGTAGTGATAGAGACCTTTCAACGTCTGGTGCTAAAGGATATTGAAAATATGGAAATTGTCTCCAAATACACATACAATAATCTAACTAAAAAACAGGTACAAGCAATAAAGGAATTACAACAGGATACCTCTATAATTATCCAGAGGGCAGACAAGGGAGGAGCGGTAGTGGTTCAAGACACCACTGCCTACAAAGAAGCAGCATACAGACAACTGGGGGACACGAATTTCTACATTAAATTAGACATGAACCCAGTGCACCAGTATCAGGAAGACATAAAAATTTTTACAACAGGCTACAACGGAGGGCACCATCTCAGTGAGGGAATCCCAGTATTTAATGATTCAACACCCGATAACACCATGCATTAGGTTTGTGCCCAAGATCCATAAAACGTTACAAAACCCGCCAGGAAGACCTATAGTGGCGAGTAATGGTTCGCTGAATGAACCTTTATCCCAATTTTTAGATTTTCATCTACAACCCATAGTCAAAAACATTCCGTCATATGTTAGGGATTCGGCGCATCTGATCACAATGCTGGAGGAGTTACCAATTGGGGACACCCCTGTAATTCTAGCTACTATGGATGTGGTATCATTATATACTATGATACCCCAGCAGAAAGCTTTAGAATTAATTGATGAACATCTACAAGAAATGGAGATTTCCCACCACAAAATAGCACTATTGAACCAGATGGCCCGAATGGTAATCCAGCAGAATTATTTCCAATACAAAGAGTCTTATTATCTACAGATATGGGGTGTAGTGATGGGTGCCACGGTAGCATCCACCGTGGCATGTTTGTATATGGCGCAGTTTGAGAGGAACCATGTATATAGCTCTTCGCATAATGCCCGTATAATATGCTGGAAAAGATTTATTGATGACATTTTTCTGGTATGGGACGGCGATGTCAAATCCTTAAACCAATTTTTCCAACATCTCAACACCTGTGATCCAGGCATTAAGTTTGAGGTCAACATGGGCATACACCAGGTCAATTTTCTCGATATACAGGTTGCCATACATCAAGGAACCTTTCAAACCTAATTGTACCATAAACCTACGGATACAAACTCAATTTTACACTACAATAGCTTTCATCCACGAACACAGAAAGAAGGCATCCCCATTGGACAATTCCTAAGAGTGAGGAAGTTATGTCATTCAAAAGGAAACTTCTATCAACATGCTAATGACTTATGGAGTAGGTTTTTACAAAGGGGATACCCCAAGAAAATCATCAAAAGAGTACTCAAAAGAGCAGCCAATTCCCATAGGCAATGGCTTTTGCAACCCCTGCGATCAACATCTATACAGGACACATTAGTTACCTGTGTACTACCTTTCTCCTCACAAGTAACCCAAATTAAGCAATTCATACTGAAACATCGGGCAATGCTGCAATTGCATGAGATAAAAACAGAGCCCCGATTTGCATTATGAGAGTGCAGGTGAAAGGGGATCCGGGAAGGCATGAAGAAAGGGGTGCAGGGAGCCGGGAAATCCCAATGGGCAGATTTCATGTGCACAACACCCACATTCAGAAAGCTGGGCTACCGGAGGCAGAGAGGTTGGCCGGGTTAAGGAAGAAGGGGAGGAACTACCAGTCCCAGAATCCTTCTCTTCCCCACCCGGCTGTGCAAGAGGTAGGGGAGGAGATAGAAGATTGGGAAATGGTCTCTGAGGAAGGTGATGAGGGCCAGCTGGAGAGGTTGGGGGTGGGGGAAGTTGAAGAGGAGGATAAAATAGAGATTACTGAAGGGCTAGGGGAGGCACAGAAGGAGATTGGAGCTCTGGCTCAAACCCAAAAAGCTGCTGTAAGAGGGTAGCTAGCTGTGCCTTGGAGAGACTGGTGGAAGACCGGAGGAGAGAGGCTGAAGCGCTGGGGGAGATCTCTACTAAAGAGGAAACAGGTGCGGCCCTGGGAGAGAAAGAGGGCTGGGCACAATTGAAACCCCAGCCTGAACCAGGTGGGAATGAAGCTGTGTAACTGTGCTGTAAGGAGGTGCAAGAAAAACTGTGTAAACTGTTTCATACTGAAAAGGTCTGACCTGCAACCTACCAAGCTACTGTGTTTTCTTTCTGATAATGTACTGTTCCCTAAGAGAAGTAATCTTAGGTCAAGTGAAGTGAAGTTATATGGACTGTTTTGAACCTGACTTGTGCCTTGGGCAGCCAGCCCTAAACAACCTGGAGTTAAGGTGTGCCTGGGCGTTTATGTTGACCTGAAGCAAGAAAATAAAAGCTCTTACTTATAAACGTTGTGCTTTGAATGTGCCTCTGTGAAAGGAACGGAGGGAGGAAGGAGTCCTGGAAGTTCTCAGGGCCTGGAGCTGAGGCTCAGAGCAGCCAGATTGCTGTGGAGCGAGGCAGCAGCCGTGTGAAGGAGAAGGCAGCTAAGCAGGGTTGAGCCTGGATGGGTCCTGGAAGGGCGACCCAGCTACAGTATACACTAGGTCTCAGAATTTAGGAGAAGCACTTGCCAGACATGATGAGGTATTAAACCAAGGGAAAAAGGGGGGAGCACAAGACATGTTCATACTGCCAATATGCATGGGTTACTTCAGCTATTACACACCCAGTCACAGGACGCAGATTTGAGTGGAAGGGGAAGACCGACTGTGAATCCACACAAGTGATTTACGGTATAAAATGCCCTTGTGACAAATGGTATATTGGCCAGACTAGACTAGACGAAAGATAAAGCAGCGAATAGGGGAACACCTCAGTAACCTACGGACACGTAAAAAGGAAGCGCCTTTGGTTAGCCATTGGGAACAACTGAGACACCAAGAAAAAGACCTTTTATTCATAGTCTTAGCGCAGTGTTATCTACCACGGGGAGGCAATATATCTACAACTCTCTTACGCAAAGAAGCAGAGTTCATTTTTCGCTGGCAGACCACAGTCCCTAAAGGGTTAAATAAAGAGACTGACTGGTGGGCGGTAACACATCTCTAGGGTATTTAAACAGTGGGCGGGAAGACATAGCGAGACTGCGTATGTACCGGCATTTTTCCAACCTGGAGCGGACTGCCACACGGTCCACACCACAGAACTGCCGAAAAATGTAAGTGGAAAGTTTTTTGATTAAGAAGCTAAATGACATACATTGTGTAACAGAAAGTGAGGTCTAAATTAACTTTAAAATTTTTTAGTTTGTTGTTCCCCTGATGACGCGTAATGCGAAACATGTGAGCATGTTGGGAACAGGAGTGAGCTACTGAGACAGGGAACACGTTGCACATCACAGAGGGAAAATGGGTAGCACGTCACAAGCAAAAGAAAAAAGAATTACGAGATTGGAACTGCAAACCGGTTCATGGCACTGTAATGAGATATCACACCTCCATAAGATAAGATAAGTGGACTGTTTATAATCTTCTGCTGATAAAGTATGACAACTGGAGAACAGCACTGCTGGACATAATAACCCTGCATAGGAGAGCGGATAGATATATGCAGTTAAGTCCAAAAGATCTGCCATTAAAAAAACATTGGTAGGGAGGTAGGGATATAGAGTGCTATGATGGTGGACGTTGGTGCTGTTAAAAGAGTTATTTTCTAGCTCGATAATTTGCACCCAGTACTGAGCACTTTCACAACTATAAAAATAGATTTTTTGATTATATTAAGTTGATCAGGTTTCCATATAGTTAAGGTTATTAATTGGGAAACCGGGAAAGGCATTAATTCCCAAGAGTATAGTAGTTAAAATTGAATGCCAAGAAGTACAGAGATGCATTTTAGGAGGGGAGAGATTAGTAAGCTCGACTCAGGAGAGAGACCTTGGGGTGCTGGTGTCCAAGGATCTGAAGGTGAAGAAACAATGTGACAAGGCGATGGCCGTGGATAGAAAGATGCTAGGCTGTACAGAGAGGGGTATAACCAGCAGAAGAAAGGAGGTGTTGATGCCCCTCTACAAGTCGTTGGTGAGACCCCACTTGGAGTATTGTGTTCAGTTTTGGAGGCCGTATCTTGCTAAAAATGTAAAAAGACTGGAAGCAGTGCAAAGAAAAGCTACAAAAATGGTTTGAGATTTGCGTTGCAAACTGTACGAGGAGAGACTTGCAGACCTGAATATGTATACCATGGAGGAAAGGAGAAACAGGGGTGACTTGATACAGACGTTCAAATATTTCAAAGGTATTAATCCCCAAAAGAACCTTTTCCAGAAATGGTAAGGTGGTAGAACTAGAGGACATGAATTGAGGTTGAAGGGAGGCAGACTCAGGAGTAATGTCAGGAAGTATTTTTTCACGAAAAGGGTGGTAGATACTGTACGTGGGATGCCCTCCCGTGGGCGGTGGTGATGAAAACGGTAATGGAATTCAAACATGCGTGGGATAAACACAAAGGAATCCTATTTAGAAGGAATATCTACGGAATCTTAGTGGAGATTGGGTGGTGACGCTGGTAACTGGAGAATAAAACTAATGCTGGGTGGCCTTCCACGGTCTGCACCCTGATCGTGGCCGAATAGATATGGATGGGCTGGATTGTAAATTTTAAGGGGCTTCGACATTAGCTTCAGAACTTTTAGTACAGGAACAGTGCTGGGCAGTCTTTCAAGGTCTGTGCCCTGAGAAAGGCTAGGACAAATAAGTTTATCTTGTTGGGCAGACTGGATGGACCATTCAGGACTTTATCTGCCATCATTTACTATGTATATTACTAAGTTACTATATGACTGTAACCACCAAAAGGCAGTATATCAAATCCTATCCCTCCTCCTTTCTCTAACAGACTGATAATCTTCCTCTTTCTCACCCCCACATCCAACATTGGTTTCTTTCTCAACTTTCCCTCCCTTTTCTCTTCCCCCAGGTCCATTATCTCTCTTTCTCTCTCTCTCCCTTTCCTCCTTCCCATTGTCCAGCACCTTTCCCTCCTTCCCCTCCACCCCCAAGAGCAGCAACACAACTTCTCATGGCTTCTAGAGCTCATTGCCTGGTCATAACTTCCATCGCTGACCCCTCCAGTTCTGCTTGCGGGTCAGCAGTTCACACTTCTTCCCCCAGAGTTCAGCAGCTACCCCCCTCCCCCACTTCTCAACACCCCCGCTGGTATACCTTAAAGGTGGTCCTCTGCTGGCCCTGGGAATGGCACCATTGTACACATCCTGCCTGTGCCCTACTCCAAACCACTTCCTCTGGCCATTCCCACGTCCTCTGACATCACTTCCTGTTTCTGCCTAGGCAGGACAGGTCAGAGGAAAAGCCTTGACCAGGTAGCAGGCAGCATATGTGCAATGCCACTGCTGGCAAGGATCAATAGAAGACCACCTTCAAGATAAAATGGTATTGGGAGGGGGGTGATGTTTAATCGCGGATGGGAGGAAAGATGTCAGATTGCACTGAGGACAGGGGTTAGGAATGGAAAAGAGCAGAAGAGATGTTTGGAGAAGACAGGAGACACTACAATGTGACAATTTTTTTTTAAACACGATTAGTGATTTAATAGATTAATTGCAGTGTTAACTGTAATTAAAAATCCAGGAACATAACATGTGTTGCCATACTGGTACAGACTGAAGGTTCATCAAACCTAGTATCATGTTTCCAATAGTGGACAATCCGTCACTAGGCATCATCAAATCATAGGCACCTGTCAAGATTCCAAAAGAGTAAAACATTTTATGCTGCTTATCCTAGAAATAACAAACAAAATACACAGAGTGTATAAATGACAATGCGGTAGTCTTAAATCCTGTTTGGACTAAGGTGAAAGGGAGTCTCATACAGAATTTATCTGTTGATAGTAATAATGTTTTCACTCAATAGGTGAATATATTACATATATTCATGTCATAATCATTGACTCCACCTCCACCAACCCTTTGATAATAACAAAAAGTAACTTGCTCTGTTCTCTTTGTAGCTCTGTTCTCTTTGTATTAAATCTCAGTGGATATGTACTTGTCAAAAAGCAACACACTGCACTTATCTTAGGCGAAAAGGTGCCCTCTTGAATCCCCGACAGGTACCCGTTTCGTACAAACTTTGTCAAGGGGGAGTGACTATAATTCTGTCGAAGAAAAAGAAAAAATAAAGAAAACAGACGTCAAGTCTCTTATATTTGTATATTGACCTACTATTAAACTAAACTGTGTGATCGCAAGGTCTTTCTTAAAAGCGGTTCAAGGCTTACCCGATTCATGCCCCAGGCTTCAGTATGTGCTGGTTACAATCCTTTAAAATGAACAAAATGGCGATAGCGTTTTATCTAATCTGAACTGAACAGCTGATGACGTTACGTCGAACGTACATACGTGAGGATCGTCGGATGCTCTCAAAAAAGTTTAAATCCAGTGTTTATGGCTTATATGAGGAAACATATACATATTTTATATAATATGTTAGGAAATTGAGTCAAAGAGTACTTTAAAGGAACTGTAATAAAACAAAACAAAAGAACCAATGGGTAGTATTGGGGCTAAATAACCATTCAAACCGTCTGTGAAAAGTCATTTTAGATTTAGAAAAAACTTCCCCATTGGATGTATGTGTTTAATCCTGCTGGTTCTATTGTATCAAGAGTGAAAATCCAGTAAGTCTCACGTTGAAGAATTCTTCTATTGAGATCGCCTCCTCTTCTAGAGGGGAGTATCTGCTCTATTACCATACATTTTAAGTCTTCTAAAGTGTGTTTAAGAGACACCCAATGTTGAACAAGAGGCGCTCCAAAATTTTGAGCATTAATGCGTGAGCGATGTTCTATCAATCTTTCATGAAGAGATCTGGTTGATTTGCCGATATAGTATTTGCCACACGGACAAACTATATAGTAAATGATGCCTGTTGAACGGCAAGAAGTATGGCTTTTCAATGTAATTGTTCTGTCTTTGAAGGTAAAATGGGTCCCTTCAATAGTAGCCGGACATGTTTTGCATCGTGGTTTCATACATTTGTAATGTCCTGTGGGTCGCAACTGTTCTTTGTCCTTTGGTAAAATCGGCAAAGCAGCTGGACTTAGGATCTCTTTGAGATTTTTGGATCGTGAGAATGCAGTTCTAATGTTATAATCTGCAAATACTGGATGAGATCTAATAATGTCCCAATGCTTCCTGATTATCCCTGCTGTAGATTCCCCGCCAGGGGTATATCTGGTGACAAATGTCATGACACGGTCGTCTTGCTGGTATCGTTGTGATCCCCGTAGTAATAAATCTCGGTTGTTAAATTTTGCTCTGGTGTATGCGCGTTTGATGACTTTACGTGGATAATTTCTTTGTAGCAAATTGGTGCCAAATTCCTCGGATTGTGCTTTATAATCATCCTCCATCGTGCAGATACGCTTAAATCTCAAAAACTGAGAGAAGGGGAGACTTTGCCTCAATGCTCTGGGATGACAACTGCCAAATTCCAAAAATGTATTGCGGTCAGTACTCTTGGTAAAGACCTGTCGGGGATTCAAGAGGGCACCTTTTCGCCTAAGATAAGTGCAGTGTGTTGCTTTTTGACAAATACATATCCACTGAGATTTAATACAAAGAGAACAGAGCTACAAAGAGAACAGAGCAAGTTACTTTTTGTTATTATCAAAGGGTTGGTGGAGGTGGAGTCAATGATTATGACATGAATATATGTAATATATTCACCTATTGAGTGAAAACATTATTACTATCAACAGATAAATTCTGTATGAGACTCCCTTTCACCTTAGTCCAAACAGGATTTAAGACTACCGCATTGTCATTTATACACTCTGTGTATTTTGTTTGTTATTTTAACATATGAGACAGAGTGACGGTCTTAACTATTTTTTGAGTTATCCTAGAAATAAGCAGTGGATTTTCCCAAGTCCATCTAAATAATAGCTTGTGGACTTTTCTTTTAGGAACATAAAACCTTTGAAGTTAAAATGATGAAATATTTTGACAACCACCAGGATTTAACAAAGATCTGGGTTTCCTAACACATTAAAAACCATAAAATCACACTGCTTTGTCACCCTCTTATCACCCATTTCTCCCTGTTTCTTATCCCCCACCCCTACCTTTCCCTGTGAGACTGTCATTGTAATGATTTTATGTTTCATTCATATATTCTGATTAGGGCTACACTTTAATAGCAGTTAACTCTGCAATTAAAAAAAATGTCTTTCCAGAGGACATTTTCTATTGCAGGAAGAATTGTGGAAGACAGAAGAATGGTGCTTCATAGGACATATTTCCCCCCGCTAGGACATACAGAGTGGTTGTATTTTGTCCCCCTGGACACTATAACAGGGTGAATTAGGGTTCCTTGGGGTACTAGAAGCCACACATTGTTGGGGCTGAAAAGGTAGAGGGTGGCAGGGAGTGGGGTCATTTCAATTGCTCA
This sequence comes from Microcaecilia unicolor, assembly GCF_901765095.1. Lineage (NCBI taxonomy): Eukaryota > Metazoa > Chordata > Amphibia > Gymnophiona > Siphonopidae > Microcaecilia > Microcaecilia unicolor. Next base: position 392,177,814 of record NC_044032.1, read on the forward strand.
TTATTATTGTTTTTTTATTTGCAATTTATAAGCAACAGTTGTACAGAATATTGTTCCTTTTTATAAGTGTTCGAGGCTTGTGCAGATGAGGACAGAGCCCTCAGCGATGTGGACAAACTTTGTCCCTGTGTTATTCTCACTCTGGGTCTCCGGCTTGTCAACATTAATCCACAGACCTGAGAGATAGCCAAATTCATCTAATAAATCCAAAGCCAATGGCAGAGATCTCTGAGGGTCCATGTACACAGCCAACAAGTCATCCGCAAACAAAGCTAATATCAATTCATGTTTACCCACTGAAATGTCAGAGATAGCAGCATTTTGCAGTATCTTCTGAAACAAAGGCTCAATACATAATACACAGAGTAAAGGGGATAGGGGACATCTCTGATCCACTGGGAAAGAAGAAGATAGACTCCCATTAACCAGAACCCATGCTAAAGGCTGTCTATATAGTAATTGTATTCTATTAAATATATCTCCACCAAATCAAAGCGCTGCAAAACCTCCCAAAGGCCAAGAAACTGTGTTGAAAGCCTTTTCAATTTCAAAGCTCACCAACACAGCCTCTAAGATCTTAGTTTCAATTACAGATAACAAACAATGCAAATTAGCAACAGCATTACGTCCTTTTACAAACCCAACCTCACAAAAATTTATCAAATCAGGTAGCGGTGAAATTGGCCTATAAGAGCTAGTATGCTGGGGGTCTCATTCTGGCTTAGAGATAGGGACAATAGTTGATGTATGCACAGTAGAAGGGAATCAGCTCTTTTGAAAAGCTTCTTCATAAGTACATAAGTACATAAGTAATGCCATACTGGGAAAAGGCCAAGGGTCCATCGAGCCCAGCATCTTATCCACGACAGCGGCCAATCCAGGCCAAGGGCACCTGGCAAGCTTCCCAAACGTACAAACATTCTATACATGTTATTCCTGGGATTTTGGATTTTTCCAAGTCCGTTTAGTAGCGGTTTATGGACTTGTCCTTTAGGAAACCGTCCAACCCCTTTTAAAACTCTGCTAAGCTAACCGCCTTCACCACATTTTCCGGCAATGAATTCCAGAGTTTAATTACACGTTGGGTGAAGAAACATTTTCTCCAATTTATTTTAAATTTACTACACTGTAGTTTAATCGCATGCCCCCTAGTCCTAGTATTTTTGGAAAGCGTGAACAGACGCTTCACATCCACCTGTTCCACTCCACTCATTATTTTATATACCTCTATCATGTCTTCCCTCAGCCGTCTCTTCTCCAAGCTGAATAGCCCTAGCGTCCTTAGTCTTTCTTCATAGGGAAGTCGTCCCATCCTCGCTATCATTTTAGTCGCCCTTCGCTGTACCTTTTCCAATTCTACTATATCTTTCTTGAGATGCGGCGACCAGAATTGAACACAATACTCAAGGTGCGGTCACACCATGGAGCGATACAACGGCATTATAACATCCTCACACCTGTTTTCCATACCTTTCCTAATAATACCCAACATTCTATTCGCTTTCCTAGCCACAGCAGCACACTGAGCAGAAGGTTTCAGTGTGTTATCGATGACGACACCCAGATCCCTTTCTTGGTCCGTAACTCCTAACGTGGAACCTTGCATGACGTAGCTATAATTCGGGTTCTTTTTTCCCACATGCATCACCTTGCACTTCAAACACTGCCAACAGAGTGGGGAGCACATTGGGTCCTAAGATCGTGCAGAACGCCAAGGGTAGCCCACAGGGCCAAAAGTCTTATTTTATGCCAAGGTTTTCATAGCATATTGTAAATCTCCTAGAGTGAGAGGAGCTTTAAGAACCTCCAAGTCTATCTTCTTCAAGGTGGGCAACCCAAGTCCCACAAAAAAGGAAGAATAGTCTGCCATTTCCAAGGTAGAATCTGTATGCAATGTTTTATAATAATTATGGAACATATGACAGATGTCAATATTATGTTCAAGAAAACCGCCCTGTGCACTCACAAGATGGGAACAAAGCAAGGGCTTGAGAACTTGTACACTAAAGTAGCCAAACAAGTCCCCATTTTGTTACCATATTGGGAAAAAATGATGGTGCCCCCTCTGTAAAGTATTGAGAGTGTGCTGGTGTAACAACTAATTTAGGACTAAATTCTGTATATTACTGAAAAAATTGGCACTGAAAAAAAACACTATTCTATAAGCCAAGCTTAAACGTTAGGTGCAGTATAGAATACTAGTGGCACCCAAAACCTCCTTGGACTCCCCCCCCCCCCCCCCCCCCAGAACCTCCCTCTGATATACTTTCAAGACGAGGCAGCAGCAATTCCTAGTCACTGTTGCCTCTGTGCTGCCATCTTTAAATTGCAGCTCCTGACCCTGCACATAGTGCAATAGGGTCAGTCTGCCCAATCTACCAATGCATCTAAACAGAAGGGAGCTCAGTAGGAATCCTATTAGATCGCATGAGGTATATATGGTGGCCTGGTCCCTACCATTTGAAACAGTTGTCTCTTCAAGGATACTTTCAAGATATGGCAGCCACCAATAAATTTATTTTATTTAAAATCAGTTATATTCCACCAGTCTACATATTCTCAGCAAAGTAAAATAAAAACAAATATACAGCATGCAAATAATACACCTACAGACACAAACCCAGAAAAGCATGTGGCCCTAATAGACTCAAAAAGAGTAATTTACAAATCCATGAAGCACTAATAAAACTGTTTAACCTGAGTTTATTCTCTGATCACAAAGACATGGTCAGAGGGACCAATTACACAAATCTATAAACAGAGAATACCAATACCCCAAACAATTACAGAGTGATATGTAACATAGTAGATGACGGCAGAAAAAGACCTGCATGGTCCATCCAGTCTGCCCAACAAGATAACTCATATTTGCTACTTTTTGTGTATACCCTACTTTGATTTGTACCTGTGCTCTTCAGGGCACAGACTGTATAAGTCTGCCCAGCACTATCCCCGCCTCCCAACCACCAGCCCCACCTCCCAACCACCGGCTCTGGCACAGACCGTATAAGTTTGCCCAGCACTATCCTCGTCTCCCAACCACCAGCCCTGCCTCCCAACCACCGGCTCTGGCAAGGACCGTACAAGTCTGCCCAGCACTATCCCCGCCTCCCAACCACCAGTCCCGCTTCCCACCACCGGCTCTGGCACAGACCGTATAAGTCTGCCCAGCACTATCCCCGCCTCCCAACCACCAGCCCCGCCTCCAGATCTTGACTAAGCTCCTGAGGATCCATTCCATTCCATATGTGTCAACAGTAACATTGGCAAACTGCTCTGTAATATGTTCAACAAATGAATACTAAAATTTCTAATGATTAGCAAAAGTCTTCTTAGAATTAAGATTGGGTTCTATCCAAAGCACAGAACAACTGATCACATCTTTACCTTAGAGACACCAATAATCACACATGTAAAAAAAATAATAATAATAATTAAAAAAAACCCCACCACTCCCCCAGGGAGAATGCCATCTATTCTCTCTATTACTCCCTTAGAGATCCTATGTACTTGTCCCCAAGATCTCCAAACTCTTTAATTCTGATACTGTTTTTGTCTCTATCATTTCCACCTGGAGGCCATTCCATGAATTCGCCACCATTTCCGTGAAGAAGTATTTCTTCAGGTTACTTCTGAGTCTATCCCCTTTCACCTTCATCCTAAGGCTCCTCATTCTAGGGCTTCCTTTGAATTGAAAGAGACTCCCCTCCTGTGCAATTATAACTTTTTTTTTTTAAGGATCAGCCTGTAACTGAAACAAATGTGCCTAAGAGGGGTCGAATTGGGTTCTAGACCCCAAATAAATTCTGAAGGACACTATGACCAAACCAGCTGTTGCATCTGTAGTGAGATATGAATGTGTGGATAGACCACATTGCAGTATTGCAAATCTCCTGTAGAGAGGTTTACCTCAAGTGAGCTATCAACACAGCCATAGCTGACAATGTGAGCCATGGCATGATCCACTACAGTAAGCCCAGTTTGGGCATAAGTGAAGGAGATGCAGTCTTGAAGCCAATTCAAAAGAGCGTGTTTACCAGTGGCAGCCTTCATCCTACTGGAGTCAAAGAAAAAGCTGAATACTACTACTACTAATCATTTCTATAGCGCTACTAGATATAAACACATAAGAGATAGTCCCTGCTCGATAGAACTTACAATCCATTCAAGACAAACAGGACGAATAAGGACTTACAGAGTTATTTATTACAGGAATAATTAAAACAAACAGGTACTGAACAAGTGAATAATGGATTAAAAGTTAAAAGCAGCCTCAAAAAGATGGGCTTTTAGCCTAGATTTGAATAGGGCCACAGACAGAGCATGATGTACCATCTGAGGAAGTCTATTCCAGGCATACGGTGCAGCAAGATAAAAGGCGAGTCTGGAGGTGGTGGTGTAAGAGAAGGTACAAACAGATGAATGAAGTTCCTGGGGACAAAGTAAGGAAGAGATAAAAGAAGAGAGATACTGAGGAGCTGCAGAATGGATGCAATTGTAAGTCAGTCAGTAAGAGGAATTTGAACGGTATAAAGAAATGGATAGGGAATCAATGAAGTGATTTGAAGAGAAGGATTATGTGAGCATAGCAACACTGGTGGAAGACAAATTGTGCAGCAAAATTCTGAACAGAATGAAGGAGAGAGATGGTTTAATGGGAGACCTGTGAAAAGCAAGCTGCAGTAATCTGTGAGGTGGCGTGGGTTTTGGTAGTATGGTCAGAAAGGAAGGAACAAATTTTGGTGATGTTAAAAAGAAATAAAAAACAGGTTTCAGCATTCTGTTGGATATGTTCAGAGACAGAGTCAAAGATAACCCCAAGGTTACAAGCTGATGAGACAGGGAGGATAAGTGTTATCCACAGAAACATCAAATAGAGAAGGAGAGGTGGGTTTAGGGAGAAAGATAAGAAGCTCAGTTTCAGATGGCAGTGAGACATCCAGGCAGCAATGTCACACAAGCAGGCTGGCCCCTAGGCCTGGATTCCTGGTGAAATTTCTGGTGTGGAAGGGGTAGATCTGGTAGTTATCAGCATAAAGATGATACTGAAAATCATGGAAGGAGATCAGAGCACCAAAAGAATAAAGTATAGAAGGAGAAGAAAAGAGGTCCCAAGACAGAGCCCTGAGGTACAACAACTGACAGAGGGATATCATTGAAGGAGGACCAAACACTAATGGGATGGGAGAGATTAAAAAAACCAAGACAGAACAGAGCTTTGAAATCCAAGTGAGGGCAAAGTATCAAGAAGTAGTTGATGATCAACAGTGTCAAAATCAGCAGATAGGTCAGGAAGGATGAGGATCGCATGAAAGCCCTTAGATATGGCTAGGAATACGTCACTGGAAACTTTGGCATGGGCTTTTTCTATTGAATGTAGAGGGCAAAAAGCAGATTGTAGTGGATCGAAAATAACTTGAGATGAAAGGAAGTCAAGACAATGGCAATGAACAGCACAGGGAGGAATGCTGGCTTCGGCCTAACCCCTGGTAAGCCTTTCCTCAGCTGAGAGGTGCCCAGCTCTACCACCGGCTGCCTTTCAGGTGCTGTGGAGGACTTGCAGCTCATCTGCATATCCTTACAGCCTTCTCCGGGGTGACACCCAGGTCCACTCCGATCCACTCAGGGCCTCCGCTCTAGGTGCCGCGTGCCGTTTTTTCTCTTTGCATCTAATCTTCTTCCCAGTTGCTAAAGTACCTCAGTCGTTTATGGCCTGTATTCACATTCTATTCCTAGCCCTGTCCCTTCCTAATCTTTTCCCTCACCCCCTACCTCTCTCCGCTACAGGAACTCACTGCCCATCCATCAACTTCATCACCTCACCTTCTTTCCTACCCTCTTCCTCCCTCTTGGCTTTTAATCTCCGTCTCTTTCTTCCCTCCATTTTGCCTTCCCCATTCCACCTAAATACCTCTCGCCTTCATTGCCTTCATGGCCACACCTCTCCTACTCTCCTCCACTCTCTTTTACTCCTTCTCTTACTCTCAGCCGGTGACAACAATCCCAATCCTGGCCCTCCTCACCAACTATTATCCCAACTCTACAGATCTCACCGCGACCTCTCTAACCTCATCTCTATTCCTCTACTCCCCTCCTCTTCTCTGCCCTTCTCTTGCGCCCTATGGAATGCCCGCTCTATCTGTAACAAACTCCCCTATATCCAGGACCTCTTTATCTCGCGTCACCTCCATCTGCTCGCCATAACAAAAAACCTGGCTCTGCCCTGATGACTCTGCTTCAGTCGCAGCCCTCTGCCATGGCGGTTATCTTTTCTCACATACTCCTCGCCCTGCAGGTCACGGGGGCGGTGTTGGACTACTTCTCTCTCTCTCCTCAAGATTTCAACCCCTTCTTTCACCTCAATCTCACTGTTTTTCCTCCTTTGAAGTCCACTCTATCCGCCTTTTCTCTCCTCTGCCTCTTCGAATAGCGGTAATTTATTGTCCCCCTGATAAGTCCCTTTAATCCTTTCTCAGTGACTTTGATGCCTGTCTTGTCTTCTTCCATGATCCTTCCTCCCCCTCTCTCATCCTTGGTGACTTTAATATTCCTGCTAATTATCCTTCCAACTCTTATATTTCCAAGTTACTCGCTTTAACATCCTCCTTTAATCTCCAACTATGCTCCACCTCCCCCACTCATCAAAATGGTCACTGTCTTGATCTCATCTTCTCCTCCAACTGTTCACCCTCTAGTTTCCTTGCCTCTGATCTTCCCCTCTGTGATCACCATCTTATAACTTTCACACTTAAATCTCCTCCCTTCCAGTCCCGTCCTATCTTATCTAATTTATCTAGGAATCTTCACGATATTGACCCTTCATCTCTATCCTCCCATGTTTCAAACCTCCTCTCTACTGTGGCACCATCCACGTCTGTCAACGAGGCTGTTTCTTCTTACAACAATACTCTATCCTCTGCCTTAGACACACTTGCACCTTTGATGACCCACCCTATAAGGCGTACAAAACCCCAACCTTGGCTGACTTCTAATATCCGCTACCTACGTTCCTGTACCTGCTCCGCCGAACGCCTCTGGCGGAAATCTCAGGCCCTTGCTGATTTCTTACACTTTAAGTTCATGCTGACCTCCTTCCAATCTGCTCTTTTACGCGCCAAACAGGATTATTATATCCAAGTGACCAACTCTCTTGGCTCTAACCCTCGACTTCTCTTCACCACATTGAACTCTCTCCTCAAGGTGCCCCCTCCCCAACTCCCCCTTCATTATCTCCTCAGACCCTTGCTGAATTCTTTCACGACAAGGTTCAAAAGTTAAACCTTGAATTCTCTACCTCGCCACCTTTCCCTCCACTAGTCCGTTCCCCTCTCTCTCCTTTCCCTCATTCCTTTTCCTCCTTTCCTGAAGTTACTATAGAGGAAACTACACTTCTCCTTTCTTCCTCAAAATGTACCACCTGTTCCTCTGATCCCATTCCCATCCACCTTCTTAATGCCATCTCACCTGCTCTTATTCCTTTTATCTGTCACATTCTCAACCTCTCACTTTCCACTGCAACTGTCCCTACTGCCTTTAAACATGCTGTGGTCACACCTCTCCTTAAGAAGCCTTCACTCGACCCTACTTGTCCCTCTAATTACCGAACCATCTCCCTCCTCCATTTTCTCTCCAAATTACTTGAGCGTGCTGTTCACCACCGCTGCCTTGATTTTCTCTCCTCACATGCTATTCTTGACCCACTACAATCTGGTTTTCGCCCTCTCCACTCAACCGAAACTGCGCTTACTAAAGTCTCCAATGACCTATTACTGGCTAAATCCAGAGGTCAATATTCCATCCTCATTCTTCTTGATCTTTCCGCTGCTTTTGACACTGTCAGTCACAGCATACTTCTTGATACCCTGTCCTCACTTGGATTCCAGGGCTCTGTCCTTTCCTGGTTTTCTTCCTACCTCTCCCTCCGCACCTTTAGTGTTCACTCTGGTGGATCCTCTTCTACTTCTATCCCTCTGCCTGTCGGCGTACCTCAGGATTCTGTTCTTGGTCCCCTCCTCTTTTCTATCTACACTTCTTCCCTTGGTTCATTAATCTCATCCCATGGCTTTTCCTACCATCTCTATGCTGATGACTCCCAAATCTACCTTTCTACCCCTGATATCTCACCTTGCATCCAAACCAAAGTTTCAGCGTGCTTTTCTGACATTGCTATCTGGATGTCTCAACGCCACCTGAAATTAAACATGACCAAAACCGAGCTTCTCATTTTTCCCCCAAAACCCACCTCCCCACTCCCCCCGTTTTCTATTTCTGTTGATGGCTCTCTCATTCTCCCTGTCTCCTCAGCTCGAAACCTTGGGGTCATCTTTGACTCTTCTCTCTCCTTCTCTGCTCATATCCAGCAGATCGCCAATACCTGTCGTTTCTTTCTTTACAACATCCGTAAAATCCACCCCTTTCTTTCCAAGCACTCTACCAAAACCCTCATCCACACCCTTGTCACCTCTCGTTTAGACTACTGCAATCTGCTTCTTGCTGGCCTCCCACTTAGTCACCTCTCCCCTCTCCAATCGGTTCAAAACTATGCTGCCCGTCTCATCTTCCACCAGGGTCGCTTTACTCATACTACCCCTCTCCTCAAGTCGCTTCACTGGCTCCATATCCGTTTTCGCATCCTGTTCAAACTTCTTCTACTAACCTATAAATGTACTCACTCTGCTGCTCCCCAGTATCTCTCCACATTCGTTCTTCCCTACACCCCTTCCCATGTACTCCGCTCCATGGATAAATCCTTCTTATCTGTTCCCTTCTCCACTACTGCCAACTCCAGACTTCGCGCCTTCTGTCTCGCACCCTATGCCTGGAATAAACTTCCTGAGCCCCTACGTCTTGCCCCATCCTTGGCCACCTTTAAATCTAGACTGAAAGCCCACCTCTTTAACATAGCTTTTGACTCATAATCACTTGTAACCACTCGCCTCCACCTACCCTCCTCTCCTCCTTCCTTTACACATTAATTGATTTGATTTGCTTACTTTATTTCTTGTCTATTAGATTGTAAGCTCTTTGAGCAGGGACTGTCTTTCTTCTATGTTTGTGCAGTGCTGCGTACGCCTTGTAGCGCTATAGAAATGCTAAATAGTAGTAGTAGTAGTAGTAGTTTGGATAAGAAAGGAAGTAGGGAGATGGGCCAATAGTTAGAAGGGCAGGTATCATCCAGTGAAGGTTTCTTGAAGAGTGGTGTAACTATAGCATCAGAAACAGCTGCAGTAGAAAGTGATTGAGGATATGACAGATAGAAGAGACATCAGTAGGGGAGATAGAGCTGAATAGATAGGTGGGAATGGGATCAGATGAATAGGTAGTGAGTTTGGAGGAGGAAAGAAGATGTGCAGTTTCCTCTTCAGTGATTTTAGAAAAGGATGAAAGGGTGGCAGGGTTAATGGAAGGTTGTTGAGAATGAAGTGAGGGAAGGGGAGATGGAGGTGACCCAGTGAAGGAATCAAGGTTTATGTTGTGAATCTTGTCATGGAAGTATTCATTGCAACAGTACAGAGAGGGTACAAAGTATAAAACAGAGTCCAAAATACAGCAAAAACACCAAGAGCCTTCAAAAACAGGACACAGTTCCTTTAATGGTCAAAATCAGTATTCCATTATAGACCCGACACAGGCCTTGTTTCAGTGCACAGTGCCTGCGTCAGGGGTCAAGTAGTGATCTATTATAAAGTGAATATTTTGATCAAACTTCTTTATGATATAGAAGGAGCTCAATATGCTCTACTAAAAAGTCACTCAGTGTATTCCTTGATTAAGAAACAATGGGAACCACGGTTCCTAATACACAGAGTGACTTTTTTTGTGACTTTGTTTTGTACTGCATATTGAACTCTTTCTATATCATAAAGAAGAAGTTTGATCAAAATATTCACTTTCTAATAGATCACTACTTGACCCCTGACTCAGGCGCTGAGTGCCGAAACACGGCCCATGCCGGGTCTCTACTGGAATTATTTTGACCATTAAAGGAACTGTGTCCCATTTTTGAAGGCTTTTGGTGCTTTTTGCTGTATCAGCCATAAAAAGTGAATGGGGAGGGGGGTTGGAGGTAAAGGCACTTTGAAGAGGGAGTTCAGTGTTGAAAAGAAACGGTGAGGGTTGGAGCAAGAGAGTTTGTCAAATGGATGCAGTAGACTTGCTTGGAAAGTATAAGAGCAGACTGGAAGGGAGTCAGCAGGAATTTGAAATGTATCAAGTGAGCATGGGCGTGGAGTTTCAGCCAAAGGCACTTAGCAAAGTAACCACAAGAATATAGCTAGCCATGGCTGAGAGTTTGAAGAAACAGACTTGGATAATGTGGAGGGGCATAATCGAACATCGCCGGTGAAATAGATCGCCGGCGATCTATTTTGGCGGCAGCACAACAGCTAGCCGGAACCGTATTATCTAAAAAGATGGCCTTACGAGACTGGGAGATTGGGAGATTGGGTGGCTAAATGGCAGATGACGTTTAATGTGAGCAAGTGCAAGGTGATGCATGTGGGAAAAAAGAACCCGAATTATAGCTACGTCATGCAAGGCTCCACGTTAGGAGTTACGGACCAAGAAAGGAATCTGGGTATCGTCGTCGATAATACACTGAAACCTTCTGCCCAGTGTACTGCTGCGGCTCGGAAAGCGAATAGAATGTTGGGTATTATTAGGAAAGGTATGGAAAACAGGTGTGAGGATGTTATAATGCCATTATATCGCTCCATGGTGCGACCGCACCTTGAGTATTGTGTTCAGTCAGTTCTGGTCGCCGCATCTCAAGAAAGATATAGTGGAACTGGAAAAGGTGCAGCGAAGGGCGACTAAAATGATAGCGGGGATGGGATGACTTCCCTATGAAGAAAGACTAAGGAGGCTAGGGCTTTTCAGCTTGGAGAAGAGACGGCTGAGGGGAGACATGATAGAGGTATATAAAATAATGAGTGGAGTGGAACAGGTGGATGTGAAGCGTCTGTTCACGCTTTCCAAAAATACTAGGACTAGGGGGCATGCGATGAAACTACAGTGTAGTAAATTTAAAACAAATCGGAGAAAATGTTTCTTCACCCAACGCGTAATTAAACTCTGGAATTCGTTCCCGGAGAACGTGGTGAAGGCGGTTAGCTTGGCAGAGTTTAAAAAAGGGTTAGACGGTTTCCTAAAGGACAAGTCCATAAACCGCTACTAAATGGACTTGGGAAAAAATCCACAATTCCGGGAATAACATGTATAGAATGTTTGTACTTTTGGGAAGCTTGCCAGGTGCCCTTGGTCTGGATTGGCCGCTGTCGTGGACAGGATGCTGGGCTCGATGGACCCAGTCTGGCATTACTTATGTACTTATGGCCAGCCATCTTTTTTTCGATAATATAGTTTAGCCCGGCCAAATGCCAGAGTTTGCCGGGTTTGAGATCGCCGGTTTTGTTTTTCAGCGATAATGGGAAAAAATGCTGGCCATCTCAAACCCAAGGCATTTGGTCATGGGAGGAGCCAGCATTTGTAGTGCACTGGTCCCCCTGACATGCCAGGACAGCAACCGGGCACCCTAGGGGGCACTTCAAATGTTTAAAAAATATACAAATAGCTCCCAGGTGCATAGCTCCCTTACCCTGGGTGCTGAGCCCCCCAAATCCCCCCCAAACCCACTCCCCACAACTCTACACCATTACCATAGCCCTTATGGGTGAAGGGGGCACCTACATGTGGGTACAGTGGGTTTTTTGGGGGGGTTTGGAGGGTTCAACACTTAGCACCACAAGTGTAACAGTTAGGGGGGGACGGACCTGGGTCTGCCTGCCTGAAGTGCACTGCACCCATTAAAAACTGCTCCATGGACTTGCATACTGCTGTCAGGGAGCTGGATATGACATTTGAGGCAGGCATACAGGCTGGCAAAAAAGGGTTTTTATTTTTTTAGTGTGGGAGGGGGTTGGTGACCACTGGGGGAGTACGGGAAGGTCATCCCCCATTCCCTCCGGTGGTCATCTGGTCAGTTGGGAAATCTTTTTGAGGCTTGGTCGTGAAAATAAAAGGACCAAGTAAACCCAGCGAAATACTACTTAACGCCGCTTTTTTTTTCCATTATCTGCGAAAGCCAGCCATCTGGTAGCCACGCCCATATCCCGCTTTCGCTACACCGTCGACATGCCCCCTTGAACTTTCACCAGCGAGGTGACAGGAAAGCGGCAATGCTGTCAAAAATGTCGCTTTCGATTATACCGATTTTGCCGCTTTTGAGAGATCACCGGCCATCTCCCGATTTATGTTGGAAGATCGCCGGCGATCACTTTCGAAAATAAGCCTGATAGGCACCTATGGGTCTTTAAAACATGATCCGTTTCTTCTTTAAAAAATAGCCTCATGAAACCTAGAAAAACCACAACTAAAATAAACTTGTGTGTAAATGTATACAGTACACTCCATTTAAGTGCACATCGGATAAGCGCATGTTCTGTTTAACTCCGTTTTTGGCGCCATCAACTTCTATGGGGACAAACTTCGGTTTAGCGCACCACTGATAAGTGCAAGATTCGCTTATATGCATGGTTTAAGACCGCTCCTCTGCAGGAAAGACTCCGCATAAACGCACGCATGGAATATGGAAGCCGATTGGTGCGTGACAAACAATGAGATTTCAAATTTACCGCCCCTTTAACTGCCACAGGCAGAATAAGCGAAAGAATGTTAGAGTGTACACTGGGGTCGTCGTCATCACACAACTGTAAGACTTTAACACTGGCTGAACGAATAGAAGTTCTTAAAAAATTAGAAAACAAAGTCAAGCTTCTATTGCTAAAGTATATGGTGTCAATCCCAATCAAATTTCATGTATCTTGAAGCAGAAAGACCAGCTTCTGGAAGACTGGAAAAACAATACAAATCCACAACAGAAACGAAAACGGGAGGGAAAAGCTGAGGAGGTAGAAGATGCTCTTCTTCAGTGGTTTTCTCACGTCAGGAGCAGTTTCCTGTCAGTGGTCCACTGCTTATGGAGAAAGCTAATCAGCTAGCTGAAAGTCTTGGACTAACTGAATTCAAAGCCACTGTTGGATGGTTGGAAAGATGGAAGGAGAGGAACAACATAAAATTCAAGAAACAGCATGGTGAAAAACAAAACGCTGATGACTGTGGTGCTGAACATTAGGTTGTTTTAGTTCTTCCTACCATCTTGAACGAGTTTGCACCTTGTGACATTTTCAATGCTGACGAAAACGGTCTCTACTGGTGAATGATTCCTGATGGAACACTTGCATTCAAACAAGCCGAAACAACAGGAAGTAAAACGTTGAAGGACCGACTGACGATCCTCCTTTGCTGCAATATGGATGGGAGTGAGAAGTTGGAACCACTTGTCATTGGAAACTGCAAACAGCCCCATTGCTTCAAGAATGTTAAGCGACTTCCTGTTTCATACGAGGCTAACCCAAATTCATGGATGACTGGGGAAATTTGGAAGCAGTGGCTAAAGAAGTTAGACACTAGAAATCGGGCACAAAAGCGTCAGATTTTGTTGCTTTGTGATAATTGTGCTGCACACAGTGATGTCAGGCTTACTTATGTCAAGGTGGTCTTCCTGCCACCAAACACTACCTCTCAGATCCAACCTATGGATCAGGGCATAACAGCCAATTTCAAACAACATTAACAAGCTCTTGTGCTACGTCATCTGATGACCAGACTGGCAAGGATAAACGTGCTGTTGAACTGGCTCGTAATCTATCACTGTTGGATTCCCTACATATGCAGAAAGAAGCCTGGAATCATGTTACACAGGCAACCATTGTGAACTACTACAAGCGGGAATGCTTTGTTAGGGATGTGGAGAGGGACAAAACAGATGCAGCTGTTGCAAATGCGTCAGATGAACAGGCTATTGACATCCCAGCCGGTGTTACTGAAGAGGAGTTTCATCACTACGTAGCTGTTGATTACGATCTACAAACAGCTGACGACAGCACTGATGTCCAGATATGTGCCTACATGCAGGCAACGGCTGATAATGAAACAGATGATGAAATGAGCAGCAAGGCACATGCTGAGGAAATTCAACAACCTCCTGTCACTTTTGCAAGAGTGCTGGAGAGTCTCAACACTGTGCGGGCCCTATCTGGAGGCCACTGGATGTCAGTGCTATGACAGTGTTTACCGACTGGCAGACGCTGTCTAGGGAACTCACAGACACAAGATTGTACAGAGGACTATGACTGATTACTTCAAGTAAGCCTAACGTCAGTTAATGGAGACTGTGTACTGTATGTATAATAAACAGTACTGTACACATGTTTATCAGATGTCAAACTTCTTTGGGTCACAATGGTTAAGTGCACGCGCCGGTTAACTGCATGTATTTCTTTGATCCCAGTCCCTTGCACTTAAGCGGATTGACTGTATATGTCACATACTTATGTATACATGTATTTTATAAACGCACATATTTTGCACACCTACTCAAACTATGTCCAAACTCTGTTCCCAGTAACTTCCTAGACATGGTTCATGTAACAGTACATGCCTTATCACCGTGGACATAAACAGCAACTTGATAACAGGGTGCTTGGTAGGAGCCTTGCCTACGTTTCATTATAGAGTACTAGGTTAACCATGTACTTAATAGTTAGGCACAAGCATTTAAGCAAGCTAGAGGTGTGATTTTATTATGTATGTTTCTATTGTTACTATTACTACTACTTAGCATTTCTATAGCGCTGCCTGGGTTATGCAGCGCTGTACAAGTTTAAACATGGGGAAGGACAGTTCCTGCTCAAGAGAGCTTACAATCTAAAGGTTACAAACTATGTAGTCAGTGTAGGTATCATGAATGGGGAAGGTGGTTAGGCGCCAAAAGCAAGGGAGAAGAGATGGCCTTTGAGTAAGGACTTGAAAATGGGCAGGGAAGGCGCATGGCGTATGGGCTCGGGAAGTCTGTTCCAGGCATAAGGTGATGCAAGGCAGAAGGGACGGAGTCTGGAGTTAGCGGTGGTGGAGAAGGGTACAGATAGGAGTGATTTGTCCTGAGAGCGGAGGTTACGGGTGGGAACATACGGGGAGAGGAGGGTAGAGAGGTAATGGGGGGCTGCAGATTGAGTGCACTTGAAGGTCAATAGGAGAAGCTTGAACTGTATACGGTAACGGATCGGGAGCCAGTGAAGCGACTTGAGGAGAGGGGTGATATGAGAGTATCGGTTCACGCGGTAGATAAGACGTGCGGTGGAATTTTGGACAGATTGAAGGGGGGATAGATGGCTAAGCGGGAGGCCAGCGAGAAGAAGGTTGCAATAGTCAAGACGAGAGGTAACAAGCGAGTGGACGAGGGTTCGGGTGGTCTGTTCAGAGAGGAATGGGCGAATTTTGCTAATATTATAGAGGAAGAAGCGACAGGTCTTAGCTGTCTGCTGGATATGGGCAGAGAAGGAGAGGGAGGAGTCGAAAATGACTCCGAGATTGCGGGCTGAAGAGACGGGGAGGATGAGGGCGTTGTCAACAGAGACGGAAAGTGGGGGAAGAGAAGAGGGTTTGGGTGGAAAGACAAGGAGCTCAGTCTTTGCCATGTTCAGTTTCAGATGCCGGTTGGACATCCAGGCAGCGATGTCTGAAAGGCAGGCCGAAACTTTGACCTGGTTTTCGACTGTGATGTCGGGAGTGGAGAGGTAAAGCTGGGTGTCATCAGCATAGAGATGGTACTGGAAACCATGTGATGAGATCAGCGAGCCCAGGGAAGAGGTGTAGATCGAGAAAAGAAGCGGTCCAAGGACAGATCCTTGAGGAACCCCAACAGAGAGCGGGACGGGGGTGGAAGAAGAGCCATTAGAAAATACTCTGAAGGTGCGTTGGGAAAGATACGAAGAGAACCAGGAGAGGACGGAGCCCTGGAACCCGAATGAGGACAGTGTGTCAAGAAGTAAATTATGATTGACGGTGTCAAAGGCGGCAGATAGGTCGAGGAGGATGAGGATGGAATAGTGACCTTTGGATTTGGCAAGGAACAGGTCATTGCAGACTTTAGAGAGTGCTGTTTCTGTCGAGTGTAGTGGGCGAAAGCCGGATTGAAGTGGATCGAGGACGGCCTGAGAGGAGAGGAAATCAAGGCAGCAGCTGTGGACAGCGCGTTCAAGTAATTTGGAGAGGAAGGGTAGAAGAGAGATGGGGCGGTAGTTGGAGGGACAGGTGGGGTCAAGTGATGGTTTTTTGAGAAGTGGTGTGACTACAGCGTGCTTGAAGGTGTCAGGGACAGTAGCAGTGGAGAGAGAGAGGTTGAGGATGTGACAGATTGAGGAGAGATGTAGGAGAGATGTTGTTAAGCAGATTGGTGGGAATGGGATCAGAGGAACAGGTGGTGCACTTAGAGGAAGAAAGAAGGCGAGCAGTTTCCTCTTCGGTGATCTCAGGGAAGGAGGAGAAGGAGGCCAGGTTAGGTTGGTTGAGGGAGTGGGTTAAGAAGTCACAGGGAGGAGAAGGCTTGGAAGTGAATTCAAGGTTTATCTTCTGCACTTTATCGCGGAAGTAGTCAGCTAGTGTTTGAGGAGAGAGTGAGGGGTGGGTGGGAGCGGAGGGCACTTTAAGTAGGGTGGCGAAGAGGCGACGAGGGTTGGAGCCAAGAGAATTGGTTAATTGAGAATAATATTCCTGTTTGGCAAGGAATAGGAAGGACTGGAAGGAGGACAGCATGAATTTGTAATGGGAGAAGTCTGACAGGGTGCGAGATTTCCTCCAGAGTCGTTCAGCAGATCGGGTGCAGGAGCGAAGGTAACGGATGCAAGGGGTTAACCAGGGCTGAGGATTAATGCGCTTAGTGGGGCGAGAGACAGATGGTGCTAGGGTATCCAGAGCAGTGGAGAGAATTTCACTGTAGGTATAGACAGCCGTGTCAACAGATTCAGAAGACGAGATGGAAGGGAAGAGATTGGAGATGTGAGAGGATAGGGTAGGGGGGTCGACGGCTTGGAGATTCCTGAAGGCAGTGGTTATAGTTGGGCGAGGTTGAGGGGGAGGGTGATGAAGTGTGAGGGTGATTAGGTGATGATCTGAGATAGGAAGGACTGAGGTGCAGAAATTGGAAGGTGAGCAGGAAGAGAAGAGAATGAGGTCGAGACAATGGCCGTTACGGTGAGTAGGGGTGGTAGAGCATAGTCGGAGGTTAAAGGAGGATGTCAGAGTGAGGAATTTAGAAGCGTAGGAGTTGGATGGGTTGTCAACGTGAATATTAAAATCACCAAGAATGAGGGATGGAGATGAGGGATCAAGAAAGACGGTGAGCCAAGTGTCGAAGTCAGTAAGGAATGAAGAGAGGGGCTTATCAGGGGGGCGGTAGATGACTGCAACTCTGAGTGGTATCGGGTAGAATAGCCGGATGGCATGAGTTTCGAAGGATGAGAAGCAGTGAGACTGTGGCAGGAGGAGGGGCTGGAAACTACAAGAGGGTGAGAGAAGAAACCCAATGCCTCCACCGCGTGCATCTGGGCGGGGAGTGTGGGAGAAAAGATATCCTCCATGGCATAGGGCTGCGATTGAGGCAGTGTCATTAGGGGTTATCCAAGTTTCAGTTAAAGCAAGCAGTTGAAGGGAACAGGAGATGAATAAATCGTGGGTGAAGGAGAGTTTGTTGCATACTGAGTGGGCATTCCATAGGGCACACGAGAAGGGAAGGGAAGCGGGGGGGGGGGGGGGGGGGAAGGGGAATAGAGATGAGATTGGAGGCATTCTGGGATCGGTTACGTGGATATGGAGAGGAGAGGTGAGGGGGACCTGGATTGGGATTGACATCACCTGCGGAAAGTAGGAGAAGGAATAAGAGAGTGCGGAGGAGGGTCGACGAAGATGATGAAGACGGGATGTGTTAAGGAGGAAAGGGGATGGGTTAATGGTGGGCAGGAAGTGTAGAAGGTTGAGAGCTAGGGATGATGAGGGGGGCAGGAGAGCTGGGGAGGTGGTGGGGGGTGGGGGGAGGTAGGGTAGGGGAGTAATGAGCAGGACGGGAGGGGACAAGGGTGGGCAATGAGTTCCTGAGGTAGACAGTGGAAGGGGAGGGGGAAGAGGTTAGGAAGGGACAGGGCGATGAAGAGAATGTGTATAGGGGCCATATATAGGGCTAAGTTGGATGCGGATAGATGTGAAGTGGCTAAGGTGATAGGAGTAGAGGAGGAAGGTGGGAAGGCTAGGACTGGGACAGCAGGCAACAGCTAAGGCATAGGGAATGATAGTGTCTAGAGGAATTCAATCAGCAGTTAAGATAGAGTAAAGGAATTCAGTCAACAGTTAAGGTAGGTTTTCAATATGCATCAGAAGTCGAGGTAACAACTGGAGCAGGTGGCTGGAACAGGCAGGGAGAGGCTGAACGAGCTGGATCAGGTGGGCTGGAACAAGCTGGAGCAGATGACTGGGACAGGCAGGGATAAGCTGGATCAGACGGACTGGGACAAGCTGGAGCAGGTAGCTGGAACAAGCTGGATCCGACGGACTGGGACAAGCTGGAGCAGGTAGCTGGAACAAGCAGGGAGAGGCTGGATCAGGTGGACAGGAACAAGCTGGATCAGGTTGGCTGGCACCGCTGAAGCAGAAGGACTGGAGCAAACAGGGAGAAGCTGAGCAGGTGGGTTGGAATAAGCTGGATCAGGCAGGCTGGAAGAAGCTGGAGCAGATGTCTGGCACAAACAGGGAGAAGCTGGGTCAGGCGGACTGGAACAAGCTGGTGCAGATGGACTGGGATGAGCTGGATTAGGCGGGCTGGAACAAGTTGGAGCAGATGGCTGGAACAAACAGGGAGAAGCTGGTTCTGACGGACTGCGGCAGGAACAAGCAGGGAGAAGCTGGATCCGACGGACTGCGGCAAGGTGGCGCAGGTAGTAGGCGGGCTGGAACAAGCTGGAGTAGATGGCTGGAATAAACAGGGAGAAGCTGGATCCGACAGACTGCAGCTGGAACAAGCAGGGAGAAGCTGGATCCGACGGACTGTGGCAAGCTGGAGCAGGTAGCAGGCGGGCTGGAACAGGCCGATGGATCAGAGCAGGCAGGGAATGCTGGGTCTGCAGGCTGGAACAAGCTGGGGCCGATAGGACAAGCTGGGTCTGCAGACTGGAACAAGCTGGGGCCGGTGGACACTGCCTCTGTTGCAGGCCGGGGCTGATGGACTCTGCCGCCCTCTGTTCCCGGTCGCGTCCCGAAGCCACCGCGTGGTCAGCAACTGCGATTCGCGCCCAGGCCGTTAAAGCCGGGGAGTGCGGCGGCAGCGCACAGGACCACGGGTGCGACCAGTGCGGCAGACTATGGGCCGCCCGGCTCCTCCGCGCAGAGACCCCGAGCCCGGGCTCCCCGGGGTGCACGGGGCAAGGCAGAGAGGCCGCGGGAGCTGGACGACAGTGGGGAAAGGCCGCAGATAGGCTGCAGATAGCCGCAGTCAACCCCAGGCCACACGCCCGCGTCAGGGACCAAGGAAACCGCCGCAGATCTCGCCCGACAGCTCCCCCGATGGCCGCTTTCCTCCAGGTGGAACAAGCTGGATCAGGCGGACTGGAACACAGTGGCACAAGCTGGATCAGGTGGACTGGAACATACTGGAACAAGTAGGATCAGGCGGACTGGACACGCTGGATGGAGTGGAATAAGCTGGAGCAGAGAAGAGCCGAACGGCAGGACCGGGATAAGCTGGAACAGATGGACTGGAGCAGAGTAGCGGGCAGGCTGGAGCGAGCTGGGTCAGGCGGACAGGGCTATGCTGGACTGAAGAAGTTGGAGCAGACAGGATGGATAAACTGGGACAGGCTGGGTCAGGGGGGGTTGGAGCAGACTGGGTTTCTCAGCCAAAAGCTCCCCAGGTCCAGCCCTGGGACCAGTCGGAGTTACCTGCCAGAATGGTATGATAGTGCAGGATAAGAATTTTTTAAAATAAAAATGTAATTATTCAGAACATTTATAACCCACTCAATCCGTAGAGCTCTAGGTGGTTTACAATAAGTACATTCACAGATGAAATGATATGACATTATAAAAACAGAGACCATCACATAAAACACCACATCAAGGAATCCTCACACAGAAGCAAACTAACATTAACTGCATATTAAACACACACACATTTACCTGAGCCGATAGGTCACCAAATGCCTCTAGGAATAATGCTTTTAGCTCCCGCCTAAATTGATCAAAGGCCTTCAAAGACCTTATATATGTAGGAAATTCATTCCATAATTTAGGCCCCCAAACTTTAAAAGATGACTTGCGATATTCATCAAGCTTAGTAACCTGAAAAGATGGCACCTCTAAAAGGTCTGAGCTGGAAGATCACAAAGCTCTTGTAGATTGGTACATACGCAAAGTAGAAGAAATAACTAGAGAAACCAGATTATTTCTCACTTTGAAAACTAATAATAAAGTTTTAAAAGCAATCCTTTGTTTAATAGAGAGTCAATGCAAAGTTTTAAAAATTGGAGTTACATGTATATATCGGGAATATCCAAAAAGGACTCTGGCTGCAGCATTTTGAGTAACCTGCAAGGTTCTTAAAATATTCCCGCGCAAGCCCAGAAATAGACCATTACAGTAATCAAAGTATGGAATAGCTATACCCTGAACAATTAAATGGAAGTTCAAGAAGGTAAGAAGATCATGCAGCTGCCTAGTCAACCATAGCCTGTAAAATATTTGCTTAATCACTTTCTTAACATGCAATTTCATTGTTAGGTTAGAATCTAACATGGCACCTAGATTTCTCATAGAATTAACAATTGGAACAGACACATTGCCAATGATAAAATCAGAAGAAAATCTATCGATTGAAGACCCAGAAAGAATCAAAATCTGAGTTTTTGTCATAGTCAGTTGAAGATAATTACCCTGCAACCATTGATTAACAGCATTCATATAGTAAGTAAGTAACTTAGAGTATCATCAAAGGAACTGCTAACCTCCACTTTCTGCATACAGTTTATAAGTAAGTTGAAAACTATTCAAGAGTCGACACAGAGGTAACAAAAATATGTTAAACAGCATAGCAGAAAGAGCTGAATCTAGCTTGGTTGAGCATTTAGAATTGACAGAAACATGATATTTCCTGCCAGCTAAAATAGATTTAAACTAAGACTAAGCCATTCAGCCCAATAGATTGAAGTCTGTTGATCAAAAGGGTATGATCAACTGTATTGAAGGCTGCCAATATGTCCAAGCTTACCAACAGATAGCATTTATCTTTATCAAAACCCTCTTTGACAGTATCTAAAATAGAAAGTAGCAATGTTTCAGTATCGTGCAACAGCCTAAAACCGAACTGGTTCATATCCAAAACATTGTACCTCTCCACAAAGTCAAGGAGTTGGTTATAAACCAGCTTTTCAATAAGTTTCCCCAGGAAAGGAAGCAATGAGACAGGCCGATAATTAAGGACCACATCACTATGACATATTTTAACAAAAGCCTAACAACAGACCTCTTCAAAGCATCAGGCATAAAACCCTCAGAAAATGACAAATTGATAATATCCCTAATTACCTCACTAATCTGATGCTTCTGTTAAGGGTACTGTGTGCAAAGTTATGTTTTAACCCTTCCCCAAGTCTATGCTTTTAACCCAGAGGTCATGACAGTAAAGAGAATCTCACTCTGAAAAAATAATTAAAAGCTTTATTTCTGAGCATCAAATTGAGAGAATCACAAAACAAAATTAGTGATACAGGCATTGAACTTTGGAAGGCTAAGAGAAGACATTCCAGGTCAATAAAACACATGATTACAGTTTTCTTTCTAGCAGGGTAGATTTTAATAGAGCTAGAGAGCACAAAGGTCCCTCAAACATGTTTGCTTAGCTGACAATAGTTACACTCACCATAGTTATTCTCTGAGATAAGGTTCAGCTCAGGCCCTCATGAAACAAGTACAGGCCTCCCTGCTTGTCCTGATTACAGGGGAATTCATTAAATTAGACTTCCTTCCCCCAACCTTCCTACTCCATTGCTTCAGGTTCAAGGTTTTTTTTATAACAAATCCATATATGCACCCCAAACGCAGCTCCACCCATGTTCCATAGGTCCTAGAACCCTTGCTGAGGTGGAAGGAAAAGTCCAAGATTGGGAGGTTATTCAAACATCTTGCCATTCTGCCATTGGTACTTTCAGTATCCTCACTTCTCTACCCCCTTTTCAGAACCTTTCATTGGTCCAGTTTACCAATATTATTAGCTTATCAAGGGCACCCAAGGCTGAATAAGGATTGAGGTCAGCCTGGCCCAAAACGTATGCAAACATGTCCTGGTTCTTAATGTACAGGTGGGCTCATTTTGGGTCCAATTCAAACATTATGAGTTGAGAATAACATCCAAAGGTGAATTGCAGAGAACCAGCCATTGCAGAGAACCTTGCATCACCCTGGGCCTGTTGCTGTACTATCATCTCAGAGAAAATAGTTCCCCTGTCTTCCATTTTTAAATCCTGTCTTAGCCTAAGTTTCACATGTTATGCAAAGAAGTTTTTCATATAAACTTCATTCCTAATACTTCAAAGACTTAAGAATTGAAGGATGACATACATCTAAAGGGCGGTAAGACAACTTCACTCTCAAGAAAGCCTGTAACATTTGGTCAATATAGACTGAAAAAAGGACCATTGATCATCATGAACCAAAGGGTAGTTTAACTCAGACGGCAATGATTGGTTCTCAAATTGTTGAGCAATGTTAAAAAGAAATAATTGCTCATGCCTAAGAAGGGAAGTTATCAATGTGAGCTTAATGGGCTATTTCACTGTTAACCTGGGTAATTAGTAACTAGGTCTCACGGCATACAACGGGATGTTCTAAAATAGCATGGGTTTGTGGTAAAATAACCTGTCTTAACAGTAGCCCATGTTCCCCCCCCCCCCCACACCCATGTCATTGAGATGTGCATAACTTACAGTATTCTGTAAGTTACACGTGTAAGTTTGAGCTCTGCCTACATGAACATCATCTTGCAAATACGAGCTACATAAATTAAGTGGATATTTGCAGAATAGCGCTTAGGCAGACTTCTGTCAGCTATGCATGTTAAGTGCACACATACATACAGAAATGCCATTATTTTAAACATTTATAAATATAAACACTAGCACGTATGTTATTGAACTGTCTCCATCCCATAGGACAATTTTATAACAGGCCTTTTACATGTGTGAAAAGGATACATGGAAAAACTCTTTCATAAAATTATCCCTGCTATGATTACTAGTAACGAACAGTCAGAAACACTTACTTTGAAACAGAGCTTTTTGCCTGGTCAGCATTTTTCATTTACAATGCCAGACAGCAGTGTAGCCTTATATGAATTACAGAAAGCAGAAGCAGAAACTAAAAACTGAACTATGCCAGACTAAAGAAAATTCTTTATGAGTTGTACTTGTCTATGTATTTTAATAAACATGCATATTTTAAAAATAAAAAGGAATATGTGGGTTATAAAAACATTATTCTAACATTAAATGGTGAGTGCTGGGTTTTAGGAACATAATTGTTCCCACATCTATGATAAGCTTGAAATCCTGCAACCTCTCATCCCGTGCTGTGGTTGCTCTAAATAGAACTTATAATCACTTTTTCTTTGATGCAACCATGAAATGCAAAAAAGATGCTTATCTTCAAAGACATTTCTTCTTATCCATCAAAGCCCACATGCCCTAGTGACCCTCAGATACATATGGTGCACACACATGACAGTCCATTCACACTTCCTTTCCTTTGGACATCAGATGCATCTCAAGCTGTTTCACTCCCATCACATCCTTCTCCAAACCTTCCCTCCAAGCAATCCATTTAGGAAGGAAATTAAAGATTAGAGAACAAAGAAGCAATCAACAATAATAACAGCTAAAGATTCCGCTTACCCTACATGGCAGAAAAACAAGTGTGGTTTTAGATTTGATCATGTTCCCCATAGATGTATTGTTTAACTATTTTAACTACAAATTCCAACACAAACTTAATTCCACTAACCTAACAGATTAATTATTCTTATATGTATAGACTTCTCAACTAATTTATAACTTCTGAATAATACTTGGCAGATAAAGTAGTTAAGATAAAAAAAACTTGGGCATGGATAAATGCAGTGGATCAGGCTGTAGCACAGCAAATCAGTATTGGGGCAATTCTATAAACTGGAACTTAGAGGTGTGCACCACTTATATGTGTCAAAGGCACCATTAATTGACAGTTACTAACCTATGGTACTGGTTAGTGACTCCCGCAATAAACTAAACTGCATAAAATGTGATATTTTGCTGTGGCTTAGTAACTAGCCTCTTAAACTTTTCATATCATTTATTATTCAGAAAATCTATCAGGAGTCCAAAAAAATCTCTTCATAAACAGGCAATAGCACATTATGGGTATCACTCTGATTGTGACAAGAGTATGATATTTCTTTTTCTGTTTTAGACTTTTATACTGCCTACTTCCCCAAATAGAGGACATACCATACAAATGTGGGCATAGATTCTATAAATGACATTTTATACCTACTTCCCAATCATTGTTTCTCTTCCACCCCACTCTTACCCACTCACTATTTTCTCCGATTCTCCAGCATTGAGTTGCACATATTTCTTCCCTCATTTATTCTCCACAATAGTCTCTTTCTTTTCTTCGTCTCATACTCATTTCCCAAACACATCGTGCTTCTTGAGGCTATTCCAGGGGCGACTTCAAGGTCAATCCAGTCTCTCCTCATTATGCCCTTCTTCCCTATCGGTTTACTCTTTCTACTCACTGTTTCCGCTTTCTCAATCGGCATCTCAATGCCGCTGGACTCCTACCCAATTCCTGTGCATATTCCAGGGGCGACTTCGAGGCCAATCCGGTCACTCCTTATTATGCCCTTCTTCCCCATCGGTTTATTCTTTCTACTCACTGTTTCAGTTTTCTCAATCAGAAGTGGAGAGACTGCAAATGTTTTTGTTTTGCCACATTTAACTTTATAGTGTAAGGCTAGGTCGAATTGGGTAGGTGTGGTGGAGGTGTGCATGTTGTTGAAACTATTGGTAGGGGAGGGGGGAATAACAAATATAAAATAAAATCAATGCAACATAATAAACATAAGGCAAACAAGGGTAGGAAAGATTACAATTTCAAACTATAGTAAGTATCCGAAGGGAGAGTACAGATGGGTAACAGAATGACTGACTCCGGAAAGCATCTAGAAAGTCATTGCTAAAAATATAAGTTAAATTCCAGAGCTAGTGGGAAAGGTCAAAGAATGTCATGCCAAACTTCAAGAGGGTTGAAGTCCCCTGTAAATTCTTCATCACTAGAGGTGAAGGAGATGAGCAACTTAGAGCAGGTCTACTGCCACTTTCCCCTTCTTATCACATATCAAAGCTGAAAGCATGGACGGGCTTCTGGAATAGTGTGAATTTACTAATGGAAAGAAAATTATCAGGTAAGACATGTGTCCTTCAATGGTGTCACTTCACACTATTCCAGAACTTGTGGGATGTTCAAAAACAATTCCTAAAGAGAGTGGATTCTCGGCACCACTGCCCACAGAACTTCAGTTCCAAAACTGCTTCAGCGTGTGCCACCACATCCACTCGATAATACATGGTAAAGACATGCAGGGTCGACCAAGTAGTAGCCCTACAAATCTTAACAGGTGAAACGCACTTCCCTTCCACACAAGATGCCACAATACTACGACTACTACAACGTATCATTTCTATAATGCTACTAGATGTACAAAGCACTATACACTTGAACATGTAAGAGACAGTCCCTGCTTGACAGAGCTTACAATCTAATCAGGACAGACAAACAGGACAAATAAGGGATAAGGGGATAACTTAAGATGGGAATGATAAAACAGACAAGGGTACTGAACAAGTGAGTAGGGGTTAGGAGTTAAAAGCAGCTTCAAAAAGGTGGGCTTTTAGCCTAGATTTGAAGATGGCCAGAGATGGAGCTTGACGTACTGACTCAGGAACTGTATTCCAGGCATATGGTGCGGCAAGATAAAAGTAACAGAGTCTGCAGTGGAGAAGGTACAGATAAGAGAGATTTACCAAATGAATGAGGTTCCTGGGGAGAAGTGCAGGGAGAAATAAGAGTGCAGAGGTACAGAGGAGCTGCAATGAATGCACTTGTATGTCAATAAGACGAGTTTGAACTGTGTGTGGAAACGGATAGGGAGCCAATGAAGTGACTTGAGAAGAGCATCGTGACACTGGAGGAATATAATTTTTTATTTTTGTTACATTTGTACCCCGCGCTTAAGTCGTGCAGAATTTTGAACAGATTGAAGGGAAGAAAGATGGCATAGTGGGAGACCTGTGAGTAGCAAGTTGAAATACTCTAAGCGAAAGGTGATAAGAGTGTGGATAAGGACTTTGGTAGTGTGCTCAGAAAGGAAGGGACAAACTTTGTTGATATTATAAAGAAAGAAATGACAGGTTTTATCAGTCTGTTGGATATATGCAGAGAAAGATAGAAGCAGATAGGAAGCAGAGAGTAGGATTGAATGGTCAGTATTCTCAATGGATAATGGTAGTTAGTGGGGTCCCTCAGGGGTCTGTGCTGGGACCGCTGCTTTTTAACATATTTATAAATGACCTAGAGATGGGAGTAACTAGTGAGGTAATTAAATTTGCAGATAACACAAAGTTATTCAGGGTTGTCAAGTTGCAGGAGGAGTGTGAAAGATTACAGGAGGACCTCATGAGACTGGGGGATTGGGCGTCCAAGTGGCAGATGAAGTTCAATGTTGGCAAGTGCAAAGTGATGCATGTGGGTAAGAGGAACCCAAATTACAGCTATGTCATGCAAGGTTCCGCGTTAGGAGTCATAGACCTAGAAAGGGATCTGGGAGTCATTGTTGACAAGACGTTGAAACCTTCTGCTCAGTGTGCTGCGGTGGCCAAGAAAGCGCACAGAATGTTGAGTATAATTAGGAAAGGGTTGGAAAACAAACACGAGGATATTATAATGCCATTGTATCGCTTCATGGTGCGACCGCACCTTGAATATTGTGAAGTCTTGTCGCCGCATCTCAAAAAAGATATAAAGGAATTGGAGAACGTGCAGAGAAGGGCAATGAAAATGATAAAAGGGATGGAATGACTTCCCTATGAGGAAAGGCTGAGAAGGTTAGGGCTCTTCAGCTTGGAGAAAAGGCTGCTGAGGGGTGATATGATAGAAGTCTACAAAATAATGAGCGGAGTAGAGCGGACAGATGTGAAGCATTTGTTTACACTTTCAAACAATACTAGAACCAGGGGACACAAGATGAAGCTAGAATATGGTAGATTTAAAACAAATAGGAGAAAGTTTTTCTTTACTCAGTGTGTAGTTGGACTCTGGAACTCATTGCCGGAGAATGTGGTGGCAGCGGCTGGCGTTACGGAGTTTAAGGGGGGGTTTGGACAGATTCCTTAAGGAAAAGTCCATTGAACATTATTAATTTTTTTTTTGGGGGGGGAGGGTGCCAGGTTCTTGAAGCCTGGATTGGCTGCTGTTAGAGACAGGATGCTGGGCTTGATGGACCCTTGGTCTTTTCCCAGTATGGCAGTACTTATGTGCTTATGTGACCCAAAGATGATGAAAGGCTATGAGCTAATGAGTCAGGGAGGATGACAGTGTAATCCACAGAGAGAGAGAATGGAGGAACAGGGGAAAGATAAGAAGCTCAGTCTTGGCCATGTTTAATTTCAGTGGAGGAGTGGCCTAGTGGTTAGGGTGGTGGACTTTGGTCCTGGGGAACTGAGGAACTGAGTTTGATTCCCACTTCAGGCACAGGCAGTTCCTTGTGACTCTGGGCAAGTCACTTAACCCTCCATTGCCCCATGTAAGCCGCATTGAGCCTGCCATGAGTGGGAAAGCGCAGGGTACAAATGTAACAAAAAAAAAATGGCGGTGAGACATCCAGGCAGCAATGTCAGACAGGAAAGCTGAGACTTGGGCCTGGATTTCTAGTATGAAGAGGTAGATCTGGGAGTCATCAGAATAAAGATGATATTGAAAACCATGGGATAAGATCAGAGCACCAACAGAAGAAGTACATATGTAGAAAAGAAGAGGTCCCAAGACAGAGCCCTGAGGTACACCAACTGATAGTGGGATAGAAGTGGAGAAGAATCCACCAGAGTATACACTAAAAGTGCAATGGAAGAGATAAGAAGGAAACCAGGAAAGAAAAGAGTCCTGAAATCCACGTATCTAGAACTAGGCGGGGATCAACAGTGTCAAAAGCAGTAGATAGATCGAGAAGGATGAGGATAGAATAAAGACCTTTGGATCTTGCCAGGAACAGGTCATTGGAGACTTTAGCAAAGGCTGTTTCAGTTGAATGAAGGGGGCGAAAGCCAGATTGAAGTGGATCAAGAATAGCTTGCGATAAAATAGAGTCAAGACAATGGTAGTGAATAGCACATTCAAGTAGCATGGATAGGAAAGGGAAGCGGGAGTAAGCTCATAAGGAAGAGGGCAGATGTTTGCCTGCAAGAACGTAGGCTGAAGAAATAAAACTCTCAACCATCTTGCAATCATGGGTTTAGAAGCAGCCAATCCCTGCTACTGTGTGCTGAAGAAGACAAGAGTTTGTCCGATCTACAAAATTCATTTGTGACTTCCAGATATCTGATGAGAACATGCTGCATATACAAAAGTTTCAAAACAGAATGCCGAGATGCACAATCCTCCTTACGAAATGAAGGGAGCTCCACTGACTGGTTAACATGGAATGATGAAACCACTTTTGGAAAAAAGGATGGAACTGCCATCAGAGAGACCCCTGCTTTGTAAAGCAAAGAAGAGATCCAGACATGAAAGGGTTTGAAGTTCAGACACATGGTGTGCCGAAGCCACTGCTACCAAGAAGACAGCTTTCAAAGTGAGATCCTTCACAGAGGCCTTCTTTAGAAGCTCAAATGGCAACTTCTATAGGGAGTACAGAACAATTCCCTTCCAGACAAACAGGATAAAGGGTAGGTTGCAGACAACCTACACCTTTCAAGAACCGAATGACATCCAGACGTGTGGCTAGGAAAGAACATTTCAAATGGTTCCTGAAACAAATCAGAGCTGCCACTTGCATTCTAAAAGTTGCCAGGGCTAAGCTTTTCCCAAGCTCGGCTGGAGGAATGCCAAGATATGAGAAGGGAGAAATTCCGGACTGCTCACACCAGCTTTCAAATATTCTTCAGACTCTGGCATAAGCCAAAAATATAAAACATTTCCTCACCAGTTAGGTCACACTAATCGAATTAGAAAAGCCCTTTCTCCTTAGGCATGCCCTTTCAATAGCTACGCTATAAGACCAAAGGGGGATGGCTATTCCACCAACAATGGACCTTGCCGTGGTACCCCTGACCCTGAGGAAGCCAAAGTGGCTGGCTGTCCAAAAGACGAATCAAGTCTGCGAACAACGGTCTTCTCAGCAAATCTGGGTGTACTAGAATGACTCGACCGGCATACCAGGCAAACCTCCTGAGAACCCAACCCACCACTGGCCATAGAAACATAGAAACATGACAGCAGATAAAGGCCAAATGGCCCATCCAGTCTGCCTATTCTCAGTAACCACTATCTTCTCCTTTTTCTAAGGGATCCCACGTGCCTGTCACACACTTTTAAAATTCTGACACAGTCTTCATCTCCACGACCTCCATTGGGAAGCCATTCCATGCATCTACCACCCTTTCCGTGAAAGAGTATTTTCTTAGATTCCTACTAAGCCTAATTCCTCTCAACTTCATCCTATGCCCTTTCATTCCAGAGTTTTCCTTCATTTGAAAAAGGCTCTCCTCCTGTATATTAATGTCACTTAAGTATTTAAATGTGTCTATCATATCTCTTCTCTCCCGCCTCTGTTCCAGCATACACATGTTGAGGTTCATAAGCCTGTTCTTACGTTTTATGATGAAGACTGCTTACCAATTTAGTAGCTGCACTCTGGACCAACTCCATCTGTTTATATCTTTCTGTAGGTGCGGTCTCCAGAATTGCACGTAGTACTCCAAATGGGGCCTTACCAGAGACTTATACAAGGGCATTATCACCTCCTTTTTCCTACTGAGCAACACTCTCCTTATGCACCCAAGCATCCTTCTGGCTTTGACCATCTCCTTTTCTACCTGTTTGGCCACTTTAAGATTGTCAGACACAATCACCCCCAAGTCTCGTTCTTCTTCTGTACACAGAAGCTCTTCACCCCCTATACTGCACTGTTTTCTTGGATTCTTGTAACCCAAGTGTATGGACCCTGAATTTCTTAGCATTAAATCTTAGTTGCCAATTTTTGGACCATTCTTCAAGCTTCGCCAGTTCCTTTCTCATGTCATCCAGCCTCCAGGGTGTCAACCCTATTACAGAGTTTATCATTCGCAAACAGACAGACCTTACCAGACAGCCCTTCCGCAATATCGCTCACAAAGAGGTTAAAGAGAGCCGGCCCGAGGACCGACCCCTGCGGAACACCACTGATAATATCCCTTTCCTCAGAGTAAGCTCCATTTACCATTACCCTCTGTCTCCTCCCACTTAACCAACTTTTGACTCAGTCACTTTAGGTCCCATACCAAGGACACTCAATTTATTTAACAGTCGCCTGTACGGGACCACATCAAAGGTTTTGCTAAAATCGAACTACACCACATCTAGCACACCTCCCACATTCAACTGTCTGGTCACCCAGTCAAAGAAATCAATCAGATTTGTCTGACACAACCTGCTTGTAGTGAAGCCATGCTGCCTCGGATCCTGCAGTCTATTTGAGTTGAGAAACCTCACAATCCTCTGCTTTACAAGCGTTTCCATTAGTTTACTCACCATGAAGTTCAGATTGACAGGTCTATAATTCTCAACCTCCTCTTTACTTCCACTCTTGTGCAGGAGGACCACAGCCACCTTTCTCCGGGACCACTCCAGCCTCTGAGGAAGCATTGAAAAGGTCATACCCTCGGATGTATCCCATCAGTCCCCATCACTTTGTTTTCTTTTAGTTTAGCTAGTTCCTCATGAACACATTCTTCTGTGAATCAGTCCAGGTCTACCATACATCCATCCCATTTGCATTTGTTTTCTGTTGTATTTCCCATGGCCTTACATCCGTAAACACAGAATATAAATAATTGTTGAGCAGTTCAGCTTTATCCTTATCAGCTTCTACATATTTTCCCCCTCAGCTTTGAGTCTCATAATATTATTATGGTACTTCCTCCTGTCACTTACATATCTTAAGTCTTGTCCCCCAATTTTACAGTATCGGCTATCTTTTCTTCCATTTGCCTCCATACTTTCCTAACAACTTTTCCAGCTTCCCTTAGCTTTTCCAGGTACATTTGCCTGTCTCCCTCTTTCTCAGTCATCTTGTAATGTGAGAAGGCTAACCTTTATTTCCCTTACCTTTTCAGCTACTATGTTTGAGAACAAGAGCGGCCTTCTTTTTCTCTTTTATGTAATTTTCTAACATAAAGGTTTGTCACCTTTATAATAGCTCCTTTCAGTTTTGCCCACTGCTGTTCTACTTCCTTCAGCTACTCCCATCCAACCAACTCTTCCTTGAGAAATTCCCCCATCTCGGCAAAGTTAGTTTTTAAAAAAAATCTAGGGCCTTCAATCTTGAATAAGCCTCTCCTCCTTTGTTTTAATATTGAACCACACCATTCGGTGATCACTAGATGCCAAATGATCTCCCACCATAACATCAGAAACATTTTCCCCATTTGTAAGAACCAGATCTAGAATAGCTTCATCCCTCGTTGATTCCGTTAGCTGCTGTGGAAACAATTCTTCCTGTAGAAAATCCACAGCAGAGACACCCTAATCGATGTCCGGCATATTAGAATCACCTAGCCATCTTGTGGATGTCTTCAATTAAGTCTCTGTCCATTTCTTCTGATTGTGAAGATGACCTGTATATTACACCAATATAAATACATTTTCCTTTTCCTCTTACCAGTTTGACCAACTGCACTTCTTCCTTCCCCCATATGTCCTGCAGTTCTGTCACTTTAATATTATTCTTAATATATAATGCCACAACTCCATTCTTTTTTCCTACCCGGTGTAAGGAATATGCCGAAAGGAAGAGGGACCCCAGCTACCCACCGGAGAAAAGAGAGCCGGAGGGTAGGAGGGAAGACCCTAGGGATGCTCAGGTTTTGCTCAAAAGGGACATAAAGATGGGAAACTACAACTCCCAGAAGGCCACAGGAGAGCTCCGGGGGAGGGGAAGTAGGGTGCAGAACCAAGGAGCTCCAGAAGAGGGCCGCCAGGGAAAAGGAAAAGCTGATTCTCCCACCTGGTGGAGGAGGTGGTGGAACCGGTGGCAGGAGAAGGAAAAGCAGCCTAGCAGAGTTAATGAAGAAAAGTGTAATCAGTTGGAAAAGGGGTGGGGGGAGGAGAAAATGGACTGGGCTACTGAAGGAGGGGGAGAGAATGAACCAGAGGCGATAGAGCAAGAGGAGGCTGAGCTGGTCTTAGACGAACCCATGGAGCTCTTGGCTATGGCTCAGCCAGCACTGGAGGTATAGGGGAGAGGCCTGGGTCAAAGCGGGAGGAGGTCAGGAGAATAGAGACTGACCCAGAGGGTGGGACCCAAGGCTTTGAGCCCGCGCAAAGCCTAGCTCTATTGAACTGTGCTGAGAGAAGCCAGGCTGTAATTGGACTGTGTTAAAAACAACCTGACTTTATTGAGCTGTGCTGAGAGAAGCCTGGCTGTACTTGGACTGTGTTTGAAACGGCCTAGCTCCATTGAACTGTGCTGAGAGAAGCCTGGCTGTAATTGGACTGTGTTAAAAACAGCCTGACTGTATTGAGCTGTGCTGAGAGAAGCCTGGCTGTACTTGGACTGTGTTTGAAACAGCCTAGCTCCATTGAACTGTGCTGAGAGAAGCCTGGCTGTAATTGGACTGTGTTAAAAACAGCCTGACTTTATTGAGCTGTGCTGAGAGAAGCCTGGCTGTACTTGGACTGTGTTTGAAACAGCCTAGCTCCATTGAACTGTGCTGAGAGAAGCCTGGCTGTAATTGGACTGTGTTAAAAACAGCCTGACTTTATTGAGCTGAGCTGAGAGAAGCCTGGCTGTACTTGGACTGTGTTTGAAACAGCCTAGCGTCCTAGAGAAGGCTAACGCTGCTATACAGCTATTCGAGCGAAATATATATTACTTGGACCACAGTTTCCCGATAACGATCAATTACAAACCGTACACACAGCCTTTTTAAAGGCAGAGTGTTTCTAAAGAAAGGTGTGTCCAACATAATACCGTCCAAAAAACGGAGATCAACAGATAACACTTGCATGGTATAACAGACTCCTGACGCAGGCCAGTTGGGCCGAAACACAGCTGTGTTAGAAACAGCCTGACTTTATTGAGCTGTGCTGAGAGAACCCTGGCTGTAATTGGACTGGGTTTAAAACAGCCGAGGAGCTGGTGAAGAAAAGAGGGCTGGGTTGCAAATCCCAAAAACAGGCCCAAGAAAGAAGAAGAAACACATAAAGAGGAAAACAGAGAGCTCGGTGCTGGTGGTGAGGGGGCTTCACGGACTTAGCCAGTAGGAGCCTTGTTTACAAGTGGTGTCAGGAGTGGGATCTGACTGCGGGACCTGTCGCTAGAGGAGGCCGTGACCCGACTGGACGAGAAGCCCCACGAGAGGGCCAACGCTGAGAAAGGCGCAGACCCATCTTGGGTTCCGGTAAGCGGGCCTAACTGGGGGAGGGGGGGAGGTGTTAGAGGGATTAGAGAAAGAGTCCAACTTAAGTGAGGTAATCGCACTTGGAGGTGGTTCTCTGTTGTTTTGTCCCTCCCCCAGGTGGCAGTGCCAGTGCCGTGATGGACCCCAAGGAGATCTTCGGGTGGATGACTCTCCAGTTCCAAAAACAGCAGGAGCTGACGGCCAAGATAGTCGAGGACTCTCTGATGGCGGCCCGGGATCAGCAGCAACCAGTACTCAACATGCTACAAGACTTTTTCCAGAGAGGGGCTAATGTTCCCCGTGAGGGGGAAACCGGAGCAAATGGACACGGGCCCGGAGGAAGCGGTGCGGTAGGACATGTCTCCATGAATGCACTTAACTGGGGGAAGTTGTCCGAGCAGGATAATGTGGACGATTTTTTGACAGCATTTGAGAGGGTGGCTGGGGCGGCTGGGTGGCCACAAGAGCAGTGGGCCATGAGATTGGTGCCTTCTCTATCCGGGGAGGCTTTGGCAGCCTTTAGGGATTTGTCTCCGGAAGAGGCTGCCAACTATGGAAGGTTGAAAGAAGCTATCAAGGACAGATATGGACTCAGTACACAAGCTTACAGACGTAAGTTTAGAGCCACCAAATGGGCAAAGGGGACCCCCCCTAAAGCGGTAGCAAATAAGCTAATGGATTTAGTGAAAAAATGGTTGGAGCCCGAGCGACACAACCTGCACGAGGTACTGCAAGAATTAGTAGTGGAGCAATTCCTCCAGGGTCTGCCCGACGAAATTAGGGCTGAATTAATAAAGAGGGGATGTAAGACGGTAGAGGGGGTGACATCGGGTTTGGAATGTTACCTGGAAGCCCAGCAGTGGGGGGGACCAGAGCGGGAGGGAGGCAGGACTCGGGCGTTAGAAAAAGGGGGCCCGAAAGTTTCCCTAATTAAGCCGGAGACCCCCGCAGGGAGTAAAAGGACCGAGTTAGACGCCGGCCCGAGTAGAAAGGCTATTCCTTTTGGGAGCAAGGGGTGTTTTAAGTGTGGTAAGGTAGGCCATTTCAAAAAGGATTGCCAGTGGCGGGAGGGGTGGATCTCTCAGGTAGAAAAAGGAGTTAGGCCCAGGTACCTAACTCAAGTTAAGGTGGAGGGAGTACCCATCACCGCCATGTTAGACTCTGGGGCCGACCAATCCATGATCTCCCGGAGGCTGTGGCAACAGGTAAGAAAGAGGAGGGCCCCGGGCAGGGAGACCTATGATGGAGGGGTGTCTATCCAATGTATTCATGGGGCCAGGACCCGTTATGCACTCCAGCGGGTCAACTTACAGGGGCCCACCGGAGAGCTAGAGCTGGCCATGGCCGTTCTACCTAGATTGCCGCATGAGATGATTTTAGGGAGGGATTGGCCTCCATTTATAGAGTGTATGGGGGAGAGAAAAGTGTTAGTCACTACCAGGGCCCAGGCTCACCGCGAGGTAGACGAAGAAACAGAGGGAATAGGGGGGGTTTTTCCTTTTCAGGGGGAGGTATTGGGCGAACCGGGCCGGGAAAAAAAAAAGGAAAGCCGTGAAAAAAAAGGAGAAGAAGGGTAGAAGGGAAGCTCTTCAGCGGGCACAGAGGGAGAGTTACCTGCCAGTGGCCCCGGAAGAATTGAGGGAGCAGTTTCCCCAATTTCATAGGGAGCAGGCCACGGACCCTACCTTAGAGTATGCCT
Source organism: Microcaecilia unicolor (assembly GCF_901765095.1). Lineage (NCBI taxonomy): Eukaryota > Metazoa > Chordata > Amphibia > Gymnophiona > Siphonopidae > Microcaecilia > Microcaecilia unicolor. Next base: position 392,213,139 of record NC_044032.1, read on the forward strand.
GGGAAAGGGCGCGCCAGGGAGAAGGCCAGGTAGCTCCGGGGTTCCTGATAGAAGGGAACATCCTATATAGAAGGGTGCCAAATTGGGAGCACTCGGGCGGAGGGAAACAGCTGGTGGTACCCCGAGCTTTTCGTCCGCTGGTGGTAAGGCTGGCCCACGACCATCCTCTGAGCGGACATAAGGGCTCCCAGGCCACCCTGACCCAAATATTGGCGAGGTTTTATTGGCCGGGCATATATGGGGAGGTGGAAAAATACTGCAAGTCCTGCCCCAGATGTCAGAAGGTATCAGACAGATTCCCTCCTAAAGCCCCATTAAAGCCGCTGCCACGGGTAGAGCAACCAGTGAGGAGAATAGCCATGGATATTGTGGGGCCAGTAACAAGGTCACAGAGAGGGTATCTCTATGTGTTAGTAGTTATGGACATGGCCACCAGGTATCCATGGGCCCTACCCTTAAGGAACATTTCGGCCAAGGGGATTGCCTGGGAACTCATAAAAATTTTTTGTGAGGTAGGTTTTCCCCAAGAAGTTTTGACAGATCGGGGTTCCAACTTTATGTCCCATACCTTAACACAAGTATGGGAGGCCTTTGGGATAAAACATGTACGTACGGCGGCTTACCATCCCCAAACCAATGGGATGGTGGAACGCTTTAACAGGACCTTAAAGGGGATGCTAAAAAAAGCCTTGGGGGAGGATAGGACCGGGTGGGACCAACTTTTACCCTTTGTGCTCTATGCATACCGGGAGAAGGTGCAAGACTCCTTAGGAGTTTCACCGTATGAGTTAATGTTTGGCAGAAGACCCAGGGGTATATTAGATATCGTACAGGAACACTGGGTACCTCCGGAAACCAGCGAGCAGTCCGTGGGCGAATATTTGCAGGATCTAAGGGGCCGATTGGGTAGGATGCAGGAGTATGCCCAGGACCGGCTAGAACAGAGCCAAGAACAACAAAAGGGATATTACGATAGAGGGACTCGGAACAGGGAGTTTGCCGCCGGGGATAGGGTCCTCATCTTAATCTCGGAAGATCCCCATAGGTTCGCCTCTAGATGGAAAGGACCCTGGGTGGTGAAGAGGAGACTCGGTCCCCTCACGTATGAGGTGGCGAATGAGAGGGGTCGGGTCCAGACGTTTCACGTTAATCTTATGAAACCTTGGGTAGCGAGGGTAGGGTTTCAAACGCGGGGGGACGAAAAGGAAGGAGAGGAGTTAGGGCCTCAAATAAGAGAGATTTTCAAACCCTGCGAGCCCGGAGTTAACCCCCGGTTACCCCAGGGGCAGCAAAAAGAGATAGGAAGGCTCTTAGAGCGCTTTAAAGATGTTTTGACAGCATGCCCGGGGAGTACCCACCTAGTAGAGCATGACATTGTAACTGAACAGGGTAAGATAGTAAGGCAAAGGCCCTATAGACTCTCACCAATGAAAAGGAGGGAAGTCATTAAACAAGTGCAGGAAATGTTGGACTTTGGGGTAATTGAGGAATCCCATAGTCCCTGGTCCAGCCCAGTGGTGTTAGTACCAAAACCTGAAGGGGAGTGGAGATTTTGTATTGATTTCCGGCAGCTTAATACTATCTCTCAAGCTGATGCCTATCCTATGCCTTATATTGAAGAGTTGGTAGACAGGTTGGGGTCAGCCCAGTATCTTACCACTTTAGATTTAACAAAAGGGTACTGGCAGATTCCCCTTTCCCCCGGAGCCCAAGCAAAGACAGCTTTTAGTACCCCTATAGGCTTGTACCAATTCAAAAGGCTGCCCTTTGGCCTAAATTCGGCGGCGGCGAGCTGCCAACGATTGCTGGACCAAGTCCTCAGACCACATCAGACATATGCCGCGGCCTATATGGATGATGTGGTAGTACACAGTGAGGACTGGAACAATCATTTGAAACAGGTAGGGGCAGTGTTGCAATCGTTTAGGGAGGCTGGACTTACCCTTAACCCGAAGAAATGTTACTTTGCCCAGTATAGGGTGAAGTATTTGGGGTACAATGTAGGCCGGGGGGAGGTGCGACCCTTACTGAATAAAGTTAAAAGCATCCAAGACTTTCCCCGACCCAATCGAAAAAAACAATTGCGTAGGTTCCTGGGTATGGTGGGGTATTACAGGAGATTCATCCCGCACTTTTCTGTAATGGCTACTCCCTTAACGGACATGTTGAGGGGTAAGAGCCCGGACCAGCTGAGGTGGGGGGAGGCGGAGTTGCGAGCGTTAGAGCAGATGCAGCAGGCCCTGTGCCATGAACCGGTGTTGAAGGCCGTAGATTTCGAAAAACCCTTTATCCTACAAATGGATGCGTCGGGGAGGGGGCTAGGGGCAGTGCTGTCTCAGGAACATGAAGGGGCAGAACATCCCGTGCTATATCTAAGCCGTAAACTCCTACCTCATGAGAACCATTACTCCACCATAGAGAAGGAGTGTTTAGCTATTAGGTGGGCAATACAAGAGTGTACGGTCTATCTTGAAGGGAGGCAATTTAAGCTAGTAACGGACCATGCCCCACTGAAGTGGCTAAATTTAATGAAAAATAACAATGGGAGGCTAATGCGGTGGTATTTAGCACTACAACCCTTCCAATACACAGTGGAGCATCGTCCGGGGAGATGTTTGGAAAATGTGGATGCCCTATCCAGGGTAGGCGAGGATAAGGAAGAAAAGGGGGAAGAATTGGGGAGTAAAAGCTTAAGGGAGGGGGTATGTAAGGAATATGCCGAAAGGAAGAGGGACCCCAGCTACCCACCGGAGAAAAGAGAGCCGGAGGGTAGGAGGGAAGACCCTAGGGATGCTCAGGTTTTGCCCAAAAGGGACATAAAGATGGGAAACTACAACTCCCAGAAGGCCACAGGAGAGCTCCGGGGGAGGGGAAGTAGGGTGCAGAACCAAGGAGCTCCAGAAGAGGGCCGCCAGGGAAAAGGAAAAGCTGATTCTCCCACCTGGTGGAGGAGGTGGTGGAACCGGTGGCAGGAGAAGGAAAAGCAGCCTAGCAGAGTTAATGAAGAAAAGTGTAATCAGCTGGAAAAGGGGTGGGGGGAGGAGAAAATGGACTGGGCTACTGAAGGAGGGGGAGAGAATGAACCAGAGGCGATGGAGCAAGAGGAGGCTGAGCTGGTCTTAGACGAACCCATGGAGCTCTTGGCTATGGCTCAGCCAGCACTGGAGGTATAGGGGAGAGGCCTGGGTCAAAGCGGGAGGAGGTCAGGAGAATAGAGACTGACCCAGAGGGTGGGACCCAAGGCTTTGAGCCCGCGCAAAGCCTAGCTCTATTGAACTGTGCTGAGAGAAGCCAGGCTGTAATTGGACTGTGTTAAAAACAGCCTGACTTTATTGAGCTGTGCTGAGAGAAGCCTGGCTGTACTTGGACTGTGTTTGAAACGGCCTAGCTCCATTGAACTGTGCTGAGAGAAGCCTGGCTGTAATTGGACTGTGTTAAAAACAGCCTGACTGTATTGAGCTGTGCTGAGAGAAGCCTGGCTGTACTTGGACTGTGTTTGAAACGGCCTAGCTCCATTGAACTGTGCTGAGAGAAGCCTGGCTGTAATTGGACTGTGTTAAAAACAGCCTGACTTTATTGAGCTGTGCTGAGAGAAGCCTGGCTGTACTTGGACTGTGTTTGAAACAGCCTAGCTCCATTGAACTGGGCTGAGAGAAGCCTGGCTGTACTTGGACTGTGTTTGAAACAGCCTAGCTCCATTGAACTTGGCTGAGAGAAGCCTGGCTGTAATTGGACTGTGTTAAAAACAGCCTGACTTTATTGAGCTGTGCTGAGAGAAGCCTGGCTGTACTTGGACTGTGTTTGAAACAGCCTAGCTCCATTGAACTGTGCTGAGAGAAGCCTGGCTGTAATTGGACTGTGTTAAAAACAGCCTGACTTTATTGAGCTGTGCTGAGAGAAGCCTGGCTGTACTTGGACTGTGTTTGAAACAGCCTAGCTCCATTGAACTGTGCTAAGAGAAGCCTGGCTGTAATTGGACTGTGTTAAAAACAGCCTGACTTTATTGAGCTGTGCTGAGAGAAGCCTGGCTGTACTTGGACTGTGTTTGAAACAGCCTAGCTCCATTGAACTGTGCTGAGAGAAGCCTGGCTGTAATTGGACTGGGTTTAAAACAGCCGAGGAGCTGGTGAAGAAAAGAGGGCTGGGTTGCAAATCCCAAAAACAGGCCCAAGAAAGAAGAAGAAACACATAAAGAGGAAAACAGAGAGCTCGGTGCTGGTGGTGAGGGGGCTTCACGGACTTAGCCAGTAGGAGCCTTGTTTACACCGGTCCTTCCCGAATAGATAATAGCCAGGTATAACTATATCCCAAGCATTGTTCTCTGTGAACCACATCTCCATTACCACCACTGAATCCAAGTTGGCTTCTATCATTGCAGCCTCTAGACCTAGAACTTTATTTCCCATACTACAGGCAATGGTATACAAGGCTCTCCAGATGTTACTCTTTTTTCCGCTTTCTATATTTAATGTCTTACCTTCCTGACGATTATTAATGAATTTGGGGCTTTTCTCTCCCATCCCTAGCAAATTTAGTTTACAGCCCTCTTTAGTGCTTTCGATAGTCTGTTACTGAAGACACTTCGTCAAAGAAAGTAGTTCTTGGAAAATCATCCCATGGTCTAGGAATCCACAGTGCTCTCATTGGCACCCATCATTCAGCCACACATTTAGCTCCAGTACATTAGCTTCCCTCATTCGGACTTTACGTTCAACAGGAAGGATCAATGAGAACACTGCCTACACACCTAGTTGCTTCACCCTCTGACCTAGAGCCTTGAAGTCACATTTGATATGTTCAGTAGGATACCTAGCAGCATCATTTGTGCCAACATAGATGAGCAGCATAGGATAGTTGTCAGTAGGCTTGATGAGTCTAGGCAGTCTTTCCACTACATCTCAAATCTTTGCAGCAGGCAGACAACACACCTCCCTGGACATTATGTCCAGTCAGCAGATGGGCGCCTTGGTTCTCCTCAGAAAAGAATCACCAACCACAACTACCTTGTGCTTCTTAATGGCCATCGCTCCAGTGGCTTTGGGACTTTGATCAGTTTTCCGCTCTTCTGCCTCCAGGACTGCGAATCAATTTTTTAGTTCAACAAGATGGAATTGGGGGGTTGATTTTACAGGATCTGGTGACCTGTGTTCAGCTGTTCTCTTTCTGCACAAGATCTTCTCTCCCTTTGCTGGAGGTCCCCAACATGAATTTCTGGTTGTCACAGATGCTTCTTAATCTTGCATCCTCCTTTCTTAGCTCTTGTACTTCTTTCATGGGGGATTCAATGTGCATGCATTTATCACATGAAACAGGAATCTTGTTTTGGTCCAAGCATTCAGTCTGGACAGAGGCAGAAGTTGTAATGAGAGCTGCAGCTTTAGGAGCACAATTTTTCTTTGCCATACTTCAAGTGTAGGAGCTTTTTGTACCTGTGGATAAAAGGAGCTGAAAAAGGACTACCAACTCTATTTGTTTTCTTCATGTCTTCTGTGAGTTACAGGAAGCAGGTAGTTTTATTGTGATATCCAAGAACCTGTTTAGAATTCTCTGTGGTGTAGTTCAGTGTACTTCCTTGCCTATTATTAGGATATTCAGTGATTTAGCTTATCTTTCCAGGTTTTAGGGGAAAAAAATTCTGACGTGTAGTGTTTGATTGTAGCTAAAAAACTAAGAGATATCTTCACTGAATGAAAATAAAACAAGTATCCAGTAGTGTTACAGCTGTGAGTGTAATAATAATTTTTTCATAGGAAAAAAGGCCTCACAGAGCTCCTAGATGATACACATCTAACAGAGCTAAAACGGGTCTTGAAAAAGATCCTCTGTTCATCATTGGCCAAAAACCTAAAGTGTATTGCGATAACTATAACGTTCTTCACACACTGGTCAAAACTGATCAAAAACTTATGAAAACATTCCACAGCAAAAACACTGTGAATATGTGTATAAGGTTTGAAAGAGATACTTAGCTTTCAAACACACAGCACTCAGGTGCTCCACGGTGCGCTGTCATTCTTTCACGCTCTTGCCCCAAGCCTCACTCACTCGCCCCACTTAGGTAAATTGTCAGGTACATCCCTATGCAAAGTCTCAAAAGCCAGACAGCACAACTTAAACTTAACATGTAGATCCACAAAGAAAGCAGTAGCATACATGTGCTCAACCTGCTCTGCTGGGTTGCTCTCTTTCAGCAGTTTCTGAAGCGTGTGAGTTGCTTCTGCCTTTTCCTCAGACAGCTTCTCTACTAACAAGGTTGCCTCTCTCCATACCTCATGGAGCTTGGCTGCCTGTTCATGAAGAGTTTCATTTGAAGCCTTCAGAACACTTACTTGTTCAGAAACTTGAGCCATCTCTTCCGTCTGGCACTCTAGTCGCCGAGTCAATTCTCTTATCTCTCTTTTCCAACCTGTTTTCTCCTCAGTGAGTGCCTCATAGCTCCTTATGAGCAGTCCCTTTTCCATCTGCAGCTCTTTTTGAGGAAGTACTGCTGCTTGAGCTGGTCACATGACTGACCAAACTCAGCCAAATCACTCTCACGCTGCCCCTCTGCAATCCATGCATGCTCTCTTGCCTCTTGTAAGTCACAGAGTAGGTTATCTGCCTGTCTCTGCAGCCTCTCCATGGAAGATTCCATCAGGGTCATTTACTCCTCATGCAGCTGACCTCTGTTGTCCTGCTCTCCAGGCTCCTTTAAAATGCTGTGACCTCCTGTTCCTTTTCCCTTGCCAGGTACCAGAGTTCCTGCATTTCAACTTTCAACTAGGCACTTAACCAGGCATTCTGGGCCTGTGACCAGTCTTCTATCTTGGTCCAACTGCTCCTCCCGGTAGACCAGCAAGATTTCCCAGAACTGTAGCTCCTCTAACTTAAGACTCTAGTTCTGCCTCTGCAGGGTCAAGCTTCTAGGACTTGTCACTCAGTTGCCTCACATCCTCAGGCTTCTGTTCAATGGCTTTCCATAATCCCTTCTGTTCTGCTTCCACAGCAGTGTGGATGGACTGCAACTTAACCATATACTCCCTCTTCTGAATCCTTTTCAGCTTATGCAGCTCAGCTGGCAGACTTTCTCCTGGGGCCTCCTTGGCTACCCCGTTAGTCTCTTTGCCAACCACCTTTGTGGATTCTTTTAACTTTCCTTTTTAGCCTGGCTTTTCCCAGGAACAATAATTAGTCCTGTCCCCAGAGCACTGCTGTAGGACTATTAAAGCCTGCTGTCACTCCTGGTCTCAAACTTCTGTCCTGGAGTCTTGTTTCCTTACTCCAGTCCTTTGTAAGCACAGCACTGACCTCCCAGCTGTGTATGCAGAGACTTGGCACAAACAGCTACTCTGCTCCAGGTTGTCCTCATCTCCTGTTGCAGCTTGGAAGTGCAGCAGTTTCTATCTCTGGCTCCAGCTTGGAGTCTTGTACTCTCTCTGCTCTGCAAATCTCCACAAACAGCAGCTCCAGCTCCACTTGGTACTGTACAGACCAGCTTTTTTTCTCTTTCTGTTCAACTAGCTCAGTGCCAATAGTTTGTAGTTTCACCTTTCACTCTTAGGGAGCACCTCCTGCTTTAGAAGCTCTCAGTTAATTACACTGCTTCCACAGGCACTGCTCTGTCTTAACCACAGTGCACTGTTTTAATCAAGCTCTCAGCTTGTCAGCACTCTGCAGTCTATAGCTTACTCTGAAACCCCAAACTCACACTCTTCTGCCTTCAATTAAGGAACAGCCTCTGGGGTTTAACTGTTTTTCTCACTTTTAACTTTACCAGCTCCTCTGGCTGCTTGTGGCTTACCCTAAAGCAACATTTCCCAAAGTGTGCACCATGACAAACTCACAGGGGTGCCGCGAGACAGATGGGAGTTCACACACCAAGCACCAAACAAGTTTCAAGAAGCAGGGGCGCACACCCCCCGCAACAATCCGTCTACGAGTTTATATTGCTAATGTGAGCTACACATGGCTGGGGCACAGGGTTGCCGGGTTGAAAAAATTTTCCCCACCCAAACGAGACCAAAACCTGCCCAAAACCCACACAAAGTTAAACCCCGCCCCTGACGTACCCCCGTCATCAACCCCGCCCCCGACGTAGCCGCCGACGTCACTAACCCCGCCCCCAACGTAGCTGCTGTCACTAACCCCGCCCCTGACATCGTTAACCCAGACCCTGCGGGGCTTCTATTGGACCAAATTGGACCAATAGAAGCCCCAGAAAACCGCCCAATCACCGCAACGCGGCTTTTTAAAAGCCGGCCAATTTCCCGCAGCCCGCAAAAATTGCCCGCAACAGGTCACGGAAAGCCGCCCAATTGGGCGGGAAACCCGCAGACCTGGCAACCTTGCTGGGGCAAGCTACCAATTACAGCTCAGCTGTGATTGGTCACGGAGCTTGTCTGGCTCCCAAGAGGGTGATCCTGATTGGGAAGCAAAAAGCCTCACTCCCTGCTTCCCAATCACAGCTGAGCTGTCAGTAACTTGCCCCAGCCATGTGTGGCAAGAAAACAGAGGTCCTCTGTCGGAAAGTGAGATTTTGTACATAGCAGCTGACAGAGAGAAAGAGATAGTAAGCCAAGGAAAGCACAATTAAAAAGTTAAAATTAAATTAAAAGTTAAAGCATATGGACCCATTGAAGCAGAGAGAGAATTGTAGTTGTGGTGGGGGAGGGAAGGAGAGATGCTGCAGGAGGAATGAGGGGCATGGGTTGGAGGGGGGGAAGGGAGAGATAAATCAAAGGGGTGAAATCTTGTACAAAGGGGTCAAGAGGAGAAGGCGATGCTGCATGGAGAGGGAGAAATGTTGGACATAAAATTGCTCAGACACTAAGGGTGTTGTGAACCAAAAACGTTTGGGAATCACTGCCCTAAAGCCCAAAGTACACACTCTTCTTTTCCTGTGACAACTCCAGGCCAGATTTTCTCTGTTGCTCTGGCAGCACTTCTTGACCTGCAACTGCCAAACAGAAAAAAAACCTCCTCCTTGTCCAGCACTAAATAAACTTCTTCAGGTCCCTCTCTCAGGGCGAGGCTAATATCCTTAGCCTCATACAAAAACCCTCCACTAAGTGTGCTGAGGCCCCAAGCTCTAGAAATGTGGATTGTCCTCTTGTATAGAGAAGCATTTATCATACTGCCAGAACCTAATGTAGCAGTGTTGCTGCAAGACCTCACACAAATGTGGCACACACACACACACAGGTTGCAATTAGAAAGTCAAAATACTTTTATGCACATACATGGAGAAGAATCTCAGCCCTGTTTCCTCACAGGATTGGTACTTCCAATTAAAGTTTCTCAAACATAGTCCCAATTCCAGTAGCCTGCTCCTGGCTTGGCTACACTTCAATATGCAATATCTTCTTTTATCATAACTACAATAGCCAAGGGATTATCACCCTTCCTTGGCGGTCTTCAGTTACCTCACTTATAATCAAACAACCCTGGAATCCCTGGAGGCATAGACTTAAGACTTCTTATCACAAAGGAATACAAGGGTCTGAGCTAGGGCACTCCTCTTCCCTAAAACTCCTTTCAGGTACTGCAACCAAGCCAGAACTCTGAGAGGATTCTTTCTGATCCACCAATGGATTTAACCACCAATGAACCTGAGCCCCACCCTTCTGACTCAGCCCTTACATGGTTAGATAACAAGATGGCCGCCCAGTAGAAGGAAGCGCTAACCGTCAGCTCCGGTGTTCCCAGTATTATCACCCATTCTCGTTTCTACCTAGCCGTTTGATCACCTGATCGGCTTGAACTATTCTGGCTTGAGCAAACTATTGGCTTAGATGCTTAAGGAAAAGCATCATTGTACTCTCCTTGCAACTTTTGGGAATTCAGCTGATATTGGTGTCAGATCATATGGTCACCCCTCCGCAGTTACACAAGTTGGATATCTGTGCTCCGTGCCTGCAAGTTCATCAGCCATTTATTTATTTGCAACGGCCAGTGCCAGTTTGAATTTCTACATTTGTGCTTCTTCTCCCTGCTGTTTTTCAACTTATTTAATTCTTACCTCCATCTAGCAGTATTGCCTTGAATTATATTTCACAACAGTTTTTGGAATTAAATCTAGCTTCTGTTCACCTCATCCTCTGATTGGTGCTCGGCTTCTGGATTGAGCCTGCTAACTGCGATTGCTGCCCCTCCACGGATACACTGAATGGTTGCCTACTGTCTGCACTTGCAAGTTGCATCCAACTCTTCAACCTCTGCAGCGGCCGGTGCCGTTTCAAGAGTCAACTTTCACTAACTGCCTTCAATATGGACATGTTTACGTCTTTCTTTGCCTGTTATTTTCTTTCGTTATTTTCCTTCTCTCTTTCCGTTTCTCCCATTGAAAACAATTACATCCCCATCCTACATAATCCATATAGATTACCAAGCAGACCATCCAGTCCTTATGTCAAACGTCTGTTGCATGGTGAGTATTGCCATTTTAAGAATACAACAGCCATTGACCGTCAACTTGTACGCATTTCTTCATCGCAGACCCTGGAGCCCTCCTATTGTACTATCCTTGTGGGCTATGCTAATGCCAGATCTGTGGTCAATAAAGCTTCAATTTTTACTGATTGGATCACGTTAGATAACCTTGACCTGGTCTTTATCACAGAAACTTGGGTCCAAAATCAAACAGATCCTATTTTGCTTGATTTATGCCCCTTAGGTTATAAAATAGTCCACTGGCCACGGTCTGGAAAGAGAGGTGGAGGTATTGCACTTATTTATCGCTCCAACTTCATTATAGAACCCATTGCAGAGTCCATTGCACCGCATCTTGAAATCGCTTCTGTGAGAATCCTTAACAATACCTTATTAGGTCACTTGACCTGTATCTTGTTATACTGACTGCCTAGCAACTGGAACGAAGCACAGCCTATTTTTGCAGATTTTATTTCTAATACGTGTTTGTCAAGTCCAAATGTACTCGTCCTGGGAGACGTCAATTTGCATCTTGAAAACTATTCCTCTACCAACACTCATGACTGCTTAGACTTACTTCGTTCCTGGAATTTCTCCTGCTGGAATTCTCAAGCTACCCACTCAAAAGGTCACACTCTTGACCTCCTCTCCCTCAAATCGGCCGATCAGCATAATTTGCAAATAACCAAAGTCCAGTGGTCAGCTATCCCTTGGTCAGATCATTTAAAGCTCAACTGTTCCATTTTATGGCAGGTTAAAGATCCTCAGCGCGCCTAAGCCCAAACGTCATACAATACAAGAGGTCATATTGACCCAAAGGTATTCTGGCAGTCCATCTATGAGACAGATTGGCCTGACCCGGTGGATTCAGATAGCTTCTTCTTCATCTGGGACAATCAATGCAGAAGAATTTTGGATACCTTAGTGCCCCTCAGAACACGGTCAACAAAAAGGAAAGTGGTTGCCCCATGGTTTAATGATGACCTCAGAAAACTCAAAACCAATTGCAAAAGACTCGAAAGGGCCTGGAGAAAGCACCAGGACACTCAGCATCTTAATGCATGGAAGCAATCTCAGAGAACATACAAATAAGCAATTGGACAGACTAAAAAACGCTACTTTAGAGCCAAGATAGGCCCGAATTATAATGATACGAAAAAGCTCTACTTCTTTGTTAACAACTTAATGGATATTACTGTGCTTACATCTACAAGCAATGAAATCCCAGCTGCTGCAGATCTGGCCACGTTTTTCCAAGAAAAACTCATAAAATTACAGAGTTCCCTTCCTCAGAACAATTCCAGTCTTACTGATTTTATTAGTGGCCTAGACCTGGGATCAAGTGAGCATCCGGCTGACCGTTCGTTTTCAACCTTCTCACCTCTTTCTGTAGATTCTGTTAAGCGGGAGTTCCACAGATTTTCCAGGAAATTTTGCAACCTGGATGTTTGCCCAAACTACTTACTCCAATGTGCCCCTTCCTGCTTTCTAACTGACCTGACGCTACATTTAAACTTCATGCTTGGTAATTTTAAGTTCCCTGTCAGCCATGGAAACATCTTACTTACCCCCAGTACTCAAGGATGCCAAGGAAAACAAGCAATGACCTGTCCAACTATCAGCCTATTGCATCTATTCCACTTTTTGTGAAACTAATGGAGAGCATGGTGAATAAACAACTCAATGAGTATTTGGACAAGGTCAATATTTTGCATGACTCACAGTCTGGTTTCCGTCCGCTCCATAGTACTGAGTCCGTGCTCGTCACTCTCCTGACCAACTTTAAGAGGGAAATAGCTGTTGGAAAGAGTATTTTGCTTTTACAGTTCGACATGTCTAGTGCCTTTGATATGGTGAACCATAACATCTTGCTGCGGCTCATCGATTACTTTGGAGCCAGTGGAAATGTATTAGCCTGATTGAAAGGCTTTTTAACTTCAAGAACCTACCAAGTTAACTCCAGCTCTAGCTTATCACCTCTTTGGAAAGCAGACTGTGGTGTGCCGCAGGGTTCCCCACTTTCGCCAACTCTCTTCAACATAATGTTGATTCCATTGGCCACAGCCCTTTCCAAACTTGGACTCAACCCGTTTATTTATGCCGATGACATCACAATCTTTATTCCTTTTAAACAAGACCTAAGCGAAATTACCAATGAAATACGGCTAAGATTACAAACCATGCTTGACTGGGCCAACTCATTTAAATTCAAACTCAATACTGAGAAAACTCATTGTCTAATTCTCTCCTCTCCCTGTAACAAATTCATGCCCCCAACATTAATCACTCCTGAGATTGTCTTGCCAATCTCGGAGTCCCTAAAAATATTAGGCGTCATTGTTGATAGAAACAAGCGAACTCTACAACCCGACAAATCTTCTTCTCTCTTTGGAAACTAAAACGTATACAACCTTATTTCCCTAGAGCAGTATTCCGCAACTTGGTTCAATCACTAGTCATAAGCCGCCTTGATTACTGCAATAGAATTTATGCAGGGTGCACAGATATGCTCCTAAAAAAAACTGCAAACTGCCCAGAATACTGCAACTTGGCTCATTCTTGGTAAATCGAAATTCAACAGTTCAAGACCACTGCGTAAGAAGCTGCACTGGCTCCCTGTAAAGGACCGAATCACTTTTAAAATTTGCACTCTGGTGCACAAAATCATCTACGGTGACGCCCCTGCTTATATGGACACCCTAATCAACCTGCCGCCTAGGAACTCCCACAAATCAGCTCGTTCGTACTTAAATCTCCATTATCCAGTATTTTGTGGCCTCAAGTATAAGACCATCTACGCATCCACCTTCTCCTATATTAGCGCTCAATTGTGGAATGGGCTGCCTCACTTGGTCAAACTTACTCCTGATCACCTGACCTTCAAGAAGCGCCTCAAGACCTTTCTTTTTGGGAAAGCTTACGCTCCAAACCCGCCTGGCATCTCTTACTTCTGAATTACAACTGTCGTAGTGACATACTGCTCATCGCTACTCTTTCCCCTTTTCCCTCCTTAGCTATTACCCTCATGCTCTTATGACATTGTATGATTCTTTGCTGAATTGTTGCATGCTTTTGTAGACTGTTGTACGCCACATTGGGCCTGCCCATGGGTGGGAATATTGTGGGATGTAAATGCTATAAATAAATATAAATAAATAAACTTCAACCTCAGTGAGGGTATATCACTCACTCCTTCACACCCAAAATCTTCTATAAGTTATAGATGCTGCCATGCTAATTACCATGCTAATTACTCAAGAAACATATTGGCAGTGGTGTGCTGGAGCTGGCTTGCATGAGTCGTTTGTTAATTTTTAAAGAATTTAGGGAGCCGGTTGTTAAACTTTAACAACTAGCTTCCAAAATTTAGGCTAGGGTCCCTTCTTGGCATCGTTGTCCTCCTCCTCCACTGTGGCTTGTTCCAGTGGCGTAGCTACAGGGGGGCCTCAGGAGCCCAGGCCCCCCCCATCAATAGTGCCCAGTCAGGCATTTTTTGCTTCCTCAGGCTCCCTGTGCTCCCTACTCCCTGTCTCCGCAGTCAGGCAGTTGAGAAACAGCGAGACGGACCAGGGCAGCTGGAAACAGCTGTCTTCAGCGCTGCCCGCACAGTGGCTCACTGCTGGAAACAGGAGAGATAGCTGACCAGACCCGAAGGAAAGGAGGGAGAGCTCAGATATCTGATTGCAGGGATAGGGAGCAGGGAGCCTCAAAACAAAGCAACCAAACCTGTGAACTACTTCTTACACATTCTCGTTCTTTATGTTGGTACCATTTTTATTTGATCCCACTTGTATTTTCAAACTTGCCGACTTGTGCAGCATACGGATATACACACAGAGGAAGTATAATAACAGAATAACTTTTCATAGGTAGAGTAGTAATTTGCTATCAATTGTAATCAGTGTATCATTTGGAGGGACTGGTTATAGGGATACCCTAGCACGTGTTGTATTTGTGCAGAGATTTTTTTTTCTCCTGGTAAAGGGCCACTAAAACAGACATGATAATCAGCTGCTCAACACTCAGAGTTTCTATCTATTTATGTATATTACTTATGACATTTATATCCCACATTAAATATGAATTAGATTGAAACCTGGCAACATTTAAAATCTTTTCCTGTGCTTAGATCAAAAGAGAAAGATGGATTGTGGGAACTTGCTTCTTTTGTTTTGTGGAATGCAGTGGTATAATGTTAAAATGCACTTAATATTGTTTATTACTACAGTGCAATCCGCTTAAGTGCAAGGGTCAGGGACCAAAGAAATACATTCAGTTAACCAGAGCGTGCACTTAACCGTTGTGACCCAAAGAAGTTTCACATCTGATAAACATATGTACAGTACTGTTTATTATATGTACAGTATACAGTCTCCGTTAACTGACGTTAGGCTTACTTGAAGTAATCAGTCATAGTCCTCTGTACACTCTTGTGTCTGTGAGTTCCATAGAATACGTCTGCCAGACAGTAAAAACTGTCATAGCACTGACATCCAGTGGCCTCCAGATAGGTCCGCACAGTGTTGAGACTCTCCAGCACTCTTGCAAAAGTGACAGGAAGTTGTTGAATTTCCTCAGCATGTGCCTCGCTGCTCATTTCATCATCTGTTTCATCTTCAGCCGTTGCCTGCGTGTAGGTGCATATCTCGACATTAGTGCTGTCGTCAGCTGTTTGTAGATCGTAATCAACAACTACGTAGTGATGAAACTCCTCTTCAGTAACACTGGCTGGGATGTCAATAGCCTGATCATCTGACGTGTTTGCAACAGCTGCATCTGTTTCGTCCCTCTCCACATCCCTAACAAAGCATTCCCGCTTGTAGCAGTTCACAATGGTTGCCTGTGTAACATGATTCCAGGCTTCTTTCTGCATATGTAGGCAATCCAACAGTGATAGATTACGAGCCAGTTCAACAGCACGTTTATCCTTGCCAGTCTGGTCATCAGACGACATAGCACAAGAGCTCGATAATGTTGTTTGAAATTGGCTATTATGCCCTGATCCATAGGTTGGATCAGAGCAGTAGTGTTTGGTGGCAGGAAGACCACCTTGACATAAGTAAGCCTGACATCACTGTGTGCAGCACAATTATCACAAAGCAACAAAATCTGATGCTTTTGTGCCCGCATTCTAGTGTCTAACTTCTTTAGCCACTGCTTCCAAATTTCCCCAGTCATCCATGAATTTGGGTTAGCCTCGTATGAAACAGGAAGTTGCTTAACATTCTTGAAGCAACGGGGCTGTTTGCTCTTTCCAGTGACGAGTGGTTCCAACTTCTCACTCCCATCCATATTGCACAAAGAAGGATCGTCAGTCGGTCCTTCGACGCTCTACTTAGTAGTTTCGGCTTGTTTGAATGCAAGTGTTCCATCAGGAATCGCTCACCAGTAGAGACCGTTTTCGTCACCATTGAAAATGTCACAAGGTGCAAACTCGTTCAAGATGGTAGGAAGAACTGAAACAACCCAATGTTCAGCACCAAAGTCATCAGCGTCTTGTTTTTCACCATGCTGTTTCTTGAATTTTATGTTGTTCTTCTCCTTCCATCTTTCCAACCATCCAACAGTGGCTTTGAATTCAGTTAGTCCAAGACTTTCAGCTAGCTGATTAGCTTTCTCCATAAGAAGTGGACCACTGACAGGAAACTGTCTGCTCCTGACATGAGAAAACCACCGAAAAGAGCATCTTCTACATCCTCAGCTTTTCCTGCCTGTTTACGTTTCTGGTATGGATTTGTATTGTTTTGCCAGTCTTCCAGAAGCTGGTCTTTCTGCTTCAAGATATGTGAAATTTAACTGGGATTGACACCATATTCTTTAGCAATAGATGCTTGACTTTGTTTTCTAATTTTTTAAGAACTTCTATTCGTTCAGCCAGTGTTAAAGTCTTACAGTTGCGCGATGACGACGACTCCAGTGTACTCTCTAACAACTCTCTTTCGCTTCTTCTGCCTGTGGCAGTTAACCGAGATTTAAAATTTACCGTCCCTTTGTCACACGCCAATTGGCTTCCATATTCCGTGCGTGCGCTTTTGCAGAGTCTTTCCTGCAGAGGAGCGGTCTTAAACTTTATACTAGACGAAAATTATACTAGACGATATAGCCCCATTACGCACAAAAACTCTATGCAGACGCAACCCATCACCATGGTTTAACGACCTACTAAAAACCCTAATATCACAAACCAGGAAACTAGAAAAGGCATGGAATAAATCAAAAGATAACCTCACCTACAACGCATGGAAACATTCACACAGGAACTACAAAAATGCCATTAAACGAGCCAAAAGATCCTACTACACACAAACAATTGTAACCAGCGGCACAGACTTAAAAAAACAATATCAATTCATAAAGAATATTCTTAACACCAACCCAGTCACATCATCATTCTCAAACTGCCCATCTGCTAACCAGCTGGCCAAACACTTCAATGACAAAATTACCAATCTTTGCAGTACGATTCTCCAGGACTGTACAAATATCGATTCCTTTCTTGATGAACTGGACCCCTGCAGAGACGAAATTCTAGCCGACCGTTCATGGATAAATTTCACCCTCCTCACCACCAAAGAAGTCTCTATGGCAATCACCAAACCTTCCAAATCTCACTGCCATCTTGACCCATGTCCCAGCTACCTAATGAAAGATGCCCCAGAACGCTTTATCACAGATCTTACCTCCCACCTAAACTTCCTACTACATCAAGGTTCATTCCCTACTGAACATGGCAACATACTACTTACACCAATACCTAAAATCCCAAGAAGCCTGCGAGTGATGTCACCAACTACCGCCCTGTCGCCTCCATTCCTCTACTAATTAAATTGATGGAAAACAGGGTGACCTCTCAAATCAACGATTATATACTAAAATTCTCCATTCTACATGAGTCGCAATCGGGTTTCCGCCCAGCTCACAGTACAGAAACCGTCCTACTCATCCTAATATCCAAATACAAACAAGAAATCTCATTTGGAAACATCATCCTCCTTCTACAATTCGATTTATCCAATGCATTTGACATGGTAAATCATAAACATTCTAACCAAACTACTGGACAAACTTGGAATCGGTGGGAAATATCATTAATGGATAAAAGGCTTCATCACCTCAAGATCTTACTAAATTAAATCATCCTCAACTATCTCAACTCCCCGGTCACCAAATTGCGGTGTATTTCAAGGATCCCCTTTATCACCGATACTCTTCAATCTTATGATGATCCCACTAGCCAAAGCTCTATTCAGACATGGTCTCAACCCTTTCATTTACGCTGATGACGTCACCATATTCATTCCCTTCAAATCTAACAGAAATCTCCGACAAAATATCCATGGGCATGAACATCTTAACCTCTTGGGCCAACGCCTTTATGATGAAATTGAATAAAGATAAAACACAATGCCTAATCCTCTCATCTCAACACTCCGCGCTCCTCCCATCTACTCTTAACACCTCCAACATCACAATCCCCATTTCCGACAACCTGAAAATCCTTGGAGTGACACTAGACAACCACCTTTTGCTCGAGAATCACGCTAAATCCACCACAAAGAAAATGTTCAATATGATGTGGATACAGAAACGCGTAAAACCATATCTCCTCCTGAAAACATTCCAGAATTTGGTGAGCACGGTAATTACCCATGTCGATTACTGTAATAGTATTTTCTTAGGCTGCAAGGCCCATATTCTGAAAAAATTTCAGTGTGCCCAAAATACAGCAGCGAGACTCATCTTTGGCAAATCACGTTTTTGAGTGCACAACTCCTCTCCGTGTAAAACTTCACTGGCTCCCTATCAAAGAGTGAATCAACTTCAAGGGCCACACATTAATCCATAAGATTATCCACGGTGAATCTCCAGACTATATGCTAGACCTGATTGACCTTCCAACAAGAAACATGCCTGAATCTTCGCGAAATTACCTCAACCTGCATTACCCCAACTGTAAAGGACTCAAGTACAAAACTTATTATGGATCCAACTTCTCCTTCCTAGGCAGCCAACTCTGGAATGCCCTCCACAGACCTATCCAATCAATCTGTGACCATCTACCCTTCCGGAAAGCACTAAAAACCCATTTAGTCAAGCAAGCCTATCCAAATGACCCAGACTAATCTTATGAACCCATCTACCCAACACATACCCAGGAGACAACGACATTGACCCAGACTATATCTCCCACCTTACCCCCTTCTCCATTGCCTATCTCTACCTACTTATCTATTCTACTATTCTGTTATACTTAATTTTTACTTTCTCTAACAATGTTCTGTATTCCCTATTACTATGTAAGCCGCATTGAACCTGCTTTGAGTGGGAAAGCGCGTGATACAAATGTAATAATAAATAAATAAATAAATAAACCATGCATATAAGTAAATCTTGCACTTATCAGTGGTGCGCTAAACCAAAGTTTGTCCCTATAGAAATTGATGGTGCCAAAAAAGGGACCGAAGTACGGCATGCAATTAAACAGAGCATATGCTTATCCGATATGCACTTAAATGGAGTGTACTGTACTATTATAAGTAAGATACTGAACAATGAGGGCAGAGCTACCTTCATGCAGAAGTCCAGTCAGTCTAAATGTGCCAACATTGTCCAGTTCAGCACACGCCAGGTTCATACAAAGTTAATTATGTTCAATGCGAAATAAATCTGTTGGCTCAGGCTGCTTGCTATGTGAATATTCTATCACTGTTTCATTATTACTACCCATAATTACATATTAAGGGCATTTGCTTTAAACTTTGTTTTAATTCGTTTATCTAGTCCTTAAATGCACATAGTTTTACTTTTTAAACCCAAAGGTGAATCCTAAGGGTGGTTGAATAATTAGGTGTAAATTGTGTTTCTGACTTTACTGTATTGGACTGCTTTGGGTCCTGCTGTTTTGTACAGCTGCTGTCAGGAATTTGGAAGATGGAAATGAGAAGAAGATAATTAAGTTTTGGATGTATTATGTATGTTAGTTTTTGAATGTGCATCTGACTGAACTGGTTTTAGACATGGTTGGAGCCCACAAGAAAAACCTCACTCATTGGCCTTCAATCTCCAGAATAGCAGTGGTAAATCTCCAGCTTTGAGATGGCCACACTTGGCATCTATGAACTCCTTTATCTTTGCTGGCAGGGAAACTGAGCCCCATCAGCCAAATAAATGGACTGCCGCTGCTCCCTGCTGTTTGTTTCTGGCTCTGAGCAGCATGCCAGGACTTCTCACCCAGGGCCACTGAGAGACTGAGCTGGGCCCAGGGCAGGGCCGCCGCCCCCCTATACCCCCGGGATCGGTACTGCTGCCTGCCCCCCCCAAATCACATTGCTGCCGCCGTTGCAACTGCAATGCACAAAATACCTTGGCTGGCAGGAATTCCGAGGCTCCGCCAGCAGAAGAGGTCTTCCTCCAGTGCTGCTCTTCACTCTGCCCATTGTCTGCTAAGTGGCTGCTTTTCCCCTCATGCCCCACATGTTCGGAAATGCCGTTATTCAGAATAACTGGATCCTGCCATGAAGACTAAGAGGAAGGTGACTCCAGCCTAACAGCAAGTCAGATATGGTCTGAAGTAGTTTATCCACATTTAAACGATAAATCTGTGAAGTCTGAACAGTCAATTGTATGCCAAGATATCAGAAAGCTCCATTAGCCCATTTCAGTGGAAAAGAACCAGGCCACAAGGTTCTGAGTTGATCCTGACAGTCCAACACCTGTGACTTGGTAAAGTTCATCTTGAAACCCGAGTAGTCCCCATTAAGGCAGGCAGAGATTGGTAGGGATTATATGTACCAATAAATCATCAGAGAAAACTGAAATCTTAAAGTGAACACCATCAATTGGAACCCCTCGTATCTCCAGGTGTGTTTTTATATCTCTAATTAAAGAGTTGAGCACAAATAAAAGAGAAGCTAGGGGACAAACCCTGACTAGGACCCCTACAAATTAAAAAGGCAGGGGAGCAAATACCATTAACACTGAGAGTAGCTTGAGGATTAGAGTATAAGACATTTATCGTACCCAGAAAAAGAAAGTGGAAACCATAAGTATCCAAAACTGTAAATAAAAATCCCAGGAGACTCAATCAAATGCCTTCTCTAAATCAAAACTGATAAGAAGAGAAGGCATTCTCTGTTTCTGAACCTGTTCCAATGAAGCTCGGATTACTCTAATATTTTTAGCTGCAGTGTGGCCTCGCACAAAGCCAATCTGGTAATCATTAGCCAGCATTGGCAGGACCCTAGCAAGGCAATTTGCCAAGATTTTGACCAATAATTTGGTTTCATAATTTAGAGAAATAGGTCGATATGACGAAGGATTTAAGGGGTCCCTATCAGGCTTAGGTAAAAACAAGCAGCAGCAGCAGAAAAGCAAGTTAAAGCCATTGTGGGGCCGACTTTGCATATGTGTGGTTGCCAGTCTTGCCCCCTCCGATGTAACCTTCCTGTTCCAAGGAAGAGCCGGCAGCTATGCATACGTAGAGTCAGGCCCACAATGGCTTTAACTTGTTTTGCCAATGCTGCTGATGGTCTGGAAAAATGGCAGCAGCAACAGTGAGGGTGTCGCAAGGGGGAAGACAGAGAGAGGATAGATGCTGGATGAAAGGGGGGCAGAGAGAGGACAGACACTGGATGGAAGAGAAGGGAGAGAAGGGGTCAGATGTTGGATGGAAGAGGGGGAGAGAGGGGGGAGATGCTGGATGGAAGGGGACAAGAGAAAGGGCACATGCTGGATGGAAGGGGAAAAGAAAGCAGATGATGGATGGAAAACATATAAAGAAACTGGAGTGACAGGATGTTTGAATCGTAAATTTGAAATGTTTTTCTTCAATGCACTCACCTGACGAAGTACAACTATCGTTTAGCCATAAGGACATCAGAACATAAGATTTGTCATACTGAGTCAGACTAAAGATCCATTAAGTTCAACTGTTTCCAACAATGACTAATCCAGGTCACAAATACCTGGCATGATCTCAAAAGATAGATAGATTAACAATGGATTATGGATTTCTCCTCCAGAAACTTTTTCAAACCATTTTTAGAAGCTTTAACTGCATCCTCTAGCAATGAAGAGCTTAATTATGCATTTGGGGGAAAAAACAATTTCTTCTATTTGATTTAAATGTACTACTTCATTGCGTAGCTGAGCTTCTGCTCATTTCAATCATTTATCATGCTCTTGGAGCTTAGAAACTGTCTTCTTAGAAAATGAAGTAATCTGCTCCACAAAGCTTTTTAGTAATGAAACCAATATATGACACCGTCTTCCAAATGTTATAAGTACGTAAGTACATAAGCATCGCCATGCTGAGACAGACCAAGGGTCCATCGAGCCCAGCACCCTGTCTCCAACAGCGGCCAAAAGAACAAATAATTTGTCCCGCCCATCCCAGAAATAGTGGATTATTCCCACTTCCATTCAATAACATTCTATGGCCTTTTCCTCCAGGAAGCCATCCAAACCTTTTTTAAAGTCCGCTAAGAGGCATATTTTCAAAGCACTTAGCCTCCCAAAGTTCCATAGAAACCTATGGAACTTAGCCTCCCAAAGTGCTTTGAAAATAAGCCTGCTAGTCAACCGCCTTAACCACTTTTTCCGGCAACGAATTCCAGAGTCTAACTACGCGTTGAGTGAAGAAAAATTTCCTCCGATTTGTTTTAAATTTACTACATTGCAGCTTCATCGCATGCCCCCTTGTCCTAGTATTTTTGGAAAGCGTAAACAGAAGCTCCACATCGACTCGTTCCATTCCACTCATTATCTTATAGACCTCTATCATATCCCTCCCTCAGCTGCCTTTTCTCGAAGCTGAAGAGCCCCAGCCTCTTCAGCCTTTCTTCATAGGGAAGTCATCCCATCCCCTGTATCATCTTTGTAGCCCATCTCTGCACCTTTTCCATTATATCTTTTTTGAGGTGCGGCGACCAGAATTGAACAGAAGAGGGGTGGAGGATTTGTTTAGTGGTTAGAGTGCTTCTCTACTTTGGCACTTCATTTGTTAGTAATTCAGATGCTGTATCTTTGGAGGTTTTTGCTCTCACGTTTGAATTTTGTCATTTGCGGCTGGAATAATTTATTTGACTCCTGAAGCAGGCGCATGTGGTGCTGAAACGCAGGACTGTGTCAAGGCACTTTGTTGTTTTTCTTCAGTAACCTGTTTTGGAACCACACTGGTCTGCCCCCTTCTTCTCATTTTTGTTGCTGTGTTCTAAAGCACTGGCCTCACAACCAGGGAAGTCCAATTCAAATCCTGCTACTTGCTCCTTGTGATCTTGTACAAGTCACTTAACCCTCCATTAAATCAGGTACAAAGTTAAGTGGCAATTCTATAACAGGGCACGTCCATTTAGGCACTCCAATGTGTATGGGGAGCACCTACTCTATGACAGCATCTGGGTCCCCATGATTCTGTCATAGAATACTATCATAAACCTGCATTGGCATGCCTAAATTTAGGCACAACCCTTTATGCAAAGTCTATGGCAGGCATAAATGAGTGCACCATGCAATGCATAACTTATAGTATTCTATATATTGTCTGGTCAATTTCAGCTCATGGTGGTCAGTGGGCAACGTTGACTGCCACTGGCAGATATTCAATGCTGGACCATGTGCAGACACCAGTATTAAATATCAGGTGCCATGCTGACATTTGCTGGCTGCCAGAGCTTATTCGGGTCCCGGCCAATATTTGGCCAGGACCCATGTGACAGTTATGCAGGCCCTAGCTTAATATTGGCTAGGACCTGCATAAGTTGAAGTAGGTGCCCTCCAATCCCCTCCTCCCTCAGACAATGAAAGCCCCCACCCCAGCATACCTTTTCCATTTGTGGTGGTCTAGGGTGTCCAATGGGCAGAAGCGATGCCCACTTACTCTTGCCTGTCATGGCTCCAGTCTCAAAATGGACACAGCGACCCATAGCAACAGTCTCACCATACTCATTCCTATTCGTAGGGCCCCCAAGACCACCACAGATGGAAAAGGTAGGCCTAGGGGGGCCTACAGGGGGGACAGGGATAGGCACCAAAAACCCCAGATGTCTGTACCCAGAAGTTAGCCAGAGACCAGCCAATAATCAGACTGATGCCCAGTTAGCTCAGCAACTAACGTTAGGGCAGCCTTTTCACTGCTCTAACTTTAGCAAGTTGCCTAGCCAATTAGCAGCCTGAATATCGCCTCTAACTGGTTAAGTACTAGCTCCTTCAAGGCTCTGCTCACGGACCACCCTGGAACTAGGAGGACAGTGCAGGGGAGATTAGTACTGATATTCAGTGACACTGTCTGGTTAAGTGCCACTGAATATCAGTGGTTAGGCAGGCACAAGTGATTTAACTGGGCAGGAGGCTCTCCTGCTCTGTTAAATTACTTTGAATATAAATTGGTGTGTGCGTAAGTTAGAGACAAGCCCATGCCTCTCTCACATGTGCATCCCTTGTAGTTACTCAAATCCAAACAATGACATCTTTAAATTCCAATCCCTCATGACAGAAAAATCAGCTTTAAGAGAGGAATATTTCCACAAATGAAGATCATTAGAGGAACTCACAGGTGATACAGTTTGTGCTCTAGAAAAGAATCAAGGACAAGAGGACCATCCTTATCTCCAAGAGGAGATGAAGAGATTCGTCTAATGGGGTTCAGAGGCCCCTGTTAGCTGGAAAGACCTGTTAATGTTCAAAAACAATAAACTCCTGAACAACAGTTTCTGAACATCCGTATCTATAGGCCCACTGATCACAGCAACTTGTCCAGGAGGGCCTAACTTAACTTGAAAATTTCTCTTCTGTATAGTAAAGAACAAACAATGTCAAAGCAGTGAAATGGCATCCAAGAGGTACCAATAAACACCCCTTTGATCATGCCCCTTCGATCACATGCCCATGGCCGCATACTGGTTTTAAATTCTAGCACTGGCACATTGGATCTCAATAGAAAGAAGGTCCAGTATCTCCATTGGCCCTGGAATTGCCCTAAATGGGCTTCCTGATCTCAGCACCAACTTTATCAGGCTCTCAATCAACAGGTAGCCTCCACTTCCCATTTCTGCCACATGGAGAGAAGCTTTTAAATTCTAGTATCAGCGCATTGACGACATCAACAGAAAGGCTCACTGCTTGGAAGATCTGTGTCTCTCTTTCTCCGTCTGCTTTGGAATGACCCCAAATACTCTCCCTGCTCTCAGCACTGGCCCATGAGCTCTCAGTAAATGGGCACCTACCTCAACTCCCCCATTAGTTATAAATATTAGGTGAAATGAGTGTTGGTATCAGTTACTATGGTCAATCTTACATGTTTACAATGGGACTAAGAAATGGAGAGAAGCATATTAGACAGCAGCTTGGATTAGAAACTTTTTCCCTTCCAGCTTTACTTATGGGAAGCAGGTATCTTATAATCTGCCAGTTGAAAAAGTGAAAAAGAAAATGTAGATATATAGGACATCTTGGTAATTGGTAAGTTTAATTTTCTTTAAAATGGGTCCACATGTATTCAGAGCAAGTATGTTTTCACAAATTAGATATTTATACATTCTTTAAATATCAAACCTGCATTTACTTACCAGTCTACTACTTAAAGCATATCTCACAATCTCTCTGGTTTAGGACTCAACCACTTTATATGCTCCGTGCTGCTTTCCAACTATCATTAGCACACAGTATTATAAAGGTGAAGGAACAGGTTTCTGTTTAAGTATTTTTAAAGCCCCTGTGGCTTGGAGCTGACCTGTTGCTACAATGATATCTTAGGGAGCATCCTAGAAATTCTGCACTTTGTGCCAGAAATATGTAGGGATAAAATCATCAGACACCTGAAGGAAACAGCTGGTTTTGTTCACATTTTTGAGACTGCTTGTCAAAAGTGGTTAATGTAAGAGAATGAAACATTCATCAACATGGGACTAGGCTGCAAAGTAGTTCTATATATAGTGATTTAATGCTATTATGTGAATATGACAGTCTGAATATGTCAGCTTATTTTTTAAACCCAGAAGTATCCTCCTACTCTGTGGGCTTTCCGGTCATTCAGAACCAGGGCTGGCATCTGTTCTATAAGCTTTCATATACATAGCCAGGGCTGTTTTCCGAGGGATTGACAAGACCTGCGCAACATTGATTATTGCTCCATATATCCTTAGAGGCTGAATAACGGGGCGACCTCTACGAACCCTGGACTCCAAGCTGTCTGCCCTCCTTCATATATCAGAATGAAAACAAATTCATTACATCTAAGTGTCCACCACATTAGTATGTAGAATTCCCCTTACATCCCACAAAGAAGGACAGAGACAGAAGGCTATTTTCTAATTATGAGAAAAAGTATATTTTATTATAAGATTACCAATATGTGTAATACAGCTAATCAAGGCAAGTCAATCAGTGTAGGCCGCAGTCTTTTTCTCAGAGAGATGACACAGGTCTTCTAACAATGAACACACAGTAGAACATCTCTAAATCTAATCAATCTGACAGGATCTTATATATGTTTTCCATCCTATTGAAGTCTATGAAGGCCGCATCATTTTACCTCACTAAGACCACCTCTTTAAGGTTCCTGTTTTCTTTGTTTCGGCCTGTCTTTCAGGTTCTCTCTTTTATCATCTGGCTTCCTTTCATTAGTGCTGATTTATGAGTATTTGCTATAAATCATCACTTTTCTGTGTAATCAAGATCAGTAACATTTACATGACTTAACCACGTTTCGTTTACCATGCCACTTCTGCATTCTTTTTACTGCTATCTGATTAAATGTCCATTTATTCTTCATGAAATATTCTATTGTACCCTAGTTACCTATCTTGGATTTTACCAAGCATGCTCAGTAGCTACATCAATCATGCTCTTGTCTAATGAAAGTACCCAGCATTTTGCTGTTGTTAAGCAGAGTCTAATTTCAAACTTCTGCTTTTATGTATTACACAATGCTGAGCACCGTGCAAGCATTATTCCCTTATATTTTGCAGTGCTAAGGCCTAGTTACACAGACATGCAAGCTGTTTCATCTTTCATATAAGGTTTCAGGTCATGGCCAGCATTAAACCTGGAGCCCTTATATTAACAGTCCCCCCTTGAAGGCAGGCGAGAGCCGGGCCTTCACATGTAAAGAATCAGGTGAGACTACAATGAGGTGCATTGCGTCTGTTCCTGAGCACAGGGGTGTGCATGTCGCTATAAGAACCAGCCAAGGCAACTTACAAAGCCGGAGGAATAAATGGTAAAAGTTAGGCATGATCAATATATCTATAGCATAGCAAGTGTCATTAAAAATAGTTCAACATATTTATTAGGTTAATAAAGTTAAAGTGTAATGGTTATATAAAGCGTAAAGGTTAGATATATGTTGAAGGAGAGTACTGGATATTACACTGTACTTTCCTGAGTGATAACATTGTTATTGGGGTCAAGGAGAGCATTGACCTCAATGGAGGCTGTGTTTTCTGTGACAACATTAGTGGAACACAGTTCAGTCGCCTCATTTGGTGGTGTCTCCGAACCCTGTGGTTTATCAGATTCAGAAGAAATAGGAGACTTAATAGCAACCATTCGTTATACATTACATATTGTCCTTGAGGGTCTCTCTTACTTATGGCTGATTCAACAACACGTTCAACTAATCTTCTAGCACAAGGTATAATACAACAACCACAGAGTATAAAGATACAAATCATAACCATAATTGCGGCTAAAATGGACATAACAACACTTTTCCATTTCCCAAAAGTAGATTCAAACCACCCAGTCCATGAAGTATCAATACGAGAATTAGTAGCTAATTCATCAGCAAGAGAAGTAAGTCTTTGTAAGGCTTTAGTGATGCTTCCATCAGGGGCTGTGTTGTTGGGAATATATGTACAACAGTCTCCTTGTCCAATCATAACACAAACTCCGCCTTCTTTAGCCAAAATCATGTCCAAGGCTAACCGATTTTCCCAAGCCATCCGGCTGGTGGCGTCAAGCTGTTCAGCAATACCTTTAACTGCATCTCTAGTGTAGTTAATGAACCTTTGCTGGTTGTAGTAAATATAGTTGATCCAGTCTACGTTTTTATTAATGCCAATTTGAGGAAACAGTGATTCAAAACCAGCTGCAATTTGATTTCGAGCTTTAAATTCATCAGGTACCCCCCTTGGGACACCAATAGCATCAAGGTAAACATGGTGATCAAAAGAGCCATGTGGAATGTCTCTCTTGGCTCTTGATAGTTGTTGGTGAGATTGTAACGCTGCAACAGTAAAAGGTATCACAAGTTGAGCAGGAGCACATTGTCCATCCCAATTGCGGGGTAAAATAGAGTACAAAGTTTTGGTACCACAATACCACCAAACATCAGCACGTGCAGTAGTGAAATCAGAAAAGTTCAAGTCACCACTAGCAGTTAAACTGGTGTTGCAGGAAATCAACTGTCCAGAAATAGTCACATTCTTTCTTCATATACACAGTTCAAATTTCATCTTCTTATCGGGTAGGTGAAAAACAGGAGGCACTCGTATCTGGTTTGTATCTGGTTCTTTGGTATTTCAGGAAACATTAGTGCCAAAGACTTACATGAAGCATTAGTAGTCTTGTCACCATGGTAAAGCAGGGTGACAAGGGCCAGTGACAACGGGTAAGGTAGTAGGCGAAAGAGGAATGAGATTAACATTGCCAGAAATCTGCACAGCAGTAGGGTGAGTCAGGGTAGTAACAGGTTGCACAGAAGCAACAGGCGGGCTTGGTATAGCAGGAGTGTCGACTGGAAGGTCGATGGTGATGGGATTAGGCAAAGGAGTGTATCCTACAGCAGTTTCACAAGCCATAATGGTAAGGGCAGCAGGGCCTTCAGGCGTGAAGTAGAGTGGTGGTGGCTCAGGAATAGGTAGTTCCGGAGCAGAAGGTGTAGAGTCTAAGGAACTGAATTCACTCTTAGAAGCGGAATGTTTATTCGCCACCAAGATGAACTTATTTATGGCCTGCAAATGCTTAAGGCGAGATCTTTTACTAAGCCGCGTTAAGTGCTAATGCATGCTTAATGCAGGAAAAATGGCTTAACCCAGGTAGCATTAAAACATTCTGTGTAAGTTTTACCATTTGCACACACTAAGCGTGCGGTATTTATTTAAATTGGGGGTTGGGGGGCACGTGTCGGGGCAGAGAATGGGTGTGGACATGCTGTTCAGCTAGCATGGTGACATTAGTGTGCACTAACTGGCTAGCATGTCCATAAACAGGAGACCGTAAGTACTCCCACATTAATTGTTCTTAAATGGTCACGCGCAAATGCTAACATTAACACATAACCAGATATTCAAATAACAGAAAATAACCTATTTTGTGGATGCATTAGAAATGGGCTTAGCGTTTGGGAAAGACCTGCATTAAGGTGTGCTAAGCCAATTTATTAACACACCTTTAACACACCTTAGTAAAAGATCTCTCTTATAACCTCAACTCATTGTTAAATACTGAATCAATTCATAGACTTAAACCTGGAGCTGCTACTGACAAGAGGAAATGACAATTCTTAATCCAATTCTTTATTTAATCCAGTTCATGACAATATGGAATAAATAATTCACTTACAGTTATGCTGAGCCGGATTAGGGATTCTGAACATACAGAGTAAGCCCATGTCTGTGATTAGCTCCTCTCCCAGAGAGAAGGAAGAACTGTCAGTGGCTAGAAAAACTGAAACACTGGAACACAGCACTAACAGTGACCACAGCAATAGCGAACAGCCATGGCAGTACAGCAGCAGCAGCAGCCACAAAGGTAAAAAATCACTATAGCTTTCTATCCTGAGATGAAAAAGCAAGCAGCAGTTTACCGCCTCAGCATGGAGAGTTCATGCCCTCTACATGCTGGATCTATGACCTGGGCACAGCTTCCATCTCTCTCAATATTTTCTTCAGAGACCAATTGGAGGGATGGAGGAATTCTGCTCCTCCCAGCATACCCTGAGGCAATCAGTAACTACAAAGCTCCAAAAGGCATTGAGAGCAAAACGTAGGTGCTCATAAGGGTTAATCACAGAGGACCACAGAAATGCAGAAGTCTGATTCATATACATAACTTAATAAATATACAAACATGTGAAGGGGCATTTTCGATATGATGTCCAAATCTGATTTTGGTTGTCTTGCAAAAAATGTCCAAAAATTCAATGCCAAAACATGGTCATTTTTGAACCACAAAACATCTATATTTTTGTTTCAAAATTCACCCTATTTTAGATGTGCTCAGTGCATCTATCTTTAAGGGCCATTTTCAAACAAAAAACGTCCAAGGAGGCGTGGAGGAGTAGCCTAATGGTTAATGCAGTGGACTGAGAACCAAGGGAACTGGGTTTGATTCACATTGCAGCTCCTTGTGACTCTGGGTAACTCACTTAACCCTCCATTGCCCCAGGTACAAAATACCTTTATATAATACGTAAACCACTTTAATTGTAACCACAGAAAGGCAGTATATCAAATCACATCCGGGTCATTCCATGCCAAGTGGTCTAAACCTTCCCACCATCATGTCTCCAATTTTGTTCAAATTTTATCTGTTGCGCGAGTCAGGTGTTAAACGAAGTTTTCCAAAATTTGAGGTCTCTAACTGCAATAGTTGCAGTAGTCCTTATGCCTGCAATATCACTTATATGTGAGTTCATATTTTGTAGTTTTTGGAGTGCTCACACCTTCCACCACAAATATACCAGTTAGAGTGAGATATGGGCCAGGGTTCTCTTCTCCACAATCAATTGCACAAACCACTAAGCTACTCTAGAGACCTAGGAACTAGTGGGTTAAGTCCCTACCAGCAGGTGGCGATAGAGATAAACAAACTAAAGGCAGTGATGCCAGACGGCCAGCTCCTTCCTCAGTTAGTATGTCATTCATAAGCATTTGCCAAGGCCAAAAATATGAAACCAATAACAACCAGAAACCATCCTCACTATGAAAAACAGAGAACCAAATAAGAACTTCGAAATAACTACAACTTGACCGAGAAATCGGAATCCTTTCTGTGTTCCCATATCTGTCTGAACTCTGCAAAAGAGAACCTGGAAGGAAAAAATAGCCACACTGCACGGAAAATGAAAAAAACGTCGGCTGAACTAGGGAGGGATCCTGGATTCATCTGCTGCGTTAAAGGAAAGAAAATTATCAGGTAAGACATAGTAACATAGTAGATTATGGCAGAAAAAGACCTGCATGGTCCATCCAGTCTGCCCAACAAGACAAACATATGTGTAAACCTTACCTTGATTTGTACCTGCCTTATTCAGGGCACAGACCGTACAAGTCTGCGCAGCAGTGCTTCCCACCTCCAAACCACCAGTCCCGCCTCCCATCACCGGCTCTGGCACAGACCGTATGTCTGCCCTCCACTATCCTTGCCTCCCAACCACCAACCCCTCTTCCCCCCACCTGCTCCGCCACCCAATTTCGGCTAAGCTTCTGAGGATCCATTTCTTCTGCACAGGATTCCTTTATGCATATCCCATGCATAATTTTACCTTCCTTGTCACTTGCAGCAGATGAATCCAGGAATTAGTGGGATGTACCAAAGCATTCCTTAAGTAGGGTAGGAAGCCGACGCTCCCTGCGCCAACACTCCTGCCCCAAAACTCGCATCCTCCCGAGCAGACACGTCTTGCCTGTAATGCTTCGCAAAAGTATGACGGGACGCCCAAGTAGCCGCCCGACAAATCTCTTCCAGAGATAAGGCCAACGCCTCTGCCCAAGAAGCCGCCTGTGCCCGAGTAGAATGTGCCTTCAGGGCCACTGGAGACGCCCACCCTTGTAGCAGATACGCCGCTCCAATGGCTTCCCTAATCCAGCGAGCAATGGAAGCCTTAGAAGCCGCCTCACCTCTTTTCGATCCCAACAAGAGCACAAAGAGATGATCCGAGCGTCGAAACTCGTTAGAGATCTGCAAGTACCGAAACAAGGCTCTCCGCACGTCCAGGAAACGTAGCGAGGCTAACTCCCCTGGATAATCCTCTCTTCGAAAAGACGGAAGATAAACCGCCTGATTGACATGGAAAGCCGAAATCACTTTAGGTAGAAATGACGGCACCATCCGGATCGACACCCGTGCTTCAGAAAACTGCAAAAAAAGGATCTCTGGAAGACAAAGCCTGAATTTCAGAAATCCTCCTAACTGAAGCAATGCCACCCAAAAACACTGTTTTAAGTGTTAGATCCTTCTCAGAAACCTTATTCAACGGCTCAAACGGTGGGGTCTGGAGGGCTTGCAGTACCACATTCAAATGCCACGCCGGGCACAGCTGCCACAGAGGAGGCCGAAGCCGAAGAGCCCCGCGTAGTAAACGGACCACATCAGAGTGAGCTGCTAAAGAGGAACCGTCCAGTTTGCCCCTAAAACAAGCTAGCGCAGCCACCTGCACTTGAAGGGAATTATATGCCAATCCCTTTTGAAGACCATCCTGAAGGAACTCCAGAATAACTGGAATGTCCGCCCGCAAAGGCGATTCAGCACGTAAAGCACACCACGCCGAGAAAGCTTTCCACACTCACACATACACTGCTGAAGTAGACTGCTTCTGTGTCCCCAAAAGAGTGGCAATGACTGGTCCTGAAAATCCCTTCTTCCTCAGCTGCAACTTCTCAATAGCCAGGCTGTAAGACAAAGGCGGGAGGGATTTTCCATCTGAAACTGGCCCTTGATGCAGCAGATCGGGAGTCACGCAAGTCACAATGGTAGCTCTGAGAGTGCTCGAATGAGATCCGCATACCACAGCCGTCGGGACCAGTCTGGGGCCACTAGAACGACGGCCCCCAATGCCAGCCCTATGCGGCAAGAATTCTCCCTATCACAGGCCATGTCTGGAGAAGAACGTCCAATCCTGGCGGATCCTGGCTGCCATTTGCGGCTGAAGAACTGCGGAACTTTGGCATTGCAAGCCATGGCCATGAGATCCATTACTAATCTTCCCCAACGTTGACAGATCAGCCAAAAAGCCCGAATCCGACAGCATCCATGCCCGCTGCATCCAAAAGAGTCCGGCTGAGAAAATCCACTTGAACATTGTCTTGACCCACAATATCCACTGCCGACAGACTCTGAACATGCGCTTCCGCCCATACTAGAAGACGAGACACTTCCACTGCCAAGAGAAGACTGCGAGTGCCCCCCTGCCAAGTCGCTTCGAGAGGGGTCCATGATCCCTGGGCTACTGATGAAGACAATGGGCTCCCCAGCCCGCAAGGCTGGCACTCCATCACAACTACCACCCAATTGGGAGACGCCAGAGAAACACCCTTCTGCAAATTGGGCGACCAGAGGCACCACGCAAGACGGTCCCTGGCCGGCCTCGACCAAGGAAGGCGTCGTTGATAATCCAGCAACGTCGGCGGACCATCTGCTCAAAAGGAAATTCTGAAGAGGCCGCATGTGAGCCCTTGCCCATGGAATAACCCTCCAGGTCGCCGTCATGGAACCGAGGAGCTGAACAACAGTCCCACACTCGGGGAGCGCGACGACTTCAAAAGGTCCGTACCTGAGAAAGGCAATTTGATCCTTTTGCCCCTCGGGGAGAAACACCTTCACCCACTTTGTATCGAACTGCACTCCAAGATACTCCAGACTCTGAGTAGGAACCAGATGACTCTTGTCCATATTGACCACCCAACCTAAGGATTGCAAACACCGCAATCAGTCGGTGACCACTCGACTCTCCTCTTGCTGTGGTCGCCCGAATCAGCCAGTTGTCGAGATATGGAAGCACTCGAATTCCCCTCCTTCCGCAGGAATGCCACTGCCACCACCACCACCACCACCATGACCTTAGAAAAAATGCGTGGGGCAGTGGCCATTCCGAAAGGAAGGGCCCGAAACTGGAAGTGCTAACCCAGCACTGATAAATCTGAGAAATCTCTGATGGGGCTGCCAAATGGGAATGTGCAGGTAAGCTTCCCTGAAATCGAGAGCCGTCAAAAACTAGCCTGGTTGAACAACAGCAATAACGGCCCTTAATGTCACTGCCTTTAGTTGTTTATCTCTATCTCCACCTGCTGGTAGGCGGACTTAACCCACTGTTCCTGGATTCATCTGCTGCAAGTGACAAGGAACTGCAAGCTGTCATACAGCCTGGTATGTACAGTTACTTTCACCTATTGGGGGGGGGGGGGGGGGGGGGGAGGGGGTTAGTGACCACAGGGAAGATTAAGGGAGGAGATCAGCTTTTGTTTCTCCAGTGTTTATCTGGTCAGTTTGGGCACCTTTTTGGTACTTAGGTCATTGTTGAAACAGGTGGTAGCTAAAAATATTCTATTTTTTGCCATGGATGTTGCAATGTTCCATTATTGCAGAAAATCGTCCAAAATCGTAGGAGGCTATCCTAGTCTTGCCAAAGCATGCCTCTAACATGCCCCCTTGAGATTTAGATGAACTGCATAGAAAAACATGCTTTAAAATGAGTTTTGAACATAGTGATTGGTCATTTTTTGTGAAAAAAAACATCCATCTGTGGCTTTGTGCCATTTTTTGGATGTTCTTCCATTTTGAAAATGAGCACATAATCTGTCACACAAAGACAGCACAAGCTGCCCCCATGCAATGGGGCAGAACAGTCTCCATAATCATTTTCCATACCTTTGTCAATTTGTCTTTAAAAGTTACAAAAATCTAGTTATGAAGGCTGATTTTAGCACAGGTTTTCTATATAAAAACAAGAGACATCCAAGGCAAGACATTCAAAATTAGAAAGCTATTCTACAAAGGCTTGCAGAACACAGAGCCTTTTATAAATACTAGCCGTTTGAGCCCGTGAAAACGAGCTACTTTTGGAAATGGGGGGGGTGTTCCGAGCCCCCCCCCCACAGGTCGGCGCCGCCCCGCCTCCCCCGGAGTCGCCGCCATCGCCCTCCAGCCACCCGGCCTGAGCAGCCTGGAAACTACATCAGCACACAGCAGCAGGCACATCAGCAAAGCTGGCCGTCAGGGCGGGCTCCTTCTCTGGCCTGTGTCCCGCCCTCGTGTGACGTAACGTCCGCGAGGGCGGGACAAAGGCAGGAGAGGAAGCCCGACGGGCAGCTTTGCTGATGTGCCTGCTGCTGCGTGGTGATGTAAGTTCACAGTGCTCGGCCAGATGGAGGGATGCGGTTGCGGCGACTCCGGGGGAAGGGGGAGGGGGAGCATTTCCGCGTCTGCAGCATGCCAGTACAGACTTCCCTCTCTGTCCCGCCTCCGTCATCACGTATTGGACGTGGGTGGCGGGCAGAGATGGAAGTCTCTACTGCGCATTTGCGAGTGAGTACAGTCACTCGCCGTTTATATGTTTGATTCATAAGGGCCACAGGAATACATGTGAAGTTTGACAGTATGTATAGAGGAAACAGTTATTTTACAAAAGACACACCACCACTTTGGACTTTGATAGATAAATAATGGCACTTACACCTGTAAGTGTTGATTTGCAACTTATCCATGTAAAGTGCAGAGTTTACAAAGCTAGACATGCAAGGTGAGCCAATTAAGGAGAGCCAAACAAAATTCTATTTTAGGATTATGAGATGGTTTTTTAATGGCAAAGATAAAGATGTTAGTACAATTCTCCCCAATCACTTCTTTATTACCAGGTTGAAATACTTAGATCTGACATTTACCATGCCTTTGAGCATGTGTAAATGCCCAGGTCTACATTTATGAAGCAGGTATCCATTTCCTTTGTAAAATAATACATACATTTAGTACATACTTCTCAGACACACCACCACTTTGAAAATTGTTCATGCCACAAACATATTTCTAAAATCATTACTTACACATGTTGGACCATTTACTCATATAAAGCAGCCGTTTACATGTGCAAATACTGTGTAGCTTATTTTAAATTATATCCTTATTGTCTTCCTGTATGCTATGTTAAGGAGGTTTTACTAGTGTCCAGACTACCATATGCATATCAAGGGAGGCGAAATTGGCAACGGCCTTCTCTAAAATATAGACTGTTGCATTATCTTCCTATAGATTTCCAAATCCTTTTCAAATACTTTGCCTTCGCAATCCAAAATGAGTGCATTCTACAAAGAGTAATAAAACCGTGAAGCCACTTTCAAGTATTCTAGTACTTTATAACAAGTTTTTTTTTTTAAACTGAGAACATTGTTTTATTAAAATATTTGTATTCCGCATAATCATTACATTCTAAGCAGAAAACAATACATATACACAATAAACACATTCACAACAGCTAATGCAGCAAAGACATACCAAGGTCACAATACTATATTAATCTCTACAGATCTTCAAAATCAGGTCCAGCTCCACAATTTCATTAATATGCTTCATCTTACTACATGATGAAACAAAAGAGTTTTCAAATCTCTTTTAAATTGTCCCACAGTCTCTCTCTCTAATGTCCATGGGCAGAGAATTCCATAGTCTAAGACCAATCATATCAAAAACTGATGATCTATACTCCTCCAATCTGAGCATCTGAAAAAAACGAACATCTAACAAGCGTTTTTGTGCTGACCACAATAATCTCAACAGCTGGTGAAGTTTAAGATTAAAAGAAACTGCAACAGACACACAATTAGTTAAAACTTTGAAAACCAGTAACAATATTTTAAACTTGATTCGCTATTCAACTGAAACCAGTCCCATTTCCCCTGTATATAAACAGTGCCTTTATCCAAAGCCCTTCAGATCAATGAGAATTTTTCAATTTAATTTAATTTTTAGAGGACAATTTTCAAGACAATCTGAGTAGAGAGCTGTCTGAAAATTGTCCTTATTCAGTCTGGCTAAAAGTATGCACAGAATTTCATACTGTGCATACTTTTAGCTAATTTGAGATCTTCCTAGGGATGTATTCTGGAAAGGATTAGACCAGACTCTGACAAGTGTAGAAGGTATTCAAGCAGGGTCTGTGTAGGACAAGAAAGAGGATCTAGGGCATGATGTCACACCAGACAGCATACCTCCTCCATTTAAAAGAGTAACACCTCTTAGTGGAATCTTTCCTGGAAGCAAGCAAGACCCGGGAGACACCCTTCGGAAGACCCAAGGAGGCAAATTCTAAGCTCTCAACATCCAGGCTGTGAGAGCCAGAGACTGGAGGATGGGATGTAGACATGACCCCTCGTTCTGAGTGATGAGCGTTGGAAAACACTCCAATCCAATCCACGGTTTCTTGGAGGACAACTCCAGAAGAAGAGGGAACCAAATATGACGCAGCCAGTAGGGCACAATCAGGATCATGGTTAAGAACATAAGAGTAGCCATACTGGGTCAGACCAATGGTCCATCTAGCCCAGTATCCTGTTTTCCAAACAGTGGCCAAGCCAGTCACAAGTATCTGGCAGAAACCCAAATCGTGGCAACATTCCTTAGTACAAGAGTCCATCACACACCCTCCTGAATACATGAGAAATCAAAACCAATTCTCAGTAGTTAATTGGGGTTAGATAAAATCTTCATTGTTACATAGAAAG
The DNA here is from genome assembly GCF_901765095.1 of Microcaecilia unicolor. NCBI lineage: Eukaryota > Metazoa > Chordata > Amphibia > Gymnophiona > Siphonopidae > Microcaecilia > Microcaecilia unicolor. The sequence continues at coordinate 392,249,978 of NC_044032.1, forward strand.
AATTTTCATGGCAAATCCTGTGTAATATTTGAACCCAGTTCTCTTCTATGTCTTCATCAGTGTCATTCACTGGTATTTGATAAGTTCCCGCGGTCTGCTTGAGTTTCAGCAAAGTCTTCCCTACTTTAAGTATGGGAGAATATGCATACAGAAGGCCTATTCCCCAATGGAGGAGAAAGGACTCTGATGCTGGCCTGTCATGGGCCTGAAGCCTGGAACAGAACTGAGGGACCTTGTTATGGTTTGAGTTGCATAAAGATCCACCGAGGGGGTGCCCACACTCGGAAGATCTTGCGGGCTACACCCCACATTTAACGACCACTCGTGAGATTGCATTACCCTGCTCAGCCTGTCATCCAGACTGTTGTTACGCCTGCCAGATAAGTGGCTTGGAGAAACATGCCATGACAGGACACTCAAAGCCACATCTGGATGGTTTCCTGACACAGAGGGTGATATCCGGTGCCCCCCCTGCTTGTTGGTATAGTACATTGCAACCTGATTGTCTGTTTGAATTAAGATGATTTGGTTGGACAGCCGATCTCTGAAGGCCTTTAGCGCGTTCCAGATCGCTCGAAGCTCCAGGAGGTTGATCTGAACTGTTTCCTAGGTGGACCTAGCTCCTTGAGTGTGAAATCCATATACATGAGCTCCCCACCCCAGGAGAGATGCATCCGTTGTCAGCACTTTCTGCGGCTGAGGAATTTGGAATGGGCGTCCCATGATCAAATTGGTTCGAATTGTCCACCACGAAGGGAGTTCTGAAAGTCGATAGAATGACCTCTTCTAGATTCCCCGCAGCTTGATACCACTGGGAAGCTAGTGTCCATTGAGCGGATCTCATATGTAGACGTGCCATGGGTGTTACATGAACTGTAGAGGCCATGTGCCCCAAGAGTCTCAACATCTGCCAAGCTGTGACTTGCTGAGACACTCGTACTGTGGATTCCAGGGATTCCACGTGTCTCGGGGAGTTAAGACTGAGTTGTCTTCATGTCCAGCAATGCTCCTATGAACTCCAATTTCTGAATAGGAGTGAGATGGGACGGTGTAATTTATTACAAACCCTAGCAGTTCCAGCACCTGAATAGTCATCCGCATGGACTCCCAAGCACCGTCCTCCAAGGTGCTCTTCATCAACTAATCGTCGAGATAAGGGGACACATGCACTCCCAGCCTGCGTTGCGACATTGCGACTACCGCTACGCATTTTGTAAATATTCTGGGCGCAGACACCAGGCCAAAGGGCAGTACGCAGTAGCGGTACTGAAAGTGCTGCATTCCCAGCTAAAACCGAAGATACTTCCTGTGAGTTGGGAGTATCGGAATGTGCGTGTAGGTATCCTTTAAGTCCATAGAGCATAGCCAATCATTTTCCTGAATCATGGGAAGAAGGGTGCCCAGGAAAACCATCCTGAACTTTTCTCATACTACATAAGTACATAAGTAATGCCACACTGGAAAAAGACCAAGACCAAGGGGTCCATCGAGCCCAGCATCCTGTCCACGACAGTGGCCAATCCAGGCCAAGGGCACCTGGCGAGCTTCCCAAAAGTACAAACATTCTATACATGTTATTCCTGGAATTGTGGATTTTTCCCAAGTCCATTTAGTAGTGGTTTATGGACTTGTCCTTTAGGAAACCGTCTAACCCCTTTTTAAACTCTGCTAAGCTAACCGCCTTCACCACGTTCTCCAGCAACGAATTCCAGAGTTTAATTATGCATTGGGTGAAGAAAACATTTCTCAGATTTGTTTTAAATTTACTACACTGTAGTTTCATCGCATGCCCCCTAGTCCTAGTATTTTTGGAAAGCGTGAACCTTTAGCCTTTCCTCATAGGGAAGTCATCCCATCCCCTATAAATACTAAAAATGAAATGGAATCTTGTGGTGAAAAAAAAAAAAAACACCCGGATCTGCTTGTTTTACTACCTTGACCTGAACTGTGCTACAATACAAGCAGGAGGGTGTGAAGTGGCTGCCCAGAGGGCTGTGAGGAGCTCCAAACCTTGGATTATTACAGATTTGGCAACCCATATGGCACTGCTGAACAACCATGAGGAAGAGCTGTAGTAAAGAGGATCCTTACCACCCCTAGCACAGCGATGGCCAGTGGTCACAGACGGTAATGCATACCAAGTGTGGGCACGCCTGGACATGAGAAGAAGCTAAAGGGAGGACAGGAGAAGGGCCTTCCAGGACCCAGACTGTAGTTAGAACCCAGGGCGGAGCATTAACGCAAGCCACACTTTTTTTTGTTTGTTTGTGATTGCAGGTTCGAGAAGGAAGATGGAGCCAAAAGAAGTGATTCATTGGATGGCTTCTTAATTTCAAAAACAGCAAGAGGGCTCCCAGAAGGCACTGCAGGAGATCGTGGAGACCTCGAAGGAGCAGCAGGGGCTGCTGCTGCAATTTTTTCAGGGAGTGAACTGTGGAGGGTTGCTGTTCCCTCCAACCCAGAGCTATCCTCCATGTTGGTAGGACCTCTACTAATTTTGGACCCTTTTCATTGGGGAAAATGGGGGGAAAGACGATGTTGAAGATTTTTTTTATTAACATTTGAATGCACTGACACTACGGTAGCGTGGCCCAGGGAGCAATGGGCAGTGAGATTGGCAGGATGTTTGATGGGGAAGCCTTAGCTACCTATAGGGCTTTGTCCCCAGCCAAAGCCATGAAATATGACATGGTTAAAAGTGCTATTAAGGACAGACTCTGCTTGAATAAAGACTATTATAGGAGACTCTTCCGGGAAACTGTTACAGGACTAGAATAAAGACGTCGGACTTTGGCCCAGAGACTTAAGGATCTAGCCTACAAATGGCTAAAGCCCGAAGGGAAAACTGCAGAACAAGTAATTGAGGATATAATATCAGAGCAATTTTTATTTGCTGTCCCTGATCCTATTTGTGAATGGCTGATTAAACAAGGGGCTTGCTCAGTGGAAGAGGCCACCAGAGTAGCAGAACTGTTTTATGAAGCTCAGAAGGTACAAACCAATCCATCTGTCTCAAAAGGGAGGAAGTTCTCACTAGGGAACCCTAGCAGCGTTCTTCACCTCTTACTTTTATTTTACAGACAAACATATGTATAGGCAGAGTGTAGGCAGAACATGGACAGAGCATAAAGTTACACTGGCACTTGGGCACACACATTTACACCAGCTCTAAAGGAATATTTTCACTGTTACACTAGTATTCTGCAAATCTACCTTCTTTTATAGAGTAGGGTCCTACCAGTTGCCAAGTTATAGAACTGCTCCCAGTGGGTTATACATATTGCCTCATAAAGAGCTGGTAAGAAGCTATGTGGGAAGTGAGCACAGCTTTCTGAAAAAAATTTCCACAAGTGTCCAACGCCCAGCCTTTGGGGACACCAAAAACTGAGACTGAGCCTCTGCCTCTTTTGTGCTCATTCAACCATTAAATAATAGTGAGGAGGCCGCTGCTTCTGAAATCCAGCAGCCTTTCTTATTTATAGGATATACAGAAGTCTCCCTGTCATGTCTGTGGCCATGACCACCCTCAGTCTTACCTTCTTTCTGGGGGTAAGCAGCTCTGCTGGCTTCTGTCTGTCTTTGTGTTAGTTTTGGCTTTGGCTTTGTGTGCTGATTACTCCACTAGACCTCACTTGTGTGGGCTCTGCCGCTCTAGGGAGCCAGCATCTAAGATGGCTGCCACCAGCTCTATGCCAGCTTCCAAGATGGCTCCTGCTTTTCTTTCCTGTGGGCTCGCTTCCTATGCATGTCAAGCCTCTTTTTGGGGTCAGTGTACTTCCTGCTTCTGTCCTGCTGCTGGTGACTCATCAGTGAGAGCCTTCATAAGGAAGTGCTGTGCTTGCATTCAGGGCCTTTGCATGGTGTCATGCCTAAAGGTCAGCAGCTTAGTGAGTGTACTGTTGCGCTGCTACTAAGCCTGTCTCTGGGTTCCTACCCATCTGCTTTCTGTACCTGTGGACTGCTAGTCCTTCCGGGTGGGCTCTGCCTCTCTGAGTGTCTGGGGACTGCTAGTCTTTCTAGTGCTTTCCTCTGTGTTTGTAGCCTCAGTCTTTGTTTGTTCTCAGCCTGGATTTGGAGATACTCAGCTACTGCCTGGGTTTATTTCTCTGGCTGTGTGTGGAGCTGCTGTAGCTTCAGCCTAAGACCCTTGGCCTGTTATTCCTGGTTTTCTCTCTTTACCCTGAGCCCTGCTTTGCCCAGCTTCTGTGTTAACCCTGAGCCCTGCTTTGCCCAGCTTTTATGTTAACCCTGAGCCCTCTTTGCCCAGCTTCTATGTTTACCCTGAGCCCTGCTTTGCCCAGCTTGTGTGTCAACCCTTAAGCAAACGACGACGATCCGCAGTGGCAAACTGGCGGGCGGGGCGCCACTCCAATAGTAAAAGCAGCAAGCACTAAGCAGGTCCGACGACAAGCCCAGCATTCCCCTCCTCTCTTCAGCCTGCAGCCCGCCTCCGCGGGGCTTCTATTGGTCCAATTTGCTGCCAATTTGCAATTTGCTGGCAATTTGGACCAATGGAATCCCCGCAGAGGCGGGCTGCAGGCTTCTCTTAAATGCCTGCAGCAGCCGCACCCCGCCCCCGCCGGAAACTGGGAGAGAGAAGTCGTTTGACGACGTGAGTGACGTCACGAGCAGCCTGCCTGAGCGAGCCTGCTGCTGGATCTTGTGCAGCTTCCGGGAGAGCGGGTTCCCGGAGGCGCCACTACCGCCAACAACATTGCCCTCACTGCTTGCACTGGTAGAGGCCCCTGGTAGAAGCGAAGGACCCTCATCCACCAGCAAACTCTCAGACATAGTGCGAAGTCCCCTGCGTTCTCTAGGAAAGTTGCACTGCAGTTCACCTGGCCACGTGTCACCACCGAAATACAAACAAGGCAGGCAGAAAAGTCGCGGGGTGTTCGGCTGTTGTGCAGGAAGGAGGCTGAGCCTGGATAGAACGGAGCCGGTCGGTGTGAGCAAATCCCAAGAGTCACTGCTGTGGATGTGGATTAGCTGGTAGGAGGAAAGAAGGGAGACTGGACTTGAGGAAAGGAGGAGACACTGGACCGTGAATGGATGGTAAGAGGAAGGGAAGAGAAAAGAGAGTGTCAGGGAGACAGAGAAGCGAGATTCTGGTCAGCGAGGGAGCATAGAGACAGGGACACAAAGGGACAATGCTAGACAGAGAGGGGATAAGGACACATAGGGACAATGCTGGAAGGGAAAAAGGGATATTGGAAGATGCTGGCCATAGGGTGAGTAAGAAGACAGGGGAGATGCTGGAAATGGGTGAAGAAGACAGGAAGGAAGAGAAAAAATAGGAGATGGACTGGAGATCTTGTAAAGAAAGTTAAGGAAGCAGAAACAGGATGGGCAGGGGAAAGAGGAGAATTGCTGGACAACAGGGATTGATGGAGGGGACAGGGGAGAGAGGAAATTTGCTGGAGATGGATGGAGGAGAAGGAAGGGGAGAATGGAAAGTTGCTGGACATGGATGGATGGATGGAGAGGAGGACAGGGGAGAGAATAGATATCGCTGGACATGGAGCGGAGGGCAGGGGAAGGAGGAGAATTGCTGGGCATGGATGGATGGAGGGGAAGGGGAGAGAGGAAATTTGCTGGATATGGATGGATGGAGGAGAGGGCAGGAGAGAATGGAGAGTTGCTGGACGGATGGATGGAGGGCGGGGATAGAAGTCAGGAAGGAGATGCACATGGATGGAGGGAAGAGAGGAGAAATGCTGGACATGGATGGAGTGGAGGGCAGGGAAGAGAGGAGAAATGTTGGACAAGGATGGAGGGAAGGAAAGACAAAGGAAGGAGATGCACATGGATGGAGGGGAAGGGAGAGAGGAGAAATGCTGGACATGGATGGAGGGGAGGGAAGACAGAGGAAGTAGATGCACATGGATGGAGGGGAGTGAGGAGAAATGCTGGATATGGATGGAGGAGAAACTGCTGAGTTTAAGGGCTGGTTTGGAACACGTTGAGGGCAGATATTGAAACTCGAGGAAGGATAGGGACAGGGCTATAGATGGTAGACAGGACGCATAAGGACACAGGAGGATGGTGGACATGGTGAGAGAAAAAATATCAAATGGAAAGAAGACACTGGGACCAAAGCGAATAGAAAAACTAAATGATCAGACAACAAGGTAGAAAAAAGTATTTTATTCAGAATTTATTAATTGGAATATGTCAGCTTTTGGAAATGTGCATCTGTGATATTTTGCATTGTAAAGAGTATGTAGAAAGGGCTAGGGAACTAAAAGGGAAAAGGAGAGGAAGGAACTACAACTCCCAACATGCCCCAAAGGAACCCTGGCATAGGCAAGAGTACCCCCGTTACCGGCAGGCTTTTCCCAAGAAAGACCTCGACATGAGAAACTACGACTCCCAGCAGGCCCAAAGGGAACCCGGGGATAGGAGAGAGTACGTGCATTCCGGGGAGTCACCAGAAGAGGGCCGCAGGGGAGTGAGTAAAGCCAATTCTCCAACCGGGGGGGGGGGGATGGTGGAACAAGTGGCTGGAGAAAGAAAAGACACCAAAGAATCTTAATGAGGAAAAGGGGCAGCAGCTGGAGAGAGGGCGGGGTGCAGAGAATATGGATTGGGCTCCTGAGGAGGGAGGAGACAGAGAGGAGCCTTGCCCGATGGAGCTGACTGAACCTGAGAACGCCTTGGAAGAGCCGATGGACTGTGCAGCTCTGGCTCAGCGAAGGCCAGAGTAACCGCGGGGCCAAACCGGGTCAGCGGGAGGAGGTCAGGAGAGACTGTGACTGACCAAGAGGGTGGGACCCTAGGCTTTGAGCCCGCGCTGAGCCATTGTTCGTAGAGAGCGAGAGAGTTAGAAAGAGAGAAAAGACTGTTGCTTATTTTTCTCAAGCTAAAGAAAAGACTGCACTGTGGACATTTATACTGTGTTTTTTTTTTTGCACCAACTACTGGGACTAAGAGGAGCCCAGGGGAGTTACTATAACTCGTAGGGCGTCACGGGTCGGGAACTAACCAGGGAGCCAGGAGCAGGCCATGACTCTCATTGTTTTTTTTTGTTGTTCCGAACCTCGGACTTTTTTTTGTTTTGGGTGATCCCAGAGCTACTTACCTTTGGGAAGCTGAAAAAGGCAAGAAGTTGGTTGCTGTGTTTTTTTTTTTTTTTGTTTTGGCAATGCTCCAGGAGATAAAGAGGGAGAGGGGAAGTAGCTGCTGAAGCCTGGACTGTGTAACTGATCAGCTTGCAAAGAGGGAGAGGGGAAGTAGCTGCTGAAGCCTGGACTGTGTAACTGATCGGCTTGCAAAGAGGGAGAGGGGAAGTAGCTGCTGAAGCATGGACTGTGTAACTGATCGGCTTGAAAAGAGGGGAAGGGTAGGGTATGCCGTAAGAGGAAATAAAGGCTGAAAGGCGGAGGGATTAACCTCCTATGCAATAAAAAGCTGTCCTGTGGATTTTCTTTTGTTAAAGTGACCGGCCCCTGAGGTTGGGGTTTTTTTTTGGTTTTTGGAGCTGTACCAGACGAGAGAAGGAGGAGCAAACTTACAATTGGTGTCAGGAGTGGGATTCGAGGTGCGGACCTGTCGCTCGAGGGGGCCAAGACAAGCAAGAAAGAAAATCCCGACGGAGGGACCAACGCGGAGCCACAGCGCAGACCCGTCTTGGGTTCTGGTAAGCAGGGCCAAGATTGGGGGGGGGGGGGGGGGGGGGGAGAATAGAGGGAAAACCTAAGTGGTGAAATCGCACTTGGAGTTTGTCCTCTGCTTTTCTTTCCTCAGGAGTAGCGGTTCCGGCGCAAGTATGGATCCCAAGGAGATCTTCGCCTGGATGACGATGCAGTTCCAGAAGCAGCAAGAACTGGCTGCGAAGATGGTGGAGGAGTCCTTGACTGCCGCCCGAGATCAACAACAACCAGTGTTGAATCTGCTCCAGGACTTTTTTCAGAGGGGGAGCAGTACCCCTAGGGAGTTTGGATCTGGAACGGCCGGACAGGGGACCGGAGGAAACGGTGCGGTAGGACCTATATCCATGAATTCACTTAACTGGGGGAAGTTATCTGAGCAGGATAATGTGGATGATTTCCTGACCGCATTTGAGAGGGTGGCGGCGGCCGCCGGATGGCCACAAGAGCAGTGGGCCATGCGATTAGTGCCTTCACTATCAGGGGAGGCTCTGGCCGCCTTTAGAGACTTGCCCCCTGGGGACGCTGCCAACTATGGGAGGTTAAGAGAGGCCATCAAGGACCGATATGGACTAAGTACCCAGGCTTATAGGCGAAAGTTTAGGTCCACGAAATGGGAAAAGGGGGAAACACCTAAAGCGGTGGCCAATAGACTGATGGACTTAGTAAAAAAATGGTTGGAACCCGATCACCACACCACTGCCGAGATTCTGCAAGAACTGGTAGTGGAGCAATTCCTGCAGGGCCTACCCAGGGAGATTAGGGCAGGGCTGGTCCAAAGGGGCTGTAGGACGGTAGAGGGCGTGGTAGCGGGGTTGGAATGGTACCTGGAAGCCCAACATTGGGGGGGACACGACCTGGAGGGCGGAAAGTCCCGGCCTCAGGAAGGCTGGGGTCCCAAAGTTTCCTTCCGCAAGAATGATCCCCAGGGAGGGCAGACCGGTTCAAGTGGGGTGGGTAAAAAGCCAGTAGGGCCTGAAGGCCATGGTAGGAAGGCTACCTCTTATGAGAGAAAACTATGTTATCAGTGTGGAAAACCCGGGCACTTCAAGAGGGATTGCCTAGGTCGGGAGGGGTGGATCTCGCAGGTTGCTCAGGGGTTCAGGCCACGTTATACAACCAAGGTGGAGGGTTTGCCTATTCTAGCCATGTTAGACTCGGGGGCCGACCAGTCCATGATCTCTAGGCGGTTATGGGAGCAACTAAGAAAGAGGAGGACACGGGGCAAGGATACCTATGAAGGAGCAGTGGCCATTCAGTGTATACATGGCGCCAGTACGCGGTATACCCTCCATAGAGTTAATTTGAAGGGGCCCACAGGAGAGATAGAGATAGCCATGGCTGTTCTACCCAGGTTGCCACAGGAGATGATTTTAGGAAGGGATTGGCTGCCGTTTACAGACTGTATTAGTAAAAAAGAAGGGTTGGTAACTACCCGCGCACAGGCACGACAGGACCCTGAGGAGGCGGAGGAAGAGGGAATAGGAGGTATTTTCCCTTTTCAGGGAGAGGTCTTAGGGGAGCCGGGAAAAGGGAGAAAGGGGAAAGCTTTAAGGAAAAAGGAGCAGAGGGGTAGACGGGAGGCATGGGAGCAGGTACAAAGAGAAAGTTACCTGCCGGTAGCCCCGAAAGAATTGAAGGAACAGTTTCCCCAGTTTCATAGGGAGCAGGCCGCTGACCCCACTTTAGAATATGCCTGGGAGAGGGCACACCAGGGGGGGGCATTGAGGCTCGGGGTTCATGGTAAAAGGGGATGTTAAAAAAAGCGCTAGGCGAAGATAGGACGGGTTGGGACCAACTGTTACCCTTCGTGCTATATGCATATAGGGAGAAGGTGCAGGACTCCTTGGGAGTTTCCCCTTTCGAGCTAATGTTTGGCCAGAGGCCCAGGGGAATTTTAGATATCATACAGGAACATTGGGTACCTCCGGAAACGTCAGATCAGTCAGTGGTAGAATATCTACAGGATCTGAGAGCCCGATTGGATAAGTTACAGGAATATTCCCAGGAGAGGCTGGAACAGAGCCAGTCTCATCAAAAGGAATATTATGATAAAGGTACGCGGGAACGGGAGTTTGTAGCAGGAGATAGGGTCCTTATCCTGGTCTCTGAAGATCCTCATAAGTTTGCCTCTAGGTGGAAGGGTCCATGGGTTGTGAAGAAGAGACTAGGGCCGCTTACGTATGAAGTGGCGAACGAGAAGGGTCGTGTCCAAACCTTCCATGTGAACCTTATGAAACCCTGGGTAGCAAGGGTAGACTTCAGACCCGGGTGGAAGAAAAGGAGGGAGAGGAGTTGGGACCGCAAATAAGAGATATTTTCAAGCCCGGGGAGCCAGGGATTAATCCCTAGTTGCCCCAGGCACAAAAAAGGAGATCGAAAGGCTCCTAAAAGGGTTTGACGATGTGTTAACGGCGTGTCCGGGGAATACTCACCTGGTGGAGCATGACATTAGAACAGAAAGGGGTAAAGTAGTTCGGCAAAGGCCATATAGGCTATCCCCCTTGAAAAAGAGAGAGGTTATTAAACAGGTGCAGGAAATGTTAGATTTCGGGGTGATTGAGGAGTCAAATAGCCCCTGGTCAAGCCCCGTGGTATTAGTGCCAAAGCCCGAGGGGGAGTGGAGATTCTGCATAGATTTCCGCCAGCTCAATACCATTTCTCAAGCAGATGCCTATCCCATGTCCTACATTGAGGAGCTGGTGGATAGGCTAGGATCCGCACAATATCTTACTACCCTGGACTTGACAAAAGGGTACTGGCAGATTCCACTTACCCCAGGGGCTCAAGCTAAGACGGCTTTTAGTACGCCCATGGGCTTGTACCAGTTTAAAAGATTACCCTTTGGCCTTAATTCAGCGGCTGCGAGCTGTCAGAGGTTGCTAGACAGGGTTCTCCGACCTCATCAGACATACGCCGCAGCGTATATGGATGATGTTGTAATACATAGTGGGGATTGGAATACCCATTTAAAACAGGTGGAGGCGGTTCTGCAGGCTTTTAGGGATGCAGGACTTACCTTGAACCCCAAAAAGTGTTATTTTGCTCAGTACCGGGTGAAGTATTGGGATATAATGTGGGCCGGGGAGAGGTGCGACCATTATTAAATAAGGTCAAGGGCATCCAGGAGTTTCCCCGACCAAACACAAAGAAACAATTACGTAGATTCCTGGGTATGGTAGGGTATTACCGCAGGTTCATCCCGCAGTTTTCCTCAATGGCCACGGCCCTTACTGACATGTTGAAAGGGAAAAAACCGGACCGATTGAGGTGGGGAGGGGAGGAGTTGAGGGCATTTGAACGGATGCAGAGGGCCCTGTGCAGGAACGGTGTTGAAGGCAGTAGATTTCGAGAAACCCTTTGTCCTTCAAACAGATGCTTCGGGGAGGGGGTTAGGGGCAGTTCTGTCCCAAGAGCATGAAGGGGAAGAACATCCGGTGCTCTATTTAAGCCGGAAGCTCCTGCCTCATGAGGAGCATTACTCCACCATAGAGAAGGAGTGTTTGGCCATACGATGGGCAGTGCAAGAGTGTAATGTCTATTTAGAAGGGAGGAAATTTAAGCTGGTTACTGATCATGCTCCATTGAAATGGCTAAATATGATTAAGAATAATAATGGGAGATTAATGCGATGGTACTTAGCTTTGCAGCCGTTCCAATATTCTGTGGAGCATCGCCCGGGTCGATGTTTAGAAAATGTGGATGCCCTGTCCCGGGTGGAGGAGGAGAAGGGGGAGAAGGAGGAAGAATGGGGAGAGGGAAGCTTAAGGGGGGGGGGTATGTAAAGAGTATGTAGAAAGGGCTAGGGAACTAAAAGGGAAAAGGAGAGGAAGGAACTACAACTCCCAACATGCCCCAAAGGAACCCTGGCATAGGCAAGAGTACCCCCGTTACCGGCAGGCTTTTCCCAAGAAAGACCTCGACATGAGAAACTACGACTCCCAGCAGGCCCAAAGGGAACCCGGGGATAGGAGAGAGTACGTGCATTCCGGGGAGTCACCAGAAGAGGGCCGCAGGGGAGTGAGTAAAGCCAATTCTCCAACCTGGGGGGGGGGATGGTGGAACAAGTGGCTGGAGAAAGAAAAGACACCAAAGAATCTTAATGAGGAAAAGGGGCAGCAGCTGGAGAGAGGGCGGGGTGCAGAGAATATGGATTGGGCTCCTGAGGAGGGAGGAGACAGAGAGGAGCCTTGCCCGATGGAGCTGACTGAACCTGAGAACGCCTTGGAAGAGCCGATGGACTGTGCAGCTCTGGCTCAGCGAAGGCCAGAGTAACCGCAGGGCCAAACCGGGTCAGCGGGAGGAGGTCAGGAGAGACTGTGACTGACCAAGAGGGTGGGACCCTAGGCTTTGAGCCCGCGCAGAGCCATTGTTCGTAGAGAGCGAGAGAGTTAGAAAGAGAAAAAAGACTGTTGCTTATTTTTCTCAAGCTAAAGAAAAGACTGCACTGTGGACATTTATACTGTGTTTTTTTTTTGCACCAACTACTGGGACTAAGAGGAGCCCAGGGGAGTGACTATAACTCGTAGGGCGTCACGGGTCGGGAACTAACCAGGGAGCCAGGAGCAGGCCATGACTCTCATTGTTTTTTTTTGTTGTTCCGAACCTCGGACTTTTTTTTGTTTTGGGTGATCCCAGAGCTACTTACCTTTGGGAAGCTGAAAAAAGCAAGAAGTTGGTTGCTGTGGTTTTTTTTTTTTGTTTTGGCAATGCTCCAGGAGAAAAAGAGGGAGAGGGGAAGTAGCTGCTGAAGCCTGGACTGTGTAACTGATCGGCTTGCAAAGAGGGAGAGGGGAAGTAGCTGCTGAAGCATGGACTGTGTAACTGATCGGCTTGAAAAGAGGGGAAGGGTAGGGTATGCCGTAAGAGGAAATAAAGGCTGAAAGGCGGAGGGATTAACCTCCTATGCAATAAAAAGCTGTCCTGTGGATTTTCTTTTGTTAAAGTGACCGGCCCCTGAGGTTGGGGTTTTTTTTTGGTTTTTGGAGCTGTACCAGACGAGAGAAGGAGGAGCAAACTTACAGCATGTAAGTTTCAATTTTTCTGGTATTGCTGCATGCTGAGTCTGACTTCTTGAGTTAACTTTCCAGTTCAGTATTTTGCCTTCATATTTTTTGATTTCTAGTTCCTTGTGTCATGTCTGTTGTGTCATGTGCTTTTCATGTGTGATCAAGGTGCAGTATTCTGCTAGCGTGTAGTATTTGCAGCCCTTTTTGTTTTGCTTTTTTTCACGAGGTAGTGTATTGGTGTTTTAGAGCCTGGTGTAATTACAGTTCTGCCTTTTCACGCATAAGGTTGTAGCTCGTCCTGTCCTTGGAATTAGTGCTGTTATGGTTTAGTAAGGATATGAGTGTGTTTTTGCACAAGTTTGTGTATAGCGTTTTGCAGTGGAGAGATTGTGTGTTGGCCTTACTGAGGTGGCACCAAAACATCAGAAAGGGTGTAGAGCCTAAATCATGACACACTACCTCTTGAAGGATCTACATATAGAGCCTATGCATTTCTAAGGTCAACACTGGTATGGTATGGGAAAGGGGGTGGGGAAATACTACTGGAGATGAAGAGGGAGTGCTGGGTAAGGAGGAAAGAAGGAAGGAAGGAAGGGAGAAAGAGCTGGCTTGATATCTCATACATATTCATTATGGTTATTCCCCAAAAAAGCCAGCTCTTTTTCCCTTCCTTCCTCCATATTAGCATATTCATTTGCATATATGCAAATGAATATGCTAATATGCTCCGCCCCATCCTTTGCCCCCCCAAATGAAACAAACTATGCCTATGCCCTTAAGCCTGTTGCTGCTTAGCTAGTGTTATCCGATTTCCCGCTCTGCCTAGCTAGCGTATATCCTGAGTGTCTATCCTGAATCCTGTTTCTGCCTAGCTAGTGTTATCTGGTTTCCCGCTCTGCCTAGCTAGAGTATGTCCTGAGTGTCTATCCTGAATCCTGTTTCTGCTTAGCTAGTGTTTACCCGGTTTCCCGCTCTGCCTAGCTAACGTATATCCTGAGTGTATATCCTGAATCCTGCTTGTATATCCTGAATCCTGTCTCTGTCTAGCTAGTGTGTATTTCCTGGGTGTTTATCCTGAATCCTGCCTCTACCTAGCTAGTGGGTTTACCCTGTGAGTATTCCCTGATCCCCGTTCTGCCTAGCTTGCATGTATGCCCTAGTCCTTGCTCCTGCTAAGCCTTTGTACGTCTTGTCTTCATAGTCTGTCTTGTGTTTCTGGCTTAGCGGCTGTGTGCAGCACTCAGTGCAGTCTAGTATTTAGTATTGCTTCCTCGTGTTTCCTAGACCCAGGGTGGGTCCTCTGGATCTCCAGTTCCGGCCTTGTCCTGCAAGCCCTGCCGCCACCCGCACGCTGGAGCTCAGCGGAATGGTGGCTAAGTGCAGGTGAAGCGGTTCCTGTTGCCTGCTTCCAATCCAGAGTTCCAGTCCTGTCCTTCCGTATGTCCAGTTCCAGGGTGGTCTTGCCTGCCTCTGCCGCTCCTCGGCAGGGGTCCAAGGGCTCACGATTCCCGGTTCTGCCTCAAGGACCTGACAGAATGCAAAGGGCCCTCGAGAACGCGACACTCCCACAGTGAAGTCTAAACATCTTTGAGGATTCTGTGAAGAAGCACTATCACAGCTTCCTTGGGAGGGTCAAGGAATTGGAGGCTATCCAACGTTTCTGCTCCGAATTCCTTTTCCATCTCTAACTTAAATGGAATGGATTCTGCCATTTCCCCCCAAAAAAATCAATGAAGGAAGAATTCCTCAGTAGAAGAGCTTCCAAGGAATGCTGAAAATCAAACTCAGAGGAACTCCTGTAGAGGAGTCTGGATCTGTACCAGGTTAGACTTCCGAACTTTAGTGAAAGCAAGCCTCAATTGAGAATATCCATACATCAATGATCTTCGATGCTAGTTTCCTTCTCTGACACACTGAGATCCATACCAGTACAGCAAACATTGAATCTATGGCTTTCAATGTCTCAACATTGATGAATTTTCTTCAAGCAGTGTATGAATCTCGAGTACCATCTGGACCAGTCTTTCCATTGACATTGATGTTACCAAAGCCAAGGTATCACATCAAGCAAGGAGACATTCCAGGCACTCATTGATTTCTTATTGAACCCTTCCTCAAAGACTGACAACAATAAAGGCATGGGAAGAAAAGTAGGGGTGGTCATACTCTTCTATATCATCTGTGGAGTTTTGGTGGCCTGACCTTGGGGCCTTGGAGGCTGTTGCTACTCCAAGTCACTGGTGAGTAGTCCTTGATAAGAAATCACTTCAAAAGTACTAGAAAATATGGCACCTCAGTGCTCTTGACACTGCACTCCAATGAGGCACAATGCTTGGCCCTTGGCGTTGATTGAAAAAGGACAAATGTTACCTCTTCTTTGGGCCGGAATTGGTATGTGCAATGAAGGATGCTCAATATCAAGAGTTATACAATCTCAGTGCCAATATATTCCCAGCATCCAATGTTCCCTCTCAGCTGTGTGAGAGTCCTTCAATCGCGTTGCTGCCAGTGGAAGTAGTGCTCCAATATTATGTTTTATTTGCCAGGGACAGGCAGGTCCTCTGGAGTCCTGCAGAATTTGCCTGTCTCTTGCTACTGAAAAATGTGATATTGAAACAGCATTCCCACTGGCAGGAATATGGGTGAGAACTCCCACACAGGGAACACCATCAGCATACAGCTCCTGATGCTACCAATACAGATACGGACAGGATGTGATTAAAAATAACAAAGAATGTTTTGTTGTCCTTCACAGCTACAAAGCCTCCTCTTTTATCAAGAAGGGTCATGACTGGGCCCGGGGAAGCACCAATTAGGGGTATCTTCTTTGGACAATGAATCAGAATCAGTGGCAATGAATCAGAATCAGTGGTAGCTTGTATGTTTCTGTACTCACTGTGCCCTCCCAATCAAATGGCAAGAGGAGGAGGAGCCCAAAAAACAACAAGGCAAACGATCTGCAAAATCCAATATGGGAAAGAAAGCCAGCAGATCAATATCACAACAAAAAGATTTTATTGAAGATACCGTGTATGAACAAATCGCCCAACACAGGCCGTGTTTCGCCCACCTAGGGCTGCGTCAGGGGTTAAGCTGGAAAAACCAGCTTCAATAATGGTGTGTCCATTTGTGTACGCTAGAGACCACAGGATTCCCGTTTGAGCTGGTTTTTTTCTTGACTTTTATGCACCATATTTGCCCCTTTACGAAGGTTTCAAATTAGCCCCTGACGCAGCCCTAGGTGGGCGAAACACGACCTGTGTCGGGCAATTTGTTCATACACGGTATCTTCAATAAAATCTTTTTGTTGTGATATTGATTTGCTGGCTTTCTTTCCCAAAGAGGAGGAGGAGAGCAGCACCTCCTCTGTTGCCCAGAATTAAGAATGTACCATGCAGTTCAAATCAGGGAGACAGTTGGGGTGGTTGAAACCTGAAGCGTGAGATCACTGGGAAAGGTCAAGTCTGATAGAAGAGAAAGTTGAGGGGTGTTAAGTCTGGGGTAAGGAGGAGCCAAGCCTTGTGATATTGGAATTCTGAACAAAACAATTCTGAAAACATATTTAATTTTGCAGAACTTCCAAATTTTTGTGCAGAATTTAAATCTTTTTTGACAAAGCATTTCCCCAGGATTATAAACTGTATAAAGAAAAAAAAAACCTGCATATGAGAAAAAAAAGGAGTAAGCTGGGTTTTCAATATTGCCACCAGATTACAATTTTCCAAGCATATCATATAGAAAAAAGGAAATAAAAGCCTGTATTTTTTTTGTAGTGCAATAAAAGGGTGGCTTAACATTTGATTCTAAACATTATTCCTACCTCTTTATGCAGTACAGAACAGATTTCCTGGCACTGGAGGGGGGGGCAAGCAGAAAAGCTGAGTATGCTTTATGAAGCAACTTAACTTTATTGAAAAACAAACTATTTTGATGATATATAATGAAATCACTTCCAAAGCAACAACGGAATCCTATTTGTCCTGCATGATGGTACCTTTGATACAGTACGCATGGTTCATTTGTAGAAGTTTCACTTGTTTAATAATTGGCACAAAATTTGATCATGCAAATAAATGTTAACCTAATTTCACTCTATCAACATTTCATATCTGTGCACTTAAGCATGAAATATTTTAAGTAGCTCACTGGCCAAAATCATTTATACGGCTTGAAAACGAAAAATGCTAGTAACATATTAGAAAATAAATGTAGACCTTAGAATCAAGCTGGCTCTATTAGTAATTGGAAACTTCATACTATTCTCTTTCTGAAAAGGCTCTCTTAGAAACTAGTAGGCTTTGTTCTTTCAGATTTTTTAAAAATGTAAACCATTTACAACAAAAGAAAATATTAAATACAAACATATTAAGGAAAGTAATGATAGTATTTGAGTGGGATTTTTAATTCATATTACATAAAGGAACTTCATGTACTGTTATGTGAACAGGAATGAAAGTTTTTTTCACAGATATCAATGAAGAAATGCACATGCCAATATTTAAAATAACATATGTATAATTACTCTATGAATCTTCAGTACTGAGCATGAATTCTATAATGAGATCTGGGCACCCAGATCTCATTATAGAATACTAGCGACATTGTTAAGTTGGCATTTATGTGCCAATATTTAGGCATACTCAGTTGTACCATGTGCATAAATGGCACTATTATCTAACATATGTACATAATTGTGGGGGACGCCATACCCATGCCTCTCCCACATGAATGCCCCTTTGCATTTGTGTGCTATGCAAGTTGTGTGTTAAGATCATAGGATACCCTTAATGCCCAACTAGCACTTATGTGATTGAATGTTACAGATTCATGCATAAGTGCTAGTATTCTATAATCTGTGCACACAAATGGCACACACATTTAACGTGTTACAGAATGAGGAGAATAGGGGACATTTCTATAAAATAGGCATTATCATTTATGCGTGCATTACATATATAAATGTTTAGAATATACACACATAAGCATACACGTCTATATTTCACCTACAAACTATTCTGTATATACAAACTTATATAATATAGAATACTATAAAATATATGCTTATCTTCACTATTTAGGCAGCTGCAGTTACACCAGCTTTATGGCTAGCATAAGTACTCATGCATAACTTCTAGGTGTGTATATATCCAGTCAGTGCAGTATTCTATAAAGAAGAGTAGGCGCTATTTTCCTTTATAGAATAGGATCCTACCAGGCACCATGTTATAGAATTGCCCTTTATATTTCACTGAAATTACTGCCCCAGCACTATCTACATAGTGCAGAGGGCAAAGCATGGGCATTCCACCCAACTATATATATAGCCAGTGATAGTCAGCTATTATCTGTACAGCTAAGCAATTTAATCTAGGTCTCTAGGCCAGAAATTAAACCATTTAGCTATGCAGAGAGCAGCTGCATATCTCTACACCCCCTTGCTCTCTCATTTTATTGCCCTGCTCAGCTGCCACCATGAATGATTTAAATGCCATGGCTGACATTAAAGGCTAATGTAGTAACACAATAGATGACGGCAGATAAAGAGATGAATGGCCCATCCATTCGCAGTAGTACATTGACTCCTTAGCATGTTTTTTTTTATATATATATTGAACTAAAGGCTGTCATTTATCTTTATTGTACCAGAAACTGGTCTTAAGAAACAACAAATATGGCCTCTCCCTTCTGTCAAACACTGGCACTAAATAAAACATCTAACTCAAAATTACATAACAATATAAAACTTGCTATACTGCATCAGACCAAGTGCCCTTCTAGCAACTGTGGCCAATCTAGGTCACAAGTACTTGGCAGAATCCTAAAATTTAGCAACATTGCATGCTATGTACCTTCAGGGATAAGAAGGCTTTCCCCAGGTCTATTTTAATAATAGTTTATAGATTTCGATTCAAGAAATTTGTTCAAACCATTTTTAAATCCAGCTACACTAACTGCTTTTACCGCATCCTTTGGCAATGAGTTCCAGGCTTAGCTATGCGTTGAATGAAAAACTATTTTCTCTAATTTGTTTTATATGTACTACTATGTAATTCTGAAAGTGTAAATAGATCAATTCATGCCTACCCAATTCCACTCCACACGGGATTTTATTGATCTCTATCATATCACCCCTCAGCCTTGTCTTGGTTTAATTCTCCAAGCTAAACAGCCCTAACCTCTTTGCCTTTTCTCACTTGGGACATTTCATCTCCTAAATCATTATGGTCACCCTTCTCTGTACCATGTGGGTTTGAGTCTTTTGAAGAGACAGATGGGGAAATTCGAACAGCTTTGGGTAAAGCATAGAACACCAGAGTTAAAAAAGCAGTGTCGTCAGGCACAGTGGTATTATAGAAAGGTGGTTTGTCAGGCTAAGCAACAGTATTTTTCAAAGTTGATTAAGGAGGATGATTGTCCATCAAGGTGGATGCTTTCAGTTATGGCTACTCTGACGGATACTCAGTCTGTGGGTCAAGTGATATTGCCAAATGTGGTGGAATGTGTGGCAGAGAATTTTAGCTCCAAGGTGGAAAATTTGCGACTCCTGACCTTGGATGGAGGTGGATTAGTAAATGATTTTAAATGGTTTTGATGATAGAGAGTGGTGAGATGAGAGTACTCATACTCCCTGGCAGGAATTTCAGTTGGTGCCAATGAAGAAGTTGGAGAAGGTTATGAGGAAGGTGAGGAAATCAATGTCAGCACTGGATGTTATCCCTCCTAAGTGGTTATTATTGCCGATTTATGGTCTTTTGCCATTAGTATTAGCAATGGTGAATCAGAGTTCATCAATGGGTATCATGCACAGAGACTGGAAGCATGCTACTGTTTGACCAGTATTGAAAGTAATACAATTGGATCTATTAAAACCTGAGCATTACGGGCTGATATCCAACTTTACTTGATCGGTGAAAATAACAGAGCGGGTGGTGGCTAGAACATTCGGCTGATTTTATTTCTGTTTTTGACTTGAATCCGAGGCAAACTGTGTACTGTGTGGGGTACAGTACAAAGATTACATTGGTGGAATTGATCAATGAATTGAGAGGTAGATTGGACTTGGGTGATCAGGCTTTAATGACCTCTTTGGCTCTTGCCTCCTCCTTCGAATGGTGGATCATGAGTTATTATTACAACGGTTAAGTAGGTTAGGTGTGGATGGTATGTGGATGACCTCCTGTTGATATGGGGGGTTAAGAAATTGAGCCCTAATTTAGTGGGCTTGCAGAATGGTTTAGAAGCAGTAGAAATGTGGTTGGTTATGAATAAGTTGGTCTTAAGTGTGGAGAAGACTATGGTTTGTTGGATATATGGTGGTCATGGAGAACCGAGTTCTTCTGTGATGCTGTTTGGATGATCTTTGCCAGTGGTGGAATAGTTCAAATATCTGGGTGCATTGATTGATAATAAGTTATCTTTTTCACCTGCCAAAGAAGGTTCTTAAGGTAAATCAAGTTGAAGGGGTGCAGGAGTTGTCTGTTAATTGAAATGTGATTTCAGATTTAACAGCTTTTTTAGAAACAACTCAACAACTTTTGTGAGTGTTTTACTCTACTTGTATCATTTACCTCTGAGCTTGAAACAATTTTAGTTTTGAAAAACTACTTCAAGAAGAAGATTACGTATTTTGTGGAAGGAAGTTGCAAGTATTTCCAGATGTTTCTAGGACTACAAAACTTACATGTAGGCAGTTTTTGCAAATTAATGGTAGGGTGTGGCCCTAGGAGCTACTTTTAAAAGAATTTCCTTTAAAGTGTTTAATTACCTTTTTTAATATTAGTTACGTTTTTATGAACCAAATCAGCTAGAGAAGCTCTTGACAGATAAGGAAGCTAAATTATGTTATCATAGGTGAATGATGTTTGTTAGATCGTCTTGTAGAATATTCCAAGAATAATGTATAATTGGTGATATACGTTTCTTATTATACTTTCCTTTTCACTCCTTCTCCCTTGACGACGGCTATTTTGGTTTCTTATAAGTTATTATTGTACTTTACTTTTTAAATTATTAAATTAAAAAAGGACTATACCAGAGATGCCCAAGTCCAAAAGACAGTATAGTAAGATAGAATGATCAACGAAATCAAACACCACAGATAAACCTAGAGTGAGAAGAAGAATTGTTTTATCTTTGTCTAAGTAATGATGTACTGTAGTGGTGAGACCTAGCAGAGGTGTTTCGGTGCTATGTGCCTTCCTGATACTGGTCTGGTGAGGGTGTAATGAATTAGATTTCTTTAAGAAGTTCAATAATTGCTGTAGGACTAGATTTTCTGCAATTTTCAAGACAAAAGGCAGTTGTGAGATAGTTCCATAATTATAAATAACAGAAGGATGAAGTCTTTGTTTTTTCTGTTTGGGTAAAATGCAAGCTGATTTCCATTCCACGGGAACTAAACCAAGCTTTAAACTACTGGAAAGAACAGAGTGTAGAGGAGGTGATGAGTATGTCAAATTTTTTCACATACTGTGAATGGAAATGGTCAAGTGGTGAAGCGTCAGTTGTTAAGATGGCAGTAAGTGTTGATCTGATATCAGCTGTAGAAGGTAGAGGAGCCGACGAGAGAAGGAAAAATTCTAGACCTAGTCCTTAGTGGAGCGCATGATCTGGTGCGGGAGGTAATGGTGCTGGGGCGCCGCTTGATAACAGTGATTATAATATCATTGGGTTTTATGTTAGCTTTGAAGTATATATAGGAAATCAAATACGTTAGCGTTTAACTTTAAAAAAGGAGACTATGATAAATCAGAAGAACGGTGGGGGGAAAAAAAACAAATTAGAGGAGTGGCTGCGAGGGTCCAAAAATTTACATCAGGCGTGGATGCTGTTCAAAAACACCATCCTGGAAGCCCAGGCCAAATATATTCCGCGTATTAAAAAAGGAGGACGGAAGACCAAACGACAGCCGGCGTGGTTAAATAGTGAGGTGAAGGAAGTTATTAGAGCTAAAAGAAAAATCCTTCAGAAAATGGAAGAAGGAACTGACTGAAAATAATAAGACACAGCATAAGGAATGTCAAATCAATGCAAAGCACTGATAAGGAAGGCTAAGAGGGACTTAAAAAAAAAGATTGCATTGGAGGCAAAAACACACAGTAAAATTTTTTTTAGGTATATTAAAGCAGGAAGCCGGCAAAAGAATCGGTTGGATAACTACATGACCAAGGAGTAAAATGGGGTGATCAGGGAAGACAAAGTCGTAGCGGAGAGATTAAATGAATTCTTTGCTTCGGTCTTCACCGAGGAAGATTTGGGTGGGATACCGGTGCCAGAAATGGTATCGAAGCTGACAAGTCGGAGAAACTTAATGAATTCTCTGTAAACCCGAAGGATGTAATGGGGCAGTTCTACAAACTGAAGAGTAGCAAATCTCCTGGACCAGATGGTATTCATCCCAGAGTACTGATAGAACTGAAAATGAACTGTGGGGTTATTGTTAGTAATATGTAATTTATCCTTAAAATCGAGCGTGGTACCGGAAGATCGGAGGGTGGCCAATGTAACACCGATTTTTTTAAAGGTTCCAGAGAAGATCCGGGAATTATAGACCAGTGAGTCTGACGTTGATGTCGGGCAAAATGGTAGAGCTATTATAAAGAACAAAATTACAGAGCATATTCAAAAGCATGGATTAATTTGACAAAATCAACATGGATTTAGTGAAGAGAGAAATCTTGCCTCACCAATCTACTACATTTCTTTGAAGGGATTGAACAAACATGTGGATAAAGGTGAGCCAGTTGATATTGAGGCATATTTTTCAAAGCACTTTGGGAGGCTAAGTTCCATAGGTTTCTATGGAACTTTGGGAGGCTAAGTGCTTTGGAAAATGAGCTTGATTGTGTATCTGGATTTTTAGAAGGCGTTTGACAAAGTACTCCATGAAAGACTCCAGAGGAAATTGGAGAGTCATGGGATAGGAAGTAGTGTTCAATTGTGGATAAAAACTGGTTAAAAGTTAAAAAACAGAGAGTAGGGTTAAATAGTCAGTATTCTCAATGGAGAAGGTTAGTTAGTGGGTTCCCCAGGGGTCTGCTGGGACCGCTGCTTTTTACCATATTTATAAATGACCTAGAGATGGGAGAACTAGTGAGGTAATTAAATTTGCTGAACACACAGTTATTCAAAATCGTTAAATCACAGGAGGATTCTGAAAAATTACAAGTGGACCTTACGAGACTGGGAAAATGGGAAGTCTAAATGGCAGATGACATTTAATGTGAGCAAGTGCAAGTGATGCATGTGGGAAAGAGGTGTCGTCGTTGGTGATACGTTTCAAACCTTCTGCTCAGTGTGCTGCTGCGGCTAAGAAAGCAAATAGAATGTAGGTATTATTAGGAAGGAATGGAAAACAAAACTGAGGATATTATAATGTCTTTGTATCGCACCATGTGCGACCACCACCTCGAATATTGTGTTCAATTCTGGTCGCCATGTCTCAAAAAAAAGATATAGTGGAATAGAAAAGGTGCAGAGAAGGGCGACGAAAATGATAAAGGGGATGGGACGACTTCCCTATGAGGAAAGGCTAAAGCGGCTAGGGCTCTTCAGCTTGGAGAAAAGGTGGCTGAGGGGAGATATGATAGAGGTCTATAAATAATGGTGGAGTGGAACGGGTAGATGTGAAGCGTCGTTTACGCTTTTCCAAAAATACTACAACTAGGGGGCATGCGATGAAGCTACAGTGTAGTAAATTTAAAACGAATTAAAGAAACTTTTTCTTCACTCAACGTGTAATTAAACTCTGGAATTCGTTGCCAGAGAATGTGGTAAATGCGGTTAGCTTAGTTTAGTTTAAACAGGTTTGGATGGCTTCCTAAAGAAAAAGTCCGTAGACCATTATTAAATGGACTTGGGGAAAATCCACTGTTCCTCAGATAAGCAGTATAGAATGTTTTGTACTTTTTGGGATATTGCCAGGTATTTGTGACCTGGATTGGCCACTGCTGGAAACAGGATGCTGGGCTTGATGGACCCCTTTGGTCTTTCCAGTATGGTAATACTTATGTACCTTATGTAAGGTTGAAAGAGATCTACACCAGAATCTTTCACAGTGATGTACTTGTCTTTTTAATAAAAGATCAAAATTGAACCATACAACTTTTATTTTCTAAATGTATATGCAAAGATAGGCCTTAAAGGAACTAGTTATTATATAGAAATTTTAATTCAGTATCCCATGCAGAGGTATGTTAGTGTAAGGGCAGGGCAGAAAAGTTCAGAATCATAAGAAAAATTATCACTGAATTTATCTTTGGTGTGATTACTGAGATCATGAGTATATCTTGGTGGGGGGTGGGGGAAGCAACTCTAGGGAGAGTAAGATGAAAACTAATAAAAGAGTGATCAGTCCAAGGTTGAGCAAGGGGGGGAGACTGTTACAATTTTTTCCATTCCTAATAATTCCTAATATTCTATTTGCTTTCTTAGCCACCGCTGCACACTGAGCAGAGGGTTTCAACGTACCATCAATGAGGACACCTAGATCCTTTTCTTGGGCGGTGACTCCTAATGTGGAACCTTGCATCACATAGCTATAGTTTGGGTTCCTCTTTCCCACTTTGCACTTGCCCAGTTTCATAAGGTCCTCTTGCAAGTTTTTGTAATACTCTTGCAATTTAACAACTTTGAATAATTTGTGTCATCAGCAAATTTAATTACCTCACTAGTTATTCCCATCTCTAGATCATTTATAAATATGTAAAAAAGCAGCGGTCCCAACACACCTCTGGGGAACCCCACTATCTACCCGTCTCCATTGAGAATATTAACCATTTAATCCCACTCTTTGTTTTCTATCTTTTAACCAGTTCTTATTCCATAATAGGACATTACCTCCTATCCCATGACTTTATTTCCTCTGAACTCTTTCATGAGGTACTTTCTCAAATGCCTTTTGAAAATCCAGATATACGTCAGCCGGCTCACCTTTATCCATGTGTTTATTCACCTTATCAAGAAATATAGTAGATTGGTGAAGCAAGATTTCTCTTGACTAAATCCATGTTGGCTTTGTCTTATTAATTCATGCTTATGTATGTGATCTATAATTTTGTTCTTTATAAATAATAGTCCTCACTATTTTGCCCGGCACAGACGTCAGGCTCACCGGTCTATAATTTTCCAGATCACCTCTGGAACCCTTTTTAAAAACTGGCGTTACATTGGCCACCCTCCAATCTTTCAGCACCATGCTGGATTTTAAAGATAACTTAAATAGTACTAACAAATTGCTCGCAGATCCAGAAGTCTGCGAAGAGTATCCCTGATGGCTCCGATCTTGATGTAGGAAAATGTCTGATAAAGGATGAGCAAATTCTAAGTACCCGTCTCGAATAACCTCTAGTACCCACCGGTCTGAAGTAAGCTGGGCCCACCTCCCCTGAAATTGTGCCAACCGAGCACCTATCTGGACTAGAGGCTGGGCCCGCAAACCTTCATTGTTGAGGACGGGGAGGAGGACGGAAAGGAATTCCCTGCCTCTCGACTTCCTCTACAACCTCCCCGAAAGGACTGAGTCCTTTGGAAAAACCTGGAGCGTTGAATTGTAAAAACTCTGCCCGGCCTATAACGACAAAAATCATGGCTTCTACCATGACCGGAAACATTGCATGCCCAGACCCTCTGGGACGATCCTCAGGCAATCTAGGAACCTTAGCCTCACCCAGGCTATGCACCAGCTTGTCTAATTCCTCACCAAACAGAAAGGAACCTTTAAAGGGAAATTTACTAAGCTTGGACTTAGAAGCCGCATCCGCCGACCAGCCACGCAGCCAAAGAGACCAACGGGCCATGACGGAAATCATAAAGAACATCTGCCAGAAAAGCCAAGCCCATTTCTATCTTTGCCACTTCAGCATCCATGGCTGAAAGATCATCCGAAGCACAGTCCAAAACTCTTCTGACCAGCGAAAACAAGCCCTGCTAATAAGGACCCACAAATCGCAGCTTGTACTGCCAGAGCAGAAACATAAAAGAATTCTTCAGCAAGGATTCAATACCGGCGATCCTGGGTATCTTGCAAAACCGTTCCACCGTCCACGGGCACAGCGTTCCGCTTGGTAACCGCGGACACTACCGCATCTACTACTGGGAGACGCAAAAGCTCTTTACCCGAGTCAGGGACCGGATAAAGCCTGACCATAGATCTAGCGAGTCGAAAAGCAGATCAAGAACCTCCCACTGAGCCTGAATAATATCCCTATATCCTGATGCATAGGGAAAGATCTACCTGCCTTGCAAATACCTTTAACCAGCAAATCTACCTTTCTGGGCTCCGCCACTAGGACATCCTGATCATCAAAACGCAAAGTAGAAGAAACCTGAGAAATAAGCTCCTGAAGGTCATCTTTATGAAAAATCCTTACCACTGAAGAATCCTCCCCCACAGGAAGAGACTGTGCTCCATCTTCTGGCTGCTCAAGGTCCTCAGAAAATTGCTCCTCAGGAATTCATGCCTCCTCTTCCAAAGATGGCATTTCCTGATCATGGGCAAGAGAAAAATCCTCATCTGCCTCCACAGAGTGCCTGACCCGCTTAACAGCCAAGAAGAGCCCTCCAGAGCTCTTTTCCATGGAGGGTCCACAGGAGCAGCTTTATGTAGCAGGAATGCTTGGCACATCTGTACCACAAATTCAGGCGGAAATCAGACGCATCCTCTGAAGAAACGGAGTCTGAGAAGGAGCAGAGGCGCAGTACTCAGCGAAGCCCGGGGCACAGCACTCAGCGAGGCATTCAAAATGGTGGCGCTTCCACCAAAACTGGAACCGGGAGTGAGGGAGAGGCAACCGCAGGTAAAACGCCGAATCAGAACTCGCCCCCTCCCCCGCCAATGGCGCAGATGATTTCACTGCCCCTGCACCCTGCTCTACAAAAACCTCTGCAGTCATGCAGAATTTACAATCCCCGCTCGTGCCAAGCCCCCGCCGCTGACAGACGGTGCAACAGCGAAGCTTTTCTGACATAGCTGTCAGCTGTTCAAACCCCGATGAAAGGCCAAAAGAACTCGGGAAACACAACGTAGGAGCTGCCCTGCTCTTTAAACGAAACAAAACTCGGCTCCGT